>NW_027223752.1:11878264-13160764 GCF_028538775.1 Myotis yumanensis
TGTCTGGTCCCCTGAGGGTCGGTTCTTATATTGTGTCCTTTCTGATCCTGAGAACCAAGTGCCAGTACCTATGAGGCGTAGCTCAGGTGCCAGTACCTGAGAACCAAGTGCCAGTACCTGTGAGGCGTAGCTCAGGCATAACTCGAGGGGCAGAGCTCAGAGGCACAGAGGGCTGTGGCTAAGCACCTGCTATGTGACAGGTGCCTAGAGACACCTGCTCTCAGTAAAGGCAACGTGACCTCTGACCAGGTAGGATCAGCATCGTCTTCCGGGAAAAGCAAATATAATCAACAGGCCCAACGTCCAAGTGCTGGTGGCACCATGCTCCCTCTTCCTAAATCCAGTTTTACTCAGAAATGGACCTTCTTCCATGTGCTTCCGATTGGTCTTCCTTCACCCCTTGCCACAGCAGCCACCACCGCCACCTTCATCTCCTCCATCACCACCATGTGCCAGTTGCTCGGCCAAGCTTTCCACACACAGGTCTCCTTGCTCCTCAGCCCTGACTCCCTAGCATGCCCATTTTACAGAGCAGCAAACTGAGGTGAGGAGAGGGGACTGGAGAAGGCGATCATGGAGCAGCCACGCGAAGCTCAGCGGTCCAGTCCAGTGGCCGTTCCAAGCCAGTGGCCGGTCCAATCCAGTCTGTGTGTGTCAGTGTGACATCCTTTCTTCTGCTGTTTTGGGTCATGTTGTTTGAAAATAGTAATACCTCACACTGTAAAATTTCCATTAAAAATGTTTCTCCTACCACTGACCCCAGTTCCTCAGAATCCCCGCCCCCGGGAACTTAGGAGAGCCAGTTTCTTTATAACCTTCAGGAGGTGTCCTGCTCAAATACAACCAAATACAAGTAGCCTGCAGGCCTCAGTTCTGCCACCAGTTGGCGGTCTGTAGTGTGGACTTGTCCTTCACTTTGCACTCGTGGCCGCGTAACTTGGAGCGCGTCGCATACTGTGTTTGGCCCCCTAATCTGTGTGACAGCAGCACAGAAGACTCTAAGGGACAGGGTAGATATGGATGGG
Organism: Myotis yumanensis; assembly: GCF_028538775.1. Lineage (NCBI taxonomy): Eukaryota > Metazoa > Chordata > Mammalia > Chiroptera > Vespertilionidae > Myotis > Myotis yumanensis. The sequence goes on from NW_027223752.1 coordinate 11,879,290, forward strand.
CAGAAACATCGTTACTTGAACATCTACTGTGTGCACCCTAGGAGGGCCCCTGTCAGAGGAAAAATGAATTGCAGGTTCTGTGTCCAAGCGAGAGCCAGACCAGTAACCAGTCGTTGGGCTAAAAGGTGCTGAACCAGGAATCCTGGGAGCACAGACACACAGAGGAGCAGGGAGAACACAAGGGAAGACCGGCATTTCAGTTGGATTTTGAATCGTGAGCAAGATGTTTCTATGCCCCGACCAGCTTTACTTAACCCGCCCCCTGGTGTCGGGCGTCTAGGTTGTAACCAGTCCTTGGCGACTGTAGATGGTGCTGTGCTGGTTAAGGCCATGTAGACAGACATCTGAGTGTCTGCGAAATGTCCCCTGGTCGTTCTGCCCCTAAGAGGCCGCGACCTAGCCACGCGATTCTCTCCCCATTCCTCCCAGCACTCCAGGGCACTGTCTGTCCCTCATGTTCCAACATGGACTCTTCAGCTGAACTTTCATCCCCCTGAGCACAGGGGTTTGCCTTTAGCCATGCTGGGCATCTTCCTGTCCATTTCCTGGCAGCTCTAACACCTCCTGGGGAGAGGTCAGAGAAAGGCCTCCCCAACTGAGCTGGATTCCCGGGGGTCAGGGGGTTCCTCATGGCGACACAGCTACTCTCCCTGGAGGAGGGACCCACTGCTGGTGGCCCAGCACAGCTGCTGGGACCCCGCGACGTGAATGCAGCCATTGTTCCTGGGGAACCCGAAGAGCGTGTTCCACAGGTGGGAAGGCGGCTGGGCCAGCCCTGAGCACCTCTCCCACACGTGTAGGGCGGAGGGTGGCCAGTCCAGCCCATCTGGCCAGCTCCTGGGCCAAAGCTCTAGAACGACACCGCATAGGCCCTGCTTCTGTGAGGGTGAGTGGGCGGCGGGTGAAAGCACACAGCAAACGGAATCCATCGTTACCGAAGGCCCTGGCAGGGTCCTGGTCAACAAGCCCCTCGGGACGTGGGGGACACGGTGGAGCTTTTCCTCCGTCGCACTTTGAGCACTGCATCGGGGGCCAGCCTCTTCGGCCGGTGAAGGGCCAGCCAGAGACCCTCCCTGAAGCACGAACCATTTCTCTGTGAGCTGCTATGGAGTCTGTGTCTCATCACTGCCCCCTAGGCCCCATTTCTCCAAAGATGAGACCCCAGGACCTGCTGGCCCGATCTCTCTGGGTAGGCTGCTTCCTTTACTCACGGGGTCGATACCCATCAGCCCTTTGCTTTGCTGGAATAGGGAAAGGAGCTCTAGCTGCTGCAGCAGACAGATTGCAGGGGCTCGGTTTTGGGTCTTCAATTCTATAATGTGGACTGGGGGCGGTGAGAGAGAAAAGGAAGAAGAAGAAGAAGAAGAAGAAGAAGAAGAAGAAGAAGAAGAAGAAGAAGAAGAAGAAGAAGAAGAAGAAAAGAAGAAGAAGGAGAAGAAGAAGAAGAAGAAGAAGAAGAAGAAGAAGAAGAAGAAGAAGAAGAAGAAGAAGAAGAAGAAGAAGAAGAAGAAGGGGAAGGGGAAGGGGAAGAAGAGAGGGAAAGAGATAGAAAAAGAAAGAAAGGGAGAGAGAAGAAGATGAAGGAGGAGGAGGAAGGGGAGGAGGAAGAGAAAGAAAAGAAGGGGGAGGAGGAGGAGATGAAGAAGAAGAGAAGAGAAAGAGAAGTAGGGAATGGAGAAATGCTCCTAACTCCCTCATACTGCAAGGTCACTGGTTCTGCTGGCGTTCTCCTGGCGAGAGCTCAGCAGTGTGGCCCTGGTGTAAGGACAAGGCAGCTGGGAAACGTAGTCCTCTCGTTTGCCCAGGGGATCAAGCTAATACACAGCTTTAGCTCTATCACATTTCACCACTGCTGAGGGACTATGGGGGGTTTTTGGGGAAAGACCATGGTACCCATGCCTTCCCAGGCTCCTGGGAGCCTCCAAAGGCCATCTTGGCAGGCAGTGTTCTTGGGCGATGTCACCTTTCACGTGAACTCACCTTCTGAGCCCACTGGTGGTTATGGACGAGAGAGGACTCATCGCAGACAGAGACTGCCTAAGGAACCGGAGCAGCTCCTTTGATGAATGTGGCCAGTTAGGCTGAACAAAGAGATGGGCCATTGCTGGGTGAAATCAGTCACTGCAGAAGCCCCAGAGAGACCAGTTCCTGGACTCACGGCAAATTCTATCCAAATTAATTCCCGTGATTGGAGGGGCTCGACAGAGAAACACGTATCCTGCCCACTGCTGTGGGAGTACCAGTATGGATCTCATCCTGGGAATGGAAATCAGCAATGTTTACCACGAACGTTAATCATTGCTCCCTACCGTCTGCATAAAGATCCCACCTCTCTTCTGTTAGCCCAGCCCTAGACATCCTGCCAATTTAGGAGGAGCGTAGGGATGGGTGGGCAGATCTCCCACACCTTTATGGGAGGTCGGGAGAGGCGAGGGACCCCAGAGCTGCACCCAGGAGCCGTTGAGTTGAATATATTGCAAGCCAGGCAACTCATGGAAGACAATGCAGATTTATTTTTACAAAGACCTTGTATTACCAAGATTTTCAGTAATAATGAGAAATGGTCTTAATATAACAATGAGTGAAGAACTGTACTTACAATATATTTACAGAGTATGGTGACAATTGTGCCATATGTAACACTATAGAAGTTAGAATAATCACAATAATGGTAGCACTCCTTGAACATATGTCTTCCATGATTTCATCTCACTCAGACCTAGGATGTAGGTGGTAATACCCTCCTTTAATGGGTGAGGAAATGGAGGCCCAGACAGGGATGGCCAATGCTCTGGACCCCCAGCTGTTGAACTGAGATTGACATTTACGTCTGTCCCCAAAGCCCACCTCTCAGGGAGCTGATTAGTCTATGCAAATGCATTAATATTAAAAAATAAAAAGGGGAAGCGTGAGGATCAGAACATTCACATCGGTGGTTAACTGGATGGTAGAAATGGCAACAGTTTGGGAGTTTTCTTCATTATACTCTCCTTTATTTTCACCAGTTTCCTCATCAATCAATATATGTATTGATTTTACAATGGAAACTTGCAGTTTACACAAATGAGCTCATTCTCCATAGTAAACTGGTGACCCCATGCCAGAGAGAAAGGCTGGGTCGGGCACCCACGGAGTGAAACTGTCATTGGGTCATGAGGTCTGTTTGTTTTTCCCTCTGCTTATTCATGTTCTGCATTTTCCTGCATGCAACTTATAAAATAGGGACAAAAAGGCAGAGTAGGCAAGTTTGCAGGCCTATTTTAGTTGATTTATTTTTTAAAATAGATTTTTATTGATTTCAGAGAGAGAAAGGGAGAGGGAGATAGAAACATCATTGATAAGAGAGAATCATTGATCAGCTGCCTACTGCACGCCCCCTAGTGGGGATCGAGCCCACAACCCAGGCATGTGCCCTGACCAGGAATAGAACCATGACCTGGTTCATAGGTTTCTGGCCCATTTTATTTTTAGTTCTCCTGATGACAAACATTTCTCTCTACACTGGAGAGGCAAACTCCAAGCCGGGCCATGCTACAAAACGAAAGAACTTTTTGACTCACCAGGAAGGTGACATCCATTGTGACACTGATCACTTTAGTCATGAAGCTATGGTGAGGTTTGTGTGTTGGGATAGTAGCCAGTAACACACCATGTCCTGCTGCTGTGAGGGCAACGTCAGAGCTAGTGTCAGGCCACAGCGGAGATAGACCAGGACTGATGGGTTGAGTGAATGGGACTCCTGGAAATTGTGCCCTGCAGTGTCTTGTATCCCTGAAATCAGGTCTCCACTTACGAGGGAGTTTTAGGAAATAGAGAGAAGGGCAAAAAGACTGAGGGATATGACAAGGTTATAATGAACGTGCCAGCTTGAGCCTGCTGCCTCATCTTTTCTTCTGGAGAATGTCTACTTGGGCTCATTAGGATAAAATGTCAGGACACCGTGGGCTGAGCAGACATCCCTGTCTGCACTGGGGCTCCTGGGCTGGGGCCATGGGGCCATTAGTCTCTGTCCAGGTTCCTATTGTGTCCTAATACCATTGGGTGGTGGGACCTGGTTCATCTTTCTCTACTTGTTATTTATGTTTTATTTTTTGAACACGATTTTTAGAGTAGGCAGAAAAGGATAAATAGCCATTCTCACTGGCCTCCCTCTTTTATTTTATAAATCAAACACCTCACGGTGAGGCTGGTTTTGCCAGTTATCTCTGCTCAGCACGCCCAGAAGTTTCTCCTGGCCTTATGCTCCTCCCTGTTTCAGACTGAACCAAGCATCCGGGGAAGCTAGAACACTTTAGGGCAGTGGTTCTCAACCTTCCTAATGCCGCGACCCTTTAATACAGTTCCTCATGTTGTGGTGACCCCCAACCATAAAATTATTTTCGTTGCTACTTCATAACTGTAATTTTGCTACTGTGATGAATCATAATGTAAATATCTGATATGCAGGATATATTTTCATTGTTACAAATTGAACATAATGAAAGCATAGTGATTAATCACAAAAACAATATGTAATTATATATGTGTTTTCCGATGGTGTTAGGCGACTCCTGTGAAAGGGTCGTTCGACCACCCAAGGGGTCGCGACCCACAGGTTGAGAACCGCTGCTTTAGGGGGTGTCCTCAGGGAACCTGGGGCCTAGATCCAGGGGAGAGATTGCAAGGGGCACAGATGGCAGCCAGTTCTTCCTCGGGGGGGCCCTGGAGAGCAGGAGTGCAAGGCTCAGACACTTCATTGCTCTGTCCCTTGGCACTCATCCCATGTCCAGATGCCACCAGTTGGCAGGAGGCGGCGTCTTCCTGACATCCCGTGACAAGTTGCTTCAGCTCAGAAGAGAGGCCCAGCCCCCCGCGGCCGATGACTCTGGGTCAGTCATTGCAGCCGACTCACCGATGAAGTGGAGGCTGAGTGACAGGACATTTTTGAGGGGTCCTAACCCAGACCAGCTTCTCCCTAAATGTTAGCGCCCCTTCTTCCCTGCCTCCGGCTTAGAGTTCTCAGTGCATGGGCTCTGGTGAAATTCCACTGGAGGGAATCCTTGTGATCTCGCTCTGAGCTCAGGTGGTACTAAAGTGAGTCTAGCTGGTCACATCTCCCGCATCCCTCCTCTCATCTCTATCAAACAAAGCCAATTTGGTGATGGCCGAGGCTGTGGTAAAATGCTTTTACGCCTGAGACTGAGAGTGTGGTGGGGAGAGAAGACATTGGCCTGAGCTGGAGACCGTTGGTTTCCTGGACTTGATGCCCCCGGATAAGTCCGTGGCCCCCATCTGGGCCTCAGTGTCTGTGTCTATAAAACGGGGGAGGGGGGGGCAACGATAAAATGAAGCTGTGTGGGTGAGTGCACTTTGCAAACTGTAGAATGTTTGCGCTAATCTGTATGTTTGGGAGGTCTTTCAGGATAATGATGGCTATGTTTTAGCAATTTTTAAAGGAAAACGAATTGACTAAACAGTCAATTCCTTCACTTCATTTTCTGGACTTTGACTCAAATAACCGAAGTGCTTTGCCGGTGCTTCTGGGCCACTTCCCTTCGCGTGGCCTTGGGACTGGCTGCTGACCTGTCCACAGCCCCCTATCTCCATCCATAGCACCGGGACCAAGTCCTGTCCATGTCACAGAATTTTCTAGGGTGCCCCTGGAGGACTCATGTAGGTGAACCCGGAAGCTCGCACCAATGCGTAGGCAATGAGTGTGGAATGCTCTGCTAGAGAGGGCACGGGTTTAACATGCAGGGAATTCCCATGAGCACCTACAGGGTTTCTGCCTGGAACTCAGGGGCTCTGTGAACAGGTGGGGGCAGGAAACAGCTCTCCCCAGTGCCAGCACGTGGCAAGCTTCCCAGCAGTAGATATTTTTAAAATGCTGTACATTTGGAATGGGACTTACCTGGTAGACTAATGCGCTAGTCCTTCTAACTGGTCATGTTTGAGGTCAACTTTCACAGTTGGCCTTGATCTCATGAGAACATAACGAGTCAGTCGCAGTCTTTTATATACCTCCAGGGAGCATGGACACAACACGCTGAGCTTTTCATCTTGCTTGAAGCTATTCCTGTGTTTTAAGAATAGAGATGTGACTCCTGACGCGCTAAAGCAATGGGGTTCCTTCCCCCCGGGCCACGGTGGTCAGGCTCTGTCAACTCCAGATGCTAAGAGGTGTGGGGCTCACATTCTAGATCTGAAGAATTACCTTTACGGGAGCTGCTTCTGCCACCACTTCCCTTGCTTTTATCTCTAGCTTTTTGTCCCAAGAGCGTTCCCAGAATTTGTTTTGGTAAAAAACGTACATAATAAATAAGCTAGTTCCCGTTTCATGATTATTTGAGAAAAATCCCTAAGTGGACATTGATATAAACCAGGTGTGTGTGTGTGTGTGTGTGTGTGTGTACACACACATATGCATAATGCATCATTGGAGATGCTCTATGTTACCTGGTACAAAGGACACCATCCACCAGCATGCCTTGCAGCGGGAACCAGCTCCTGGGGGGTTTGTTTTTATCCCCCTGTGCCCATGCCCTGGTCCTACTAGTGACTGGCTGTGCGATTTTAGACATTTTACCATAGTTTATCAATTCTAAGGCAATATTTTAAGAAATATTTTAACCCCCTGACATGGAGTATACTTTACAATTGATGGCAACTGACAATGAAATTGTCAGCACAGTTTTCGCTCACCTCGTTCTACAATGGAGTAGCCCTGGAATTCAACGACACCCAGGCCTTCCCTTCCTGAGATTTGATTCCAGCCTCAGCCACATTGCTGATGTGTGGCGTTTGAAATCCTCAGTGGACTCAGTCCACTTCCCAGCCTGGGCACTCAAGAGAAGACACCTGTCATCACTGCCACATTAACTTACTAAAACGGCTTCCTAGCCAGCTGGCCATGCTTGTGCCCAGTGCACAGATGAGAAAACCAAGGCTCAGAAGAGCCGGGTTACTTACTCGGGGCCCGGACTCCGTGCCAGCAGAGTGTCTGTCTGCCTCCTGAGTTTGTGCTCACCCCCACTCAAGTGCCTCCTTGGCTGCAAACACCCTTTCCTGTCATAGGTTCTCCACCCACAAAGTGGCACCCATTGTTCACAAACCACAGATCTGTCTGCTTCTGGGGGGAGAGGAAGGAGGCAGAGCCCCTGATACGCAAAGGATGCCGCCTGCCTGCCTTCCCACCAACTCTGCACTGTCCAAAGTGAGGCTGTGTATTTCCAGGTGCCTCCAAATGCCCTGGTGATTTAATCACCTCTGATCCTTCCGTAATCACTCCGGTTGCTCTGTGCAAGTCAGCAAATTCCATCCCTTTAATATACATGAGGAAGAGGGAGGGATATTTCTCACTGAAGGTTTTATGGAAAAGTCTGCATTTATTGATTTTCTTCCTTAAATCTTATTCTTGGAATCCTCCCTCTGCCCCTACACACACACACACGATAAAAATGATGGCCGTGGCCATGTTTGCTCAGCCTAACAAACCTACAGCACATGGCCCACATTCTCTGCCACGCCCACATTTCACCTGGAGAAGGAAACGGTTTGATATCCTAAGGCTGCGGGCGATGTCGGTTCACAAGAATGTCTGTTATCCACGCACATTAGCATGCAGGCAGCCCTCTGCAAGCGTTCCTGTAACTCGGCAGGAAAGAGATGAAACTCACTCTGGCTTTTGCTTACACAGGCAGTGGCCTTGCCATCAGCTTTTCTGCATGTCCCTTCATCCCTTATATCAGCGGTTCTCAACCTGTGGGTCACGACCCCTTTGAGGGTCGAACGACCATTTCACAAGATTTGTCTAAGACCATCGGAAAACACATATATAATTACATATTGTTTTTGTGATTAATCACTATGCTTTAGTTATGTTCAATTTGTAACAATGAAAATACATCCTGTATATCAGATATTTACATTGCGATTCATAACAGTAGCAAAATTACAGTTATGAAGTAGCAACAAAAATAATTTTATGGTTGGGGGTCACCACAACATGAAGAACTGCATTAAAGGGTCGTGGAATTAGGAAGGTTGAGAACAACTGCCTTATGTGTTCCGTGATTAGCACCCATCCATGGGCCTGCTGAGCTGGCAATCACTTCCTCCTGCCCCTCGCAGGTCATTACGTTCCCAGGGAGAAAGCCAAAGGTCCGATCATGCGGGGCCGCCTGTGGGTCATGGGTTGCATTCCCCACAAGACAAGACTAGAGCAGGATGCATCTGTGGTTCTCAGCCTAAATCCAGGTCCCCAAAGGGCTGGGGCAGCCCTGGGGGAAACACTTAGTCTCCAGGCGTCTGCTTCCTCTCGTGGACAATGGGGACAGCAGTGCTGCTCTCACAAGTCACAGCAAGAACGACGGGCACTCACCCATCTGAGCACGCGGCCGCAGAGCTGGGCATGGTCCAGCCACCTGTCTGCTCCATGTCAATGTCTTCACTTCCTGCGTCCCCTACTGCAGGAATGGTAGCAAAGGCGAGACACGCTGCTAGGTGTCAGGTCGCTGCATAAACCATGAAATCCCGGGACTGCCTTTCCCTGCTCTTTTCCATTCCACAGGAATTCCAGGTGGCCTTTCAGGGACAGCTCATCTTCAGCAAGCGTGGGAGCCAAAGGCGGCACCTGCTCGGCCCATGCAGACGAGGTGGACTATGGTATAGCCCTGAGTAGGTGGCCCCATCCCAATCCCCAGACCCGGAGGCTGTCCCCTGACACGGAAAGAGGACTGTGCAGATGTGACAAGTGAAGGGGGTCCGGGGGTTCCTGGTGTGGACTGAACATAATCACACAGACCTTTGTGAGGTGGAGGCAGGGAGGTCAGAAACAGCAGACGATGGGAGGACAGAGCGGAGGTTGAAATGCCTTTTAGAAGATGGAAGATGAGGCTGCAAACCCAGGAGCACCTGCAGCCACTGGGAGTTAGCAAAGGCCATCGCCGAGGTCTCCCCTACAGACCCTGCAGGACCCCCATGCCACACCCACCTAGATGGGGACCTTGAGCCCCCAGGACTCCAGGAAATGCATCTCTCTTGTCTGAAGGCACCAAGTCTGTGGTCATTTGCTACAGCAGCCACAGCGTCCAGCAAAGTCCTGTCCCCTCTAGCCGTGCAGAGACCAGAGCTGCTCCTGGGATGTGCTGTCTGCTCGGGGCCAAGCGGGTCCTGAACCTGGGCTCAGAGCAGGAGGGGCGCCCTCAGGGCCCAGCCAGCTTCGGGCAGTGGGGATGGAGACACAGCTGTGCAAGTCTATTCCAGAGCTGTGTCCATCCACTGTGGATGGATGGCCCACCCATACAGCACAGCTCTCTCGTCTACGAGGCTCAGAGAGGTGAAGCAAGAAGCCTGGAGTCACACAGCGAGCCAGGGGTCTGGGTGGGCAGTATGTGTCTCAGGTCTAGGCCCTGAACCCTTGTCCCAGTGGCACCCCAGCAGGACACCCCTTCTCCCAAACCCATTTTAGCCGCCACCTCCCCGCTGGATGTGTCCGATTCCTCTGGGCCTGCAGCTCCCACAGCCCTTGTCTGAGGGAGGCCACCACGGGAGCTGTGGGGCAGCGCAAGCCCTGACCTGGTTCTGGGCTCCTCTGGGAAGCAGCACCCCCACGGGTTTCCATGCCTTGAGAGCCTCATGCAGGACGGAGCTTGGGGCCTGGGCCTTCAGGAAGGAATGCTTTTTGATGGAGCCTTGACCCCGTGCCCAGGAGCCAGGCAGCTGGTCCAGCTGCCAGACTCAGCTTTTCCTCCTGGAATAAAGGGGTCATTGTTCCCCGGCCGCCGACCAGAAACGCTGCCCTGGACGTTCGCTGAGCCTCAGCTGCTAATCAGAACCAGCCTGGCCGGGCAGGAGAGGGTGACATGGCCGATCTGACTTAGAAAAGCGTTTTAACTTCATATTTGCCAAGTTAAAGAGAAGGGCTCATGGCCCTCGTCCCCAACACCCTCGTGCCAAGCCCCACCCACCCGTCACTGTCTTCAGTCTGGTTTTCATTGGGAATGCCCAGGGAACTGAACCAGGCCGCCTGCTAAGTGTCATTGGCTTCAGGCTCAACCCACAGAGTACTTGGCCGCTTGGGAGAAATGCTGGCTTCAGGGCGGGTGGCTGACGCTGTCTGCATCCCCAGGGCCTGGCCACAGGCAGCTCAGCCCCTGCTGGGCCCAGACCCGGCTGACTCACCTCCTTCCCGTGGGGAGCCCAGCTCTTCCATGTGGATCTGGAGAGAAGAAGGGAGAGAGCAGGAACAAGGCAAAGCTGAAGGGCGTGTCATCACCTCCCACCTCCCCCCGGCTTTCATGCTGTTCTGAGCTTTCTTTCCTCTCTGCCCGTCCGCTAGCTCTCCTGAGTCCTCCTGACTCAGTGTAGCTATCACTGCTGACTGTTGGAGTTGTGGACCCAGTGTGTGAAAGCTTCCCCGGGTCCAGGCTCTTTGGAGCCCTGCCCACTCACTGACTTGGGGACGGGCCATGTATCTGGCTTTGGTGGATGGAACAACCCCATGCATGATGCAAACTGGGACCCGACTATGAGACCAGAGTGCTTGGCGTTCAGGCTTGGCCCTTGGGGACAGACTGGCATGCAAACAGGCGTGGACTGACCTGCTGGAGGGGAGGAGATGCAACACTGAGAGAGGCCCCCACCACCCAAACAAGGTCATCATGAGCCAGCCATGGCCCAAAACCCATGAGTAAGCCAGCCTGCCCAGGCTGGCAGAAGTGCCAGTTGTGCCAGCCCAAATGCCAACCTCCAGTCCTGTGGGCCAGGTAGCTATTGTTTCCGGTCCAGCGTTCGGGGTTAGATTGTTACACAGCAAATCTAACCGATACACTTAGTCTAGGGAGCTTACAAGGACGTGGCAGGAGGTCCATGCTCCCCTCCTCTGTACTGCACACAACTGTACACTTCCTCACACTCCTATTTGACTCTCCAATGAAACTGCAAGATCCACCAGAGCAGGCACCACGCATCCTCTGGTCACAGCTGAAGCTCCATGGTGTCCAACAGGACATGATGCTTAGTAGATGTTTGGTGAATACTGGCAAAGCCATTCAATGAAGAAATAAGGAAATCAGACAGATCTGCTTTTGAGGTCTGACTCTGGCAGTGTTGCTTTCTACCTTGATTTGTGCTCCTTCATTGTTCTAGGCCTCGGTTTACCCATCTATGAAACGACTGAAAATAGCTGTGTTGTTATTGGGAGGACTAACGGCCGGGATGTGTGTGTAGCTGGTCTAGGACCATGCCAGGCCAGTACTCAACAATGGCAGGGAACTTGTCCACCCAATGACAGGCCTGCTGATGTGATACAATTCTCACCACAGTGGGCTGCAGCCACACTTCGTCGCAGTGATGGTGTGTTCCAAGTGGGGAATTAGACACGGAGATGGACCCTGTGCGTGTGGGCATTTAGGTTCCTTTTGCTCTTCTTTGGCCTTAGGGGGCACTTAAATCTCAGAATCCCACAGGCACACACATCGTCTGTGCTACTCCATCCCCATTTGATGCTCCTTTAACAGAGAAAAGCATCAAATTGATAAGAGAAAAGAATGGAGAAGAAAAGAATCTTCAAGCGCGTATTTGCTTCATTTTTTTTCCAGAAAGAGGTCCTGGGTGCACAAAGACCCTAAAGCAGGAGGAACCCACCTCATGAAAGAGTCAGAAATAAACTTGAGTGGATCTTCAACACCCTTCTGGGATCTGAAGCCAGAGGACTGGGCAGGGGACAGATCACTTGGGCCTGGTAGGTCATTTTAAATGCTTCTTCCTTGCTCCATAGAGCTATGGAAAAAAACACTCACAGGTTGTAAAAAGATCTGTTTCAGTCCACGTTTACATATTGGCTGGTCACAGAGTCAGTGGCCAGGACTGCTAAGAAAGCTGCCATGAAGTCTCAGATGACCGAGGTGTCCCCAGTCGCTGTAGGCTGTTGGCCACTTGTACCATCTTGTGGTGTTCGCAGACTATATGCTTGTGAGTGACTCATTGGAGCCTCAACGAGTGCCTGTAATGTAGGAATGTGCATGTTAGAATCGGCTCTACAGCCAGGACCTGCCCTGTGAGGTCATCCTTTAAGGGTTTGTCAGTATCACCCACCGAACCCACCTGGCGGACCCTCAGAGCATCTGCGCATGTGCTGAGCTCTGTTCCCACGGAGGCAGGTGCAAGAACTTCTTTACCTCTCATGCAACCCCGGGAGTTACTCACGGTCAGCATCCCAATTCCACGGACTTAGGGTCACACGTTGCAACGCTGAGATCCGGCTCTGAGCGTTCTGACTCAGGAGGCTGTGCCGGAGTTCCCAGGAGCATCTGGGGAGGAGATAACACGTCCACTCCCAGGTCACATAGAAGGTCACGTGAGGTGCGTACACAGGTCCCACAGCGGTGCCTGGTGGGGCTGAGGTTTGAACCCAGGGAGGCTGAAGCTCTTGGGCACCCCTGTATGCACCTCTTTCCTCATCAGCATTCACACGGACACGCGGAGGGAGGACGTGTCCATGACCTGTGTGTACGCGGTGGGAGGTAGATGATGTCCCCGCGTGCCTTCCTGGGGACTCAATAGTGGGACCCTCACCACTAGTTGGCTGCAACGAGCCGCCACGAATGCTGGGGCCTGAGCGGAAGGTGCTGCTTCTTGATGCTCCCTCCAAATCACAGTCAGAGAAGCTGCAGAGCGGGGACGAAGCTCCATTCCAAGTGCCCACCCCTCAGCTTCCTCGTGGAGGGAGGGAAAGAGAAAAGGTGCTTTGCAGGTTGGAGCTTTCATAGTTGGAGCAAACACTCTCGAATGATCTACAGATCAGGTAGCAGGAAGATGAGGCGGGACGGTTAGGCCACGGTGGGTGGGTGTGTTCAGGTGGGAGGCGGGGCAACCCTGCTTCTGGGCAGCTCCCCGATGTTCAGGGCACGTCCAGGTGCCCAGTCCCAGTCACTGAGATGCCTGCAGAACATTGCAAAGTGCCTCCTATTCCCAACCAACCCCAGCAAAGGAGGTGTGGCTGCCCCGGCTTTCTCAGGAGGCCCACAGCTGACCTTGGGGGTGAGGGAGTGGCCTATAGGATTTCGCAGGTTAACTCTGAATTGTTAAGGGGTCTTAACTGAACTCCAAACCAGGCAGGACCCAGGGGTGGAGGCGCAGAGTGAACCACATGTAGCTCCTGTCTCTAGCAATGTAGGCAGAGCCGGGGAGACTGGCACCGAGGGAGGGGAGGGCTGCACCCACACCTGCCCCCAGCACCTTGGGAGCCGCCAGGAACCAGAGGTGCATGGTCGAGGATTATGAACCCAGAACCACACATGCATCCCAGGAGGTCATGGGAAGGACGTGCAGGTCTCCATCCCGCAGGAGGGCAGAGAGGCCTGGCCTAGGGATTGAGAGAGGCCTCACAGGCAATCATCTTGTGTGTGTGTGTGGGGGGGGGGGGGGGGGGGGATGGACTACAAAGCCACCATTTGAAAATTGGCTTCTTGCTCTGCAGGGCCCCCGACTGTGCAGACAGGGCCGCCTAGTGGAAGGAGCAGAGGAGGGAGGTCTCTGCCCCATTTTGCCCCTTGGAATCCTCCCGGAACCTGGAGTGAGGACAGTCTTATCTCCGTCCCATCCTGTCGAGCCCCATGAGAGGCTTCCACATTGAAGCAGGGTGTCGCGGGCCTGGGTGGTGCAGAAGCTCTCTCCATCTCTCCCCCTACCACCCAGGAAAGGGCTCGGCAGGCTCTAGGAGCAGCACAACCCCTCTCCACCCCCCAGTATGGTACTTTGTGTCTGCAGCCCCTTCTCTCTACCATGCTCTGCACCAGGACCCTGCCAGGGCACAGGTGCCAGCAGCCGGGGCTTCCTGTGTGGGGCCTGGGCAGCCTGGCTCAGCAGAACTGCCTCTTCCTGCCCCACTGGTTTCTGGGTCTCTCCCCAGCACGACCAGTGCAGTCTGGCCTACTTTGGAGGTGAGCAGCCCAGCAGCCCCATGATGGGAGGAAGTGATAACACAGCTGCGTCCCCAGCCCCTGGCTCCCTCCTCTGCAGACGCGGGGTTCTCACGGTGCCTGGGAGGCTGGAGCTCTGCCCTGACAGTTAGTCACCGGTGGGCGGGGTCCCTGTCCCCTGGAGCTCTAGACGAGGCAGCAGATACAACAGAAGGCAGTGGAGGGCCAAGGATGGGGCTGCTGGGCTGGCTTCAGACAGGGCCCTGGTGTGGCAAGGATGCAAGGATGGGCTGGAACAGGCCACATCCATGGAAATTGTTCTTCCAGACATGGGACCAAGTGCCCTGAGCAGGGACAGAAAGGGAAGCAGGGAACATTGCATTTCATATATATATACATGCTAGTGGCCCAGTGCATGAAATTGCACTTGGAGGTGAGCAGCCCAACAACCCCATGATGGGAGGGATGTCCCTCAGCCTGACCTGTACCCTCTCCAATCTGGGACCCATCGGGGGATGTGGGATTGAGCCTAAACTAGCAGTCTGACTTCCCTCTGGCAATCCAGGACCGCTGGCTCCTAATTGCTCACCTACCTGCCTGTCTGATCGCCCCTAACCACTCTGTCTGCTGGCCTGCTCACCCCAACTGTGCCCCCTGCCAGCCTGATCACCCCCAACTGCCTCTGCCTCAGCCTCACCACCATGGCTTTGTCTGGAAGGATGTCTGGAAGGTCTCCTGGTCTAATTAGCATATTACCCTTTTATTAGTATAGATATGCTTTCAGAGAAGAAGCGAGAGGAAGAAAGAGAGAGAAAAATTGATGGGCTGCCTCCTGCACACCCCACACTGGGGATCAAGCCTGCAACCTGGGCATGTGCCCTGACTGGGAATTGAACTGTGACCTCCTGGTTCATAGGTTGACCCTCAACCACTGAACCACACCAGCCAGGCCCCTGGTGCCTTTGATGACTTCCGCAACCTGGCCCCAGGTCACCAGGATCTGGTTTCATCGGTCAGGGGGGAACCTGAGTTGAGTGGCATCAGCCTCCTTAAACATCCAGCAGCTCACCCCATGCTGGGCCCGGGTCAGACTCGTGCGAGGTCCCTTCTAGCAACTATTGTGGCTCCCCTGTCAAGTCTGCCTGCTTTCCACCCCAGGAGGGTGAGAGGGAAGCCTGCACACCAGACTCCCTCTTGGTGGGATGTGTGACAGAGATGATGCCGCCCAGGGGATGATGGGCCCAGATGGTTCTAGTGCTTTCTCCAGAATTTTCAAGTATGAACCTAAAATATTTTCCATACCATACATACCTAATTTAGCCATTACTTAGAGATGAACTCTGAGCCTTAGGGCAGGTACCATATGTCATTAAATGTTTTATGTATGTTCTTAAAATGAAGGAATGAAGGATTTTCTTAATGAGGGTTAGGCAGACAGGGGGCTTCTTCCTCCTCCTCCTCCTCCTCCTCCTCCTCCTCCTCCTCCTCCCCCTCCTCCTCCTCCTCCTCCTCCTTCTTCTTCTTCTTCTTCTTCTTCTTCTTCTTCTTCTTCTTCTTCTTCTTCTTCTTCTCTCCTCCTCCTCCTCCTCCTCCTCTTTCACCTCCCCCCCTCATCCCTCCCTCCACCTCCTCTTCCTTCATTCCTCCTCCTCCTCCTTTTTCTTGACTGTCTCTTTAATACTCCTTTACTTCTTTTGTATCATCCAGTCAAAAACACAAGAATAAAGCTTCTGTTCATATCAGCAACCAGTCCTGCCCACCGCCTTTGAATGCCTGGGCACTGACAGGTCACTAACGTAGAGCACATTTGAGAGTTTCGGTATCGCGCCTCTCCTACCTGATAATAAAAGCATGTTTCTGTATCTTTAAATACTTCTTGATTTTGATATCTATATATCAGCATAATTTTGATATCTATATATCAGCTATTCTATGTCTGCATCTCTATCACAATGCTTTTCCCCATTTCCCTTTTGTTGATCATCTACATTATTCCCATTTTTAAATTTTTATTTATTTATTAATTTAAGAGAGAGAGAGGAAGGAAGAGAGAGGGAGGGAGAGAGAGACAGAGAAGAGGGAGAGAGAAACATTGACTTGTTGTTACACTCATTTATTGGTTGACTCGTATGTGCCCTGAATGGTTATGGAACTTGCAACCTTAGGGACCACACTCCTGCCAACTGAGCCACCTGGCCAGGGCTTATTGTTCCCATATTAGGAAGGAGCTATGGAGAATGAAGCGGAAGTAAGCATCCTTGAAGCATATCTAACTACTCTCTCCTCAGGGAACATTTCTAGAGGTGAAATTATCAGGACAACTTTGGGCCTCGACGGCATCCTGTGTCACGGTGATTACAAATTGCTTTCTATAAAAAGAACGGACTCATTTAGATAGATGCTGGCCCCTCGGTGTGAGGGCTGAGTCACCATCCTCAGCCACCCTGATTAATATCATTCAAAACTGACTATTTCATCACTAGAAATAGGACGTTAACTTTGTTCAAATTGCCTCGGTTGGATTATTAGTGGAGATAAATATTTTCACGTGTTTACTAGTTACTTGTTCGAACACCTTTTTGGTTGTGCAGGTTTGTGTGAGCTGTGCGCCTGCTTGCTTTCTTGCCTGGCTGTGTGTCAGAATGACTTTTTCTTCACTGATGAGACCTCTTTATAGGTTGCAGGTATTATTATCTTGTCTTTACAGGACACGCATGACTTCCCAGTTTGTTTATACCTTTTCATGTTCCTGTGCTTTAGACAATGTTTATTGTTTCTCTTCTCTTTGACATTTAAGAGAAAATATATACTTATGGGAAGGCTTTATAAAAACCAAGATTGAAATGTAATCTATAAAACAAAACATGTTATGAGTTCCACCAGAAACAATCACCATTATACGTTTGGTGCTGCTCCAGCTACTGACCAAGTACAACTTTTTAAAAATATTTACTGTAAAACTGGAATTAAATAGAATGCATCCTACCATAATCTGCTATCCTGAGTATGTTCTTTGTCTGCTCATAGTCCCATACGGTATGATACTTAATAACCACAAACTCTTCCATCGTGGGGATGAAATATATCATTTTGAATAGTTACCAGTTGTTGAGGATTCTAAAATATGTGTGTGTGTTTTTTTCATTGATTTCAGAAAGGAAGGAAGAGGGAGAGATAGAAACATTGATGATGAGAGAGAATCATTGATCACGTGCCTCCTGCATGTCTGCTACGGGGGGGTGGAGCCTGTAACCCAGGCATGAGCCCTGACTGGGAATTGAACTGTGACCTCCTGGTTCATAGGCCAACATTCAACCACTGAGCCATGCTGGCTGGGCAGAGCATTCTAGATACTTCCAAATGTTACCTAGAATGAACACTGGCCCTGACCAGAGATAAGTTTCTTTATTCTTTCAACAAATATTCATGGAGCAGTGATGCAGGCATGATACAACAGTTTGCTGAGTGTCTACTTTGTTCCAAGCACCCTGGGCAACGATCATGAGGTGTGTGCTTGTCATCTCTGTTCTCTGGCTGAAGAAATTAAAACATAAAGTGGTTAAGCAGCTGGTCCAAGGTCACGTGGCTCTGGCTGTTTGGAGCGATGGGGCTGGGGTTTGAATCCAGGTGGGCTAGCTGCAGGGTGGGTGTCCCAGGGCCACCACCTTTGCTGCTGGTCCTGTGACAGGCAGGGCTCCAGGGCCCACAAACAGGCAGAGCCGCAGCCACAGACAGAACTGGTGTAGGGGGAGAGACACATGGGAAACACCAACGCAGAATGAAAGCATTGCTTAGATTGCACGTAGACGGCGTAATGGGCCTCACTTTCCTCACCTGAGGAGGGGGATGTGAAGAGCTCATGCTCCGTAGCCTGGAGTAGCCTAGAAGGATAAGCTGGGAGACGCATTTGGAGTAGACCTGCAACTGGAGAGCCCTCAGCCCATATCTCCTATTCTCAGAGCAGGCCCGGAAGTGTTGGCAGAACAAATGCCTGGATGGATCAGAAGCTCGAAGAATACAGAGCATTCATCCCAAGTGACCTTGGCATATCCCATTTCAGAATGGGCTGTAGCCTGGTTGGCGTGGTTCAGTGGTTGAGCATTGACCTATGAACCAGAAGGTCAAGGTTCCATTCCTGGGCAGGGCACGTGCCGGGTTATAGGCTCGATCCCCATAGGGGGTGTGCAGGAGGCAGCCGATCAATGATTCTCTCCGATCGTTTATGTTTCTATCTCTCCCTCCCCCCTTTCTCTCTGAAATCAATACAAATATATATATTTAAAAAAAATAAAGAATGGGTTTTGACATTCCTGCCCTTTGCAAAGCCCCCAGAAGATGTGATGTTTTATGGAGAGCAAGGGCGCAGGTCCCTAAGACTTCTGGCTCTCTCAGCCTCGGGGACTGCTCCCAGCAGCAGGGTGGGCAGCCCATCCCTGTTCCACAAGCATTTGCCACACCGTCACTTGTGGCTGGAAACCTGCAGATCCCAGCATGTGCATGATCCAGTCAAGGGGTGGGATCTCCATCAAAGGCGGTCGTTTGGGTACCAGCTGCTTGGTAGCAAATATATCTCTAATGCAATCAAACAGTCACTCGATTCATTGATGGAGAACAATTGTTTTTAAATACAGTCTAGTAGCTGGGACCATTAACATTCTTTCTGGTTCAATTAGTTAAGTTGGTTTGAATTAGAGACACTTGGCTATTAGCTAAGAAAAACAAATGCTATTGCCATTCAGCATTAAAACCCCCAGCCTCCTTCCCCCAACAATAATGCATGGCGGAGCCCAGCAACAGAGGAGTCTGAGGGGACCCCGGTGGTCTGCCGGGAAGGGAGTCCTACAGGAAACCAAAGTCTAGCAGCTCCACCATGGGAGCCCAGCTCAACCCACAGCCTTGGGCAAGGGGCAGAACAAATAATCAGGTGGGCTAGCTGCAGGGTGGGTGTCCCAGGGCCACCACCTTTGCTGCTGGTCCTGTTCTGTTTTTAAATATATATATTTAAAAACAAACCATCTGATTTCTCTCGCAGAGTCCGGGCGCCCCAGGCTGGACTGCGCTTCCAAACCCAGATTTCACTGCTGGGTCGCAGGCTGTGGGTGAAATGAGGGGGAGTTGTCGAGAGAGAGAGAGAGAGAGAGAGAGAGAGAGAGAGATTGACTTGTTGTTCCCCTCATTTATGCATTCACTGGTTGACTTGTATGGAGCCCCCAACCTTGGTGATCTATCTATCACACTGGGTCTCAATCACACCAGCGCCACCCAGGCCCGAACCCATACCCGTGGCTCTCTTCGGAAACAGAAACACACATGGGGGAACCCCTTCCCCTCTATTTCCAAAGCTGTCTCCTCACAGACATGCCCCCCAGCCTTTAGGTCACCTTGAATTGGGATTGGACTAGGAAGCCCTTGGCTGCTGCTTTCTTCTCTTTCTGCCTTTAAAGAGAAGTCTAGGCACAGGCGGCCTTCTGATTGGCGCAGTGCATTTCGCTGTCAACACCCAGACCGACTGCTCAGCCCCACCCCACTAAGCAGAGCTCCTCACCCCCTCCCCAACCCCCACTGCACCTCAGCCCCGCCCGCCCTAATGCCACCCGCTGTCCTGTCCCAGGCCAGGAGGGGCCCACAGCTCTGAGGGCTGGTCTTCTATGGGCTGTTTTCTCTTTGGCTGCAAACCCACTCCTTTGTTCTGTCTTCCTGGGTCTCTAATCAATAAACTATATTTTATTGATTTAAGAGAGGAAGGGAGAGGGAGAGAGAGATAGAACCATCAGTGATGAGAGGGACTCATGGATCAGCTGGCTGCCTCCTGCACACCCCATACTGGGGATGGAGCCTGCAACCCAGGCAGGTGCCCTGACCAGGAATCAAACCAGGACCTCTTGGTTCATAAGTTGATGCCCAACCATTGAGCAACACAGCCAGGCACACAGGGACCCCTCTTTATTTTCACTTATACCTCCAGCCCCTTTACTCTAGGCCTCATGGTGCCCCTATGTGGCAGCACTCAGAGGTCCTGGCAGTCCTTTCCCAGGCCACCCCAGGTCCAGAGAAGCGCAACCTGCTGGCTCTGTGGGTCCTGCCACTGTGGTCTTGTCTGACCTCAGCAGACGGTACATTTACTTAGGCTCTTGATGGCGCCCTCTATATCCGTTATGAAGGCTAACCATGCAAATTCTGTGGATTCTTGTGTGGAATCTGTGATGCCATGTCACAAACATCACATACATGAGCAGGTGTCCAGCCCGGGGGTTTTCAGAGGGGGTGGCCCCTCTCTCCGGGCCACACCCACCCTAGTGACCTGTCCCTGGGGCTTCTCTGGACTCTCTCACAAGCCATTGTCTAATCATTTTAGCTGGTAAACTTTTGAAAACAATTTTTGGGGGCCCTCTTTTTATTTGCCTTTCCTGTTCTATGTCACCTAGTCAAGGACTTGAATACTTTCTTTGGGAGAACGTATTAGGAGAAAAAAACAACAATGGTTAATGGTCTGAGATACCTTTTAAATTATTTTTTAATTGTGGTAAAATACACATCACATAAAAGTTAGCATCCTAAGCAGGTTAAGTGGCATAAAGTACATTCATTTACAAGATTGCACAGTCATCCCCGCCACTGGTCTCCTGACCTCTTAGCATCTTGCAAAACATTAAACTGCATTAAACACTAACTCCCCCTTTCCTCCTGCCCCCAGACCCTGGCCACCCCCATTCTACTTCCTGTCTCTAGAAATTCGTCTGTTCTATGTTCCCCATCTAAGTAGATTCATACAATACTTGTCCTCTGATGACTGGCTTATTTCACTCAGCATAGCATCCTCAAGTTCACCCATGTTGGCGCACGTGTGAGGATTTTAGTTGCTTTTAAGGAGAAATAGTGTTCCCTCATATGTGCATGCACTACATGGTGTTCATCCCTTTGTCTGTCCACGAACACGGGGCTCACTCTCCCGGGAAGTAACTACTTCCTGGTTGACACAGACTCCTGGCAGTCAGTTTCAGGAGTCCTCTCCCTCCTCCTTGTTAAGAAAGCAATCAGATTGACCTTGACTTGTCCTTCAGCCCCGGTCTTCATGAGAACGTTAGCTGGCTTTGGGTCACAGCGTCTCAACACTCTGAATCTCAGTCCTGTCATTTCTACTCTGGGATGATAACACCTCCCCGACCACGTGGCGCCTGGAGATAGGCATTTGCTGGTGGCCATGGGCCCCAGCACGCTAGGTAGGTGGTGTCTGCTATCCTTCCTGACCCTCCAGAGCAACCATCTGTCTTCCCGTCGCCCCTGAGGTCTGCAGACCCTTTGGACCATGCACTTCGGGAGGCATGTGAGTTACAGACTCCCTTCCGTGGCTGCACACTTATTGTTTTCTGCGCTTCAAAATGGAAACTGAAAGCGTTTTGAGACATGCATGGTGAGACTGTCTTCTCCTATTTTTACTCTCTGAGATGTCTCCTTGCCCTTCGGTTCCTTGAACTGAACCAATACTCCCTGAGCCTGTGCCCCCTTGGATGGGGAGTCCCTGGGGGCAGGGACTCGGTCCGTCCATCACCCCTCAGCCACAGTCGGTTTCGCCTGTTTGATTTTCTGACCATTGACAATTAGCCCCCTTGATGCAAGAAATCATTCTGTGCATTGGTATGTGTTACAAGTCCTACCAGAATAGCAAGCTTTTTATTCTTTTTCCAATGGAGCCCTTTTCTGGAACTTTATAATAATTTCCAGATGGTAGAACTGGCTCTCAGAGATGCGAGTGGCAACGGAGGCTGCTCTGACTGGGTCCCAGGCCTCCCGACTTCAGATCTGGGACTCGCCTGCTCGGCATGGGGGTGTGGAGAGACCTGGGCTCCCTGGTCCGTAGCAGCTAGGAACGAGTTCCCAGGCAAAGGTTTCAAGGGAGAACCTGAATTCGCGCTCAGACACTGCTGCATGTACCAGGCATTGATCAGATGTCCCCAATGACAACCTGGCAGTCTAGGTCTAACATCTCATAAATTCCCTGTCTGGGTAGCTCAGTCGGTTAGAGCATCATCCCAGTACACCAAGGTTGCAGGTTCAATCCCCCGTCAGGGAACATATGAGAATCTCTTTTTCTCTCCCTTCCCTTCTCTCTAAAATCACTTAAAAATTAAATTCTTGCCCTAACTGGTTTGGCTCAGTGGATAGAGCATCGGCCTGCACACTCAAGGGTCCCAGGTTCGATTCCAGTCAAGGGCATATACCTTGGTTGTGGACAAAACCCCTGTGGGACACAACCCAGGTGGGGAGTGTGCAGGAGGCAGCTGATCAATGTTTCTCTCTGACTCTCTATCCCTCTCCCTTCCTCTCTGTAAAAAATCAATAAAATATATTTTTAAAAAAATTAAATTCTTATAAATGAATTTTCCTTTTGACTTAGAAAGTTTAATTATGAATTTTTCTTAAAAATTAATCATATCTAGGCAAAGATCTATATACAAGCCACTCCCTTATATGATTTA
The DNA here is from genome assembly GCF_028538775.1 of Myotis yumanensis. NCBI lineage: Eukaryota > Metazoa > Chordata > Mammalia > Chiroptera > Vespertilionidae > Myotis > Myotis yumanensis. The sequence goes on from NW_027223752.1 coordinate 11,901,668, forward strand.
TGCTGCTAGAATTCTGGAAACGTTAAATACTCACTGGTAACAGAGTAGTTAACCAGTCTATGGAGCAGCCAGCAAATGGCATGCTAAGAGCAATTAACAATCATGTTTTAGAAGGCTACTTAATGACACTTAACATGTTCATAGCACTTCCAAAGAGGAAAAGCCGAATTAAAGTAAAATTATGCATATGTGGCTATTGAAAAATAAGACCTGAATCAAATACATGAATAAAATAAAATACATGAGAAAGTTTATAGCTCGATCAACGTAAGAGAATTATGGACAATTTTATTTTATTTCTGGCTTGTTGCTTTTCTAGTTATTACATATATGTGTGCATGTGTGTGCGTAGGTGTGTATTTACATATACTATATAATAAAGAGATAATATGCAAATTGACCGCAATGCCCTCACACAAGATGGCCACCCCCCTGTGGGCACAAGATGTCTGGCAGGGGAGGACAGTTAAGGGCAACCAGGACAGCAGGGGAGGGCAGTTGGGGGTGACCAAGCCTGCAGGGGAGGGTGTTTGGGGGTGATTGGGCCGGCAGGGGAGCAGTTAGGTATTGATCAGGCTGGCAGGGGAGTGGTTAGGAGGTGATCAGGCTGGCAGGCAGAAGTGGTTAGGGGTAATCAGGCAGGCAGGCAGGTGAGTGGTTGGGAGCCAGCAGTCACGGATTGTGAGAGGGATGTCCAACTGATGGTTTAGGCCTGATCCCTGTGGTCGGGCCTAAACTGGCAGCCAGACATCCCCCTAGGTGTCCAGATTGGAGAGGGTGCAGGCTGGGCTGAGGGACACCTCCCCACCAGTGCATGGAATTTCATGCACCAGGCCTCTAGTCCTATCTAATAAAAGAGAAATATGGTAATTAGCATACGACCGCTACCCTTCCCATTGGCTAATCAGGGTGATATGCAAATTAACTGCCAACCAAGATGGCGGCCGGCAGCCAGGCAGCTGAGAACAGGATGCTTGGTTGACCCAGTGATAGAGGAAACCAAGGTTCCCACCTGCAGCTGCGGGGCTCTGAGCTCCTGAAGCAACAGCTCCAAAAGATACAATGTTTCAATTATGGAAGTTAAAGATGGCGGTTAATTGGCATACTCAGGCTCCTGAAGCTGCAGAGCAGAGAGGCCTCACTGCCTGGGGATCAGCGGAGCCGAGAGGCCTCCCACTCTGGGATCAGTGGAGCTGAGAGGCCTCCCGACTCAGGATCAGCGGAGCCTGTTGGAAGCCCTGTGTGTTTATGCACCCTGGGGGTTCAGAGGTCCTGTCCTAGGCAGAGGCCTATGGCAAAATTTCCGACTCTGAGAAGCAGTCTGGGGGCTGGAAGGCGACTCCTCTGACCTCAGTGCTGGAGAAGACCATTAAGCAGGAAACTAAAGAAGCCGATTTTACATCATTTCCCAGGTGTAGAACAGTTGGCATGTAAGCCCCTGACCAGTGCCCAGGGTGCTCTTACATTGTCTGGGGGGGTGGTGAAGGCAGAGGAACCCAATGAGCTATCCAGGGTGATCAGATATTGAGGATGGGTGGTTCTGTCTAAAGTGACTTAGCAGGGTTCTTGCTAACACTGGATTTTACAAGGAAGGCCAGAGATGGACCCAGGAGAGGGATTGGGAGCCTGAGTAAAGAATTTTTTTCACCTGCACACACGTACTTAATATTTCTGTTCAGAGAAGTGTGTGGCGATGATGCTGAATCAAGGTTCTTCCACAGGACAAAGGAAAGGATGCCCTTTAGATGGGGTCTCAGGAGGATTATGTCCAGGGTGACTCTCCTATTCTCCCTGGAGTGGAGCAGAATGCCATGTGTATTCTCAGGATGCACATGGTGGGAGAGTGTTGATCATACAGCCTTTTTAGGAAAAAAGGAACAAGGGCAGTGAGGCGTGAGACTGAAACCATGAAGTAGGTGAATGGCAGGCAGCCTGGGGATGGTGGAGCTGGGAGAAGTGCCTCAGACAGCCAGGTTATTGTTCTCAAACACTGAAAGGCTGCCCCCAGAAACCGAAATTCAACTGGCCAGGTGCAGCTTCCATGAGGAGATTAAGGGCCAATGGATGAAGCCAACAAGCAAGTGAAATATCCTATATAAAGGGTGTCCCAAAATTCACGCAAGAAGTAATTTTGATAGAAAACACAAGTTTATAATTTAAAACTGCAAATTTTTTATTGATTCATAAAGTATATAGTATAGGGTTATGTATGGAATACCATATCGGGTAAATGGCCTCCATGGCTTTGCTGGCACATATGCATTCTTTTTGTTGAAATTTTCCATGACTGGTTTGCATAAATGTGGCTGAATTTTGATGAGGCTCATTTTCATCTTGATGGCTTGGTTAAGCGACAAAATTGTCACATTTGGGGTTCAGAAAATCCATGAGTGATTGTTGAGAAACAAATGCATCCACAATGTGTCACTGTTTAATGCGGATTTGGGGCTGGAGGCATCATCGGACCATTCTTCTTCGAAAATGCGGCTGCTCAGGCAATAACAAAAGAGTGTGTATGTGCCAGCAAAGCCGTGGAGGACATTTACCCAATATGCTATTCCATAAATAAACCTTTACTGTATACTTTATGAGTCAATAAAAAAGTACATTTTTTAGTTATAAACCTGTGTTTTATATCATAATTACTTCTTGCGTGAATTTTGGGACACCATATACTAAAGAGGTAATATGCAAATTGACCATCATGCTCTTGCACAAGAGGGCCGTGCCCCCATGTGGTCAAAGATGGCCACCCCCATGTGGGCACAAGATGGCCACCCCAAGATGGCTGGCAGGGGAGGGCAGTTGTGGGAAATCAGGCCAGGAGGGGAGGGCAGTTGGGGGGGGGGACCAGGCCAGCAGGGGAGGGCAGTTGGGGGAAATCGGGCCAGCAGGGGAGGACAGTTTGGGGTGATTGGGCTGGCAGGGGAGCTGTTAGGCGTCGATCAGACTGGCAGGGGAGTGGTTAGGGGGTGATCAGGCTGGCAGGCAGGTGAGCGGTTGAGAGCCAGCAGTCACGGATTGTGAGAGGGATGTCCAACTGCCAGTTTAGGCCTGATCCCTGCAGTCGGGCCTAAACTGGCAGTTGGACATCCCCCGAGGGATCTCAGATTGGAGAGGGTGCAGGCTGGGTTGAGGGACAACCCCCCCCACCATGCACAAATTTTGTGTACTGGGCCTCTAGTCCTATATAATAAAAGGCTAATATGCAACTCTACCAAACAGTGGAATGACTGGGCCTGGCACGTGGGCAGCGCCAGGCCAGCCAAGGCAGGTGCTGGCGAGCAGAGGGAGGGGATGGTGATGGGGCGGGGGCGGTGGTAACTGGCAGCTGCGCCTGCAGCAGAGCGATGGGGGGCAGGGCTGGAGCTTCCCCCTGCTGCTCAGTGGGCTCCCACAGGGATGTCCGTGGGGAGCAGGCCTAAGCAATTAACTGGACAGTCCCTGAGGGCTCCCAGACTATGATAGGGCACAGGCTGGGCTGAGCAACCCTCCCCCCCTCCCTGCCCCTCCACCCAGTGCACATGCACTGGGCCTCTAGTACTTAATATTATCAGTCGCTATGGAAATGCAAATCAAAACCACAGTGAGGTAGCACTTCATACCCAGTAGGATGGACAATAGCAAGTGTTGGGGATGATGTGGAATAACGGGGGCCCTGGCATTGCTGGTGGGAATGTAAAATGGTACAGCTACTTTGGAAACAGTAAGGCAGTCCCTTAAACACTTAAGCATAGGGTTACCCTCTGACCCAGAGATTTCACTCCGAGCTATATACTCAAGGAGAATAAAAACATATCCACATAAAAATTATTGTGCCTGAATGTTCACAGCGGAATTATTTGTAATAGCCAAAAAGTAGAAACAACTAATATCCATCAACAGTTGAATGAGTAAAGACAATGTGGTCTACCCTTACAATGAAATGTTGTTCAACCATAAAAATAAATACTGATATATGGTACAATGCGGTTGAACCCTTGAATATATTATACTGCATAAAAGAAGCCAGCCATAAAGGCCACAGATTTTAAGGATTCGTTTATATAAGATGCCCAGAATTGGCAAATACATAGAGACAAAAAGTAGATTACTTGTTGCCAGGGACACAGAGGGTGGGAAATGGGGCCTGGTTACTAATGAGTACAGAGCTTCTTTTTGGAGTGACGAGTATAATCTGGAATTAGATATCGGTGATGGTTGCCCAATCTTGTGAATATACTAAAAATCAATGAATGGTATACTTCAAAAGGGTGGGTTTATGGTGTGTGAATTATATGTCAATAAAGCTTTTATTAAATAAAGAATACAAAGAAGCATGAAAAAAAGTAGTTTCTACTTAGAAAAGAGAGCCAAAAGCACTTTCTAAACCTATTGTCTAAACTGTTGGATTATTTGTAATAATCATCCTAGGTTAAAAGTTCTTAAATAAAAGGCTATATTTTCTATATTATTTATAATAGCAGGATCAATCTATATAATAATCTGTTGTCACCCAATTTGTAAGTTTATTATGGATATTTTTCTATGGCATAAAATAGCAGTCAACTGTATAATATTATCTAGCAGGTAATATTCCATGTAGAAATTTGCTGAGCCTTTTATCTAGCGATGGCTATGTAGGTGGCCTGCAGACCTACATTTTATGTATAATCTATAGTAATGAAAGGCCCGTGGCTGTAACACCATCATGACCAAACGAGCAGCGGCTCTAGCGGTGGGCGTGGCGGGGGGAGCGCAAGCTATTAGCAGTGGAGAGCTACAAGCGGTGGAGGGTGGGGCAGTGAGCTACAAACAGCGATGGGCAGGGCAGCCAGCTGAGGCAAGCAGAAGCGAGCTACTCGTGCACGATTTCATGCACACTGGGCCTCTAGTGTTATATAAATGTCCATGCCCATGCTTTGTTCACTTCCCTAACAATTTTCTCAGCTTCCATCCAAATTGGAATTCTTCAGAGGAAGGCTCCATATAGGTTTTTAGGCAATTGGGATGTATTGGCGGATCCTTCTTCTCCCAGGCCACGCCAGTTTTTCTTGTCCCACAAGCAGAACATGTAATGGACTCCCATGCCAGTTTGCATACCTTGGTATGTTAGTTGCTGGGTTGAACAGGCCCTTGTATAGCTCGGGGACAGGGACATTTAGAAGGAAGGCAAGTCCTGGTTCTCACATCTTGCTGGACCAACCCTTTCCTGTACCATGACCATCGAGGTCTCAGCTAAAGAATGAGAAAGGAAAAGGTGACACGTTGCTGACACATTGAGGTACTCGGAGGTGCTAAGGATGTCAGCCTTGAGTCCTTGTGGGCTCCCAGGTGGGCACATGATATGGTCAAAGTGACAATCTCTCCTTCATTAATTGAGGATCTATAAAAATAGCGTATTTGGCAAAATTTTCTACAGTTAGCATATTAATAAGGTGACCCTGGCCAGGTGAGCTGCTGGATTTATGTGCGGGTGATGCGAGGGGACCCAGGGCTTGGAGGCAGATCCAGTGCAGTGAGGTACCTGAGCTCCACGATCCCATGGACGAGCTACTTTGTGCCAAGACAAGGATTAGTGCTAACAATTCCTCCCCAGGGAAGCACTGTCTGAATCCAGGTTTTCTGCAGGGGCTGTACTTGCAGCCAGAGTCGTATGGAGAGCAGGGAGGAAAGGCGCACGTAAGGTCAATCCCAGGGCTTTTGTCTGCCAACAATATCAGAAGACATCAAAGCTTCTGAGTCACTTAGGTGACTGTCCTGTGTTGACCAGGTAAGCAAGAAACCCAGGAGGGAGGTGGGTGCCAGCACTGGAAATCCTTTTTTGTCATGTGAGGTAACATATTTGCCAGTTCCAGGGACTAGGACGTGGACATATCTTCGGGGCCATGGTTCAGCCCCCCACAGCCATAGCTCCTAGCTGTACTGCACTATGCCTCGTGGGCACTTACGCATCATTTATCAAATACCCACAGGACCTGAGAGACACCACCCGAAAAAGGCTACAGGTTGGGAGACAGAAGAGAGAGCTTTCCTATCCAGCCCTCTTAGGCTCTGGCCCCAGACTTTTCTACCGCTTTCCATTATTAAAATAGGAGATTTTTTTTTTCTGGACCTAAGTCTCAGCCCAGTTTGTGAAATAGAAACCTTCTCTCTGGCAACGTGTTCCTGGGGTGGAAAGCGGCGTTTTCCAGTTTGCCCGAGTTTGGATTCTCTAATAGCCAACTCTGCCTTCTGTGTGCGCAAATTATCCTGCAGACAGGGACGGGGGCGCTCTGATTCAGGGAGAGTTAAAGGATCCCAGCTCCGGGAAGCCATCTCATGGCCACTTCCCCGGGTGCAATAGGACCTTTTTTATTAGCCCAACCACATGCTGGCACACAAGGGGTTCTCCTCAGGTCCACTCCCCTGGAAGGTTCTGGTTCCTGGAGCCTATGTGTGTCTATGCCTCAGTCAACTAACTCAGGGGTCCACTGCAGGGGTGCCGGGGACCCAGTCTCTCAGGTCCAGGGCTGACTCCAACCTGCCTTGGGCTAATTTCCAGGCAATCCTCCTGCCAAGCTATATATATATAAAAGCCTAAGCAACCGAATGACCTAATGACTAAATGACCGAACAACTAAAGGACCGGTTGACCTGTCGCAATGACACACACTGACCACCAGGAGGCATACACTCAATGCAGGAGCTGCCCCCTGGTGGTCAGTGAGCTCCCATAGTGGGAGTGCTACTCAGCTGTCCTTTGGGTGCCAGATGCAGAGCTCATGGCTGGCTGCCACAGCCCAGAGACCGCAGCAGAGTGGCAGTGAACCTACCAAGGGGCAGGCAGGCGCAGCAGGGCCAGGATGAGCAGGAGCGGCAGGCAGCATTGGATTGCCGGTTACAGCCTGATCCCCGCAGGCCACGCCGAGGGACCCCATGGATTCATGCACCGGGCCTCTAGTCAATATCTGTTTTTCAAAAGTAAGGGCAGAGGCAGGGTGTCCTGTTCTGTGAAGGAGGAATGCTAAAGAATATTAGGAGTTAAAAGATGCTCATGGTCCCTCAAACATGTCAGGTCCCCGTCCCTTTCCCTCCTCGCTGTCATTTCTCCTTACTGATAGTGTGCGAGAGCCGAGCCGTCCCCTCCCCAGCTCACACTTAGTGCCGGCAGCACGCTCTGTATACTCGCTCCCCGGAGACATCTGAAAGTGATTTCAGAGGCCGAGCACTCAAATTAGACATGGAAAGCAGCGGAGATAAAATCAAAGATGGATTTATCCTGTCGAAACTCAGAGGACAACTGATGAGACATTTTTTTTTCTCTTATCCTTAGCCCACAGAGGGGGTCCTCACCCAGATTGTCATTTTTCTGGAATCTTGATATGCAAGTCAAGGAATTGTGGGGTGGAGCACCCATCGGTAAGTGTTGGGATTGCCAGGTGTCTGTATGGGGACGCCTTCTGAACCCAACGTATGGATTTGGCAAGTTCAGTTGGGAATAGTGAGGCTGGATGGGTCACATGGCTTCTAGAACCTCAGCTTTGCACAATTTGGACTCGGTTTAATATCAGGCCAGCCACTCTATTTCCCTTTCGTAGGGCGGTCAGGAACCGTTGATTTTGTGTAAGTTTGGAATCTTATAGGGTGTAATGCAGTGATATGCCTCCTTTCAAACTAAATATTTTACTTAAAAATATATTTATAGACTTGTACATTAGAAACCAACAAATTCCAGTAAAATATATGCAGGAAAACATTCTGGCCCAGGGACAAGTTCTGGATCTGAAATACAATGAAGCCAATGAAAATAAAAGGTGGAGTCTCTTCAGACAGTCCGATCATTTCCTGTGACTTTATTTGCTTTTATTCTCGTCTATGGATTAGACACATGCAGGACACAGCTTCTCTCTGGCGCACTCCACTGTCCTAGATATTTCACTCTTGGATATGAAAATAATTGTAAATTGCAGTATTGGTCTGAGAGGGTGGAGAGAAATGGCTCAGTTTTCCTGTGGGACGTGGCAGACCTCACAGACATGGCACGGGCTTTCTGATGCCAGCAAAGCCTTCGTGTTCCGAAGCAGAGACATGGCGCAATGGGGAGGCGGAGGGGTCAGAGTTCTGCCTCGGCCTTTTGACTCCCAAAGGAGACCTCAGTGGAATTAGTTGGACCTTCTGAGTTGGAATGGCTGGGTCCTATGGTGACCCTATTTATTTATTTATTTGCTTACTTATTTATATTTATTTATTTATTTATTAATCCTCACTCGAGGATATTTTTCTACTGATTTTTTTTAGAGAGAGTAGAAGAGAGAGGGAAAGACAGAGAGACATATCGATGTGAGAAACACATTGATGATTGGTTGCCTCCTGCGGGAGCCCTGGCCAAGGCCCAGGCCAGGGAGGAGCCTGCAACTGAGGAACGTGCCCTTGACCGGAATCGAACCTGGGACTCTTCCGTCCGCAGGCCGATGCTCTATCCACTGAGCCAAACCTGCTAGGGCTATGGTAACCCTATTTAAAACTCTCTAAGGAATGATCACACTTTTTTTACATTGTTTAACCCAAAATGATTGTACTAAATATTTGCACCAGGGACGTGGACAGGATGCAATTTCTTCACATCCTTGCCAACACTTGCTGTTTTCTGTTTCGGTGTGTAACAGCCATTGTAACAGCCATTGTGAACCTGCCCTGTGGCGTTGGCTCCCATTTCCCTGTGGCTGATGGCGTTGGGCATCTTTCCAGATGCTTCCCTTGCTTTCATGATATGGTTCTGTGGGCCTTGCCTTATTTCTCCACTTCCTGGACTGACCCTAGCTCCTGTTTCTTGCAGCTGAATCTTAATCCCCATTGTAACGTCTGATCCCTGAAAACAGTGACTGGCACAGAGTAGGTTCCTGATAACTTCTAATAAATTTGATGAAATGAGAATTTTATTTATTATCTAATGCTTCTATAAGACACTCCGACTTCAATTTGATATATTTCTACAAATTGAACTGCATTGGAGTGAACTTATTGGTGCCATGATAACACTAGAACTTTACTCAGCAACTAGTAAATGCCTTGACATTATTCTCACTAATCTTCAGAGCAACCTTTGGTAGTAGATATTATTGTCCTCTCTTTACAAAATTGGGAAAGTGAGGCATGGAGACAATTGCACGCACCACTTAGCTTTCATCAGTTTTACTATATCTCTGAGCCCCTTTGTAGCTAGGGCCAATGGAGTGTGGGCATGGTGACATATGTCACATCCAGGCTCAAGCAGTGAGAAAATGGCACACAATTCTTCAGATATTTCCTCTTTTGTGGCAGCAACCAGGAAAGCTGTGCCTTCTGAATGTGCTGCTCTGAGATGGGGATACCCTGATGGGCCTGCTTCCGAACTGAAAGTATGGGGCATATTTTCAATAGGAATGTTGAATGATGTGAAATAAATCTATTTTGTATTAGGACATTGGGATCTGGGACCTATTTGTCACTGCAGCATAGCCTAGCATAGTACGTAGACATCAACTGGTTCTTCTAAGGCCACCCAATTAGGATGTAGAAGAACTTAGGTTCAAACCATGGACTGTTTGTCTCCAAAATCCTCTCTAATTTCACTCTAAGAGCTGCAAGCCTTACCTATCTGTGACACAATTTACAATACAATTGCATATCCATTTCCTTTAGTAGGCATTCATCGCTGAGTTGATTTAAATCTGATGTGGGGTGGATTCCTCCCCTCTGACCTGCCTAAACTTTTAATCTTTCCATAATTAACTGGAGGGTTTAGCTTTCTGGTAGATGTTAAGAACTGGTGAGCAAATCAGACATCTCAGAATGCGCCCTCTCCGATCAATTCCCTTGCTGTGCTTGGGCAGGTATAAGCTTGCTTCTGTCACTTGTGATCAGAAAGAACAAAACAGTGTGCTCAGCAAACAGCGAGAAACCAGTCTGAACACAGCCTGCAGGGGGAGCGGCTGTGGAAACATCTGCTGGGGTCTTTTTCCGAAAACCCTGGGACACCAAGCTGAAGAGTGTACATTTAACCAGACGCCCCTGAAGGCTTCGTGACAATGAGATGTCTACAGCCACCGTTTAGGGAGACTGGTCTGGCAAGAATGACTGACTACATGGTTATTGTCAGGATTGGCTTCCTCTTTAATAGCAACATCTAGACAGAGTCAGTTCCGTGATACTTGCTGAGTTATAAGTCAGAAAACACCTATTGGTTTTTGCATGACAACATGTCTGATTTAATTCATCATAAAAATTAAAAGTCCAACCTCGTCAGTATATATTGTTTTCTTATGTTGGAAGCACAGTGCCGAAACACAACAATGATTGTGACTGGGTTATGCCTCTAGGGGGCTTTCAGAGGAGAGTTTGCAAACATCCTAGACCAGTGATGGCGAACCTTTTGAGCTCGGCGTGTCGGCATTTTGAAAAACCTTAACTTAACTCTGGTGCCATGTCAGATATAGAAATGTTTTGATACTTGCAACCATAGTAAAACAAAGACTTATATTTTTGATATTTATTTTATATATTTAAATGCCATTTAACAAAGAAAAATCAACCAAAAAAATGAGTTCGCGTGTCACCTCTGACACGCATGTCATAGGTTCGCCATCACTGTCCTAGACTGATATTATGGAATGATGGTTAGAGGAATGTCCCCATGGTAAAGAACATGGAATTGGAGAGTGTCCAGTAGGTAGGCCTGTGATCTGAATTCATGGTATTCTTATCCCTAAGAAGGATGGCTGGCCTAGGAGAGGGAAGGAGGTCCCATCCTTGGAGCACCCACAATTTCTGCAGAAGACATAAAGATCTGGCTTGGTATTCTTATGGAACTTCAGACAGGAACTGAATTTGTTAAATAGCTTAGTTCTAAAAGGGAACTTAGCATTTAGTCTAATTATTCACTTTAAATAAATATATGTAGACTCCATGATTTAAATTCAAGCTTTTTTTTTTTTTTAATTCCCTTCCTTCTTTCTTAGTTTTCTTCTTTCCTTCTAAATATAGTGAATACAAGTTACTTTTGCTTTTACGGATGTGAATAAAATTGAGATGCCCTTGGCCTTTAAGTCATTGCAGAAATATCTGTGTCTTACTTGGTATGGATAAAATTTGAAAGAAAATGCTGTGTTAATACCATGGATTCTTTGTCTGGGCTTCAGGAAATGCAGAGTGTACCTTTTATCCCCTTAAACAAAATAAATGGTATGTATAGGGTGTCTCAAAATTCACACAAGATTTGAATTTTGCATGAGCATCAACAACAATAACAACAAAAAATAAAAGCCTAATTTTACTTGGTTTATTGAATCAGATTTTAATATCTGTTGCCCTTTGATTTCAATCCCTTCAATTTGATAAGCATTACTAAGTACCAATTATGGCCCAGTAGCAGGGACAATGAAGACCAATGAAGACCATGGCTTTTCGTATGTGCCAGCAAAGCCGTGGAGGCCATTTACCCGATGTGCTATTCCATACATAACCCTATAGTGTATACTTTATGAACCAATAAAAAATTTACAATTTTTCATTATAAACCTGTGTTTTCTATCAAAATTACTTCTTGCCTGAAGTTTGGGACACCCTATAGAACTCCACCCCAAATCTCTTCACATTTGCTCATGAGCAGTTTTCCAGGTAAGCCCTCAAAATGTTCTCACATGTAGTGGCTCAGAATCTACACAAAGCAGAGAGAGCCCAGTGGGCGGAGCAGTGATGTGCTTCTATGGCAACCACCAAGGACCCTCCCTCACAGGGAGTCTGTGCCAGGTAGTACACTGAGCTTGGGTGAGTGAGCCATCAAAATTTGGTTCCTATCAAAGCAGTCTTTGGACTGAGTACAAGTATCAATTGGGAAGTAACCCAGGAAGCACTGTGTGGGTGTGAGGGCATGAGGCAAGAACGGGAAGGGCTCCAATGAAGAGTGTGTTAATGAGCAGCTTATCACTGTGGGCAACTGGGACTCACACCTCTGAGAAGTCAGTGTCTGAGAGGCCCATTGTAGGTGTTTAAAACGTTTCCTGGATATTATCTGGAATTATATCAGCAGAGCTGATGGTTATGGAAAGTGATAGAATGAGCAGAAAATCCAATATCTCTGTAGCGGAACAAGAAACAATACTATGTGTTTTCTAGATTTAGTCAATGGCTTCCCCCTCTTGAGTAATTCTCTCCCCATTCATTTATCCCTGGGGACCATGCTTCTCAATAGTAAATGTAAGTAAACTAACTTTTTAAATATTACACAAAGGGAGAACTTATGTCCAGATTGATGTATCTAAGATATTGGGAATGAACTATTAATTAGAAGGCTCAAAGTTCAGAAAAAAACATGCAACAGAAAGACATTTCACAACAAGAGAATGGAGCAGCTCATGTGAGTGTGTAACTGTTTGTCGTTTCTGTTTCCCATCACCAGGCTGCAGAATGATCTTTCCGAAGATGTGTCTTAACTTGCCATTTCTCACTTTAACACTTTTCAGCAGCTGCATGTCACCCCTGAGAAGGAACTCTAACACCTCGCCAGGCCACCAGGGCACGAGCTCCAGCTCATGTTTCTAGTTTTACCTCTACTCTTCCCTGCAGAACCACCCCTCCACCCCTCCACACACAGGACCTAGCATCTTAGCCTAGATCCACACTTGCTGTTTCCTGTACTAGGAATAGCTCTTCCACTGACCACCACCAGGATTTGTCACTCCCTCGTGTTTATTCTCACTATATGCTTTGTTTATATGTCTGTGGTATTGTTACCTCCAGTTGCAAAAAGTTGTTTATGTAGATAGCTATACTTACTGGATTGTAGAGACTGTATCTTATTCATCTTTGTGCCTGGAGCCTAGACTGTGGCTAGTATATGGTAGGTAGGTGCTCAAGAAGTATCTACAGGAAGAAAAAAAAAATAGATAGATGGATAGATGAATGAATGGATAGATGAGTAATGGATGGGTAGAAGGATAAATGAATGAATGGATGGGTGAATGGTTGGAATGATGGATAGATGGGAGGATGAGTGGATGGATAGATAAATGGATGGATGCATAGATGGATGGGTGAATGGATGGATGGGTAAGTAATGGATGGAGGAGTAATGGATGGATGGGAGTTTGGATGGATGGATGGATGAATGGATGGGTAGAAGGATGAATGGATGGATGGAGGATTGGATGAGTGGCTAGATCAGCCGTGGGCAAACTACGCCCCGAGGGCCGGATCCAGCCCATTTGAAATGAATAAAACTAAAAAAAAAAAAAAAAAGATCGTACCCTTTTATGTAATGATGTTTACTTTTAATTTATATTATTTCACACAAACACTCCATTCATGCTTTTGTTCCGGCCCTCCGGTCCAGTTTAAGAACCCATTGTCGCCCTCGAGTCAAAAAGTTTGCCCACCCCTGGCGCTAGATGGATAGATATATGGATGGATGAAAGAAAAATTATTTGATAATATTTCCCTCAAATCTTTAATTATAGATTAAAAGTATAAGAAGAAATTTAAATCTTTTAAATGTCTTTGTGGTTTTTCATTCGGGAATTATGTTTGTTTAAATTTCTAAAGTTCAAGAGGAAGACAGCTTGCCTTTTTCTTTGCCCCAACTGAGGAATCTTTGAAATGTGTATCTCAGCCAGTCTCTACTAGTATCTTCTAGACCTGTGCTCACCAATATGGCAGCCACTATCCACATGTGGCTATCGAGGATTTGAAATGTAGCTATTAGATTGAGGACATAAACTTTTAATTTCTCTTGATTTGTAACTAATTTTGATTTAAAAACTCATACTTGATTTAGTTAATGGAAAATTTTAAGAATGTTTGAAATAAGTTGAATATGTGAACAAACTTTTTAAAAATTCATACTGTGCTTCTATTTTCCTGATGAGAATCGAATGTTACACATACATTTGTAAATGTAAAGCACACTTAAAAATGATGCTAACATCAAAAGATAAATTGTAGTAAAAACCCAAAAATAATTAGGATAAAACTATAATGAATATACTGTAACAAAAAGTTGTGTGATGCAGCTAAAGAAAGACTTAAAAGGAAACTAGTAGCCCTAATTGTCTTCATTAGGGAACAAAACCCCCACAAAATTAGTGATGTAAATTTACAAATGTTAAAAAAAAGTCAAACTTACAAAAAGACAGATATCAACAAACAAAAAATAGGGTCAACAGTAAAGTAAGAAATTTTTTTAAAAAGCAAAATGTGAAAAAATAATAATATGACTCTTTACAAATAATAAAATTATATCTGATGACATAGATCAAGTGGAGAGAGAAAACTATGAACAGCTTAATGCAATACATTTAAAAAACATGTAAATGGGGAAATTTCTATAAATATCAAATTTACAAATCATGCTTCGTGATATTTTATAAATTTGATATTTAGAAATATCAAAATTAGGAAACCCTGCTAGAATTAAAGACATTTAATCACTAGTTAATCTTTATTGCTTTAAAAAAAACCCTAACGTGTTTTGCATGAAAGTTCAATCAAAGAAAGCACTTTCCAAAGTCATCACACACCAATCATCCAAAAGGACTGGGATAGAGAATAATCTTTTAATTATTTCAGAAGTCTTCTTTTTCTCCCAATTTTTCGGAGTTGTTTTTTTTTCCTTTCTAGCAAAATTTACTGTTTGCTTTCTCCTACCTGATTAACATAAGAGAAAAAGTAAAAGAATATTTCACACTTTATTTTATGAATCTGGGATAACCTTGACACCAAAACTAGAGAAAAACATGAGAAGAAAATTATAGGCAATTTCATTTATGAATACATTTATATTATGAAGATAAGTGAAATAATCTGAAATAAAATGCTACAAAATGAATTCAGCAATGTGTAAAAAAACAATTTGAGTTCAACCTAGAAACATTAGTGTTTTAAATTAAAATACAAATTAATATGTATTATATTAACAGAATAAAGAAATAAAACTATATAAAAATAGATGCAAGTCTATTGATAAAATTTAAAACACATTTATAATTTTAAAAAAATCTCTTAGCAAAATAGATGTAGGCATTAACTTTGTTAACTTTCAAGAAACCAAAATAGAGTGTACACTAGTGCAACATTTGTATTCCATTAATAATGAAATAAAAGACAAGTAGCTGCCCTCTAAATGCTTAGTCCCAAAATCATAAGGATTATAAGGAAAGAAATCAAACTGTTACTATTTACAAAATATTAAGAGGATTTGAGTAAGTTGGCTATACATATCCATTTTATTCAATCACATTTCTATAAAGATCCATGATTAGAAAATTTTGCTTAAAAATTTACAAAAACAACCAAAAATACAAAGCAACATGTAATAACAGTAACTAAAATTTTTCAATACTCTTGAAACTATTACTTTTACTAACCCTAACTGTGGCTATGTGTGTGTGTACAATTATATGTATACAAAAATAAGGATATACATCTATCTATCTATCTATTTATGTATCTAATGTCCATGTTGGAATAATGCAATGCTACAGAGATTTCATTCAAACCTAATTCAATATATAAATCCAATGCTACTCCAGTAAAAATATCAATGGGGATTTCATGGCGCTTGAGAACTAAATCTAAAATGTGTATGATAGAGCAAAGGGGTTAAGACAAACCAAGACAATTTTAAAGATCAATGTGGCAGAATTTAACCTTTCAGATGTAATGGTTATTATAGTTATACTAACGCTGAGAGAGTGTTATTGGGTATAGGAAGCAAATAAAATTCGGTGGGAAACAACAAAATCCAGAATCTCACCGTGCACATATGGCAACTTGATATACATTGTGGGTGACAATGCACTGGACCAAGTCTACTGCTGCACCAAAGATAAAGACCACAGTGTTTTAGCACAGTAGAAATTTAGTTCTATTTCAGGAGAAGATGTGATTGGCAGGTGACTTTCCTAAAATGTGTAAGTCAAGGATCTAGCTTTGAATCTTGTGTTCTAGCATCTTCCACAGGTGGGCACATATCTCTACCTCAATTACCTAACTCCAGCGAGTGGAGAGAAATGCAGGAAGTACCACTTGGATGAGTTTTCTCATGGGTCAGGCTTGGAAGTGTGCACATCTTGGCTACTCATATTCTATTGCCTGAAACTCAGTCATATGGTGCCACCAAACTCCCAGGGGGATTTGGGGTAAGGGGCCCAGCTTAATGAAGGGAGGAAGAGAAATCAAGTTCTATCACTAGTTTATTGGTTCCTGACACAATTTGGAAATGATGGACTATTGGATGAATGGTGCAAGATAAATGGGTTTGCTTGGAGAATGAGAGCACTAGAGTTGCAAGTACATTTTACCAAGATTTACTAATGACACCATGAAATTAGAAAACTTAAAGCAGTGACTATAACCAAGATGATGTCAGTACTCAGGATATCCAAAGAAAACCTATAAAATAATAAAAAATATAAGCAGCCACGGAGGCAGCTTTGGAAAAAGATGTCAAGAAGTACCTCAGCAAAGACATAAAAATATTTGCAACATCACCTAAATCAAGGGGGAAAATACTATACGAATGACAAGTTTTTAAAAGACAAATTCATAATACTGAGAATTAAAAAGGATATGTCTAAGTGGGTCCTTTCAGACACAACTGGGAGTGTATAAATTGGTACCAGCACTTTGCAAACTAAATGACCATATCTAGTTAGATTGAAGGCATTCATGTTCTGCGACCCAGCGATTCCATCTCTAGCTTGTACCCTACAAGCGCTCTGCATACAGGGCAGTGCACGATGGCTGGCACTGTGGCATTGTGTGTAACAACAGCTTGAATAGCTATCCACAGGACACTATACTACAATTGTGTTGACGTCATGTTCTCCAATGCCATGCAGCACTTACAATGGAGGAAATAGTGATACATAAACAACATGATACAAATCTCAAAATTGCTGTGTTTAAGAAAAGTGGGAGGGGGTAGGCTATTTGCTGAATGATATAAATCGTATGGTACAATCAGTATAAAGTTCAATATTAAGCAAAATAGTATGTGCTATGATTATGCATAAGAGAAAATGTAAAAAAAGTCACATGGGAAAGATAAGTACTAAATGAGATACGGTAATCTGTTGACTTTAAGGAGAGAAGGGAAAGATATGTTTGGGGAAAGGGTGAACAAGAGGTCTTAACTTTATTTGTAATGCCAAATTTATTTACAAAGGGAGAGAGAGGGGAGAGAGGAAGAGAGAGAGGAGGGTGTAATTCAACAGACCAACGAATGGATAGTTGGGAGCAGTGATGTTCATCGTATTATTTGCCATCTTTTGCTGTAAAGTTAGTACGATCATATCATTTTTAAAATATTTAAACCTTTGACACAGAGTTGTGTGTTCAGTGGGAACCGTAAGTGTCGCAGTTGAGTGGGGGCAGTGCAGTACTGCAGGTTTCACAGTGCTGTGTGTGTTGTGGGAGCTCTGGGTTGTCACATGGTGTGTGGTGGTGGGAATACTGATCTCACATCCTTGATCTCACCTCTCTCCAGGCACCTCCCCTTCCCCATAAAAAGCCCATGGAAATCTCTTCACGTGGTTCTAATCTTTGTGTCTTCTGCCTCCGGTGATGACTCGAGCTCCCATATTGGACAGTCCATAGCTGACTGTTGCTGTGTCCCACCTGGGAGAAGTAGCATTCGTGTTGGAGAACAAGTTATTCAACGGATAAAACTTGATCATGTTTCTGTTATCAAATCTGGTCAAATAGAACAGCCTTCTAAATTCATGTGCAATTTAAGGGTATCTGAAAACAATTACACAAATCTGTCCTTGTACTGACAGCTTAACCTGTTGGGCAATGGACACAGTTCCCTCAAAACCCACCGAGGGGGCATCTACCTCTGTTTGTCTTTTGATCTCTGTTGGGAAGGACAAGCAGAGCAAACAAGGGACAGCTCAGCAGTGCAGGTCCTGGAGGCTCTTCTACCTGCTCAGAGTTTGCAGGATGGCAAGCCTTCCTGGAGGCCATGTTGCTCATTCACCTGAAATGCAAACCTCCCTCCCTCTGTCTCCCACAAATAATAGCGTAGGGCAAACCTCAGAGCAGGAGCCAGGTACAGGAGGCTGATCATGTAGAAAGGGTCGTGGGGGACCTAGCTTGCCCTGACTTTGTTCCCCACCCCAGTAGCTGGGACAAGGTACATCAGCAAATCTCAAAGATGCCAGTGAGCAGCCTGAAACTCTTGGTCTCCTGGGGGAGATGAGGGAACACAGCCAGCCTTCATGATCATGGCCCCAAGTAAGAAAATTGTTTGTGGCCTCAGGGCAGGGAATTAGGGCCTGAGTCCTGACTTTGCTTTCTCATTTTCATGGGAGACAGTGGGCTCTGGTGAATGATCTCTGGACCGGGGGTCTCAGGGTCAAGTTCAGGATGAAGCCCTCCCTCCTGCTTCTGTGCTCCCTTGTTTGTTTCCCTCCTGTTCCCTCATGAGGAATTGTCATTGGACTGGGGTTCACCCCAACCCCAGGTGAGCGTATCTAGAGACCTTTACCGTCATCACACAGGCGAAGACCTTCCAGGCGAGGTCCCAGGTGGCCCTGCGTGGTGAATCTTTTGGAGGTCACCATTCAATCCACGGTGGGGAGACCAGCACAACCCCTGCCTGTGGGACCCCATGGTCTAGAGAGAGACACACACATGAGCAAACAGCTTCTGACTCACTCCCCCTCTCTGAGCCATAGGCTCCTCACTGGCCAAATGGGAACTGCCAATGTGTAAGCAGTAGGCAGGGAGGCAGGCCATCCAAAGGCCCTGGCTCCATGACCGCTCATGTTGTTCTTGGCGTGGACTTGGCCTGCCCTTGTGGCGAAGGTGGCCCCTCGCTCAGGGTCTCCATCCGAAGCCCCTGAGAAGCATGAGCGAAGCTGATGCCCAGGCCCCATCCCGGACTGAGCTGAAACCGCCCCTGGTGGCACCTGGGCCCTGGGATGGTTAAATGCCTTCCCGTGAGCCTGATGCACAGGGAGACCGAGCACATTGGCTGATGTGAGTCATGAGTGAGAGCTGAGCCCGCCCAGAGGAGGGACGTGCCAGGCGGAGGTCCGGCTTGAGCGAAGACCTGGCGGTGAGAAGCACCCGCTCTGTGGGTGCCAGGAGCTGCCTCATGCAGCCGAGTGCCCAGTGGGAGGCAGCGGCTGTCCTGGTGGCCCGAGTTCAGGGCATCTGAGTGCTGGGGAGGGATTGTGAGGGCAGGGAGTCCTGGTGATGCCAGGCCAGTGGGGGACCTGGGGGACAGTTAGTGTCTAATTAAGTGATAGTGACCCTGACCCAGCTAAGCGGCAGATGGGTCAAAGACTGAGGCCTAAGTGGTCTTTACAGGCCAGGGCAGGCTCGGCTCTGGGCAGCCTCACTCTGTCTGCCTTTGATCTTTAATCCCAGCCTCAGGTGTCCCCCCCCGCACCCCCAGCCAGACAGCTCTAATCAGGCCACAGAAGTGACACAATGAATACAAGGAGAGCAGGGTCGGGAGACAGAGAGAGCAAGAGAGAAGGGGGAAAAGCATCTTCATGGGATAAGATTACCAGCCAAGACAGAAGGCTCAGAGGCAGTGGGCGGGTCAGGTCCAGGAGTCTGTCCTGTCCTCCCACCCCCCATTCCCCCGGTGCCCCCTGGGCTGGGGCAGCAGGTGCTCCAATGTGTGATGGGAGCCTGGGGAGGGAGGATGGGGTCAAGGAGGGGGACAGGGGCCTTCTGAATGCAAAGGAAGAATCAGAACGCACAGGGATAAGGAGGAGGCGACTCACCACCTTTGGCCCCTGCAAACCCCATCTTTTCTGCCCTGCATTGTGCCAAACCAAAGCCCAAACTTAACCAAACAAAGGAAGACACAGCCAAGGTTGGCGTTTATGTTTACAATTTAATGAGTGCTTTTAGAAAAGTCTAAAATAAAAAGATGATGGCTCTGAGATTTATGCTGCCACTCATGCTTGGATGCCGATCACTTATCTGGATAATTAAGCAGTATCAGCAAGCAACCAGATCCCCGAAACCTGATATTAATCCGTCCCTCTTAACAGAAACATGGAGCCGCCGCACAGAACTCAGCCGAGACCCCCTAATCCCCCTCTGCCGCGTTCCGCCATCTCTCACAGCACTGCTGTCCCGGGGTGGGAGTGGGAGTGCGTGAGGCGAGGCCTGCATCAGCGGCTGCAACTCACCTCGGCTTCGGATCCAAGTATTTAGGGGAGTCGGACAGAGTCCCGAGGAGGGCAGGTTGTATAGGGAGGGAGGTACAACTGCTCTGCCAACGGGCAAGGGGTGAGGCACCTGAGGTTTGTGCCCAACCCAAAGGCAACCAACGAGGGGATCTCTCCAAATTCAGGGTGCCTGGCACTTTGCAGCAGGGGTGCCCCGCACATGCCCGCTGGTGGCCAGGTCCAATCCTGGGGTCTGCTTCGGTCGCCCTGCCGCCTCCTTCAGCTCCCCTGGCTCCTCCTTGGATTGCACCTTGTCCTTCCTATTTGGGTCTGACCTTCACTCTGGGTCCCTTCCCTCCTAGCTCTGGGCTCTGCCTGGGGATGCCTGCTTGGTTCTTTGAGTTTCAAAAAACGCAGACACACTCAGGGTGATGGAGTCAATAAAGGTCTCTTCTAGCAGCTCATGGGTTTCCAGGAAAAGAGAAGGCAGCGGGACCCACGCAGGACAGACATGCCAGGCTTTGGCGCATTCTGGCCCCCACTGCCTGCTCCAGCCGCCTGGTTGTCTAGGTGACTGGACATTCGAGGCTCTACCATTCTGTGACCTCAGTCGCCCTCTGTCACTGGCTCTGCTGTCCTGCCTCCACCAACTGCTTTCCTGTGGGCTTGGTTGGCTCACTCAGACTCTCCCAGAGGTGGGACACTCCGTCTGCAGGGACCTCATGGGGTGAGCTCACCTGCCCATGTGGGAGGTCCCAGAGGCTGGGCTGCCTCGGGCGAGGGGAGCCCCAAGAGAGGCTGGAGGTGGGACTTTTCCTTCCTAGGACCAAGCCCTGCAGCCTGGAGCCAGGGCAGGGCACTGCCCTTTGCTGATGAGATAACGCTGGTCCCGACCTTCCTGTGTGGAGGTGGAGGGCGGCAGGAGGAGGGGCACCCATCCACAAACAAGAGGGGTGCTACCTTTACCTTTTCATGTCTCATTTGTACAAAAATGGCAAAATGTTTTTACAGGCGACGCCAACTGTGGGACGAAACTGAATTAGAATGTCCTTAATTAATATGTCAGAATATAAGAAATGAGGAAAATATGTATAATTAAATTCTTGCGCTAAAACAGGATTTGAAAATGAGACAAAAATAGCAGCATGGGTCCCCCACTTCCTCCGGACCTCCTCCCTCCCCCTTTCTTCCAGAAAAATAACAATAATAATAACAGAAGAAGTGTTGGCTGTGTCAGCTGCCACCTGCGTCAACCTCCAAGAAAGATTGGGGTGCTGGTGCTGACAGCCTGGTCACCCCCAAAATTAGACACAAATTGTCGAGATTAAAAGTTCTCCCATCAGGTGCTGATGGCCCTATCCTCA
Source organism: Myotis yumanensis (assembly GCF_028538775.1). Taxonomy (NCBI): domain Eukaryota; kingdom Metazoa; phylum Chordata; class Mammalia; order Chiroptera; family Vespertilionidae; genus Myotis; species Myotis yumanensis. The sequence goes on from NW_027223752.1 coordinate 11,923,161, forward strand.
GATGCCGTGTGATATGACAGCGAGAGGGACACGCTGGTTCCCCGACGGCTCGCACAGTGATGAGGCTGTGGAGACAGGTGCTCTTGAAAGCCACAAAGGGATAATACCCAATTATGTTGCACGGGCAACAGCGAAGGGGACTTCCTTCCTTCCTTCCTTCCTTCCTTCCTTCCTTCCTTCCTTCCTTCCTTCCTTCCTTCTCTCTCTCTCTCTCTTTCTTTCTTTCTTTCTTTCTTTCTTTCTTTCTTTCTTTCTTTCTTTCTTTCTTTCTTTCTTTCTGCCTTCAGCTCACACCAAGGGTTCCTGGGCAGGACCTGCAGGTGATGAGGCCATGCACCTGGATGTCACAGAAACGCACTGGGACTCATGCCCCCACCCGATGGGTGACCGAGTCTCTCCGGGCCCCAGGCCCCTGTGTCCACAAAGTTCTGGAGACAGAGCTGCTTGTTCGTTCTCAAGAGGCAGACACTCGGGGCTTCCTCAGACCCATGGGGGACTCAGACACAGGGGCACCGACACCTTCTCCTTTGGGGGAAGAAAGGAAGAACTCCTTTCTGCTCCCTGGGGATCCAGTGTAACGAGGGAGGCGCTTTGGGTCCATCTGGGGATGGCGTTGGGTGGTCACGTGGGAGATTTCTTCCCGGGGTTGTTCCATTTCCCCCCCCTTAGTGGCGATTTTCCCACACCACCCCCCAGAGCAGCCACAGGGGCGCCTTTCTCAGATGGCCCCACTCTTCCTGGGAAAGAGATGGCCCTTCGAGGGGAAGGAGGTTGGTGATGCATAAGCACTTGCCCGTGAGACCAGCGTCTTTGTGCCCGAGGTCTACTGAGTCAGGCAGACTCGAGGCGTCCCAGGGCCCAGCACAGGTGCGGGAGGTGGACCAAGAGCCAACCCCGGCATTGCACCCACTGTCTGTGTGACCACAGGCCAGTGGCTGACTCCGTGTTCTCCTCTACAAAATGGGGATGACATGGCCTGTTCCTGAGGGTCGAGGTGGACAATAAATCAAACAGAGCGTGTCAAGACCTGTGCGGGTGTGCAGGGGCCAGGAGGGGGGCCAGCAGGCAGCTCTCAGCTCTCAGCCCCACATACCCACCTTTCCAGCCCACAGCTGCCGACTGGGGCCGGCGGCGGTACCTAACCTTACCATCTGCCAGGTGGGGCCCAGGTCCCTGCACAGTATCCCTGCGGAGCTGGGCTGGGCACCTGCTCTGTCTGCCCCCTTCCTCCTTCCCCGGCCTTTCCCACTATGGACCCTCCCTGAGCATCTCGCTCCCAAACTTCTCCTCAGCCTCTGCTTCCTAGGAACTCCGCCCGGAAGAGGTCCCCCTTGTACCCCCAGCTCCCAGTGCGCATGCCGAGTGAGGGCCGAGGACTGTCCTTGCTGCTCTGTAGGAGGGAGGCAAATCCGAGAACACTGATGTCCTGCCTGCTCTCCTGTGCAGTCCCCTCTGTGAGGGAGCACCAGGGCCCCACGAGGAGCCGGACTACGGGGCCTTGGGGAAGATAGAGAGAAAGATGGTGGGAGTTAACCTGCTCCCTTGGCCCACACAGGGCTCTGGAAACTAGAGAATCCTGGCCCCTGGATGGTTGTGGGAGGGGAAGGCTCCCTCTCCTGGCCCAGCCAGTGAGTGATCCTAACTCACTGAGTGACAGTCTGATCGTCGGTCTGGATCCTTCAGTCCTTTGAGCGGAGGAAGGAAGGGCATGGAGAGGAACCCACTCTGGGTGCTGGAGGGAGCATTCCCATTTCTAATTATGTACACTGGCTGTCTCGGTCCAAGGCCAGCTCTGTCATTGGTGGAAACAGCCACGTGCCCAGGGGCCTGTGCTGGCTCCCTCTGCTGGGTATCCAGGTGGGTCTGAGGCCAGGTACGTGGACATTCACAAACGCTCAGCACTGGCCCGGGCACCAAGTGGAGGGATGAGACAAGGCTATTTGCCTTCCTCCGGCCAAGGCCTGGCCTCGGGGACCTCTGACTCACCTGCGGAGCTGCCAGTGTCTTCTGCCTGCTGTGCGGCCTGGGACCTCCCGGTCAGCCTCTCTGAATTTGAGATGTCTTTCCTAAAACTTCTGTCAGACGGCCTATGAGTCCAAATCACTTCTCCCATCTCTGACCTCCTACTGGGCCCTTGGTACTGTTGGGCCCCTGCCTGTCTCCTGCCACCGGCGCGTAGTAGGCATTCAGAACTGGTTGTGGGCATTCCCAGTGGGTGGGGTACACCTTCCCAGCACAAGAACTCTGCTTCCTGTGGCACCTGGGAGCATGTTTGATTGAGAAATGAGTGGGCCTGCTGGTTTGAAGATGAGAAGACATGACCCATGTCCTCCAGCTCCATGTAAACCAGCTCAGCTGGCACAGGGGCGTGAGTTCCACGCTCTGTCCCAGGAGCTGTCTCCCTCTCCCTTCCTCAGGGCGCCCTGGAGTCCTGCTCAGCCCTTTTAAGCTCAGCCCATCTGAGCTGTGTCTGCACAGAAATGCTGGGTCCTCACAGCGTGGCCCTCACAGTCACTGCTCTGAGTGGGCCCTGCCAGCAGCTCGGGCTCTGGGTGGGGGCAGGGGGATGTCAGGAGCTGCTCCCTGCACAGGAGGCCCAGCTACTACAGACAGATGGGGGAGTGAGGGGGGTATTGCTCTCTTTGAAGAGCCTCAGAAGCATTTCTATGGCCCTCTTTCAGAAAGAGCAGGACTTCTCATGGAAGCAGTTGATTTTATGGACACGTAGACTCATGTAACTAATCCCGTGTCCATCCTGGGAAATGTGTGATGCCTGGGAAGGCCCCAGGCCTCTCTCTGGGCACTGATTTTATTTCCCCCCGTGTGATATTTCCCCCCAATTCTTTTCCATTTTTCCACTTTCTTTACTTATTTCTGTTTTGTTGATGGAGTAAGTGTTTGCAAGCTTTCTCAAGTCCTTCCTGAGAGGTGAAATACCTGTAAACAATAACACAAAATTGCCGGGAATGGTTGCCGGCCTATGAGGTTGTGAAGATGAGGGTAACTGTTTCCTCCAACCGAACTGGCCCGTTCTCTTTTCATGCCATTTGTTCAAGGCCAAGAGGCAAGTGGCGGGAGGAGAAGGTGCTTTTGCAATGGGGGAGGGGCCCATCTTATCAGGCTCCCCTCCCTGTGGCTGGAGAACTCCCCTCCTCCTGAAGTGGCCACAGGGTCGCCCCCAGGGCTCCTTGATGAAGCCTTGTTAATAGGCCTGGGAAGCACCGGCCCCGGGCTGTCCTCAGGCTGGGAAGTGGCCTGTCTGGGCTCTGAGGTGGGAATCCGGCCCAGCTGCCGGTTAACAGGTGTTCATGTGTCAGCCCTGCGCCCCCGCCCTCAGGGGAGCTCCGAGGGAAAAGGGATCAGGTGTGCTCATGGGTGCCCCCTGGACCCGTGAAACCCAAGCTCTGTGGCTGGGGAGCAGGCTCAGGCCTCGTCAGGGGCTGCCCTTCCAGCTGGGGCCTGTGCGATGCCCACAGGGGAGGGGTGGGGGCGGGGCTGGGGAGCGGGTCTCAGGAAAAGCACACTGCCCAGCGAGGGTGACATCCTAGTACAGTGATGGCGAACCTATGACACACGTGTCAGAGGTGACACGCGAACTCATTTTTTTGGTTGATTTTTCTTTGTTAAATGGCATTTAAATAGATAAAATAAATACCAAAAATATAAGTCTTTGTTTTACTATGGTTGCAAATATAAAAAAATTTCTATATGTGACACGGCACCAGAGTTAAGTTAGGGTTTTTCAAAATGCTGACACACTGAGCTCAAAAAGTTTGCCATTATTGTGACCTAGTATATCGTATGTGTCTAATGTGCGTCTCCCCCGCCAGACGTGTAACACAGATTCTAGACGCTCTAGAACAGTGGTTCTCAACCTTGGCTGCACATTAGAATCACCTGGGAATCTTTTTAAAATCCTGATTTCTGGGCCTCATCCTCCGGAAATTCTGTTTCTTTGTTACTCATGTTGTGGCCCCACCCCATCAGAAAGAAACAGAATTTCTGGAGGATGAGGCCCAGAAATTAGGATTTTAAAAAGATTCCCAGGTGATTCTAATGTGCAGTCAAGGTTGAGAACCACTGCTCTAGGGGGACAGCACTTGCCTGTCTGGCTCACCATTCAACCCCCAGTGTCTAGAGTAGCACTTGGCTTATAATAGATGCTTAATAAATATTGGTAAAAAGAAGGAAAAAGGGAGGGAGGGAGGAGGAAGGAAAAGAAGGAGGACATTTTGAAGTTCCTAGGACGCAGCAGGCCAGAATTCACCTGAGCGAATTTTGGAAAGTATATAAACACTGAAAGTAGTTGTTTGAATAGAGAATGTTTGGTAGATGTGCACACGATGTTCCAGGGCAGTGAGAGGAGGCTGGGGGCGGGGGGCGGGGAGACTTGCAAGCAGAGCCAGAGAAGGGTTCCAGACGAGGTGACCCCTTTTTATCAATTCCGCTTTCAAAGTGGGAGATGCTCCATGATCCGCCTCAAGATATTCTCTGTTACTACAAGCATATACTTTCTCGTCAGAGACAAGTTGGAAAATGTGGACAAGTATAAACACAAAAATTAAAATATCACAACTGCATCACCCAATCAGAAGCTCTATTGGCTTCAGGTGTGCATTTTATTCCAGTCTTGTTTCTCTCTCTCTCTCTCTCTCTCTCTCTCTTTTTTTTTTTCCAATAAGTGGAGTTATCATCTATGTATTGTCTATATTTTAATTACTACTATATTTTAAATATTCCTATCTTTTGGAAAACACTTTTAATATCTGCATCTAGTTAATCACATGGATACTCTATAATTTACCTGACCATTGTAAAAGTATTTGCTGTGTATATTGGCAATCATTATGAATAATGACTTGTGAGTATCTCTTTATAGAATGATTTTCATGTTGATTACTTCCATAGATGGCAAATAAAAATAGAATCACTCAGTCAATTGAATGTACCCTTCTCAGTTTGGAGAGACGCAAGGAAGAAAAAAAGCAGGAGGATGCTCACAGACTCGGGGAAGATCTGCAGTCATATTTCTCACTACATCTTGAGTGGACACATGAGTTGTGCTGCTGGCCCTGGTGGTGGTCATGGGAAAGATGATGATGGTTTGGAGGTGATGATAGTGGTTGTCATGGTGATGCTGGGGTGATGGTGGTGGAAATCCCAGTGAGGATGGTGAAGGTGGTGGTGATGGTGTTGGGTGTGGTGACTTGGAGGGTACGGTAACCTGGTGGTGGTAGTGACCTGGTGGTGGTGATGACCTGGTGGGGGTGGTGATCTGGTAGTGGTGACCTGGTGGTGGTGGTGACCTGGTGCTGTTGACCTGGTGGTGGTGGTAACCTGGTGGTTCTATAGTGGTGATGCCCATCTTCTCATTGACAATGTGATAGTAGATATGACACCAAATTTAGTTTAGTCGAGGATATTATGTCAATAACAGCCATTGTTGGACTAGAAGGAGCCCTTTATTTGGATGGATCACAATAATAATTTGGAGGTTCCTGGACAACATTCCAAAGGCGGTCTGTGTGACACCCATGCTCCACCTTCAGACGTGGGCTGTCTCAGTCTTGCTTGGGAGTATGTACTTGCAAAAACCACTTGTTCAAAGGCCATATTGAAAAAGCAATTCTGGGATTGAGCAAAATAGTATGAACCCAGTACCTACCAACTGCTCCTAATTCCATTTGATGGGGAGATAAATGTGAAAAGATAGCTGGTCCCCTAGTCTTTGCCTTCATAGCGATCCTCTTTTATATGTTTTTTTTATTTTAAATTGTTCTCTTTCTCTCTTTATAGCATCAGGCCCAGGATGCTTCAGGGAAGAACTCTGGGACCGAGGGAGGGCTGGGCTACAGAGGGAGAAGCCTACCATCCCCATCACTGAGCATTTAACCCAACACACAGGCTGGGCCTCACTAGCGCAAATAAATCATAATGTATTTTCAATTAGTTTGCGCTCTTCCGAGCTGCTGTCCTGAATAATTAGAAAAACAATTCACATTCTGCCAGGAGCTCACGTGAAGTGTTATCTCTGGGATAATTATCCGTCTCCAGTTCAGCTCCTGCCCCGCTCAGGTCAGCCTGGCCGCAGGAGGACACCCAGGGAGCATTAATGAGCTCTCATTGAAGATGTTAAAAAGCTTGTATTGATCTGTTTGTCCAAGAAGGAGATATTTAAGCCTCTCTGCTGAGGGCAGGAGAGACAGGAGCCCTTCGCAGAGCCTCTTAGCCGCCGGCCGGGCTGCTCCCGCCTTCTCCTTCCTTCTCTCAGCAAGTCTACACCCGAAGGGCAGCCTTTGTTCTCTGCCCCGCATGCCACTCTCCAGCATCTGTGTTCGTGTGTGTGTGTGTGTGTGTGTGTGTGAGAGAGAGAGAGAGAGAGAGAGGCAGAGAGAGACAGAGAGAAAGAGAAAGGATGAAGAAACAGGAAAGGTAGCCCAGTGAGTGAGTTTGAATCCGTAAGCCTATCCCAATATAAATGAATGAACAAATGAATGGGTGAGTAAGTTGAGAAGACAGGAGAGTTATTTCGTATTACAGAGTGGCCACTCATAAATGCAGGAGAGGAGGAATTAGATAATCATCAACTCTCATAGTAAGAGCTGATTCAGACAAGACATACCAAACACTGAAGTATTTGCATAACCTCAGCATATCTTACAACAAGATACTTCTTAATCTGAAAGGGGAAAAGAAAAAACTTCCCAGTAGAGAAACCTGGTAGACACCATCTTTTTTTAAAAAATATATTTTGTTGATTTTTTTTACAGAGAGGAAGGGAGAGGGATAGAGAGTTAGAAACATCGATGAGAGAGAAACATCGATCAGCTGCCTCCTGCACACTCCCTACTGGGGATGTGCCCGCAACCAAGGTACATGCTCTTGACAGGAATCGAATGCGGGACCCTTCATTCCGAAGGCTGACACTCTATCCGCTGAGCCAAACTGGCCAGGGCTGGTAGACACCATCTTAACCAAGAGATCAAAGGTGACAGCAACAATAATGGAACGCATTGGCCTCACGTGCCTCTTGGTATGGAGGGCCTAGCACTGCTTCTGTGGCCTCCCGCCTCTATCACCAGGCAACAGCAGAAACACTCAAATTAAAGGACATTCTGCAAAATAAGTGTCCTGAGTGCCTCTAAATGTCAAGTTCATGAAAGCAAAGCCAGGCTGTGGATGGAGTGGTTCCAGGTAAGAGAGACTAAGGAGAGGGGCAGCTAAATGGAACAAGGGGTCCTCGACTTGATCCTGGGCCAGAACATTAAATGTATTTTGCTTTTAGGAACAGCTTGCAAGAGTTGGTGAAATTTGAATGGGATCTGTGGATTAGATTATAGTGTATATTAGTGTTCGTTTCCTGATTTTCCCATCGTACTATGGTGATTTAAGAAACACCTTGAAGTCTTTATGGGTAAAGGAACTCACATCTGCAATCTGCTCTCAAGTGACTCAGTAAAAACAAATAATAATATATGTATGTGTATCTGATATAAATATGTCACCTATGTCTGTGATGTCTATGACTATGTCTATCTATATCTGTATCTGTATCTGTGTCTGTATCTGTATCTGCATCTATATCTCTACCTACCTAGCCATCTAGCCATTAACCCATAGAGATTGTGGTGAATGTTAATTAGGGACCCTGGGTAAAGGGCATATAGGAATTCTTTGTATTATGCTTGCAACTTTTCTATAAGTCTAAATATTTTTAAAGTATTACAAAAAGGAAGGAAAGAAAGAACAAAGGAAGAAAGGACAGAAGAAAGAAAGGAAGGAAGGGAGGAACAACCGGACGCCCTCTCCAGAAATTCCCCATCAAGGGCCCTGGCTCTGTGAGAGGGGCGTCAGTAGGAACCAGCCCCTATAATAGGACCCTGTGGCCTCAGTCCTCACTCACAGGGTGTCCAGCTCATCAGATCATTCACGGGAATAGCCTTGAGTTTGGAGTTAAGAGGTTAGGAGTCTGGCCCCAATCCTGTTGTCAAGAAGCTGGGATGCCCAGAGTAGCCCCACCCCCCAGGGTTTGGGGTTGCCTATCTGCAGTTAGGGTTGGACTTGAGCATTGAAATCTATATGGAGGCACAGGCTTCCTTTTTAGTCAAAATAACGGAAGGGATGGGCGTATGTTTAATGCGCCAGGTTACCATGTTAGCGGAATAAACAGGGGGACATCATGGGAGGAAGGTGGGCATTAGACTAGAAGCCAGAGCACCTGGGTTCACATCCTGGGCCTCAGCGTCTGTATCACTGGCAGGAAGTTACCGGCGCTGGCCATGCACAGCTCCCAGCAGTCACCCCCTGGCAGGCACATGGACGGGAGGACCCTGTGCCACAGGTGGGAGGGGGCGCTAGGGAGATGAGGCAAATGAACACAGGTCACTGTGGAGCAGGCTCTGGAGCAGATAGATGTGGGCTTGGCCCCCTGGATCTGCTACTGGGGAATTGCTTGGCTCACTGCGCCTGGGTTTTCATATCTGGAAAATAGGAACAGTATGGCCTGTCTATTTGGGCAGCTGTAGGTTTCCAGAAAGACAAGCACTTCAGCAAGGTTGGCCCCCTCGTCTGCCACCCCACCCTGCTCTCCTCCTAACCCCCGAACAAGAAGCCATCATTACTGTATCGATGCTGGAACAATGCCATCTTTGTCCCCGGCCTAACCTAAGCATCGGATCAGATTCTATGGACTTGACAACCCGCCCCCTCCCATCTGCCAGCTGAGAATATTTCATGCAAAACTGCTGATTCTTCTCTCAGAATAACATCCCCCCCCCCCCCCCCCCGAACTCTGCATGCTCGGGGCTGGTTCTGAAAGGCTCCCAGCTAATAAGGAGCAGGAACAGGTAATCCCTGGGCTCTGAGAACACACCTTTTGTCTCCTGAGAGGTCAGCCAGCCATGCGGCCCTAATTAAGAGCTTACATCAGAGACCCATCTGCCCAAGTTCACCATGGCTCTTCCCCTGAACGTGTATTCCTTTGTCTCCCCTGCCTGACTACGCAGCCCTGTCAAAAGGTCACGGTTCTGGAGCGTGGGACCGCGAGAGTGGGCCCCCTCCAGAGGCCTGGGAGGGCTGTGCCCGCCCTGCTGGGATGCCCAGACTCACCAGGAGGGGCAGGGGCCAGCAAAGCAACAGCCAGCATCGTAGTAAATAAAAGCCTCCACCAGGAGCTGTGGTTTGGACCAAGCAGTGATGTGTGGCCTTTTGAGAGGGTCAGTGTGGATCAAGTGAGCACGTGAGATGGATATGCTAATTTCTTACATTAACAAGTGTGCTGGAAAGGCTGCGGCTTATTTCTTTCTTGGAGGGAGTTAGTGTAGCTTGCATGTGGCATCAATAATGATATGCTAATGACCTGCTTCCAAATTTAGATTACAAACATTTAATTGGCAAATCGCAGATAGAGCCGAGAAGACGGCATTCTTGGTTGGGACCCAGTTTTAAGGTCCAAATGTGAGGTTTGGTGAATTTCAATTCCAGGCCCCGATATATATATATAGTATCTCTATACTGAGATATGGACACGGTTAGCGGGTTGGGGATTAGTTATACTGTTGGATGTGGGTATAGCTCAGATTTAGAGCATCCTCGCTCCACAGGGAACATCCAGAGAATGTCAGCCAGGGCCAGCATGTCCCCATTTCGGCTCATGCACATATGCACATGGAGGATACATGTACACACATGCACACCCATGCACACATGTGCACACACATACACATTAAGCGTAAAGACACCTAAGTGAATCATGGAAAACAGCTTTAAAGTAAAGGGATGAAAACAAAGGTGAACTAGTTTTGTAATAACTTTTAAAATAACTCCCGAGCAGACTTCCATTTTTTTTGTAACCTGGAATAAAGTATATTTTCTCATATGAGAGAGCGAATGTGATTGGTCCATTAAATTTCCAGCAAGGAAGAAATATCACAAAATGATGGAATTTGGATTAAACTACTAAAATGGGAAATATTTTATAAAATAATAAGTCCACAGTCTCCCTCAGAATTATTCTTGTTGCTTCTTCAGTCTCACTCATCCTCTCTCTAGTTCACTTCCTTTATCTTTCTCTGTGTATTCTCTTTCTTTCTGTTATACTCATTCTCTCATAATCAGACTCCCATTCTTGCTGTACATTCCTTCCCCCTCTCTCTCTCCTTCCCTCTCCCTTCATTTTTCTGTTCTCCACACCAAAACGTTAGGAAAGTGATGTCCTGGGTGAGTCGGATGGCGGGGGCCAGACTGGGCTGGGTCTGGGCACTTCTAATTAATCCACATAAACCTCTGGACAAAGAGTAGACCCTTGTTTGGCTCTGGCCATGCCAGGGTCAGAGTTTACTGTTGAGGCAACTCGGGGCAGGGCAGGGGGAGTTTGTCCAGGGAGGAGCCAGAACAGGAGGCTGAGCCTCTGCCTCTTACCTCCCCTCACCTCTCTTCCCAGCAGCCTCTCCCACTTGGCACCGCGAGCTCTGCCAGTGACCAAGGGTTTGTCATTTACACGACAAGTTCCCATCCTTGCCGAGTGCTTCCTTCCTGGAGGGCTGAAGAAACGAACAAGGAAAAGGACAGGCTACTTGCTTCCTTAATTTATTTTAATGTCCGGGTCTTCATCTTCTGCTGGCAGCTCCAGTATCCACTTGTCTGCCCTGTGCCCTAAAGGTCAGGAAAGGATGCGCCTCTATCCAGGGTGCTGAGGGTAGGGAGGTGTGTGGGCACTGGATGTGAGGATGCCATGCGTTCTGGAGCTGGGGAACCAGGGAAAGCAAAAAGAGAGGGTTGGTGGCAGCAGATGGCTACGTGGCAACAGAACCTGAGGAGTGAGAAGGAGCCCCTGCCGCTATGCAAGGCAGGAAGTCACTGCGGAGAGAGGAAGAGCACCCTGGGCCAGGAGCCATGTAGGGTGCCAGCTTCCCGCCCACAGCTCCAGACCCAGGGAGGCAGCAGGGGCATGCTCAGTGCTTGGCCTCAGCATCCCAGACTCTGGTTTCCAGGTGTCTGCTTTCTGACTGTGGGACTGTGGGTAAGTCCTTAATCCGTCTGCACCTGGGATTCCTCACGCTGACAAATGGGATCAAAAACACCTACCTTCCCAGCTGGCGGGGCTCAGTGGTTGAGCACTGACCTATGAACCAGGAGGTCAGGGTTCTATTCCTGGTCAGGTCAGGGCACATGCCTGGGTTGCAGGCTCGATCCCCAGGGTGGGGCGTGCAGAGGCAGCAGATCAATGATTCTCTCTTATCATTGATGTTTCTATCTCTCCCTCTCCCTTCCTTTCTGAAATCAATAAAAATATTTTTAAAAACACACCTACCGCAATGGGTCGCTGTGAGAGTACTTAAGTGATTACCTCTGTCTGAAGTCAGTGCCCAGTGGTCCTCCTTACAGATGAAAACGTGAGGCCTTCACCTCCAATTTCCTCATTCTGCTCCCACTGGCCCTAATATCAGCACTGCCCTGGAGACCTGTGGTGTCCAATTAACAGCCACTGGCCACAGGCAGCTACTGAGCACTTGAACGGGGTAAGTCTGAATTGAGACGTGCTATATGTGTAACGTATACACCTGCATTTGAAGATCTAGTACAAAGAAATGAGTATGAAATATCTCATCAATAATTGGTTATATTGCCGAAACCGATTTGGCTCAGTGGATAGAGCGTCGGCCTGCGGACTGAAGGGTCCCAGGTTCGATTCCGGTCAGGGGCATGTACCTGGGTTGCGGGCACATCCCCAGTGGGAGATGTGCAGGAGGCGGCTGATCGATGGTTCTCTCTCATCGATGTTTCTAGCTCTCTGTCTCTCTCCCTTCCTCTCTGTAAAAAATCAATAAAATATATTTTTTAAAAAAAATAATTGGTTATATTGATTACATGTTGAAGATACACTCCTGGAAATATATCAAGTTGAAGATAGACGCTATCCTTTAGGGCAGGGGTGGGGAACATCTGGCCAGTGGGCCATTTAAGGCTCATGAAATCATTTGGTCTGGCCCTGCCAGGTCATTAGAGGTGAGTTAACTACTAGTAAATGTTTGACCACACATAACGGGCTCATTTCTCAGTTGATAATTGAGTATGGCCCGCAAATGATCTTGTAAATATCCAAATGGCTCTTGGTAGAAAAAAGGTTCCCTAACTGTGGGCTAGGGCCAGCAGCCCTAGCTGCTGCTGCTGGCTTCCAGAAGTGAGCCCTGGCCGCGTGTGGCGTAAGTGGAACTTATGGACTGGGGGCCTGTTCTATGAGGATGTTTGCCTTGCTTTCAATGACTGCCATGACTTCCCGCCTTTTTTTTTAATTTATTTTTTATCCTCTTGTGTGCTTTGAGGTTCGATGGGAACACTCACCTCCCAAGTGTAAAGTCACCTTCCCATCGTGCCTGGAAGCAGCCATGCCCTTCCCATGGCTGCACCCAAGCTCTGGGACCCGGGGGGAAGCTGCGCCTTCTGGTAAATGATTTATGGAGACAGCCTGGAGGAGTATTCACTGTGAAAGGCGTGCATTATTTATTTCTGGTCCAAGGTGACAGGGTGTAGCCTGATAGCAGCCTTTTAGTCTATGAGGCTGTGATAAGGCCCCTGACACTGCTGCCCTGCTATCTGATGTCCCCGGAGCTCAACGCAAGCCCCCAAAGTCCAGGCGGAGGCTCCAGCAGGGACATGAGTAATTAAACAAAACACATGGGGAAATTCACGATCAGGGACAGCCTGGGGCCTGTCCCCTCTGCTGGCCTCGCTCCCAGCCCCCCCGCCCCGCACCCCTGCTACTTGCTGCTCATGGTGCTGAAGGACAAGCAAGGTGTTTCATGAACACCTGTCATGTGAATAAATATTTGAACAGACACATGAGGAAATAAAAAGTGGATGGATGAATCTGTAAATTAATGAATAAATGAGTGAGTAAATGAAACAACTAACTTCTGGAAAGTGGATGGGTGGGTGGCTTAGCGGACGGATGACTAAAATATCGTATGCCTATATTTCTGTTAGTCGGATGGGGAACGGGAAGAATGGCTGGTTGGTTAGCAGAATGAAAGAATGAAGGGTGAAAGAATGTATGCATGAGTAGGTGAGTGGATGGATGGACAGATGGATGGACGGAGTTACGAGGGATGATTGCTTTTCCTGGTATTTTTACTGAATGTGAGTGTCTACCTCCTCCCACTCGACGTTCCTTTCCTTCTCTCTGCTTTATTTTTACCCTCTTAGTACTTGCTGCTATCAAATATGTGGTATAATTTATAAATATGTGATGTAATTGACATATTTATTCATTTGTTTCTTTTCCACTAGAACTTGATCTTCACAGTGACATAAGTATTGTCTAGTTTACATAGGACTGCACCCTGAGAGCCCTCCACAGTGACACTGCATGGGCTCTGGGGGACACAGGGGAACAGTCTGCTGGTGAAACTGATCAGAAAGCCACTACCTCAGAGCGATGCATGTCAGGAGAGCATGGCAAGGCTGCTGGCACCTGTACCCACCCATCTGGGACACCAGGAGGCTGCCTAAGGGAAGGGCATTGGAGCCAACTTTTGGGGGACTTGCTGAGAAGTCAGGATGAGTATTGCAGGCAGAGTGCAGGGACTGAAGTGGGTGCCAAGCGCCAAGAGAGGAGTCCAGGAGGATGGCAGGACCCATGTCAGAGTCCGGAGAATGGACTGGATTCAACCAAAAAATTCCTACAGTTCATGCTAAAGGTTTGGCCTCTATATTATGAGCAAGGCACATGATTGCAGTCCAGTGGGGGCCCCAGATGGCATGGACCTAAGTCTGCAGAGGGCCTGGCTGGTGGCCTTTGCAGTCTGAACTCTAAGGTTCACCACCCAGGCCCCATTCCAGACACTGAGACCACCACAGTCCCACATGCAGAGTGGGCCTTGGTGTCTGTTCTCTGTATACTGTAGCCACCTGCCTGCCACTCAGCCCCCTGCTAACATGCTCATGTGTAAAAAAAAACAATATATATGTTTGGTCTCCGTCCTCAGTTCCTGGCACAGAACTGCTAAACCCTTGGGGTGTCCTGAGTGATAGGAGTGCCTTTAGTTATTGATAAGGAGGCCTCTGAGATCAGACCTGAGTTTATGCTCATGAGGGACTTAGAGTGGGGCCCTGGCCAGCTTCAGGCTAGGACTGGTCACCAGAAAAGGCAAGTGATTAGAAGACTTTAGCTTTCAGCCTCACTGACCTCTGACCTCTGGGAATAGAGGTTAGAGAGCTGGAGACAGAGCTCTATGAACCCTGAAACAGGGAAGGGAAGAGAGCTCCCAGGTTGGCACACCGCAGTGCGGGGAGGTGCAGCACGTGGACAAGGCGTGGCACTTCTGGTCCCCCCCTCCGACTCCCGTCCTTCACTCAATGCATCGCTTCTGTCTGGCTGTTCCTGAGTATTAGTCTTTATAATAAACCAGTAAGTGTAAGTCCAGTGACTCCCTGAGTTCTGTGAATTCCAGCACATATTCCAACCTGAGGAGGGGGGTGTGGGAACCTCATTCAGGATCAGTCTTTCAGAAGTCGGGTGCCCTGGGTGTGTGGTTGGTGTCCGAAGGGGGGTGGTCTGGAGGAACTGAGTCCTTAAGCCTGTGGGGATGATGCTAACTCCGGGTAGTTGGTGGTAGAACCAAGTGAATGGTGGGACATCCAGGTGGCATTGAGAGAATTGGAGAATGGGTTGTTGGTGTCACCAACTTTGAAGACATGCATGCATGGCTCTTCCCTCTCTAGTGTCCTAAAGACATGATGCAACAGGCAAATCCATGTGCCTTTGAGACCTCACTTTATTCACTTGGGCATTTCTTACCCAGCAAAAGAGGTCCATCTGGGGCTGGGTGGTTGATGGTAATTATTAAAGTGATACAGGGGTGGGCAAAAGTAGATTTAAAATAAGACAGTGATCAATACATTATAATGCAAGAATAAACTCTGTGTTTCACCTACGCACGACTGTAGACCTATTCTGTCCACCCCTGTATTTACAAGCCTGGCTTTGTAGTATTGAAAAGAAAATCTATTCATCTCAACAATCACTATCTGAACAGCTTCCTATAGAAGTTTTAAAATCAGTTTTAATCAACTTTCAATGTAAAAGATGACCTATCTGGCCAGCTGGGTAAGGGAGAGGAAGTAGCGGAGAACAAACTCTCTCCCTAAGGAATACACTTCTTTCCTCTATGACACAGTACCTATCAGTCACCTGAACTGGACTCATGTCTTCATGGACACAACTTAGTAATTGGTTTTTAATTCACAGTCACTGTTCTCTTGCTGTGCGTGAGGAATTTCCCAGGACGGTGGGAGTGAAAGCCATGGTCTGACTTAGTCACCTCTCTCTGAGCCCAAGACCAGACACCAGGTGACATGGCAGGGCCTGCTGCTGTGGGTGGGAGCCTTCCCCACCCTTGATGCTGGGTTTGGTCATGGGATTTTATTTTGTCCGGAGGGATGTTAGCAGCTTTGTGAGAGAAGCAGAGAAGGAGTTCTGGTGTTCTTGCATGTCTGCCACCGTCTGGAGATGGCATGGCTGGGCTTGTTTTCTGGTTCCAGGAGGACAAGACTCCCCTGGAGCAGAGTCACCACACGCTGAACTTAGTCCAGAGCAGGTGACCTCTGCTCCCCCCACAGACCCGTCACTATGCCCTGTCCAGCCAGGCCCAGGCTAGGTCAGCCCATCCCCAGCTGGTGGACAGGCTCATGAGTTAAGTAAATGCTTGTGGTTGTTCATTGCACACTATTTTTGTGGCATTAGCTCGCTGATACAAAGATAAATCAGAACAGTTTACAAGAGATAAAACGGATTCCTGATCATTTAATGTGAGCAACCTTCTGAGACTATTTTCATTTTAGAAGAATCTGCTTGTTGGTTTCCAGAAGTAGATTGTTAATGATAAATGTTCTCCTAGAGAAGAAATTCAGTGGAGTAATTGTTGGGGGTGGGAGGATTAAAATCCCTAGTATCTCAGATTGCTCTCAGATTGAACGTCCATTTCAACAAATTCACTCTGTCCCCCTGGCGCTTCTGTGTCAATGACGGTGGGCCACCCACCCCCAGTGCACACATGCACTTTGAATCGACCCTGTATTTTTCAGGTGCCACTTTTCATTTCACGTTTGTTCTTCAAAGACGGAAAGCCCTTTCCAGGGAGGGACAGAGAGGCTAGGCACTCAGGAGCCTGACCCATTGCTCGGAGTAGCGCTCAGTCCCGTGGCCTAAGGAGATGTCAGGGATACGGCGGGAATGGTCTAACGCCACAATAGTCGCAGGATGGATACTGGAAATGAACGTTTGCTTTGAGCTCATGGAACGTCATCCTTCACCCCGTCATCACCGCACTGACTCCGTGGACCAGGGCCAGGAGGGTGGACACTGCTCACTGGCTGAACCCCAAATCTTCCCCAACACCCTCCCCTTAGCATATTCACTATAAAGGTTTACAAAGGTAGGATTTCAGTTTTATCATTTCCCTTGAAGCTAAGGGTGGTGCTATGAATTGAATTGCATGCCCCCCTCCCCAAAGAAATGTTGAAGTCCCTTCCACCCTGTATTTAGGGATATGACCTTATTTAGAAATAGAATTCTTAAAAGTGTCATTAGTTAGGTCACCATGATGTTCTACTGGACTAGGGTGGGCCCTAACCCACTAGGACCCATGTCCTTATCGGAAGAGAGAAGTGTGGGCACACGGATGGGCAGACAGGACAGTGGACACACAGAGGGAAGATGGACACATGAAGATGCCAGCAAGGATGGAGTGACGCTGTCACACCTCAAGAGCTACCAGAGGCTGGAGGAGGCCAGAAGCGTCCTCCCCAGAGGCCTGAGGGCATGCAGCCTGCTCATGCTTTGCTCTTGGACCTCTGGCCTCCGGAACTCGAAGACAATGCATTTCTGTCGTTTGAAGCCACTCAGGTCGTGATACTTGTTTACAGCAGCCATGAAAACCGGCGCAGAGCGTCACACAGATATTCAGGTCCATGCAAGAGTCTGAAGTCTCCGGGGGGCTTCTGAGAAAGCTTTGGTTGTCTGATAAGAAGGACCCCTGTGGCTGCTCCCCAGTCACCTCCCCTTCTCTCCTCTTCCAATGCAGATGGGACAATTGGTTCTAAGAGAGCGATCTTAGAACCGGGCAGCAACCAGGACACGGTGGAGACAGGAGAGCAGCGAGGCCCACACGGCCCGAGTTTCAAACGCTATTGCTGAGTTGCATCCCAGCCCCATGCTGCCGACATTGAGACTTGAAATTCGGAAAGAACAGCTTCCTAATTGTTTAATTAATCAATCGTTTGATTCCCAGCAATTTGTGACCCCGGGACTTCCTTTCTGATTCAGTGGAATTTAGGTGACTGTCTCCTTTGAGTATATACCAGAGAGATCTGAACCTCCCCTTAGTCTCTTACTAACACTTGGCACTTTTTCAAATGGTGTTGATGGCAATGACGTCACTGACTTATTCGTTCGATACATATTTATTGAGTGCCTCCTATGTGCCAGTGACTGTTCTAAGTGCCTGGGGTATATCAGTCCATGGGACTCACCAGGATCCTTGCTCCTGTGGGCAAAGGGTTCACCTGCCTCTTCCCCTCGGTCCCTCATGGAGCATGTCTGTCAGGTGAGCATCTCCTTCAAATGTTGTCGGAGGAAAACCGAGCTGTGCAGAGCCCTTGCGATTTTTTCCTTCTCCCCAAGATCTCCATCGCTTTTCTCCAACAGAGCCACACCAGGGAACACCACCCCATCGCAGACAATTACAATTTAAAATTCAGACAAGGAATGAAAAGCATGGGGCTTTGTCTTTTCAACCACTGAGGAGGCCATCGTGATGTCAGCCTGGACACAGAGAAAATGGGGGTCACTGGACTAGGGTCGCCTTCTTTGTCCCCTTCTGCTTCTGGGCCAAGCAAGACCAAGGGCTGTTGCTGTGGAGAGAAGCTTAGAGAGCATGAGGCCCATCTCCACGGTTTAACATTCCGATAGACTCTTCTGGTCTTTAGAAAAGACTTCAGAAGTCCGGCTGCCGTGGCTCAATGATTGAGCATCTATCTGTGAACCAGGAGGTCACGGTTCAATTCCCAGTAAGGGTACACGCCAGGGTTGTGGACTCGATCCCCAGTGTGGGGCTTGCAGGAAGCAGCCGATCAAGGATTCTCTCTCATCATTGATGTTTCTATTTCTCTATCCTTGCCCCTTCCTCTCTAAAAAAATACTTTGGGAAACTTTCTACTTCTTGCCTTCTCTGCCTTTCTTAAGTGACAATGTCTCCACATCCCACTGTATCTTTTTTTCTTCTTTTTTCCCACAGCCTGCTGTGGATCTTCAAATATTTTTAGGATCACCGGGAGGTGTTCAAAGTTTGTGTGTTAAGAAGACAGACGTCTTTATTGGTGACTTTTCTATATATATAAAAACAATCTACATCTAAATTTAGTGAGGAGAAAATATTCTAAGTTGGGCTCTTTTTGGAGAGAGGAAAACAATCTAGCCTTTTAATATAATTCTAAATATGTCTTCTCAATTGAAAATTGTTAGTGTCTTTTAAAAGAAGTAAGATTCAAGTTGCAGTAAAAAACAAAAACAAACAAAAAAAAACTTTCCACATGGGGGGAAAGAGGACTCTATAAATGTTCTCATTCAAAGGGCCGTGTTTGGGGCTGCCTGGTGACAGATTAAGAAGGGGAAACTTGAACCAGACTTCTGACCTGTCCTGGGGTCAGAGGTCGCCTCCGTCTGTGTTGGGGCTCCTTTGACAACTTCCTGTATAATTTGACTATTATTTGCGTGTCTGGGTGCTGTCTGACCTCTGAGTCTGGAAAAGCCAGACAAGCAGCCCTCATGTCGTGGCCATATGGGCCTCCGAGAGGGCGGGCACGTTTCATCAGCCTGGCGGGGGAGGAGGGGCGGGGAGGGGGCTGTTTGATCCCAGGTTAGAGGAAGAAGCAGGCCTGGGGTCTCCAAGGGACAGGAGGAGGAGGCATCGAATGACAGGCAATGCCGTGATTTAGGGCCCTGGCCTCGGCCAGACACTCTGAGGCTGCAGCTAAGTTTTGAATTTGGAGGCAGATCATTTACAAAAGAAAAAGAGGTGCTGAGGGCATTTCAGATGGCAAGCGGGCTTCCGCCCCGAAAGTCTTGAGAGACTGGATTTTCCACATCCAATAAATGCATTTCCAACCCAGACTCGGGTCATAAGAAAACAGGCACTGGGAGCAGAGATAAGGGATTTTTATTTAAACTGCATGTCCTGATAGAAGACTGTGTTTACAGAAAGTAAAAATAATACCCCGGTTTCATGATTTCCCGTGGCAGGGTTTCTTTTTTTGTTAAATATATTTTTATTGATTCGAGAGGGAGGAGAGGAGGAGAGAGAGATAGAAACATCAACGATGAGAGAGAATCATCGATCAGCTGCCTCCTACACGCCTGACATTGGGGATGGAGCCTACGACCCTGGCCTGTGCCCTGACTAGGAATTGAACCACGAGCTTCTGGTTCACCGTGTGATGATCAACCACTGAGCCACGCCAGCTGGGCCACGGCAGGTTTTCAATGCATAGATATAAGCTTTGCTTACTAAAATGAATAAACAGATTTCTCAATTTGGGGGAGTTAATAAAAAACATACGTAACAATTAACTGAGCTTCTAAGCAGCAGGACATAGTTTTCATGACTCGCCAGCGCCAGCAAAGCAAACCCGGGGTCTGGCCTGTCAGTCTGGCCTGTCCTGCTTCCCACATAAATGGATACACTCGCAGGTCTGAGGGGCCACAGGCTTTAGTTAGCAAAGTCCTGAGACCAAGGACAACGTGTTCCAATGTGTCAGATGCCACCCTCTCCTTTGACCCCTGTCACAGCCTCCTGAGATGGATGGGGGCGGAGGAAGAGCACCACCCATGGGCTTCAGGAGACCCTCTTTCCTCAGCAGGGAGGGGCTGAGCAGCTGGCAGTGGCCGCAGCGGGAGGCCCAGGAGTGCAGCACCTGGGCATCGGTCAGTCACTGAGCACCAGGCAGGGTGGACAGCATGCTGCCTGCCCAGGACATGGTGAGGGAATGAGGAGGAACATGGGATGGATGAGCTGAGGGTGTGGCTGGGAGGCTGGGCTTGTGGGAGAGAGGCTGCTAAGGCTGAGCTGGGCCGGGAAGGATGGGGAGACTTGGGGAAGAGAGAGAAAGGGAAGGCGAGGGTCAAAAGGGATACAGAGCTCAGTGCTGGGTCAGACTTTTCAAATAGCATTGCACACAACTCTTTCCGCTTTATAGACACGGGAGAGAACCAAGTGCAGTCAGTGTGGCCTAAGCTGCCTCACGAGTAGACCTGGATTCAAGCCCAGGTGAAGTGACATCCCAAGGGCCAGACCTCAGGGTCACCCCAAGAGCAAGGACCCCCAAGTCATATGCTTTTTCTGTCTCAACAGGTACTTCCTGGTTCCAGTTCTGCAAGATAACTGATCTAATCTCTGAAATCTTTCAAGCTGCTCTGTTTTAGAGCTTGGATTTTGGGACTAGTGAGCACAGGGAAGAAGAGATGCCCTAATCATGGGTGCTTTGGCCGCGAGCTCTCTCTGAGGAAGATTCGAATCTTAACAAAAATATCACTTTTCTCCTCCTGGGAACCAGCATTGCAAGACATGCTCATCAATGCATCTGGGACTATGTCATGTGAAATACAGCCTATGGCTGCCGATGGCCTTCCCTGGTGGGGGGGCAGGTGTGACCAGACCAGTCCTCACACACGTGGGCTCCCACTGCTGAGTTTCCACTCTGTATTAGACCCTGACTATATACCTGCATCCACCTCACGCCAAAGTTGAGGATACAGGTTAGGACTCGGGTTTGGACCGGAAGAAACTGCTGCTGGGAGGATGCTGAGCCAGGGGCTCCCCAGGCCGCCTCCTGCGTGTCCTGCCTGCAGCCTCCCGCCTGTGTGGCCCCCTGACCAGCAGTGGAAGAGGCAGTCTTATTTCCCACTGAGGGCTGCCTGTGCTTTGCATTTCTTATTTTTGCCGGAGTTTTTGAAGGTTAACATTTTGCCGTCCTGAAGGGAGGGAGCCCATAGAGAGAGAACTGGTGATAAGATCCGGTTAAAGCCCAGTGCATGAGCCTCCCTGCCCTGAACCACATGTGGTCACTCCTTCTGGGCCTCAGCTACCTCATCCAAAGGCATTGGGGACTAGATCTTCTTGCGGGACATGGGCCCCGGATTCCAAGTCTTGGATTATCTTGTCTCCAGGGCCAGACCCAGTTTGGGCTTGGTTTTAAGAATCCCTCACCCCGGGGGGCCCTCGTTCCACTTTTAGGTCTGCGGCGGGGAATGTGGAGCCCTCATTAAGGATCAGGAGGCTCCATCTGCCTCTGTCTTTCCTCTGAGATGACTGCCAGACAGCGGAGGTCAAGGCCACATGTGCCCTGTGATCCCTGAGCGGGAGGAGGGGGGGCGGGCGGCCCGGAGCTGCCTGTGTGGAGGGAGCCAGACACAAAGGGGCTGCTATTCAGAAGGGTTCTCTGCAGCCTGCAAGATGCAGCTCTGGCGCCCAGCACAGCACGCGCACCCCCAACGCCAAGTAGTTTCTGTTATTTTTTCCCTGCACTTCGCCCTGCGGCCACAGCCAGAAATGCAGGCTCTGGAGTGAGAAAGTGCAGACAACTGGACAGCGTCCCCCTTGCTGACGTCCGCAGGGGATGGAGAGCAGGGCAGCGCCTCAGCTCTTAGTCCCTCCCTCCCTGGGACTCAGATGCCCTATTCCAAGGATCTCAGCCAAAGGCTGATTGATCTGAATTTAGAGGCATGTGTCTGACTCCAGAGGAAATCCTTTCTCGCAAGGAGATGGCCTTGAAGTGTGGGGTGGGCGAGGAGGTCCCCCACTCCCATGGATCTCCACTTTTGAGCTCGGAGCCCTAGACCAGTCGCCCCTCTCTGCCTCCACGGGCAATAAGGAAATCTACTGCCATTGGTCTCTGTGAGAAATGAACGAATTAACACATGAGAACAGGGCCTGGCCAATGGCCAGAGCGCACGAACACTGACCCGCATCCCCCTTGTCACCATTGTCACTGGGTCACTGCTTCATTGTTAAAATTTGAGAGGGACAAAGTTCCTGTCTCACAGCTCAGGGCCAAGGTCAAAGGGACAGAAGCAGCTCCTGGTGCTCTGTCCCGAGGTCCTGCGCCTGCACGGGGCTGCCTGGGGAAGGATCCAGGGCTCCCACCGCCCTGATCCTCGAACTGGCTCATTTCCGAGGTGCCATCTCATAACCAGAAAAATAAAAAAAGAGCAACGTGCTTTTTGTCACTTGAAAGTCCTCATTACAAGACTGTTCCCTTGGCTCCTGGAGTTCTCGTGTCATTATCTTCTGTTGAAAGAATTCAAATGACATTATTTGCATGGAAACTCGCACACCGACGATGCCATCTAGGCCGCAGACTTGCATTACAATGAAGGCATGATGACTGTCACCGGGACGTGACATTCTTTATGTTGTTAAATTGAAAGTCAGCGCTGGCAGCTCTAACTGCTCAGGCCCCCTGCAAATACATCGCTGCTTCGCTTGGGATATGGAGTCACTAGTTTAGGGTGTCCACTGTAGGCACGCCCAACAGGGCTCACCTGTGGTGTCACCCAAGATCAGGCACAGATGTCTACATCGCGGGGGTAGGGGTGGGGGGGGGGGGACTTCGGGAGCTCGCTCTGAGCCCGCACGGCATGATCGCTGAACCGCTACGACCTTTCCCCACAAACACCACCAGGACTTCCCAGTCCCTTCGATGGCTTTTCAGAGCAATTTCACTTGGCATGTCTGCAGAAAAATGTAGGGGTGACTGTTTACTCCAAAACAGGCATATTGTGGAGGTGGCCAAGGACCTAGCTGTCCTCCCCCGGATGGAACCAGGTCCCTGGAGGCTGGTCCCTGCAGAGGCAGCTTCCTGGCTGGGTGGAGGAGAGTTCAGGTGGTACAGGACAAGGACAGTGTGGACATAAGATGGGGCAGAGGAGGGACAGGGAGGTGGGGTTGCACGGCCCAGGCAGAGGATGAGGGAGAGCACGTGCCCATCTGAAGAACCAAACACTCAGTTATGCTGAGCGGGAACAAACCAGAGAGGTGTCTGACTGACCGGGGACACGGCAGGAGAGCCGGGGCCTGGTTTGTCAGATCGCCGATGGGGCAAAGCTTGGGGTGTGTCGCCCTAAATTCTATGTCTGCCAGGCTGGCTCAGCACATGCGGGATGGGACACGAACAAGAGGGAAGGAAAAGAGGGAGTCCATGTTGATCAATGTAGGCAGAATTTTATAACAGAAAAATTAAGACAGAACTGGCAGCAATGAACAACCATCACAACTCCAGGGGCGGCAGCAAGCATGGGAGCCGGAGTAACGCAATTGGCATCGATGCTCAGACACAGCTCAGCCGCCTACACGCTGCTCTCTGGCCGTTCCTCTCTGCACTGCCACTGCCCTTGGCCTCCCTCTGGGTCTCCCCTGCGGCTCCTGGACCCCCCTGAGCTGAACATGCTGCACCCGGAATAGCACCACACCTCCCTGCCCTCTCCCCAGACCATCACCACATGGTCCTTAACCGAGTGAGGCTTGAATGGCACATGGTGGGAAGAATGTGACGGAGACACCCCTAAACCCTCCCACCGCCGGGCCTCACTATTTACTTGGTTCCCCATGAGCTTAGGATTCCCATTTGCTCGCAAACTGACTCCCAAACCCCCTGCAAACAGCACATGCAGTGACATGATGGCGTATGGGGGTAGAAATGAAATATCATAATTAAGTTTCCTCTGGGGCGGCTACAGCAAAGGCTACATCCCCATGACGACCAAGAGAAAGTGTAAGAGCAGGGGTTCAGCACTTTCTTGCGTGGATGCCACGGAAATCTAACAGAAGCGCCTTCAAACCCAGCCACACCAGCGCCCTCTCGGCCTTCGGGCCTTTTTAATCAGGAAACTGCTCCTCACAGTGACCTTGGAAAGCATTCAGGGGAGTTTGTAGATGGAAAGCATTGCTTGTGACCTCACTCGAAAGCCCGCATGAACAGGAACTGAAAAGCTTCACTCTGAGTCCTCTGGGCCCCAGATAGCTGAGGACACGAGGGACACACTAAGGGCTGGATTCCTTGGGGGGCGGGGAGGATTATGTGCCGGGTTCTTTGGAAAATGGGAGGTCAGCTTGGCTTGGGGAGGTGGAAGGAGGTGGAATGTGGTTTCTCAGAGCCCATGATGAGCTAAGGAAAGCTTGAGGTTGCCTCTGAGCAAGCGACATCACTATTTTTTTCAGGCACTGCTTGTGTGAATTCCCTGGTCCCAACCCGTGGTCAGTGGAGGGCTGGCCAGGGGTTGCTTCTCCTTTAAAAATGTGGCTCTGGCCCTGGCTGGTTTGGCTCAGTGAATAGAGCGTCAGCCTGTGAAGACTGGAGGGTCCCAGGTTCGATTCCCAGTCATGGCACAGGTCCGATTGTGGGCTCGATCCCCAGTGTGGGACATGCAGGAGGCAGCCGATCAGTGATTCTCTCTCATCATTGATGTTTCTATCTCTCTCTGCCTCTTTCTTCCTCTCTGAAGTCAATAAAAATATATAAAACAAACAAACAAAAACTCCGCTCTGTCCCGTTTGAGAGATGTCTCACACCATGTCTCCCTCTGGGACACTCCCAATGCACGTGGGGATCAAAGGCTCTGGAGAGTCACTCAGAAATCCTACAAACATCTTTTGTGGGGCTTTGCAGTCTGCAGGGCATCCTTCGGACGAGCCGCCTGGCTCATCAGGGTCAAGATCAGAAGAGTCAGCGAGGTCGGAGTGACACCCTTGGTTGGCCCTGGAACCTGTCCGCCCCTGAGGGGTGCTCTGTCCAGATGCCATTTCCTCCAGGCTCATCGATGACACGAGTGAGCAGGGGCACTTCAGATAGAATTAGCTGAGATGTTTTTTTTTTTTTTACTAACAAGACAACAATGGTCTGATCCTATTAACATGGGAAATGGGAGGGTTTCAGACACAGAAATAAAAATGCTTAAATCAAAGGAGAATGAGGTCACTCCATAGGAGTTAGGGATCCTGCCTTTTTCTATGCACATGAGGGAGAAAGGCCTCCAGGTTGAGGGACAGGAAGGGAGAGGGGTGGAAAGAGACCCATGGGAAGGTTTTTTTGGGGGGAGGGGCGGGGTGTGAACTACTTGAAGTGCAGATGAAATTTTCGTAAGCTTCTTATCAATAAAACTATAATACTTTTCTCAAATTAAAAACAATAAAACATTTCAGTATGTCATTGTAGGAAGGTAAGAGACTGAGAAAAAAAAAAAGAAAAAGGAGAAAGTATGGCCCTTCACTCCAGCGCTGAAAGATCATCATAAGCCGAAACCAGTTTGGCTCAGTGGATAGAGCGTCCGCCTGCAGACTGAAAGGTCCCGAGTTCGATTCCGGTCAGGGGCATGTACCTGGGTTGCGGGCACATCCCCAGTAGATGTGCAGGAGGCAGCTGATTGATGTTTCTCTCTCATAGATGTTTCTAACTCTCTATCTCTCTCCCTTCCTCTCTGTAAAGAATCAATAAAATATATTTAAAAAAAAAAAAAAGAAAGATCATCATAAAACCATTCCTTTCTATCTCTCCACTCTCTTCCCAACACGGTTGTTTGTGTAACATGTCTCGCATCTTGTGTCCCTGACTTTGTAATCTGGTTTCCTCTTCTTTACTTTTTTTTTTTTTTTTTCTATTTTGAACTAAGAAGGCCAAAATAAGCATCTATTCTTTCCAGTCATTTTCTAAACTTTTTTTTTCAAGTTGATGGATCATGGTTTAACTAACCAAGACTCTCTTGTTGAATCATTATTTTTTTCTAATTGCATATGTTTACTATTATGTGTACATCTGCTAAAGCATCTTTGTGCCCAGAGTTTTTGTATAAATCAGGTAGATGAAGAGCCATTGTCCAGGGCCACGTCTGGGCTGCCCAGAGAGCCTGATCTGGAAATATGAAGGTGACACACACAGCGGGGACAGGACACAGCAAGAAGGGAGGTCTCCAGCTCCCGCACCCATTTGTTCCTGGCCAGCTCCACCCAGGCCCTTTTGTGGTTTGACTCATAGATAACAACTGCCCTCCTCGGTTTTAGCTCGTGTCTCTATCACCTTGAAGCATGAGAATCCGGGTGAGCATGGGATCGGACACAGGTCCATCTAAATCC
Source organism: Myotis yumanensis (assembly GCF_028538775.1). Lineage (NCBI taxonomy): Eukaryota > Metazoa > Chordata > Mammalia > Chiroptera > Vespertilionidae > Myotis > Myotis yumanensis. Next base: position 11,949,338 of record NW_027223752.1, read on the forward strand.
AAAGTGTGTCCATGTTCTCTCTGCTCCAGGAGAAGAAAGAAAGGAAGGAAGCCGACAGGGAAGAAATGACTCCTCCTTAATTTATCAATCATCCAATCAGAGCATCCCGGGGTCTCCAGAGAGAGCCCAGGTAAGCCCGAGATGCATGCATCGTTTCTAAAGAGCGCCCTTTCCAAATCACCTTATTTTGATGGAACTGCAAAAGGCAGTACTATTTTGGGTTCTAGCTATGATAAAGCTGAAGCTGTAAGATAGGGACTTTCATGAGAGATTGCACCGAAATGTCAACAGATGGCTTGCTAATCATGTTAAAAACTACTCATTTCTTTTTCAAAAATGGCATTTCCCTCCAGTAAGTAGATCAGAAAGCAATGTTTATGATATAAAACATATTAGTCACTATTCCGTTTAATTATCCTACTTAATCATCAAGGTCATAATGATAATTGTTTCTAAAGATTCACACCTCTTTCTTCAGCAAGGAAGCTTACCCAGGGTGCATGGTCAGAAGCACAATCAATGTGCTTAAAAGGACATGCACACTGAAGGAAGACAAGAGCAGCGGCTATAGAGATGGCGTGTAAGGATTCTCCAAGCGTTTGGCAGTCATGGTCTATGGAGCGCCCAGCTTTGTGGGGTCTATTTGTGCCCAAATCAGGGGCCCCATTTTCCTACAGCAGAGAGGAGGAACTGGAGTTGGAATAGCATTCAACCATGATTCGCCATCGCACCTACCGTGTTTTCTTACAAAGACAAGTGGTCGTCCTTGTGAGCCTGTGGGGCTCAGTCAGACCCCGAGGACCACCTCCACCTCCCACCCCCCAGAGATGGGGTCTCTGCTCTGGTTCTTCTGTCAGGCTTTCTGTGTACACTCCAGAGATATTTTGCAGTAATTAAATACAGGGCACAGTCCGGGTTTCAAGCTCCATCCCCAGTAAGGGGCGTGCAGGAGGCAGTCGATCCATGTTCCGCTCTTACATCGATGTTTCTCTCTCCCTCTCCCTTCCTCTCTGTCTAAAAGCCAATTAAAATATTAACTTTTAAAAAGCCCCTGAATAATCCACAGAAATGCTGTAATGAATCAGTCCTGGGTTGCCCATCTCCTGTGCCTCACAACCTGGGCTCCAGTAACCTTCTTGGGCAGGACACCTGTGTTCTTCTCATTCCCCTCTCCTTCTTGATCGGCTCCTTTCTCTCTTTTACCTCAAACACATGCCCAGAGCTTTCTCCCGTCAGTGGGTATCCATGACTTTCAGCTCAGATCCCTGCAGCTTTTGGCAACAGGCTCAGAATTCCTCTCCCATAGCCCTTGGCAAGAGATCTGCTTGACTCAGCTCATCTTCCCAGCCAATCCACTCGGAGCTGAGGTCCGTGGCAAAGTCTTATTTAGCCTGAAGCTAACGAAGCTTAAGATTTATCTCTTCCTTTGCAGGGGCCCCTCTCAGGGCCTGGGAGGAACCCTAGGAATGTGTGCATGTGGTCGTGTGTCTTTGGAACATCTGCCCTCATAAGATACTTCATGCGTGTCGGTTAAGACAGCAGGCTCTGTTCGCCCTGACTTCTCCCCTCCACATTGGCCCAGTCCCATGATCTTGGTGTAACCAAGGTGCTTGGGGGACCCAGAGAAGGGGAAGCTGAGTTGGGGATACACTTAGTTTGGGTCTGAATGCTCATAATCACTTCCAAAGTTAGCAAAATTCTGCTGCCTTTCCTGATGTGTGGGATGGTCCTGCTCTGGAAACATGCCCGCTGTCTGTGGTGCTAACTCACCTGCATCGGGACAGGAAGGTGTGCTGTTGGGGATGAATGTGGCCTCTGGGCCCAAGCCTCAAGGCACATGAATAGAGGAGAAATAGGCTTACACATGTGCAGAGACAGAAGCTATGTTGTCCGAGAGCACTGGGTTCTCAGTAGGGCCTGGTGGAATGGAGGTCCTATCCTGTCAGGAATGTACTGGACCACACATCACAGTCAGGTATACACAGAATACTTTTTACATCTAAACTGGTCTGTAGGGCAAAAGCCCATAGTAGGACTGCAGATGGAAAACATCCTTATATGACCTTTGACAGTGGTGTTCATGAGTGGCCACACCTTAAAAATCCACATGATGTTCCCAACAATAAATTGAAAGAAATATTTTCAAACTACAATTAATTTTAAAAATGAAGTATCTTTCTGGTCCCTCTAGACAAAAAAATGACCTTCGAGGAAGGTGAGACTTAGGGAAGTCACTGAACCTGCTGCCCAGAACTGAGGACTCACTAATGGGAGATGTCCCTGCCCCAGCTTTTCCCTTTTTCCTCCAGGGGATGCGGGTTCTCAGGAACCCACTTCCCTGGTAGCTTATGGCCAACAGGGCATAGAGATGGAGGCAGTAGATTGCATATGAAACTGAAAGAAAAACACAGAAAAGCAGAGAGAGGAATGAAGTGTTAGCTATTTCGGGCCCGCCCTCTGCACCAGATCCTTGCAGATATCAACAAGTTCATAGGAGAGTGTGCATCCTTCTGACACTTCTATGACTTTGTTAGATGTGTCCACAAAGATCGAGTGGTTAAATTTCAAATGCCTGGGGAGAAGCAGGCAAACACCTGTGAATTCGGCAAATGCAGAGTCCACCATCATGGGATCCAATCTCGGTCTTCTATTAATTCATCACGGTGTTAATTTGGGAGGACTTGGTGGAGTAACTTCTTCATGTGGAAAGTTTACCTGGTGCTCCCCATCCTCTCCCTGGTAAAGCCCACAATCCTGTCCAGGGGACTCCATCCCCAATAACTCAGTGCTACCGTCTTTCCTGGCATCTCCTGTGCCTCCCAGCAACACAGGGTGTCCTAGTTGAATGACAGGAGCCCAGGGTCAAGGCCGGTCTGCCCCTGATGGGACCCCTCTGAGACCGAGGGTGTGGGCTGTGGAAGACCACCCTTTGAGTCGGTCCCCAGCAGAGCTGAGATCCCCTCACCTGACTCCCCGCTGAGCCCCCTCTCTCCCATGGTGGACCGAGGGCGACACCATGTGTGATGGGAGGTGGGGTGGTATCTGGTGCTGAAGGCTTGGGGCTCATTTGGGAAACGAATGAGCTGTGGCCTTTCAGCACTAAACTGCTAGCTGTTTCCAAGAAGCCTAATGGCGTCCCGGGTGGAGGGAGGGCCTTCTCCTGATTCTCTGCCTGGGGTCCCTCCCCAGGCTGCCGTCCCACTGGGCTCCTCCGTGTCAGCCAGACCCGTGTGAAGCTGACAACGGGCACAGATGCACAGCATGCAGAGAAGGCGAAGGCTCTTGTCCTCTGGCCCTCCAGATGGAGACCACCGGTTAAACCGCCACCACGGCTGGCTTTTTATGTTAGTGTTCTGGTAGCAAGCAGCTACATCCACTAGACCTTCTGTCTCCTATTGTTCTCTTTCTGGAATGTTCTGAGAACTGCAAAAATCCCCAAGCCTATCCGGGGCCACTAGGCTGCCCAAACATTCTGTCGTCCATGTGTGGCCATGCCATTGCCAAACTAACGTGGGCCTGGTGGGCTGTCTGTGGGCTGTAGCTCTTCTCTGGTGCCTCAGGAATGGAGACAGCCGCCTAGCCAGCATGGCTCAGTGGTTGAGTGTCAACCTATGAACCAAGAGGTCATGCTTCAATTCCTGGTCAGGACACATGCCCGGATTGCGGGCTCAGTCCCCAGTCGGTGGCATGCAACAGGCAGCTGATCAATGATTCTCTCTCATCAGTGATGTTTCTTTCTCTACCTCTTCCTTCCTCTCAGAAATCAATAAAAAAATATTTTTTTTCAAAGAGGGATGGAGACAGTCAAGTAATGAGAGAGACAATAAATTCATGACTTCATTTGCTGATATTGCTTTGATTTTAAATTAATAAAATAAATGCACTTGAAAAAAATAAACCCAACTAAGCATTGCATGTGAGAGCCTCAGAGACCGTCAGCTTAAAGCAATCTGAAAGCTATGCCTTTTAACACAGACGTTGGCCATGAAAAAGACCTCGTGGGTCATTAAAGCTCACCCCCTGCCAGTATCAGAGGGGCACTGGGCTCGTTTGGGGGGTGTAATTGTCTCAAATCCCCTTCCATCTGAATCAAGGGAGGATTGGCCGAGTCCTGCCTCTGGTTAGTCACGCTCTGTGGGGTGAGACTCAGCCACCACTGGCGCTGGCAGCCGCCCTCCGACACAGGCTCAGTTTACAGCCGGCTCCGATTACAGGGCCTGAAGCCATTCCCCCCCATCACTACCTGACCCTAGATGCAGCCAAGACCCCAGGTACAGGCTGTGAGTCTTTAGGATGGGCCCTGGGAGATTCTAAGCCAGGCCCTTCCCTTAGCTGTGGTGCGGACACGATCCCCCCCACCTCTGTGGTTAATCACATTCATCCCTGTGAGTGTCTAGCTGGTACCATTCATCTCGGCTCCAGCTTGGCCTCCTGTCCAGCCACCTCTGCATGTCCCCTGTGAGAGGAACCTGCTGAAACCACATGCTTGCACGCTGGCTGCATTTCATTCTTGCCGTGTTTAGATGTTTCAGAGAGAAAAGTCTGGGGAATTTCATGTTGATTGTCTCCCAGAAGACACAGCGTGGTGTCCCTGTCCAGTGCGTGACGGGATGTTGACACTCTTGCAGGAATGGTTTTGTCATCACCCATCGCTTGCCGCACTGTCGATCCAATTATTAGGAACAAGCAATCTGTCGTCCTATTGTTTCTTTCCAATAGTCCCAGCAGTGGCAGTTGTCGGAAAGATACCATGTTCCATTTGAAAAAGAGGTGAGGGGAGCAACCCCAAATAGCATCTCAAATATTTCTGAGGTTCCCGGAGGCCAGAGGTCAGAGGACCTCCTCAAAAAAATGTCCTGGAGTAAATCAACTCCATCAAGGTGTTTGGGCCACTTTGGAAAGAACACTTTTCCTCCCAAACTCAGTGCCGAAGCACCTATCCCCTCGCTACCCAAAGCACCAGCCTCCTGGGCTGTTGACTTGGGTTGACCTGGTTCGTTCTACTAATTGACGAGGTGCTTGCTGTCTCCGGCCTTGCTTGAATTCAGTGGTCTCCGGGTTGCTAACGCCATCCGTTATGAAGTTGACTATGGATTGACACACACACTTTTTTAGAACCCCCAAAGGGAATTCCTGACCCAGGAAGAGATCTGTTCTTTCTCATTTGTGAATTTATTTATTTTTAAAATGAATAAAAGTATAAGGACTAAAGACAATATAATCTAATGACAAAACCCTCCATATCGTTTTGAAGGAGAAGCCAGCACTCAGAACCAAGCAGGTAGGTGACAAGCAGGTATTTAAACGTAGGACTAATCTATAGAACTCCCCTTATCAACTGGTCGGAATTTGGAGTTTACTGCAAAGATGGATCTGGGAAGCACTTTCCGACATGAGCGCTGGATGGGGCTGTGGTAGCTAAGGACCACGGATACCACCCAGCGAGAGGCTGGAACTGAGAGAAATGTATGTTTTCACAGTTCTGGAGGCTGGACTTTCAAGATCAAGGAGTCAGCAGGGTTGGGGTCCTCTGAGGTCTCTCTCCTGGGCTTGTGGACCGCTGCCTTCTCCCAGCCTTCACATCATCTCCCCTCTGTGTGTGCCTATGCCCTAGTCTCTTCTGTGAGGGCACCAGTCCTCTTGGATAAGGGCCCACACGTGTGCCCTCATTTCAACTGATGTCTTGAAAGATCCTGTCTCTAAGTACAGTCACATTCTGAGGTCAGGGCTTCAACATATGAATTTGGGGCAGGACACAATACAGCCCATAATAGGCCCTTTACATTATCACACCACCTCTGCATTCTTTGTTTATTTAAAATATGTTTTTTATTGATTTCAGAGAGAGAAGAAGGGAGAGGGAGAGAGACACACACATTGATTGGCTGCCTCCTACATGCCACCTACTGCAACCTGAGCATCAGGGTGTATTTCTAGACCAGGAATTGAACCTGCGACCTCTCCGGGCACAGGACGAGGCTCAACCAACTGAGCCACACTGGCCAGGGCACCTCTGCATTCTTAAGCGTTGACTCCCATTAACATTGTTCTGTGGAAGATTCCATAGCTTCATCCTGAAACCATGTCTTCTCTAATCTGCAAATCACTTCCAGACCTGCTCACACGGGGCCACTCAATTCTCCCTGCGTTTGCATTCTTACACGTGGCCTCTCCTCGCCCCAGAGCCTGGACAAGCATTTGCCCCCAGCTCTTCAGCCCTTGGTCACCCTGAGGAAGCACCCTCCTCCCCAGACCCTTCCCATCCCATGCTCGGGGCTGTGGCTTCGTGGAGACCAGGAGGTCGGCTCTCATGTTCCGGGGCACGGCGCGTGCTGAATGCAATGCAATTAGATTATTCTGCAAAATACTCCAGTTTGCAGGTTTATTTTCATTTGGAAATCCTAAATTAAATTCCAAGTGCTAACATTTACACTGGCCTGGCGGAGTTTTGCCTTTCCCAAGTGGATACAAACTTTTAACATACGTTTTGGAAGCTCTACGCAGCGCAACAATTACTCCAACGTAAACCTAAATAACCAATACAATTTTCAAACTTCAGAGAGAGGTTTCATCAGGGTTTTTATTCTGAGGCAAAGGAGGCCTCCAAACCACACAGATAAATCACGAAACATCTGAAAACGGGCCTCATGTTCTCTGGCTCTGACGCCTTCCACAACTGTGTGCTTTGGACACACATCCTTTGACATCTGTGCACGGGGTTCTCATTATGTGGATAAAGCAAGAAGTCCAACAGCCACAGCCTCCTCAGAAGACTCGGAGCAGAAGGAGCAGGTCACACAGATGCGCTGTCACTCACAAGCTCTTCGGGGCAACATCTTGGTGAGGAGTGTTAACACCGCTTCGGAGCCCGGCAGGAGTGGCTCAGTGTTTGAGCATCGACCTATGAACCAGGAGGTCACGGTTTGGTTCCTGGTCAGGGCAGATGCCCAGGTTGTAGGCTTGATCCCCATTGTGGGGCATGCAGGAGGCAGCCAATCAATGATTTTCTCTCATCACTAATGTTTCTGTTTCTCTCTCCCTCTCCCTTCCTCTCTGAAATCAATAAAAAATATTTAAAAAAATAAAATAGAGCTTCAGAGACAGAGAGGAACATCCCCACTAGGGAGACCCAAATGAACAACTCTTGAGGCAAGACATGCATGAATGCCCGAATATTTATTGAGTCCCAGGGAAAGACAGATGCCAGATTTGAACGTCAGGAACGCTTGGGTTTAAATTTCAGTTCTCAACCTCCTTTGGAAAGATCATTAACTTCCTTGTACCGCCATCATTTTATTTGTAGAGGCAAAAACACAAGTGGAAAAGATATCCTGGTAACTGACAATTATCGAGAACTCGGGACATAAATCACCCGCACCTATAACTTATAGCTGGTGAGCAGAAAACTGCTCAGTAGCATAACTTCAGGATTTTGCAACCACGGTGACACGGGGACACGCTGTCTATGACAGAGTCGTGACTTTTTGCAGGAGAGGTAGCTTTCCTGATACACTTCATCTGAGTCTATTATTTTTCATCCTTAAGATTATAAAATTATATGCCAGGTCTCACCTCCCTGATACACCCCTGCATGGGGAGAGGTGGGGCTTTTGCAGGATTCTTTCCGGAAAAGTGAAGTTTCTAAGTCCAGCGTTAGGCAAAGACGTTCACATCAGAAGGATTAGAAGGAAGAATCCAGATTGTGGTGCCTGCAATCTGTTTAAAGTGTTAGCTATGAGGGCTGGTGACCCTATGGAGCCCCATTGGAGTGGGGCACCAGTCCTGGGCCAAGGTGGGATGTGGGAGAAGATGAAAGATGACTAAGAATCAGACCAATGAGAGAAGCCCGTGCCTGGGACACAGTGGAGAGATTTCTCCAGCCTGAGAGAAGATTTGGGTCAGCATCGGGCCATTGTTTCCCGCTGCTTGCTGTATAACCTGCCCAAGGTAACTCCTTTGCAAATTAACCTGGTTTGTTCTACTGCGTGGATTTAGCTTTTTCAGCCAAGCCTTTCTCTTTTCGTGGTAAATCCTAAGATCAAGACCCCTAATAAAATTTCACTAATGAGACAAAATCAGGTGTCAGGGAAGAGTCCTTAATTATTTTACAATCATGAGTTCTTTACATTTTCACAATAATCCTGAAAAAATGATACTGCACCCACTTTATGGGAACCACAGGGTAGATACAAGGGTAGGGAAAATGAAGATCCTCCATGTAAAATTTAAGGTGGCCCTCACTATCAAGTGTTCACCTCACACGTGCATGACCTCTAGAATAAGTTCCTTCTTAAATGTGGCTCCTTGGGTACCTCACTGGCCTCACTTCAGTTCTGGGTTTGGGGAACAGGTCCAGGCGGGTGGAGAGCCAGCCACCCTTTCTAAGTTGGATCAAGTTGGGCCTTGAATTTCTTCCAGGTGAAGCCAGCTGATATCTGTTGGCACCTCTGGTGGCCCATGCTACACTGTCCTGGTGACATGTCCCCACAAGGCATGGGCCCTAGACAATCCCAATGAGCTCTGCATCTGGTCAGATGATTACATGTTACATACAGAGACAAGCAGCCTCAGGGTTCTCTGGGAGCTCACACACCATCCAGGGAGCTGGATCTGGTCCCCAGGGCCACCTGGAATCAGAGCCAACCAGAAGGATGTGACTTGGTGCCCTACCCTTGACTTGACCCAAGCAGGGAGGCAGAGGGAAGACAGGAAAAAGAACAGGGCTGATCTTCGTAGTGGAATCAGGTCAGGAGGCAAGGTGGGCCAAGCAGGCCCGGGTGATGGAGATGGTGGAGGGTGTAGCCATGCTCCCAACAACCCTCCTTGGAGCACAACTGTACTTATACCCTGGTGTGTGGAGCGTGGTGTGCAGGCCCGGTCACTTCCCAGCCACCACCTCCCCAGGAGAGGCATGTGCTGTGACTGTTGTCTGGGAGGGACATCTGTGATCCCCGCTCCAGGCACAGGCTCTGGCAGGGCAGGGGAGCCACCCAGGCATTTGGCCGGTCCCTCCATCTGTTTGGGGAAGCCTGCAGCCCACAGACCTGGCCAGGGTCACCTGTGAGGCTGCATGTTGGGGTACAGGGGAGCATTTGTAGAATGAGATATCATTTGTCTGGTTAGGTCTGAGCCAGATGACAGGAGGTCAAAATACAGAAGCTGGGGGAGTTTGCAAAGGGAGGTCTCCTCAGGGGGCATGCAGCCTGGTGCGGACTCTCCCTTGTACACAGATTCAGAAGCCCTGCTAAACCAAGTAGCTTACACACATCCTCCCACAAGAGCTGAGAGCACCCTGCTTAGGAGATGCATCCAGTTCATTTCAGTGGGTGCATGCTTTGTGCTAGGACAGGCAGGGTGCTCAGAGGCCAACAGGACCACAGTATGTGGACATAGAACTTCAAGGTCTATGTCTTTTAAACCCTGAGTTGCATTTCAAGCTGTTTCATTCATTTAGCAACTCTGAATCAAGGGCAATAAGCCTGTAGGAGTCGCTCCTCCCTCCCCCCAAAAAAGTTAATTATGCTGCAGCACACATTTGTTTTTTGTTTTTGTTTTTAAATATATTTTTTATTGATTTCAGAGAAGAAGAGAGAGGGAAAGAGAGAGAAAAACATCAATGAGAGAGAATCATTGTTCGGCTGCCTCCTGCACATCCCCTACTGGGGACAGAGCCTGCAACCTGGGCATATGCCCTTGACCAGAATCGAACCCTGGACCCTTCAGTCTGAAGGCCAACGCTCTATCCACTGAGCCAAACTGGCTAGGGCCACACATTTATTTTGTTTGTTTCGTTGGTTGGTTGGATTGCGTAACCAGCTCACTTAGGTCTCTAGAACTCTGACCCCAACACCATGGAGAGTAGGATCCACCTCTTCCAGGTGCGCATTTATATGATAGCTAAGCCGGTCCTTCACAAAAAGATCTGTTCCGAATGACTGGACACATTCTCCATCATGAAAACAATGTCCTTTTTGCTATATACTTAATTTAAAAGGATATAAATAACAAAAATCAAGGCACTCCCTAAAAAGCCCTGTACCTATACAAAAGGTCATCAAAAGAACAGTCTATATCTTGGGCCAATTCAGACCCCGTTTTACTGCAATTCACTCATTCATTTTTTTCTCCTTCATTTAATCAACAAACATTTAGTGGGTCCCTCTTATGTTCTGGATATATTCTGATTTCCTGTGCAGGAGCAGAGCTGTTTTTATGAATTGTGATTTTTACGGTGTGTTTGCGAGGGATTTTTTTAGTGAGTGTCTATAGCGACAAGTGAAGCTGTGACACGTCGTGTGACAGTTGAGCCTGCTTATGTTTCAAAGCATTCTGTGAGCAGCTCATCGGAGTCATCCCTGCCTTTCTGTTCTCTGCCCGCTCTGATATAACCCAAGTTCAATGTGGCGATGGAAGCCATTTCACATTCCACTTGAGGTTTAGCAGGAAGTGGGCAGTCTCCATATCAAGTTCACCTTGAAAATGGGATTCCCACTCCACAACAGTGACCTATGGATTATGTGAGTCTTGTTGGGGCATAACCTAAAATATCCCTTCCCTGGCTTATAGGAGGAGATACTAAACCCTTTCAATAAAATCATGTCTTCTAGCTTGTGCAGCCTCTGCAAGTGCTCATAGTGACATTAGGAATCTGCTTCTGCTCATCACTGTAAAACAGTGGTTCTCAACCTTGGCTGCACATTAGAATCACCTGGGAATCTTTTTAAAATCCTGATTTCTGGGGCTCGTCCTCCAGAAATTCTATTTCTTTGTTATTAATGTTGTGGCCCCACCCCATAACAAAGAAACAGAATTTCCGGAGGATGAGGCCCAGAAATCAGGATTTTAAAAAGATTCCCAGGTGATTCTAATGTGCAGCCAAGGTTGAGAACCACTGCTGTAAAAGACCCACTAGGGCACCACATATCCATGTCCCCCCACCCCAACGAATTTCTTAAAAAGGAAATTACACATATGTACTAGAGGCCAATGCAAAGGGAAGGTGTCACTATTTTCTAGTTTTTGTTGATAAAGAAACTGAGTCCCTTAGGGTGAACTGATTGCCCCAACATTATATTTAAAACACCTTTAAGTAATTTGATATTCTCAATATCGGATGGATCTTGGTTCCCTCATGTAAACAATGAGTTAAATTTTAATTTTTCAGTACACAGGATTAAAATACAATGTCAAAGGGTTTCCGATTTTATAGTATATTAAAAACAACATATCCATTATTTTAACAAATATTTATTGATTGGGCTCTGTGTGATGGGCATTCTTCTAAAACTATAAGGATAAAGTGGGGAGCAGAACAGAAAACATGCCTGCACTCAAACTGTAATGAGAAAAGAAGGCACTAAACCTAACTATTAAAGTAAAACAAATTTGTGCTGATCATTAGCCAAATAATGATAATGGCGGATGTGACAGAGAGTGAGGCCTTTAGGTATCTGTTTATGAAAAAGCTCTCTGGAGAAGAGACATTTGAACTAACTCATTGTGATGAGGGTGACTACATACAACTTGTTGGGAGAGCATTCCAGGCTGAGAAAATGGCTAGTCCAAAGGCCCTAAAATAGGAATTAGAGAGAATATTCACTGAAAAATAAATAAAAAATAAAAAAATAAAAGAGACAGAATGTTTGCAGCATAAGGGGCAAGAGGACAGAAGAGGGAACATCAGGGCTGATGAGGGTAGGAGCCAGAGGGTCTGTAAGCGCAGGCAGGGAGTTTGGGTTTTATTATAGGTGTGGTGGAAATTCACTGGAGTGTTTTGGGTAAGACATCCATGCTATATTACTTGCATTTCAGCAGCATCGCTGTGGCTGCTGTGTGTGGGATAAATGAGCTGAAGAGTGGGTCTGAGCAGGTAGAGCAGGTGAGAAGTGGTCTGAGTTGCAGGGTGGCAGAAGGAAAGATGGACCAGATGAGATGACTCAGCATATATTTAGGAGATCGCGTTTATAGGCAAGGACGGGCTGAATTTGTATGGCTGGTGGGATGTTTGAAAACGTCGGTCAAGTTGTCAAATTGGGAGGTTTTCCAAAAGTATACCCATCAAGCAGAAGCAAGCCAACAAATTTACTTCTTGGCTCCTCCAAGCTGCCCACCTTCACTCACTGGTTTTCAAGGCACTTGCTGACTTCCAGGCAATCCGGAGGAAAATAGCTTCGGCTAACGTGGTAATGGTGCCATTTCTTATTCTGCTTTAGAAGATGTAACTGTTTTCTAGTTTGGGTGCTACCCTTTACAAATCCATATATAACAATGCTGTCCCAGAGAAATACAATGCGGGTCACATATTTTAAGTGTTTCAGTAGCCACAATGAGAAAAGTAAAAATACAATACAGATGAATCAATTTGAATAATATATACTTTTAACTCAATATAGTCAAAATATTATCATGTTCACACATACATCAGCATAAAGTATCAATGTAATATTTCTCATTCTTTTTTTTTTCATGCACATCTTAGAAACCTAGAATCTTACACCTCAGTTTGATCACCTGCATTCCAAGCACTCAACAGTGATATATACAGGTGGCTACGGAATAGAGAGCTTTGGCCTGGAATGTTCTAGAGTTCCTGCAGGAATCCTCAGCCAATGACCTCCTGTGTAAATTAATCACTCATATCCCATCACAGATACTGAACCTGGAGCAGGAGACCCCGGATCCAGCCGCTGACCTTGCAGGAAGTCGCCCTGTGATCTAGAGGAGAAATGAGCGGCCTGAATGCAGGCGGTCCCTTCTCTGCCTGACGGGGCTGGGAGTAAGGGCCGCTGTCAGCCCTAAGGCCCAGTGACTGCGTCGTTCTTGGCCGAGGTGGGGACTTTCAGAAGCATTCCCTTGAAGGACTGCACAGCCCGCTGGTTTTTGTGTGTGGATATTTCCCTCCGGGGAGCAGTTTCGCCCCAAGCCCTCCTCAGATCTGATAGGGAAAGCTGGGTCGGCTTACTCAGGACTTGGCCAGAAAGCCTTGCAGTGAGTCTCCAGGTCCGTGGGAAGTGGGCGGGCGGGTCAGCCTCCGGGCTTGTCCCATGAGTCAGGACGATGCGGAGTGATGCCAGTCAGCGCTCTCAGAGATAAGAGATGGTGAGGGCCCAATCTCCGGACGCATCAAGCACTGGCCCAAGTTGCTTCTTGCAAAAGATGAGGTGTTACCCTGTCTGGCCTGGCTGCGTGTCAGTGAGAGGAATTCGTCTCCTCACCTGAATTCCCCTCTCAGCTTCAGCGGGCCCAGAACTGTCTTCAGGCAACTCCTGCTGCAATGGAGACAATGAGAGGAATGTCGAGTTTCAGGAGAAGTGAGGGAGAGTTTGGGACGAAGCAACCTTTCATCTGATTGTGAGCTGTAGGTAGCACCCACTCATTCCGAGTTAAGAAGAGATGGGACACTTATGTATAAACAGCTTGACAGATGGATAAGCGACAGAGAGAGAGAGAGAGAAAGAGAGAGAGGGTTTTGTTAACTAGATTCGCCCAAGTCCCTGTGAATTCTGTAGGCTTCTTACAGGAAGTGCTTGTAAGGAGTCCTCTACCCGAGCCTTCTCCCTTAGGGCATCCACTCTCAATACCCTATCATTGCCCTGACTTCTGCATTATTCAACTTTCCCACTAAAAAGTTTATATAGAGCCCGGCCGGTGTGGCTCAGCAGTTGAGCATTGATCCATGAACCAAGAGGTCACGGTTCGATTCCTGGTCAGGGCACATGCCCAGGCTGCAGGCTCGATCCCCAGTAGGGGGCGTGCAGGAGGCAGCCGATCAATGATTCTCTCTCATCAATGATGTTCCTCTTTCTCTCTTCCTCTTGCTTCCTTTCTGAAATCAACAATAAAATGTATATATATAAAAGAAAATTAAATACAGAAATGTTTCTCAAAATGGGGTCAGGACCAACTTCATTTCACCTGTTCAGGTGCCAGTGGGAAGGTATTTCTGGCTCCTACCCCAGGACTTCTGAGCTACAATGGCCTTTGTACCAAGTCCCCAGGTGATGCTCATGCTTCTTTACAGTTGGGAATGTCTAGAAGGTTGTGGACTTCTCATCTTATGCTGCACTTTCGAATCACCTGGGGAGTTTTAAAAATCCTTACTGGGTTCCCACTCAGATATTCTGATTTAATTGGTATGTGGCCTGGGTGGCAAGGTTTTGAAGAGTTCCTTAGAGATTTGATGTCTGGCTAAGGTGGGGAGCCACTGTTTGAGTTTAGGTTATATCCCCTGTGCCATCCCAGCAATCCTTTAAAAGGTATTTAAGTGCCTCCGACACACACACACACACACACACACACACACATGCACACACATACACACACACACGCACGCACACGCTCTTCATTAGGGTGGCTGTCCCAGCCTCGCCATGGTTTCACCCATCCCACTGGCCCCAGGCATAATCGTGAAAGTCAGTCACACCCCAACTTTAACACTTTGAAGTTGAGACTTGATATAACAAACCAGGCAGGGGAATGGTTTCTGCCTTCTTTGCTGCAACCTTCATTCGTTAGTGAAAATTCTGATACACAATTCTCAGTGCGAAGAGTAATCATCCAAACAGATCCCCAGTCACTCTTCCAAGCACCCACCCAACTTCCAGGCCCTGGCAAACGGACTTTCCCCTAGTCCCCAGCCCATATCCCAACAGTTATTTATATGATTATCATTTTGAATGTCTTATTTCAGTTCATGGTTCCACAGGAACACACGGGTCTGGAGCCCAGGGTGGAGGCGATCTGAATCCTGCCACAGTCACTTACTGTTTATGCTTGAGAAAGGAGATGCATTTTTTTCCTTATGAGTAAATATCTTCTTCACAGTCTAATTTATTTTCAGCCTGAAAGCCTGAGGCTGTAATTTCCTCAGGGGCTACAACATGAGTTTGTGGATGACCAAGGCCGAGTAGAGGAGAGGGTACGCCTTCAAAGAGCATGCTTGCTGATACCCAGACCTGGGTCCCTTGGACCCCCAGCTCCTTATCACTGTGGTGGGCTCTGGAATCAAGACACAATACAGGATCTTTTCTCCCACAATCCCTGCTGGACACCTTCTGTCTGCCCACATGAGCATGGCAGTGTACATTTCCTAGGCCATTTTGCCAGGACCTACATTTAGATGGAATATTCTATAAAATTGAAAACCTGACCATTTCTAGGCATCTTTTATTTTCCTTTTTGTGTGTGTGTAGACAAAGTCAATTTGTAGTATCTTTTATAAGAAAGATTACTGCACAATTATAGCTTATTATCCTATATAATAAAAGCCTAATATGCTAAATGTCTGATCTTTGTTTGACTGTTTGACCGGTTGCTATGATGCACACTGACCACCAGGGAGCAGATGCTCCAACCGGTAGGTTGGCTTGCTGATGGGATTCAGCCGATAGGGACTGGGCGAGATGGGCCGGACACGCCCTAGTGCCAACCTCCCATGATCCCTCCCCAGCTGGCAAATCTTCTGCAGTCCTTCCCCGGCCTCTAAAATATTTTCTCTAATTAATTTCCTTTCAATGTGCATGAATCCATGCACCAGGCATCTAGTAAATATTGAAAAATTTATTAATCTTACAGTCTGCAAACACAAGCAACAAGCTGACTGTGGCTCCCAGGACCTATGAGGTAAATAAATGGAAAACTCTCAGTTGTATCCTTTTCCCTCTTAATTTAAGGCAGACAAACTCTTTTTTCTTCTGTAGAAAAGCAGATATGGAATTGATGAGTTAATAATTGTTACCTTCTTTCTTTCTTTCTTTTTTTTTAAAAGCTCTTTTTTTTGCTTCTGTGGCTGGGTGCTATTATTCTTTTCTTTATTATAAACTATGAGTCATCTCACCTTTTCTATGTGAAAAATCATATATATATATAATTAAATTCAAGTACAATGGAATTGTGACTCAAGACTTAATGAAATCATGAATTTTTAAGGTTGAAATATACATTTTGAATCAATCTTTTTCTACTCTCACTCAATATTTTAATTTCTCTTAGATTAATAAAAACATTCAAATAAAATGTGTCCTACCACATTCCCAACGCTCCTTGTTGCAATGGGAAGACTTCACCAGCTGCCTCTCAGGTGGAGGTGGTGGTGGGCAGCCTTCCAGTGAACCACTCTCCAGGTTTGCAAGTCTTTTTATTTTAAATGTTTTAATAGATTTTTTTTAGAGAGAAAGGGAGAGAGGGGTTGCTGCTAGCTTGTTTTTACTTGTACTTTTGTAAAAACTCATACATGTTGCTAATATCCAACTAGGGGCGTTTTCAGATCCCCCCACCTTCCCCTGCTCCTGGAAAAGGGAGCAGTGAGTTGTATGTTTTGATAAAGACAACTTCAAAGACGATGTTCCGGAGGTTCATCGGACAAAGAGGCTTGCATTGGAACGACCTTCGAAGGCCAGAAGGATGAAATGTGCTCAGTTTTCCTTTGAGTTCTCTAAAGAGTTGAATTGGGGGAAGTAAAACCAGCTTGCACACCTGGAAGTGAGCAGTTAGCCTGAAAACAAGAGCCCACATTCAGATGAGGAGCTGCGAGGAAGGTGAACAGGATCAGTGCCAGGAGGACACATGAGTGAGGGGGTCATAACCAATGTCCTAGGGGCCACCTGGAGCCTCTTGGCTTGCCATCCTTGCCTTGGTTTTCCTATCTGCTTAGTGCTCTTCATTATGCAGCAAGGGCACCGGAGTCATTTTGCATCAGGGCTTCCAAGTGCCCTGGTAAGAGAGTCATCAAATCCCACCCTGTTCTCGTATAGGTTCAGTGGTATTGTGGCACGTGCGGTGGGCTGGGGGTCCTTTCTAAAGTCAGCCATCAGAAAAGGATGCGAAAGGGAAACTCATTCTCTGGGAAGCTTGGCGAGGACACGGTCTCATCACCAGGATCCTTGGCTTCTGGGAAGAGCTGGATTCTGAAGTGCTCATCCCAGCCCAGATGCCTCTCTAGACCAGCCCTCCCCGCACCCCAGCCTTACAGCCATCATGTGGCTGCAGTGGTTGTGTCTCTACTGTAATTCTGGCCTGAAAAGTCTGGACCAGCAAGTGAATTACTACAGAAGGGGATGAGCGTATTGCACTGTGGAGGACCATGCTTGGTGGTGATTCCCTGAGTCATTGCCAATGATGCCAGCATCCCTCTCTGCTGAGCAGTAGGTATGGGAGTTAAACACTTTGGATGATTTCAGGGGGAAGTGTCCTTAAGAGAGAGATATTGGCAAGCATGCTAGGTTGGGCAAGGGGAAGATTCAGTGGCTAATTAGAGGAATATATATATATATATATATATATATATATATATATATATATATTTTTTTTTTTTTTTTTTTTTTTACAGGACCACATTTGTATCTCGAGTGAGGTCATTCCTCTTAGTTCCATGTTCCCTAAGGTTAGCCTGGAAGGTGTTATGGGCCTGGATTCTGAGTTTTAAAATTCAGATTGAGAAGTTTGAGCTTAGTGCATAGCCAGTGACTCTCAAATTTTAATGAGCCTCAGAGTGACCTTCAGAACTTGTGAAAACACGATGGCTGGGCCGCATGCCCCAGAGTTCTGTTTCAGGGGTCTGGAGTGGGACCCAAGAGTTTGCACGACTAACATGCCTCCAGGTGAGGCTCGAGTGGCTGGTGCCGGGGCCACGTCTCAGGAACCACTGCTGTGTGCATCAAGGCGCCAGGGAGCTTTTGAGCAGAGACATCATACGGATTAACAGAGACTGCCTTAGTCCAGGTGGGGAAATCCTACAGGACAACGCGTGCTTCCCCATCATACCTAGAACTTGTTATCTGTGATGCACGTCTGCCTTTTGACTGGTCCTGTAGTTAAGGGACCAGAGCGTGAAGATACTCCAGATGGTGGGAAGGCTCTAGGCTTTTCAGTGCGAATGTGCCCGACGCCCCGCTGTGTTGGGAGGGGGATGGCCTTGCTTTTGGTGTAGGTGGAGCTGAAGTCAGAAGCAGAGGAGGGCGGATGCTCTCCCTCCAGAACCCCCTCCCCCCAGCTCGCTTCCAAATGGGCCTTTGAAGTTCTCCTTTGCTCTGCCGAGAGAAAGTTCTGCTAAGGCAAGAAGACTGCATTTGTGTGTGCGGCCGAGTGTGGTTGGCAGGACAGAAGCTGCGATTTTCTACCTCCACGGCCAGACTTCCACTCGGGGCTTGCCAGACTCAGTCAGCAGCTGGCACCCGCGCCAGCAGTAATGCGGACTGGCTTTCTTCTCTCCGCCTTGGCTTTCTCAAAAGATGCAGACAGATGAAATAATACTCCGCTGCCCCTTGCCCCTGCCATAATGCAGTCCATTTGTCTAAATTACAGACTTCAGCAATTATTTGCCTGTCTTTTTTTGCAGATGGAAGGCAGGTTATCTCTGCTGCGAGGGAAGGTGTCAGGAGCAGCAGTAGCATCATACCTTGTGCTCTTCTGCAGGGAGGAGGAGAGGTCGTGGGAGTACGTACCATGGGCTGTGCATTGTGTACGTCACTTCCTTGGATCTTCCCTTCAACCTTATGAGTTGAGTATTGTCATATGTCCCATTACTCTGATCTTAAAATTTTATTTTTGAAAACTTTTGGATTTACAGAAGCATTGCAAAAATAGTATATAGAGTTTCCATATACTCTTCACCCAGCTTCTCCTAATGGAACTATTTCACATACTCAAGGCATATATTTTTTTTAATACTAATGCATTAACATTGATACACCACCATTAGTTCAGTTACAAACTTTATCCACATTTGATCTGTGTTTCCACAAATACCCTTCGCCTGTTCCAGAATTCCGTCCAAAACACTACATAATATTTAATAGTCACAGCTCCTTAATCCCCTCCCATCCAGTACAGTTTCTCAAAATGTCCTTATTTTTCATGACTCAGACACTTTTAAAGGGCATTTGGTAACAAGTCTCTTAATTTTGAATTATCTGATGTTTTCTCATATTTATGGATTTGGGAAAAGAAAGCCACAGACATGAACATGAAGTGATAGGCTCCCCTCTGCAGATGAGAAAACCAAAGTTCAAGCTCATTTACTCACCTGGCCAAGGTTGTTTAGCTATGAATTGTTATCTCAAATTCCTGAAACAGTGTTCTACCAACACCTCACAACTCTTTCAGAGGGTTTGTAAAATAAAAGGTTAATCATGGAGACAATGGGAAGAGATTGGCTTTAAAGGAAAAGGCCATTGGATGGTGGAAAGACACTCTTAGAATTATCTTTTTGGTGTCCTGGCTCCAATGGAGGAGACGACATCCAGATGCCTTAAATCTCACCATAAAGTTTAAAACAATATCCATGGACATAAGATGAGCCATGTCTAAATTTGGGTCTGGGCCTGTTTTTCAAGTCAAACAACACTCATTGAAGCTGCCAATCATCTACTCATTGATTAATGTCTCTTTCCCATTCATCACTAACTGTAGGAGGAAACAATACTAATTCTGAAATTATTTGTGTGTGTTTACAATATTTTTACAACCTGAGTTTCATTCAGCCCTAAGACAAGTTGTTAAAGTTTTGAGTTAGTCCCATTTCCTCACATGAAAACTGGGGAAACTGAGTCACGATGGAGCAGAGGAGTCCGTCAGCATCTCACAAGTCATCTAACAAGCATCAGTGACCTTGATCTTAAGAGACATTCTGACACAAGCATTAGCATCTCCATTGGAAATGTGAGGCCGTGATGAGAATCATGGCCCAAGTTCCCAGGTTAAACAGTGGAAGTGATGCTTGAATGTCACCCAAGCTCCTAAGCTCTAGCCCAGAGCTTGCTCACTTCCACCATTCTGTCAGGTCAGGTGACCCAGCATCTGCCAAAACTTGTGATGACCTGACAGTCTGAGATCAGCGATGCATCAACATCTCATGTTCATGTATCTCCTAGGAGCCACCTAAGTGCCACCAAACCTTGGGCACATTTGCCAGCTGTACTCTGTATTCTAAAAACAGCTCGATGGGCAAAGGGGGTTAAACCAGATAATGAAGTGGTTGCTTTTATTTCCCCCCCTCCTGAGCTAGGTACACAGATACTCCAAAAACAAGTTATTTCCCCCTTATTAAGTGATGCTTTTATTCAGTCAACAAACATTAAGGACTATCTGTGCACAATCCACTGTCTTCGATGCTTCTAGGAAAACCAATTGGTGAATTGGGTGAGTCCAATCCTTAAGGAGCTCAATCGTTGCACTGGGCAGTGCACTGAGTGGTGTGTGTGTGTGCGTGTGTGTGTCTGTGTGTGGTGTCTGTGAGAAGTCATATAATTACTAATGCATAATAATTCTCACACTAGCACTCTGTGGTCCATATTACCATGCCTATTTTGCAATTTAAGATTTGTGCCTCTCAAAAACTTTGTTTCTGTGCTTGGGGCGCTGAGGAAAGAAAAAGAAGAATTCACACTATCATCCGTGTGACTTGGTGCCCAGTGTGCCCGCCCCGGGTTGCTCTGGTGAGGAAGGGAAAAGGGACACTGAAGACGGAAGCACATTGCATAACGTGGCCACCAAAAGTCAAAACGTCGTTAATCACAACCATAAACTGGGTGTTTGGGCTGGTGGTCTTTTTACCAAGGCAATGCATCCAAGATCTCGTGGAGGAGGCAACAGTAGACGGGGCTGCTGTCTTGAACATCTTTGTTTGGTTTGGTTAGTGTCAGACCAACATCCCATCCGCATTCTCTCCTGATGCTCTAGCCACGTGCTTCTCAATAGAGACACCCTAGCTCCAGGGAGGAGGCCATGACACAAGCCAGGACATTCAGCTTTCAGGATGATCATGGGGCCTAAACCACAGGCATGAGAGCTGGCCCTAGGGTGTTGCTGGAAAGAGGTTCTCTTTCTCTGATGTCATCTTTGCCACGATGATGTAAAGTTGACTAAGGCAGAAACCAGCACAGGGGAAACTGGAGCCACAGAGAGAAAAAAGGTGGATCCTTACAAATATCATTTGTGTGGCCAGATCCAGCTCTGCCTGAAGCCAGCCCCTCGCTTAGGTGGTTACCTGAGGTCAAACTTAAACCTCTGTCACTTGCAGCCGAAAGATTCCAGGTGAATGCATCCTTGTACCCGGGACCGGATGCTGGCAGCTAGCAGTGTAGTTGGGGAGAGAGGAGGAAGGAGACCTGGGAGAGAGGCACGTGGCTTCCATTGGCTGAGAGGCCTGGCCTTTGAACAGTTGCTGGGAAAGTCGCTCTGAGTGTAAAGGAAGACAGACGCTGTATGTTCCTAAGCCACGCAGAGATCAGCATCCGAGTGTTATTCAAGCCTCAGCGTTTTGAATGGGTTTCCAGTTTAGCAGAATCAATTTGGTTCTTCCTCATTCAATTGAAGGCGATGGTTTGAACTCAGAGGAAAAAATTAATAGTCGCTCCCACCCTGTGAAAGCAGCAGCTGCCCTCTTGCCTTCTCTTAGCATCGACTCGGTGCCGAGCTTCCCCCTAAGGGTGAAGAGACGGGGAGAAAAGTAAATATAAGCGCATTTCCCTCTCGCATCCACATGTGCCAGGGCTCCCGAGCTGAGTGCTGGGCTGCTGGGTAGCCAAGTGTGTGGTTTTATAAAAGGCAGGGCGCGGGGCAGCAATCCCATACCCGGGGCAGGGCAGGCGATTTCTAAACTTGAAGCTGCACTTTGAGGTGAGCCCTCGAACCTTTCCCAAGGATGGCCAAGTTAAAGCGCCCCATTGAATAAATCTGTTTCACGTCTGACCGCAGTAATGCTAGCTTCTCTCTCTCTGGGCACCTTCTCAGGGCCAGGCCCCTCTCCCATTTCCATTTCCGGACTATTTATTAAAAACAGCTCCCCATCTAATCCTTATGGCAAAGGGGGTGGTTGTGAGGATCAATTAGGGGCAAGTACCACACCTGGAATAGGATGGGGCCAAACTATGCCAGAGGGAAGGAAGAGAGAGGAAGCCCAAAGCAGGCCGCCTGACGTCTGGAGACGCCGAGCCCCTGGGAAGCTTCCTTGGGGATTCTGTGTGCGACACCGAGGAACTGTCCCCGTCCCAGAAACACACACCTGAGCTTTTCTCTCTCTTTGCAACTGACGTGGCTGCTTGGGGAGCCTGGTCCTCTCCAATGAAAGAGCCGGGCTGATAACATGCCATAAAAGGTGTGGCTCGCTCAGTCATTCCTCCCAAGGAGTGGCCATGAACCTGGGTGCGGATTGAAATAGGCTGATATCTAAGGAGAGAGCATCCTTTTGACCTGCATCACATCCTGGCGTCTGCATCCATTCAACGCAGCCCCGGAAACGGGCAGAGACACCGGCTTCTCTTTGGTCCTCTCTGCCCATCCTCTCCATGTCTCTCCTCCTTGCTCAATGCAGTTTCCCACAGCGCTGCAAACTTCCTTTCTTAGGGCTGTGAGTTTTTGAAATGACCTCCTTGGTTTTTCCTTTTACAGATTAATTGGAGTCGAAACATTCTGAGCCATCTGAGAATATGGTTCTGTTTGTGCCAAGGTTGTTGGTACCCTTGTCCTCTAACTCTAGACAGCTTTGCCTGGCTACGACTCTGGCTCTGTGTGATTTCTATATAAAGCAGATTTCGGATGGTGATTCATCGGAAGTCTACGACACCATATATTTTATCTTTGTTTTTGTTGTTGTGAGTTGTTTGTTTTATCCCCTTTCTCTGGGTAGATTATGTCAGAGAGAAACACATGTCTGGGAAAGGGTTTGGCTTAGGTCTGACGACCCTAAAAACCTCTAATCCCCCCTCCCTGTAATGGGTTTGAGACGTTGATGATTTGGTTTTCCCTAAGCCTTTCTGGGTGCCATCCAATCAATGTTTAATTTCCCAAACTGCCTCTTGAAGAAGATTTAGTTCCTTCTGTGTGTTTCACAGACAATCTTTGCTCTAAACTTTGCACAAAACAAGAGGGAAATGCTGATGTTTTCCAATTTATTTTTTTAAAGAGGTTTTGAAAGTGAGGAAGAGGCCTGGCTGAGAGAGAGCTATGAGGTGCGTGCTGGGGAGCCCAGCAGATGGAAATCAGGCCTACCAGCCTCTTCTCCACCAGCCACGGTCACCCGTGACAACTTCCTTCCCACAGAAAGTCCCCAGGCAATGCTGCCCTGCATCATATCAAGTTCCCCTTGTCTTTCCACATTTACTTCTCTCTACCCAGCCCTCAGTGACCACTGGACATGGCCTTGGACTCCTTTTGTGAAGTCCTGGGCTTCAAGCCTGGCCCCTCCAAGGACATGTCATCCCTGAACTAAACTCAAGGCCACCACTTTCTTTATTTTCTGCTGAATCACTAGTCTTCATTATATCTGTGTTTTCTTTCTCCTCAGTTACCTGGACAGATGGGACTTCTTAGAAACAACCAGAGTGTCTGGTATGACATATGCATTTAATACCCAAAAAAACAATGCTTCAGTTGGTAAAAATGACCCATCCTTGGATTTTTAAAATAATTGTATTGGTTTGTAAAATACATGCATTCTCATATAAAGAAAATGTGTGTGACCCAAAAACTGTAAGGAAAAAGAATTAAGTTCCTACAATGCTTTCATCTAAAAAATGACTCTTCATAGTTGGTTGATATCATTGCAAACACCCCTGAGGTGGGTACACCTTGACAAAAGGCTAGATGACTACACCCAGATGCACAGGTGGGAATCTAGGTGATTTCCAAAATAGGTTGCACTTATTATACAGACTACTTTTTAGGATTTAAAAAAAAATTTTATCTATATATAAAAAAAGGCTAATATGCAAAGTGGCCTCTTGGGAGTTCAACAGGGAGACCAGGAGTTCCATTGCTCTCTATGATGTGTGCTGGCCACCAGGTGGCTGCCCCGGCCAGCATCCTGCAGCTGGGGAAGGGAGACTCTGGCTGGCAGCCGGAAGGTCCCAATCAGCCCTGATTGCCGGCTAGGCCTAGGGACCTTACCTGTGCATGAATTTTGTGCACCAGGCCTCTAGTTTGTATAATAAAGTAGAAAAAGCTGGTGTGAAATTGTAGTAATTGATGAACTACAAGTTAAATGTCTCTTCACAAATCTGGTTTGCCCTCAATGCCCAGATTTAGTTACAAAAAGAAAAGTGAAATCAGTTGGAATTTGGAAATTATTGGAATTTTATTGTCTTTAAAATTCACCATAAATAAAGCTTTTAATAATATGTATTGACTCTTTGCCATAATAGGTGGAGGTATTTTCAAAAAAATATGATTCTCTCACTTTCCATCCCACCCTTTGGGATTTTTTTAGTTATATTGTTGCTTTTGTATTTCCAAGTTTATATCATATATGTTTTATTCCGTGACCATAAATCCCACAGTTTATTATTCTGAGCTCAATATTCTAGCAGATTTAATTCCCAGTGCCAGCCCTTCTAATTTGTTTTCTCTATTTCTAAATTCTTTGTTTTAATCTCCCATTCTTCCCCCAAGAGCTCATTTCTAAAGTTCTTGAATTTTTGAGATTTTTTGTGCATGACTCCTCTACATGAAGGATGTTGGAGTATTTTGCTAAGAAGAAAATTATAGTTTATTAGAGGAAGAAATAGATTTAGAAATAGAATGTACTGAACAAATAGATTCAGGGAGGAACTTTGAGGGAAGCAGAGAAGATGAGGAGGGAATGCCCCCAAATCTTTATAACCTAAGGATCCCATCCATGGGCGATCCAAAGCAAGGTTGGCATGCAGGCGGGTGGAAAGATAGACGTACCTGGTTAAGGTTGCATTTTGCAGACATTTTTGTTTCCTGGTTGGGTGCCCTTCCCTCATTTAAATTTCTTTACAAAGAAATACACTGCAAGGGAATGGGGTAAACTGTACTATGGGCTGGGTGATAGCATCCCTCTGTTTACTTGGTGAGTATGTAAAGAATAGAGGCAATCTGATATAATATGTGATTCGATCAGCAGACCTAGCACCCTCTTGGAGGACAGCATGGGAACGGTTTTGGAAGGGGCAAAGGTTGGGATATCAAAGGGATGAAATTGACCATATCAGTCTGTGAATTAGGAACTACCAACATGCTCTCTAACAGGACCATGGCTAAAGCAAAGGGAATCCTAGGGTTGAGAGATGACAGAACCCTCATATGTGTGTTTGGCACACCAGTGGTTGTGATAGTTCCCTGACTTGACATAATTCACTACATTTTGCTGCCAAGACCAGGACTCCACACCCATAAGCATTAGGTGAGCATTGAATCTGGAGACGTACATGGCTTCCCAAGACCCCAGGATGCACTGTTTCTGGTCTCATGAAACTGGTTTTGCTGTGAAGACACGGGGTGGCACCGTGGCTCAAAGGGCATCTGTGAAGTGAGCGGGGTCCCTCTGGCAGGTGGGATCCCTTGGCCTGGCCTGTGGAGATCGGGCCGAAACTGGCTCTCTGACATCCCCTGAGGGGTCCCGGAGTGTGAGAGGTTACTTTGCAAAGTTGCTGTCATACAGGGTGTGGAATGTAAATGCAAGTGTGCAGTAAACCAGATTCTGGGCCAACAGTGCTCCAGCAATAACATAACCCACGGCCGAAGGTGGAATCGGGCAGCCCTGTGAGGAATCAGGCTCCCTTCTCTCTGATTTTGGGGTGCATCACCTGAGAACAGCTGCTGCCAAGTCACTGCAGCTCGGCAACTCCTGCATTGAGTGTCTGCCCCCTGGTGGTCAGTGCACATTATAGCTACTGGTTGGATGGACACTTAGCATATTAGCCTTTTACAAAATTTGTGCAAGGGTAGGGTCCCAAGGCCTGGCCAGTGATCAGGGCCGATCTGTGGTGTGACCAGCGGGGCGATCAGGGGTCCCCCACTGGCACCTGCCTTGGCTGGCCTGGGGCCTGCGGGTTGGGGGCAGCTCTTGCGTTGAGCATCTGCCCCCTGGTGGTCAGTGCACATCATGGTGACCGGTTGTTCTGCCGTTTGGTTGATTTGCATATTAAGCTTTTATTATATAAGATATATAGAGTTTTAGAGACAGAGGAAGGGAAAGAGAGAGAAACATCAGTTTGTTGTTCCACTTATCTATGCATTCATTGGCTGATTCTTGTATGTGTCCTGACCAGGGATTGAACCTGAAACCTTGGTGTATTGGGATGATGCTCTAACCAACTAAGCCACCTGTCCAGGTCTCCCAACTGTGTGTTTTTAATCTCTAAATTCAAGTCTTTATGTAAACAAAGTTTTTTTTTAATATATATTATTGATTTCTTACAGAGAGGAAGGGAGAGGGATAGAGAGTTAGAAACATCGATGAGAGAGAAACATGGATCAGCTGCCTCCTGCACACTCCCTACTGGGTATGTGCCTGCAACCAAGGTACATGACCTTGACCGGAATCGAACCTGGGACCCTTGAGTTCTCAGGCCGACACTCTACCCATTGAGCCAAACCAGTTAGGGCTAAAGTTTTCTTAGAGCACTGGCTGTTTTCCTGTGGCCCCCAGTGCTGACCTCTTGACCAGCCATGCTCCATGTCCACACATTGCCTCTTCCTCCTCCCACACAGCCACTGCTGGCCCTGTGGGGGCTCATCTTCCAGCTCACCCAGCAAAGGGACCGTACCTTTCCCAAGGGTGTGGCACATGCTGCTGTCTTTGTTTTAGTTGGGTTACTCTGGTTGTTTTTAATGTACTTTATATCTCTGTAAGCATTTCATTTTGCTCTTGCATCCATTTTCCTGAGCTCTGTCATCTTTCTATTATCTTAACCATCTACTGTATCCCTTTCTTGAATTTTTTCTGCAAAACACCAATTGTCTTCAATTTCCTCAAACTATTTATTTGTTTCTAGGACTAATTCCTCATCTATGTGCATATATCCTATATAATAAGAGCTTAATATGCTAGGTGTCCGGTCAGCCAGTCGGCCTTTCAACCAATCAAAGTGTAATATGCTAATGATATGCTAAGGCCGCTCAACTGCTCCCTATGACATGCACTGACCACCAGGGGGCAGACAGTCGACTGGTCGGCCAGTCGCTATGATGTGCACTGACCACCAGGGGGTGGATGCTCTGACCGGTAGGTTAGCTTGCTGCTGGGGCCCGGCTGATCTGGACTGAGCCAGACAGGCCAGACATGCCTTGGAGCCCTCCCACAATCTCTCCACAGCTGGCCCTCCTGAGTCCCTCCCCAGCCCTGATTGTGCACTGGTGGGGTCCCTCAGCCTGGCCTACGCCCTCTCGCAATCCAAGATCCCTCAGGGGATGTTGGAGAGCCGGTTTTGGCCCAACAATGGAACGACCAGTCACTATGATGTGCACTGACCACCAGGGGGCAGAAACTCAATGCAGGTACCACCCTGTGATAGTAAGTGCACTTCCATAGGGGTAGCGAGGCTCAGCCAGAAGCTGGGCTCATGGCTGGTGAGTGCAGTGGCAGTGGTGGGAGCCTCTCCTGCCTCTGCAGCAGTGCTAAGAATGTCAGACATCCCTTGAGGGCTCCTGGACTGTGAGAGGGTGCCAGGTGGGCTGAGGAAACCCCCTCAAGTGTAAAATTTCATGCACTGGGCCTCTAGTATATATATCTACACTAATAAAAGAGAAACATGGTAATGGGCATACGACCACTACCCTTCCCATTGGCTAATCAGCATATCCTTATGCAAATTAACTGTCAGCCAAGATGGCGGCCGGCAGCCAGGCAGCTGGAAGCAAACATGAGGCTTGCTTGCTCCAGTGACTGCAGACTCCAACGTTCCCCACCTGACTTGCAGGCCTCTGAGCTGGCAGTTTGAAACTTTGTAACAAATATAGCCGGCCGGGATCTCAGAGCTGGAGTTATACATTGTTTCGATTATAGAAAGCAAACAAACCAGCAGCGGAAGCCTCAGAGCTAGAGCCAGAGTTAAAGCTGGCCCAGAATAAAATAAAAAAAAGGAGCCGTTGGGAGCTTCAATCAACAACCGCCAGCCTGAAAGCAGCCCTCAGCCCCTCACCCAGACTGGCCAGGCACCCCAGTGGGGACCCCCACCCTGATCCAGGACACCCTTCAGGGCAAACCAGCCGGCCCCCAGGCTTCTATCCTATATAGTAAAAGGGTAATATGCCTCCCAGCACCGGGATCAGCAGAGCCACAAGGCCTCCTGGCACCAGATCAGCATGACAGGGTGCAGCGCCCAAACCCCCTGATTGCCCTGCGGCTCTGTGTGTGACGGTGGCTGCACCCCAACTCTCCCTCCCCCCCCCCCGCCCCACGGGCCCTGCTCTGTGTGTGACAGTATAGAACCATAACCTCCCCATCGGCCCTGCCCTGAGTGTGACAGTGGCAGCGCCCCAACCCCCTGATGGGCCCTGCTCTGTGGGTGATAGAGGGTGGCATCCCAACCCCCTGATCCGCCCTGCTCTGTGTGTGACAGGGGGCGGTGCCCCAACTCCCCTATCGGCCCTGCTCTGTGTGTGACAGGGGGGAGCTCCCCAACCCCCTGATGGGCTCTGCTCTGTGCATGACAGGGGGCAGCGCCCCAACCCTCTGATCCGCCCTGCTCTGTGTGTGACAGGTGGCGGTGCCCCAACTCCCCTATTGGCCCTACTCTGTGAGTGAGAGGGGGGAGCTCCTCAACCCCCTGTTGGGCCCTGCCCTGTGTATGACAGGGTATGGAGCCCCAACCCCCCTGATGGGCCCTGCTCTGTGCGTGTCAGGGGGTGGCGCCCCAACTCCCCAATCGGCCTTGCTCTGAGCCCGACCAGGGGCTGCATCCAGGGATTGGGTCTGCCCTCTGCCACCCGGGAGCAGGCCTAAGCCAGCAGGTCATTATCTCCTGAGGGGTCCCAGACTGGGAGAGGGCACAGGATGGGCTGAGGAACCCCCTTTCCCCCCGAGTGCACAAATTTTTGTGCACCGAGCCTCTAGTAAATATATATAAAAGCCTAAGTGACTGAATGACCAAACTACTGAACAACCGAACAACTGGTCTACCAGTCACAATGATGAGCACTGACCACCAGAGGACAGATGCTCAATGCACAGGATTGAGCTCCCTCCTGTCTGGATCGGGCCTTCGGGGATCAGGCCTGACTATCCGACATCCCTTGAGGGGTCCCGGATTGTGAGAGAGTGCAGGCAAGGCCGAGGTACCACAAGGGTGCACGAATTTGTGCACTGAGCCTCTAGTATATATACACGAGAGAGAAGAGAGAGAGATATATATAGAGATATAATATGTACATTATATCTATATATGTATTTTAACCTGATTTGTCCTCATTTCTGTCCCTCTTCTCTTTTATTTCATCATAATTTTTGAAAGCCTTGCTATTTGCTTCCTGGTATTTACTCATCTTCAGATAGAAGCAGCATTGCTTTCTGGACTAGCATTTTGTTGAAAGCATCAGTTTCTTGCATTCAGGTGCCTCCTGAGTATCCCACAAAGAAGCCCTGGACCACAGCTGCTTGTGCTACGATATGTTCACTGTGGCTTCCTCTCCCTTCAAAACCTTACCTGATTCTCGCCCCTGTTCCTTGTCCAGGAGACAGAACCGCAGAAAATCGAGAGGGCACGCCAGTACTTCTCTTTCAGCTCCGTCTACCTTGCCATCTCGAGGCATAAGACTCAGTGAAGAGAAAGATCCCTGTCCCGTGTTATTTCCACGCCCCCACGCTGTGTCTAATCCTCAGCTCTAGCTGCAAGCATCCTGGGAGGGCACGCTCAGGACTGTGAGAGCAACTGTTCCAGGGCCTCTCGAGCAAACTGCCTTGTGCCCCAGGTCTGAGGAGGTCTGTCCTTCCACACCGGGGCTCAAGTTTCATTGTATTTGGCAGAAAGTCTTCATAGTTTGTGGTTTGGGGTTGTGGCCATTTCCTTGTTGCTTTGAAAATGCTGTTCTCCTTCTTACTCTAATTCCTGTGTGTGTGTGTGTGTGTGTGTGTGTGTGTGTGTGTGTGTCTGCGTCTGAGAAGAAAGGCATTTTAGCTGGAATTAGATCCTCTGATCACATTTACTTAACGGGTACAGAATGTATACATGGTTTTTTATGTTTTGGAGACACAGGAGAGAAAACAAACATTACAATAGTGATGTTGAGTTACCTGATACCTGTTCTATGTTCTGTAGAGACGTGCAGGCAGAGAAAATTCGAAGGGGGCAGAAACGCTATAGTGATAGCTCAGTGCCCAGTATTTAATGCATTGCCCAATGGTCAAGTTCATCTTGAGAGGTGTTTTTATTATATCTATTTTGAATTTTTATTATTTCTTGGTTTTTAAAAAAACTTCCTTGGGCTGTTGGATTCCCAGGTTGCTCAGCCAGCACAGTCTGCTTCCTGTCCCCGACACTTACAGCTCACAGGGGTAAGGTTCGGAGCAGAAGGAAGGCACGGGCTTCCTAAACCTGGCTGTCCTTTCGGCTCTAGGGTTGCCGGTTGTCCCGTAACGTTTTTTTAAGCTCTGTTCGTGTGAAATGGGGGTTTATGTCCATCGAAGGCGACTGCATGTGAGAAAGAGGTTTTTGAACTGCAAGGCCAGTTGCCAGGGGAAGTGGCCAGAGATAAGGTGGGAGTCCGGGAGACACGACCTCCACTAAGACCGTCTCTCCTTAGCTGTGAGCTGCTGTCCTCGCTGACCCCCAATGCCCCCGGCACTCGCTCCATGCAGGGTTATTGAAAAGCTTCAGGGAGATGGTCACACAAGTGGAGTGCTTGGCAGCAGTGATGGGAAAATTACTAAAACTCAGTTAACCACTGTCCTCTTTCTACTTCCCTGCTAGTGTCTTTTCTCATGAAGGAATTAAGCGACCTATGGTGTCCACATGCTGAGGGACCCTGGCATGCCCTCTCCCCTGCCCCTGCCAATCAGGGACAATCACCTTCTTGTTTGCTCAGTACTTTCTATGTAACTCCTGCCCGTGGAGCCACCAACACTAAGAAGGTAAACACGAAGGTGGGTGCAAGGCGGACTCTGCCTGGACTCCCGCCCTCGGGGTCCCGCTCTCCTTCTCTCACCGGGGGGTCTTTGCTGGGAGAGACCCTGCATCTCGTCTCTGGAAGTGCATGAGTCCCATGCACTGACGGCCTTGACGGCCCTACCCCTGGGCTGCTCTGGCCCCAGAATCTAGCCCCGATCTTGCCCTAGCTACCCTCGCCATCACCGTCCCCGCGTACCGCTCCTCGGGCTTACACAGAACATGGCCTAAGCCAAGCAAAGCATTGCCAGCTCTGCAGCCCTGCTTCCACCCTGTGACATACGAGGACTGGGCTGGATCGGTTAGGGCAGTGGTCAGCAAACTGGCCCCTTGAGTGTGGCTCTTCCATAAAATACCACGTGCGGGCGCGCACGTACAGTGCGATTGAAACTTCGTGGTGCCAAAGAGCCGCATGTTGCTCGCAAGCCGCAGTTTGCTGACCACTAGACTAGGGTGACTCTAGGACCCAAGAGGACAAATGCATGAGAAAGATATTCCGTTGTTTCCTGGTCCAATGAGGGACGACCCATGCGGCCTGGGAGGGTCCAGCCTGCCAGCAGGACTGCAGGTCCCTTCGTCCCTTCACATCCCTTCACACCCCTTCCCTGTCAATCAATGACACTGGACAAAAGAGGTGTTTTTCTGCTTTTTGGAAAACTCAGTGCCGAACGCTATTCCTCGTGCACAGGTGGGTGTGGGACGGGTGCGGACTGGAGGGATCAGAGCCCTGGCCCCTGTGTGTTTGATGTGAGCGGGAAATGGATCATGGGTGTGGGAAGGGGCGTGGGGTGTCCCTGTACTTCTCCAAGAGAGAGAGCGTCTGTGGATGATGTGAGTGAAGCAGAGGACGGCCTTTCTCCGAGGGAGGGAAGAGGCATCATTAAGAGCAGTAAGAGCTGCTGCCCAGCTGGCTCTCTCTCAGAGCGCAGAGAGCAGTTACTGTAAGGAAGCGCTGCCTGGGCCAGCAGCCTTATCAGTGAATAATTTCCTGAAAGGAAGCGAGTCTTTGGAGACCGTCCGCTGTATTTGATCTCCGTGCCTGCACAAGGCGCGCGGGACTGTCTTTGATTCAAAGGAAGAGAGATAATTGTTTCCCAAACAGACTCTCGCTGGAGAGCGGCTCCTTCCCTCTGCGGTGACCCCCGCCGGCAGCCTGGGGTCTGCCCCAGACAATTTTCTTGTTTTGCTAGGGAACAAATTGCTCTTTTGGGTAATTCCCAGCAAGTTTGCCAAGTTACAGCCATCCCAGGGGAGCCACGGGGGGAAATGCTCTCTCTGAATCCCCTCTCCAGTCCTTTGAAAAGGAAAGCAACCGGGTCATTTTTTTTTTTTTTTTAAGAATTTTTTAAAAAAGCAGCTAATTCTGAGTGATCCATTCCACCTTGCAAGAGGCCTGGTCCCTAGAGCTGGTCTGATGCTAGGGAACCACTGTCCCAGGCAATTCTGTAGGCATACGATGAAGTCATCGAAGATGGCCAGCAAAAGAGGACAAGGCCACAGAGAAGTTGAGAGACTTTAACTTTCAAAAGATAGGCTGGTGGACGTGGCGCGGGGGGGGGGGGGGGGGGGGGGGGGTGAACCAGCTGGGATTTTGCTCTCAGGAATGACCGAATGAAATTGGGAGCTTGGTGTCACATACGGGCCCCGGGCCACACTGCCTGTGCACAGTCCAGTCTGCCCCTCATTGGCTGTGTGACTTCGAGCAAGTTCCTTACGCTTTCTGTGCCCTGTCCCTGTGAAATCAGATGAATAGCAATGCTTACATTATGTTGTTATCAAATTTTAAATACATGTTTAAATAAAAATGTTTAAATAAATAAGAAAATATATGCTTTTATATAGGTAGGTGCTCATGTTACAGATAATCTATCTGCATGGCCTTGAACAGTGCCAGGTTCATCATAATTGTCAGCTATTAGCTGATGATGCTTTAAGTAAGTTAATGACCGATCGTTTTATAGGGAAGCCAAGATATTTAGCATTTGTCGGTGGTTCTTTCCTTCTGACCTTCCCCTGTAGGATGTTTTTTAAAAATCCAACCTTACAGAACAGGGCAAAGAGAGATGAAGTGCTAAGTTTAGAAGCTGACAAAAAAGGAGTGATTCCCACCTCGAAGGGGTCGAAGCCACGGCACCGGGCTCCCCGGAGAAGCGGTGTTGTTTACGGTATGTGTTTAAAATAATATTCCTGCTCAGCGGGCCGCCCCTCGGGACCAGGCAATTTCAACAGTAACAGAGGATTAATTAACGCTGGTCCCCTGGTGGGATTGGTGATTCCAGGTGGAGCAGGGGGCCCCCACGCCACACCAGGAAGGGGGCAGCCTGCTGGGAGTAATCGGTGTGGCCCAAGGGCAGGGGGACACTTCTGCCCCTTCTGTGTGATTTTGATCACTGTCTTAATTCCCCTTCTCTGAAGGCAAGAGTGGGGACAAATGAATACAGAGGGCGGAGCCTCCCAAAGCCGGCCCCAGGAAGGGTGGCCTCCCGGTCCTCCTTAGGCAGGGCCCCTGTGCTCACACCTGGTGGGCGTCTCTGCAGGTATGTCCGGGCTGTGAGGGCTGAGCGGGCAGCTGCTTTCATTTGCAAGGACAGACACAAAGACACAGCCTGAGACAGGCGGTGAGCTGGCTGGGGCCCCGGTGGCTGCAGAAGGGAGAGAGACAGAGCGGGCTCCTTGCGCCCCAGGGATGGGCGAGGAAAGCTTACCACCAGAGGCTCTGCGGCCTCAAGCGGCCGGGCCTCGGGCTACCAGACCTGCCCCATTCCAGCCACCTTCCACCTGCTCAAGGGGTGGCCTCTAAACCAGATACGTGACCAAAAATGGACTCCATGGGGCCTGTGACCAGACTGGAAATTGCATGCAAAAGTGTGGGAAAAGAAAAAGTCCACAGCTCCCCAGCCCCCGGAGGTGAAGTGCCACTGCTCTAGGGGGTCCCCAGTCCTTTTAGGCAAAAGCCCCAGCTCCTTGCCAGGACATGCAAGACGTCCGATGACCACCCCCCTCTTGGCATTGCTCTCCCCCTCCCTCCCTGGAGCCCGGCCTGTGCATATGGTTTGCACCACAGTCGGCTCCTCGATGCTCTGCCACAGCCGGTCTCTGCTCCTCTCCCAGGAAACTCCCCACTCAGATAAAATCCGTTAGGGCGGTATCTCTCTGGGACAGCGTGATTCCACACCATAGCCACTAGCCGTATGTGGCCATTCAAAAGGAAATGAATTAAAATGCCATCAGCTCCCCAAAACTTGAAATCATTTATACGCAAAGATATATGCACCCCTATGCTCATTGCAGCATCACTCACGGTGACCAAGACATGGAGACAGCCAAAGTGCCCTGTGGTAGAGGGCTGCCTGAGGAGACGTGGTGCATGTGCACAGTGGCATACTACCCGGCCATGAGAAAGGAGGAAACATCGCCACTTGCAGCAACAGGGATGTGCCTTGAGGACATTATGTGAAGTGAAATAAGTCAGAAAAAGCTAAGAACCATATGATTTCACTCATATGTGGGATAGAAAGCGGAAACTCATGAACACGAACAGCAGTGTGGTGGTTGCCAGGGAGAGGGGGTGAGGGGAGAAGGGGGTCCTAATATGAGGTGATAGGAGAAGATGTGACTTTGGGTGGTGGGCACATGGTACAATATACAGATCTTGTAACATAGAAACCCACACATGAAACCCATATGTTCATGTTGATCAATGTCACCCCAATAAAATTTAATTAAAAAAAGAAAATGAAATACATTAAAAGCAGGCATTCGCTTCCTTGGCCGCAGTGGCACCCCTGGAGTGCTTGGTGGCACACGTGGCTGTGGCTGTCATGTTGTTCTGTGTCTTCCATGCCGTGGTGTAGAACGGATATACTGTACATGGGCAGGACGAGGCATCGATCATGCCCACGGCAGGCCTTGCTAGGAGCTTGGAGACGCCCCATTGCTGACGCCTGGAGCCCCAGAATCCATTCCGGTACTGTTGGCTTTCCCTCCTGCTGGTCCCTCCTCCATTAGATTCCCTGGGATTCTAGGGAAACCAGCCCTCCGTTCACCTGGAGGGTGGCCAGGAGTTATTGGATGACCTTTTGGCCAGGAGGGGAGAGAGCAGGAGAGGGAGGAGCCTGCACCCCCGTCCCTGGGGGTTTTCATCTCCTGTGCTGTTGGATGGACAGGTGCAGGCCTCGGCTCCTTGGGGGCAGGCACATGTCAGGGTGGGGCTAGAGGTGGGTGGCGAGACCCTAGAGTAAACCTGCCTTCTGGGGCTATGAAGTCAGGCCCAGGGGCAGGAGATTATAGGAGAAAAAAACATCTGGAAGAAAAATGGGTGACTTTTAAAACAAGTTCAAAGAGTGTTTTCCAACCCCTCAGCATGGGGCGCACTGGCGGAGGGGCCGAGGAGCGGAGGGGCTTTGTCTCAGCGCCAGCCACCACCCACCCTCGTGCCTTCGGCAGTGGCTGCCCTCTCTCAGGGCCAGCACTTGCCCCACCTGCTTGCTGCAGGTACAGACAAGATCCCCTGAGAGCTGTGTTCTGGAGGAGGCGCC
The DNA here is from genome assembly GCF_028538775.1 of Myotis yumanensis. Classification (NCBI taxonomy): domain Eukaryota; kingdom Metazoa; phylum Chordata; class Mammalia; order Chiroptera; family Vespertilionidae; genus Myotis; species Myotis yumanensis. Next base: position 11,984,718 of record NW_027223752.1, read on the forward strand.
CAAGGCTGGCCAGCTGCCCCTCTGGAAGCTCTGAGGGTGCGCAGTTGGCAAATCCACCGAAGGCCCGTGGTTCGGTGGTGCAGTGCGCTCAGCTGAGGGCTCCTCGCGGAGCCTAGCTGACATCAGCCCACACCCACTTTAGTGACATACAGGGGGCATGGGTCTCTCAGCCTAAACCCGCTGGAAGAAAGGCGTCACCAGGGAGTTTGGTGTTATCTCAACCTCATGCTGATGTTTATTTCAGATTTTCCCACATGGCCACCGCGTGTGGGTGACGGAAGTCCAGCCGGTTATAAATGGAGTAATAATAGCTCACAGTACCAAGGCTTGCACAGGCCTCCTGCAGACACATGCCTTCCCAGACATTCCCTCCTCTGATGCCCTCCACTCGCCGGGGAGGGGAGCGCCAGGTGGAAACTGTTGGTGTGAACAGGACAGGTGAAGAGGTGAGACCCTCGCTCTGTCCTCAGCGCATGTGGCTGGGCTGGGTCTCAGCACAGGGCTCCGGGCGGGCATGTGGCCTGGCTGGCCAGCTCGGCCTGCTCTGGCTAGGCCACATTAGGGGCAGGGAGATCAGGTGCGGACAGGACTCTCTGGGAAGCTGCCTGGGGTTCCCGCAGCTGGCTGGGCTGGCAGGTCGTCTGCCACTGTAAACATCCGCTCTTGGACCACACGGAGGTGTTGAGAGCACAGGAGACGAACCTGTGTCTTTCCTTTTCCAGGTGAAGCAAGAACTCGCTTTACCTCTGCAGGCAACCTCGCCCCTCTGCACCAGGAGACCAGGGCTCCGCCCACAGGCTTGTTCTAGAACACCAGCACCGCACACAGTAGGTCCTCAAACTCTACCACGCTTCCTCCTCTGCATTTTTTCCTTTGCTGCGCAGGCTGCAGGGATGGCTAGAAAGAGGCAGAGGCGGACAAGCTGCTTGTTCACGGCCCTGCAGGGAGGGTCCAGGCTGGAACTGGACGCTCCCCAGAAGTGTGACGCCATGTTTGTCTGGTCAAGGTGCCCGAGTGGAGGATGGAGGACGGGGAAGGCTGGCCAGTGCTGTGACCAGCTGCTCCGAGGCCCCAGGGTCTGAGCCCTGAGCTTTCTCCCCTGTCCCATTTCTGTTTCGGGAAAACCACTCCATCCACCTGCCTTCTCCAACCCTCCGTCCACCCACGGGGCCCTGCTCGTCCCTCGGCAGGTGGGGCGGGGGCGCTCCTGGTCACTGAGGACAGCGTGGGGCGGGCTCGCCTGTATTTGGAGAGGGTGACTCAGGCCTTTTGCATAATTTAGCAAGAACGACATGAACTCACTGTTCCCCAGCTGGCATCCTGCTCTCCACTCTGCGTGGGTTTCCAAGGGGCGGGAACAAAGCCACCCCAGGGCCCCGGGACAGGGCAAGGCCCACAGTGAGCCAGGCCCATCAGTGCCCGCCCGGGGAGGGAGAGCAGCTGCCGGGGTCTGTGCCCTCTGTGGGTGACTGACCTGTCACCCTTTTCCTGTACCTACTAGAGAGGAGTCCACGGGGACCCAGGAGCCGTGGGTGCTGTGACCTGAGATTGGAGAGCACACCTGGAAATTAGGGGGGATCTGTTTCTTAATCTTTCATATGGCTTCATGTAAAGCATCGGTGACTCATCCAATCAAAAGCAACTTGGTACCTGCAGTGTTAAAGGAATCAGCCAAGTCCTCACTTCTGTGGGAGCAAGTTCCCCCAGCACGTGGGCACGGAGTCCGGGGTCCCTCCGGGGAAGGAGAATGTCTTCCTGAGGGTTTGTGTGTTCCTTCGTCTCCTTGATCAGTCACATGACTCCCCTGCCAATAGTAACAGTCACAGTGATGGCTGCTATTGGGCTCTGCCAGAGTCAGGCATTTACCTGTCCAAACACTTTCCTGCTCTCACTTAACCTTCAGTGGGTCCAAGAGGCCACTGTGATGCTTGTGACCATTTACAAGGAGGTGACCCTGACTCAGAGGAGGAGACACCTGCCCAGGCTGACCCTCCCAGCAAAGGTAGAGCCCAGTCCTGGGGGACCTGGAAGCCATGGGCAGCTGCTCAAAGTATCTGAGTTCAGGGCCAGGCTGAGATATGCCCTTCCTATGGTCAGCTGAGCCTGCAATGCGGACCCTCCCAATGTCATGGGCATGCCATGCCAGGCCTCCTCTGTGCTACCCCTACATCCTGCTGCACCAGGGCCAACCCTCCTGACCCTGAGGCCACGAGCATGCCCAGCCAGGCTGCTCCCAGGACTGCTTCCTGCGGGGCCCTGGACGTCTCCCCCAGGGGCCCAGAAGGCAGGGGTGGCACTAAAGGAGGTGAATGGGGAGGAGCCCCCTCACATTCGTTTACATGGTGATACAAGCTGCTGTGGTCTCCACCGATTGGTCTCGTGGGCATCACCTTTCCCCCACTCCTCCCACCTTCCCTCACGGCGGTGTGTTTCCCTACAGTGCCCGACCCCAGACATGCTGCTTTCAGGCTTCTGAGCCGTTACTCATCAGTTTGTTCCGCTTGGCAAATCATCCGTTCATGTTTAAGACAAGGACCCCCCCCCCCCCAAGAATGCCACCTATGATCCCCCCACCAAGCCCACCCTTTCCCCAAAAGAGCTCCCTGGCTCCCTTCTCCACCGCTGTGCCTGGACTTCTGTCTGAACTATCTCTACCTCTATCACAATGGTGTCCTGGGACTGTGTTCCTTTCCGGAGGCACCAGGGGAAATGCTGCCTCCTGGCCCTTCCCCGTTCCTGAAGGCCTCCCACCTTCCTGGCCAGAAGTGCCTCCCTGCTCAGTCAAGGCCAGAACCATGGCATCTCACTGACCCTGCTTCCCTCCCTCTGCCCACACTCCGAGGTTAATGAGTTTAAGGACCCTCCTGGCACACTTAGCGCCCAACCAGATAACCCAAGATGATCTCCCCCTCTCAAGGTCTTTGATTTTACTCGCCAAGTCCTCCTTTCCTCCAAAGGGGACCTAGTCACCAGTCCTGCTAGGACGGGGGCATCGTTAGGGAACCATGACTCTTCCCATCACAGCAGGTCATCATGGAGACTCAGTGGCTGTTTCCACACAGTGGCTCCCTGGGCAGCACCTCCCTGCTTGCTCCTCCTTGCGCAGCAGATGGCATGCACACACATACGGGGAGCACCTTTGCCCCTCCTACAGGGCTGCTTTGTGATGACTCAGAAGCAGCTCTCCCATCCTCGGGTCATACCTCCACTCCTGTAGCTGCTCCCGCATGGGTCCCCCCTACATGAGACCTTGTCCATCTCCACATTCACCCTAGACTCCCCGGCCCCGTGCTTTCATTCACTCTGGTCTCTTTTTCGTAATGCCTGCCCCCTTTCTTAATTGCATATTTCAAATTCCACCTGTTCCTTGATGCTTACCATAAATGGCACCTCGTTTAAGGAGCCTTTCAGGGGTTATCCTAATGGGAGAGGGATTTTTCTAAGTCAAGCATTGATAAACTATGGCCTGTAGCCCAAGCGCACCGTCACCTGTTTCGGGAATGGGAAGGTATTAGAGCCCAGAAAGGCCCCTTCTTCTCTGTATCGTCTACAGCTGCTCTCATGCAAGGACAGCCAAGTTAAGATGCATCCATGCTACTTGACAGGCACGTGAGTGTGTATTTGTGCACACATGTGCATGTATGTGCACATGTTGGGTGAATGGACAAAGGGAAGCATCTGCAGGCACTTGGCACTCAATTGACCTTGCATCCTCTCTACTTAATTCATGTGAGTTAACTCACACACACAAACAAATCTTGAACCCGTGTCTGGTACAAAGTGAGCTCTGAAAGTAATATTATTCTTGTCATTGTTATTCACTGCCATAGAACTCTACTCCTACCTCTATGATTTTTTAAGTGCCCCAGACGTCCGTCCAGTAAGTCTAGTGGTAAATTACACCGGGGCACGTGCTCACAGGCCTCACCGCCATCCCAACACCAGGCTTTGCTGAGTCCCGGCACACAGGCTGCTCCCGCCAGTGTGGCCCACACACGTGCTATTTACATTTTCTGCTTTAGGTGACAGCTGTTGCTCTCTCACAGAAACAAAATTTAAACTGGCTGCCAATGTTCCATCTCTCCATCCAACGAGCCTTTTCCCACACAGTGTGGTGGTGTCTCTCCTTTGTCCTATAATTTTTTTTAATATATATTTATTACTGATTTCAGAGAGAAAGGGAGAGGGAGAGAGAGAGAGAAGCATCAATGAGGAGAGAGAATCATTGATCGGCTGCCTCCTTCATGCCCCACACTGGGGATCGAGCCCACAACCCAGGCATGTGCCCTGACCTGAACCATGACCTCCTGGTTCATAGGTCAATGCTCAGCCACTGAGCCACGCCTGAGAGCATCTCCTTCGTCCTTTAATGCAGGCGGAGAGGAGTAGGATGGTTCGTTTCATTTCATTAGCAATCATGACAGGAGCAGATGCCCTCTGCACAGCCCTGTCACAGGCACTTGCCACCATCACAGGCGGTGAGGATCGATGTCCCACCCCTGTTGATGGAATTGTGGCTCAGAGGGGCTGTGTGATTTGTTCAAAACCACAGAGCTGGAGAGTGACTGAATGAGTCCTATATCCTCATTGTCTCAATCTCAGCCCAGGCTCTCTCAGATACTTGAGGGGCCTCTGGTACTGCTTGAATTGTGTGTAGGTCTACATATGCATTTAGATGTGAAAAAAAATTGCATCCATGTTCCATGCGATTACAATGAACCATGGCGTGGCTGTGGGGACTGTGTGTAGGTGGGGATCTGAGGATGAGGCCTAGGGCTTAGGCGCTGGAGAGTTCTCTACTGGAAAGAGGAGGGGATGCCAGGAGCTCAGCAGATGGGCTGTGTGCCTGCCCCGGAAAAGCACAGCGTTGTACGGGAGTCCGCTGGGGTTTTCCCCGAGTAGCTGCACAGCCCATAGGAGAAAATTAAGTAGCTAAAACCTTTCCAAGAGTCTGCTTCCACGCAAAGATTGCCACTTGGTTGTTTGTTGGCACCTCTCCTCCTGCCCCGGAAACCACCCGAGCCTGCCCCGCCCCTGGCCCCTGCCTGGCCCTGGTCAGGTCTCCAAAGGACACGCCACAGGCATCACTGCGCTCCCGGCCCTGAACACCGCCGCCTGCTCTCGGAGTCGCGGTTTCCAGGAGGCGTTCTGTGGTGTCGTTGTCTGTGATTGTGCTGTTGCTGTGTTTTTCTCACCGAAGAGAGAAAATTAACATTTGTTCCTCTGAACTATCTCTTCTCCATCTGGAATCAATGGGGGGCCCTCAGCGGATGCCCCCTGAGGACGGGCTGATGTTTATAAGATCGTAGTCCTGGGGGGACAGGCTGGCTGTGGAGGCTGGTAATGGGAGAAGAACCTCTGCTCTCCAGGGCACCCGCTGGAGCCCAGCCCGGGCCCTAATGACGGGAACTTTCCAGCAGCAGGAGGCTCACTCTGAGAAATGAGTGAGGGCTGAGTCCACGGTAGACTGCTATACCTCCTTTCTGAGAGTCGGCTGCTTCAGGTTCAATGTCAGGATTTCCACGTCAATGTCAGGAGGTACGGGGCCTCCAGGAGATGCTGGCCCTCGTGAGCATGGCATGGATGAGATGCAGAAGAAATGGGAACACGTTTCTCCCTGGTAGAAAGGACCTACTACGTGCCACACGCTGTGCTAGGACAGAGAACACATTGCTCATTCGGACCCTCAGAGAAGTTTGCTGAAGCAGGTAGTGGTACCCTCCTTGCAACAGATGAAGAAACTAAAAATCAGAGAGGTTGAGCAGTTTGCCCAAGGTTGCACAGGGAACACCCCTTTCTGATGACAGAAGCTGTCGTCTTTCCAGTGCTTCCCAGCAAGACGGAGTCTGCTGTGCTGAATGGAATCATCTTGCCTGTGGTGGGATAGCACATGAACAAACACACACACCAACACACACACCGACACACATGCACGTGCACACACACACACACCCACACACACTGCCAAGGTCAATAGCAGCATTCAGCATTCAAACCATGCCATACAAATTACTCACAACATGATCACAGGTTCATGGCTCATAGCAGGGTTTAGCAATTGTTTTTTCCTGAAAGGGGCCAGAAACGGGTCAGTAGTTTTCATTCTGCTGGCCACACTATCTCTGTCCCAGCATCTTAACTTGGCTGTCATTGCATGAGAGCAGCTTTGGACGATACAGAGAAGAAGGGGCCTTTCTGGGCTCTAATACCTTCCCGTTCCCGAAAAAGGTGACGGGTGGGCTTGGTCTACGGGCCACAGTTTACCAATGCCTGGCTTAGAAAAATCCCTCTCCCCTTAGGATAACCCCTCAGAGGCTCCCTAGAGGAGGTGCCATTTACAGTAAGCCTCAAGGAATAGGTGGAATTTGAAATATGTAATTAAGAAAGGGGGCAGGCATTACGAAAAAGAGGCTGAAGTGAATGAAGGCACAGGGCGGGGGAGTCCAGGGTGAATGCGGAGATGGACAAGGTGTCATGCAGGTGAAATCCACACGGGGGCAGCTACAGAAATGGAGGTATGACCCGAGGATGGGAGAGCTGCTTCTGAGTCATCACAAAGCATCTCTGTAGGAGGGGCAAGGGTGCTCCCCGTACGTGCCTGTGTGCCATCCGCTGAGCAAGGAGGAGCAGGCAGGGAGGTGCTGCCCAGGGAGCTGCTGTGTGGAGACAGCCACTGAGTCTCCGTGATGACCCTCCGTGATGGGAAGAATCGTGGTTCCCTAACGATGCCCGTCCTAGTGGGACTGGTGACTAGGTCCCCTTTGGTGGAAAGGAGGACTTGGCGGGTGTAAAGTTAAAGACGTTGAGAGGGGGAGATCATCTTGGGTTATCTGGTCAGGTGTTAAGTGTGCCAAGAGGGTCCTTAAACTCAGTAACCTCGGAGTGTGGGCAGAGGGAGGGAAGCAGGGTCAGTGAGATGCCATGGTTCTGGCCTTGAAGGAGCAGGGAGGCACCTCTGGCCGGGAAGGTGGGAGGCCTTCAGGAACGGGGAAGGGCCAGGAGGCAGCCTTTCCCCTGGTGCCTCCGGAAAGGAATACAGTCCCACCAGCCCCTGGATCTAGCTCAGTGAGATCCATGTCACCCTTGTTCCACAGGACTGTGGGAACATACCTCTGTGTTGCTTCCAGCCACCCAGTTGATGGTGATTGGTTACAATAGTGACAGATGACAAATACAAATGGCCACTCTTTTTAAAAATATATATTTTTTTATTGATTTCAGAGAGGAAGGGAGAGGAAGAGGGAGAGAAAGAGAAACATCAATGATGAGAGAGAATCATTGATCGGCTGCCTCCTGCACTCCCCACACTGTGGACCAAGCCTGCAACCTGGGCATGTGTCCTGACCAGGAATTGAACCATGACCTCCTGGCTCATAGATTGATGCTCAACCACTGAGCCACGCCAGCCAGGCCAAATGCCCACACTTTCCCTAGCCCCACAGACAAACCAACAAGCCCATGAAAGAGCAGGAGGCTGCCCAGCCATGGCCTTGGGGCGGCATACTGCATACAACCCCATCACCTACCACATGGACAGAGTTTCCAGAAGGAAGCAACAAAGAAAGGTCTTGCGGGGATGGAGATATGAGCTTAGCCACCTCACTTGGTTTAGCGCAAGGAACATTGACCTCCTTTAGGACACGATGTTACATAACCTGCCCTGGATCCCGAAAGGCAGCATGGGATAAGGGCACATGCGTGGGACTTCCGTCTCACAGACCTGGTTCAGAGCCCGCGATACCCACCCATGACTTGTCTCTCCCAGCCTCTTTTCTCTGCACTGCAAACCTATCAAATTCATTGCAGAACCAGGGACCCAGCCCACTGTTTCTTTTTTTAGATTTTTCTTAGGTTGGAGTGCTTAGAGTGTCCAGCTCATCTACACCTCTCGAGCAGCTGGGTACCATTGAGTGATCTTTCCAGACTTAGTAAGAAGCTCAGCTATGCCAGGAAGCCCTCAGTGGTCCTTCCTTGCTCCCACTGAGGGCACCAAGATGAACTGGAGGACCTCACTGGGCCCCTGAGAGACCTGGCCTCTCCCCACATTCCTAGGTGCTTTCTTAATTATTTTTTAAATATATTTCTTTATTGATTTCAGAGAGGAAGGCAGAGGGAGAGGGAGATAGAAACATCAATGATATGGGAGAATCATTGATTGGCTGCCTCCTGCATGCCCCCTACTGGGGATCAGACCCGCAACCCAGGCATGTGCCCTTGGCCGGAATTGAACCTGGGACCCTTCAGTCTGCAGGCCGACACTCTATCCACTGAGCCAAACTGGCCAGGGCACATTTCTTAATTCTTATATCGACTACCTATCCCCCCCATGTTATAAGGTTAAGAACTGCCTGGTCACACTCTACTTTCACTACTCTAAACACAGACTTTGATACTTAGAAAGTGCTTTGAGATATGAAAGAGAGAGAGAGAGAGAGAGAGAGAGAGAGAGAGAGAGAGAGAAAAGGTGGGATGGAGGGAGAAAGAGAAGGCAAGAAGGTAAAAAGAAAACAGAAATCAGAGCTGTAGTTGCCTAGCTAATCCGCATCGTTTTTACACTCATGTTAACACACATATAAATGCTGGGGATTCCCGTCGCTCAATTCAAGTTTGCAAAGCTCTGGTCTTTCATACGATGATGTCATTTAAGAGGAAATCACTACATTTTTTAAAGAGGAGCCAGACCAAATACTGAGAAGTGTATAATGGGAGGGAGAATAATAAAATCCAGAAAGCAATTGCCACAAGTGCAATGTTCGCCTCCCCCAGCACACACACATCAAAAAGGCTCTGCTTTTGCTGAATCTGCAGTAGCTAAAGTCATTAATTAAAACCATGAATATTTCCAAATCCACTTTCACCAGAATATTTAACCATGCTAATTGGTCTATTATACAAACTCCAAAATAATAATAATAATAATAATAATAATAGCAATAAATAAATCAAGTGGAAAAAGAAAAGGTAGGTGGACCTATCCTTCTAACCACTAAGAACATTTTAGACGGATGAACAAAAAAAGAACAAAAGAAAGACAGGAAACGTCCAAAGTCGTGGAACCAGTTGGTTGTGGTCTGTCAGGGAAAACACTTCTCTTCTGTGCAAGTGTGGAGGCCTCTCCCGGTGTGGTCCAGCGCGCTCTCCAGCGTTCGCCATGCCCACGGTTTCAGGCTTCCTGTCCACCGTCTTCCTTCCCAAGTTCACTGTTTGCTGCAGGAATGAAGCCTCTGTTCTGAGATAGGTCCTCCCGGGGAAGCCGGGATGGAAGAGTCAAGTTGACGACAGCCCAAGACACAGTGGGATAAGCAGGGAAATGAGCCACGGACGACAACTCCACTCCCACTGTCACTCTTGCCCCGGCTCCAGCGAGGTCCGTGACACGTCTGTGACTGTCCCGAAGGGCTTGAAATCTTCTCCTATGGGCACCTCCTGTGTCTGACTCGCTCACACACCAGGACGGGCTGTGAGGCTTCTCCTGGCCTCTTTGCCAGGTCTGTCCTTGAGGGGCAATGGGAGACCCAGACGTGGCTTCAGGTCTGCAGGGAGTCCTGCTGAGAAACCCTTACAGGCCACCCTCCTGGCCCCAGGACAGCGTGTTTGAAGTAGAATAAAATAGAAAAGGCCTGATACTCTTTGTGTAAAGGGAGGAGGGGCAGTTGCAGGAGGTGCTTTTGTGTTCGCAGGTCCAATAGTATGAGAAACTTTGAAGTTTTGATAGACTTAATTCCTACCGCAGGAGCATATAAAACAACAGAGATGAACTGCCAACAAAAACCAGGACCACACCAGGGAAGCTGTTGGCTCTCCAGTGGCAACCGTCCAGGTCCTGCCTGGCCAAGTCCCAGAGGACTAATGAAAGCGTGGTATCTGATCGTTACAGCTGGACGTGGCATAGCCCTGGTTGGGCAAGGTCTGCGGTCGCCACGGCCAAGGCCATCTGTGTCCCTCAGAGGTGCGCATCTGGAGGGGAGCTTTGGCAGAAACCCGTGTGTGCCTTTGCAAATGCCCTTGCAAACACCTTTGCACGCTCCATGGGCTTCCTGTGCATGTGTGCGTGAGTATGGGTGTCTGCCACTATTTTTTCCCCACCAACATTTCTTTACCAATTATAACAACTCACAGATCTTTCTTTGTCTTTTCTTAGTTGCTGCCATTCAGACCAATTTTCATCTTGCATATGATTTTAATATAAGCGCTTGTAATATGATTACATTAACTGGGGAGCAATACCGCCCTGGCCGAACCCAACCTCAGAGTTCTTTTTTTAACTGTGCTGGGAACGCCTGAGCTCAGTCTACAGCATTAATTCCCTAGTAGAGGGCACTGGGCAGAGAGGCCGGTTTGAGGTGTGTGTAAAATATGCAATTGCATGACTGGGTGCGACAGGGCAGGAGAAGGACGTGAGCAGCTCACGTGTTTCTTGGAGTCAGAGGAAGTTCTCCTTCCTTGCTTCAAAGCCTCTAGTGACTTCCTGGAAAAGAGCCCTCTTTTAAGTTTGGACTTCGGTAGGATGAGCAGAAGTGGCCTCTCTCTTTTTTACTCATTCTCCAGAGGAAAGTTCTAAGACATCTGTGAGTTGTGGCTGGTGAACAGAGGAGAGAAGGGTCTTCTGTGGTCCATAAGATTCTGAAGGTACAACTACCATGAGGATGAGGATGATGATGATAAGGGAAAGAAGAGGAGGAGGAGCAGGAAGAGGAGGAGGAGAGGAAGATGATTGGGTTTGGTTCCTTTCTATTTATAAACTTAAGTGTGAGAAATCTATGCAATCAGTATAGGAACCATATGTCCCAATTGTTTTGTTTGAATATTTGTTTCCAGAGAGTTTGATGTCAAGATTTCCATCCCGTTGTCTTAATAAAAAAAAGAGTCTGTAAGTCCACTAATTATAGGATAAAAACAGTGTCCTCTATATTTCCTCTAATTTTTAATATATTTTTTATTCATTTGAGAGAGAGAGAGAGAGAGAGAGAGAGAGGAAAGGAGAGGGAGAGAGCAACATCGATGTGAGAATGAACCACTGATCAGCAGCCTCCTGCACACACCCTACTGTGGATTGAGCCCGCAACCCCGCCACGTGCCCTTGACCAGGAATCGAACCTGCAACCTCTTGGTGAATGGGTCAACACTCAACCAACTGAGCCACTCTGGTCCAGGGCAACATTGTCTCTTAACATGGGAATGTTCTAAGAATTGTTTTTGTCAGAACACGCACCTAGAATTTTTCTTTTGATTCAGATAATGTAGTGATCCTGCCATTTAGAGAAATGTGCATGTGTGTGTAGAAGGGGTTCTGTATTGGAGGAGTCAGACAAAACCTAATTTACTTTCTCGTACCTGCTTGTGATTCTTGTTAGAAGAATGACACAGCAGCCCAGAGTTTCTGGTCTACTCCCTAACCCACAAATCCAAGTGGCTGGGACTTTCTGGTGTGTATCTGTTTGTTTGTTTCTTAACATAGTATGAGTATACAATGTCAGAGCACAGTTTTTGTGTGTAGTTAGGCTCCCATTTGATGCTTTTTGCTTTGCTTAGAGATCACAGATCTGGTTATGGTGACAAAAGGTGACCCCATTCCCGAAACCCCAGAGCAGCTGCGAATGATTTTGATGATTTAAAAAAAAAAATGTAGTTCATGGAGCTGCCATTAGCAATGATTTCATTCTTTCCCATCCCCCACCACGGTGTCTTTTGATATCAGGGCAGAGGGCTCTTCTGCTCTGAACTGATGTGTCTGCAAAAATGTCATCTGGAAATAGTCGCTTTCCTTCCCTGCCTTGGAAGAGGCGGCCTGATTCCACCGAGGAACTCACTTCTGTGCATTCTCACTGAGAAGTGCTCTTGGCAGGGACCCTGGTCAGCCAGCCACAGGGGTCTCTGCTTCTGAAATTTTAAAGAAAAACCTGTGCTGATAACAGACCTGGTGTCGCTGTTCAGGGGCCCACAGTCAGAACTGGCTGAAGAGGTCCCATGTTCTGAAGTGTCCTTGGGAGGTGATGCATCGTAAAATCTACTTGAACGGACCTACTGGGGAACACCTGCTCAGACTTCCCCCAAAGGGTTGAGAGTGCTTCCCTTTAAAAAAATCAAACTATAACAAGGACACTATACCATTATTATTTGATAACACATAAAGCCTGGGCACAGGGAGCCATTGGGGGATGAAGCTGGAGTTTGGCAACCCCAATATGGGACCTTTACCCATTGCTTCCCTAAAGAGTGAAATGTAAGTAGATCAATAATATGGCTCCTAAGCTCCCTGAGATCAATGAGCCCCATTCAACAATGGCTGTCTCAGGAGAAATAGCCTTGTACTGCAGTGGTTGCCTCTTCCCTTGGTGTAAATACTCCTGTCATGGCCAATTTCAAGCTACTAGCTTGAGCACACTGAATGTGGAATTGGGGAGAGGTGTAATTGGCTCTCACAAGCCAGACCGAAGACTGGCTTGGATTCCTGTATGCTCTTTCCTGGTTTAGATAAGTTACTGTGGGATTCTGGTAGTACCTCTGAGAAATAGGAGAATGGGAGCCTTTCTAGGTAGATGTGACACCAGCAAGAAACCGCAAGGGATGTTTCCTCTGTCATGAACAACCTTGTCATCGGCGACAATTCACCTGACAGGTGCATGGCCTGCGTCATGGGCTCCCAGGCATTGTCTCCTTTCATCCTCCTTCACCTTCTAATGCGGGCGGTGCTATTATTTTATAGGAAAAAGACTGGGTCTTGGAGAGGTGAGAAGCCCCCTCCTAAAAGATACCAGCCCATGTCAGCATATCCACACAGCCCATTCATTTCACCAACCATGAGATGTGTCATAATTTTGGTTTTTAAGTTAGAAAAGTATTTGTAATAGAGGAATATCCCCTGGGATCCTGAAGTTAGAACAGATCTCCTCAAGAGAGGGAGGTGACTGTGACTCCTCCCCCTTGTGGCACCAACCCAAATGTCATCCTTTTACTGCCTCCTCTTGGTTAAAGAGTGTCAGGAGCATGCAATTCTCTAAACACGGGGCTCGGTGACCTCGGGAGCTATGGAGGCTGCTCATTGATCTATGTACCAGTCACTCTTTAGGGAAGCAATGGGTAAAGGTCCCATATTGGGGTTACCAAATGCTAGCTTCTTCCCCCATCTGTTCCTTCACTAGTTGAGTGACCTTAGTTGAGTCACTTCCTTTCCTCAAGGTATCAGAACACTCTCATCTATAAACCAAGGATATTTATCCATTTGTCATTCTCTCTCACACACTCTCTGTGTCTCTCTCTCCTTCTGTGTGTGTGTGTTTGTGAGTGTGTGAAAGAGAGAGAGAGACACAGACAGACAGACAAAGAGAGAGAAAGAGAGAAGGTTCATATAACCACAGTAAACTCCATGAGGGCAGAGCACTTGTCTCTTAGGCGTGTGTTTTCAGCAATATTTATTCAGCAGCAATTCTGTCCATTGAATGAGCCAGTCAACCTTCTGGAACACACATCAGCACCCAGAAGACACTTAATAGGTGTCTCCAGTCCCAGAGACCCAGTAAAACCCTGTCAGACTTTAGGAAAATGGCAGCTTTGTGGTTTTACAATTTCCAAACCAAGATATGACACCTATTTCTTTAACGCGCACTTACTTTCCATGTAAAATAGCTTCTCCAACGCCACAACAACAAACAGCTAATAAATTGGGAATAAATAATGTACGGCACTGTAAACTGCATCCCCAATAATCTATCATATACACATCTGCTATGGATAATGCAAGACACCAATAACGCTTGGGTTTAATTGGGCTCCGGAGCGGTAGCATATGCATTATAATGGCCCCATTGACATTGTTTTGCACCCAAGGAATCAAATTAATGCCTACTCGCATATTAAGCGCTATGTGGTTCTCTGTCCCCTGGAATGCACATGTGTTGCTATTAACATCCGCAGGAGTCAGGTCTGGGCGTGGGGTGTGGGAGGAGACCTTGGGGTGCAGGGGCGGGTCTAGGCATGGACTTCATGAAGAGCCCAGCAACCATGCCAGAAGATGTCTTCCCAGGAATGGTGATGATGTTGGTAGAAGTGTCTGGTAATAACAGCTTCATTGTATGTGTGAGTGTGCAATACTGACACACATGGTGTATCTCCACATCTTCGCTCCGCACCACAGCAATGCACTCTCCCAGCGACAATACAACTGTGGCCAATCAGATGACCCGGGCCACACATCAGCTGCGCTCATAAATACCAATCTGGCACATATCATGGCATTCGGCACCAGAAAGGGGCAGTTTAATTCTAGCTGCTTCCATCCAGGTTCTCCAAGTGCAGCGTTATGAAAGTAGTGCTGGTTCCGCTATCAGGTCTCATTCATTTTGCGCCACCCATCCTTCCCCAGGAGAGGTGAGAGCGCTGGTCTCCCCTGACGGAGGGGCGGGGGGGGGGGGGATCATCCCACCGCACGGGGTCCTGGGAGAGGAGGCCAGAAGGTGTGATTTCCACCTTCTCCAGAGGGCAGTCGTCTGTGTCCATGAGCCCAGCTCCCTGGGAGCCCCAGCGTCCTGCTCCTCACCACCTACATTGCACAAGCCCACGTTGACAACAAGCTTTTATTCATTGTCAGGCTGGAAACCCACCCTTCCCAGCCCCGGAGCCTGGAAACGGAGCAGCGCGAGGCAATTATCTGTTTTGAAGGAACACACTGATTTGACATTCTTAAGAAGTCACAGACGTCTGATTTCATAATATAATTTGTAGAAGTAAAAAAGGCAAGTTAAACATTTGCTTACACATATCATGTTTACATGTGTTCAAAGAACTTTCCAAAACTTTGCAGGCTCATCCAACTGCATCTTTTTTAAGCTCGCTGCGCTCTCGGAGGTTTGCAAACAAATTCCACAGCACAGTCAACCGCAAATTGATTTACTTTTGGGGGAACTCCTTGAGTTTCACGACTTTCTTCTTGCTGTTTAACGTACACACAGATGCAAGAAAGAAAAAACAATCTCCTCACACAGGAACACAAATCTGGCACCCGGAGGAGTCGGGTTTCCTCATTTATTCTCACAGGGAAGGGAAGCCATCCAGCTCACCGAGGAGTGTGCAAATGACTTCTGGGGCCTGCTCGCAGTGTGACTGACAGCCGTGGCTCCAGGCGGCCTGAGTGAGGGAGGGAGGGGCCTCCCCGTGTGAGGGAAGACCAATGACTGTAATCAGGAGGCACATAACCCGGGCATCTGACCTCCATCACTCAGCGAAGGGCACCTCCCCTGAAGACTGGGGACATCTTCTACAACCTACGTGGTTTCCCACACCTTCCGTTGGCTAAACAGTCCCCAAGTCCAAGTCCCACGGACTCCCATTCTGCCATGTCTCTCTAATGGCCTCCTCTTGCTCATCCACACCCATGTGGCCCTGTCTCTTAGCCCTAGGGCCTGGGATTTAGCCTCCTCCATGGTGTTGCTGCTTCCAGCCTCCCTCTTTCCACCCGGGCTCCTCCTGGCTTGCAGAGAGAGAGAGGGATAGACACAGTGGATTCCCGGAACATCGTGTTAGACGTACGAGGAGTCTCCTTCCTTCGGGAAGAAGGGCCACCTCCTTAGCATGACAGCACAGGTCTCCCTGGACCCATGAGCCCCTGCTTCCCTTAACCACCTCATCTCCTTGCACATGCTTCAGGCTCCTAAGAAGTTCTGCCTCTAAGCCTTCCATCGGCCCTGCAGGACTTTGCACAGGCTACTCCTTTCACCAGGAATATCTTCTTGTCGTATTTCACCTGGAAAACTCCTCCTCATTCTTCAAAATCAGTTCAGACACTGCGGGAAGCATCCCTGAGCACAAGCCAGGGTGGGGACTGCCTGCCCTGGGTCCCTAGCCCCCTGCACATCCCGACCCCAGCGCCCGCCAGGCTGTGAGAGTACCTGACTCTTTCTTGGTGTTTGCCCCACTGACATGTAATTTTCATGAGAGCTGGGCCCTGTCAATCATGGGTTGGCAAAGTTGTATGTTGTTTAGGACCATGTTTTGGTCACCTCTGTACATATAACGCTGATACCCAGTTTCTGGCAATGGAGTCGACATTGCAAAAAGGTTGCTACCTAATTGAATGGGTAAATGAGTGAATGGATCAGGTGATGAAAATAACTCAAAAGGCTGTGGCTCGGACCCTCCTCTCTGCCAAAGGCCACTCACAAAGTGACACGAACTTCATGCAAAACAGTCAGACCACTGAATGCTGTGGACTCCGTGGCTGGTGGGTGGGGGTACTGTTAACTTAGGGGCCTGGACCAATCATTGCATTGGCCCTTCATTTTCTGACTTCACCCCTCCTTCCCCCTGGCTGCTATGCCTGGTGGCCTGACTACCTGCAGGTGCTAGAGGGTGTCTTGGGGAGACCCTAGAGAGGGATGGCAGGTCCCCTCTTCTACCTGAGCTGGCCCAGGGCTTACCTGGCCAACCACCTCCAGTGCACCCATCAAACTCCTTCTTGGCTTGGATTTCAGGATTGACCCTGACCTGTATCTGCTCCATGAGAGGACCCGGCGACCTCTCTGGCCCACCCCTCCAGGTGTGCATGTCCTGGGCTCGGTGATGATGCCAAAGGCCGGGCCTTCAACCACAGGGCTCCACTGAAAGCAACGTGAGTGGCACACAGTGAAGGAAGTCCATGTTTACCAACAGATCCGACTTTCAATCTGCCCCACGTCTGTCCCCAGTGACGGAGCAGATGTCCAGCCTCCTGCCTTCCAAGGTTTGCGGTTTTGCTTCGGTTTGATTGCTTTTGAGAAGTCGGTGAACAGCCAGGTCCGGGCCATAAAGGGTGACTCCGAAAGATCTCGTCCTTTGCAACCTGGTTGGCAGCTGGCTGCCCCGGGCAGCCCTCCCTGCAGCCGGAGCTCCACAATTAAGGCTTGGAAACCCGCAGCGCTAATCAGAACCAGGCAGGGAAAGTGAACTTGAAACCAGGAATGTGTCGCGGAGGCTTCCAGCTCAGCTCAGCTGTGTGAGGCCTGGCGCAGTCACGCATGGCCGCAGCTCGGCCTGCTGCGCTCCCGGGGGAAGGCTCTGGCCACGGGGGCTGGGGCCCAGGAGCCAGAGTTTTCTGGGTCCAAGCTGAAGACTGCCAGGGAGCCCTCCCGCCTTCCCCCACTCCCGCTGACATCCCCCTGCCCCCGCCCTGGGTTCTGGGAGCTGACCTGGGATTGAAACCCCGGACCTCTGTGTGACTCAGCCAGAAGGTGAGCAATGAGTCAGAGGGTCCCAGTCTCCCAGCGATGGGAGAGCTGGCGAAGGGAGAAGCCTGGATGAAGGACAGTGGCGATTTGGCAAAGGGCTTCCTCCTTCAGGCCTGCAGACCAGAATGCATGACTCATGGACCAGAAGGAGGCAGAGGTGGACTCGGACTTCCAGGGTGACAGAAAATTCATCAGATGCTATCGATCTGCTGTGTTAACCTTGAAACTCCACCAGGCAACTACATGTGGGTGAGAAAATGGACAGAGAGGAAGATTCTCAGCAAGGTTGGGAGCTGGTGCCCCCTCATCTGCTCCAACATGTGCGGAGAGGCATAGCTATCCTCCTGCCTGCACTGTGCCACCCACATGCATGCCCCCTTGAACTTGCATATCCCCAGGAGCTCAGCATCATGGCCATTTACAAACACAACCTGCAGCCTCCCTGCAGACAAGGCAGCCTCACTGAAGATGTGGGGGAGGGAGGCATCCCCGAAGCTCTGTACCTCCAAGGCCAAGGCAGCTGTTCTGGTCACGGAGTGTCAAGGGGGGTGCGGTGGGATTTGGGGGCTGGAGGGAAACCCCACTACTGTCCCAGGCATGGCTAGCCCTGGGGACATGAGGGGTTGGAGGGTCCCCTGAGGATGGGAAGGTCTTCAGGGCCTGTCAGCATGGGTGAAGCCTCAGTACGTGTTAAGTGAATGGGTAACCAGCAGCTCGATGCTCGATTTTCCACTTTCTCCTTGTGTCTTTGACTTTAAAAGGTTTGATTTTCCATGGAAAACTCGGCCCTGTTCAGAAAGCAGAGTTGTCACATGCTCTTATTTAAACCAGCCCAGGAAGTGCCAATCATCCCATTATGTGTGTAAAAAATATGTGTATATCTGTGTCTGTATCTGTATCTGTATCTGTATCTCTACCTCTACCTCTACCTCTATCCCTATCTCTATCTATACCATCTATATCAAATATTTATCTATATATACATATATTTCCCTTATAATCATAAAGGATAATTCATTCTTATTGTAGAAAAATTGGGAAGACACTGAATAGAAAAGAAGATGCAAATCACTCATAATTGCATCACCAAGAGTTTAAAATCTATTCGCATCTTGTTGCACTTTATCCTTTCAGCAAACGTTATTTTACATATTTGGGATCACACTGAATAAATAGTTTTATATCTGGCTTTTTTTTCCTGTTCATGTTATATTGTAGTTAGGTTTATTTTGTTTCTTCCTAAGGGACATGCATCTGTCTTAGGTTAGTTTTAATTTTACTTAATAAAGATCTTATATGATTTGAGAACAAGGAAGACAGAACAGACTTCCCAAGTCCCTCTGAGACACCTGAATGGTCGATATCTGCCCCTTCTCTGGATTTCTACATCCTACTGGTTGTTTAAACCAAAGAATAAAATTACCTGCTCTCAATGCCCAAAATATAGGTCACTTTTTAAAAAGGAAATTAGCCACCAGGAACTAAAAGATAGTCTGATCCCCTTTACAGAAGAGCTAGGTGAGGACTAGAGGGCCAAAAGGACGGGTCTGATGCCACAAAGCCACCAGGAGACTGAAGCTAGTGGTCACCTGCTCTGTCCTAAGCCCTCCTCCTGCCAGCTCAGGTGGGAGGGGGACTGGCTGTCTAACTTCCCAGGAGCTATTTTGTTGTCATGTTTATCCATTGATTCCAGCAGTGTGAAGTCCACAGGTGAGAGCCAACCTTGCCTTCCACTGTAAGTAATCACGGTGCTCCTTAACCAAACAGAAACCTTTCAGACCAGCCTAGATAGACGTTTGGTGAGATATTTTCAATTGGTTTTGCCATAATGAGATAGATGGTTTCTCTCTGTGTGTGTGTGTTTTTTTTTTCTAGTTGCATGTATGTGAATTCTGGGAGAAAGTCATATGGGGGTTGGATTAGTGATATAAGAGAAACACAATTCTATTATGACATCAGAACTTACTTTATTTTGTCAAAATAACTTAAATGACAAGAACCCTCTTCTCGGTTGAGCATCTGATTTACCAGTTGGTAGAGCTGCTCTTCCGTGTGCAGATATATTATGATTCTTTTTATCCAGGAACCCTTGGGAACATTTCAAAGGACCATCACTCATGCCAAACACTGTGAGAGACAAGGCGGATTCAGAGACAAGCTATGTCCATGACCTGCACCCAGGAACTCGTCGTCACATAAGTGAAAGAATGGCTTGAGAGCTGTGATATTAGTCCATGTGAGAATCTGAAAATACCTTAAATTATAAGCAGCTAAGCCCTCTTCTCTCAATGCCTCCTTTTCATTATATCTAAAATTAGATCAGTGGGAGGTCACTGTGCCATGGGCATCCTACCTGTCCACATCAGGTACTCAGTAAAAAGCAAACATGGAGAAAGCTGGTGCATCATCATAATCCACGAAGGACTCCATGTGACAATTGCACATCGGATTCTCACTCACAACCGTACTGGTGGCTTTTTACACAGGTGGCTGCCCCCACCCAGGCAGCACTCGGGAAAATGGGAAAGTTATTTTAGCACCTGCTTATTGAGTACCTACAATGTGTCACTGTAAATACAATTTTTTTCTAAGCAGACAATCCATTGTCCTCTTCAGCAAACAAGGTGTCTGAGGTTAGAGAAGAGGACATGCCCATACACACTCATAGCGGGGAAGTTAGTCAGAATGAAAGCCAAGGCCAGCCACCATCCAGCCCCCATTCTCTGGGCACCACGCCATACTGACCCTCATCCTGTGTCTCCCCATCCTGGTGAGAAGATTCAGTGAGATAATGCCCACGAGGCTGCCAGCAGAGGACCAGCTGCTGCTTATATTACCTTGGTCATTCTTCCATTCACAGTTCCTGGGCACCTGCCATGGGCCAGGACCAGTAGTGGGTCCTGGAGATCACAATGACCCAAATCCCCATCATATCTATAGGATTCTGGAATCCAGCAGAGCCAGGGGTGTATCAATAGAAAAGGAAGCACAGCTTTATTCGCACAGGGGCAGGGGCTTCAAACACACCCCACCCCTGATTTCTCCTGCTTTAGATTGTGGTCCATCTCTCACATCTGCTGTGAGATCTGGGTTTGGACAAAGCCTTGAACTTTAAGGTCCCATGTGGCCCCTTTCCTGAGGCCTTCTCTGCTTACTTACATCCACAGGCCTTGCTTCAGTCCTTCTGCCAGAAGTCATTCTTCTTCCTGAAATTCTGATGAGGAGCTACGGATCCACTCAACACACACAGCCACTGTGATCGCACAGCTCCTAGTCTTGGCTTGTATTTTCGACTCTACGTGGGATTTAAGATTCTAAAACTCTAGATAGTTTTCATGTCTCCTAGTATAATCACCAGCGCACAGTAGGCGGTCAGCAGGTGTGTTTGAAACCATCTCCAAAGGACTCAGGTAGGTACAAACAGTTCCGGAGAACCCACAGCTGCCATCACAGAGCCCAGGCCAGCAGAATGCATGGATCTCAATGAGATTGTGTACCTAAAGGGGCCACTGGGATGGGGCTGATCAATGAGTCAGAGCTGAGAGAACCTTCAGGACTACCAATGGGCCTTGTCCTGGAGTAAGATGAGGGAGGCAAGGGCAAACGTGTTTTGGAGACAGAACGTGTTCATAAACCCAACATCTTGGATGAGCTGACTAGCCCCACTGTTGGAATGGAGCGTTGCCCAGAGAAAACCAGGCAGAGTTGTCAATCGCCTCTGTCCAGGTGGCCAAATGCTTGAGTGGTACTGGCTGATGGGGGTCAGATTGGAAGCAGACCTACTGTTGCCCTTCATTGATTGATCTGTGTGTTTTGCTAACTCATTCGCTGCAGGAGGGTCCTTAGGCCATCAGGTCGCTTCTTGGTGAAAATTTGAGAACCCATCAAGCAAGAGGGAAAACAGCATTCCCGGGCCAGGAAAACTGCCCCTCGGCCAACAGGGAAGCAGTTGCTTCCGTCAGCCAGGACTCTGTGTGTCCTCTTTAAATTCACTCAGTGTTTGCACTCTCTGGGCACTGACTTATCTGGAAGGATGAGGTTTGCAAACTTCTCCATCAGCCCAGAGTCTGGGGTGTATTCATTTATGTCCCAGGCAACAGAAGGCCTGGATTCGTGCTGGTGCCCAGAGATCACAGTGGCCCCTTTGGGGTGAGAGCCTTGGATATACGCACAGATCTGGCTGGGCGGTGGATATATCCCATTGAGAGGTTCCTCTGGGCAGAAATAAAGCCAGAGGAAGGAGTGAGATTGGGCCCATTCACTTAGCACCTCTGCTTCATGTCTACCATGTGTCAGGGACCACATGGAGGGCTAATGAGGGGGACGTCTACAGGACAAAGCCATGGTCCTCAAGATCCTCAGAGCTGCGCACCGAGCTTGAGATGGCACATGCAGAAAGTAAAGGGAGTGTTCCTTGGGGTTCTGTGAGGTATGGAGTGGTCTGGGCTTTGAGGTCAGACAGAGACTGGATCCTAAGCTCAATTCTGCCCTATTTTAGATATTTCTCCTTGGGCTTGCTCTCTAAGTCATTCTGAGGTTGACCTTTTGATTTTTCTTCTGCTATAAAGTGTAATATTAGATAAAGTGGACCAAACACTTAGCACCCAACCCTGCACTTAGTATCTGCTAAACACATGCGAGCTTTATCATCATCATTATGATTGTTGTCATCATTATCATGATCATCTATCCTCACGGGTGAGAGAAGACTTCATAGTCAAAGAGATGATCAAGCATGGTTTTAAAAGACAAACAAGGATTGCCACAGTGTTTGAAGGTAGAACACATATCCTGAGACACTAGTGTGTGCCACGACTTGAAGATATGGGGGCTGTTGTTCAGAGATCAGCAACAGTGGAAAAAATGGACTTCTGGATGAACTGAGGTAAGATGTGTTGGTGAATGATCTTTGAAGAGCTGGGGTGCAACCTGAGAGATGGTGGGCAAACCATGAGAGGTCTGGAGTGGTAAGCTAAGGAGCCCCAATTCTGCCCTGGACATGAGGAAAGGTACTGGCAGCATTGGGTCAAGGCTTAATTGGCAGACTGAGTGGAATCTGAGTTGGAGGGACTTGGCGATACGCATATCTAAAGAAACCAGGGAGAAGAAGTTTCCAGAAGAATGGAGTTGGTACTAAAAGCAGCCAGTCCAAACAAACCCAAGACAGGGAGCTGAGGCTAACTTCAGGACCATACGATGGATCCCTTCAACCTTGTACCCCCCCCCCCAAGTCTTTTCCTTCATTAGTTCACAAAACACTTGAGATGCTGCAATTTAGAAATATATGTGCAAAGGATTCTATGGCGGCAGAACTGACTGGCAACCTTCCTGGAAGATTTAAAATGTGGACTCTCTCTCCTTGTGTCTCAGATCCATGGCCATGGGTAGACAGAGTTCCTTCTAGCTCAGAAAATCTGCTTCCAGGGCCCGCTCCCTTCCACCAATTGACATCTGCAGGTCCAGATCTTTCAGAAGATCTGAGAGAACTGGGGGTGGGAGGAGGGACAGAAAAGAAGAAAAAGAAAAAAAGAAAAAGTATGTGATTTCTTCTTTGTGTATCAAGTTCTCTGGTTCTATTTAAGAGATTCTAATTTAAAAAACAATATGCCCCCAACTTTTCAGGAAGATTTTTATTGTGCAATGTAACAGACCCTTGAGAAATGGCCTTTCATATGTGCAGAACTGATGCTGGGAATATGGAGATGAAACAAATGTTGCCCCTGGCAGGACGCAGGCATGGGAAGGCTAGAAGGGAGGCCCTGCAGCGACCGGAGGGGAGCCCAGAGGAAGGCAGGGCTTTTGTGGGAGGGTGAAGATAAGCCATCTGTACCATAGGGTGAAGATGCATTTGCCATGTGGTGACCATCTTTTTTGAATCAAAAATCTGGATAGATGATTTGACACCAGGCCTGTCAATGGAACCGAATATTTAAAATCAAGGCTGTCCGGGGAAACCCAGGACATATGGCCACCATAACCGATCATTATCATGCATAGATCAGGCCTGGTTTGATCCACAGAAAAACCAAAGCCAGGATCTGGGCAGATAATTTACATAAAGGCTTAGCTACAGATGTGTAAGTCCTGTACTTCCTGACCTTATCCATCAGACTAGGCAAAGGCTAGGGTCCCAAGTAGCTCATAGTCATCCTGTTCAAAGCCAGGCACACCAGGATGGTAGACTGTCCGGGTTGGAAAGACCCTTAGTGACCACCTGGCCTAAACTTCACCTTGCCACTCTGAGTGGAGAAACTGAGGCTCAGCCCTCCAAAGCACGTGACTGTGATGGGATGGAATTGGGGCTGGATGTTGTCTGAAGCTCATCTGGTGTTTCTCCTCTGGCTGCATTTGGAGACATGCCAGAAAAGCCATGGATTATGAGAAACACAAATACACTGGCCTTAGCCCCATGAAGGTGACATCCAGTAGACCCTTTTTTACCTAATGAGTTGAGACATCGCCAGGATATTGAAGAGGCTCCCAAGATGAAAATGAGAGTGCCAGGTCATTTAAGATGCAGAGGAGGCAGTGATGACAAAGTTGGCAAAGCCAAAGAGTGCCAAAGACCCTAGTCTTCTTGTATTTTGCTGGTAATTCTCCACTGGTGGTAAGACTGTGACCAAAAAGGAAGGACCATAGCAAAGAAGCAGGGGAGTTACACATGAGCATTCGGGAGTCAGAGCTGGGTCACAGCTGGACAAGTGGAAAATCAAAAGTCCACGTGTTGTGACTTTCTCCAAGTTGGGGAGGGCAGGGGCTTGTCAAGGGTGGGGGGGAAAAAAGGACACTTATGTAATACCCTTTGTAATACTTTTAGCGAAAAAATAAAAAATAAAAAAAAAATAAAATAAAAAAAAAAAAGGACAGATAGGAACTCATCTGATGACTAAGTCCATTGATCTCTAATCCCCAGCCTTTCCAACTCGGGGGACACTGAGTTCTAGCAGTGTATGTGGCAAGTCACACTGAGTACCTTCCCAGCCCCCCAAAAGTATAAGGCGCCTGCTCAGCCATGAGGGAGGCAGACCAAACGTGGTTTTCCCTCTAGGTTGACATATATAAGCCCAGAGCTCTGAGATTACAACGGTGATGACATTCTCCTCTTAGGGTGTTTCTGGGCTTGGTCTGCATGTCCCTCTGGAATCCCACAGCGAGTCCACCTTGAGGATCAGAGCTGTTTGTGAGCTTGTGGTCCAGGCTGGAGACCACCAATGCATTTTCTCTCCCCTGCTCTGCTTCCCTTCAGTTCACTTCCCTCTTCACTTCCCCCTCTCTGGGCTGACATAACTAGTGCCTTGAATTAAATATAAATTGTTCTTTGCCTAGATGCTGTTGGGCTCTGAGACACTCTCTAGATATATTGATCATTCTTACGCATCCATCCATAAGTCCACCCATCCACCCATTTGCCCATCCATCTCTCTTACCATCCACCCAGCCAGGCATTTATCCATTCTTCCCTTCAGTTCATATCAGCAGGCATTTCCTGAATCACATATAAGTGCCAATGACCTATGCAATAGACTCTGGCAATGAAGACAAATCTGACCTAGACCTTGAATTAGAGGTATCACTCATCATCTAGAAGGCAGCCTTGTAGTTATGTCTTGATAAGTGCCGTGGGGTTTGCTAAGTGCTTGAGAAGGGCAGCACCCAGGGTGCCTACTGTGCAGTCTTTCCAGGAGCAGAAGCTGGCCGTTTGCAGGAAGCAGGTAGGCGGCAAACACGAAGATGGGAGCTGGTAAGGCAAAAAACATAGAGGTAGGAAGATCCGCCAATGGCTGGAGTTTCTAGAAGGGGAAGTGTGAGGTTGTCAGTGGCAGAGCCAAGCCTGGGGAGCTCAGCAGGGTCCATGTCAGAGAGGAAAAGAGAAGCTCTCAGCAAGGGTGTTTTTAACCTGACCCTGTCACACACCTGGGTCACCAGCCTTTTTGGTCTGCCTGGGATTGAAGGGATGCCCAGGATGTGGGACTTAGTTTCAAAACGAGTGCACTCTCAGGAAAACCAGGATGGATCAGTCACACTATACATACACCAACCTGTGTGGTTGGAATAAGGATGCCCCAAAGAGGCATCCTAACCCCCTGAACCTGGCCGTCTGTAACCTTTTGTGTGAAAGGGGACTTTGCAGATGGGTGGATGGGTGGATTTGGTCCTGGAATTCCCAGGGGGTTTCCCTGTACTCACCAGGGGAAAAGAAGGAGGGTCAGAGTCAGAGAAGACATCCTCACGGGAGCACAGGTGAGGGTGATGTGGTTGCTGGAAGGGGCCACAGGCCAAGGGGGCCACGTGGTCCTGTAAGTGCTGAGCAGGAGAGGTGCGGGGAGCTCCGGGAGCACTGTGCAGGGTCAGGTCCTCAGCCTGAGTGGATCAGATGATGTTTCCTGCAGCTTCCCTTCAGGCACGTGAACTGGAGTTTAAAAGACAGGAAGTTGAAAAGTTATGTCCACATAAAAACCTGCACACAAATGTTTATAGCAGCTTTATTGACAACTACTCATTGAGAAGCAACCAGGGTGTCCTTAAATAGGCAAATGAATAGATAAACTGGTGCATCCGTACAAAGGAATGTTATCCAGCAATAAAAAGAAATGACGTGGAGGAACCTTAAACACATATTACTATGAGGAAGTAGCCAAGCCGAAAAGGCTATAGACTGGGTGATTCCAACTGCATGACAATTTAGAAACTGCAAAACTATGGAGACAGTAGAAAGATCAGTGGTTGCCAAGGTTTTGATGGCAGAGAGTGAAGGATAACAAATGAACAAACAATACCTATATCCAATGCTCTTTTTGCATCGATTTGAACTTGTTGCAAACTTGGTAATTCACCTCTCCCCACCAGATCTGAACTCTGCCAGCCTCTGCCAGTGGAGTCGAATCTTGGCACACTTGGTATCCTTGGAGAGAGAAACAATTAGCAGCCAATACACTGAGCATGAGGTCACTACACTTTTATAGGCTTCTGCATCCGTCTCTTCACAACAGTGTAGATCATTGTTCACCGTTTCCATTCGTTTCCTAGGGCTGCCTTAGAATAATACCACCGACTGGGGAGCTTGAAACAAGAGAAACTTGATCTCTCTCAGTCCAGAAGGCCAGAGGTCTGGACAGTATGATGTCGGCACCCCTATGTTCATCGCAGCATTATTCACAGTGACCAAGAAGTGGAAATAATTGCAGTATCCTTCTACAGATGACTGGATAAAGAAGACTTGGTACATATATACAATGGAATGCTACTCAGCCATAAGAAAATACGAAATACTGCCATTTATGACAACGTGGATTGATCTTGAGAATATCATCCTAAGTGAAATGTCAGCCAGAAAACAGCTAAGAACCATATTATTTCATTCATGTGTGGGCTATAAAACTGAACATCATGAACACGGGCAGCAGTGTGGTGGCTGCAGAGGGAAGGGTGTGGCTAGAGGAGGCCTGATATATGGTGATGGAAGATAGTGTGGCCTTGGGTGGTGGGCAGGGTGCAATCAACATACAGATCTTGTATCTGAAATCAAGCAGTTCATTAGGTTACTGACTGTCTACACCTGAGCACAGAGACAAACCCCCCAAATCCCAGGGACTATTTCCTGTGCTGTGTTCACAGGTGGGGTTTTAACGAGATGAGTAATGAGATCTTGCCTCCAAATCCCTTTTCCCTGGTGAATCCACTGGACGGGGTGAGGGTGGGGGTGGGGGTGCTGGTCTGAGGAGAGCTCCTGTGGTCTGTGTTTGTCTCCTGATGCTGAAACCATGCTGTCTCCCTGCTCTGCCCTGCCCCCTGCACCCCTCCACAGCCCCCCACAGCCTCCCACAGCCCCCCACAGCCCCCTACATGGAGAGAGCCACCAGAAACCTGCCTTTCCCTGTCTCACTAAAGACCTTGTGACTAATGACTCGGCTCCCATCTTCCCTGGTCCTTGAACCCCCAGAGCCCACACCGTCATGTGGACAGGCCTCTGTGCTTTGGTTTCCATGTGTAGAGAACTCTAGCTGCTCTTTAACTTCCATGTAAATTCCTGCTTCTTTCCTCTCGCCCAGTAAACAGTGTTTGGTCTCTAGGACTCATTTTTCTGATGAAAATTACAAGTGAGGGAACCGCACCTTCTGCTTTGGGGATACGACCCTCTCCCGGTGGACACCTGTCTCCCCCACCCCTGCTCCACCTGAGTCCTCCCGGGAGGAAATGGCAATCACCCAGGCGAGGAGCATCTGGCTCCGGAGGCAGAAGAAAACCCTGAGGGGTGGGCATGATAGCAAAGGTGTGGAATTCTTTTTCTTCTTCAATCTTATTTGTAGAATTTAAATGACTAGAGAGTAGGGTTCCCTTTTATTTAACTACTTTTTATCCTAGTCTCTGAGGATACACATGGGCCATGAGCTGGGTCATTCCTCCTGTTGTTTCTTTATCATCCAGGGAAACGGCATGCCACCATTAGAGTGGCTTGTAAGCGGGCTCCCTCATCATTTTGCAGCGGGTTCCTCTTCTCTACACAGAGTATGTTAACATGAAAAAGGGGTTCTCTGAGCCCACTCCTGCCTTTAAACTCTGGAAAGTTCTCAGAATATAAATATGGGGGCACACCACTTAACAATTGTGAAAAATAGGATGCTCCCCCTATGGGTGTGGGTTCCTAATACAATTGGGCATCAAGACTTCTACAGTGGCTTGCTCTGGCCAGTGGTTGAGAGTGGACCTATGGACCAGGAGGTCATGGTTCGATTCCTGGTCAGGCCATATGCCCGGGTTGCGGACTCAATCCCCAGTCTTGGGTGTGCAGGAGGCAGCTGATCAATGATTCTCACCATTGATGTTTCTATCTCTCTCTCCCTCTCCCTTCCTCTCTGAAATCAATAAAACTATATAAAGTGGCTTGCACTATTTGGCATCATACCGACAACCATTGTTCTAGGCACCATTCTGAGGTGTTTTTCGAAGGGCTTCACCCCTCCCTTGTGAGGAAACTCCACTAGCTACAGATCCTATCACAAGCTACAGTCACATGGTCTGTACTCTTTCTTACGCTTTCTTCCCCACCCCTGTCTACTACACAGCTTCATGGTTTATTCCTTCCTTTGCTGGAGTCCTCACACCAAACCTTCCTCATGTTCTGTGCGAGGTGAGGCTCTGTGGATCAGACAGTCAATGCCTTGAACTCCCCACCTTCTGCTGGAGCTGAGAGAGAAGCAGGCATGGGCCTCTGGAGACCAAGTGGCCCAGGCCCAGGTGATCATGGTCCAGGCGAGACCAGAAAGGGCAGGAGGTGAGGGGCTAATGGGCTCCCACCATCCGCCCACGGAGAGCCCAGGGGGCTCACATTGTTAGCCAGGCTAAAAGAGCATTTCAACTCTCCCAGGGGAACGATGGTTAGCCTGGACAATTAGGCCACTTAAACTGACCATATTTTGTGTTAGAACCAAGGGAATTCCTGGCGCAGCCAACTTCAGCTTTCTTAAGCTCGGGTGAAGAGGCTGATGAGAGCACAGGACTCTGCACTTGGCCTTGGTGAGCAGAAAAGGTGCCTGTGAGGAGCTCCCTGAGAGTCCTGTGTAAACCCTACACTCCCCGGAGGGGCGATGTGTGCGGAGGGGTGCACGGGGCAGGTGACGGCCATTGATTCCAAAATGATGAGGTTATAATAAAGCTCATGAAGGAAAGAGGCGGGTCCTGGGATGCGGGGGGTGGCGAGACTGTCAACCCCAGGACAGGGCAAAGTTCTGGCCACTCTGGGGGGCCCACTTGGCTGGGGAGGAGAGGAGTTGGGGTGAGGGCAATGGGAAGATGACCCTTCACTGAGGCTGGAGGGCGCCAAGGAGCAGAGCCAGGCAGAGTTTTTAGGAAGAGGGGCCATAAGTCTTGGTGAAGTGATCTCTTAAATCATAATTTGCATGTCATTTAAAATTAAAATTACATTTAAATATAAGGAAGAATGCCTGTGTGCATTTTCAGGTAGACTTTTTAGACCCATCATGACCCAGGTTTGAATCACACTTCCTCCTAGAAGTCTTCTGTGATGTTCCCACATCCATCTGTCTTAGCATTTTCTGGATATTGACAAAGCTGTATGCTCATTTCTATCTGGGCCTTCTCTGATGTGGGGATGACAGCCGCAGTTTCACTGTGAGCTCTGGGGGACAGTATTCTTGCTGTGGAATTCCTCTGAATACCTACCAGTCCCTGCTCCTAACACTCCCAGCTAAATGTAGAGACCCCTTTAAAAATAGCAGGTTTCCTGCTCCAAGAAAATGCAAACAACACAAATAAAACTTTGCCATGATATATCTGAAATCTCATTTTTTTCTTGACCCAATATTCTCTCTATTTCAGTTTACCAACTGCAGCTCTTTGGAAGTTGCCTCCATATCAATGTGTAACAGCCCTAAACCTCAGGTACAAAGCCTTCTTTCTTGGATTTCTGATTTATTTATACAGCGCTTTTAAGTATACAGAAAACTTCTGGAGACGTTTTCACTTTCTTATTCAGAAAAAAAAAATAGGTGTATTTTCTACCCATTCAACAGATGAAGAAGCTGAGGCATAAGAGACAAGCCAAGGGTGATCCCAATAAACCACGGGGGAGGAGGTGGACCCAAGCTATCAACCATCAAATCATATGCTCATTTTTCTATAAGACACTGGATTTTCTCTTGCCAATTTTACTTTAAAAACACATACAGATGCATTTGTCTAAGAACACTAACTGAGAACCCAGTGAGGTGGGGAAGGACAGACATCCTTTGGGGCCGAGTGACAGACGGCAAAGTTGTGTTGTCTCCATGGAATAAGGCGTAGATGCATTCTCACCCTTTCTCCTCATTTAAGAAATACAATTGGGTAGCAAGGTGCTGTGCTTCTTTCAAGGCCAGTTCAACCTGTTGCAAAGAGCTGTTTAGGAAGGAGCAGGGATGGCAGTGCCCCTGTAATTTTAAAACAAAAGGTGTTGACTATCAAATGATCCAATGGGACACCAAAATAACTGTTGAGGACGTGATGCTTTCAAGTAAAGCAGGAAGATGAGAAGAAGACTCAAGAGGCATTTAACAGTTGGTGCTTACGTTTCAGTGTAATTGACCAGCTCAAAAGGCCAATGGGATTTGAGGTGAATGCATGCGGAGCTAGAGGTGAAGGCCCTGCCCAGGGAAGGGGTGCCTTTGGGGGAGGAAGGAGCGCTGGGAACCGGAAAGGCATCCCCTCTGGCTGTGCAGTTTCGTGGCGACTGCACCTAGGCTATGATGTGCAGATCTGGGCTGTGTGGTAGGAGAAGGATGCATGCAGACTCCAAGGCATTCAGCCAAGGAATCCAAAAATAATCACGAGAAGAGTGAGATTACCTTTCATGGGCACATACAAAGACCAACTGTATGTACTTACCCTAAATGACAACAGAAGGAGACCAGAAAGGTAATTGAAGGATCGTGACGATCAAAGGGCCGGGGGATTTGTTCTTTCTGGCACAAGGGTCTAAAATTGCAAAAGTCAGAACAAATGTAGGATGCTCAAATAAATGCATGTTCCTTGTCAAAAGACCATTTTTTCAAAACAGAAAATTATTTTCCTTAGGAAGAACTCAGTGTGGGGACCCTTCAAAATCTACTCTTAGAAACTATAAAAATTGCATTTGGAAGGGAGGAACCATGTGTGCTCAATAAAAGAATAGCTTAGGCAGCGGTTCTCAACCTGTGGGTTGCAACCCCTTTGGGGGTCGAATGACCCTTTCACAGGGGTCGCCTAAGACTATCCTGCATACTAGATATTTATATGACGATTCACAACAGTAGCAAAATTACAGTTATGAAGTAGCAACGAAAATAATTTTATGGTTGGGGGGTCACCACAACATGAGGAACTGTATTAAAGGGTAGCGGCATTAAGAAGGTTGAGAACCACTGGCTTAGAGGATCTGCCAGGACAGTTCATCTTACCTTCTGTGACAATGTGACCTAAAAAAAATCAAATCTGTGTGTGTTGATCCATCTTTTATTCATCTCCAAGTAGAGCTTTGGGAATAGACACTGTACCCTTGAGAGTCTTAAATCTGGGAGAGAATAAAGAACATCTCATTGGGAGAAGTTCTGGCATAAACCTCAACGAGAACAAGGGTACTTTTCTGGAAGTGTGAACTCGTGGACACCCGGAGAGAGAAAACAAGGAGTCAGATCAGAGAGGCCAAGTCCTGCCAAGTTAACTCTGTAGTTGATCTCAAGAAAAAGGGGGACCATTCAGAATTGGTTCAAAGATACATATTTCTACTATTTCATGCATTTATTCATAGCACTTGGGATTTAGCAGTAGACAACACAGGAGAAACTCCCGAAGAAGTAAACTGCGCAGTGATGCCTGAAGGTTGAGGAGGAATGGGCTCCCACCATCCGCCCAGGGAGAGCCCAGGTTGGGAAGAGCAGCACATGAGACGGCTGAGACCCAGAGGGAACAGAGCCCAATGCAGAATCAAGGGGGGTTCTCAGGGCTGCAAGGCCCAGGCATGCAAGACAAGCAAACTCAGACTTATTTAGATTTCAGGCTGAGATCTGTGTGAACAGTGAGAGGCTTCTGGACATTGTCCTCAAACCAATGAGGGGACCATTGAAAAATCTCCAATACAAAAATGCATGAAAAAGCATGTATTTGAGAGCAATTGTTCTGGCTATTGAGTGGAGAATATAAGTCAGGGCGCACGTCAGAAGAGCCACTTACATGTGTGTTTCCTCCATGATACCGCGAGCAGTTGACAGGAGGAAGCTAAGTCTTCCATCTCTGGATCCTGACTGTGGGGGTGGCTCACAGTCATACACGTGGACACTAGCAGCGACTGTTTGCCAGGAATTTTATTGGACCCTGGGCCTTCAGTAGTGATGGGAACCACTTTTGTATATTCTCCCTGATTTTGTGTCGCACCCGTTGTTTAATTTTAATCACCTTTTCCTGGCGCAGAGGGCAGTATCATCATCCCTGTTTCTGTGAATGTAGAGATGAGGAATCTATGACCTGCCTCAGTTCACAGGGCTTACTAAGTGGTAGACAGGGAATTGAACCCACAACTTCTAACCCTTCATCCTAAGTGCTGTACACACATATCATGCAGGACCCTATTCACACCCTTAGGAAAGTGCTGGGCTCAGAGAGGTGGTCTCTGAAAACCAATAAGATATGTGCCCCCTTTCTCTCTTGCTTGGGGTATATCTGTGAGTTCCAGCCAAGGAGTCCACTTTTGAAAGGAGTAGCTACCTGCTCAGGGAGGAAAAACAAATAAGCTTGAGAAGCGGTTAAGTCATCAAGCAGTTGACTGCTTCTTTGATGGTCAATTGTTTCCAGAGTGTTTAATTATGTCTTTTCACCCCAGCAGTGAAGAAAGAGGCTCCCCACTCCCAGCAGGAATGGTCTGGGAGATCCCTGCACTGTGTGACGTCCCGGCCACAAGGCTGCCAGGGAGTGGGTAGGAATTAAGCAGTGAAAACTGCCAGTGTGGATCATCACCATAATTGCTTTCTGGAAAACAACACATCTGATTCCCAGGAAAATGTCCTTAGAATTTGCCAGGTCCTCTGATGGGAAAAATAAAATGCCCTTCCTAGAAATTCCTGGTGCTCTGTGGTTTCTAGAAGATTCCGAAGACTCGACAGAGAAACCTAACTCGGTGAAACGATTTTGGAATCTATGTTAAATTCCCTGCTTCATCAAATGTTCGTGGAATCATCTAAGACAGACAGTAAAATGCAAAGTCTGCACTGATTTCTTTAAAAATCCTATATAATAAAAGGCTAATATGCAAAGTGTCCCCTTGACCGGGAGTTTGACCAGGGAGCGGGGCCAGCCAGCCAACCTCCCACATACCCTCCCCCTGGCTGGCCCAGCCCAATTGGCCCCGATCGGGGCGGGCCAGCTGGACCCCAACCGTGAATGAATTCGTGTATGGGCCTCTAGTATTTCTATAAAAACAATGGCTCTAGGGCAGGGGTGGGCAAACTTTTTGACTCGAGGGCCACAATGTGTTCTTAAACTGGACCGGAGGGCCGGAACAAAAGCATGGATAGAGTGTTTGTGTGAACTAATATAAATTCAAAGTAAACACCATTACATAAAAGGGTACGGTCTTTTTTTTTTTTTTTTTTTAGTTTTATTCATTTCAAACGGGCCGGATCCGGCCCACGGGCCGTAGTTTGCCCACGGCTGCTCTAGGGTCACTTGGCCTGGGTTTAGTCTTGCCACTTATTTGAGGTCAAAAAGCCCAGATTTTGTTGTGTCTAAAATGGGCCTACTCCTACCACTTTCCTCCTAGGTTTGTCAGGTGCTTTATATGTGAGTCCAGGGTTGCCACTTGGCCTTGAGCCTGGCAACCATGCTTGTCAGTAATGATCCTGATTATAGCACGGGTGCCTATTCCCTCCATAAAGCGTGTTACCACTGAGCTGTTTACATAGATGTCTCTTCTCTCTGTGTGCCGGTGCTTTCTTCTTGGATTGATAGACTTGCTGTGTGTCCAGGAGAATTCCCTCCAAAGGCTGTTTTGTGCCCACAGAGCCCGACAATGGCTCAGGGGTCACCTCCAGTGCCAGGGAAATGGCCAAGGCCAAGGACTTTGTCGGGAGAGGACGGGCAAGCTGAACTGTTGGGTGTTGGAGTGAATGGAAAGATGGCAAGACAACTCAACTCCTTTCTTGCGATAATTGAAATCATTGCAATCCATTGCCTTCGTGGTTGGGCAGAAACATGTTTTCAATAGTGAGCAAATCTTGAGGGAACCCCTTGACCCGAGCAGTCATAGAATGCGTGAAGTTAATGGACAAAAAATGATATTCATCTTCCGTTTATAATAGCATTTTCTCCTGCGGCACCTAAACTTCGGGGCGCAGGGACGCTATCGCAGTGACAACAGGACCACCAGCAGACGCGTGACCTTTGTTGTATCTAACAATCATTGGATCTGTGGTGAAATAAAATAAAAACCAACACAGGTTTTGACACCAAGATAATAAATTATAAATTATGAAGTCTCTGCCATCAAGGAGCTTGTAAACAACAGGCTGGTCTCTTAGCAACAGAGCAACGCGAGCAGGTTGTGGAGAGGAATGGGGCCAACCAGGGTGTTCTGCGGAGCCTGCCACGTAGGACCAGGAACAGTGTGGGGCCTCCTTTGACCATCTCTCAATTCCCCAGCGGCCAGCCTGGGCCCTGGGCCAAAAGGGGGCCTAGGATTCAAGAGCCTCTTTGCTACCAACCCAGGAGCCCACGCCAAGGAGAGATATAAAGAGATACGGACGGTGAGCATCAGGGGTGGGGAGGGGAGGACCCCCCCACATGCACGGGAGAGAATGAGAATCTGAATCAATGTGCTGTGACTTGACATTGTCTGAAGCTGAAACTCCCAACAGGGCTCCTTTTCTCCCTGCCCCCAACTCCTTGGCTTTTACAATCTCTCTTAGGGTGGTTGTCATGAAGGCATTTACACAAGACTTTGACAATGTGCCAACAGGGTTTATTTTTAAATGTTGTTCCCCATAGCACCGGAATATTAAGTTGGAGCTAATGTTGCTTGGATGCGTGGAGGGGTTGTGGTCACACAGACATCGAAGGAAGGGTGGTGAGGTCTAAGGTTGGTAGACTATATTTTTTAAGTATGTTTTTATTGATTTCTTAGAGAGAAAGGGAGAGGGAGAGAGAGATAGAAGCATTAGTGATGAGAGACAATCATTGATTGGTTAAAAAAATAATTGAGTGGCTGCCTCCTCCACACCCCCCAATGGGGATCAAGCCCCAAATCTGGCATGTGCCCTGACCGGGAATGGAACAGAGACCTCCTTGTTCATGGGTCGACACTCAACCAATGAGCCACACCAGCCGGGCCAAGGTTGGTAGACTTTAATTAACCAAGGCAGCTGGGCTAGAGGACATAGGCCTGGAAACACACACGCGTGTGTGTGTATGTATGTGTATGTGTGTCTATGTGTGTGTGTCTGTGTGTGTTTGTGTATGTATGCCTGTGTGTGTATGTATGTGTGTGTGTGTTTGTCTATGTGTGTCTGTGTGTGTCTGTGTGGGTGTGTCTGTGTGTATTTGTGTATGTGTGCCTGTGTGTGTGTTGTTTGCATGTCTGTGTATGTGTTTCTGTGTGTGTATCTATGCATGTGTGTCTGTGTGTGTATATGTGTGTGTGTGTGTGTGTGTGTGTGTGTGTGTATGTGAATGGTGGCATTTTTAGGCTTTGTGTGCAGAGAGAGGTTTTCCTTAATCAATTGGATGTTTACTTCAAGCATCTTCCCTCTGTGGTTTAGACAATCAGCTGCCCACATGTCAGGAATGAGAGTCAATAATATCTCTTAGAGGAGATTTTTTCTTAAAAAACAAACAAACAAACGCCCTGGCCTCTTAGCAGCAAAAGGCCTCTCTTTCTGTGAGAGAACTAGCGAGCCCTGCATTATCCAAACCACAAGGCGAGCGTGTGCCAGGCCCACTTGGAAGGTTAAGAGAATATCAGCCCCACGGTCCAGGGTCACACGCCCCACGGTCCAGGGTCACACGCCCCACGTCTCCCTCCACAACCCGACTCCATGCGCTTTATTGTTTCGGAATAAAGGTGGCTGCTAGAGTGTGAGGACTCTGGATTCACTTGGCAGGTCATCTTCAACTTTCCATGTATAGATTACTATTCGCAAAGAAAGTGGGGATTCCCTGCTCTCCCCAGGCCTCATCTCCAGGTGCCTCTCATGCCATGCAAGGTGGCTCGGTGACTTTTGACGCAATTAGCTCCTGGCCAGAGGTTTTGGGGATAAATGTGTGCTTATTCACCATCTGCAGGGATGAAATTCTATCTGGGGTAGGGACCTGGCCCCAGTGGGGAGGGGCTCTGGGTCTGTGAGACGCCCGTCAGGGCCCCCTGGCCATGAGCCCCTCACATGGGCATGTCTAGTGCCCAGAGCATCTCCTGCAGTGAAGACTCCAGGCCCGCTCTGCAGGGTGTGCAGAAGGCGTCACCAACGCCAGCTAAGGTTCCCAGCTCAGTGCTGAGCCCAGCATCCATGAGGCCATGAGAGACAGTCAGGTCCCTGCTGTCTGCACTGCATTGGCCTGTCTGGGGGACAGGTCATAGGTCACTGCCAGGTTTCCTTCACCCTGCTGGCTTGCTTTTTCTTTCTCATTTATTTATTAATTATTTATATTTAAGTATGCTTTTTATTGATTTCAGAGAGGAAGTGAGAATGGGAGAGAGAGAGAGAAGCCTCAATGATGACAGAGAGAGAGAGAGACATTGATGGGCTGCTGCCTGCACACCCCACACTGGGAATGGAGCCCACAACCCAGGCATGTGCCCTGACTGTGAATCAAACCGTGACTTCCTGGTTCATGGATTGAGGTTCAACCACTGAGCCACACCAGCCAGGCTCTTTTATTGTAGTTACAAAAGAAATGTGTTATCCTATAGTATCATGAAAAGTCAACAACACAGAGCATAGAAAGTCATAAGGAAAATCTCTCATCATCACCTATGCTAGCCCCCAAAAACATATTGTTCCTCCCCCAAAAAATATCAGAGCAGGTCATTTTAGAGCTGACTTTCCACTCTCTGAAGGGGAGCATTTCTGTAGAGAAAGAGCAAGCTCACTCTCCCCTTTCATTTGCTTATAGTAGGTGCATTTTGGAGAAATAAAAAGTAGCCCCTGCCTTTGACGTACTTCCCGGATCTGACAACATCTCATAGAGAACACTGAGCCCTAAGAACCGCGCCCCCCACACTCTCTCCTCTGACCCGAGTCACCCAGGTGCACCTGTCCAGCACCCACTGACCTTGAATCCATGGACACTGGGGTCCAAATTCATAACTGAGCACCTAGCAGTCCTAGTGAGTCTGATCTTGGCCAAATGAAACTCCCCCTTTCCCCATGGGAGCAGGGTCTGCATATTCACAACCTCCCTGAGGGGTGTGTGTGTGCCCCAGGGTTTGAGAAATGCAGCTCAGGACTCCCTTCTGCAGAGAGCGGACCCAGGACACTGGACAGGCCTGGGGAGCAGCTCCCACTAGCAGCTGAGACTCCTGGAACGTACTAGAAAGGCAGCCTTGGGCGGCTGTCAGCCCGGCCCCCGTTGCTGAAGGAAAGTTGAGAATTCCAAAGAGGCCCCATTTCCACCAAATTACAGCCAAAGCTGTTGGGACCACTTCCCACCTGGCGCCTTGGAGCCCCCACGCACCTCCAAGGTGGCCTGATGGATGGGCCTTGCACCAGGTGAGGGGTGAGAGCTGGCTGGGCCCAGGCCAGGGCAAGACGGGGCTGGCTCCCTGGTTTCCTCGGGGCGCGGGGTCCAGTCCTGCTCCTCGCCTGGCCCTGCAGGAGCTCCTTTGCAGGCCGCTCCTCCGGGTTCCTGGCCCCACAATGCAGTGCTCGGCTGGCAGGGGTTCAGCTGAACACTAAACGCTTGGCTCCGTTTCAACACGGCTGCCAGGACTTGGCAACTGGAGAGTTGCAGGCAAGCAGCAGGCTGCTAAACCCTTTCACATTTTTAATTAGATCCACACACCCATGTCTTTGAGCTATCATAAATACACAGATGACACGGAGAGCAGGGTCCGGGGCTCCGCAAATGCAGGAGCCCACCCTCTGCCGGGGTGTAGCTGCCTCACTGAAACAGCAAACCTGGCGTGTGTGGGGGCCGGTGAGGAATGGTGAGGGCCATGCTATCTGCTCAGGGAAAACGGAGTCTGTGGAAGACTCTGCCCAGGTTCTGGGAACAGGCAGGTCTCGGGCCACCTTGCTGTCATGCTGGGCTGAGTGAGCATCACCAGAAGAGGGCATTCTTGGCAGCTGCTGGGCTCCTGCAGCCAAGTAGTCACAGGGCGGTGGGTGCCTGAGGAGTTGTCCCTAAAGCCACCTCCCCCCTTTTCTCACATATCGCCTGACCAGCCCCCAGAGAGGGAGGTGGGTACTCTGTCCTGCAAGCAGCTGCTACTTCAGTCCAAGTTGCTTTGAATCTTCTGTCTCTTTACTAGTAGCTCTCTCTGCCTCGTATTGGGGCATCCTTCCTGCGACATAAATGACTGCTGACTCTTATTTCTTCTAAACCTCTTACCACAACCAGCTCTTAGCTTCTAGCTCTCAGACCCAGCCCTCCCTACCCACCCTCCACCCCCCTTTCCCCACCCCCGCCACCCTGTCCCTCGCTCAGCTCCTGGGTGATTCCGCAGGAGCAGAGGTGGACATTCTGAGTTTGAGTGTAATGGTCCTGGACTCCAACTC
The DNA here is from genome assembly GCF_028538775.1 of Myotis yumanensis. Taxonomy (NCBI): domain Eukaryota; kingdom Metazoa; phylum Chordata; class Mammalia; order Chiroptera; family Vespertilionidae; genus Myotis; species Myotis yumanensis. The sequence continues at coordinate 12,023,149 of NW_027223752.1, forward strand.
TGGCCATGCCCTGTGGCTTCGGGCACAGGGTTTCCTGCATCTGAGGGTCCAGAAATAGTGCTGACCTCACAGATGGGCTCTGGGGGCTCCATGATGTCATAGGTGCCAGGCCCCACCCAGCCAGCCCCCTACACCGAGGGCTTCCTGTCACTGGGAGATGCAGAGGCCCAGCAGACAGACAGCAGCGGCCACGGCTGCTTCTCCTTGGGATGCTCTCCCAGCCCTGTCCCCACTGGCTTTTGCGGCAAAGATGCCCGTGCTTCTCGGACGGTGCCTCTGGTGAGCCGAGCCCGCTGCGCCGGGGGTGAGCGGTGAGCGGAGCGGGCCCGGGGCCTGTGCGCGGCTGTGCACGGCCTCGATCTGAGAGGTATGATAAGAAGGAAATGAAACACTTGAAATGCCAGGAAAGAAGACTCTCCGCTCGTCCCGTCTGAGAACACCGTGTTTATAATTAGAAGCATCACCAGCACCAAACGCTTCGCTGCACACAGCCCTCAATGCGCAGGCGTGGCCGCGTGGCCTGTTTGTGACAAACCCCTGAACACCGCTGTCCTCCCGGAAGACCACAGCTCCGGGGGGATTCGCAGCTTCAGGTCTCTCCCTGTGCTTCTCTGATTCAGTCTTTCCCAGGTGGCTCGAGACTAGACCATATTTTACCGTGACAACATGTCTTTTACATTTTAACATGCAAACAGGACAGTGGGCTGAACTGGGAGGCCTGGGTCCAGTTCCAAGGGCGGGAATCATTCTGAGCTGAGGTCAGGCAGGTACTGGCAGCCCAGGCATTCTCAGTGTCCTCTGCAGTCCCTTCCACTCCCCAATCCCTCATCCTCTTGTCCCCCCACACCACCAACAACGGGGAATTCTCTTTAGTTGGGAGGAGAGCAAGGGAGCGAGCTGCACACACACACACACACACACACACACACACACACACACACACTGAAAGCAGACAGTGTATGAGGAAGGATTCACCTGGCCTTGAAGCCAGGCTGAGCCCTAGGTACCTCCAAGGTCCTAGCCAGGCTCCTATGGGGAGAATCCGGCTCCTTATTCCTGGGTATTTATATGAGAAGCAGCAGCTCACTTCCATGAGAGTGAAGCAGTGTAGAATCTGGATAAGGCCCTTCCTGGGGCAAAAGGCATCAGGCTGAGGACTTCCTGCTTTCTCAGACATCACTGGCTGCCACCTGCATGCCCCACCCCCATCCCCCCAGTGAGGGGCCTGCAACCCTGGCCCTTCTGTGCCTCCATGGCGAAAGGGCTTGGGCACGGGAGGGAATGCATGCATTTCAGGTACCGAAGGCTGTCTTGTCTGCTTGGCTGCAGCAGCAAAGTACCAGGGACTGTGCTTAAACACAGACATTTCCTTCCTACCAGGTCTGGAGGCCAGAAGGCCAAGGGCAAGGTTCTGGCTTACGTGGCTTCTGTTGCACGCATGGTGTCTTCCTGGTTTGTAGAGAACCACTATCCTCTATCTACTTACAAGGCCTTTTCTTGGGTGCATACAGCAGTGGGGTGAGGCAGTGGGAGAGAGACATTGAGATTGAGATAAAAAAAAGAGAGGGCCTCGGCGGGGGGGGGGGGGGGGGAGAGAGAGAGAGAGAGAGTGAGAGAGCGCTTGCTTGCTCTCTGGAGTCTCGTCTTAAAAGGACACCACTTCTGTGGGAGCAGGGATCCACCCTTACGAGCTCATTCACCTTCATTGCTTCCTTACAGTTATCTCACATCCCAGCCACACCGGGCCTCAGGCTTCCACAGTTCAATGTTGAGAGGGCTGCAAACATTTAGTGCATCATAAGGCAGCCCCCGTCCTATTGAAAGGAAATAGAATCAGACAGGGGCTCCACGCTCCCTCTGCTGCCTCCTGGCTGTGGGGCCTTGTGTCAACCAACCACCCTCTCTAAGCCTTGTCATCCACATTTGAAAACTGGGACTAACAATGTGCTTCCCCGAGAATGTAAGTGTGAGACACACATGAGATCATGCCTGCAGAATGCCAGCCCAGGCAGGTGCTTAAAAATGGAAGCGCTGTGATGGCTGCTGATATAATTTATTTTTTGATATTATTATTTATTAACAACACCCAGAGAGTCTCGTCCAAAGGCTGCCTTCGCGCTCTGCCCCACCAACGCTCCCCACGGCATCTCCTACCCTTTGTCCCCAGTGCTCACGGGAGTCCCTGAGGAAGTCGGAAGTTTCAGAGCATGTGGCAGTGTCTTCCACGGGGTCCTGGGGACTTGAGCGTGCTCTGTGCCAGGCGAGTGACTCCACGCCTACAGTCACTTTCCCACTGGAGAATTTACAGTCGCTGTGGACACCGTTGTGAATGAACAGGATCGTAGCCACCTCATCAGAAAGCTTTCATAGCAGCCAGCATCCTGCAGGAAAAAGACACACACGCATGCTCTGCGTGGGGAACCTGAGGTTCAGATCACGCTGCCGAGAAGTGGCGGAACCCGGGTTCAACAGCTCCTGGATCCCAGGGGGCGCTCTCTGAGCTTCCGGAGCCTTTCTTCGTCACAGTGGCGATGACAATACTGCAATGCGAATGCCCAGATCAGGGCCAGGGCAGGCGCATGTCTCCTGCTCGCTGGGCTGGGCCCAGGTTCACGCGAGTTCTACGGACCTGGACCCGGGTTACCCGACCGCCCCTCCGTGCTGCGAGCTGCTGGACATGGGTTAGGGCTGCAGATCGGCCTCCTGTCCACTCACTGTGTGTGTGTTCTGGGTCCCGGGCTGAAGTGGGGGGGGGGCACCCGAGGCCCAGGAGGACGAGGCCCAGGAGGACACGCATCCAGAGCACAGCAGGCGCGGCTAAGGCACCTGATTGTGTCCCGTCCGCTGTCATGGCAGCGGCTCTGCCAAGTCAGGGCCAGGCCCGGGACTGAGGAAGCGGTTCTCAGCACAGCAGGGCGGTGGCTGGGGAGAGAGCGAGGTTCAGCTGAACCGTGAGCAAACTCTCAGGATGCCCTGCAAACAAGGACAGTCGGAAAACCAGAAGAGCAGCCAGCGCTCCGCCTCTGCTGTCAGCAGGTCTTTCCAGTGGTTTCCAGCCACCATCCCTTCTGTCTGGTCCATCCTAGTTCTGATTGCCTGACCCTCACGTGGTAACCAGTGTCCAAAAGGGCCAGAAAGCCCGGCTCCCTAGGCCTGCGGCCACCAGCACCCATGAGCCTCACCATCTAAAGGCTGAGCCCGGCCCCACGTCAGCTGTGACATGGATGTGGTTTCCGGGTCAGGGACACTGGCATGAGAATCACGGCTCTGAGCCTTCCTGAATGTGTGACCTTGGGCAAGTGACGTGACCTCTCTGAACCTCAGGTCTTCAGGAAGAAGGCTCCTGGGCTGTTTGGAAGTGCTCGCTACGGGATGAGTCCACATCAGCCAAGCCAGGGCCTCATTACAGTAAGTTCTCACTGACTCATCGCTCTCTGCCTCTTGTGTTACCATCAGAACGAGCTTCTCATCTGTCAACACAGGCTGGGTCTCCTGGGAATATTGCAGACCTTACCGAGACTAGCTAGCAACAGGCCACACAGAGGCCACTTCTCGGGAGGGGCTCAGCCGCCTCAGAGACCCATCAGGCTACCCATCACCCTCCTGTGATTGCTTCAGGCCAATCCTGAGGTTGGGGCGAGAGGAGGGAATACTAGGCGAATGAGGAGCAGAATTCCCGGCTGTCTGGACCCTCCCAGGGCAGACTTTAAAACCGAACCAAGGGGGTTTTCCAGCAAGCTCACCGCATTCCTGGAGCAAACAGTCTCAGTTTCCCACACTGGAGCTGTGGCAGCCAGAAATTTAGCTGTCATCCGCCTCCGGGCACCACACATAAGATGTGAGCATGGCAGTGTCTGAGGAGATTCAGGGAGAAGGTCAGATAGACAGCGATGACTATTATTATGCATAGAAGTGAATGTGTGTTATCCTTTTCATAAAAGAAGGAAACGTCCCAAACAAGCATCCGGGTAAAAAATAGAGCCCCTCCAACACAGGAGCAAGGACACAGGATCAGCATGCTCTCCTCCTTTAGACAGAACAAAGCATCTGACAAATATTTACTGAGCACCTACTCTGTGCCAAGCAATAAACAAGACACAAGGGCCAACCAGGTGACACAAGCCAGGTCCCTGCCTCCCAAGGAGCCTCATTCACTGTCTGAACCTGAGCAGAGAGCAAGGCAAGAGTGACTCCATCCATCACCCTAACTGGCCCCATGGATCCTGTCTTTATTTTAAAAATATTGTTTTGTTCATCATGGATTTTTCCTGCCAATAATTTTGAGTTCCAAAAGTATGGAGTAGTTCAGGAAATATTGTACAGCATTTATAGCTGCCAGAGGGAACATGGACAGTCTCCTGTCTTTTAAGAAGACCCAGGGTCCACTCGTTTGACACCACACTATGGGATCCAGTTGTGGTCCATGAGCGCTGGCATCTGCTTTGCTGTCATTCCATTAGAGATGCTCAGCACCGTGTAGGGAAAAGGCACTACCAGCCTCTAAGTTAACACCAGGTTAGTTATTTCTGTCAGTTAGAAGGTGTTTGATTGCTAAGATTTCTTATGTGAAGAGTTGTCACTTATACCTGTCTACTGCCTGGAAATAACATCCCGAGGCGATGCCACTCCTGTACTGAGTGTCATGATTACAGACCTGGTCACAGCTCCAGCGCCATGTCTGTTGAGAGGCTGAGCACTCGAAACACCAACTGAGGCTGGAATGCAGGAGGCGATGTATTTCACTACCAACAGGCTTCTGACCTATTCTGACATTACAGAGCTTTTGAAAGCATCGCAAACCTAGTTTTTTCCTTAGAATCCGCAAATAGACACTCAAAAACTACACTGATACTTTCGCCACTTGCTGCCAATAGAAAGCTCATTTACTTATCAGTGTCCCACACAAGTGGCTGAAAATTGAGAAATTCCTAAAGAATCTTAATTCTGATCTTACTTCAGAAGAGTCTTCCGTTATGAACCCTTGAGGCTACAGACATCCTCTCATCCCTTCTGAGTCTCCTCCTTCGCTTGCCATTGGCCAAATACCCTACCATTACTGACCCCTTAACCTGAACCAAAAAAGGCGTTTGAAATACCAGCCAGTCCTCCTCCCAGATTAATTGTTGACAGCCACAAACCGTCCTTTGATGTTCCTAGAAGAAGATGCGAGAAGGCATAATGAGTTGGTATTTTAATGTGTGTGGTATTTCCCACTTTCTCTAATTCTTTGTGAGCTAAGGTTTGAATTGTTGAGTCAAAGAAGCCTTTGATAGGAGGAGTGATTATATGTTTCAGAGGTCAGAAGCGTGACCTTATGCTGTGAAAGTGCCTGGAGGTGAAATTGAGCCAAGTTCAAAGGGAAGTCTAATGGGCTGCTCTTGATCTAACTGCCTTGAGAATTAGTGCCCTTGGAATATCAAGCTGCTGCCTTGGAGTCTCCAGAATGGCCCTCAAGAGATGGTCTTTATTTTTTTTTAAATAAATTTATTGGGATGACATTGGTTAATAAGTTCACATAGGTTTCAAGTGACAAAACGGCACCATTCTTCTTGGGCAAGATGGCTTCCTCCCTGAACCCAGCTCAATTATTTATTCAACAACATATGTTAATCGGGCATCTACTCACTGTGTGCTAAGTAGCATTCTTCCATGGGAGTTGTGTTTAGATTGTTTAGTCATGGGACTAATGCTGCCTAACATTAGAAGAAGCTGTTTATTCTTTCCACTGTGTTAATGCCAATCACAGAACATGCCTTTGCAAAAACAATGCCAGATCACTTATGTAAGTCATTATTAGGGCCCCATCAAAAGCCAGGATCTTTCTTTATTTTACTCCCATTGAGTTGTGCTAAATACCCTTACCCCCAATGATGCTAAAATTTCCCTCTCTTCCTTTCTCCCCTCCGCTTGCTTATGTTTCTGGGTTGAACATTCTGTCCTGTTTGCTCTATTATGAGGGCCCAGGAGAGGGTATCAAACATTCATTGCTTCTTCCCTTGGAAAAGTCCCAAAACCAGACCCTAGAAAGCCACCACGTGCTAAGACCCATGTTTCTCATATCAATTTCGACACCCCCTCCATTATGTAGATGATCAGAAATATGGACAAAACAAATTTGATTAGGTTTTGGCTATTTGACTAATAAAGGTAGGGAGTTATCATGACTGAAAGATAGGAAGGCCTTAGTGAGTCTATAGGATGCCAACTCCGTCTCAGGTGGACATACATGCAAACTCTCTTAATAGGAAGGAGATGGCTAGTGACACAGGTTGTCAGTGTGGTCATTCATACAAACACCTCTAATAAATTAATCCCTTGGGATATCAGGACACATCTCACTCCCACTTTCATTTCATTGGCCAAAGTATGTCATGTGGCCAAACCTGGTATCAATGGGAATAGGGTCCATATGTTCTCATGAGATAAGGGACTGAACAATCCATAGTGACAGACAGGGGTAGGGAAGGACAGCAAGTATTTGAGCACATCATTACAGTTTAGCACATTGGCACATCACAGGTGCTCAGGAAATGCTATTTCATTGGAGAAATCTTATATCTGAAACCCATAGTCAAATATGGGTGAGGATATTACTAAAGACATTGCTCCCATAATTGCAAAATGTACCTTTAATGCAGAACTGCTAATGTGAGTTTTCTTAGCTCTAAGTACCCTATCTCTTATTTCATTGGCTACTAGGAAGCTCAGGCCTAAATGAAGACTCCCCTTGGACAATTATTCAGAAATGTATGGCAACCTTTTCTAGCATTGACCTCATGTGTGGCATCATCATATTTTACTTCCATTCTTATTTGCTCAGCTGTACTTTTATCGTGCTGTCTTTTCCATGATCGACTTTAAAAAATGTGGATTATAAACAAATGAGCTTATCTTCCATACACCCTTTGAGGCTGTTTGAAGCTTGTCTGCTCACTGGACTTCACTGTGCGTGTGTGTAATGTTTTAGCTGTGCCTTTAAGAAGTAAACGAAAACACATGTGCAAGACAAATCACTCCTTGTCCTCCCAAATGCGCCATGAACTGCCTGATCAAAGGGAAATGAGAGAAGCCACTTTTCAAACAGGGCCCCAGGGTCCCTGAGCCAAACCAGTCTCTCTGGGGCCATGGAGGACAGATCTCCCAGGTCTGCTCTGGCTCGCCAAGGCGCCTGCCGGACCCAGCACCTTTGCCCTCGTCATCAAGGGGAGGAACCACAGATACAGTCCTTTCTGCTGGTGGCACCGTGGGAAATAATGTCACAGACAAGCCCTGCACCCCCAGGAGACCCCTCCTCAGACAACAGGGAAGCAGATAAATCACTGGTACCCAGAGGGCATGTTTCTAACACAGCCTGTCTGACTTTGTGGATACATGGCCTGTCTGCTCTCCAAACATAATGTTAGAGCAATTTCATCCTCATGTGTGGGTCCCAAAGAGATCAGTCCAAAATGCCAGGGTGACCATTTCACACACCTTTCTGAGTTTCATCAGGGTCCCTTTCCAGCGTCTCAGATAAAGGCAGAATCACTGACCTTGGTTGCTGTGCTTCCGTACACTGGCTCGGACCTGCTCCTCATTCTCCACGTCTTGTTCTTCTCTCCCATGCCCATTATCAACCAACATCATCGTGTTTTTGGCTCCTTAAACTTTGCATGTTATTGTTGAAGCCCATTCCTTTTCAGTGGCTGTTTCCTTGGCTTTTCAATGTATGATGATCATGGTGATGGTGATGGTGATGGTAATGGTGATGGTGATAGTGATGATGGTGATGGTGATGGTGATGATGATGAATATTACAAGCTCTAGTTAAGTCCTTTTCATTCTCTATACCCAAAACATCACCTGGGATCTTTTCTGTTTAACCCTGGGGATGGAGTGAGTGCCCCTCTGTGTGAACTCAAACTGATGCCTCCATCTGTTATAACATTGTGCTGATGAGTCTGGTTACTTAACTAGTCCACAGCTCCCCAAGCCTACCTTTCATATCAAGCTCAGCTTTCCTCCCCTGGCCACTAGATGAGTAGCTGGTATGCATGAGGTGCAGAATAAGTGTTTTCCAAATGAACAAGTGGGTAAGTTAATCAGCCCCCAGAAGTTAAAATGGTTCAGTGAGTCACAAACAACAAACCAGCATGGAGACGGTCACAGGGAACAGAACAGGAAGAGGAAACCGCTGTGTGAACTGACAGTGTTTACACCAACTCAGGCCCAGGTGAGGGACACATCTTCTACTTTGAACCCCCCCCCCCCCCCCACCGCCGGGTTCAGTCATGGTGTTGCAAATGGTAGAATTTCCTCCTTTTTTATGGCTGCATAGGATTCTGTGGGACAGATACACCACCTCTTCATCATGCATTCATCTGTCGATGGACATTTAGCTGCTCCTGTGTCTTAGCTATTGTGAATAAGCTGCAATGAACACAGGGGAGGTGATATCTCTTTGAGATTCTGATTTCAACTCCTTTGGATACAAGCCCAGATGTGGGATTGCCAGATCATATGGAAGCTCTATTTATAATTTTTTGACAGACCCTCCATACTGTTTTCCATAAGGATAAGCTACTATGTGTTATTAATTATATACAGAATCTAAAATAGTCAAACTCCATACAAGCAGAGAATGAAATGATGGTTGCTAGGCACTCGGGAGGAGGGAGAAAAAGGAAGGTATTAGTCAAAGGGTACAAAGGTTCAGTCAGTTATACACGATGACTCATCCCTAGAGACCTACTGGACTGCACAGCATGCCCTAGAGTTACCAATACTGTGCGTCATGTTTATGATATCTCTAAGTGGTGCATCTTATGTTAAGTGTACTGATTACAAATAATAGTAATGATAATAATAAATAAATAAAAGGGCAGAAAGAACGTATGGAGGCAATAGATAGGTTTATAGATTAGAATGATGGTTTCATGTGTGTACACTTATATATAAACTCAACTTAATTATGTACAGATTTTTGTATGTTAAAAAAAACAGTCAAGTAGAGAGGCAGACACTCCCTTCTTCATAGAGTTGGAGGGAGAAGAATGAGGCTGGCTTCAGGGTGTGACCTTTTAGCCCACAACTTCAGAGTGTGACCTTCATCCCATGACCTTTGGCCTTGGGATGCCTCAGGAGACTCTCCCACCTGGCCCCCCACTGGGCAGGGTGAGGACACACCTTAGATGACAAGGACAGCTATGTAGGAGCAACACCCTGCATGGGCACGGTTTGTCAGGGAGAGAACCAATTAGAATGCAGTTTCCCCAACAGCCTTAACCACTAAGCAACCTCTTATTACTGTGGGTGGGAAAGTGTGTGTGGGAGAGTGAACCTGAGACAGTGCAGCCAGCTGCCCAGGAAAAAGCAGACTGGAGTACGTTTCCTCATCATAGAGCAAAGAGAGAGAAACAGAGATGCTGTCCACTATAAATATCATGAGAAAAGCAATTTAAACTTTTCTATTTATGACATTTTAAGAGAACAAAATATAACACGTGGCATTGTCTAATAATGTATTTTATTTAACCCAATTTATCCAAAATATCATTTCAAACCTTGAACCATCTAGCATTATCAATGAGCCATCTTCCTTTCTGGTCTACGTGCTGTGTTCTGACTCAGGTGTGCATTTCACACTCTCACGCACACCTCCCTGCAGACCAGCCTTATTTTGAATGCTCCACAGTCCCATGGGGCTCGAGACCACAGTGAGCGCAGTCCTGGGGAGCATTAGGTTCAGGGTGTGGTTTTGTATTGGGTCATGTCTGTGTGTAACTGACTTGGAGGAAATGGGACATTCCCTTCATAGCAAGAAAGAGACCTTAGGAGAACCAGAGGTTAGAGGGGTGAGACTTCTGTTCTGGAGGCTCAGGGGCCATAATGAAGGTGCCATGGGATCACAGGGGAGTTTGAGCCCCCCTCAGTGTGTGGTCTAAGTCAGCACCTGCCAAGTGCACAGTGTGGACCAGGTCCTGATGGTCTCTTCTTAAAGACACCTCCATGTGTCTCTTGTAACCCTCACAACCATTCGGGAGTTGGAACTATGGGTCCTCATGGAGACCCTGAGGCCCAGGTATGTCGGACATGGTATCAAAGACCAGGTTCCAGCAGGACCCAGAGTCCAGGGGTTAGGTAGGCCTAGTCTGTGTCCAAACCCACTGGCTTGTGAGCCATGCTTAAAGGCTGCCCTTTGCTTATGACTCAATGAAAAGATGCTGGAGCTTTGAAGTGTGTCGACATAACAGATCTCACTGGCAGAACCACTGTAAGTGGCCACCTTGCCGGCTCGATGCCTCTGTCCTGCGCCACTTCCTGCCTTCTCAATTAACAACTGCGCGGGCACCTTTCATCCTATTTAGGGCAGAATAGAAACACACTTCAAACACGGCTTCTTCCCTCCGCCTCTCTCTCTGTGCAGGCTGATGTGGGCTCTCGGGCATTCACAGAGAAGGCTCCTTGTCATTTTCTCCACATTTTCTAAGAAGAGGAAAAGGGGAAAAATATCAAAACCCCAGGCAGGTTGTTATTGCAGCCTCAGAAATCGCAACAGGAACTGAGTTAAATCGCTGGCTCCCCAGAAGCGGGAGCACACCTCTAACGCATTCTGAAGCTGCCTGGTTCCCTGCAGATCCCTCTCCAATCCTGCTCCACCCCGCCTGCCCCCAATCACTTCTCCTGCCGTCCTCGGACTACTGAGGCAGAGAAGGCCCATGCACCAGGGCCCTGGTCCCAGGTAGGACCTAGGGGAACTGTTTAAAGTATGGATATTGTTCTCACAGGGACCTGGGTTCAAGTCCAGGTTCCCCAGGCAGCATGGAACTTTGAGATTGTCTTTTATTATGTCTCCGTCTCAGTTTTCTCTCCCTAAGTGGCATATTAATAATAATACTTCTCGCCAGGGATGCTGTGAGTATTAAATGAACTGTGCAAGGAGTGAAGCCAGTAGAACTCGGTGCAAGAGGAGTGCTCACTGAAGTCGAGTTATCCTGGCCATTGTGGTGGGAAAAATATAGATGTGGGGGATGTCCCAAGAGACACCTTAAAGCCATGTGAAAATGCTTGTCACATCTTCCTCAAAAGGGCCAACTTACCGCAGATTAAAAAGAAATGGTTAGCATAGCTGGTGTAGCTCAGTGGTTGAGCATCAACCTATGAACCAGGAGGTCATGGTTCGATTCCTGGTCGGAGCATATGCCAGGGTTGTGGGCTTGATCTCCAGTAGTGGGGGTGCAGGAGGCAACCGATCAATGATTTTCTCTCATCATTGATGTTTCTCTCTCCCACCACAAAGCCCTCCTTTGAACCTTCTATTCTCCAGAGATTTCCTCGCTCCTGTCCACTTGTCTTTGCCATCCTCTCCTTTTCTATGGTTTCCAGGAGTTCCACTCTGCCCTGGATCTCAGCTCAGTCCCATTTGGAATATCAGCATGCGAGCTGGTGTCTCTCCACCTTAGAGAGTTTCTGGGCACCAAACAGGACCCACCGACCTGCTCATCATGATTATGGATACATGGTTCCTGACCCCAAGGAGCTGGAAGTATAGAGGGAAAGACGGACATGCAAAAATATGAGTGACCAGGAACAAGGAGAAAGCTTTGCTAAGCAAAGCATATAGCCAGAGTCCAAGTAAGGCAGTAAGGCATGGCTTTTGCAGCTTGAAGATGTCAAACTGAGCTTGATAGAGAATGTGACATCTGAGCCATCAAATGATGGACGTGAAGGAACATCTCCAACTGAAAAAGAAGGTATTCTGAACAAACCAGGATATGCCAGGGCATAGACTTGTGGAAGGGGGAGAGGGGAAGGTCTCAAAATTCAAATTGTTCAGGACTGTTTTTGAGCACCTGGGCTTCCCTGGGAGGAGAGGAGGAGAGATGGTGGGAGTGGGAGATGAAACTTAAGGGAAGGCTTGGTTGAGCATGTTCATGAATTTGAACTTGATCTTGAAGGTAATGAGAAGTAACTGAGGGATTTCAGACCAAGCAGTGGTGTCTCGATTTCTATTTTTAAAAAAAGATAAATCTGGCTGCTGTGTTGGTGAAGAAACGGTGAGATTATAGGAAGAGACCAGAGTTTGTAAGCAATTTGGTGGATACAGGTGAGAGAAGGATGGAATGCCATCCATCTCAGAAACCCAGCAAGTAAGATAAGAGAGCTAGAGCAATTGGAAGGTAATGCATGCACTACCCTTGTGAGCAGAGAGATCCCAGCATCACAGCTGTGAACACCAAGTGGCTTACCCAATGCTATGACAGGATGTCACCCAACAGACATAGGCTTCGGTGATGACTGGGATGTGGGCATCCCACACAGGCTTCCTGGGATATGACCAAGTGCTACCTGGGTTCCTGTTAGACACCAAAGTCATCATTCTCTCCCAGGTAACTCTGACTCCCAGGGAGGGCTCAGAATTCTCAACAGAGCCCAGTGATGTGACCAGCCATCCTTCCTCGGGGTTTTTCACTTCCTTTTCTTCTGTTCTTTCTCATCTCTCTACTAAGGATCCAAGGTAGGCAGGTGGGGGAGGGGATGCTGAACTTGACTTCTTCTGTGATTAGCAGCACCGGGTTCAAATTTATGAGTCCCAGGAGCAGAAGGCTAATGAGTTAAATGCCCTGATTTAATTAAGCCACCTAATGGTTTTGGCTTACATAAATTCTCACCTGATCAGTCCAGCATCCCTTAAATACATTATCACCGGCACTGTGCAGGAAGACAGCGCGTTAGACCCCGAAACACGAAGCAGATCCTGGTCTTTAAGCACTCAGCTGAGAGCTAGAGAAGAGAACAATTCCAACTGGTCTCAATACCTGAATCTTTGATGGTCTCCATGTGACAGTCTTCCAAAGACAATCAATGTCTCCAGGGCCTGGCCGCCTTCTGGGGGTGGGACACTCAGACTCAGTGATCCATTAACTCTGCTCTCTACAAACCCATCTTTTACCCAAGGATGAGGTCAAGTGCAGTGAATTGATTCATGGTTCGGGTGTCAGACACATGGGATTGAGTTGCTTACTAGTTATGTCAACTCAAGAAGTCACTTAACCTCTTGGCTTCCTGGGTTTTTAACAGCAAAATATGCCCTACAGTGCCAGCATCACCACATGGCTGTGAGGGTTAAAGGAGGTAACAGGCATGAAATGCGTGTCTTCATAACGCATGCTCATTATTGTAATTCTCCAAAGTACAGGAAGCAGAAGATGTGCCTGAACTCCTAAGATGGTTGCTGCAATATATTCAGAGGAGGAAAGATCCTGTGTAATTTGATGGTGGAGACATGCTGGCAGATTGTAAATCAATCCAACTAATCTCTCCAGCAATGATGCTAAAGGTGCATTTGGCGGCCAGAAGGTTGAGGTTATTTGCCCAACTTCTTAACTGGTAGGTCTCCATTTAAAAATTCCAACTTTGGACTCTACACATAACTCTTCTCTTCTTTTTTTCCCCACTCCCAAGCCCAGGGGAATTAAAAATAAAAACAAATTTAAAAAAGTATTCCACATAGACAAGTAGGCGGGACCCTGGGGGTCATAAGGTGAGGTCAGGAAGTGGAGAAGGCAGAAAATTATGCAAAGCAGATTTGAAAAGTCTGCAGTGTGGAGCCATGTAGTGAAGAGGACAGACAGAGCTCCTCACTACATTCTCTTTTGTGAGAGATGTTCCTGTGCTCCTACGGGTAACCCCGAATCAGGCTCCATTGGGATCGTGTACAGGAGCCTTACTTCTAAAAGCCGAAATAGTGAATGGTTATAGCCCATTCTAGAAAGTTGTTAACTTCATCAAAATGATGGCTTGAAATATTGGGAGCTTCCAGGGACAAAGCTCTGTGGCTCAGTACCTGGCATTGTGTTGGCTGCATTGATGAAGACTGCAAGACACAATGAGCAATGCTGGAGCTCTAGCCCAAGAATTCCAGGGGAAGGGGTCAGGGTGACTGGACACTGGAGGCTGTTGGCCACTCCATGTGGGTCTCCCAACCCTTGTTCTGAGATCAACATACAGGATTTTTAAAAAAATATATTTTATTGATTTCTTACAGAGAGGAAGGGAGAGGGATAGAGAGCTAGAAATATCGATGAGCGAGAAACATTGATCAGCTGCCTCCTGCACATCTCCCACTGGGGATGTGTCCGCAACCCAGGTACATGCCCTTGACCGGAATCGAACCTGGAACCCTTCAGTCCGCAGGCTGAAGCTCCATCCACTGAGCCAAACCGGCTTCGGCATCATACAGGATTTTTGAAGGCACAGGTTTGGGAGCATGCTCACTGTGCATGATGGGGCAGGAGACGGAGAATTCTCCGATTCTGCTGAGGAAGGAGTCTCTCATTCTTTGAATCCCTAAGAAAATGTTCTAGCGATGACACTGTGTTTGGAAACATTTGAAGTATCTTTCAGAGGTCCCTCTAGGAAGACACCTAGATATGTCAGTAAGGAATGAAGACCCTCAGACAAGGCTTGAACTCTTGGCAGATCAAATGTCAGTTAATGGGGTCTTTCTGGAAGTCTGTGGATGGGAATCAAAGGCAGGTTCTGTTCGAGTGACATTCAGCAAGCACACCTCAAGCGCTCAGCATGTGCTTGGCACAGTGCCTGCACCCCCATGGGGAACCAGAGGCAGGACATGGAAGGCAAGATGCCCTGAGAGCTGTGGGGAGCATGGCAAGTGAGCTGGTGATGGACCAAGTGCCTCTAAGTGACAGCATAGCTCTTTGTCAATTCCATCCTCACAGCACCTCCGTAAGTGTAGGTTAGCATCCCAGTTTTACAGAGAAGGAAACTGAGGCTGGGAGAGGTCACACAACTTGCTTCTCTGTGACTGAAAATGACAGAATAAAATAACAATCATGGAGAGCATCATATATGCCACTTGATTGTTCATTGCCCTGAAATGCCAAGAGTGTTATGAGTATTTATACTCGGTTAGGATATTCTTGTCTCTGATGCTGAGTACTGTACGATACTTCATTCTGAAAAGGTGATCATTTTATCCAAATAATCGGCCAGTAACAAGAAATATAGAAAAATAGATGATAGATAGATAGATAGATGATAGATAGATAGATAGATAGATAGATAGATAGATAGACATATGTTTGTCACATCAAACTGGAGCCCATTCCCCAAGCCAGATCATTTTGAAAGGCTGAGAAATCACCTCCCTGTTCCATGAGGTCAGGGCATGTTCTCTTGTCCAGGTTCCTAGACCCCCTACAGGCAAATTCCCTATCAAACCCTGATGCTTAAAGTCTGGATGGATTTTGCCCCCTCCGGATACCATCTGTTCATTAAAGTCATCATTACTTCTCCTTGTTCCAAAGAGCCCTGGGCAATCCTCAAATTGTCCTGAACTAGAGAAAAAGCTGCCATAAGTTGAAAGACCAAGGAGTGTTCATCTTCTAGAAAGGGAGGAGCATAGAAGCAAAGGAGGAAAGGGGGAGGAGAAAGGGAAGGAAGGAAAGAGAGGAGGAAGGAAGGAGGGAAGGGGGAAGAAGGGGACGGAAAGGGAGGGGAGGGGAGGGGTGGGAAGGAGGAAGGAAAAGGAAAAAGAGAATAGCCAAAGCAGGAGTTCTCTATCTTCACAGCGACTGTGAATTCGGATTCAGGACTGATTTTGCAGAAACTCTACCCTGCACTTGCTGTCTTGTGCATTGGCATTGGGGGAAGGTTATTAATTTGTTCCCTGATGGGACGGTCTTCATCATGGAGTTGCTGTGATGCTGTCTAGAATGAATCTTGTCTCTTCTTCTCCTTTCTATCATTTTTTTTTTTTTGGTGTGAACATTCAGAAATAGAGGCTGGCGTCTTTCAGCATCCTGCCATATATGCTTTTAGAGTAGCTTTATTTAACTGGAAAAGTGAGTGATGCATTTTTTATCCATTGCACAGGAAAGCTAGGCTTAGGGAATCACTGACAAATGCGTGTATTTAGTTACTGCTGAAATCTGTGGGCCTCATGGGGCTTCTCTCCTCCCTCCCTCTCCACAGTGAAATATACACACTGCTTCCCTCCCCCCCTCTGCCACCCCCCAACCCTCCACAGCAGGAAGCATAGCTGGTCCTCTCATGCATCCAGGGACCCTGTCCTGCCAGGGACACTGACACACCTATGGGCCATGCTGGGGGACCACAGCTGTATGAAGACAGGGAAGACGTGTACCCTTGGGGTAGGAGCCATTGTGAAGTCAAGTTGTCATCTGAGTGTCTTGATGTTGTTTTTATGTCCATCACATGCTTCCCTGGAAGGAGGTGAGCACACCCCTTAAATAGCAAGCTCAGAAAATGGCAAGAGTAAACTTTTTAAAAATTCTAGGTGACATTTCAATGGCAAAGTGTACAACACTCAGGATATTAAGGTCTTATTTCCCAAGCAAATCAGAGCAACGTGTCTCATTGTTAGAAATCTAAGCTGAGGAGCTAATAGAGATGGCCTATCTATCTATCTATCTATCTATCTATCATCTATCACTTATCTATTTATCATCTATCCATCATCTATCTATCTATCTATGTATGATGAACCTGTGCATCTATTCATGTATCATCTATTTATGTATCTATCTATCGATCTTTCCATCCATTCATCTATTCATCCATCCATCCATCCATCCATCCATCCATCCATCCATCCATCCATGTATCCATTCATTGCCTATTGATTTATCTATCATCTGTCTATCTATCATCTATCTATGTATGTATCATCTATGTATCATCCACCTATGGATCTATTGTGCACCATCTATCTATGTACTAGTATATATCTCTCTATCCATTTATCTATCTATCTATCTATCTATCTATCTATCTATCTATCTATCTTGGCTGGGGCATATAAGCAGTTTGAGGAAAGATACCTGGAACCCTCTGTGGTGGGGATAGAAATTCAATGGCCTGCAGACAGGCAGGTAACAAAGTGGAAACCTTGGGTCCAGTGAGACCTGGGAAGGCTATGAATGCACTCCAGGTAAAGGGGGGCAGCCATTGTGCACCCAGCCCTGTCAAAGGTGACATTAAGAATCCATGTGGTTCTAGGCTGCATCGCCCCTCTAATTTTTAAAGAAAATTTACATGTAGGTTCATATCAAAACTAGCAACAACATTTTGAAGTTAACCCAGTTTTGCCTGGGACCGGCTGTGTTCATGGCCAACAATTTGGGGCCCTCTGTTCAGATAATAATAATAATAATAATAACAATAATAATAATAATCATTATTATCAATGACTATGTAGAGTCATCTTGGGAGGAAGCATTGAGTGGCACATGGATGTTCAGACTGGCAGACAACACGTGTGAGTTATGGCCTTTACAGTTCACCGGCCATTTTCACCTGTTTTCTCTTTGCCTCTACACTGAGAAAAACTTGAGCAAAAACACCCCTGGACTTCTAAGGTTGTACTAGGGAGTGCAGGTGATTACACGGGAAGTGCTTGGCCAAGGACATGAGACAGACCGCATGGTGCTTGGATGTCAGCTGTTAGTGTCATGGTGGTAGCCACTTCCATGAGAAGATCACCCATTGGACCTTCCAGGAGAATGAGACCCATAAGCCCCATAGGCTCATCCAGTAATGAGAGCCAATGATATGCTCTAACCCCTCTGTGCATCATGATTGCTCAGCACACACACACACACACACACACACCAGCACTGTCACACTTTTTGTAAATCGGTTCTTGTTCATTCAGAAGTCTATCAAGTGTGTGTTTGTAACACCACATTATTATTTCTCCTGTTAAATGATTAGTTCAAATAAACCAAGATCAAAATATTTTGGAGATAAGACCCCTCCTATAGTCAGCATCCTTTCATGAAGCACTTGCTCCTAAGTGGCCGCAGATTTCAGCGTTTTCTAAATTGAAATAAGTCTACGTATTGCTTTGCCCAATCTCTTATTCTTACAAATTGGGAAACTGAAATCTTTTGTCGCTGCTTTGCAGAGACAAAAATTGCTGAAGCAGCCCTAGCCAGCTTGGCTCAGTGGATAGAGCATCGGCCTGGGGCCTGAAGGGTCACGGGTTTGATTTCAATCAAGGGCACATGCCTGGGTTGCAGGCTCAATTACCAGTGGGGGGCATGCAGGAGGCAGCCAATCAATGATTCTCTCTCATCATTGATGTTTCTCTTTCTCTCTCCCTTCCTCTCTGAAATCAATAAAAGCATATTAAAAAATTCCTGAAGCAAATAGTCAAATCAAATTCACTGCAATATGAATGGATTTATGCTGATTTTGATATTCCTAATTGTTATCTGAAGACATTTTAATCATCTATAAAGAAATTAATGATATTATCAGTTTTTTTAATCACAACAGACTAGAGGAATTACTGTGTGACCATCAGGAAACCTGTTCATCTCTCAGCATCTCATCCAAAAATTAAGGTTTGATGCCCTGGCCAGGTATGGCTAGAGCATCATCCTGATATGCCAAGGTTGTGGGTCAGGGCACATACAAGAAGCAACCAATGAACGCATAAATAATGGAACAGCAAATGAATGATCTCTCTCTCTCTCTCTCTCTCTCTTGCCCTCTCTCCTCCATCTCCCTCCCCATCTTTCTAAAAATCAAATTAAAAACAATTAAGGTTTGTGATCAAGCCCCCCCCCCCCCCCCCAGCTATAAAACACCTAGAGTTTCACCACCACCATGTGTACTTCTGCAGTAACCTGGAGTTCAGCACTTTGACCCTGTGGCCCACGTGACTTCCAGAGTGGACTGCCAATCAAACCTCTGCCAGGGTCACTGCCTAGATGAGCATCACAGAAATATGTTCATTTTGTAAAATCTGTTTTCCTTCTGACCTTCCTCATAGTTGTGGCTATTTTTCCTCAGTTATTTCCTGTCTCTCGGAGAAGCTGAAGGGCATCGAGTGTCAAGAAAAGCTCTAGGAAGACAGTATGTAGGTGAGAAAAGGCTTCCTCACCACACATGATGTTTTCTCTAGAAGGAGTCCCATGTTGGTCCCCATTTGGTGATGAAGGACTTGGATATACATTTACACAAATAGCACATGCTTGCAATGGCTGGTACACACACACATACACACACACACACACACACACACACACTGATTGCCATGTTCAAGGCCCAACTAAGACACCAACGCCACCACCATGCTGCCTTCCTTGTGGTCTGTCTGCAAGCATTTCTGCCCCCATGACTGGGCCCCTTAAACTCCCCAGAGCTCTACCTTGGTCTTTTCCACTGATCGATGTCTAACTCAATATGTAGTTAGAAAGTAGTGCGGTGCACTTGAAAGTCTGTGGACATTGATCCCTCGGTCCTGGTTTAAATCATGGTTTTGTCACGTAATGTGGCATCAGCTACTTAGTGAAGGTAAGTAAATGGGGTTCTCATCAGGAGAATGGGTGTGATGGCATCTGTCATTTATAGTCTTGTGGAGATCTAAAAGGCCGAGAGGGTCTAACCTATCAGAACCTTAAATATATATATATATATATATATATATACTCCAGCCTGACCGTAGTGGCTCAGTGGTTAGCTTCAACCTATGAACCAGGAGCTCACTGTTTGATTCCCAGTCAGGGCACATGCCCAGGTTGCCGGCTCGATCTCTGGTGTGGGGCATGTAGGAGGCAACCAAACAATGATTCTTTCTACTCATTGATGTTTCTATCTCTCTCTCCCTCTCTGAAAACAATAAAAATATATTTAAATATATATATCCCCCATCATCCCTACCCGAGTGCAGGCTCCTTGGTGGTGAAGTCGATGTCACACCCATCTCTAATCCCTTCAGCACTATGTTGTAGAGTAAAGGAGAAATACTTTATAAATGTTTGTTGAATGAATGTGTAACTCTATTGCTATTCATTTCTAATTTCATGTTCACTAACTTTTGAATCAAATTGAGTTTTCAAGGTTCTACCCACCACTATCTGTGATGTGGGCAGTAAAATAAATTGAATGTAACAATATGGGGAAATTAGTCAGAAGGCCTTATGTTACTCGGGGATGAAATGAATCAGATCAAATTTTCAAGACTCTACCCATGAATTATCTGTGATGTGGGTAGTAAAATAAATTGAATGTTAAATTATGGGGGAATTAGGAAAAAGACCTGAAATGGCTCGGTAATGAAAATGAATCCTTTTGTACATGAGCATATAAACGATGGCTAGACCTGAAGGACGTGTGTTGTTTGCTTTTTCAGTTGTGTTATTCTTAACCTTTCTCCCAACATCTGATTGGATTCTTGAAAGTCATTCTTTGTGCGCTTACACCATTTCAAAACATCTGCTGCCTTGGGGTTCAAGCTGTGCATTAGGGCTCTGAGAATGTGCAGAGAGATTTCTGAGCAGGTCTCCCGTCTGAATAACATGGTAGGAAAAGCAGTAGAAGCCTGCTCTTTTATGAGAGTGCTACAGCCGTCCTGAAGAGTTGGCAACCCGATTCCTTTACAATTGCCTTGTTGTACTGTTTTCTACCAAACTGTCCTTTTGTTATTTACATCTCGTTAAGGGACACTATGGTCCATCTGAGCCAAGGGATCCAATGTAGACACTTCAGGCCTTTGAATGTTCAATAGAGATGCTTTCTTTCTAGCTGGGGACCAGGCACTGCAGTGGCTGAAATTGTCCCATAGTCTGGGAAGCCCCCATGTCTATCCTGAGTCCTACCCCATCACACTCGGAGCTCAGGGCTCAGGGCTCAGAGCCCCTGCCCAGTCCAATCCACACATCGTCTTTGTGATGCATGCCCACTGGGCTTTGGACTTGTGCCCTCCTGATTACAATGCCCCGATGCCCCTCCGCAGCGCTTTAGCTCCCCTCCTCTCTCCCATGAAATCCACTATCAATTTACAGCCACCTCCGTGTGACCTGGAAAATCTCATTCTCAGCTCCCCCGGGCAGACTTCCAACTTCCCCAGAGCCTCTTGACCTCGTCCTCCCAGTTCCTCTTGAGTCCTGACAGCATGAACCAGAGAGAAATTAAGAGCTTCCTTTAAATACTATCACTAATGGTGGATATAAATAACACACTTGAATTAAAATGAATCTTAGGGTGGAACTGGAATATTCTATGTGACATTAACAAGTGTTAAAAACTTGGGAAACTTCCTGTCTTCCTTGTAGCAGTCATAAAGACTTACTCAAACCTAGTGGTGCAATGGGGAACAGAAGCAAACAGAGAAATACCTCCAGCCAGATGAGAGGTGTGGCCTTGAACTCTAACCATAACCTTCTCCCCCACCCCCAGCAGTTCTACTTTGGATGATACATGATGTTGGGGAGTTTTTGTCCACAGTTGATGGTGAAGGCATTCTAGTCTTTCTTCTGAACTAAAGAAAGTGTGATCCTTCTTAATAATATTTACCTGTTGCCTGGCCGGCCTGGCTCAGTGGCTGAGCATGGACCTATGAACCAGGTGGTCATGGTTCAATTCCCAGTCAGGGCACAGTTCGATTCCCAGTCTGGGTTAAGGGCTCAATCCCCAGTGTGGGGCATGCAAGAGGCAGCCTATCAATGATTCTCTCTCATCATTGATGTTTCTATCTCTCTCTCCCTCTCCCTTCCTCTCTGAAATCAATAAAAACATATTTTAAAAGCAATAATAATATTTACCTGTCAAAGGAGAAAAATGGAAACCCAGGGAACCTCAGAGACAAAAATAATCACCTTGGTGGTGGAAGTAGTCCCTACCACAGTGGATCTTTTTGGAGGCTGTTGGGAGCGGGAATAAACCCTCGGATGAGATGCAGTGGGATCCTGGGATCAGTGTTGTCACAGCTTCTTCAGGAGCGTAAGGACCCCTCCGTCTTTCTTTCACTTTGGAATCCAGCTCATTCTTTGAAACAATGGGAGCTGTTCAGTAAAGTTAGGAAATTGTTATTCATCATAACCACGTCACATTCTCGGCATGTCTGCATAAATTCAGCCAAATGTAGAATGGGCGAAGGATGAAGGTCCCCTCTGTGGTATCCAGGTATATGACCAGAGTCAACCTTTGCTCCTGGGACTAGAGTTTCAGCATACATCACACAAGACCATCAGCCCCAAAGTGTTCAACGTTCTCTTCCAGCCAAAATGACTCGGTCCATGATCTTGGTGCCACGTGGAATGGAATCCCCCGGGTAAACGGGGACCCACAGCTTGCCCTAGGATGCTGTGCAAGTGCAACACATGTGGAACAAATGTTCATTTCCTAAAGGCAAACCTTTGGAAGTCTTCTTCTGCCCCCACTCCGGCAGGTCTGCCTGTCCCACCGCCTTCCTCCCAACCCGGAGGGTAGATCTATCGCTGACATGCTAAGAGCTGCAAACTGAGTGAGAAGACCGCACCCCCTCTGGGTTTACATGCAATTTACACATAAAATAAAACTGCACGTGGCCTTGTTTCATAGCATATTTGTTTAATTAACCACCTCTGAAAATGCTTTTTTTCTTCAGTTAATTTTCAATATTTAAAAGAAGAGTAAAGGTGTCCGTTTATCTGCACACCTGATCATTGTATAGTGTGAGGAACAATTACATTATCTACTAGTGGAAATGTGTCCGCTTCCCATAGCTAACATTTAGCAGGGGCCATCCTCACTTCCTCCTCCTCTAGGTGGGTCTCAGTTCCTTCCTAAGGGAAGGGGGTTGAGTTGAGGGGACGTTCAATGTCACTGTCCCTTCCGCACATCGATGGACCAAGCTTTACCCTGAGAAAGTCCTCCAGGTGGGTCTGCCTGGGAGACCCGGGTTCCCGATTTCTGCTTAAATTCACATTTGTTTCCAAACGCGGAGCAGTTGGCTCATGTAAGAAACAGTGGAAACACCCAAGGATTCTGACGAGTTTTTACGCTTCTATTTTTAAAGCTGTTTGCTGGCTCTGGGTGGGGCACTCTGCCATGAGTCACAATGACTGTTAAGAACAACAACAACAACAAACATGAGCTGAGCGCTCGCTTTGTGGAGGGCATGGCAGTGGCCTTCCGCGGGCTGTGTGGTTCCTTTGCTATGTCGAAGCCGGGCTCACAGCCGCTCACATGCTGGTCATCCGTGGCCCCTTCGCACCTCTCACCCCGTGACCTGGGTGAGGGCTGAAATTTCTGCCCAGGACCCAGGCAGGGATGAACAAAGCCTTTTGAATAAAAAATATTCCAAAAATAAGGTTTAAAAGAACAAGGAAAAAAAGAAGCATTTGCTAAATGCACGTCCCATATTTTAGGCATGGGAATTTTTAAAACATAGTGCACACACTCTCTGATATTCTTTCTCTGGACTTGCCTGGACATTGATGAGCTAAATCTGCAAGGTCATCAATTGTTCTTTAAAGATATGTTTCTATTGATTTCAGAGAGAGGAAGGGAGAGGGAGAGAGAGAAACATCCATGATGAGAGAGAATCATCCATCTGCTGCCTCTTGCACGGCCCTTACCAGGGATCGAGCCCAAACACCACCCTGCACCCTGACTGGGAATCAAACACAGACCCCCGGAGCACTGGCTGACACTTACTGCTGAGGTGCACCTGCCAAGGCAGTTAAGCTAATTTTAAATATGACCAAACTAGGTCTTCTTTTCCCCGTTTCAAAGATGGTGAAAGCAAGGCTCAGAGAGGACCACACCACCTTCCCATGTTTCTATTGCTTCACACTCTCTC
Organism: Myotis yumanensis; assembly: GCF_028538775.1. Classification (NCBI taxonomy): domain Eukaryota; kingdom Metazoa; phylum Chordata; class Mammalia; order Chiroptera; family Vespertilionidae; genus Myotis; species Myotis yumanensis. The sequence continues at coordinate 12,046,745 of NW_027223752.1, forward strand.
TGTACCAGTGTCCCCAGGTGTGAACCTTGACCTGTCCTTTTCACCTTTGGGGTAAATAAAATCAGGGTGGGTGTGTCACCCCAAATGAGACAGCCAAGAGCTGCACTGAAACATCAGTTGTGTCAATTCTCTAGGGAGTGGGAGACATACAGAAGCTCTTTTCAAGTAACAAAGGACAAACCAACAATGCCCACCTTTGGAGTTGCTCCAGACCAGCTCTACCAGACAAGGCCATGGCCACCAGGCTGTTTCCCTGGCTGTTACTACAGGTTTCTGCCCACCATCAGCAGCAGCCAGTGCTTCCCAGGTGGGTTCTGCAGCTTGGGGCGCCAGGGTGTGCTGTCCTGTTCATACTGCAGCTTAGCTCCATGGGTGACTGGGCCCTGGAGACCCACCTCAGTGGCAGTGGAAGAAAAGGGATCAAGGAGAAATGAGTGCAAAGCTGGAGAGAGTCCAAGCTAAAAGATTATAGATCCAGAAATTATTTTTCCCTTTTAACAAGAATTTCCTTGCCTACAAAGGATTCTGGAAGTAGGCTGGTGCAGGGCTGATTCAGATGTTCATCAAGATCCTCCAGGACCTGCATGTTCCCACCTTTCTGCTCCACCACACAGAGCATGTAGACAGATGCTCCCTCCTGCTCCCAAGGTGGCTGCGGTGGCTCCGAATATCACATCTTCTTGAAGCAAGGTGCAAAAGCAGTACGAGACAGTATCTCTCTCACTCTTTCCCTTTATTTTCCAATATGTGACAGACATTAATTTAAGGGAATTACCTATAGCATTTTATTTAATTAATTCTCTTGAAAACCTGCCTTTTTCCCCTAAAGATAAGATGAATGAATCCATCCATTTTGCCATTCATCCATCTATCTATACATCTATCTATCCACTCATCATTCTTCTACTCAAACAACCATCATCTCAAGAACCCATTTCTACTAGATCCTTGGGTTAGACCTTAAGGATCTTTTTTAAAATATATTTTTATTGATTTCAGAGAGGAAGGAGGTAGAGAGAGAGAGAGATCAATTATGACATAGATCCATTGATCAGCTGCCTCCTGCATGCCTCCTACTGAGGTCTTAGCCCACAACCTGGGCATGTATCCTGACCAGGAATTGAACCGTGACATCCTGGTTCATATGTTGGAAGCTCAACCACTGAGCCATGCCAGCTGGGAGACCTTAAGGATCTTGATATGACTCAGGTAGGTTTCCTCTTGCTCTTCTGGACCTCACACTCCTGGGAAAGATGCATATGGAGATATCACCTAGTTCAACATTGTATGTGCTGTAATATGTGTATGTCCACTAAGTAGCCAGAAGCCAGAGGGACAGGGCTGGGTCTCTCAGCTCCAAGAACAATGTTACTAAGATGGTGACTCTATCCTAGAGCAGGTGGTTTACTGTTTCAGAATTGCACAGTAAGACCCTTTCTTCAAGTCCCATCTTAAAGAAGCATTGCTCTGAGCAAGCTTGGAATTCCTTTACAGGTGTCTAAAGCTAACATTCAAGTCATTCTCCCAAGCTCTCATTATAAACTAAAGATAGGAGCTTGCCACTGTCAACCCACCTCAATTTTAGAGATATGTAATTTCTCCTGGAGTCACACGCTTTCTCTGCAATGGTTCACTTTAAAGGGCAAGGCAATGCTCTGGGTATGAGGGATTGTGTTTTCTTCTTACCTTTGGGGAGAAGAGGGCAGAGAACACCCATTAACACCCCGTGGATAGGGCTTATCTAGAAACAAAGAGAAGCACCTGAGACTCCCTGTCTGGAGGTGGATAAGACTCCGTTTGGGGGAGAGGCATTTAGAGAAAGTCTGCAGGGAAACCAGATTCATGGCTGTTTCATTGTGTGACTAATAGGATTTGCAGATTTCACTCTTCAATGTGTGACTACCTCCACTCCACTGCTTCCAACAAATTAAAATTAAAAAGTAAACCCCCTAAATGCCTACTTCCAGTTGATTTGTTCTTAGCAACATATCAGTGAAAATTGTATTTTAATTTTGACTTTTCTTAAGAATAAATAGTCCAACTGCTTTAACTCTTCAGCTCCTCCATTAAAAGTCCATCTAAATGCAATCAGCTTTATTAGCTCGCACAAATATTAAATTTCTTCCAAAGGTGAGTTATCATTGTGTAATTCCATGGCCTAGCACTTGCTGGAGATTCAAATGCCTCCAAAGTTCAGCTTAGCAATCCATTCTCAACAGTTCGAAGGCTAGTTCTGAGCTCTGGTCTTTTTTTCTTTCTGAACAAGCATCTTCTAGCATAGTACCGTATTCATTCTTATGTCAGTTCCTTAATTCATTCACTAATTTATCTGTTCCATTCATTTATTTTGCAAACGTTTACTTAATCTGTATCTTGTACCCCCTCCCCCCCACTCCCCATACACACACATAAGGGCAGACATTTGAATGAAGCAGTGCGCACAAAGCTGGACCAGCCTGGCTTGATTTAGCTCATCCCTCCTCAAAAAACCAAGCAAACAAAAAACCAGGACATGAAAACCATGTCACAGCAGCAGCATCTGGGATAGATCACCCAGATCTGCCTTTACACAGAAGGCCTCGCTCTACCAAGGGCGGTAAATTTTTAGACGGATGGGCAGCCTTGGCCCTTGGCCACGTCTTGCTGATGCTAAGTGTCCTGGAAACCCTGTGCTCCAGCTTTGAGAGAAACATGTCTCCTCTGGATGCCCCCACCACTCCCCGAGTCCAGGAGGAGACCTGGAGACGACTGTGGGCTGTGATCTCATTTTCAATCGCAGGCTTGCTGTCTGGGGCTCAACATGAGGGCATTTCTCCAAAGTCTTACGTACTTACAAGTCTTTCTTCCCCTCTTAATTTGCCTGGAGCCAGGCTTTCATCTCGACTTTTAGCCAAGAGGCACCTGCTGAAATATTCATCGGCAGAAATTGTGCCATGGGTGCTTTTCCCTACTTGTCCACTTGCACATCATTAGACCGAGGGTGAGGCGAGTGGAAATGGAGTTTGACACCAGACAGTGGAATCCACTCAACTCCAGGTAAGAGGCAATAAACCCTTTTAAACAAAGGAAGTACTGAGAATAGACCTTTTCAGACATTATCTACTCATCCAGGCATCAGTTATTCCTGGAAACTGTTCATTCTTTCAGTATACTTTATTGAATGTCTACTGGGTGTGAATCCCAATGCTGGACACTCAGAAAATCCAGATGAATCGGATTTAGTCCCTGCTTATCAGTCTCACAACCTAAGACAACAGCAAGATAGGACATGTGCGGTTATGAAGTTGGGTGCCAAGGCGCATAGAGCATGACTCCCATTTAGGGACGGGCAAGGGAGATGGGTGCAGCCTTCTGGAAGCGAAGAGTCCTAAGCTAATTCTTGGAGGCCAATACATGGTTTTCCTTTGAAGAGGAAGTGGGTGGCAGGGTGGAGGTTTGGGAGATGTTTAGAGGAAGGGCCAGACTTCCAGGTAGAATCAACAGCAGAAGCAAAGACAGAGATGCGGGAAGAGGCGTCCCTATCCGTGTGACTATGAGCAGCCCTGGGGTGATGAAGGACAAGGTATCATTAGGTGATGAGAGACCTACCAGGAACAGCAGCTGGGTTCAGGTCACAGCCTGGCCTGCACGTCAAGGAGCTTGAACTCTGTCCTTTATTTCTTGGTGGGGAAGGGGGCAGAATCATGTGCTGAGAGCAGAGGGAGATGGTGGTTATATTATGCTTTGGGAATATTATTTACCCTTCAAGGGGATCAGAAGTTGCCAACAGAAGATGAATCAGGAGGCTGTTAAAAGAGTCAGGGAATAACAAGGTTATGAATTATGGTAGAGTTAGTGGGGATGAACTGAAGGACAGAAGTTCAATCACACTTAGAACTTTTTAAATTCATTGCAACAGCCAGTTACTGAGCCCCTGATCCTGCTCTGGGTAAGAGCAGGGAATAGTCTGTCAGGGCCAGAGTCTGCTTTCTTTCTCACAATTTAACTTCCTAAATGGATTCAGTGATCCTGCCTAGCTTTTCAGAATAATCAGATGGTGATCATTGGGTTCAGAAGAAAAGAAATGAAAGAACAATATTGATCATTCATCAAAAGCAAGAGGGTTGAGAAGCAGAGAATAGATCCTCTACAGTTTCATGGATGTGGATTCAGTCTCCACCCAGCCCTCATGTGGCATTTCTTGTTTGTCTTGTGCTGGTAAGAATCACGTGAGTTTTTTCAAATCTCCTTGGATGAAGGCATGACTGAGTCAACTCAGACCACAGCAGCGGCCCAGAGAGTCCAAGGTAGAGATGGCTGTCCCGTTGATGTCTATGGCCCCATAGAAGAAGGCCAGCTCACATGCCAGGTGGCTTTTTAACAAAGCAAATCTCTGATTGCTAGCGGCTCCATGAGGCTGGCATTTATTCTGGAGGAACGATTTATTTTTCACGTTTTCTCTCTAACGTGGATCATATAGGCCCAGTTTCCGGTGTGCCCCATAGGCAGTCTCCACTTTTGTGCTTGTGCCCACATAGATATAAAAGCACATCTGAATTTTGCTTGGAGTTAAATCACTGTGAATGTTCCTGGCTGGATGCGGTTGGATAGAAATCTGGTACCAGGGAAAGCTGGCATGGTAAACAAGAGTTTGGAAGTTACTTCTGCAAAATGGAATCACTGTATATGTGTGTGCATGTTGTATGTATGTAAGTACATGAGCCCTACACACACAGGGATACCTGAGGTGGAAAGGGAAGTAGCTGTCACTTTGGGGTTGCTGTTACAAGTTCACAGGGGCCACGTATCTCTGACCCAGTGTCCGCATCTGTAAAACAAGGGCAATTATGTTTATGAATAAAACACTAGGAGCTCTTGGCATGAGAGGAATACATGGTTGGGGGGGAGCAATTTTATGACAAACCACAGAAAGCATGCAATCCCTGGCCACGCAGGCGATGCTCCTGGAACCCAGCTATGTCACTGAGAGCCGATGGATGGAAAATGCCGATACTCACTCTAAACTACAGAAGCGCACGTTGAAGCTGCTGCTTGTGTAAAGGATGGATTGGAAGATCCGTGACATGGCCGGCTGCCTGTGGGATTCTCACCAGCCCAAATGCAATCAGAAACCTCAGGCTACAGCACGGTTGGTTGAAAAATTGTTCCTGCGCTGTGCCACTTGTGCGAAGCCCCGCATCTTCTGACCAGGCATGATGAGTCCTGTCTGACTAGACTGGAGTCCTACCTACCGCTCCCCCACCCAAAGTGAAGGCTACAGATCTATATCATAAAAGGCCTGTGGTTGTGACGCCATAACGGTGGAACGACCAAACAACCAGTCACTAGGAGGTGCTGGAGCACCTCTTGGGCCCTCTCCCATCCACCGCTGGGGTGCCAGCAGCGTCCGTGGAGCATGCGAGGCATCGAGGGGCGGCAGACATGGCCCTGATGGCAGTCTAGGCCTAGGGGATCCTACAAGCACACGATTTAATCGTGCGCTGGGCCTCTAGTTTTTCTATAAAAAGCTTTCATAAGCAGGGGCCCAGGAATCTCCACAGTCTCTTCTCGGTATCATCAGTACCTACATCCTTTGTTTCATCAGTGATCTATTGGTTCATCAAAAAGCATCGCAATCTTGTGGCTTAAGTCAACAGATGTGTTATCTCACAGTTCCTGTGGATGAAGAGTCTGGGTCCTCTGCTCAGACACTCAGCAGGTGGGAGTCAAGATGTCAACCAGCCGTCTTACATAACGTGACCTAATCAAGGGAGTGATTGTCCCATCAGCTTCACCAGCTATGCCCACACTCAAACAGAGGGGATTATAGGTTGTATCACTGGGGGCGGGCATCTCGGGAGCCTAGCTGGAATTCTTCCCACCACCTGTGTGATTCCTGATGTCTCCTAGGTGCACATTAAGGGAAAATAGTTCTCACCTGTCCAGTCAGGGTGTGAACACATTGTAGAATGGAGGTGATTTTAACCTGGGTTTAGAAGGATGAGTAGGAGTTGGAGCTGAAAAGGAAAAGAGGACCATCCTGGGCCCAGTGAGTGATGGGTCTAACCAGGTGTAATGGTGTAACACGCGTACCTCCTGCTTTTCTGTCCTGTGCCTATTTCTTCTGCCAAGGACACAACGTTTGTCCTGAGAGCCTCCACTGTTCATGTGTTATGCCTAAATCTTACAATGTTCACAGGAAGAGATAACTGAAGAAAACAAAGTACCATGGCCTTCCTCCATACGCTGCCACAGTAAGAATAAACACATATGTAGAGGTGCATTTCCTGTGTGTTAATGCATATGCAAATTACCCAATATTTCTTAAATTAAAAAAAAAGAGTGGATTCTTGAGTTCTATCTCCAGGAATACTGATTTAGCAGAACAGGCGTGACAGCCAGGGATCTGACTTTGGACAAGCCCCGGGGATGTTTCCAAGGCACGTGGTGAGGGCACTGCTTTGAGAAGCATTAGTGTAGCATTTTATTGAGACCTTTCACAGACATGTTTACTTTCTCCCTGGGTGCAACATGCTGCCCATTTCACAGATGAGGTAACTGAGGCTTAGAAAGTCTCCTGCCCGAGTGACTTAACCAATATATAGTAAGAGCTGGGGACAAATTCAGATGTTCTCTGACGAAGCTCAAGCTCTGTTTCTTCACCATCTCCTAAGATGGCCTTTATAGATGTGGGTATTGATCTGATCTACTGCCAACTGGTGTCTGGGCTTTTCTGTTGTTGTCGAGACTTCGTTTCCTTAATACTTATTTTAACTAGACCAAAAGGGCTGCCTTTGCCTGGATTCCTTTAAAAAGCCTTTGTGGAATTCACATTAGCACTTCCATAAAGTCGTAAAAGCCGGGCAAACTACTCTGAGTTTAAATATGGAAGCCGAAACCCTAATCGCAGTTTAATAAAACTAAATATGTACATACTTTATGGTCAATCATCCAGGCCATTTACAGGGTCCCTTGGCTTTGAAATGAGTAAGTCTCAAATGGGGGCGTAGATGAGCCGGGCTTGACATGACATATATTGAAATAGACTGTGGAGCGATCACTTAGGGATGGAAACCGTGCTTCAGCCCCAGTGAACCAAGGCTAAGAGGCAAATTATTCAATTACAGTAAATTTACAGTAGCTTAATATTTGATAAAAGTGGTTCTTCCATCATCAGAGCATCTTATTGAAAACCCTTGAGCAGCGAACTAGCGCCGGAAACTCTTAAGATGTTTTAGCCACTTATTAAGAAAATTCATCTAGCTTGATCTTTTATGAGCAGTCTGCTTTGAATATATATATATATATATTGTAATATATATATATATATATATATATTACATTTTTTGTAATTGGCAGGTACTTTGTGCAGGCGCTGGTGGCCTCGGAATTAACCTGCTAATTAAACAGCTCCAAAGTAACCTACAAGCGGGGGTGGGGTGGACGGGGCACTTGGGGACATCCACTGGGGGAAGGCTGCGTGGGGCCCAGAGCCTGGCCTTGCAGAGGGGCACCGTGTCTGTCCTTGGGACTTGGAGGTGAGGATGAGTTCCCTAGGACTGGCCCCATTGAGATATGTGTGGTGTGCCTAGCAAGGGGGCAGACTGAGCTGTGAGAAGGGCAGTTGCACGTCACATGACAAGTTCAAGGCAAGGTTGTTGTCTGTCCAAGGAAGCTCTAAAGCGGGCCTTCTCAAATTTTAATGCAGAGGAATCCCCAAAGGATTTGGCTACAATGCAGCTTCTGATTCAGCCCACCATTCTGCATTTCTAACCAGCTTCCTGGTGATGAGCGATGGATGCCCTGCCCCTTCCCTGCCTGAGGACCCCGTGTGAGTCACAGAGATACAGTGGGTGCTCCTGGCACCACCTGGATGACCTGCATGTAGGCCGACCAAGGCTCCCAGCAGATACCTGCATCGTAGGACGACAGATCACAGTGGGCACGACCCCTGGTGGAGTTTGAACCTGAGCTTGATCAGTGTGCAGGCCTGTGGTTTGGGATGTGCTGTGCAACCCCCCTGAGAGAATCTCAGGCCACTGGACCTGCAGTGGAACACAGGGCTGGTCCTGTTTGCTTGGCTCCTCCAGTGGATGCATTTAAATACAAATGCCTGCACTGCAGCCTGGAGTCCCCACCATGTAACTGAATATTCCCTCTGCCCCAGCCCCTCCTTGCCAAGCCCCCCCGACCCCCTCCCCCAACCCCCGCTGGTAATGTTGATGCCTCTAACTTCCAGAACCAGAGCGCTGCTTCTTAATCTGGGTTTAGTTAAACCTCCCCTCCTGCTCAGGCACTGTCGTCAAATATAAAAGAGGCAAGAGAGGGGGTGGAAATGCTAATTAGGCCCTGTCACCATTCCAGGGACTGTAGGGAGAAGTCCCAGCATGCAAATCAGGTTAAAGCTGCCCTGAGCTGCTCAGGGGGCAAGGGTGGGGGCGGGGCTGGACTGACAATCGCAGGGTGAAAAGGTAAGAACTGGTGCTCTACCTCCTCCCTGGCCTCTCCCCGCATCTGTTCATCCATTCTGCAGTGGCCCTGAGGCACCAGAGCTGCAGGACACCCAGGAGGCAAAGTAGAATTCCAGGAGGTTCGTGTATGCCAAGTGTGTGTGTGTGTTTAAATAAAACACTTTCTGCTCCCCAATGTTGCAGCTGCATTCAGAGTAAAAGTGAGCTAAATGGCTTTACACACACACACACACACACACACACACAGCCACCATTCAGCTCAGTATAAATGTCACAGCGTCAAATACCAAATACAGAGAATTATTAACGTAAGTGGCCTCCTATAATAAAGCTCATTATTAATAGGCCTATTAGCTTGGCATTCATTTCAACTGACAGCAACTTCTTTCTGAGGCAGCTGTTGGTTCCCTTTTTACATCCGAGACCCCTCCTGACATCTCCATGTAGATTAAGAGGCAGAGGCAGGGGTGGGGGAGGTGGGAAGCAGGGGTGGGAGTCATGTGGATTATTTTAAAAGGGAAAGGGAGACTGCAGTTACTATTTATTGAGCACACAGTAGAAAATAATGGTGAATATCCCTAAGCATGTGTCACGCGAGTTACATGTGTCATTCTATCTGATGCAGAGAAAACGCAGGACACCAGGTGCATTTGAATTTCAGAAAAACAGCACATTTGTAGTGGATGTCTTGAGTATTGCCTGGGGCATACTTAGAATAAACATCAGGTGTGATTTATCTAACATTAAAAATGAACTTGGAGTCCTGTGTCTTTATCTGGTAATTAGAGAGCAAGTTCTCTAATTGTGATCCACATTTTATGAGTAGAGATACTGAAGTTTAAAGGTGTAAGGTCCAAGGTCAGACCCCAAGTTGCCTTAGACGCCCTGACTTTGAACCTGACTCATTCCTGAGCTCATTCTCTGGCCACCATTCTCATGAGGCTGTCTACCCACCCACCAATCACAACACATAGCTCATACATTCATCTTCCCATTCATCCTCCCAGAGTTGCCCATAGCTGTCCTTATTATACCCATTCTGCAGATCAAATTGAAGTTCTGAGCAGTTAGCTAACAACAGAGTCATTTCAGTTATTTGGTGATTATTCATTGAGTGTCTCCCTGTGTCTGATTCTCTGCTGGACCCTGGATACATAAAACTCAGACACAGGCTCCATCTTCAAACCCTGGGAATAGAGTAAATGGAATAAGTGAAATGAACATGGGGGTTTGTGCTCTCTACTCCCCAAAACACTGAAATCAGCATGTCAGTTTCTCTTTTGACAAAGGTCTCACCTGATAAAGACTGTCTCACGGGCAGATGTCATTGCCTGATCCTTATGTCCAATCTTAAAGGAAATCCGGGATTGCCATATAAGAAAACAATGTCACAGTTTCAGCTTAAACATATTGTAAAAGTCCTGGGGGAATGAAACATAAGTGAAAAATATGAGAAATTTAATAAATGGGAATTTGCAGAGACCAGTTTAATATCACACAGAAAATGACATGAAAAGATGGCTGCCCTTCATTCCTCAATCTGAGCTCAGGATCGAATGATGGAGATCAGATTAGTTGACATCTGCTTACTCAATAGTTATTAGATATTAGAGGCCCGGTGCATGAAATTCATGCACTGGGGGGGAAGAGGGTTTCTCTGCCATCTCACAGTCCAGGAGCCCTCAGGGGATGTCCAACTGATGGCTTAGGGAAGTGGGCCTAAGCCAGGGGTGGGCAAACTTTTTGACTCGAGGGCCACAATGGGTTCTTAAACTGGACCGGAGGGCCAGAACAAAAGCATGGATGGAGTGTTTGTGTGAACTAATATAAATTCAAAGTAAACATCATTACATAAAAGGGTATGGTCTTTTTTTTTTTAAGTTTTATTCATTTCAAACGGGCCGGATCCGGCCCGTGGGCCGTAGTTTGCCCACGGCTGGCCTAAGCCATCAGTCAGACATTTTTAGAGCTGCTGCACAGGCTGGAGAGGCTCCCACCACTGCCACTGTGCTCTCCAGCTGTGAGTCCAGCTTCTGGCTGAGTGGCACTCCCCCTGTGGGAACACAGTGACCACCAGGGGGCAGCTCCTGCATTGAGCATCTGTCCCCTGGTGGTCAGTGTGCATCATAGCAACCTGTCATTCTGCCATTAAGTCAATTTGCATATTAGCTTTTTATTATATACGATTAGTAGACGGCAAGTACTATACATTGAAAGCATATATTGTTGTCAGAGGACTCTCAGCAGTCACATACCCTCTCTGAGTCTCAAGTTTCTCACCTGTAAAACAGGGATTGCACAGTAGATAACAGGGCAATGGGAATGTCTTGATCAGAGGTGACTTGGAAAAATGATCCTAGTGGAAATGACAACAATGATTTGGAAAGAGAAAGACACACACAGAGGGAATGGAGGTGGCATTTGCAAGGTAAATCTTCTCTGTGCAGCTTTGAAGGCCAACGTTTTGCTAAATATATAAATTTTGCTTAAGAATATCTGTGGACTTACAGTTCACAGGGAGACAGATTCCCCAACAATTTCTCTAACTTCTAAAAGTTCTGTAAACTTTCTCTTTATTTCATGGCTGAGGTTGTCTACTTTCTATGACTACATTTAATATGCAATAGCTGGTTTTCTGTTTCACCAAATACATCATCTATGGAGATGAAGAATAAGGAGGAATAAGTTGAAAATCCTAGGCTCACTCAGTCATTAATCATTTATTTTATTTTTAATCCATTATACCTGAATCCCATCCATTGATCTTTACATCTTTCTGTCTGTCTAATCATTCACTCTTCTATCTATGTATGTTTCCATATACCCACTACTCATTCTCCCCTACATCTATTTCACCATATCTCCCCCCTCATCCATCCACACACTCACTCAACCACCCACTCATTCACCCATATATCCATTCAGCCATTCATCTATCTATCTATCTATCTATCTATCTATCTATTCATTCAATCATCCATTTTATTTCATTTACTAAATGCTTACTGAACATCAGTTATAGGCAATCACAATATTAGTATTGACTAAGCCCGGTCCATTCCCTCCAGGGATCTCACAGCTCACTCAAGGAAATGAGCATTTAGCAGCCAAGTTACAGTAGCATCTTAAGAAGATCCAGTCTCTTTCTTTGGGTATTTTCAAAGTCCAAAGACCACATAAGGCAAGGAGTCTTCAACTCTGGGCTACAAAGAAGCTCTTAGCCTTCTTGAGGAAGTAACTCAGTTGCCTGACAAGTTTTCGAACTACATCAGACAATGAAAAATGGTGGAGAGTACATTTGCTTCACTTGGTGTCCATTCTGACTTCCCAAATTCCAGGTGCTTTCATAGGGTGAATGCCTTTGCTGCACAAAAATGCTACAATTGAGCACAGTTAGCGTGACACCAGATATAACATTCCAGCAATTTCCTAGTTAGAGTCCGGTTCTTTTTTTTTCTCTTGTCTCTTCATATTTCAACTAAGTCCAAAGTTATTCATCCTGGTGTTAGACTCCTAATTCCTGCCTATGCATAATGGAGCGGGAAGATCTGTGCTACTCGAGGACCTAAGCTGTTACTTAACCTTGAGTCTCCTTGGCTGTGATTTAAAGCCTTTCAAGCCCTTTTTAAGAGAGAAAGACGTTTCTCATTCTAAGATTAATATCTGCACTCTCCATTCCCACCTGGAGGAAGTGATATGAGGCTTAGAGCATGTGTCTGGGTCAGAATCCCCAAGAAAGAACTGAGCTTCTATCGTCCATTCATTCATCCATGGATCATGCATTCATTAAGCATCTACCATGTGCTGGACACTGCGAAGCCAACGATGACTCTCTTTTCCGTAAGAATCTTGCAGCCAATTAAGCACAATGTCAAATGCACACCTATAGCTCACGCTGACTAAGAGTGACGGGCTGCCCAGAAAGAGTACAGCTATGAGACGTCAGAGCAAGGAAAGATGCCAGCTCATTGGCACACACGTGTGTAGGAATCCAACAAGTGTTTACTGATTCATTCATTCCTTTAACCAATCTTGGTCATCTACCATGTGCTCACTCTAGGGATAGAATGGGTGGATAACAAGCAGCCGGTCTCTGCTCTCTGTGATGTCTGTAGTTTAGTGGGATGGAAGCCTGGGCATGTTGAAGTGGATTAGATGGTTGAGGTCTGGGAAGAGGAGTGTTTTTCAGGCAGAGGGAGCAATGTGCACACCAGCCACTACATGGGTATGGGCAGCAGGTGAAAAGAAGACAGTGCGTTCAGTGGGACCATGGAAAGTAGCAGCCAGATTAGGTCTTTCGTCAGACCTTGGAAGAACATGACAGCATCCCCGAGTGATAGACGTATAGGAGCCTCTGAAGTTGTTTCAGGAAATGGTAGGAGATTGCAGGGCTGACCTGGCAAGAAAGGAAAGATGGAGACTGGTACTAAGAATGCAGAAGAGGCTGTCCCAACTACAAGAGCAAAGGACAGGGAGCCTGACCCGGGGCAGGGGTACATGGTGAGCGCCTCGGGGAGGAAGTGAGAGGTAGGACGGAGAAAAGCCAGGCAGCCATGGCCCCCTGGATAGAGCTGCTGAAGTCAAGAGGGACAGGAACCCTGGGTGCTCACAGGTGCAGCTCATGACTCCTGGTGCATAGATAGGCACTGGTTTCCAGCATCCCTGAGGGGACAGTGTGGTCACATGCCTGAGGCCTAGACAGTGGACTGTGAGAATGGGAGTCTTGTATGTCACTTCCACCCATAACCTTGACAAAGACCTCCCACCCATATGCTCTGCGCTCTCACCTCCTAGAATGGAGCAGAGGGACCAGGCGACAGAGGAAGGGGTTCCCTGAGGGCTACCTAGTGGGGGGTCAGCAGGCGCATCCACCCCAGGCCAATGAATGGGAATGGCTCTGTTCCAATAAAACTATATATGAAAACATGTGAGAGGCCAGTGGGAGCACCTGGATTGTCATTTGCCAGCCCCCGGCCCAGAGCAAAATACCCCCTTCCAGTGGCCTCATTGGACAAGGATAACAAGAGACAAGATGTAAACTTTTATTTGCTAAACTTCTGAGACCTGGGAGTTGTTTGTTATCCTAGTTGGCCTTGGCCTATGGAAGAGGAGGGGGGAAAGGCTATGCAAATGCCCCATATTCCTTGGAAAATGAGAGAACTTATGGGGTATACGGTGTGAAATACCACCCCAGGTTTTAAACAATCCTTTAAGATTGAGTGACTGGGAATTTGTAGGAAAAAAGACCCCAGACACCTAGTGAATTCTGGGGAGGTGCAACCTATGAACGGCCAAGGATTCGGTATTTCATTGTAGAGAATTGGCATGAATGGCAGCTGAGGGCCCCTTGTTGTGATGCGGCCTGGTAATCGGGGATTAGACATTGTTCATTGATGGAAAAGTGTGCTGCCTGCATCCAGGATTCAAAGGAAGACGGGAAAGGAGCCGTGGCTCTTCGCCAGAGGTGTGCTGACGCAGTCTGTCAGGAAGCCCTCAGGTAACTGCATCATAATTTACACTTTGTCCTACAATGGGGGTCATTGATGATAGAGCTCCCCCTTTGCCTGCTTCCACTTCTCCTAGTGAATTTCACAGGGCGAAAACGTGGGGTGTGTGGTATGGGGGCTCGTGTATGAATATGTGTGTGCGTGCATGCCTGTGTGTGCATCTGTATGCATGCCTGTGTGTGCATGCCTGTGTGTGCATCTGTATGCATGCCTGTGTAGGTGTGCATGCCTGTGTGTGCAGGCCTGTGTGTGCAGGCCTGTGTGTACTCTCACTTAGAGTCAGGAGAGATGGAGCAGGAGGAGCTTGTGTCCATCGCTTGAATAGATTGGATTGGTTTCCTCATGCCCCATCACACAGGGCCCATACGTTTGCCTCTGCAGCCACGTGCAGGCTCCTCAGGAGCTGTAATGGGCCTCTTAGTCAGACCAGCTGTGAGCACTCACAATCCATCCTCAGTGGCATCCTTCAGAGCGGATTGGAAGGTCTTCTTGATCGACTTAGAATTGAAAGGCAAGAAGACAAAAGTGTTTTTCTTGCTGGCATCCACTGCCTTCTCTTACAGAGATTCCCTCCTGCCTGAGTGACAAGGGGTTTCAAGTCTCCCTAAAAGCCCAGGGACCAAAATTCCAGCACTAGGTCACCTTGAGACAGCACACTCCCTCTTCCAGGCTCTCTCAGCTTTTCTCCAAGGCACCAGAAGGTCTGCCTTTCGTGCACTGAGCTGTTTATACTGTGTATCCACAATGAGTTCAGAATCGGTCCCAGAGATGTGAGAGCAAGGGGCCAATTTTCAGGCTGCTGGGGCCAAATCCAGATTTTCAGCTGATCAGTTGTGTGATGACCGACAAGTCACACCCTTCTCTGGGCTCTGGCTGCCTCCTGCAATGTACAGATTCAGGGTTGCATCAGATCTCTGTTTTCCAAAATGTGTTCTAAAGGATGTTAGTAATTAAATGGACAAGCGTCCCCATGGTAAATTTCATCAGGAATTGCATTTCAGTCCTCATAAATGAGATCAAAAATAACAGCAGCTTAAACAGGATGGAAATGTACTTTTCTTTCAAGTGAAGAAAGTCCAGAGATAAGCAGTCCTGCGCTGGTCTGATTCCTCAACCTTTCTCCTCTACCATCCTTCACCGTGGCTCCTAACTTCAGAGTGGTGCTGTGGCTCAAGATGGTTGCCAGAGCTCTAGCCATCATGTCTCCACCCCATGGAACAGGAGTGAAGAAGTCTGAAGCCTGGTGGACAGAATGGTGCTTCCCCTGGATCTCTCACTACCCTCTCAATTGCCTTTCCTGAAGTCCCTTATGGCACTTTCATTTTTAGCTCATGGGTCAGAATGTAATCACATGACCACATCCAGCTGCAAGGGGTGATGGGAAATGCAGCACTTTAGTCCGGGGTATTGCCAGTGTGAATGAACTCAGAGTTCTGTGACCAAGGGAGTTGGAGAGCATGCGTGCTCAGTGATAACTAGCCATCCAGGCTGCAACTGCGGAGGAGGCGTGCAGTATGCTGGATTGCCGTGGAGTAGAAATCTCTTCTCTGTGCATTTCAGAGATTTTTATATGCCTACGAACACTGTCAGACTTCCTGTATGAAGCATGTCCCATAATTATTTGATTATAGACTTCTTTCATTGAAGAACGTCACATGCAACGAAGTCTAAGACAATCTGAGGAAAGCTCTATGCGATGAGCTCAAATGCCCTTGGTGAATGACAAGGTGCTGGATGATCTAGATGAGGGGTCCCCTTCTCTCACCAGATGCTTTGAGGGCAGCCACGATTCCCATTCATCTTCCCCTCATGCCGACCTCCTGGGCGCCCCTGACGACCTCAGGGATGACGAGGGAGGCCTCTGTGGACACTGGCCTCTCTGCACTTAGGGGGACTCGCGAGGACCCCTTCTTCCTTGTCACATCTACGCATGTGCTGGTGGGTTTTTATTGAGATGAGATCATGGGGTGTTAGGCAGCAAAGTCTTGATTTGATTCACATCAAGTGAGGATGTAATTGGAAGCAATCAGACTGAAGTGTCCCATTTTAGGAAAAGCCCTTGATGCAGCGAAACTTAGTGACAGTGCCGTCATGATTTAAAGGGCCAGTTAATTAGAAAAGAAGAGAGAGAATAAGAAAATGATCCTGCCTCATGTTCCCTTCAGGCCAGGCTCTGTACTTGTTCCATTCACAATGTGATGATACAGGATGATGTCCACATGCAATCCTAACTTTCCAACTTTCCAGGGGCATCACTGCTCCATTTATACGTGTTTGTGAGCCCCTGCTATCTTGGAAGCCCTTTGTCTTTGTCCTTCAGAAGCTCACAGTCAAGCAGAAGAGAAGAATAGAAACAAAAGTCAGAAAACAGTTCCCAGGTCCTTGTAGAGCAGCAGATGGTGGGTAGAGAGGAGCCAGGTGGTGAAGGGGTGAGCGCTGGAGGAAGACGTGCCTTGGCTACTGTGCTTTAGACTTTCTGGAAATTACTTGACTTATTTGTGCCTTAGTTTCTAATAAGTAAAATGGAATAGAGAAGAATTCCCCACCCAGCCAGTGTGGCTCAATGGTTGAGAGTTGACCTATGAACCAGGAAATTATGGTTCAATTCCCAGTCAGGGCACATTCCAAGGTTGTAAGCTTGATCCCCAGTGGGAGGCATGCAGGAGGCAGATGATCAATGATTCTTTCTCATCATCGATGTTTCCAACTCTCTCTTTCTCTCTCCCTCTCTCTCTCTCCCTCTCTGAGATCAATAAAAATACATTTTAGAAAAGAATTTCACCCTAGCTGGTTTGGCTCAGCAGACAGAGCATTGGCCTGTGGACTAAAGGGTCCTGAGTTCCATTACTGTCAAGGGCACATGCTGGGGTTGCAGACTTGATCCCCAGTAAGGGGCATGCAGGAGGCAGCCAATCAATGATTCTCTCTCATCATTGATGTTTCTATCTCTCTCCCCTCTCCCTTCCTCTCTGAAATCTCTCTCTCTCTCTTTCTCTCTCTCTCTCTCTCTTTCTCTCTCTCTCTCTCTCTCTCTCTCTCTCTCTCTCTCTATATATATATATATATATTATATATATATATATAATTTCCCTCTGACAGGATAGTTTTCACTATAAATCACTCACCTAGCATTGGAACTGGCATGGGAGCATTCAGTGGTGGCTTTACTGTTGTAGCTGCCGCTGTTGTTATTAACGTTATTTACTCTTATTATTATTGTCATGGCAATAGAGCCATGGAGCCACACAAAGGAGAAGAGGACAGTTGGGGAGAGGGGCTGAGTAAAGAATAGCTTCATACCATGGCAACTTTGAACTGAACTGCAGAAGAGAAAATGTTCCAGGAGATGAACGTATCTCAGTGGTCATCTGGACCAGCCTGCCCAGCATTTCAGACCACATCTGTGGTCCCTGCCACACTCTTATTGGCTACCAGCGGCCAGTTCCAGCGAGTTCTAACCAGCAGACATCTTTCTTTAGCTGGCTCTGTCTACATATTTAAATTTGAATGATTCTCTCCCATTTTATGACTGTCATCCCCTGTCCCTATAGAAGTTTTACCTGATGTCTTTCTGACCATCTTCTAGGTAAAGGTATAGGTAAAAAGAGAGACAGTGGCCAAGCCCTTTGGAAGGAGTGAGGCCTGAATCAAAAGGCTCACAGTGAGGCAGAAGGCAGAAGGTGGAGAAGGGGCTGGACCACGGGACAGGTGAGGGAACCTGGGCAGAATGTACCAAGTGAGAGTGTGTCACCTCCATGGACCCATTCAGAGCTGATCACAACTCTTCCTAACCACGGCAGAACCTTGGGCAAAGGACCCCCACCTCTTGCAGCCTCCTATGTCCTTGATTCAAAAGGAAGGTGTGGGTTAATGGTGTCAAGAGGATCTGATTCCAATTACCCGGTTCTCCAGAGGCATCGTAGGAGGGCTCTGGCGGGAGGAAAAGCATCTCCATCTATAGATCCACATATGTCACCCAGAAGCTTCTGAGGCTCTTGGAATTTCTTGCATGAAGTACGGCTATCCAGAGAATAATCCCCAACATGGCAGTTTCTTTGATAAGCAGTTACATCATCTCTCTAGATGCTACCACCAGCAGCCTCAGCATACAGGGGCTGTTTGTGAAAATGCAGGCTCTCAGGGTCACCCCAAGAAATATGGTCTATTCAGATGCAGGGGCCCAGTCTCTCCGCCCCCTCCCTCTGACTCAGAGCCGAGCAGCAGGGCTAGTTGGAATTTCAGTTTTATTCTTGTGTTTTAATTTTATTTATTTTCCAATTGACATACCATATTATATGAGGTTCCAGTGAACAGCATGGTGATTAGACATCTATATAACTTATAAAGTGATCACCCCATAGGTTACGTGCCCATCTGACATCACCCATGGTTATTACAATATTCTTGACTCTGTTCCCTATGCTGTAGTATTTTTAGTACATCCATGTGACTGCTTTTATAACTGGCAATTTGTACTTCTTCATCCCTTTCACCTCTTTCATCGAGCTCTCCTATCCTCCCCTTCCCTCTGGCAACCATTAATTTTGTTTTGTGTATCTATGAATGTGTTTCTGTGTTGTCTGTCCATTTACTTTGTTATTTTTAGATTCCACATATCAGTGAAATCATTCGGTGTTTGTCTTGCTCTGTCTGACTTATTTCACTTAGCACAATACCCTTTAGGTCCATTTATGTTGCTGCAAATGGTAAGATTTTATTTTTTTAATATGGCTAACATTTCATTGTGTATATGTATCACACCTGTCAGAATAGCTACCATCAATAAATCCACAAACAGCAAGTGATGAGGATATGGAGGAAAGGAAACCCTCATCCACTCTTGGTGGGATTATAAATTGCTGAAGCTGGTATGTAGATTCCTCAAAAATTAAAAATAGAACTACCATAGGACCAAACAATTCCACTTCTGAGTATGTATCCCAAAAAAATAAAAAAATTTAATTCAAAGATGTATATACACCCCTATGTTCCTTGCAGCATGATTTACAATAATACAAGCATAACCAATATATGGGAGCAGCCCAAGTGTCCATCGACAAATGGATAAAGAAGCTGCTTTCAGCCTTTAAAGAAAATAGCTCCTTAGTCCTCAGCTTCCCTCTTGTGCTCACTGAAGTTCTTAGTAATGTTTCATGACACACCTGTTCACAAATGTATGAAAGTAAAAATGAAAGCGGAGCTTTTGTGATGAAGGTTAAATTATTATTATTTTTTGTTAATTTTAAGGCTTCTTGAGGACATTAAACTAGTTTGTCTAAGTCCTGTGCTTTGTTTTTTTTCTTTGATACATTGAGAGCTTAAATAAGGAACATTTTCCATGAATCCAGGGGACAGACCATCAAAAGAGGAGGCACCCAGAATGGGCACAGGAACCATGTCCCCACTCAGCAGAGGTACAGAAGATGGAAAGTTGCACATTGAAAAGAGTTCTTCTCACATGGTCAGGTTGGCT
This sequence comes from Myotis yumanensis, assembly GCF_028538775.1. Taxonomy (NCBI): domain Eukaryota; kingdom Metazoa; phylum Chordata; class Mammalia; order Chiroptera; family Vespertilionidae; genus Myotis; species Myotis yumanensis. The sequence goes on from NW_027223752.1 coordinate 12,066,175, forward strand.
CAGTGGTTGAGCATTGACCTATGACCCAGGAAGTCTTGGTTTGATTCATGGTCAGGACACATGCCTGGGTTGTGGGCTCAATCCCCAATGTGGAGCATGCAGCAGGCAGTCAATCAATGATTCTCTCTCCTCATTGATGTTTCTATCTCTCTCCCTCTCCTTTCCTCTCTGAAATCAATAAAAGTCTATTTAAAAAATAAAAGATCCCTAGCTGGTTTTGCTCAGTGGATAGAGCATCGGCCTGCAACTGAAGGGTTCTGGGTTTGATTATGGTCAAGGGCACATGCCCAGGGTTGCAAGCTTGGTCCCTGGTGGGGGGCATGCAGGAGACAGCCAATCAATGATTCTCTCTCATTGTTGATGTTTCTCTCTCTCTCTCCCCATCTCCCTTCCTCTCTGACATAAATTATATATATTTTATTATATATATATATAATAAAATAAAAGAGTTTTTCTCAGGGAAGCCAGTGCATCAGTCTTGAAGGCAAATGTCATCTGTGTGTGTCTTCATGGTTGAGAGCTGCCGTGGTGGCCAGGATGGGTTTCCCAGTGTGGGCTAGACTCCCAGCACCACACCACACTCAGTAGCCATGCAAACGTAGACAGTCTGGATTAAAGTCTAAATGTGTAATGCTCATATATTTTTTTGGAATGCATGTGTGTATTCAATTAAATAGCAGTTGCCTGTCATATAATAAGGACCAAAAGGTGTTGATGACTTTCTTGCTTTTCTCCTATTCTCAGGATGGTTTCATTCATTCAAGTCTTTTTCCAAAATGTAGTTAGCTTACTAGTATGTGCTTGGGGCCTGGAAAACCTAATACCAGCATATGAACTACATGTTTTAATTAACAAGTCTATATTAAACATCTTTTCAGTTTACAAACTGTGCTATGTACCATGGGGAATTTAGAGTTGGTCCTTTATTCTAAAGGAGCATAGTTGGAATGGCAAAGCAGAAACACATGCATAATTGAATGACTGTAAAAGTCTACAATGGGAAGATAGGAAGGGTGCTCTATGGCCATTTGGGACTCATGGATCAATAGTAGAATGATTGGCATGTGTTGAGCTGTTCAAGGCAGACAGCTTCACTTCTTCATCTCTGCATGCCCCAACCCTATCGTCAATGACACAAACTGGGGCATCAGTGAATGTGTCTTAGGTTAATGGATCAGTGGATGGATGAGTTAATGAATGAATAATGTTCTATTTTTTATTTCTATGACTGGAATTTGGCTCACAGATTCTGTGGTCAGCCATATAAACAAGGCAAAGTGGAGGTAGATTTCTCTGTCCTCAGGAATCTGGACCTTCAGTTGGAATACTTGAATGAGGAGGGGCTCAACGGCTGGAACCATCTGAAGCTCATTCATTCCCATGCCTGGTGCTCAATATTGGCTGCAGGCTGTCACTGATGGGGGCACCTCCATGCAGCCTCGTTGTGTGGCTAGGGCTTCCTCACATTGTGTAGGTTCTATGAGTGACATCTCAAGACAGAGAAACAGACAAGGACTATATTTTCTTTACCTACCTAGTGTCAGAAGTCACACAGTATCACTTCTGGTCTCTTAACAGATAAGTCCACAGTCACAAATGCTTCCCAGTTACGGGGAAGGGGACAAAGACTTTCCCTCTTGCTGGGAAGTGCTAAGGTTTTGGAAGAACTAGAAATATTGTGGCCATTTTTGGAAAATCCTCCATAAGTGTGACACATCTGAATGGATAAATGAATGAATGAATTCTTCTGATTTCAGATGCACCACAGTTTGAGCTGAGGTGGGTTGGAACAGATTTTTCAGCAACCTTGGGACAGGGAGGCCTGGAGAGTAGAATTTGACAGAATGTTGAAGACTTAGTAGAATTTTGAAAGTCAGGGGTGAAGGACCTCTTCTGAACTTAGGATGTAAAGGAATGGTTCAGGGGAACACAGAGCAAACCAATTGAATTGGAGACCTGGAAACATGAGGGGAATATGAAGGAAGACAGGACTGGAGGAATCTTCAGAGCTGAGGACCATGGCCACGGAATGAATTACCATGCAAAGCTCATCTTGCCATTTCCCAAATACTTCCTTGGAGACAGTGGAGGGACACATGGGCCGTGTTTCAGGTCAACGTGTAGTGAATCAGCAAAATCCACTTGAGAGAGGATGGGAGATAAGGGATAGGCATAGAAGGTTGATTCTTGTAACTCTGGAGATGAGGAAAACTGAACAAAAAGGACAATTACTCAACTGCTTTTATTTAAAATGACACTTAAATCTTTTCTTTCTTGAAGAAATGGACAAGGTAAAGAATGAACATATCCATTTTCTTTATCTTTGGAGGCCAACACAGAGGTGGAAAGTGCTCTCCAAGGAAAGCGAGGTAAGGTCACTGAATTTACCCAACTCCATCCCCTGAGCTTAAAATGCAGGCTGGCCTGAGAGAAACTTTTATTTCTCCCTCCGATGCTAATTGAATGTGCAGATAGAGGTACCAAAGTGACTACTACATTAAAATGAAATATGTCCCCCGAGTCCCTGTTCCATCCATTCGCTTGCCCACTGCCCTCTACCCTGGCAGAATGATAACTTTTTCTGGCCAACAAAGACAATCTTCAGTTATTATTTCTCTTTGTTTCTTTTCATATTTTCTAATGGAAGCATTCCAGTATCTGCTAGAGAGAAAATTAGCCATCTGAACTCTGCTTCTTCCTCTCTCTCATTTTCTTTCTTTCCATGTCTCTCTCTTCTCATCAGATTAGTGAGAAAATTCAGCATTGACTCTCTTGAAAGCTTTTGGCTCTGCACAGCCTGGGTAACACATGGAAGGGGCTAAGATTAAACCTTAATTTAACTCTGTCTCTCACCCAAACGTCACCAGACTCCTGGCCCCATCTGACTCTTTATAATTTTCTAAGAAGCCTGGAGGAGGATGGCCCCACAATGCCTGTTCCTCCAATGTGACCTTCTTTGCCTGGTGGTAAAATCCAAGATGGAATTAGGAAGGAGAGGAGAGTGTGAAGAAATGAATATGTATTGAGTTCCTGGCATATGCCAGGTACTTTAAATGCATTATCCTTTTAGATAGAACAGCCCTAAGATTAAATATATGGTTTTCCTGCACTGATTGCCAACATACTGATTGTCACTGAGGCTGGAATAGGCCTGAGTGTGCCCACTGGCCAGCACAATCCCAGTGACCAGAAGTTCCAACAATGGCTCTCCAAGTAGGTGTTGCCTAGTGTTCTTCATTACATTAGCCAAACATATGTAAATACCTATATAAACATTTATATGTATACACATCCTACATAATAAAAGGGTAATATGCAAATTGACTGAACGTCTGAACAACCAGTTGCTATGATGTGCACTGACCACCAGGGGGCAGACACTCAATGCAGGAGCTGGTCCCAGCCCACAGGCCCCAATTGCCCAATCGAGGCCTGCTGGCCAACCTCTTGGTTCTTTCCCCTGGCCGGCAGGCTCCGATCACCTGATGGTGAATGGGGAACTGGGGCTGGGTGGCAGTGGGGGACAGGCCCAGCAGCTGGCAGCTGGGGAAGATGCCCCTGATCACAGGCCAGGCCTAGGGACCATACCCATGCACGAATTTCGTGTGCTGGGCCTCTAGTAATATATAAATGAAGAATCTTCTTTATAATATTTATTGAATAGATACGTATACAACTCACACTGTCTACACAGGCCCTGGATCCAGACCAGCCTTTCTCAACATTCTTGCCCAACAATGTCCTGCATCAAAAGCTGCCTCTGTGGTCCATGCAGCCACCCCACACCCCACTGCCCTTTCTCAGCACCTCCTTGTAATTGCTTGTTCCAAGGCCACCTCCCCTTGGGAATCTGTCCATCTTGGAGGGTGGATGTTCATCTTTTCCTCCCAGTAATTTCTGTGCCTCAGTCCATGCCTGAGACCTCCTGGAGTCATAAACATGCTTCTGGGAGAAATGAACCAAGGCAACCTGAGGTCTTAAGAGCCATTCTCTTCATATCTTGAAGTGTCTCTTAAAAGAGGACCTCCTCAACCTAAAAAGAGCTTTCCACTGAAGGATAATTAATTTGGAAATGAAAGTACATGTAGGAAGCAGAGCAAGAAAAGAAGGAAGGATACATATACTCAAACTGTCACCACACTTAGGGCTCCGTAGGACCATTTCATCATTTAAGAAAAAGGCAAAACCACTGTGCATATAATTGAATTTAAATGGTGAAAATCATATTCCTTCTCACTGTGCATTAGAGATACTATTTTAAAAGAATTTCTAATATAAACACATTCTCTCCAGCCCTCATTTTCCCCCTTTTGCTCCTGCTCTCAGGCACAAATTACTGTTAAGTTGGGCTGAATAATGAATGCAAACAGTCAGTGTCATTAATGACAAAGTGTAATATTGAGCTGATGAGACCTCTTGTTTGCAAAGCTTTTTTTTCCCCCCAAACATTCCTCTGCCAGGATCACTGGAAAAAATGATTTATATTCAACTGAGTATCTAATTGAAAGCTTATGAACCCGTGGAAATGTAGACTAGCAGGTCTGATATCCTGAGCAAAAAATATAGAAATAAAATGCCCTTCTCCTCGGATGATCACACTTACTGGTGTACGGCAGTCTCTCATTCGGAAGAAGAGCTTCCACTTTACAGCTAATGCAAGTCGCACACAGATAAGCTCTCGGCTTATTAGTGTCCATCATGGCATTTGGAAAGGGTTTACTTGAGTAGAAGTTCATTTTGCCCTGTTACAGTTGCTGAAGTGTGGCAAGCCCTGACGTCAACTTCCTGGCAGACACATGTTCCTTGAGATGTGAGGGTCATACAGATGAGCATCCTCTTGGAGAGGGCTCTCCACTTCCCCATGTCCAGATGACCTTGAGGCAGTAAGGAGGGTGGGGTGGGTCCAGGGTCTGAAGGGTAAGGTCTAATTGAGGGCTGGGAAGCTCCAAAAGCTCTAATATTTCTAGCTTTATTTTACTTTTTAGCTAAGTAGGTGTCACTGCTTGCCCCAGTCTGTGAATTTTATAGATAAAAACATTAAGGCTCTAATGTAGTTCCTAGAACAGTCTGCTCAGAAGATATGTGGAGGAGAAATGAACACTAGAGGTAGGAAAGCCATGGGTTTGTAAGACCAAAGGCCACAAGAACTTAGAAGTATCTGCCATAACAATGATAATCAAAATTGTAACTAACTAGGTGATAGGTATTAAACTGTGCTAATAAGTTTAGGTGCACCAGCTCCATTAAAAACATCACAATTCCCAAATAAAGGAGGTTCTATGCATCTTCCCAGTGCTTGGATGACAAAATAGAGGCTCAGAGATATTAATGTCTCGTCCCAGTTCAGAGTGATGTCTAGAAACTGGCAGACCTGGGACTTGAACTCAGGACAGTGTGACTGGTACCCATTATATTGGAACACACCCATCACTTGTCACCATTATGGGCCACAACACAATTAAATAGTTTCAAGAAACATGTCTCTGACCTAATAAATGTGTATTTTCTACCATTGTGCGATTGTTGTTGGAATAATAAATAAATGCATCTCAAAAACTTTCTCTTTTCACATTTGCTGCTTCAAAGCTCTGGACTAAATTCATTGCTCAATCACAATAATTTTATCAGCCCTCAAATTAAATGTGTTCACCTATCCTTCTATAGGGATTTTACATTTCTGGTTTCATTTTCACTGTCTTAAAGGATATTTTATTATAAGCATTTCTTCTGGATCATTTTTGAGGAGAACTATACAATTAAGAACTTTTACATGAATTAACCTTCTCTTGTTGTCAGGGAAGATCACTTTGTAGATTAGGAAACAAAGGAAGTTAAAGGACTTGCCCAAATGAGTGAACTGGGAAATTCTGGAACCAACACACTTTCTAACTATCCCTACGCTATGTTCAGTGATCAGTCCATTCTATCACATTGCCTATTGCATGTGCAGAAGAAATACTATTTTTTCAAAATTAAATTTTCAGAAAAGTGGTCACATGACAAAGCAGACAGGTTCCAGCGTGACCACAATGAACAGAGGTCATATCCATCCTGCATGGGAAATAAAATGTACCTGCGATTGTCTATTGAGATTTGAGACTTAATTTTTATTTCAGAGTAATCTGGCCTCTTCTGACAGGAACAGCCTCCCACCATGTACAATTTCCCTGACCATGACCATAGCCATTCCTTGAAAGCAGCCTGCATTCTCTTGTCCATTCTCTACTCATCAGACTCCATTAGCAATCCCAGCTCCCCCGCAAGCCTGAAGTCTCAGTCAGGCATCGCCAGGGAAACAGAACCAATGGGATGTGTGCATAGAGAGAAAGACACACTTTAAGGAACTGACTCAGGTGCTGTGGGAGGCTGTCAAATTCAACATCTTCTTGGTAGACCAGAAGGCTGGAGACACAGGAAGAGTTGCATTCTTGAATCCTAATCTGTTAGCAGAAATCCCTTTTCTTACAGGGAGGTTGGTCTGTTTCCTCTTAAGTTCCTCAACCGATTGCATGAGGCCCACCCACATTATGGAGGATAATCCACTCTACTCAAAGTCCACTTAACTCAAACTAATTCAAGCTAAAACGTACCTTCACAGAAATATTTTATCAAATATCTGGGTGCTATGGCCCAACCAAATTAACACATAAAATTAAACATCAGACCTGGTTAGACCCAACTGTTCACTTTCCCTGCATCTGCCCCCAAGGAGCTGATTGTGGCTGAAGCCCGTTACAAAATGAGGCTGAGGGGATGAATTTCATGAAGTGACCATGTCTGACTTAGGCATTTCATCTAACTAGACAACCCTGTATTTGCCATGTAAATTCACTTTCCCACCTTCAGAGCTGATGGTTTCACAGCTGCTTTTCTCAAATATCCACCCACCTCCACCACACTCTCTCCTGCTGACCCCACCTGACATTTCAAAGAAGTTGAACACAATCAGATACAAACCGTCCACCTTAATTTCTCCAGTGAAACTGGTCACATGTGTCTGCATCCGCAATGCCTGGCTTCCCCCCCTTGATGGAGGGGCGCCCCTTTTATCCCTAAGACCAACCCCTTCTCTTATGCATACTGCCCCATGACCTTTTGCTTCCTCAAGGACTAAATTCCTCCAGTATTTGTTTATTCTAATCAGCAGCATCATTTTTTTTTTTTTTTGCTCTACCAGACCATTCTTGTCAGCCCACAAATTCGCCACAAGATAGCCTCCCAAAATAAAATCCCCACACTCTCCCTTCCCCTCCGACTACCATGACTGTTGTCTAGTTGTGCACGGCAGCATCCCCACCCCAGAGTCTTCTATAAAGTGACAGCAGCTGTCCCTCCTCTCTCATTCACCAATCACCTCCTCAGCAAGGCGCTCTGAGACCGTCCTAGCTCAATACCTCATTCCCAGTACTGTACTGTGCGCTGTATGTTTCCTCTTTATGTGGGGTCACTTGATGGAATTATTACCATGTATGTTTGTGTCTATTTGTTTACTTACTCCTGTGCATGCTGATGGTCTAGCTCAGCCCCTAGAATAGAAGTGAATTGAAGGCAGGTCTTTGGACCCTATGCAAGCCCCTGCCTGCCCACCACCATCCGAATATTCCATGGCTGAATGGCTACTCTTTCCAGGCAAACTGCAACCAGCTTGAATTCTTGCCTGGAAGGGAAATGGGGCTACATACAAAGAAGCATCCGAGTCTGCAGAAATGCGTGTCTGGCTCAAAAAGGCACTTACCGATTCACATAACACAGCAGGGCACTGAGCTTCCCAGGCTAACGCACCTGCGTGCTCGGGTTTGCCTGCAATGCTGGGAGGGTGCCTGCTTCATATCCACCCCCAGGTAGGGGGGGAGTACTTTCAGGCCACAGATCCGCCTCCACCAAAGGCCAACCCCCACCCCAGCTCCCAGGGAGGAGAGCTGCCTGCAGCTTTGAAAAGAGAGAACATTTTTGTGGTGCCTCTCGTGTTGTTGTGATAGCTGTGGATTTGGTTTTTACTTTCAGGTGCCGGACCCACCGAGGTTACCAACACATAAAACCTCGCACCCGGCCCTAGGCCTGGCACCCTGCAGCCGAACACTCTGCAATTTATGTCGTTTCCTTGGGATCATTTTCCAGATGCGGGTCTGCGGGGTCTGAGGGCACGCGCGTGTTTAAAGGTTTTGAAGCGGAATGCCAAATTGCCCTGCAGAAAGCAGGATGGCTTGATGCTCCCCGTGCCGGGCTGAGGGGTGCCTGCCTGGCCTGCAGGATGCATGCTTCTCTCTGGCTCTGCAGTCTGAACACAGGGGTCCTTTCCTATGTGGGGGGGGGGGGGTGGCAAAGAGCGGTTGGTGCTGCCTCTCCCATCTCCACAGGTGTTAACCCCTTTCTAACACCTTGATCACACCACCCACTCAAGGTAAGCAAAGGCAACCCTCCTACCCTGCTTGCCAGGGCCCTGACTGCCTTGTGGAACCAGCCAGTGCTGTCCTTCTGAGATGAATAGGTCCAGAGGCGCACTCCACACCCGGGGTGCCTGCCCCCACTTTCTCCATTTTAATGCCATACTCTCCCGGCAGCCCCCACAGGAATGGACACATCTCCCACTTTCTCAGGTCCAGCAGCTTCTCAAAGGCAGCACAGGGGCCTCCCGCAGAGCTGGAAGTGAATGCTGGTGGCTCCCTGCAAAGTTCATCATGCAAGACCCTGCGGCCCTGGTGCCAGGTCATGGCCATGGCCTCTGTCAGGCCCTGGGAAAGGAAACTCCCGGGCCCCGCTGCACTGGGGGACTGAATGAGGCAGACAGGTGCTCTGTTCTCACCTCCTGCCCCATCGCATTCTCATTTGGGGAAAGGTGATAGGATGCAAGATGCAATGCTATTGGAATCCACAGGCTAAGTCAGTCTGCGACTTTGCAGCTGGCTGCCCAGTGGAGAGGTGACGATGCCGCGTACATCTAATTGGTGGTAAATGTCCCACCAGGTGGTTCATCTCTGCCTGGTCCAGGGAGCATCCTATATATAATAAAAGGCTAATATGTAAATTGTCCCCTTGACTGGGAGTTCAACCAGGAGTTGGACCAGGGGGCAGGGCCAGCTGGGGGGAGGGGCCGTGGATGGTTGGCCAGCGGATTAGGGGTGGAGCCAGCCAGCCAACCACCCACAGCCCCGCCCCCTGGCTGGCCCCCCAACCCCAATTGGGGGTGAGGCCAGCCCACCAACTGCTTGCAGCCCCTCCCCCCAGCCGGCCCAGCCTGATCAGCCCCAATCAGGGCAGGCCAGCCGGACCCCACCAGTGCATAAATTTGTGTACCAGGCCTCTAGTGTTATTCATAAAAAGAGTCACAGCATCCACTGATGAACCAGAGGACACCAGGCACTCTCCTGGGGCTTGGTAAGCATTGCCCGGCCCAGTTCTCACCTTGCATTAAACCTATAAGAACCTGAGGCTCAGGAGAGATGACCACTGAGTCCAAGTCCTCACTATGGAACTGGAGCTCCAAGGCATGGGCTAGCTTCAGCTTCTAGCAGGGAGCTGTTACTGTGGAATGATAGAGCCCTGATCCTGCTGGTGTGAGTGTGTGTGTGTGTGTGTGTGTGTGTGTGTGTGTGGTTTATTCCCTATCAGAGTAGGAATACAGCTCCGGGTCTAACACTATCTCTGCTGGAAGAGGGAACAAAAGTAAAGGTGTTCCCTGCATAGATAACGGCTGCCTGTGGCAAGTTCACCTGTGACACCGGAGGATCACTTCCCTTTCCTTAAGATCCAGATGCCTTACCTGGACTATTTGCCCATAGCAGCAGCCACAGCACTCCGACAATTGTGGCGTCCATCCACAGACTTGTGTTCCAATCCTATAGAAGATCACATACATGATGACAAATAAGCCCAAGGCAACCTGTCATGCAGCCTCCATCCCCACTCCCCTGTCCTTACATGACTTTGATGGAAGGAACTGAACCAGAAAGCCTGGGACACTTGCATCTTCTCCCAGGTCTGTGCCCAGCTCAGTGTGGATTTGGAGGCACAAACTTAGAAAGCTTCTTTGGAAAATCTTTATTGTTTATCAAAAACTAGATGCCTTGTGCACGAAATTCATTCACAGAGGGGGTCCCTTAGCCCAGCCTGCACCCTCTCCAATTCGGGGCATCCCTCCTAAATCAGCAGTCGAACATCTCACTCACAATCTGGGACCGCTGGCTCCTAACTGCTCACCTGCCTGCCTGATAACTCCTAACCACTCTGCCTGTTAGCCTGATGCCCCTAACCACTCCCTTGCCGGCCTGATCACCCCCTATCTGCTCTCCCCTGCCGGTCTGATCGCCCCTAACCGCCTCTGCCTCGGCCCCTGCCACCATGGCTTTGTCTAGAAGGATGTCTGGTCTAATTAGTATATTGCACTTTTGTTAGTATAGGTAGTTTTCTCTGTGATGTCATACTCACACATATGAGTATGCATCCCAGACACACCATGTCTTCCTGTATCTCCCAGAGCAACTCCTCACCCACCTTCCAAACAGCCCCCCACTCCACTCTGGCTCCTGTGTGGCCATGCTCCAAGGTTGCCAGGTCTAATAGAGAGAGTTCCAGGATGAATTCTCCCTTGTCTTTTGTCTGCCTGGTTTATTTATTTTCTGCTTTTAATGCCTTAGTGTCCACTTACAGAAACTCCAGCAGCAATCTCTCTTCTTTAATAATGAATACATTCTGCGAGGAAACGTGGGTGCCTTATTCCCACACACTCTCGTAACTAAGAGAAGGCAGGAAATACACTCCCTTTTATTAAACACTTACTAGATGCACACACAGATACACATGCCATATATATGACATACACACAAACACATATAGGCACACACACATGCATGGGCACATACACAAACACACATGTAGACACATCACACACACACATGCACACACACCCATATAATGTAACCAATTCCACAAATGACATCTGCTATTATGAAACTGGCTTTGCAGTTTAGAAAATGGAATTCTTACATTTACTAATGAAACACAGTTAAAATCCTCTAACATGTTCTGCATTAACGTCAACAGCCCTGAGGACATTTCTCTCCTCCTCCCTGTGTGGAGAGGGAATCCTCCTTCTAGAACGCAATCCATGTGCGTGCCTCTCATTCTTCATTTCTTCTGGCCAGCCTCCCCCCTCTGGGTGCTGGTTGTTTCATCTCTCGCTAAGATGTAACTAAACCATGTGCCCTGCCCATCCTGAATACAAATGGCCGCTCTGAGCTTTCAGAGATGTTCACATTGAAAAAAATAATAATAACATCGGGTGGGGATTACTTCTGGAGCATAACATTCTGAATTTGACTTATTGTAATTGCCTTCTTGCCTGTAAAATTTCTTATTGATTACAAAATTATAGAATGCTGTCAGCTACTAGAGAATCCTGTGCATGCGGGGGTGACAGCAGCCTCTGAACAGACAAAACACACCAGCGAGCAGATGGAGACAAGTGCGCACATGATGAACTTTGGGGATCAAAGCAACAGGGGTTTATCCTACAGAAGGAGGGGGGTTGATGGGCGATTAACACCAAGGGGATGGATGCGGCCTCTGTGTGTTGCCATTGCCTTAAAGAAGGGACATTTCTGCCCTAGCCAGTTTTTCTCAGTGGATAGAGCATCAGTCTGCAGACCAAAAGGTCCCGGGTTTGATTCTGGTCAAGGGCAGGTACCTCAGTTGCAGGCTTCATGCCGGCCTGGGGCCTGGTCAGGGCGTGTACAGGAGGCAACCAATGGATGTGTTTCTCTCACATCGCTATTTCTACCTGTCTTTCCCTCTCTCTTCCATTCTCCCTAAAAATATCCTTGGGTGAGAATTAAAAAAAAAAAGAAAAAGAAAAAAGACAAAAAGAAGGGACATTCCATTTCATTTGTGGACCAGAACCCCAGCTGCCATGCATGGCACCTGGTGCTGTTCTAGAAAATGCGTGGCCCCTGGGCTCGGGGGGAAGGGTGGTGATCTGTCCCATTGGCTGATTTCTGTGGTGCAAATACTTCCACCGTGGCTCATTTCAAGCCACCAAAGGGGTGTCACTAAACATAGACCTGGTAAGCAAGGCATCCGAGTGGCTCCCCAGAGGGGGCGCCTGGGGGGCATGGGCTCCAGCCCTCCACCAGCGTGGGGTCTCTTGGTTGCCCTTCCCTGGGTAGCACCTTGTGTTAGGCTGAGAACCCTCCAGAAGCAGACACTGAAACGACCTCTGAGCCATACGACATTCATCGAGGGACACGTCTGAGAAAAATAAAGAGGAACAGGAGCAGGAGGGGTCTTTAGAGATGTGGGTTGGAGGCCTGTGAAAACTGAGTCAGGGAAGCAGGGTGGGGGGAATGGCCTCAGGCCACAGGCAGGTCCGCTCTGGGAAAGTCCTGCCAGGGCTGGGGATGCCCAGAGGGGACTCCCTGGTAGAGGGACTCTCTAGGTGGCAGAAATGGCCTGGTCCTCATGCCCCCAATGGAACCTCTGAACACTGGCTGGGGGCCACCAAGAGAGTGATGGCAGGAGTGTGGGCACCACACAGGATCCCGGCCCCGAGGTGTGGCACCTGCAGGCTGTCAGCAAACTACACACCTCAGGGTGGAAGTTCTATCTCAGAAGATCTGAGCAGCCCCTTCCCGGGTGACCTCATGTCCGAACCCACTGGGAGGGCAGGGGAGGCAGCCTGGGCAGGTGCCCACGACCTCCTGCGTTGGCATCCCCAGGGTCAGGTAGGAAAAATACAGCTTCCTGGGATTTTTGGAACTGTGGGGTCAGACTCTGGGGAATTTACATTTTTAACGGGTCAACTTTGTTTGGGGTTTTGATTTTTTTTTTTGAGGGGGGTGCTGATTAATTCAAAATAGGATGACTTGTTTGGGGTCAGATCTTGCCACAGAAACTTGGAAGAAAAGCTTGCTTTAGCTCCTCATGTGCAATTTCTTTGTCTACCACGTGGATATGATCCTAAAGTGATGATCTGGGTTTGAACTTTTACTCTAATCTTTATCCTCTCGGATGTTCTGCTGACACAGAATGCTGGCACCCTACACATCCAGACGAACATTACCATTGCGAGGTCATTAAAACAACCACCTTGGGAATAATTCCTTTGTCTGACAATAAGAGAAAAACTATTAAGGTGTCTGTGGGTTCTCAACCCCGGGGCACATCAGGGTCTCACAAGAACTGTAAAAGTACTGGGGGCTGAATGAATTGGTGGCGGGAGGTTGGGAACTTCCCAAAGTTCCCCCCACCTCATTCCAGTGTCCAACATCCCAAACATGACAGACTGTGACAAATCACAAAACTAGTGTTACTGAGCATTTAAAATAACCTCTAAAATGCTTACAGTAAGCCTAAGTAGCAAGAAACACCAACAATGTCAAATATATATGCAGAGGTCACAGGTCAGAAGAAACTGTAATGCAAGGTCAGCTGTTGTTTCTGGGCATTTACTTTCAGGATTTGTTAAATTATTGTATTTCCAGACATTGGAAATGTTCCTCTAAGAGTGTGTACATGCCTGCTAACGACCACCAGGAACAGGTGTGCATGGAGTGGGTTACCTGTGGCAGGTTAGCCATCCACAGTGAACATGGCCAGCTAGGGACCCTAGTCAGGAGTCCTTGTCCCACACGCGGCAGCTCCTGCACAGCAGGAACCAGGCCTTTCTCCCCGTTATGCCTCCAGCCCCTGGGACAGAGTGTGGCAGATAGGGGGCACTTAGTGGGCATTTGTGAAGAGTCAAGGAGTGCCGGCCGGGCACTGAGGTGGCGATTAAATGGGCACAAGATGGTTTCATAGCGGAAAGGACAGCAAGCACCCTATTTGCCAGGGCTGAGTGTCCATGTCTGCGGGATCCCGATGCAGTGCGGCCACGTGTCCCTTCTGTGGGTGCGTGGGCCTCAAGAGGAGCAGTTTCACACTGAGCATGATTATTAACATCTATAAAGAGAGGTTTTCAAGTTTAATTGCTGCGCCATCCCCTTCACGCTCGCCCTGGTCTCTTACCGCACTTTCCTCCAGTGGCTCAGCCAGGGTTTTATGGCCTTTCCACGCGCAATAAAGCATCCAAACAGCTTCCCAACGTCATCTTCGATGAGTTGGAGACCCCGAGACGGCGACAGTGCGCCCCCCTCCCTGTGCCTGTAGGACTCCCGTTCCCATTCCACGGGGCAGGAGCGGATCAAGTGATGAATACCCGTCCGAGACGCTGAGTGTGAAACTGCTCCTCTTGAGGCCCACGCACCCCTGTATCTGAGGAGCCAGAGAAAGGGCGCTCTGAGATGCTATCTTTTCTCGCCTTAATTCCACCGAATTTCCCGCCGGGAGCTCCCCACCCCTCAAGCCACCTCCACTGCAGGCGACTAACAGGAATGCATGCACCTGGCGCAGGGATTCCCAGCAGACATTTGCCAGGATCGGTGTTGATGTGAGGAAGGCTAGTGAGTTCTAGCTGGTGGATCCGAATGAGAATAAATGCGGAAGGAAAAGACACCTGACCCAAGACCCAGGGCTGGTTTCTGACAGTACCAGCGGCCCTTACCAGGTGTGGTGGGGCGCACACCTCGGAGCGCCTCCAAGCTCAGGTTTCTGAGCTCCAGAACACACATAGATGAGGGTGTAGTTTTTACCTTCAGTTTTTAAGTCGTTCTCAGAACCATACATGCCCCACAGCGATGAGGAGCATCTCAAACAGTTATGAGACCTGCATGAGGGTCCCGATGCCAACAGGAACCTGACACTCCCATCCAACCAGGTCTGACCCCACACCCGTGCTGCCCCTAAGACAGGCTCACGTCTGCTGGTGCCAGGGATGTGCCAGGGGTCTGCTGGGCGCGTGGACACCAGCGGACACTGCCCTGACTCACCTGTTAAAATGACCACCTCGGAGAGATGAGGCTCGGGAGGGCCTGGCCCAGGGTCAGTGGCAGAGCTGAGATTCCAGTGGGTTCGCCTGACCCCAGAGCTCACGGTGTCTTTGACGTTCCTGCTCTGCCTCACACAGCAGCAGTGCCCTCCAACGCACATCTTCTTTGCAGCCCCTTATTCTACAGAAGCCGATATGGGTGAGATTAGTGCTCACGGATTCTGGGGCCGGAGAAACGTGGGTGGGGATTTCTGCTCTAGCACAAACCCAGTGCATGGAAATCATAGCAATAACAATATATTGTAATGTAATATAATTCATGTAATTACTATAATATAATATAATATAATGATGTTATATAACATATATGTCACTATATATTACATTTATTATGTATAATTATATGATACTATATTATAATGTATAATACATGTAATGTGCTAATATATTTAAAATGCATAATATATAACTATTCATGTAATTATAATATAGCATACTATAACAAAATAATATATTTATATCATATTATTATAAGATATTATAAGATGATATAATTATATTGTATAAAACTAACATATTATTATAACATATTTGCATATATAATGACATATATGATATAATGTTATGTCATTGTGTTAATTTTATATTGTTTTATATTAACACATGATAACATTGATATACTATGATTCGATATATTATAATATGACATAATATAATAACAGTTATTATATTATAAGGTCACATAGCTCACGAGAGTCAGGGTTTGGCTCAGAACCACACTCCCGGCCCTCGTTCTGGGTCCCTCCAGGTGGCTCTGGCACCATGAGCCCGGCACCACCACAGCCACGGGCTCCCATGTAATTACTCTGTGTGCTTTGGTGTGTGACACCCCTGAGACTCTCATGCTTTCTAGAGGACAAGGGGCTGTACCCGCTGGGAGCCCGCCCATCTCCCTTCCAGGGCTGGGCAGGCCAGGAAGTCACTGTGAAACTGATGGGATTTCAGAAAACAAAAATAAACTAAATCACAGTGAAGTGACCTGAGGGTTTGGATCAAGTTTCTGCACAAACAGAGACAAACTAAATACCTCCGCTGGAATGTGGCTTGGCAGGAGGCGACAGGCGCATGAATGGATCTGTCTGCATACCTGTGAAGTGCTTTTCACTCTCATTTTCACTTAAAGAAAGCTTGTCTAACAAATTCCACTTGCTTGTTCCCGCTCTCTCTATTCTTCTTGGTTAGCAGGAAGATGGGGTGGATTAAAGGGGTTTGGGGGTCGGACCATCACTTACCACTCTGTGTGCACTTAGGCAAGTTACTGTCACTACCTGAAGCTCAGTTTCTGATTCAGTAGGGCCGGTTGGGGCATGAGAGTTTGCATGTCGAACAAATGCCAAAGCGAGGCTGACGTTGTTGATCTGCGATCACACTTTGTCATTGGAGTGGAAGAGAGAAGTGATGTATTTACGCACCATTTCACAGCAAGTGAAGACCAGGGACAGAGGTAAAAAACCCAGGGTAGGAAGATAAAATTATTCTCTGCAATTCTTCATGAGCTCCCTATACTTGAATTATATAGTCATGCCTTTGTCTCTGTGATTTTCCAAAACCACCTACTGAAGTGATATTTCACTTCCCTGTTGTGTAATCGGTAGAGGGTTGGCCATGTGACTTGGTTGGGTCATTGGGATTTGGTGGAAGGAGAGTTGAGCCACTTCCAAGACAAGACTTCAAGAGACATTGCCTGTTTGTGTAGACGCTCATGGATTCTTGCCGTTGGCCATGAACAGAGCCCCGATTAGCTCCAGTGCAAAGAGGAAGGGGGGACACAGGACACATACATTTTTCTAACTCTCTGTCTAGATGCAAGTCCAACTGACCAGCGTCCTGAATCACAGTTGCTAAGCCAAGGCCAGACTAGTTCATCCTAATGCAGATGACCTGTGGACCTAAGTGAGAACATATTTGTGGTAGCAAGCTACTGAATTTTGGGGTTGTTTGTTATACAATATTAACAAAGTAATTGTTGACTAATACATGCTGTGCGTTAGCACTATGTTGCAATCATCTTTCAGTCCAGAAAGTTAAAAAAGTATGATGTATTAAGCATCTAGTATGTGCCAAGACTGTGTTTGTCGCAATGTACATAGGACAGCCTTGCTTCCATCACTTTATTATACATCTCTCTAAACTCAGCACCCTTAAAAAGGTGGTTCCAGTAATTGTAGCTTTTATTGTATAATAAATAAATATTTGATATCCCCCCCAAGTCTCCCAACTACATCTTGACATGTCTTGGATAGCTCCCTCAAGTCTGTCTGGTGTGTGTGGCTCTGTTGTTTATGATTAATTATTCTGGCTTTAGAAGTCACCAAAGGCTCTGCTTACAGTCTTTCTAACTACTCGGTATCCACTGTGGCATTGTTTCATCCCAACACATACTTGGAACCAAAGGAAAAAAAAATAAAACATAAAATTGAAACTTTAGTATGTGGGAGATAGGCAACTTTTGTTTCTTCTCATTTCAGGGGAGGGGAGATGGCAAGGAGGGTGTCTTTTCTTCTTATGAATAGGTAGGCAGGATTGACACAGAAAAAGTACTTCAAGAGCTGAAGTCCTCCGCTGCACACCAATGCGGAGATATTCTGTATATCTTTAAATGTTTTATATGCCCCAGTCATATATAATTTATTATGTTGTGAAGCTGAGTCCTTCCTTGAAAGAAAATTTTACTGTCAGAGCCTGGGGTACTTGAGTTTGATGATTTAAAACTCCCCACACACTCGTAGCAAATAGCACGTTTTTACGGCAGGCTGTTTGTCCAAGAGGTCAGCTTTCAGCAAGTAGGACATTTCCTCAGTAAAATTATTGCAAAGCAAAAAATATACCTCCCGGCCTAATTTTTCCTGCAGAAAATGCAGGTACTGGGTGTCCATTTTTCAAGAAGGCACTGGGCAGCAGGGATTTCGGACTGGGGCTACAGAGATGCAGTTTGAATCCTGTCTTTGCCTTCAACTGGCCAAGCCTACTGGTTTTAAGGAAAACAGGAGGTTCTGAATATCAGCTCTCAGGAAATAATTTGTGAGGGTTAGATGAGAAGGTAGTTTGTCAAGATGCCTGGTCCACAATTATTATTCTACCACATTATTCTGCAGAGTCCATTGTGAAATGAAATCAGCCCAGAGAGAGGATGTGACAGTGTACCAAAATAATGTGAGGGTTCAGCCAGTTCATTGGCAAAGATTTAGGAAAATCTAGCCAATATTGAACAGATTCAGCAATCAGTGACATGGGCAACATGGGCAACAAGGGCACAGTAAGGAAATGGTAGTTACAAAGGTACGATAAAAAGAACAGTGTGCATTGCGAAAGTACCCTCTGATGCTTCACCCTCAGCCCCTTCTCTGTCTTCACACTGTGAGGACCTGTAGACTAGGAAAGGTAATAGGATTACATATATCCATCCATTCATCCATATATCCATCCATTTATCCATCCATTTATCCATCCATTCATCCAGCCAGCCATCCAGCCAGTCATTTAGCCATCCATCCATGTGTCCATTCAGTCATTTGTTTATTTCTATTTATTTCATCTTTCCATCAACCAATCTCTCTATGAGCAGGAAATTCAAGAGCGATGATAAGGTAGGTTCTGAAAAAAATGAGATGTAAAGCCATGTCTGTGGCCTGTGGGTATTTAGAAATAAGTTGGGAGGCACATCAGGTGCAGCCATCATCTCTTCAAGGCAGCGTGCTCAATGTTGTAAGGGAAGGGTCACAAAATGCTAAGTAAGCACTGAGCAGAGAACCCTTTTCAATCTAGGGAAATCCTGGAGGAACTCCCAGCTATCTGAGCTGAGGACTCTTTGGTCATCAAGTGGGTGATATAAGGATGGCATTCCAGAGAGGGAGAACAGCAGACACAAGAGTTTGACCCAGCCCTTTCTCTATCTGAGGCAGGGCTCTTTCTGAGGATAATGTATTAGCCATCTTGAGCTGCTGTAACAAAGTACCACCCAGACAGAACAATTATTTTTTTTCACAGTTCCAGAGGCTGGAAGTCCAAGATCAGGGTGTCAGCAGGGTGGTTTCTAGTGAGGGCTCTTTTTCTGGTTTGCAGACCGCCACCTTCTAGCTCTGTCCTAATTGGCCTTTCCTATAAGCTCATTCAGAGAGGGGACTCTCCTGTCTTTTCATCTCCTTGTGAGGATACCAGTCCTATCATTTCAGGGCTCCACCCTTATGACCTCATCTAACTTCATGACCTCTTTAAGGTTTTTATCTCCAAATACGTCATATTGGAAGCTAGAGCTTGAACCTGTGAATATTAGCCTGTGACAAATGGTGACTGGGATTAACCTGACACTTAGAAGGTATATGGTAGAAGGGAGAGAAAAGGGTGGAGAGGTGAGCACGGGTGCCCTCAACTCAGTGGGCCCTGTGCCCAAGTGGATATGAAAAGCACGCAAGTGCAAAATGAGGCCCGCCTCTGGCAGGAAGAAACCAAAGTGAGAAGACATGGGCCACGTTGGTATTGGTTCTCCGTTCAGACACCACCAGCACCCCAGGAAGCACAACTGTGGGTCACAAAGCCACACTTGTTCAGGTTCCTAGTGTTGCTTCCCACTGCTTCCTCCCCGAGCTGGGCTGAAGGCTTCCTTCCAACTTCCGAAACCTGCAGATTTCACTGGGGAGCGACGCCCTGGAAATCCAGGTGTGCATGGATGGGTTTGAATTTAGGATCCCATTCCCCTTGAGACGAGCCTAAGTGGGAGCTGTCCCCAGAGGACGGGACGTTCATTTCGGAGATCTGCAGAAAGAGGCGAAAGCCTTGTGCCTGATTCCTGCGAAATGTGCAAGCGTCAGGGGAGGAGACCTCCAGTGAAGCGCAATCACCACCTCTGGGCCCTGCGATCAGTGTCCCCGGCCTCCAGGAAGCAGGGTGCCTGCCGGTCCCCAGCAGAGCCGCCCTCCATCCCCCCCTCGCATTCTCCGCTGAACTTATTAAGTTGGTATCAAGTCAGTGCGCCCCTTCTTGATAGTACACAGATTCTCCCACTGCTGCAGAGGCCTGCGCCCTCCTCCTACCTGTCACCGCAGCCGCCTGTTAGTGATGTTAAAAGAAATCTTTACTGTCACTCATATCACCCATTCACTTTGTTCCCAGCCAGTGACACTCTTGTTGTGTTTCTCCCGGAGCCCCAGCCGACTCCTGCGCCTTCGCAGTCCCCGGATTCACACGCGCTCATTAGTCTGAATAAATTTAAAAGCTGCTGCTCCCGAGCTTTAAAAATGTAGCCTGGCTTCTCCTCAGCTGTAATTGAGGCGTCTTTAGAAAAGTAAATTGTAGTCTGACTCCCAGCTCGGCGTGCTAGGAGTTGCGAGGCAGGGCTCTTTGGGGGCATCATCGGAGCTATAAATATCTGGGGAGGGGGAGGAAGGGAATAATACAATCCCCTCAATCAGTGCCACCTTCTGTTTATTCTGCCCCCCTCCCTCCTCTCTCTCTCTGCACCTGGAACACCACAAAGGGCACCTCGAAGGAAGCCAGGTTGTATGCACTTCACCTCTTCGAAGAGACCATGAGCAGGTGGTGCCTAGGTTTCTCAAACCGTCGCTCCCAGGCCACAGGCACGAGGCCATGGGCAAATGCGTGTGAAAATACACTTTCCTGGGCCTTCCCTCAGGCCTATGGCACCTGCCACCCCAGCCAGGGCCTGGCAATGCTATTTATTGCAAGAGCAGCATCAGATCCTGCTGTTTAAGAAGGGGGAGACTTCCTCTTGCCATGGGTTCAATGCAGACTCGGGAGACTTTTTGGCGTAGGAGAGAAGCCAGACTCTACCATATCCTCAGATGACCATGTGAAGCAAACCGCCTGCCCCTCAAAGGCCGCAACACTCGCTGCAAAGTGCTTTGCATTCAATGCAAAGGGCTAAGCAAGCTCATGTCCGTGCAGGTGATCGCTGTGACCAAGGGCAGTTGCTACCAAATGACTCCGTCTGAGTTCATCAGGGTGTTAGTGACAAAACCCCCTGCGAGGTGGCCTCCTTGGCAACAGTTGCTGGCAAAACATCTTCGTTTAGGGAGCATAACTGTAGCACCTCTCCTGGGACGGCCACAGTGTAGGTCCCGGGACTGTCCCCTTTAATGCCCTTGTAGACACCCATCAGATCACAAAGGAAGTGGGCTAAGCAAACTGGATGGGGAGAGTGCCTTGAAGAACAACAAGGTCGTGGGTAGGTCGTGCCAGGCAGCGATGGGGACTTCACTGAGAGGGGGCATTTCAGCAAAGACCTCCAGGAGACAGAACTATCTGGAAAGAGCTGACAGCACTTCCCATGGCAGGGAGGGCTGGCAGGCCCCAGGGGTGGGCCAAGGTGCACCTTGTCCATCAGAGGGTCCGGGGGGGGGGGGGCAGAGTCCAGGGAGCAAGGAATGTGGGCAGCGGGAAAGGACGAGGGAGCAGGGTCTCCCCTCAAGCCCCCAGATGGAAGGCCACCCTGCCAACACCCTGATTTTCCTGCAGTAAGACACCTAGTAGAGGTTTGACATCCATGATGTTAAGATATGTTTGTGCTGTTTTGAGCCACTACATATGTGGTCATTGGTTCTGTTTCTCTGGAGAATCCTGCCTGACACCCATCCTGCAGCCTTGGCAAAGCTGGCAAACCACAGAGCCTCATCTGCAATGTGCAGGCCCAATAGACCCCGAAAGATTTGCTTTGAGTGAAGAAAAATTGGGAAAATAACTTTGTTCGGCTTCTGATGTCAATGAGATTGCATTCACCGTAATGAATTTTTTGTTGTGGTTTCCTGGTAATGTTAGGAGAGTATTCACACTCCAAGAATAAAGCCACAATATGACACGGTGTGGAAAATTGACCTGTGAGAATATTGTAGATGCTCTGCAAACACCTGAGTTGCTTAAGCCTTTTCTCTAAAGCACTCATGTTTCCACAATACTCAGATTTTATTTATTTAATTACTTATTCATTGTTAAGTGATGGCAATACCAACTCATACAATGAATATACAATGCGATATGCATACAACTA
Organism: Myotis yumanensis; assembly: GCF_028538775.1. NCBI lineage: Eukaryota > Metazoa > Chordata > Mammalia > Chiroptera > Vespertilionidae > Myotis > Myotis yumanensis. The sequence goes on from NW_027223752.1 coordinate 12,088,092, forward strand.
GAATGTGATGACTGGAGGGGGGGCATATGACTAAGGATGCAAACATCATTGAATAGGTTGACCTTCCAACTTGTCCCAGAGCCACCTGGTGTCCCAGGTGAGGTGGAGGCATGCTCGGTCATGAAATGTTAGTTGTTCACAAAGAGGGGTCAGGCCGGTCTCTTGAGGGTAAGTTAATATGTTTTCTAGTTTTGAATTCTAAAAGTAATTTTTCATAAAAGATTTGATATCATTTTATATGTTTTTTAAATTGAGAGAGCTCATGGTGTAGGATTAAATACGCAGAATACTGTGTAGCCTTCTTTCGGTCCTGGCTACACCATCAATAGGCTTATGACAAGCGAAGAACATTCACTTTTACTTTCCAAAGCAAGCTTGCCATGCTGAGAAGACTGGGGGCAATATGTATAAATGGTGAGTGTGGCCTTGTCAATTTTCGGTATGTACTTATTATTAGTACTAGTTTTTATTATTATTATTTGGAAATATGGGGACGCCAACTGATTGAGTAGACAATATCCCCAACCATAACCCCAGTGAATGGGCTTCTGGTAGAATGGCAGGCAAGGTGATCAGAAGGCTATCTTGTCTGAAGTACAAACAGATCTTGGGTTAATTAGAGATTAATAACACAAACATAAATAAACATAATTTTAAAGTTGTTTGGGCTTCATAGGATATAAGGACGTATCTATGAATTGAAAACAAACAAGCATACAGAAGAGATGACTGAGCTGAAACTAGAACATGGATCTTGAGCAATAAACAATAAAATAAGTCTAGATTCTGGCACTGCAGAGGAGCTCATTCTGCGACATATACTTTGGATCAGAATCATACAAGGAGCCAAATAGTACCAGATCTGTAGAGTACTCTGACCTGCAGCAAAAGCAAATGAAAATACTCTCTGGAGATCCTATGTCCAATGCAGGTCCTATACACACACATACACATAGAGTTATCAATGTGATGTAAATAAATTGTGTAGTATTTAAAGAAATAAAACAAAATTATAACATACCAAAATCCAGTAAAACATGTTCACACAGATTTAAAATACAACCATACAGTCCTTTTTCTAAAATATATAGAATTTCAAAACTCAATGAGTGTATTAAACATTGAATAAGACACAAGTGGACTGAAAATTGGGGATCACTAAGGTAAATCAGAAGAAACACCCACAATGTTTGAAAGAGAGGCAGGGAAATAGAAAGTATGAAAAAGAGTTTTAGAATATAGAGATATAGCAAATAAAGTAGAGTGTATATCAAGCAATATTAAACAAAGAGCTCCACACTTGTACATATTGTTGTAAAACTGTAGAACTTCAAACAAGATTCTAAAAAGCATCAGAAGAGATTAACCAGATGACAACAGACTTCTCGATAAAAAGAATGGAAGCAAGAAGACTGGAGTGACATCTTTTAAATTTGGAGAGATTGTAACTTTCAACCAAGAATTGTGTGTCCAGTAAAACTATCATTAAAGATCAATGTAAAATAGAAAAATATTTTCTGATAGCTCAGAACTTCGAAGATTGTGACCAACATAATTCTCCAAAAGAATATTAAAAATATATTCTTCAAACAGATAAATTCTTTGGGGAAAAAAAGATGAGATTCATATATATATATATATATATATATATATATATATATATTGGTAGCCCTGTGCACGAATCCATGTGCAAGTAGCTCATTGCGGCTTGCCTCAGCTGGTCACCCCGCCAACTTTCCCCAGCTCATAGCTCACTGCCCCGCCCTCCTGTAGCTCTCCACCACTTGTAGATCGGTCGTGACATTACAGCATCCCAGCTAATTTGCATGTTCCTCTCTTTTTATATTAGATAGGATGTTGGAGAGAAGGTTTAAAATGCTTATTAGGCTGTACCGGTTTGGCTCAGTGGATAGAGCATCCGCCTGCGAACTGAAAGGTCCCAGGTTCGATTCTGGTCAAGGGCATGTACCTTGGTTGCGGGCACATCCCCAGTAGGAGGTGTGCAGGAGGCAGCTGATCAATGTTTCTCTCTCATCGATGTTTCTAACTCTCTATCTCTCTCCCTTCCTCTCTGTAAAAAATCAATAAAATATATTTAAAAAAATAAAATGAAATAAAATGCTTATTAGCTTTTAACCTTATTAAGCATACATGAAAAAAATTAAGTATAACTATTGAAAATAAAGAAGTAATATGTATATATCCCAAATTAGTAAAGACAAAACAAAACTAAACTAACAACAAAATTGCACAATTCATTCCCTCACTCCATCTTATCCCAAAATTCTAGAAAAGTGAATAAAGAAATAGCATTATTATTAAGACATTAGATAAGAGGCATAAATTAAGATGCTAGGAAAAAGACCAATGACATGAACAATCACAAAATATATAAATGGACTAAATTCAGTTAGTCAATAGGTGTTAACTTGAAGACTAGGTTAAAAAAAGCACAAGTATATGTTGTTTACAAAGTTATATTTAACACATGACAACATAGAAAGGTGGAAAAAAGGTAGCCAAGGATATAGTAGATAAATACTACCCATATTAAAATTAGATAAGTAGAATTTAAGACAAGTAGATTATGTGTAGAGTGAGTCTCTATATTGACAATAGGTGTTAATGCACCAAGAAGACATAACTATTCTCAAGTTAACTTCAACATCTATTATATGTTCAGAATATATAAAGCAAACCAGAACAGACTTACAGAGAAAAGCTGGGAGGACCACCTTGGCAGTGAGAGACTCTTAAATTATTTTGCAAATTTAATTACATATGCAACTGCTCAGAAAATATTTATTGAACAGCCATACCCTAAATACTTATGATTATCTTTTAGAAGCATTAGTTTGAAGCTGATGACATAAAATCAAAACCTTGTCAAAGGCAGGAAACTCTGGGAAGAGCTAGGATGTGTGGGTCGGCAATGCAGGCTTCAAGACGAGGATGACTGCATTGTGTCAGGGATAGCAGAGGGTGGACACACTGAACATCCCTTACAGGAACTTTCATAAATCTTGGTCAGGCTTTTGACAAGACCAGAGAAGCAAGACAGCCTGATGGTACCTTCTCTCAGCACCCAGAAGTGTCTAGAATCTAGATTCTGAATTGAGGAAAGAACATTCATTTATGAGAGCCAGTTGAGCAGTCATGAGGCAGACTTTTGCTGGCATACTCGAGGGGCCTACATGGGACTCTTGTGGGTGGAAGGTCCTCATGCCCACCACAGAGGGGAGAGGGTCTTAGCAATCCAGTGTCCCTCTTTAGAGTATAGAATCTGCCGAAACAGCAGCGAAGCCATCCTTTTTAAACTAGGTTAAAATGGCTTCATGGGTGGATGAAATGGCTTTTAAAAGATTATTTGATTTTGAGGCCAATGGCCTGAGTTACAGTTCTGACTCCACTCTTTAGAAACTTTGTGATACATCTTGATTTAAGCAAGTCAATAGACTGTGAGTTAGGGGTTTTACCTATTTCCCAGTTTCATGCCTATGGCACCCACATCATAGAGAGAGAGATGCAAAAGCACATTGGAAACTCCAAAAGCAGGGTAAGCATGGAGAGATTTGCCATCCTTGTAATCCAGAAAGTTATGCACAGAAAGGATCCTGACTCATTGGTGGAATACAGGGAGGGGCAAAAGTAGGTACACAGTTGTGAGTATGCGAAACACGGAGTTTATTTTTGTATCATTTATTAATTGTTGTATTATTTTCCATAGGAACAACTATAAAGCCACTTTTACCCCAGCCTGTATGCTCTAAGGAAAAAGGAGGAATTAAGGTAACCAGATAAAAAGCCTTTATCTGCTTTGAAGGACTGCTTGAACACAATTACTGGTGGTGTTTGGGCAGGGAGCAGGATCCTGAAATCTCTGTGGCATCTACAATGAACTGAAATGGATATTTATTGGTTTGTCAACTAAAAGTAAGACTCTTCTGATAAATGCTTTTTCAGACCACAGTATTCTATTGAAGTTCTCCACATAGTGTATTCTAACACATGTGACCAAGTTAAGCCAATCAGAAGTCTTCCCTGGAATTTTTTTTCTAACTTAATCTGAAACAGAGAATCACCATCTCTCTCTAGGAGTGACAAAATGATGATGCGCTTCCCAAGAACTGAAGGGCCAGGATGCCTGCTCTGCCTTGTGAATCCATTGCCTTCCCATGAGGATGCAGGGCACAAGACAGCCTCGCCTTCATGCTAGTCCCACCCTACCCCTAACTCTGACCTCATGCCATGCGCTATCCCAGATGTTTCACTCACATCGTTGCATCTAGTCTTCACAGCAGATGCATGACGACGTGGGCACCGCTGTTGAAACTCAAAGGCGGGGAGTTGGAGTGAATAGACAAAGGAGATCATGCTGAAAAGTAGAAACGCCCCTATTCCAACACACCCAACTGCCTGCTGTTTGTGCCTGTTTTTGCCCATATCTTAGGCCAAGAATAGGTTGTAGCTGCCGTCAGCACCCTGTTTTGGAAAGGACTCTCATTCCAGCGACTTCCCATTCACGCTGGGGACCGGGCACGTCGTGTCACTTTGCCTTAAACATCATTAGTGGGGAAAACACACAGAGCGAGGAGGCTCTGAAGTCAGGCTCCCCTCCTGACAGTGACAGGGGCTTTGAAATCATGTGCTTGGCGCTGGCAGGCAGGGGCTGAGGGATGAGCTTTCTGTGCTCCATGGAGTTGGTGCTGATCAAGAAACCGATTTAATTTGCAAGGCGAGGTGCTGCAAAGCAGATAGATGCAGCTAAAACACACACACACACAAAAAACAATGACTAAATAACAAACCAGAATAAAGTCCCCTTTAAAGCCTGTTTCTCACCCAGCCAGCATGGCTCAGTGGTTGAGCATCGACCTATGAACTAGGAGGTCAAAGTTCCATTCCTGGTCAGGGCACATGCCTGGGTTTCGGGCTCCATCCCCAATGTGGGGTGTGCAGGAGGCAGCCAATCAATGATTCGCTCTCCTCATTGATGTTTCTATCTCTCTTCCCCTCTCCCTTCCTCGCTGAAATCAATAAAGGTATATTTTTTAAAAAGTTTGCTTCTCAGTGTAGCTTTGGAGCCCAAATTGCCCCTCCTGTCACTGCTCTCAAGAAGTCCTGCTCCTGGCCCGTAACCACCCGCCCCCCCCCCCCCAACCCCGTCACACTAGGAGATCCCAATGCAATGCAATGAGATGGGGACATTCCTTCAGAGCGGCATTTTCAGGGTCGGGAATTTTCAGTTTGATCAACACATTGATAAGACATCTATTTTCCTTAAAACAAGGATGCCTGTGGGATTTTGGGGGGTGCATTCCAAAAATGAGGCCACACTGGAAATATTACCTATGGATACAGTAGTAAAACATTCAGCTAAAACAGCAATAAAATGGACCTCAGATGGGCCTCTGGAGGAATTAGAAAGAGCAGCTTTACTTGGCGGCTGTGTCCCGACAGAAATAAATCCACCCCACAGCTGAGGAGAAACAAGACCCCAGTATATCTTCATTTCAGCTTCGTGAGATGCCACGTTGGAGCAGTGTGGAAGGAAACAGATTGTGTCTGAAGCTGCAGCAGGAATCTGGTTGTAGTGTGAATGTGTCCCGAGGGCAAAGGCCATCTTTGGCAAGGTCGGGTGTTCTTAGGTCGTTCCACACAGAGCTGTGCCTTCCTTTGACGTTTGGTCCAGCGGAGGCACAACCCTTCTGACACAGGGATGGGCTCTGAGCAGCCCGCTGGCTGTTTCTCTCAATGTCTGTGATTCTTATACAAAGTGAAGTAGGCACCGATTGTAGACAGAGACCCATGGCCTCTCTGTGGCTGGAGATGGAGCTGAGAGAATGGAAAGTAAGTTTTTATTGTTATTTAAAGGAATAGTGATAATATTTTAAAAATAAAAGGACGGTGTCTGGCCACTGTGGCTCAGTAGTTGAGCATCGACCCATGAACGAGGAGGACATGCTTCGATTCCCAGTCAGGGCACATGCTGGGATTGTGGGCTCAATCCCCAGTAATGGGTGTGGAGGAGGCAGCCGATCAATGATTCTCTCTCAACATCGATGAATCTCTTTGTCTCCCTTTCTATAAATAGGAACAGGAAGTGAATGTAGGAAGTATTATGTTGGCTGTGGCCCTTCATCCCAAAAATCTGCACTTCAAAGGAAGACACATTTAATTCATTTCAAAATGCAAACAGGCTACCCCTGCTTACAGGAAGGGCAGCCCCAATGTAAAAGTTCATAATAATATTTGTTAATTAAACCACCGGAGGTTATTTTCTTATCAGATGGATTTCGAGCATGTGACCACAGCAAGGTCATTCCCTGCCCAGAGCCCAGGGCAGCCCTTGGAGCAACGCTGATGACTTCTGACCCTACATCCTGCATTTGAGTGTTGTTGGGTTGTTGGTAAATGGTTAAGGTCCCTGAGAGGGAAGGAGTCGATATTAGTATTACCTTTTAAAACTGATGATTGTGTTGTTGGTTTTCATAGCTGCACACAGCAGAGCTAGGTTTCCTAAGTCGCTCAGCCTCCATGGAACTTAATCTAAGGAAAATGCCAAGAAAGCAAATTACTGCTGCGTGGAACCTGATGAACAAAATAAACAAACAAAATAGAAACAGACTCATTGATAGAGAACAGACTGACAGCTGTCAGAGGGGCGGGGCCTAAGGGGTTGGGCAAAATGGGTGAAGGCATTAAGAAAAAAAAACACCTCCTAGACACAGACAACAGCATGGTGATTACAGGAGGGAAAGGGGTGGGGGAGGGAGGAGACCATAAAGGGGGGATAAATGGTGACAGAAGGAGACTTGCCATTGGGTGGTGAACACACAATATGATATACAGAAGATGTGTTATAGAACTGTACACTGGAAACCTGAATAATTTTATTAACCAATGTCACCCAATAAATTCCATAAAATATGAAATAATAAAAGAATGTAAGAAATGCAAAGTGAATAGATAACAAGCCTGGCTTAGTCGGAAGTTGATGCCTCATATAAAACACAAGTGCCCCAAATAAAGCCAATCCCCATTTCCACCTTCTTCCAGTATCACGCCTTTGGACCCGGTAAGTCCTTGAATCCCAGGAGAGAACAGCCCTTCTTCTGTTCCATCTGCATTCAGGAAGCTCTGTTGCCTGAGGTAAACCATCCCACCCCACCTCCCGGGACCTGGGAGTGGATCACTCCGGGCCCAAGGGGCCTGGGAAGAAAACGGTCTCAAGGAGAGGCAGGAGCAGCTGCAGGACATGGGCTCAGGGCTCAGGGCTCAGGGCTCAGGGCTCAGGGAGGTAAGTGACATGAAGAACCTGCTCCCTCCGTCCCCCCACCCCCCGTTGGCTCTGCAGGTCCCTCTCAGCGTTGATTGTTCTGCCCAACATTTCAGCAGGAAGCGAAGGTGTGTGGCCGCCATCCAGACCTGGTTGGGGGCGGTGGGGCGCCCAGGTGCTCCCTCTGGAAGGTATCCAAGTGCCCCCAGGGCTCAAAAGAGGTGAACATCCAGCTGTAACTGCTGGGACTGTTTCTTGTTGCTGCTCCCCCATCGGAGCCCCCCTGCCTCCACCTGAATGGTCTTGGGCAAACACCCCCATTACACACTCCTGCGCTGCCATGCGCAGGGGCCGGAGGCTGCCACAGAGGCTGTAAAGGGTTCTGTTCATTCATTTAGGACGATTCAGAAACCAGGGCAAGGCAGTCCCTCTCATGTGTCCCCTGCAGGACCTACCAACAGCTCTCTGAACACTGGCTTTGCCTGTTTTGCCTCATATGCCAGATGTTCTTCCTTTTCATGCAGAGGGAGAAGAATGGCATGCCGAGAGCTCTGTGCACATACAAGCAGAAGTCAGAGACATCACATGGTCGGTCCGGGACCACTGCAATAGAGCAACTGCCCCGGACGGTGCCAGCTGTGGGAGCATGTTGACAATCTCAGTCACTGCCCTAGAGCCATAGAGTGAATGTACTGGGAGGTTTTCCTCTTGGAGAAACAGAACCAGATCTGTCCTTTGAAAGATCACACAAGCTTCAGCGCTGGTTGGAGAGGGGATGGGTTAGGTTTGGAATCATGTGTTTCTGGATGAGAGATGATGGCATCTAGAACCGATGTGGTCATGGCGAAGATGGATGGATGTGAAAAGCTACAGAGAGCTTAGAGGGTAAAACTCTCTTGCTTTGGCCATGGCTCAAATGAAAGGCCCAGTCTTCTTTCGGGAGGAGTCCTATGACTCCCATGTGGCCCAGTGGTGCCGCTTGTGGATGGTGATGCCACTGATTGAGACAGAGGAGGGGTGAAGGTTGACAAGTTGGTCTTGGACACCCTGAGTTTCATATACCTTTCAGGGCTCCCCATGGGGGTGATGAGTCGATGGCTAGATACTCGGGTCTGCTACTCAGAGGAGGAAGCTTGGCTCTAGCCTTAGGTGGGAGCCATCAACCTAGAAATGATGACGAAAGCCACAGATTGGTTTGCTTTGGCCTAGGAAAGAAGAACAACATAAATGATATGGTCCGTTCCATGGACAGCATCGGGGTCTGGACATGGACAGGCTCGAGATGACTTTGATAAGCACAAACATCAAAACAACATTTTCTGGATCTTTAGGTTCTAGCAGTGGCAGCAGGAGAAAATAATGACTTTTGCTATTTGTTATTCTTTAGGAAAAGCTAAGGAGCAATTTTTCCATTAATACATTACTGCAGTCTATGCTTATCAGGTATTACCTATCTTTTCTTGTTGTTGATCCTCACTGGATGATATATTTTCCATTTTTGTTTTGTTTTGTTTTTATTTAGAGAGAATGAAAGAGAGGGGGAGAGACAGAGAGAGAGAAACATCGACCAGGGCCCGGGATGGAGCCTGCAACTGAGGTACGTGCTCTTGACTGGAATTGAACCTGGGACCCCTCAGTTTGAAGGCCAACACTCTACCAACTGAGCCAAACTGGCTAGGACTTAATTTCAGTAATTTTACAATGAAGATATATCTACTATTTACTCGTGCGATTGAAAGACAAACAGTGATATGGCTTCAGAAGTAGATCATTATGGCAGCAGCACCCAAGAAGGCCCAGTGGGAGGAGCACAGAGGGAAGGCAGGCAGCCAGTGAAGACAGGGCAGGCATCCCCTGGGTGCACAGGTGTGCACAGGTGTGCACAGGTGTGCATAGGTGTGCATAGATGTCCAAAGGTGTGCACAGGTGTGCATAGATGTCCACAGCTGTGCACAGGTGTGCATAGGTGTGCATAGGTGCGCGGGAACCACGTGGAGATTGTTGAGTCTGGAGACCAGAAGCTCAAGTCCCGAGATGCTGAGGGAGAATTCAGCAACTGAGTTACCAATAGGGCCAGGTCCTTGTCAACAATGCTGCTCAGAGTGTATGTGGTGAGTGGCAGGGTGGTGGCTGTGCCATTAACAATGACGAATCGTAGAGAACGTGTATGAATTCTGAGCCAACGTGGGCTTGTGGTACGTGTAGGCAGGTATTAAATGGAAAAGTGACTGAGACCAAGGCTGGAGGAGATGTGTGAGCAGGTGGCCTCATTTGGCCTGGGTCCTACCTTAGGCGGGACACCGAGGACTTGAATTGTCACTCATCAGAGCTGAGATGCACAAACGTTGGCTGGCGGCCTGACCCAGGCGCCCTGGACTTCTTTCTCCAGCTGCTCAGAGGCACCATGATAACTCCTGACAGATCACCAGTGTTTCCAAACCAAAGAGTGTATAGACTTCCTAGAGGCCCAATGCACGAAATTCGTGCAAGGGGCTTGGCCCTCACAGCCAAGACGGCTTGCCTGGGCCCTCGCAGCCCTGGCTTCGTCCAGTAGGTCATTCAACTGTCTGGTCTAATTAGCATATTACACTTTTATTATTATAGATATGCATAGCCCATGGACACGGGGGGCCATAGGGTAGTGAAGACAGAGAGGGGGGTAGTGGCTGAGAAGAGGGGGGTCAAGGGTGGGTGGCAATGGGAGATATCTATAATACTATCAACAAAAAATAAAATAAAATAAAAATCACCCACTATAAAAAAAAAAGGCCATAAGGAACCCTTATATTCATCTGGGATAAGGCTGCTTTCGCCGATGGAAGAGGCCTTGGCTGTGCTCTGGCGGGAATGTTCCCTGTGTACTCCTTGCCTCCTGCCCTGAAAAGCTCTCTCTGATGAATAAGTGGGGGGGACCCGCCAACAGCCACACGTGTGTGAGAAACAGGAGTCTCCAAAGAGCCTGCTTCCGTCCAGACACCGGACAGGCCCAAGCCTCAGGGTGAATCTCAGTTCTGGGGAAACTAGACTTTCGCTTCGCTCTGTGCCAGGCTCGCCAGGCAATCCTCGGGGGCCTCAGTTTCCCCCTTTGTGAAATGGTTCGTTTCTGCTTCCACATTACCATGCAGGATCAGCTCGAGCTTGCCCTCAGCCCACACCCTCCCTCCCTCCAGAAGGATAATTGATTGATGGTAGAGGAAAGGATATGGGAAAGAAAAAAAATTAAAACATCGAATGTATGCAAGTAGGGAGGGAATTGCCTCATTAACAGAATAATTGAGCTGCTCCTTCATTTTACTTGTTACCCACAGGAAAGAGCAACAATCTTCTAAGCAGCGACTCCTCTTCCACATGATTAAAAGCACAACAGAAAGGCTGGTGTCTTGGATGTGTCTCGTAATTATGGGCCTGGCAGGTTCGTGTTTTTGTTTTTTTCCTTTTTAAATATCATACGAGGCAGATGCATTTTTAAAATCCTGGCAATTTACACAACACCAGGCAAGTGTCGGGCTTCCGAACCAGAAATGCCCCGCGCTTCCCCCACCCTTATTAGCAGTAATTCCCACTAACTGATAATTATTACCTTTTTCTTAGGCAAATCTCGCTGTTGGTGTAACAAAACGTCCTGCTTTGCTGAGACCAATACGTTTAACTCTCGCTGTAAATAATGCATAAAATTAATCGCAAAACTAGGCAAACTTCATCTCTTTCCATGTCAGCTGCTTAATTCACAGTCATTTTATTGATTGATTTTTGCAGGGGCCTGGTAATAACGAGGCGTTCTTAAGCTCAAATAATAAATCCTTCACGTGTACACGCTGTTAGGACTTTGACTAGAGTCCGCGGACACCCCTGTTCCCGGGCTCAGGAGCTCCAGGGGCGAACAGCGGCTTCTGTCCTCAGTCAACTGCAGCTCGTCTTGGCCGATTCGTGTATGAAAACGGTTCTTGACCTGCGTGCATGGGACGGGCCTGGGCCCCTGGTGGCTGTGGGCTTGCGCAGGCTAATTTCCTGGAAATTGATGATGTCTTTATGGCAGTCAAGGGCAAGGCCAGCAGGCATCTGGGTCGTAGCCCAAAGTGACGGCTAATAAAGGAACTCTGGCAAAGGGCCCTGGACGAGCTTCAGACACGGGAACGTAACCATCACATTATTCTGGCGTGTGTCCACCACCCCGACCCTACCTCCCCCCCGATTCCTAATTAAAACAGACACACTCGACCATCGGAAAGACAAAGACTGCCCTTTTTTTTAAAAAAAAAAAAAAAGATACGATCCAGCAGTCTGAAAATACAGAGGGAGCTTGCACATGGAAGAGAACTACTTACAGAACCAGCTTTCTCCTGCTCCATCCTGCAGCCAGGCTGGTCCCTGAGAAACCTTCCCCTGGGGACAGGGAGGGAGCCCCAGGCTTTGCACCTGTCCTTGTTAGAAGTGACACCTGGGGGGGGGGATGGAGTCGAAAGAGCAGGGGGACTGGGTGTGCGGGAACCTGCTTTCCTGAACTTCTGTGCATTAGCCTGTTGCTGAGCAAGACAGTGCTCTTTGTGGGCCTCAGTTTTCTCATCTGTAAAATGGGGCAGGTTACAGCATAAAAGCTTTCTCAGCCTCTTTCTACTATTTGACCTCAAGGCACTATCTTTTGACCCTAATGTGTGTATATATATATATATATATATATATATATATATATATATATATCATCAATTATATATGATATACCTATATATTATATTACAGGAAGGGGAATAATTGAGAACAGCAATTAAAGTCACCATGCACATGAAATAAAAATTTGGCGGTTGGAATATATTCTAGGCAAACTATTTAGCTGCCCAACCTCCCCTTTAGGGTCTGAGTCCAAACTCTCCCTTTGGGTCACATTTGCAATATCACCAATACACCCTGTTCACTTCTCTCTCTCTCTGTCTCTCTCTGTCTCTCTCTCCCTCTGCAAAACGTAAGTTAGGCCAAGCAAAATCAAAATAATGGTCATATTTTATTGCCAGAAAATGTGTTGAATAACTATTTGCTTCTTTAAATTTTACACTGAACGATGTGAGTTCATTTGAACAACTGATAAGCTATCTGGTGACAGATATTACCCCTTTCATCACATTGAGTTCATCATCAATCATAAGAAGTATCATTGTTTTATGTACCACTAAGAAAAAAAGATACCAATTAAACTCTGATATGTCATTAATTATAAGATGCATCCCAGTCTTAGAGATGGTACAATGTGAATAATATGTGTCTTAGAGTCAATGAAATATGGTATCTATTATTATATTTCTTTATATTTAATCATGTTTCAAATAAGATCTATGAATCTTCTTGTACTAATCATAATTTAAAAGCAGCTTATGTATAATATGACATTAACAATGTAAAACTGAAAGACAAGTCTGCATTAAAATACTCCAGAATATTCATGGTGATTGTTATATCCAGATAATAAGACTAACCAAATTTCAATTTCTTCATTGTACTTTCTGTAGTTTTCTATTTTTAATAAATTAGTATTAACATCATAATCACAAATATTATTTGTATCTTAAATTATTACATGCCATTTTGTATATGCTATATTATAAAAATCTTTTAAATAACCCAAAAATAAAAGTTACAGAAAACACAACAAACATTAATGATGTTCATTTCTGATAATGGGCTATGGTTGCTGTTTTTCTTTCTTCTCTCTACTTTTCAAAACAAGAAACTTTTTTTTGCCAGAAAAGCAGGTTATATCCTAACAGGGACTTGCACACACTCTTTGTAAGTCAAAAAGTCAATGAATAGTCACTTACCAAAGAGCCATTCTCTCTATCTTTTTAAAGACAATTGCTTGTCAATTCTATGTGGCAAAATGCTGAGCTGAAAACTATTCCTGGTCAACCTGCTTCCTGAAGTGTGGCCCTGTGAGTAAGTTTCCACAGAAGAAATTTAATAAAAATGGTCAATGACATTTCCAGATAAACTTTTTAAAACAAGGCAGATGTAGCTTTTACCTTCCTTTCCTCCCTGTTGGAATGCTGCCATGATGTCTGGAGCTTCAGCAGCCACCTTGGGTCTGACTTAGCTTGAAAATGAGAATCAATGCAAAGTACACTGGAGGAGAGGACAGGGCAGCCTGGTTCCTGATGCTGTCGGAGCTGCCAACCCATCACCAGACCGCTTACCTTTGGACCTACTATGGGAGAAGAAGAAATAAACCTCTAACTTATTTACTCCTCTATGATTTAAGTCTCTATTGCTAACTGGAGGAAATTCCTAACTATTACATTTGCATCCTATGTCTGCCTTTGCATTCTATGTCTGACCATGGATGTGGACAATACATAGGCACAATATATTCCCTGGTCTTTTGAAATAAACAGATCTGCGCTATCAAAGCTTAGCTTCAACTAGGTCACGTTCCATATCAGTTTCTAGAAAGGAGGAAACGGAAAGATCTCCATGCAATCAAAGGAACCCCGATACTTGGATGGGCGTAATCTCCATTACGAATGAGTCCTTTTCCTTTTTAAGCCATCTCCTCCATTCCCCACCTGGGTTGGGGTCTCTCACCCCTTGTTTATTTCTTCCCATGTGGCCCTTTCCCTGAATCCCTTGGCTAATCTTGTGCTCCGCTGACCAAGATGGGCACTTGTCGCTTTCTTTAGAATGGAAGGGAAGCAGGTGAATGTGACATTCCCTGCAGCACGGACTGAGTCTTGGCTCAGGGGACAGCCTACAGAGCACTATGCTTGATATGCCTGCATCTCGAACTTGGAGATTTTCCACAAGATGCACCTGTGTGCTTCTTTCTAAAAAGTCCATGATAGTCAACTTCGTGTCAGAATCCTGTAACTCAGACCAAAAAAAAAGAAATGTTCTGAAAGCATGTGAAGAATGCCTCTAAGAAAGATCCCTCATCTGAGAGCTTTTTCTTATTAAGGACTCTGTGGACAAATGTTGGTATAAGGTCAAATAAATGATCCATTTAACCAATATGACCACATGATCAATTGTCATGGACAGACTTCTAATACAAATAAAGTGATTGGCGAATGAGTTTTTGGTTGAATTTTGTGAAACAAAATTCTCTAACCTCTTATTCACTTTGTAAGCTACGTGGGCTCGATGACTAATTGAAGCATGTGATTTAAATAATCCAAAAACCACAAGGATTGTCCTTGGAAAGCATGGACCTCTGTTGATGTCATTGGTTAGAATTCATGTCCAAGGGCAGCTTTCCATTAACTTGAGGATGCCCTCCATGGCTATCCCCCCAGCTGCTACCTCCCTGTGCCCCCAAAGGTCCATACTTATTAAACTATACGGATACCCCCTGCCTCAGGACCACTTTCCTGGAAATCTTTGTATGTAGTTCCCTTTGTCTGGCAGAACTTGAGTGTATGGGTCCAAATTCTGTGTTTCTATCTGTTTATAGATGTGAAAAGAGTAGTCTTATTCACAGATTAGATTGGATATTTTTCATTTATAGTGTGTGCTTACATTTAAATTGCGTTTAATTTTATTTTCAATTTCTTAAGGTGGAAGCTGAGGTCACCCATTTGAGACCTTTCTTCTTTCCATTTAGAGGCATTTTCGTTCCATAAACTTCCCTCTAAGTATTGCTTTGACTGCATACCATACACCTTGATGGGTTGTAGTCTCATTTTCATTCAGTTCTAATACCTCCTAATTTCTAATCATGTTTTTTTTTTATTTCTTGTAATTTTTGTTGATGATTCCTTCTACTTGCAATCATTGGAGGTCTTGGATCTATAGAATTATAGTTTTCATTAAGTGTTCAAAAATGTAGTTGCTATTTTTCTGCTCTCTTTTTTTCAAGGACTCTAATGACCTGCATTTTAAGTCATTTGATATTGTCTCATAGACCAGTAAGACTCTATTTTTGTTCTCAGTCCATTTTCTTTCTTTTATTTTGGACTAGAGGCTCAGTGCACAAATTAGTGCACAGTGGGGCCCCAAGGGGTTTGGGGGTGGGGCCAGGACACAATCAGCCCTCCACGCAGGCAGTGGGATGCCCTTGCCACCCTGTCCTGCTGACATTCACACCAGTTGTCAGGAGCCACCTGGCAGACACTTTTATATTGTTTCTTCCTTGTGGAGCATCTAGGGAGGGGAAGCTGCAGCAGTGCTGGAGGCCAACTTCCAGGAAGCCAGCAGCTCTGTCAGAATCATGCTGGTGGCACTGGTCCATTGGTGCCTGGCCCATTCTCCAGAGACTGGACCTGCAGGACCACTGAGGGAGTGAGTAGCTGCCACGGGGCTGGTAGGTCACTAAGCCAGGTTGGTCAGCTGAGTGGCGCTTCCACTATGGGAGCACACTGACCACCAGGGGGCAGCTCCTGCATGAGCATCTGCCCCCTGCTGGTCAGTGCACGTCATAGCGACCAGTCAATCAGTGGAGGGGATGACTGGTCATAAGTTGCTTAGGCTTTTATATGTATAGATAGTTTCTATTACTATATCTTCACATTCACTAATTTTTTCTTCTGTAATGTTTAATCTGCTATTAAGCGTATGCTACATACTTTTAATACCAGACATTATAGTTTTCATTTCTAAAAATTTTGTTTCTCTTTTTTTATGTCCTATGTCTCAACATATTCATTCCTCTAGATCATAGAACATAAAGTGCATGAAAAAAAGTTATCCTAATTGTTTGAATAGCCTTGCCTACTAATTTTATCAGATATGTCATTTCTGAGTCAATTTCAGCTGATTGACTTTTTTCCTCATTGTGATTCATACTTGCCTTCTCCTGGGAATGTTTTATTAGTTGCCAGAGACTATGGATTTTACCTATTGAGTGGCAGAACTTTTACATTCCCTTCAATATTATAAAGCATTATTCTGGGATGTAGCTAAGGTTTTTGGAAGCATCTGATCTTTTGAATCTTGCTTTTAAGCAAAACCAGAGCAACATTTAGACCAGATCTGGTTTTTCCCTACTACTAAGGGAAACCCTCATGGTCATTCCATCTGGTGTCCCAAGAGCTGTTATGTTTTCCACTCTGGCTGGTGGGAACAGGCCCTGTGTGAGTTGTAGCATGTCTTTCCTCTGAGCCTTTTCAATGGTTCATTTCTTGTCTTTAGCTCACAAGCATGTGCTCATAAGATTTCAGGTGAAGGCCTGAGGGGAACCCACTACAGATCTCTGACTTCTCTCTCTGTGCAATATTCTCCTCTCAGATACTCTTCTCTGTGAACTCCACACTCCTTGGTCTCCCGTCAATATTTCCTCAACTCAGGTAGACCGCCAAGCTTGGCCAGCCTCCTTCTCAATGGTTATGCCTGGAAACACCCTCGAAGCGATAATCTAGGAAAATTTGGGGTTACTTCTCTCCTTTCCACCTCTCAAGGATTCTTGTTCTTCCTTGTCTCCTTTCCAATTCTTGAAAAGTATTGATTCCTATGTTTTATTGGCCTTTTTATATATGATTTATTTTTAATGGTATATCTGGTCTCTGTTACTCCTTTGGTCATAAGTCAAGGTTGAGTTTAATTTTCTATTGTAAAAATGATTGGTGTATTAGAATCTTTGAGAAGAGGCTGGAGAGATTCTTTTTGCTCATAATTAATCTTGATATTCTTGTCTGATTGTGGTCAATTATTTCCTTAGCTCAGGGAGCATGTCTTTTTTGAACCAACTCCTCACATAACCAACCTCAGTCCAATAGGTGAGTTTCACACCACAAATCACCTCTTGTAAGCTAACTAACTCAGATTACCTAAACTCCCTTACCTCAATATATTTAAATCTCTAAAATAAGAATACTATTATCTACCTAATGGATGTTTAATTGTTAAATTAAGTAGCATATAAAAATGTCTTTCTAATAGGAAGTGTCTGGAACACAGTTGTCTAATTAAGGGCAATTAAAAGTTGTATACTCTACGATGTCAGGGTCTATCCATTGTCTCAAAGTCAATTATAGTTATAGATTTTATCTATCTCCCTGTCTACTTACTTTAATTCACATCTAGGAATGCCTGTGGAATGTTGCACTTTGCCAAGGCAACTCTAACTTAAACTTTTTTTAAAGTTTATTTTCTGAGTAAAAAACCATGTCCTAAAACTTGCAGGAGAGAAACCTTTATTGGAAATGTGATGTTTTTAAGAGTGTGTTTCACACATAAATGAGGTTGCACTTCCTCTTGTAGGGGGATAAAAAGATCCTGAATTAATTAACTCAGCCCAGTGAGAGGGCATTTTCATTTGGGAACCTGCTGAGCCTTGGCAGAGGCTCATCGCCGGCAGAGGTGGTCGTTGCCATAACCTCACCTGGTCCCCCTGGGCCCACGCTCTTGGTCGGTGAGTCCTTGCCATCTGGCTCACTGGGGAGCATGGAAGATGACCCAGGTGTGGTGTTCTCACTCTGCCACAGTACCTTTGTGTGGAGGAAGCGGCCCCTGTGCTGGCGTCGGTCTTTATGCTGCCAGAGGGTTCCAGTGGCTTCCAGATGATTTCAGTGTAATCGGTCATATGGGCCACTTCCCTCCATTCTAGATGGTCTCTTCTGCAATGACTTACCACAGACACCAGGGTTGTTTCTTTGCAGCTCTGGAATTCTAGGCAAAAGAAGAGGGAGGGAAAATTCCATTTCCTTCGTCTATTTTTGTCAGAGTAAAAATAAAATCCTTCTTAAATGCCCATTGCAGTAGAAAAGCTTTGTGAGAACTGTTCAACTCACAGTTCCCCCTTGACTACCCTCCTTCCCCATGGAGGAGGTGCCACAGATCCAGATGCACAAATATCTCTAGTGAGTTAGGTAGCCTATAGACAGTGGATAGAAGCTGGGTTAAGCACATTTGAAACTGAAACTCATCAGTTATATTTCACATGAGATTACCTCCTAACAACAACAACAACAATAACAAGATCCTTTAAAGTCTGGAGCGGTGATTTGGGTACCTCCCACCAGTGGGTAGGATAAGCAGGATAACATATCTGCAGGTGTAAGAGAAGGAGTTGGATTCAACAAATACATAGGCCCATGCCCTAGACTTTGTAGATGCTGTTCCATGCTTTGCCCAAGGACTGGCTATCTTCCCACTTCTAGGTTCTGGGAGGCATGGCTGTGTCCTGAAACTGAATAACCAAATTTCATTCCCACTTTATTGGTTTCTTCTGCTTGGAAACAAAATGCCCTAATAAAGCACAAGTGGCATGAGTAAAGAGAGTTGGTCTACATGTAGAGAGAGATAAAGGGCACCTGCAAATGATTGAACACCCAATTTAGGCCAAGAATCCAATGGGAGGTAGACATAGTAGGTCCATTTTACAGAGGAATAAACTGAGCCTCTGCTAATTCAAGCAATGTGGCCAGAATTATCAAGTTAGTAGTAGATGTTGGCACCAAAGTCCAAAGCCAGGTCAACTGACTAGAAGGTTTCTGGTGCGTGAGGCTGCTAACCACTCACTCAAGGATGACAATGGTGACATGCGACTTGTGGCTTCTGAAGTCCTTGACCACAAGTTAGGTTTGGTTTATAGACAGATCACAGGAGCTTAGTCATCGAATTAACTTGCACAGGGGCTGCATGTCACTCAAAAGGAGTCAGACAGGGATAGTCACCAGCAAGGACAATATATTTTCTCCACGCACAATCAGCAATTAGGTGAGTTTCCTGTTAATTCAATCAGAGAAGCAGAGAAATGTTGCAATTCTTTGGATGAAGGTCTGAAATCAAATATTTTTTTACACTGTTGACCTTTGTCAGTTTCATGTAGGAGGAACTGATGATGAGCCACTGAACTAGCAAATTAGCTTTGCAGAGCTGTTGACAGGGTCAGGAAGAAATGACACCGCTTTCACGAAGAGGGCCTGCTTTCCAAGGTGTGTGACTCAGATGCGGAGGCTTCAACCATGAAGACGTTCAGAGGCACTTTAGAAGCAGACACAAAAAATGTACAGATTTCAGTCTTGAGATATTTAACTCTTTTATTCTCCTTCCCCAATCGGTAAAACAGAGTGTGAGGTGGGCTTGCCAGCCTTCAGATAGGCAGAGCTCCTTTTCAACTAGTTAAAACCAAACAGAAATGTGGGGCATCTCGTCTGCTCCAGGCACTGTCCCTACCATCATGGATGGACTCCTTACCTCAGAAGCAGAAGCGTTATTTCCAGTTTACAAGAGAGAAAGTAAGGTGCAGAAAGGTTTTGTAACTCCCTGTAATCTCCTACCCTGTTAAAATTTCAGACCACTATGGAGGATGCAGGGTGCAGACATAAGGAGAAAGCTGGGGGTGGGGGGGCGGGCAGGGAATCACCAGTTCTGTTCCTTATACATTAAGAGTACAAGCTTCATTATGTTTCCCAGACTGTCTTGAAGTTGGTGTGATCATGTGACTGTGTTCTGACCAATGGGCTGTCAGCAGAAGTGATATGCAACAATTGCTTTCTGGTGCCTAAAATATTCCACAATCAAGTTTCTTTGCAT
This sequence comes from Myotis yumanensis, assembly GCF_028538775.1. Classification (NCBI taxonomy): domain Eukaryota; kingdom Metazoa; phylum Chordata; class Mammalia; order Chiroptera; family Vespertilionidae; genus Myotis; species Myotis yumanensis. The sequence goes on from NW_027223752.1 coordinate 12,107,824, forward strand.
TACCTCCTTCCAGTGGCTTGGCAGATACAAGCATAGCATTTTTGAAGCCCTGCTTTAAAAATGGGGGAGCCACAAGATGGTGGGTGTCTGGGTCCCTGAAGCACCACTTGGAGGAGAGCCAATCATTGATTGAGAACATTTATTTTGGACTTCATATGGCAACAAATAAGTTATCGCACACTTGAAACATCAAGACATGTGAGAGTTTATTGCCACAACTAGTGTTGACTAGTATAACGAGCTATGGACCATGAGGGTGACGTGAGGTTTTTGTGGTAGAATTTTGACGGTTAATTTTATAGTTCAACTAGGCTAGACTATGGGACCCAGATGTTTGGTCAAATACTCCTTAGTCTAGATGTTGCTGTAAAGGCGTTTTTTTATGTGATTCACATTTATGATCAGTTAATGTAAAGTAAAGCAGATTACCCTCCACAATGTGGGTGGGCCTCATCCAATCAGTTGAAGGCCTTAAGGGCCAAGAGCAAGGTTTCCCCAAGAAGAAAAATTCTGCCTCTAGACTGCAACAGAGAGATTCTGCCTGAGCTTCTAGTCTTTGGACAGAAAACTGAAACATGAACTCTTATTCTCCAGCTTGCCGGAGTTCCCTATGTATTTTAAATTTGCCAGCCACTATAATCACATCAGCCAATTCTTACAAATAAATGTTTCTCCCTCCCCCTGTCTCTTCACCTATCTATCGATCAATGAATCGATTGATCTCTATCGCTTTCTATTGATCTACCAATCTATCAATCTATCTCTATCTCTATCTCTATCATTCTCTATAGATCTATCAATCTATCATCTCTATCTATCATCTGTCTATCTATCATCTATCTATCTATCATCTATCTATCTATCTATCTATCTATCTATCTAGAATCTATTGGTTTTGTTTCTCTGGAAAAGCTAATACACATTTAAACAGCTGAGGGAAGTAGTGCTTACAGTGGCTGCGGGAGTGAGATGCTGCTAGTAACTGATACCCTCACATTTCTAGAACATTCAAGGAAGAGCAGTGAGGGCCACAACCAGTTTAGAGAGCTTGTAGCCAAAGTCTTAGGCCTCTGAGACACTGGTTGGGAAGCCTGGCAGTGTCTACAGCAGACAGTATGCAAGACTCAGGCATGCATGGTCCCTCTGAAGGAGGACGGTCCTTTCCTGTCACACTGACATCCGGCTGGACCATCTGACCAATGTCATGTCTGGGCAGAAGTTTGAAGACTCAGCCTAGAATTCCTTCTCTTTTCCCTCTGCGTCACCAGCCTGAGTGCCACAAACCAGGCACCTGGCGCATTTTTACAGCCTACCCTGGGTTGAAAAAAATCATCCTTTGTATTGAAAGCTGCTCAAAATCTGGAGTGTTTTGTTATTGCAGCGTAAGTTAATCTATCCTGACTCATCTATATTTACATATCGATGACTGCAAACTGACTTGGTTCAAGTGCTAGCTCCCAACCACTTCCTAGCTGTGTGTCCTTGGACAAGTTACTTAGCCTCTCTGTTGCTCAATTGTCTCTACATAAAAGGCAGGGAGTAGAGTATGTATCTGAAAGGGTTGTTCTGAGGAGGGAGTTGGTTAACACAAGTAAAGTTCTTATGTGTGACAGACACACGCAAGGTGATTACTAAAGATTCCCTATGATTGCAGCATGCTCTGTAACCCTTTTCCCCACAGTGCCTGCAAAGCTGGGCCCATTCGGGTGGGCCATGGAGATCTGTAAGGAAGTCATAGTCACTCATCTAAGAAGCATCATCTACTTCAAGGTGGGGTGGGGGGAGCTTGCTGTCAGCACCTGTAGCACATTGCTTAGGTTCTGCAGTCCTCAGTTGGGCTCCACCCCATATTAGTCTCTGCCTCTGTGTCTCCTTCTGGCCTTATAGACCTTTGCTGATGCCACAACAGTTCCGAGCTGCAGGGAAACCCTGGAGCAGGCTGTGGGCCAGATGTGGCTGCCGGGTATAGTCTGCCAACCTCTGGTTTAATGAATCCTACGGTGTCTGTTCCTTTTAATTTTCCTTATATTGGGTCTCTGTCTAACCTCTATTCTTTTTAAAATATATTTTTATTGATTTCAGAGAGAACAGGAGAGGGAAAGAGAGATAGAAACATCAACAATGAGAGAGAATCACTAATGGGCTACCTTGGGCACTACCTCCTTGCACGCCCCCCACTGGGGATCGAGCCCTCAACCCAGGCATGGTCCCTGACCGGGAAGGAACCATGACCTCCTGGTTCATAGGTCGACGCTCAACCACTGAGCCACGCAGGCTGGGCTAACCTCTCTTCTGTAAAGAGTTCTAGACCATTCTCTACGCAGGTGAGCATTCACCCCACACACGCTTTCTGCCTGTATTCACTATCCAATTCAGCTTGAGAAGTGAAACCTTCAGACAGCTAATGAAGATGATTCTTGAAGAAAGAGCAAACTCTGTGTTTATAGGAACAAATGTTGATGAGCCACATTGCAAAATAACAAAAGACTTCTGGTGTGGGTGTTCAGCTTGGCTGGTTCGGGAGGCATAGCTTGTGGTTGGCATGTGTTCGGTGTGTCCTTGTGATGGTCACCAGTGGTCCATCGAGGACATGAATGCACCGACGAGGATTGTCACCAGCATTTGGATGAAACAGGTGCTTAAAGTCCGGCACAGAAGATGCCAGTGCAGGTTAATCCTCAAGACTGGTCTCTGTTTCCCACACGGAATGCAGGCACCCCCATCCTCCGAGTCCCAGGAGGAGACGATTCATGAAATAAGCAGGGACATGCATTTCATAAGACAGCACCTGTGCCTCCCCGAGGTGTTTCTCTCCAGGTACGGCCCGGCCACAGTTCACATTGACTGCATCTGACTATTTTGGAATATTTTCTAATTATATTGTCCAACTCAGCTACTGCCTCTTCTAGTCCTTGGCATTGGCGTTGTCATTCTGTTTGTCCATCTGTTGTTTGTCCTTCTGGCATTGTCGCCTGCCCATTTTTAATGTTTTGCTAGTTTTTGTTTTTCCCCTTTCCCAGTAATTTTGCAACACCAGTCTACCATTTGATTTTCTATCATGCCCCCTCCTGAAGATGAGCTCTGAGAAACCCTACCGGAAGGGAACACCAGGCCTGGTTTCTCTGAGGGCTGGTGTTTCCGGCCAAAGCCGTGTCTCTGGGCTCAGGAGGTAGATCTGTAGGCATATGAAGGGACGAGGCACACATCACATGTATTCACAGATCAATTTTACATGGCTACGGGTTGACACTTTTGTTTTCATGAACATGGATCTATCATAGTAAAGATCCACTTTTTCGTTGCTTTAAGCTAATAAAAGGACAACATTGCTGAATGCCTCCTTAGGTTTTGCCTCCAATTCTTTCTATCCTGCTGCCAGGGGACTTTGCTGGAAAAACCTGAGAAACTCTATTAAGCAGTAGAGTGGGGGAGGCAGCCCCCTTCACACTTCCCCAGCACCAGGCACTTGTGCGGTACCTTATTCTATCCTCATCACATCTGAGGGCACAGCACTATGCATCCCTTTGACAACATCAAGGCTGAGAGAGCCAAACTGAGGCTGACAAATGAGGATGCCACATACTAGTAAGTAAGTCTGCTAAAGCCACACCTTAGAGAGAGGCATGATTGCAGGAGTGCTGTTCTCTCCTCAGGAGAGAGTTCTGCCTTGCATTTGGGGCCACATGGTGTCTCCCCCCAAATTCCTAGGCTGAAGTCCCAACCCCGAGTACCCCAGACTGTGGCAGTTTTGAGATAGGGTCTCTGAAGGGTAACTGAGCTCATTGGGTGACCTCTAGTTTAATACCACTGGCGTCTTTATGAGAAGATGAGACTGAGACACAGACACCCCCAGAGGGAAGACACAGGAAAAAGGCAGTCATCTATAAAACAAAACAGGGACCTCAGGAGAAACCAGCCCCACCCACACCTTGATCTTGGACTTGTAGCCTCCAGAACTGTGAGGAATAAATATCGGCTTAAGACACTCTGTTGGTGGTACTTGTTATAAAAGCCCTGAAAAAAACTAATTTACATAGCAAGACAATCTATCCATCCATTCATTCATTCATTCATTCATCTTCTATATATGGATGGATATATATATATACCCAAAAATGTATACACATACTTTGAATAATTATAAAGGCAGTATTGATTAAAATACATTTCACTTTCAAAATTGAGCTTTCGGCTGTTAAAGTGTGTATGCATTTTATACATTTTGGGGAGACACCCTGTGTATATGATATAGACAAACTTTTAATTCAAACATAAAATAGTCTAAAAAAGTTGTTAGGTGCTTAGTTGCTTCTATCCCCACTATCCTAAAACATCTATTTTAAAGGCAACCCAACTTCTCCTATTTCTACCCACCTGTGCTTGTGAGGTTTCCGCACAATTGTAATCATAGCATAGATATGCAAGGATGTTCTAATATTTCCCATGATCTTTAGCACCTAAATATTTATTAAAAAATCTAATTAGTTCTTCTAAATTACATACTATTTCTTTGTAGATATGCACTGCAATATTATGATGCATTTAATTATTATTTTCATATGAACATGACATTAACATAGAATCATATGAGCGAATGTACACAGAGCAGAAATATAATCTGCAGAGGAAATTTTAAAATTACTTATAATTTCATCACCCAGAGATATTTACACATAAACACTTGTAAATACTTATTATACTTTTCCTGTTCTTTACAGAGGAGAGGTACCAAATCTTTATCAGTTCTCTCTGAGGCCAACATTTTTACAGGTCTGTGTTATTATTTTCAGTTGAAGATGTCATAATTTTTGAACATGATGATCTATTGACTTGTGTGAAATTTTCTGTTATTTTTGTGCTTTATAGTTATGGCTCTTTTCGGAGATCGGCTAAGTAGTCACCTTGATACCACATGGTTTCATGTGTTTTCACGCAATTATTGAATCTACATGGAATTCCTTTTGTAACTTTTTTTTTTTATGAAAATTTTACTTATATTTCCCAAGTAGCTAATAAAGTGCCCTAATAATTTCTGTCCTCCTTTCTTCACTGCATTCCTTTTCCATGTCTGGTACCAGTTCCACGGAGAATTGTGTTTAAAAATATTTTAAAAAGTAAATGCAGAAACTGATGAATGAGCGACAGAAAGAATGGGTGAGTAGTGAAGTGAATGAGTGAGGTGAGTGGACTTTAATCTTAACCCACTGAAAAAAGTAAAGGTCTCATGTCCAACACACAGGCAAGCCAGGCTTCAACCAGCGCCCAGGTGTTTGCTCAGAGTTCTGTGGTTCGGGAGTCCGGGAACCATGCATCCAGGCCCTGACCAAGGTCTCCCAAGGTCACAATTGAGGTGACAAAGGCCATGTCCTCCTCTGGAGGCTTGACCAGAAAGCAGTTTAGCTGTAGGTCCCTCCGACTGCTGGAAGCACTCACTTCCTCATGGTTACAGGATAAAAATCCCATTTCCCCTCATTGCTGGCCAGGGATTCCTCTCAGCTCCGGGAGGCAGCCCCGGGTCCTTGCCACATGGTCCTCTCCATCATCCTCTCTCACTTTCAGGAAGGAACAGTAAGTGCACATGCTCTGAACACCCTAAGATGCACCCCAACAGGTGGATAGGAACCTGGTACCTCAATCAAGTTCTTCCTTATATTTCTGAGTAATAAGTTTATACCATGCTCCCCATGGGCAACATTTATCAGCTGTTTACTTGCACTGACCAGACCATAGGCCCTGTATTTAAAGTTCTAGGGACAGATTGTGTATTCTCGGCTTCTACAGAGAATGAGTTAATTTTCCATGCTATGTTCTACATGATTGCTGCTAATATACAGAAAAGCTATTGATTTTTAGAATATTTCTTTTGAAATGGTCACAGGACCTGGCTGTGATGAATTCTGTAATTCCTTCAGTTTGTGTACAACTGAGTTTTCTTTACTTGTGTCTTTGAGGTAGAGACTCATAACAAACATAGTAATGATCACTTCGCAATAACGTAATTTTGCATCTTCTTTTAAAAGGTCATTACATCTTTGACCTGTTTTAAACCTTAACACTGGTTTTATTTTCACAGCTCTCAGTAGGAGTTAGTCTTCTATTTTTTGTTGTTGTTTGTTTTTAATAAGTTTCATGTTGGTTTAAAAAGGATATCTTTGCTATTATTTTGTGTTGGATATAGGAACCCTTCCCAATTTGTTTCCGTTATAAACAAAACCAGTCTACAGTGTTTGTTTGAGTTTATTTTTCCTCTATTTTGTTCCTTTCAATATAGAAGAGGTGTGAGATTCATTGGGGTGCTGGTTGGAGGTCTCTGGGCTTTGGGCAACATTTATCGGCTGTTTACTTGCAATGACCAGACTTGGAGTTTGCTTTGTAAATAAGTGTTTGATTGTCTTGGGGGAAATTGACACTAACAAAGCTGGGGAGGGCGAGGGAGAGGCAGACTGATCCAGGGCACCTGGAGAACAGAGTTAGGAGTCTGCTCCAGCCCCTTGTTGCTGGGTGTCTCCTGACCCTGAGAAACCCCCTCTACCCATTCACGTGGAAGCAATAATGCATAGTGACGGGAACCCAGGCTCTGCCGTTCGTTCCCTGTGCAACTCAGGGTAGGGCGGTCCCTTCCTCTGAGCCCCCTTTTCTTCCTGGAGGTGACACCCTGCCGTTCACAGGGGCTGCTCTGAGAATTGAGGGAGGCACCACATTTAAGGTGCCCACATTTGACTCTGCACAGAATGCGTTCTCAGAAATGTTCTTCCCTATTATTCTCCTCCAAGCCAAAGGAAGCTTCTAGGCGCTCTGTAGTCCACACATGTTTCTGCTTGCCCTTCATGTGGTAACTGGAAAACATTTATAATTTGGCTATTTTGTCATCACTGGTTCTGTTGCTACCACCATCACCATCACCATCACCATCATCACCATCACCATCTCCACCACCATCACCACCACCACCATCATCACCATCACCACCACCACCATCACCACCACCATCACCACCACCATCATCACCATCATCATCATCACCATCACCATCTCCACCACCATCACCATCAGCATCATCACCATCACCATCATCACCATCACCACCACCACCATCACCACCACCATCACCACCACCACCATTATTACCATAATCATCACCATTACCATCACCATCATCACCATCACAATCACAATCACCATCATCATCATCCTCTTGATGGAGATGAATCTAAGTCATCTGGGTCACCTGGTGAGCATGACATTTTCATCTCAAGGCCAATTGTATATCTTAAATATTAAAGCATTAAGGCTGTTAAATGCAAAAGAGGAACTGTGTTCTCACACCCCAGGGGTGAGCATATTAACAACTGAGCAAGCCACACTGCCTGTCCCCTGCCCCGTGGACATTCTCTCCCTTCTCCTCCACTCCACACCCCCACATAGCAGACTATTCTGACTCAAAGCCTGTTTGAAAAGCAAATATTTCTATATTTATTATAACTGCCCCTTATATGTCCCAAGACTAGACTGCTGGTCTCCTCTCCCCTCGCCCTAAACACAACACACCACATTTCTCATAAATTGCATGATGTCCAAACTCTGTCATATGTTTTAACTATCAATTTGGAACTATTAAAAAATAATATTGGATGTCAACTGTAATTGAAGAATAAATTAAAATAAATTATTAGGTATGATAGCCAGAATTCGGGGATGCCCCCCAAAACACCTGCCCTCTGCAAACAAATGTAGTAATAATCATTTTGCAATAACATAAGTTTGCCTCTTTTAAAAGGTCATGACATCTTTGACCTCTGTGTAAACCACTCCTTGGCTGTGAGTAGGACTGGTGAACATGGTACATTATACCCCTGGTTCATTCACCCTAGATAACAAAGGGGAAGAAATTGAACAAATGCAATGAAGATGCCTAATCAGTTGACTTTGGGTTAACATGAAGGGAGATTCTCCTGGGTGGGCCTGACCTAATCAGGTGAGACCTTCAAAGTGACCAAGTCCTTCCTGAAAGTGAGAGGGGATGATGGAGGGACTATGTGGCGAGGACCCGGGGCTGCCTCCAGGAGCTGGGAGTGACCTCTGGCCGGCAGTGAGGGGGAACTTGGATTTTTATCCTGAAACCATGAGGACGTGAGTGATGCCAGCAGTCGGAGGGACCTGCAGGTAAACTGCTTTCTGGTCAAGCCTCCGGAGGAAGACATGGCCATTGTCACCTCGATTGTGGCCTCGGGAGACCTTGGTCAGGGCCTGGACGCCCTGTTCCCAGACTCCGGACCCACAGAACTCTGCAACCGCTCTCTGTGGAACTGGAACCTCATTGCTCATCTCAGAATAGTCCTTCCATGTGCACGCCCATGCCTCTCTGCCCCCCGCCCCCCTCCCAGGCCTGCATTAGGTGCCCCCGACACGCTCCTAACCAGGGCCTGCTTTTCTCCTGGCACTGACAGTGCCACAAGCGAGTTACCTGTTCACTTGCTACCCCAACCCATTGGAACATGCATCTGGGGGAGTAGAGAAACCTGGTTATTTTTCACAGTATTGCTAAGAGGAAATATAGAGTCATAGTAGTAACTGTGTTTAAAAATATTTGAAAAGTAAATGCAGAAATTGATGAATGAGCGATGGAAAGAAGGAGTGAATCATGAGGTGAAAGAGTGAAGTGGGCTGGACTTTCATCTTAACCCACTGAAAAGAATAAAGGTCCATCACTCTAGGCGAGCCAGGGAGAGGGTGTTTTCCTCCCGGGGAGGCAGAAGTGATCGAGGCTCCTGTTGGGGAAAAAAGAAATGCCGAAACCAGGAAAGAAACCCATTTAACACTCTAAGAGAGACGCAGGGCTATAAAAGTAGCAAAAGAATGCAGTTAATTACAATTTAAATACTGATCATAAAAGACTTATTTTCAGCCTGAATGAATGTAGTGAATTCCAGATAACAATCTCTGTGTGATGAGATAGAGATGGCCACTGACCGTGGTTCTGTGCTGGACGCCCGTCAGGTTGCGTCTTCCTTCTGAGAAAGCCCCACCTCAGAGAGGACACCCAGACACAGGCATGCATCCGGGGACAAGTGCAAAGGTCCTGTCCGCCTAAATGCAGCCGGAGATGGAGCCCCGGGCTGTCTTTGAAAGGAATGTCCCCCAAACTATTTATCTGATCATTGGTTGCTCCTGTGGGGCCTGCCTTGTTGCAATCATCCAGGAATCAGAGTCAAAACCAAAATTCACCTGGCTCTAAAAACCAAGTACCTCTCCGCATCGCAATGGATGCTGGGAGGAGCAGCCCTGGCCATGGTTGCAATGGACGTTAATCAGGCATAGGGCCTTTATTTTTATTTTTTTGTTAATCCTCACCCGAGGATATTTTTCCATTGACTTTTAGGGAGAGTGGAAGCCAGAGGGAAAGACAGAAAGAAACATTGATGTGAGAGAAACACATTGATTGGTTGCCTTCTGCACTCACCCCGACCAGGGCCTGGGCCAGGGTACATGCCTTTGACCCGAATTGAACCCGGGACCCTTTAGTCCACAGACTAACGCTCTATCCACTGAGCCAAACCAGCCCAGGCCAAAGGGCCTTTCTATTCCTCTGAGCATCTCCCGGAAAGATGCCTTAGCATTCTTTATGACGGCACCATACTACGCTCAACCAGCCCAGAGGAAGGCACAGACTGACCCAGCTTACAGAGGAGCAAACCGAGGCTCAGATAGTGATCACATCGGCACAAAACTATTGATAGTCGTCCCCCTAATGATTGCACTCAGACCGCTTCCTCTCCGCTGCCCAGTACAAGGAGCTGACCCTCCTCCCACGTCTGATGTGAGCACCAGGAAAGAAACAACTTTTCTTAAGGAACAGCTTTGCAAGGAAAGCAAGGCATGCATTTGTGGCATCGCTCTGTGCATGCATACTCGTATGTATTTATAGGTGCATGAATATATACATGTCCATGTGTGCTAAAAAATAAAACAAACAAACAAGAAAACACCCCCCAGAAGCCAAAAAAAAAAGGGGGGACTGCTTTGGCAGCCGGCTCCTGCTGGGCCCGCCCCTCCCCCTTATTCCTGAGAGGTTCAATTACGGGCTGCAATCATAAACAGCGCGATTTCTCCCCGCGATGATGCATTGTTTTTAATCTCGCCGCCTCGTATTCGATCACATTCCTATAATTCTTCCGACAGGAAAAGGCTTGTTTCATAAAAATATAGTCCCCGGCACTTGAAATATAAGTTCGCATGCAGGCAACATATATATCACCGCGCCGGCAAACTAAGTCACTTACTTAATCCACTAAACTTCAGGTGCTCCTATATTATGTGAAATGGCTTGAAACAGGCAGGAGCTGCCAGAACCCATCACGGCTTCTTTGCTCAAGAGAGACAGGGAGCCGGGAGGCGGGGGTGGGAACCCCCTCGGAGGATGCCACAATAGCACGTCTTTCATTATCCCGGGTGTCAGGACACCGGGCCGTGTTCATTGTGCATGCACAGTAAATTACTATTTACCTGCCAGCGCCTCTGAGGGGCCCGCGCCTCTCCCCTCCTCCGTCCACGCTGCACCGGCAGCCTGGGCCCCTTCGCCCATCATCTTATTAAGGTGATACTTTTTCTGAATAAGAAAGCAGGAGCTTCCGAAGCCGGCGCTCTCCGGGGTGTTGAGGGGACAGTGTTTTTATTGGTTCCCTTTTATTTCTCCCACCCCACTGTGTGCCAGTGCTGCGGTGGCGTCTGTGTGTACGGCTCCCGTGGAAACGGCGGCGGCGGCAGATATATGCAATATTAAAGAGCGCTTATGAATTTTTGACATCTAATTAGTCGCTACCCAGTTAACATGTCAGGACTCGGAGGGATTAGGGAGGCAGCCCTTTCTGAATAAGTTACAGCGAGGCCCCTGTCCTTTTCATGTATTATTCTTTAATGTAGCGGGTGATTAGTTGGCTGTGATTAATTGATGAAGCTCATTGGTCTGGCAAGTGGTACCGGATCCACCATTCCTCACTTTTATGTCTCTCCTCAGCCACTTCGTCGGAGGGTCTGGCTCCTCTCCGGTGGCCTTGGGGGTTCAGGGCTGACCCCCGTGCCCGGCACTGACCTTGCACAGCTCTGTGGCTCACCGGTCAGCCATGGCCGGGCGTCCCGCTCTCTGCTGGTGGGAGGCCCACAGGCCTGAAACTCATCCCGTGGAGAAGCTGCGGGGCTTCCCCTTCCCTCGCCTGGTGCCTTTGACACCTGTAGCGCCCTGTGGTTCAGTTTACTGCAGGTTCAGCTGCCTGCCAACACGCCAGGTGACATGCTGGCTGCAGAGGCGGCTCCTGCCATTGTCTCCAGCGGTGGGGCCTGGAAACCACAGGTGCCCTGATGCACAGCCTGCTGGTGCTGGCTCCGCCCCTGGGTAAGTGACAGGGCTCAGAAGTGGCAGCCGGGCCGGCGGGTGTTGGTGGAGAGGGGCTGCTGGCTGCCTAGAAGAGCACCGTCCCCCGGTGCCAGCAGCCTGTTGCCTGCTCAAGGTCAGAGATGGACTGGGAAGCAGGCACTGGTCGCCATCGCGGGTTCTCGAACCCCTGAGCTCCCACAGCCCCATCCAGCGCCTGCACCACTTGGGCCAGGCTTCCTGGTCTCCCCTGGACGTGAGGGGATGGGCCTGAGGGCTTTGGAGCTGAAGGGGGCACCTTTGTATGTTTTAAGACAATGAAGCAGGGAAATGGCCTGTGCCCACAGTTCTGTGTTTAAAAGGGGGCTGTGGACGCTGTTTCTTTTTTCTTCGTTTCAATTTATGACTCTCCTTCAACACACCCTGTACACAGGCACAGACATGTACTCACAAGTACACATATGTACATAACTTGCACACACTTATGTATGCACAGGCACACACATACATGCACACACATACACACACAGGCACACACATGGACACACAGACACACACACACCCTTGCACAAATACATATATACACACAGGTACACACATAAACCCACACATACACATATACCCTTGCACAAACACACATGTGCATGCAGACACACATATGAACCCACACATACACATATACCCTTGCACAAAAACACACACAAGAACACAACAGACACATATGTAGACACACGACACATGTTCCATACACACACACATGTACACAGACACACACTTTCTCCCCCGGGCTTTACAAACAAAGGCTCTGTCCCCAGCTTTTCCACCCCAGCCTCCTGGTTTTATGGGCAAATCCTTACTTTGTGCAAAGCAGAACCCACCCCCAACACACACACACACACACACATATCCCTCCCTACTGCTCCAACCCATAATTGGGGCAGTAACAGAGCCGTGGCCGACTCGTCTTTTAAATGCACCCACTCTGGCCAAACCGTCCTAAAATCGTGTCATTATAAAGAAACCTTCACCCACGTCAGCTGGCGGGGTTTTAATTGCTGCACTTGATGCCAATCAAGGCCAGCCCTGGGCCCGTGTTGGAGGCAATTTCAGAGCCACTTGGCGGACCTAGGCTGTTGTCCTTCCTCTATTGTCTGTATTTAAAAGGGGAGGGAGGCGATGAGGCGCCGGCCAGGAGGAGCGAGGGGAAGAGAGGCTCTGGGAAGAACACCCTGGGGAAGGCATTTTCCCCAAGGGCCAGTGTCCTGCCCGGGAGATCTGGGACCTGCCCCCAGACCTGCCTTTGTCCCCAACCCTTTCCCGGAGCATGCTGGGAGCGGGGTGCATAGGTGCTGAGGGAAGGGGGTGCAGGTGGATGGTATTCCGTGGGGTGGGGGAGCAGAGAGCAAGAATGAGGGGTGCTAAAATAAAAAAAAAAAAAAAAGCAATTGATATATTCCCAGTTTCTCCTCCGCGGCGGGTTTTACCCGAAGGAAGCGCTGAACTTTGTAGTGTGCGCGGCAGCTGAAATTTAGAATTATTGTTTCCTTCTAACAGAAGACTCATTTTCCACGGCCGCATTTGCAGCATAATAAGCTTTTTGTTATTTTTTCAATTAGAGTCAATTGACCTAACAAAATGCTTGGCAATTAAGTGATTTTTGTAATGGTCCGGGGGTAATTTAGTCGAGCCTGTCAGCTGTGTTTCATGAAGCCGGGGTGTCTTTTTTCCCCCCACTGCCTCTCTCTCTCCCTCTCTCTCTCTCTCCCTCTCTCTTGCTCTCTCTTGAGCATAATGGCTCATAATTTCGAAATCTTTTCCTTCTGTTTCCCTCACAATAATTCGCAATTACAGGAAGTTGTTGGAGGTGATTTTTTTTTTCCTACCTTGCCTTTTGAGTCAGTAATTTTAAATAAAATGTACATACTTAGAAAAAGGCAGCTATTACTGAAATGACTTTTTGTGTAAACTCAATTATTTTATGAATAGTGACATCAGCTTATACCAGTCCTGCTCCTGAGGCTTCAGCCTTCTTATCTTCGGGGTAAAAGGTTGGAAGCACGCAGACCCTCTCGCCAAATCCACCAGCTCTCAGTGATGTAAACACAACTTCAGGCAGAGGGAAGGACGCATCTGGGTTACCTCGTGGTGGGGCAGGTCCCGCTCCTGGCCAGTCCTGTCCACTCAGCCAGGCCTGGACTGGGGGTGGGGGTGGGGAGGATCTCACATCCTCTGATTTATGAGGAAATTCCTCCTTTGCCTAATTGATTCATTGTCTTAAGATGACATCTGGAGTTACAGCTCCCTTTTAAAGGGCCACCGTTAGATCTGATGGCGGAATCAGATGCCTCCTCGCTGTAGCCCTGCCTGTCTCCGCCTGCCTTTAAGAACACGCAGCTTGTATCTGCACGCGTGCCCACGTGGCCAGGAAGCCGGGGCCCTGGTTCTCACAGAGGGATTGAACAAAAGGAGGCCGTGCGGGCGGTTGTGGGGACGGGTGTTAACAAGGCTCATCTGTAACCTTCAGGACGCTGGCGCTGCTTCTGCTTCACTGTGTGTGTTTCCAGATCCTCTCTGGTTGCCACACCTGAGCTAGGACCCCCTGCGGAGTTCAGTTACCCCATCCTCCAAAACAACTTCAGAGCAACCCCCTTCTCTCCCTGGCAGGGACGTCTCCAGGAGGGGGCAGTAGAAGAGCAAGCCAGCCAGCCACAGCCCCACAGTGGGAGGCCTGGCAGCAGGGGCCAGGCCACCAGTTCTGGGGGTCCTCTCCCCTCCTGGCTCACGTGTGGACACAGAGCTAGAAAGATCCATTAACACAGGCAACTGGTTTCCCCTTGGTTCTCCAGTTCTGTCTGAGTAAGGTCTCAATCAAATGTTCCTCCTCTGGTTTGAGGGTTTCTGTCTTTCCAAAGGGGTTCCTTGAAAGTCTAGGGCAGTGGTCGGCAAACTGCGGCTCGCGAGCCACATGCGGCTCTTTGGCCCCTTGAGTGTGGCTCTTCCTAAGCCTTAGGAGCACCCTAATTAAGTTAATAACAATGTACCTATCTATATAGTTTAAGTTTAAAAAATTTGGCTCTGAAAAGAAATTTCAATCGTTGTACTGTTGATATTTGGCTCTGTTGACTGATGAGTTTGCCGACCACTGGTCTAGGGTGTTGGCAGCTGGGTGCGAGGAGCCCTGGGTGAATTCTCAGCCAAGGCAGCACCACCCTCCAGTCACAGAGGCCCTCGTGAGGCCTTACGGAGACGGAGACAAAGTCCACAGCGTTCAACTCCTACTGACTGAGCTGACATGAGACCTTGGCCATCATTTCTCTTGCCTGTATCTCAATTTCCCCAATTCTAAATTGAGGAGGTTGAGCTAGATACAATCTGAAAACCGATTATGCATTCGTTCATACTTTACTATATGCATTCATTCATGCATTAGTTCTTTATTATATGTGTTCATTCATTTTTTACTGAGTGTAGCTTTATAGGCAAGAGACATTCTGTGTGTTAACAGGGTCATCATATTCTTGGATTTGATTTATCTTTTTTTTTTTTTAAATACAGGAACTTAGTTTAAATCCAACTGCTTGTGCTTAAATGTATTATTATTTATAAGGTTGTATAATTTGTCTTCACCCAGGGCATAAAGAGATTTTAGAGACTTAAGCTTATTTATTACCTTTTAACAAAAGTGTGTGCTCCCCACAGTGACATTTTACTTGTATTCTGAGATATTTGGCAATCACCCCGCTTCCTCAAGGGTAGGGGCTGGCCCCAGGTTTGGCTGACCACAGAGGCCCCATCCCTGTGGTCTGGCCTGGTCCGGGCTGGGCCGCAGCTCCAGGCTTTGATGAATCCTCTCATTTTCCTGACTCCGAAAGGAGAAGCCACAGCTCTGAATGAGCATCTTGCAGGAGAAAGAAGCCAGAGCAGAAAGCACTAAACTTTCCTCCAGCTCCGTAGGAGAGATGTAGTTATTAAATCTCAGCTGCTTATCAAACTGATATGAAAGTCATTTTGCATGATTGCTCCGCATCCTCAAATCTTCTGCTTTTATTTGCCATGCAGCTCTGTGCTTTCTTATTAGAAAAATACTCAGAGGATGAAAAAGCTGATAATATTATTCAGTTTTGACAATTAGGTGGAGAGAAGAAAACATCCAGGGAAGTGCTTTTTTATTGCAGCTGGTAGTCATATTGGGGGTCCCCTTGATAGCAGTCTATACCGATGCTACCCGAACTGACACTGGCTTTGTCTTTGGATTGCCGTGTACTGGTCATACTGGGGCCGGGCAAGGGGCTATTTCCAGTCCTCTCATTGGTACGCATGACCCTGGTTTATGTGACATGAGGGAAATCCTCTCCGATTTGCTCTCCCTGCCTCGATGGCCTGTCCCCTCTGCTGTTGGACTCCAGAAAGGGACCCCCCCTTCATTCAGATGTTTTGTCCAACAATTACCAGGTGCTGGCAATGTGCCGCGGGCCAGGGGTGGCGTTCCGGGCAGCCATCCACCCACAGTTCAATCTCACATCTTCTCCATGAAGTCATCACCGTTTACTTTTCAATGAATACACATGAGAAATGATCAATCCAGCCTATATTTACCCATGTGTAATATATATGATTAGTTCCACCACTTCACTGTCTTCCAGTGGTCAGTAGAAATACAAACATGATTTTTGGATGGACGGCTGGTTTTATAGGCCTCATTGCATTTCAAGTTTCCTGATAACTTTAGGTGGTAGAGACTCAGTTTCTCACTGGACAGCAGTGGGAACCGAAGCTCAGAGAGGTGAAGTGAGCTGTTCCAGGTCACACAGCTGGGCCGTGACAGGGTCTGTGTGACCCTAGGGAGAGTGCCACTTCAGCCTCAGCCTGCTGCCAGCACCAGGCTCCCCAGTACCCTGTGTTTGCTAGTGTTTAGAGACTTTGACCCAACTGGCATTGCCTGGTAATGAAGGTGAGCACCAGGCCTCCAGGAGCGGGGATGGGGCATGAGCACCTGTTAGCCAAGGTCACGGAGATTCCTTCGGACTTTCTGGTCTACCTCTGCTGCTCTTACGTAGAGAAATGGCACATTTCCCCATCTATGTCACCCCATCTATGTGACTGATACTGACAAAAGGAAGGTGCAGCTCCTGAAATGCAATCCTGGGGAGCGAACAGAGCCCGCAGCAGAAGAGGGGAGTGGCGGCCAGGGCCACTGGAAATCGCTCTTGCTGAAAGTCAAGAGAGACTGTAGTTAATTCAGCAAGATTCGTGGAGCACCCACTAGGAGCCAAGCATGGTTCTTGGTGCTGAGACAAACAAAACAAAGCCAGGCAGAGCTGCATGATGGCGGGGACCCACAGCCCACTGCAGGTCAGGCTTGCAGCAGGAGGCAGGGTAGCAAGCATGTCAGGAGGTGGTGAGTGCTATGGACAAAAAAGGAACTATTTCTCCAATTCTAAATTGAGGAGGTTGAGCTAGATACAATCTGCACACCCATTACGCATGCTTTCATTCTTTGCTATATGCATTCATGCATTCATTCTTTACTGTATGCATTCATTCATTCTTTACTGTATGCATTCATTCAGTTTTTACTAAGTGTAGCTTTATAGGCAGGAGGCATTCTGTGTGCTAATAGGGTCATCATATTTCAGTATGAAATCGCCAGCTAGGCGAAGAGGGAGCCAACATCAGATGTGTCTTGCAAAGTCTTCTCCCTCTGGGTCTGGTAGGTCACGATTGTAAAAGAGAAAATGGAACCAAACCAAAGGCTTCTGAACTTGACCGATCTTAGGAATCACCAAGGAGTTTTGTTGTGTTTTCTTTTCTTTCTGTATAGAATCCCAAGCTCACCTTCAGATTCAGGCCATCAGACTATTATGGACCTTGGGCCAAGGGACCTGCATTGAAGAGAGAAAAGAGTCCAGGTGTGCAACCGAGTTTAGGAAGCCCAGGACTCAGTGGCTGGGTGTACATACACGAAGGGCCTGGGGGAATCTTCTTGACTTGTAATCTCTGACCTTGGAGTTGTTCCTAGACACTGGAGTCCGTGACTCCCAGGTAGGTAGTGAGGGTTATCTGATCCAGCAGTTGGTAAAGGCCTTGGCCCAGGTCTTGGCACATCACTGGAGCCCTATATTTCCTTCCTATTCCTCATAGTTCTGGCATCAAATCATATTCCTCTGGCCCTAGCTGATTTGGCTCAGTGGATAGAGCATCAGCCTGCGGACTGAAGGGTCCCAGGTTTGCTTCCGGTCAAGGGCACATGCCCGGTTGCCAGCTCCATCTCCAGGGTGGGGCATGCAGGAGGCAACCAATCAATTATTTTCTCTCATCATTGATATTTCTATCTCTCTTCCTCTCTGAAATCAATAAAATATTTTTTAAGAAGCTACTTCTCTGGAATAATTACACAAAACAGACGCATTGAAAGAGGAGCCTCTAGATCTATAAAAGATGAGAAGAGAGGAGAAAAAAGGATCGGTGAAGTGGTTACCCTGTCAAGGGAGAAAGGGGACTGGAAGCCATCATGCAGGCAGAGCCCCTTTTACCAGCGGGGTTAGCAGCATATTCATGCGTTCAGCTGAGAGGATGAAGAAAGGGTGGGCTTCAGAATTCCCATCATGAGCGCCCCTGTATTGGGAAGGACCCGAGATTCTCCCATCCGGGGTGATGGAGGAGGAGGAAGACCCTGAGTCCAGCAGGCTCTGAGCCCTGACATTCTACCTCTGTCCTCAAATTGTCTGTGTAGCAAGTAGATGCCTTTGTCTCAATCATCACCTCCGCTCTTAGGAAACGGAAATTGTATGTAAAGAAATAAACATGAAGCAGAAAGAGAAGCGCCTGAGATGAGAGGTCACGTAAATATTCATCTGTGAGGGAGTGGAATCTTCCCCTCCCCTGGTCTCCTGAGGCTCCTCCCCTCCCGCCACCATCACTGCTCACTCCCTTGTCCACTCTGAGCTGGTGCAGGACTTACTCCCACCGGAGGTGGCGTTGGTTTCATGGTGGGTGTTTCTGGGTACCGTCTCTCTTTCCCCACTAGAATGAACACTCAGGAAAGCCATGGCTTTGGGTTGCATTCATTGCTTGATTTCCTGACCTACCACAGAGCAGGTGTTCAATACATGTATTTTTGGAGTAAATGGATTTCAACTCACCCCTAGTATCATACTGGTTGATGTTACCCATCGTGCTTTGGTTTTCTCTCCCTTAAGTTCCCCTAGCCCACAAAACTGGAGTCCTTTTGCTAAACCTAGCTGGTAGGAAATGGCAACGCATAAAAGACAGAAAATAAAAGTAAAGGGAGAGAGAGGAGACATGCAGAATATTGAGCATAACAGTGCTCAATTTAGCATTACCCCCTTTATACATTACGGTGGGTGCCTGTACACGCCGTAGATCTTATGGCTTGACTTTTAATTTCAGGAACACTTTTATGGAATTCATCACTTTGAGGGCAGAACAGGAGTTTAATGGCCAAAGGCAATTGGCAGATTAGTTTGCAAACTTGCCAATTTTGAATATATTACAGGGAAACAGATAAGGCAGAAATAGATTTGTAACAAGTTGAATATAAATTTTATTTTTTAAAAAAAACATACTTTGATTCATTGCAGGTACCTAATTATCTCCTCAGTTTAACAACTATTTCTGTTGAAATGACAGCATTTTAAATATTTGGCTTTAATGAAGCCTCCCCTGAAAACTTGTTATGCTATTAATTCGATAATTATTTAATGGAATGTTCATTTGGTAAGGGAAACCCCGTGCATGTCTAAAAAAGCCAACCACTTTCAAGAACAGGGTCCAAAATAATATTTTGCCATCGCCCCACCCAAATGACTGGCTGAGTGTCCACCTCGCTATCCGTTTGATGGTCTTGAATGGTGTCTTTCTGAGGCCGGGACCTGGATGGCCACCAAGGCTGGGCCCAGGCGAAGTCCCCAAGGTCATGTGGACTCCACTCTTGGAGGGATCCTCCTGGTAGATCAATCTCACGATGCAAATGCAACTTGAAAAACACAGAATTCTATCAGTCTACATGTGTTGGGTACCGTGATGCTGAAGGTGTGTGTAACATGTAGCTACGCCTCCATCCCATTTAACAATTGTTTACGCACCAGCAGCAGGAGAGGCATAAGGAGAAAGGATGACTGAGGACCACCCCATTCCCACGGTGTGGCGGTGGGATGTGGGCCACGAGTCAGAAGGTCTAGACCAGTGATGGTGAACCTTTTGAGCTCGGCGTGTCAGCATTTTGAAAAACCCTAACTTAACTCTGGTGCCATGTCACATATAGAAATTTTCTGATATTTGCAACCATAGTAAAACAAAGATTTATATTTTTGATATTTATTTTATATATTTAAATGCCATTTAACAAAGAAAAATCAACCAAAACAAATGAGTCTGCGTGTCACCTCTGACACACATGTCATAGGTTCGCCATCACTGGTCTAGACTCTGAGTCTACTCTGCCAATGACTCTTCTGCTCAAGCCCCACCTCTAAATCCATATACTGAGAGTCAGGACGAGCATTTTTTTTTCTTTCCGCTTACAGAAGTAAAATGCATGGCTCTGAACTAACCACTGGACTTATTGGAAATTCAAGCCGGCAAGCAATGTACCTAACAAATGTTCTGGGCCAGACCAGCATGACAGTCTGGCTGGGGAGTGGAATTAAAACATGTACGTACACGTATGCACAGGCACATACACACACACATGCGCGCACACGCGATGGTGGCTGACCACAGGAGGGTATCAACTAGGGGATACTTACAAAGGGAGACAGCAGCAAGCAGACTCTGGATTCAGATCTCAACTCATCCTTCAGCGTCTCGGGGACCGTGGGCGAATTGCTTCGTCTCCTTGACCACAGTGTCCTCGTCTGAAGAGCAGCAATGAAGATCCTGGTGTCCCGGGGTCCTTGCAGAGGCTCAGACAGTCGGTGTTCATCGACCTCCAACAGGTCCAGGCACATAGTAGGTGCTTGGGGATGGGAGATGTGACGGCAGCGACGGCGGTGGTGACGATGGGAAGAGAAGATTCCTGTTACGTCATTCAGTATATAAGCTCCCAGGACAATAGGACATTTGAGCTCGGAAGCTGTACGTCAGTGGCCCGGGGCTGTGAGTCACCACATCGCTTCGTGCCTGTCAGCTCGCTTTTGAGAATCCGCAGAAATAGACATGTTCTATCAGACCAACTTGGATGGCCATCTGGCCCACACATTTTCCTGGCACGGCCCGAAGGCCAGCGCTGCTATTCTCCCCTCCCACCCAAGCCCCCAGTTTAGCAGAACAAAATCTGGTGCCGCAATGCTTCGGGGCTCAGCATCAGCTCATTACCGCCATCAGCAATACCAGCAGTCGTCGTCAGGCGATTGATGTGAATAATAATGGAATCCGGGTTTCAGGAGTCGCTGTAACTACTCGTTATAAACTGCTAGGACACTGTGCAATGAAGGAGGGAGTGCTTGTACAGTTTTAAATGACTCTCGCATTCATCAGCTCATTGGGGTCATTATCATCCTTAGTTTCTCTTTGGGGAAACTGAGGCTGGGAACAACCGAAACTTACCCCAGGTAATGAACTGATATGTGGGAAATCGGGAATCAAAAATTCTGTCATCTGCCCTAGCTGATTTGGCTCAGTGGATAGAGCGTCGGCCTGCAGACTGAAGGGTCCCAGGTTCGATTCCGGCCAAGGGCACATGCTTGGGTTGCAGGTTCGATCCCCACTAGGGGGTGTGCAGGAGGCAGCTGATGAATAATTCTCTCTCATCATTGATGTTTCTATCTCTCTATCCCTCTCCCTTCCTCTCTGAAATCAATAAAAATATATTTTTTTAAAAATTCTGTCACCTGACTGCTCGTGTAGCCAGCCTTGGAGACTGAGGGGAGACAGACTCACCAAGTCAGGCATGGTTGGGCTCAGCGACTGAGTGTCACAGGATGCAAATACGGAAACCGCGGCCCAGAGAAGTGAATGATTTACCTCTGGCAAACAGAGCTTCGGTGCAAATGCCAAATTGATTTTTTAAATTGATTTTTTAGAGAGAGTGAATGAGAGAGAGAGAGAGAGAGAGAGAGAGAGAGAGATGGCTGCCTGCTGCATGCACCCTGACTGGTGATTAGCACTGGCCAGGGTCCAAATAGATTTTTGTTTCAGTTACATGGTGATCCTATTCTTGAACCCGGGAAGTGAGTGTTTTAAAATTTTCTGTGACCTGAAAACCAAATGATCAAGTCTGTTAAAGGTGCGTAGTCACTGACCAGTTTCGCTCTTAAAGCGTGGCCTACTGGCGCACGTCCCAAAACAGGCTCCTTTAACTCTCATTCTGTAGCTCCGTGATAGCTACTATGGAAAAATAGGATCCCTTCGTCAATGACACGTTAAATATTCTGGGTTAAAACAGGAATTAAACAGGTGTGTTTTTTATTGCTGCCCTTTTTGTATGTTTCAGCTTAAATATGCAAATAACATGCTGTGACCCCATCCATCTCTGACCGCGAAATCCTTTTCTCTCCGAACATCCCTGGAGACTCATGTTCGAAAGAGCACCGTTTGGGAAACGTGGCCGTGGTGGCATTTTCTCCGGGGTTTGGCTGCGTTCGCCCTGGAGCAGGCATTGCCAATGCACACAAGCCGGCTGGGTTTACGTCTGAATCTCTGGCTGACAGACGCCAGGTGGGAGCCCCTCACAGGATAGAGGGAGGCCGGAACAAGCGCGTTTCATTTCAGAGGCGAGGACTTTCGAAGCAACTCAGCCCACAGCACATCTGACGATGCTGATCCCCTTTCTGAGCCCTACGAGTTCCCGTAGGGACACACACCTTCAATGGCTGTTTACTGAGGGCCTGCACGGTGCCAGTTTTCACACAATGTCTTGCTATTTTAGGCTCCGACTTCTGGATCCGGGCTTCCTGTGATGAGACATTGCAGAGAAAAGTGCCCAGGAGGGTGGGTATCTGTAGGCTCGGGGGCTATGACGTTAGGCAGTTGCACTTGCACAGGTCCCTTCTACAAACCCTCCTCCTCGCTTAATGTGACAATATACAGCGGGGTGGGAGCAACCATTTCTTCTAGGTGTCCCAGATAATGTAGCTCCTGGATAAAAAGCAATGAGACACTTTGCTCAGATGAGGACTTTCTTTTAATTCAAAAAAAAAAGAAAAAAGAATTAAGAATACCTGGGAGCCCTCGCTGGTTTGGCTCAGTGGATAGAGCATCGGCCTGCAGACTGAAGAGTCCAGGGTTCGATTCCGGTCAAGGGCATGTACCTCGGTTGCAGTTTCCTCCCTGGCCTGGGACCTGTGCAGAAGGCAACCGGTTGCCGTGTTTCTCTCACATCAATGTTTCTCTCTGTAGACACATTTGTTTTATGACGAACCCTTAACATTTATAAGTTGGGAGATTGAGAAGTGAGTTCTCACTGATTTAAAACTTGGCTTCAACTATGTTCCTCCTGGATATCTCATTGTTTGGTCCTTTTTCATATTTCGTTTCTCTTAAGGAAAAAAAAAAAAAAAAGGTCGACTTTGAAAATCGCATGGGAATCAGCAGAGGCAGGGTGGTGTGGGGCACGGCCATTCTGACTTCATCTCAAAGCCTTCCCATGGGTTTCGCATTTCCAATTCGGAAGGGAAGCTCCTTGTTGGCTCTGTTTTTAAAAAATAAATAAATAAATAAAATCTAAGAACAGCCCAAGTTCTGAGGTGTCCAGGGACCTACAACTTTCTTTTCAAAAAAATCATACATACAGATTTTTTTACTTTACACTCAAAGCCTTGTTATCAAAGGCCGTTCCTCTCCTGGTCCCCGCTTTGAATATGTAAAACTCTGCCTGCATTTAATGGGTCCTTCAATTGTCCACTTGTACCTTCAAATTATGGGACAAGTGGCCAATTGGGCCTGCAATTGGCTAATTGCACTGACAATTAGCCAATTGTGGGTATAATGAGCCGCATGTAGCATTAATCGTATGCACAGAGTGGGCGGCCACTCTTTGAACATGGAGCACTCAATGTGGCCGGGGTGAACATCTGTCCCGGGCACAAAGAAAGGGACAGAGGCGAGGACCCTGGAGGGATCACTCTTAAGAGAATCATTATGAGACAACCCGTGCCTGGTTAAAAAGACCACGTGGTCCAATGCTGAGCATCTGTCTCCCCGCTCCCTCCACCCGGAGCTGGGCGTGGACAAGGCAGAGGAGAGCTGAGCGTGGAAAGCAAGTCCTCCATCGGAAGGCCTTGTGCAGGGAGCCATGCTGGGGCTGGTAGCCTCCGGTTTCAGCTTTCTCTAACTACGTCTCTACACCTACGGGATCGTGGTGAGTTTTGTCAGGCAGACACTGCCACCAGAGTCCTCAGTAAGGAATGTAGCTCATCTGGGTTCTGATACTTGCCACCCTGTGAAATGTTACCATCTCACTCGGACCCAACACCACGCTTCTCAGGATGGCACCCACCTCTTCCCAGGGGGGACCAGGGCACAGTCCCAGGGTAAACACAGTGCATGTCTCAAAGCACCAATTTCATCTGAAGGCAAGCAGTACAACATACTTTCCAATATGAATCGGCAGAAGAGTTGGAAAGTGGTTCAAGTCCTAGTGTAAGCGTATCAAACCCATGGCCCATGGGCCTCATGCAGCCCACAACGAATATTTTTGTGGCCCAGCCAATATAACAGTATGTAAGAAACATTTTATTAAAAATTTTGTAACTTAATTTTTACAATATCTTGTTATAGATAATTATTAGTAACAAACTACAACGTTCACTAATGACTGATTGCTATAATCGTGTTGCATTCATTTCCCTCATGCGCCTTATGCGCAGGTGCACCATTTCTCTCCACTAATACTAGCAGCGAATATTTCAGCAGCCGATGGCCACGTCATTAGTCTTGGGCTGACTTGTTTGGTGTGCGCAACAGGAAATATTTCGCTTTCAGAGAACAAGAAAAATAGGTTTATTTGCGTTACGCTTATTCATTTGTGCAGTTATTCCGTGTCTGGTAAGTTAATGTTCAAGAAAAAATAGCAATTTTCATTAAAATGTTCTATTATTTTATGTTAACCTTTACTCATGTATTTCAGCCCTTTGTAGTCAGCATGTCTCTATTGAAATAAACCTACGTTTCTATGAAAATTGAAGCTTTTGTTCTTTTGTGGCCCAGGTAAACTTATACCTTGTTTATTTGGCCCGTGTTAGCCCTTGAGTTTGACATGCTTGTCCTAGTGGGTAAAATTCCTCTAGGCCAGTGCTCGGCAAACTGCGGCTCGCTAGCCACATGCGGCTCTTTGGAAGAAGAGAGAACTACCAATACCACGTGCGGGCGCGCATGTACAGTGAGATTGAAACTTCGTGGCCCATGCGCAGAAGTCGGTATTTTGTGGAAGAACCACACTCAAGGGGCCAAAGAGCCGCATGTGGCTCACGAGCCCCAGTTTGCCGACCACTGCTCTAGGTGCTCCTTTGCCTAACGTCCTCACCTGTAAGGATATGCTACTTGGGAAATGACGCTCCAGGTGAAAAGCAGTCAGTGGATGCTAATGGATTACAGAACAGAATCCAGGCTCTTTGCCTGCTTCCAGCCCTCCTCATGTCCCCTGAGCTTCCACTCTTCCTGTGCCTCCAGTCAGGCAGGAGCCTTTCAGAACCCTCAGGTGCCGCAGGCAGGTCGGAGCCCTGAGCTTCCCACGCTGCTACCCACCCCCTCTGTTTAGAAGGACCATCACCGATTTGCAACAAAGGTCACATGAAATGGACCGGGGACATATCCCAAGTCAGAGGTGTTGAAGAAGAGAGAACTACCAATGTTGAAATGCTGCCTAAACATCGAGACATATTTATTATGTAGACACATGTGTTTGCTCCTAAGTTTTGGCTAGGTATTAGGCACACACCGCTTTTTAATTTTAGAAATTGCATACACATCGTATGTTTTTCTAGAAAGGGAGGAAGAGAGGGAGTGAGGGAAGGAGGGAAGGAGGGGCAAAGAAGGAGAGGGAGGGAAGAGGAGAGAAAAGATGACAAGAAGAATAGGAAGTATTTACTCTTATATCAGGTACTTTTACGGGTGTTATCTCATTTTCTCCTCAAAATAATAACATCAAATATGAATAATTGCCCCATTTTTGAGGTGTGATGACTGAGCCTCAGAGAAATTAAGTAGTTTTCCCAAAGCTATGCGATGGTATGCAGTCAAGGGCCAGGGTTCAAATTCTCAAACATATATCTCAAAATCTTTTTTTGAACAAACTCTATAAACATAAACCATCATAGTCACATGAATGCTATGATAATTGTATTTCATGTGCAAATGCGGATAAACAATCCATTCAAGTATATGCACCAGAACACACACAAAAATATCTATATTTGTGATTAGCTTTATAAATACGAATTTGTATAAAGAAAGTCTACAAAGAATGCTGATGCTGAGAGAGAGAGACACTTTTGTCTTTTCCTCCAAGTGAATTGAGCCTAAACTGTGGATTTATGGGTGAATGTCCAAATTCCTCAAAGAATTCAAAGCAAGTTCAGGCCAGAATGAGATCCTCGGTCTCCTTGGAGAACCAGGACTCAACAGCAGTGCATGGGAGGGGACTCATTCATGGAACACACTACTCCAGTTGGCCCTTGATCCAAGCTGATGCGTGCACTGTTTATGGGTAATGCATTTGACATTTCACCTCAAACAAATGTACCTTCACCCTTGACTCCAACTCAAATGTTACCTCTCTTGTGAAATCACTCTTGGCCCCTCAGGGTAGATCTGAATTCATTTCAATACTCTCATAGATCCTGTCTTGTAAAATGTATCTGATGTGTTCTTAAATGTATTAGTCAGCTACTGTGGCAATAATGCTGCTTAACAAATACCTCCTGATTATTTGTAATCCCATGTTACATGTGAGCCTTGCATGGGCAGGAGCCTTGCAGGTCTGTGCTCTGAAGCCCTGCCTCACACTGCTGGTGGGCTACGGATCTGCTCCCTGGGTTCTTCTCATTCTAGGTTCTATGTGAATGACAGCCCTGCCTGCTGCATGCCTTTGCTCATGACAGAGGTCAGGGATGAGAACGTGGGTGACAACTCATGCTGCCTCTAAAAGCTGTCATTTAGATGTGGTCTTTTTACATCCCATGGTCCAAAGCAAATCATAGAGTCCACTCTATGTCAAAGACATGGGGAGGCAAGCTCTCTCTCTAAGGTGGCAAAAATGGAGAGAAAGTGAATATTTATGAACAAAAATAACCAAATCTACTGTGTTATCGAGCTACATAGTCTTTCCCCCATGACCAGTAAAGTGAAAGAACATAACATACCTATTTGCCTTCTGATCTCTTATTACCAGCATAGAGTGGGTATCCGGAGAAGGTGTCTTTAGCATGTGAATATGCCATAAGTTTCATTCCAGAGTAAAGGGATGAAAGAATCAGGTGGCACTCTCTGAAGTGGTCAGATTGTACAACATAGAGCTTCTGTACTTCCCCTCTCTTTCACACACACACACACACACACACACACACACACACACACACACCCTTTCCTCTAGTAGTGCCATTTTAGAGAAAAAGAAACCAAGACTTCAAGAAACTGAGAAACTTGCCCAAGTCCACCCATCAGGAAGTTGCAGGATGTTGAATCAGACACAGGTTTGTTTGACTACAGATGGTATGACCTTCACCCATAAGCTGCAGTGACCTTAACCTCCTGTCTTTGGAGGACTTGGTGAAGGAAAGGAGAAAATGGGCTTAACAGAGAAAGCTGCTCAAAGGAGCTGCTGAGGTATTGGAATCAATTTTGTATTGTTCCTCTTGCTAGAAGATGCAACGGTGATGATACCTCACGTAAGGGCATCCTTGTAGAAATGAGTGGCAGAGACACTTAGATGATGGGAGTGCTCACCTAGCAGTCTTTGCCTAAATGCTTTACATCATGGCACACACAGAAAAGGCTTTTATTTGTGTAACAGCCACCAAGTGGGAAACAGCAGAGGTGACTGGCCAGGGGCCTCCAGGTGCTGGAGACCCCACGGGGCCATCTCAAGGCCCCGGAGTACTCTGCTAAGGACGGCCTATTGGAGGCAGCGCTATACTGCTGAAGCACACCTGCTCACTCTAGTCAGAATCAGAGGCCAGCGGGGCTGGGAAAACAGTCATTTCAACCATAGGCGATGTGATCTCCTGCTCTGGATGGCATATTTCTCAGCAGTTGACCAAGCACTCTTGTCCTTACCAGTAAATTCATTATCCAAAATCCAAGTAGACACATCAACGTTGGCATCAATTATAACACAATAGCCTGGGCCTGTGAGACATCCAATCTGACAATGCAACAACCTTAAGTGTCAGTATCCTGACTCCCCGACATGGGCTTGCAGGCCCTTCTCTGTAGATTACCCACCCGAGGACCCAGCTCTCCAAGGCACAGCCAAGGAACTGAAAGGGATCCCCAAGAGCTAGGACCTAGAATCATATGAATGGTCTTCATCCTACACTGGAACTCAGTTCAGAATCAATCCCTATGAAAATTATCACTTAGCTTTAAGCTCACTTATAAGGGTGAATGACAAAGGTGGCTCATAATCAGCTGTTAGGAGGTCCACCAGAAAGACAAAAGTGAAAAGAAAAAGAAAAGAATTTAAAAATTAGAAAATGTCAGAATAAAGAATCATGGCATTCCGGGGGCGTTTGGTAGGAGGGCAAATTGTCCTACAGATCTCAAGGTCATGGTTGCTTATCTCCGTGGTAAGCGTCCTATGCAAAGTGAAGGTTGAAGAATGATTGGGCAGCTCTGGATATACCTTGTAAAGTTCACCCGCCAAGTTGAAAACAAATAAATAAAAATAAGGCAGCAATAGGAACAACTCTGCCTTCCGAGGGAGGAAGGGAAGGAGGTCACCTTTTATTTTTGACGTCCCACCATATGTCTGAGATGTTTCATATGCTGTTTCCTCTAATCGCTATAAAAAACCTTCTGGATCTGTTTTATTTGGTGTTACCCATGAGGCGGAAGGATAACTCTCATGCTTAAAGTCACTTTTTGAGTTTCAAACTCAGGGATATTCTTTTCCAAAACCCGTGTCATAACCTCATAGGGGACACTCCATTTCCTGCTGAAACACGGTGGGTTGGGGGCCCTAGTAGCAAAGGCAATGTCTCAAAGGACAGGAACGGGTTAGTGTTGTGCACACAGCCACCTGCAAAAGCCAACAGTCGACCCAGGGCCCTTCCCTCACTGTTCAGCCAGCTGCCAGCCCTTCCCCAGGTACGTGAAGCAAAAGGGGCACAGGCTGGAGGGCAGGCTTGGATCCCTGTGTGAGTGATCCGTAATCGGCAGGCAGACCTAAAGCATTGACGAGATGTTGCCCTTTTTGTGTGTGTGTATTTATAAGTACTAACAGCTACGTGCTGCTAACACAGTACCATTTCATTTGATGGCATCCAGCACTGAGCCTTTTAGTTCCTCGTTCACTCCCTGAAACATCCATCATAGTTTTCCGGGGGCTCTGGTGGAGACTGCTGGCTTCCTGAAGCCATAATTAGGAAGACGGGGAGCTGGTCTCCCTTGTAAACTTCGCTGAGCTGTGAGTCTGGGGAGTGAGGGGCTGAGACCTTTGGAAACGTAATTCCTGTTTGGGTTATTCACAAGTTAAAACACAAAGGGTTATTGTGTTCCTACTGTGAGTATGGATTCTGAGCTGGGTTCTGCATTGCACTATTTTATGTAAATGTGGTCATTAATTCCTCACTAAAACTCAGCAAGGCAGGTCTTTTTATCCCCACTTTACAGATGAGAAAACAAAGTACCAGAGATTTAGAGCTGCTTCACCCAGGCCTCACACTCAGCTGAGATCTGAACACAGGTCGAGTCCGTACCCTATCAGGACATATGATTCGTAGACGGTTGTAAAAGTGCTGATGGTAGTGACCATTGAAACAGAGTATCCCGGCATCTTGCATCCATGGTTTCTTTGAATCCTCCAAATAACCTAGCAAGTTCCATGACCCCGTTATCAGATAAAAATTAAATAAAAACAGACTGCGGAAGTTGAGGGATGCATTAAAGAGCTCATGGAAAATGTGTGGAACCAGAGCTCGTAATTGCTGCAGTCCCTCTACTCAGCGTTGGCATGAAAGGAAGCGTGACTGAATTCAATAGCTATTGGGAGTATCAATGGGCAAAGATAGCTCCCCTTTTGGAACAAGGGCTCGATCTCTAGTTTTCCGTGTTTTGTGGTATTTAAAGTGAAATAGTTTATAACAGAGTTGGCATAGGAGGTGTGAACATATACGTACATTAATGGCTGAATAGTGGCTCCCAAACCACCTGGCTCGTGGCTAAGAGTCCATCAAAGGTCAGAGGAAACCCCGCTCCCCCAGGGACTCTTCACCTGGACTTTATTCTGAAGCCACGAACTGCAGTATTTCTCAGATCTGTAGAACAATCAGACTCCATTGAAATTGCACGTTGGAAATTCACCCTAAGCCAATCATCAGGCATATGCTGCACAGTCCAGGAGGGCATTCATGGCCGGGTTATTATAGCACAACATTCCTGCAGAGAGTGACTGGTTCTGTAAGTTACCATGCACTCATTCCACTGCGTACCATGAAGTCCTGTGGGATGACACACATATGTATACATGCATACATGGGCCACACACATATGCACACACATGCACACACACACACACACACACTTTGACAAAGCCTGTTGCTTCCGGTTGGGTGAAGAGGGTGTGAATGTGTTTTGTGAGTGTGTCTGTGCGGGCAGGTGCTGTGCTTACTAAACTCCTCTCTGTTTGCCAAGTTTCCCTTTTCGAGTGTGACTGACACCCGAGTACCCTGTGGCATAGGTCAGTCAGCTCTTCCCCGTAGCCTTGTCCTGATTCTGACAAACGTCCCATGATGCCCGTAAGGTCTTGGGACAACTGGACCTCATGGTCCCTCTGGTCGCAGGGATGTCTGGGAACTGCTGCTGCTCTGAATGAAACCATGATGCCCGTCTCCACGACAAACCAGAGGGTGCTTGTCCTGGGCATGTGAAGGTGGGTGGGTGACAAAGCCCTGCCTCTCCTGCTGGGTGGCTACAATGCATAGCCGTGGCACGTGCACAAACACAGCCTTTATCCCGGGACACTGTGCGGTGGAGACCATGCCTCTGCCATTCAAAAGCTTGGCCTTTGGGTTTCCTGCAGGTTTCTTTCCAGAATAGAGTTCATTTACTACATGGAGGGTTGGCACCCTCTCCCGTTCCAAGCATTGGGGCTTCCCTATGACATGAACAACAAAACAAGGCCTGAATTCGGTGAGAGTGCCCCTTATCTACACTAATAAAAGAGAAACATGCAAATTGGTGTCACGTCGCTACGCCCACCAGCCAGTCAGGATGAGTATGCAAATTAACTCAACAAAGAAGGCAGTTAATTTGCATATGCAGGTGCAGAGCAAAGACTGAAGACCGAAGACAACTGAAGACTGAAAATGATTGAAGACTAAAGACTGAGGAGGTTTGGCTTCTCCTCTGAGGCTGGAGTGAAGGCCTGGGTCCTGGGTTCCGGAGGAAAACTGGTGCTGGCAGCCAGGGGAAGGAAGGCCTATTGCACAAATCTCTTCATGCAACAGGCCCCTAATATTAATTATAATATGCTTATGAGAGACTTTATACATCAGTCCAGTTACCTTTTAAAACGATTGGCTATGTTTATTCCAATAGAGTCTAGTTATGTATGTATGTGTATATGTAAGCAGGTAATATAATTTTACACAAAATTTAAGTTATAGAAATCATGAAAAGCAACTATTGAGCACTTACTGTATATACACGGCAATACGCTCAGTGATTCAGAAATGTTTTTGTCAATATTCACATCAAACTTATGGGACAATGGCAGCCATCCATCCTACACACAGGCCACTGTTGGAGGGGTGATTCACTTGGTGTGACCATGCACTGGACTTAACCTTGGCCCTTGAGCACAGAGCCCACCTGGTTAAGTTTCAGCACATCTAGTTCCCTGAAGCCTGTGTAGTGCCACAGAGTGCCCAGCCCTGGACTAGCTGACCTTGAGAAATCCTAGAAACAGGGCCAATCTTGGGAAAAACTCCAGTGTGGGCTCTGGGAGTGGCCCCTGGCTGAAACCCAAGACTCTAGTCCAGGCCTCTAATGGCCTTGGAGGTATTCCCGTGAGGCAAGTCCCGGACGGGAAAACAGCCCTTCATTTCCCAGCATCACCTAGCTGCTGGTGAGAGCCCCATGCCCTTGAAGGAGCCCTAGATTTGCTGGCCTCTGGGCCTGCGCTGACGGCTGGCTTCCCCTCTTCCCCGGGTCTGTGCCTGTGGGCCAGGACCTTACTCTCTGGATGCAGTAACTGAGTCAAGCGAGAGGCTTGATCTGTGAATGCCAAGCTCTCCCGCCCAAGCCTCCCGACACATGAAACACACTGAGGTTGTATTCCCCTCCCCCTCACCTCCCCCACCCCCAGTCCCCCATCACACAGGCGCGGGCACTTCCTTGCCTCCATGGAGAGAAGACTGTTTGCAAAAAGATTCCACAGCCTCTCCTTCTTCCAGGTGAGGCTGATTTTAGCTTCATTTTATTTATTTTTATTTTTTTAATTTTTATTTTTTTAATTATTATTTTATTGATTTCAGAGAGGAAGGGAAAGGGAGAGAGAGATAGAAACATCAATGATGAGAGAGAATCATTGATCATCTGCCTCTTGCATGCCCCACACTGGGGACCCAGCCAGCAACCCATGCATGTGCCCTGACCCAGAATCGAACAGTGACCTCCTGGTTCATAGATCAAAGTTCAACCACTGAGCCACACCGGCTAGGCTAGTTCTATTTTTGGGGGAATTGGGAGGACAGACATGGTGTATTTTGCTCTTTCCCAGATTCAACTAATGCTGTAAGAATCACAGTCTCACGTTTTTCACCCCCATCCCCATCCCCCGCCTCAGTTGGCATGGCCACCTCCCTGGGCCCATCCACTCCGTGTCCCCAGCACCACCGGCAGGTAAAGTGTTTGTGTCCAGGCATCTGGGGAGATGGTGGGGAGAAAGGACAACAGATATGGATGCGCCCAGCTAGAAATCCCAGCCGCTGGGGGAGCGGGGGAGCACTCCTTGCTCCAGAACCGAGGGGCGCATCTGAGTGATCAGTGCATCCACCGAGCCTCTTCCAGCCGCTCCCTCCGTTAACACCCCAGCACACACAATCCCGGCGAAGGTGATTATCTCTGCCAGCATAATTCCTCCCTAACATCTGCTTTCGCCCATAACACTCCACTAATTTTTCCCTCATTTCATTACACATAATTTTCTTTCAACACAATCTACATGTATTAAGTGGTAATGACTTTCAAGTTAAGAGCAAATCGACACCAAGGGACCCCGGTCCCCCCCACGGTTGCCTGCGGAGCCTGACTCTGGCTATTAGAGATAAATTCGGTACCTCAGGAAGCGGCCGCGAGGTAATCAATCAATTAAGCGGCGAGGACATACATTATCAAACTTCCACGGTGCAGGGGGCAGGGGCCATGCTGATCTACTTGCCGTGACTTTTTAGGAATTCAAAAAAAATAAAAATAAATAATACAGTTGAGAGCTATTAGACAGCCAGGCTGTGATCTGCCACTCAAAGTGGGGGCTGGTTTTGTCAGCCTTGCCGTCATTCAGGGAGTGGGGAGAGCCTGGGGCCTCGGATGTGTGCTGTCTGGGCCCAAATCCTGGCTCTGCCTTTTATGTGGGGGTCCCAGAGCACACGGAGGGAGACCTGGGGGTCTCAGAGTCCTGTCCTTTAAAACTGAAGATGCCTGGAACTGCACCCCTTCCTGCCAGGCTTGGGTGGGGATCCCCTAAGGCTGTGCCTAGGAAGCACCTGGCCCGTCACAGGCTCTCGGGAAGCCTCAGCCATCCTACCCGTCCCCTAGACTGTGGCTGTAGGACAAGTAAGGTGACCTAAGACCCCCAAAGTGCTGACACCATCGCCATCAGCATCAGCATTTCTCTCAGCTCTGTCAAGAGAGAGCCTGTAGTCAGACAACTGGCCAGTCCTCCCTCAGCTGCTCTACCTGTGTTCTCTTTGTGCCCAAACCTCAGTTTCCCCACCTGTAAAAATGGGTGCATTCATGTTTCACCCACCCCAGCAAGGGTCTTCAGAAGACTTCTGGAATTTATCTTTGAAAACAATAATTAGGGATGTTAGCAAATATTTAACTGCAAAATGGTCAACATATTGTTGTTTATAGTAGTGATATATTGGAAGCAATGGAGTCCGGTGCTGGTAGATTGCGGTCATTCGTTGAGCAACTGCTTAGTGCCAGGCCTTGTTCTAAGTGCTGAGGCCACCGAGCGAAGGAGGGGGACCCGGTGCCATTCTCCTGGGTCTCCACTGAGAGTGCAAGGAGACCCGACCTGAACAAGTTGTGATACATACATGAGATGGGACAGTATAAATTCTTTACTCAAAATATGTACTTGGGGCCCACTGTGATGCAGGCACTGTTCTAAATCTAAAAAAAAATAAATAAAAAATAAATAAAATACAGCTTTGCACAAGGCAACAGAAGATAGGAAACATGTAACCAAACATGTGATAGAAACAGGCCACATGAATGGTGTAGGAAAAACCAATAACCGTGTTAGAAGAAGTAAAAATGGTTATATGACATTATGCGCAGTACGATGCTATTTGCATAAATAAGCAAAAATATTTATGAGCAAGCATTTAAAAATATTAGAGGAATACACACCAACTTCTGGGCAGTAACATCTCCAGATATTTTATTTCTCTAAATTTTCACATTTGTTACTTTTAAAATACATTTTTTAGAGCACTGTACACATGATAGTTCTATACTGAGCTATTGATTCTATTTTGTGTTTTTGTTTTTACGACATCAGTTAATTTAGACGCAGTGGCGGCTTTCCACAATAACTAGGATCAATAACATAAAATGGGTGTTGGGTTACTTTATGAATTGTGCTCTTCATAATAAAGAAGACTTCAGGCTCAGGCTCTGAAAGGCAGAAAGGAATTTAGAAATTATCTTCAGCCCAAGTGGAAGACATTGCAGTCCCCAAGGGTTAGGGGACGGGCCTGAGGGGTCAGCAGGCCCCGGGCCCTGGCATCCCTTTGGAGCGCTCTCCATGGACAACCAACCCAGCCCTTCCTCTCCGGAGCCCACTTCAACCCTCCGCCTGGCTCTCCCGCTCGAAGCCTCCAGGTGATGGAGAGCAGCAAGAGGAGGAAAAGCATCACCAACAAATACTAGCTGCCCCTGATCGATTCTACCTTCAAGCAAAAGCAGAACAATGTGAAATAAGCTATCGTTAAATCCCCGTAGATCAGAGGTGGGCCCTCTGCCCTGCACTCGGACACCGGGAACATGAAGACTCCCCTCAGCAGAGGCTGTGTCTGCGATGGAGGTCTTTCATTCCCCAGCCCAACTTGTTCCAGCCTGTGCGGGTCAAGGTAAATGCACCCTGAGTTCTGGGAAAGCAGCCAGTTAGGAAACATCGTCACAATCATTGTCCGTGGTCCCAGGGTAATTATTTAGGGTCGTTAGTAGGATGTAGCTACAGTGAGCTTTATGGTTTACCAGTACATTCACAGGTATCTTTCCTGGTATCCTCCAGGGCATCACATCGTGTCAAAGTTGTACCCATTTTCCAGGTGAGCATGTTGAGGTTCTGATGAGCTGAGGGGCTTACCTGCAGTCACATCTCAGAAACGGAGCACAGCCAGAGCAAGCCATGTGACCCTCAGCCCGCTGTTCTTGCTTGGCTGGGAAAAGTTTTTGTAGGATAAGCTTCGAATTCAAATATCTTGTCAGAAATTTGGAGAGGTGGGGGAAAATCAAATCAAGAAGTTACTAGGCTGCCTTTTATTTTTGTGCTTTGTAATGAACCCGCCCAAAAGCCACTGTACTTATTCTAAACACCCCGCAGTCTGTTTTGTCCCACGTCTAAGCCTTTCACCTTGTTGAGCAGTTGCACCAAAATGTCCCTCCTCAGCCCGGTTCTCATGCCGGGCGGGATTTGGGTTTTGAAGAAGTGCATTTGAACAGGACAGCATGGGAGTGCCACCGAGCAGTAGTCCATGCAAAGCAGGCCGCTTGTTTATTTGGCCATTTGTTTTAAGACAGAAGTAACATCATGAGGCTGAGGGAGCAGCAGAGGCTCCGGGCTATTTCCTCGGATCCCTGAGGCCGGGCAGGATGAAATGTGAATGGAGAGAGAGCCCGCCAGATGCACAGGCACTCACATAACTTTCTGTTGCGTGTTGATGTTTGTTTTCGTTTTTGTTCTCAGACACTCAAGCCCCCATCACTCCATGGAGCTGGGAAATGGAGTCCTATGCCAAGTGGTTTAAAAACGGCCCTTGGCACCCAGCTGGTCCTGACACAAAACCTCCCACCCCACGAGGCTCGAGGCCTATAGTGGCCTTTCCCCCGGGCTGAGGTCAGCATCGAAGTGGTGCCAGCAGCAGAAGGCTGTCTGGGGCGCTAGGAGCCTGATTTATTTTCTCCTTTGTGACCTTCCATTTTGCCACTATTTTTCTTGCCCCTCCTTCAAACCCCTCCCCATTGCAAGATGTCTGGCACCCACGTCTGGCATGAAACCCTCTGGTCTGTGCTTCTGCAGGGCTGTGACGGAGGTTTCCAACTTGCCCTGTGTCTTTGGGAACTTAGAGTTTCTTTCATTTGTCTCCAAGGACCAGGAGGGTGGTAGCTCCTTGTGCCAAAAAGAGGCATCTTTCCCTTGGACTGGATTTTTCTCAGGAGAAGATGAAATCATCTCTCATGGATTTTTTGAGAAAAATAATGTTGTTGTCATGTGTATTGTAAAAGCACGTGCCGGTGACACACGTGAGCCATTGCTTCGTTGTTTTAACGCTGCTGGTAGCCTGGAGACCGACTCCCCACTGGCAGGATCTGCACCGAGTCCCCTAAAATGTGAGCAACAGAAGGATTGGGGGATCGTGTCATCTGTCAATCATGGTGCACTCATTCCATGCACCATGCCTGATTATCCAAGCTGGAGAAACTGAGGCCAGGAAAGAGAAGAGGTCAGCTCAAGGTCAGAGGTGGATTGTGACAAGGTTGGCATCTCTGCACTTAGGAGGGTACCTCAGGTGACTGACCTGGTCTTATGGATGCTTTCCTTGCTTTTTAAAAAAAATATTTTTATTGATTTCCGGGAGGAAGAGAAAGAGAGAAAGTGAGACAGAAACATCAATGATGAGAGAGAATCATTGATTGGCTGCCTCCTCCATGCTCCAGACTGGGTATGGAGCCTGCAACCCAGACATGTGCCCTTGACTGGAATCAAACCCTGACTTCCTGGTACATAGGTTGATGCTCAACCACTGAGCCATCCCAGCCTGGTGCCTCCCTTGCTTTAATCATACTTTATAATGTAGCCGTATGTACTTTTTAAAAAAATGTGACCCTTACAGCCCTGGCTGTGTAGCTCAGTTGATTAGAGTATCATTCCTATATGCCAAGGCTGTGGGTTTAATCCCCAGTCAGAGAACACACAAAAATCAACCAATGAATGCATAAATAAGCGGGACAACAAATGCATGTTTCTTTCTCTCACTCTCCTTCCACCTCTCTCTCTCTCTCTCTCAAAATTAATTAAATAAATAAACAAATAAATAAATAAAATTATTTTAAATGTAACCCTTCCGTGTAGTAATGCTACTATTCTGGACTCAAACATCTACATATATAAAAGCCTAAGAGACCATCGCAACCGAATGGATGACCGGACAGGCTGTGTGGAGCAACTAGGCCGGCAGGGGGGTTAGTGAATGGTGACCAAATGACTGAGCAGCAGGCTGCGTGGGGCTACCAGACCGGCAGGGGTGGGGGGGCAGTGAGGGGTGACCAGTCTGTGGGGGGCAGTTGGGGATGACCAGGCCGGCATGGGGGACAGTTAGGGGTGATCAGGCAGGCAGGCAGGTGAGCAGTTAGGAACCAGTGGTCCTGGATTATGAGAGGGATATCCGACTGCCGGTTTAGGCCCAGGATCGGGCCTAAACTGACAGTCAGACATCCCCCAAGGGGTCCCAGATTAGAGAGGGTGCAACCTGGTCTGAGGGGACCACCCCCGCCAAGGGCACGAATTTTGTGCACCAGGCCTCTAGTATTATTAATATTTGACTATTTTGCAGAACTTTATAGAATGGTTTTCCCACTCTTCCTATTTTAAGTGATATCCTATGCTTTTGTTGATTTTTGAAATGGCACATATCACTGTTTTTTGCCAAATTATGAGTTGTATACTGAAAACTGATTTTAACAGGAAGGAAAAATAATGTGATGAATGGATAGACATGAATAGATGGACAAATGGACAGACAGATGAATGGATGGATGGATGGATGGATGGAGGAATGGATGGATGGATGAGTAGATAGACAGCTACATATTAACATGCTCACACATGGTAGCATTTCAATAATAAATGATGTTGCTTTTCACAGAGGTCGATTTGTAGATGCTGAGCTTGGGCATCTCTGAGCTGCGGGCCAGAACTGTCTTCCCTTGTCTGCAGCGGCTGGTCCGGTCCTGGCACCGAAAAGATGCTGAGAGACTTACAGAACTGACATCCGCATCTGCACAGTGGAGGGCTCAACGTTACATCAAAGCCCGAGACCAAGACTCAACAGGACAGAACTCCACCACCGTCACCCGCCCTGGCCTTGAAGCCAGGTCTTCCTCCTTCCAACAGGGGCCCCTCCCCATCCTTGCCTCTGGGGCCTGACACTCAGCTGCTGCTGGGGCTTGCGGGTTGAGGACACACCAGTCCCTGTTCTGAAAGGCACATCTGGGCCAGCCCGGCGCCTTTCTCCCTCCCCTTTGTGTGTGTGTCTCCCCCGTCCCTGGCTGGCGTGTTCCTTGCCAAGCCAGACACAGCGCCTCGGCCCCTCTCCGCGGTTCAGTAGCACCTCTCTCCTCCAATAAGCCGTTTGCATTCCATCTGGCGAGCGTTTGCTCCGAAGACATTTCCCTGTCAATCTCTGCCGCCACATTAAAAATCTGTCATTACGATTGCATCGCCGCCTGGCTCCTGAGATTTCTGACTGCTTTATTGCTCTCCTCGCTTTTTTTTTTTTTCCTGGTGCTGCTACAGCCCAGGAGCAGGAATAAAGGCTTGTTGCTGAAACATGGCCGGGAGGAAAGTAGGAGGCGCACATCTGTCAAGGTATTACCTTTCTTCAACCAGGGATTAAGGTGTTTTACGGCACTCGCTACCGAGCCTCACACTGAATAAATTTTCCCGGCAGAACATAAAAATGAGCTCGTACTCTCTGAGCCACGTTCCCTTCCGCCGAGCCGGCCCAGGTCACTCTGCAGGGGCTCAGCTTCCGGGGACTACAGGTCAGCACCCAGCCCGCCTCCCCCAAGCTGCCCCGTGAAGCACCAGGGGAGGCACGGGAAGCATCTGGATCAGGGGAGGTGCTGGCTGGGAACGTGCATCCTTCCTTTCCTGGTGAGAGAGAATGGAAAGATCTAGAAGGAATCCTAGCCCCAGGATCCCGCAGCTAAGATCTGCTCTTCCTTTAAGAGCTGGAGCCAATCATGTCCCTTGGGGAGGGTGGGTCCCTTGACTCCGCCCACCGCCTCCTCCTCAGTACCTGCTGTGTGGGAAGACTTATATGACAACTGCAGGTTCCATGTCTGATCTGCCCGCTGGTCTGTGGGCATCTTCAAGGCAGGGGCACTTACCCCCACGCCCACCATTGTGCCTGTGTGCACCAGCCTCTGCAGTGCCTGCTGGGGGTGTCACTCCCGTAACACTTCCCACGCTCCTTTGAGTTGTGTGCTTGGTGCATGGATCAGCCCACCACATTCCCAGCCACCCAGGGCGGTGACTGCCACATGAGCAGACTGGTCGGACAGAGGACTCTGTGCCTCACCCTGGTCACCACTCTCCTCTGTGGGGGCAGAGGAAGCTCTGAAGGAGCCCCTGGCACAGCAGGATCCTGGCAAGAAGCAGCGATGCCTGGGGCCCTGTCTGGTCATGGTGTCCTGGGTCTCTTCAGGCTAGAGTCCCACCCGGAGTCGCAGTGGCTCCTGGCTTCGCAGGAGGTGGGCCAGCCACGGGCCGAGGGGGATGCACGCGGCTTAGGCACCTGAGAAGAGGTGGATTCTCACCAGCAGCTAAAGTCGTTGACAGTAAAGTCACCAGGAGATCAAGTCACAGCATCAGAATGAGGAATGCCTTACAGTCCATAACCTTTAGAGAGCGTGGGCAATGGGGTAGGGACAGATCTTGCCAGAGGAGACCTTCAACGTGCCCTGCCTTTCTGAAGGGCAATTCAGCAACAGCTGATCAAAATGAAACGTGTGCAGGACTTTGGTCTTTATTCTACTGATACGTTCATACTTACATCCAAAATATGTCAACTGTGTTTGTGGAAGCGTCGGTTACAATAGGAGAAAAGGTGTACAAACCTGAATGTTCAGCCAAAGAGGAATCCCTGGTGACATGAGAATCCACCCATGAAGGAGAGAACTCCGCAGACAGGGAAAGGGGGGTGGCTCGGATGAACCGGCTCGGAGCAGTGGGCACACTGTTGGTGATTGGCCAAAAAAGCCAGAGGTGGGCCAGCATTGCCCACGAAGGACAGGCACACACTCTTGATGTGCAGTCTGTTTCTGGAAGGATGGACATGATTAACCGTGGTCACCCCTGACACGGAAGAGAATCGTCTTTATGTACCATCTTCTATTGCTTGAATCTTGTGCAATGCGTGTGTCTTTATTGCAGTAAAGGATGAGTTAAACCTGCAGAGTGATTGCCACTCCACGGACAAACCAGGGGCTTGTGAGAAGTTGCAGCTCCAGCATGGCTCATGGGGGCTGGGAACACAGTCGGGGTCACCCTTCCCCTGAGCAGCCTGGACGAGGGGACACATGGCTATCGTCCTGTCTTCCTGGCATTTCAGACACTGAGTAAATGCCTGCCCCAGTCCCTCGTGCTGCCCTCTCAGTATAACTTTTAATGGACAGATGGGCCGGTTTACAGGACTTCTGTGATTGACCTTGGCTGACCCCTGACGAATGACCTTCCAGAGAGAGGTTATCAGTCTTGCTCTGGTCAGTCACAATGGTCAGGTTCAAACATCACCCATTACCTAGCCCTTCGCTGACCAAGAAGTTATTATCCCAGACATCAGACCATTTCCTGAGAAGCCCTGGCCATCTCCATCCATGAATCACACTCAGCTTGTCCAGTCAAATCTCACTCATCCTCCTTCTGTAGAAGGAAGAAAAGGGAAGGGGGAAACTAGGCAACCTGGAGAGGCTCCTGGGCACTGAGCTCTGGGAGAGATGGATGTTTCTATCAGATTATTAAAGGTTACCCCAATGATAACTCTACAGAGTAAACATTATCCCCATTTAGCAGGTCGGCACACTGAGGCTCAGCTGGGAGGTGGTGGTGAGAAGGGTTCCTCAGACTCCTTCCATCCCATCTGCCAATCAGCCTGAACTGTGAGGCAGTGTTCAGGGCTGAGAGGTCAGCTGGCCCCGCCTCCCAGGCTGGTCTCATCCCCTCCCCGCTGCAGGAAAGGTGAGCAATCTGGGGTGATCCTATCACTTCTCTGTGCTTAGGTTGTTTCAACTGTAACTTGGGACTTAGTTGTGCTGCTGTGAGCATTAAATGAGATACTCATTAAGGGCTCCCGGCGTCATGCCTGGGGTATAGTAAATGCTCGGTGAATCCTGGCTGTCATTCTAACCCAGCGGTTCTCAACCTGTGGGTCGCGACCCCTTTGGGGGTTGAACGACCCTTTCACAGGGGTCGCCTAAGACCATCGGAAAACACATATATAATTACATATTGTTTTTGTGATTAATCACTATGCTTTAATTATGTTCAATTTGTAACAATGAAATTGGGGGTCACCACAACATGAGGAACTATATTAAAGGGTCGGTACATTAGGAAGGTTGAGAACCACTGTAACCCATCCTGCCAACACGCCCCCCTCTGGCTGTGCTCCCTGAGTGGAAGTGACGCATGCGGAGACAGGGACCCTCAGTTCAGCTCCCCTCTCATCCTGCACCTCCGCAGTGTTTAAACTTTGCTTTGCTGGTGCAATCTTTTTTCCTCCCCGTGACCATTTCATAAAACCAGTTTCGGAGTCCAAAGTGCTGTCGACATGAGAACATGCATCTGAGATGCCCACAAGGCCGCGTAATGCCATTTGCAGATGCATTTTCTTTAGCTTAACAATATCACGTCCGCATTTCGGCCTCGGTCGGCTTCATCGCCCTGCTGAATGCTGGGCTTTTATTGTTGCATCAAATAAACTCTGGTTATAAATCATCCCCAGATGTCAGCCTAATTATTGTGAATGGTGGGAACCTGGAGGTTGGGGCGCATTGGGCGCTCAGTGGCCAGTGTCCCTGAGGCCAACCTCCTCTCCCCCCCCGCCTCGACCCCACAGCTCCAGGGGCTGCCGCTCACACACCCCAGGGACTTGCAGGTTCTCCCTGCCCTCTTCCTCCCAAAGAGTCCCACCTACTCAGCTCCCAGGAGGCGAGGTCCCCGCACAGGTCCCCGACTTTTTTCTGCAGAAAAGCGCTTGGTTCCTTAAGGATTTTCCAGAGCAATCGTGGGCAATCCAATCTGGCAGGTGTCTAGGCCGCTGGCTGACCCACGAGAGAAGGAGAGCAAGGTGTGGAGGGTCCAGGGGTGGGGCCCAGCATTTAAAAAGACAGACCCATGCATGTTCATCCTTAGCAAGCCTTAGGCCAGGGGTTCTCAACCTGTGGCTCTCGACCCCTTTGGGGGTCCAACGACCCTTTCAAAGGGGTCCCCTAAGACCATCGGAAAACACATATATAATTATATATTGTTTTTGTGATTAATCACTATGCTTTAATTATGTTCAATTTGTAACAATGAAAATACATCCTGCATATCAGATATTTACATTACGATTCATAACAGTGGCAAAATTACAGTTATGAAGTAGCAACGAAAATAATTTTATGGTTGGGGGTCACCACATGAGGAACTGTATTAAAGGGTCGCGCGGCATTAGGAAAGTTGAGAACCACTGCCTTAGGCAGATGTAAGTGAGCCTCAATCATTTGATCATTTGCATTTTAAATGGAGAGGACATTTTTAGGAAAGCCACCCAGAGAGAGAGTGCTCAGGGCCCTGGCTCAGCCACGTTCCCACAGAACCAGCCTTTCTTCTGTC
The DNA here is from genome assembly GCF_028538775.1 of Myotis yumanensis. Lineage (NCBI taxonomy): Eukaryota > Metazoa > Chordata > Mammalia > Chiroptera > Vespertilionidae > Myotis > Myotis yumanensis. The sequence continues at coordinate 12,150,426 of NW_027223752.1, forward strand.
TTCCCTGCGGGGCACCTGTACTGTGTCCGGAGCCACAGCGATGCTGCTTCCCTCTTCATCCTCCCGTTGGCTGTGCTGCCACGGGACCAGGCTGGTGGTGCCCAGGCACATGGGGGCCAAGCTCACGGTGCTCCACCAGGGACTGCTTCTCCCTGCGCGGGACCTGCACGTGGGTTTAAAGTCTTCTGATAAACCCAATATTTGAGAACATTTGCCTCTGGAACTGGGCTTCTCCCATGTGGCTACTTTAAGAGTGATTGATGTTTAAAGATGCAAGCTCAGCGCTGGCTGGGGTGGCACAGGGTCACAGGTTTGATTCCCAGTCAAGGAGCACATACCTGTGTTGCAGTTTCAGCCCAAGTCAGGGCACATGCGGGAGGGAACCAATTGATGTGTCTCTCTCACATTGGTGTTTCTCTCTCTCTCTCTCTCTCTCTCTCTCTCTCTCTCTCTCTCCCCCCTTCTCTCCCTTTCACTCTCTCTAAAAATCAAAGGAAAAAAATATGGGTGAGGATTCACAACATAAAAATAAAATAAAATGCCAGCTCAGCATAATGGCTCTCTGGCTGTGTTCCCTGGTCCCTCTGGCTCCATGACCACGAGGGGACTCCTCTGTAAGGCGCAACCTTAGCCACATGGCTGCCCCCAGTAGCTGGCACCAGGCCTGTCCCCCTTCTGCTCACAGATGCTAGCGGCCTTCCTGCAAGGACTCAGCCTTACTCACCTCCTTCCCCCACATGAACAGGCGAGCAGGTGGGGGCCCCTGAGTCACCTCCCCCGTTGCTGGGGTGGTGTTTAGCCCGTGGACACCGTGGCTTGTGGCCTGCTCTGCCTGAGCCTCCTCCTGAATGAAGGAGTCCTCCCAGCATGACCAGCTATGAGCCAGAGTTCCATCAGCGGTGGTGTGACCGACCAACCGACCGACAGACCGACCGAACGTGTTTCTAGAAGAGGCCTTCCCACAGTGGAGGCCTCAGGGTGGAGGGCGGAGGGTCATGGTGAGTTTGCTTGTGACTTTTATTAGCTCCCATCCCTTCCACCACATGAACATTTTCAAATGCAAACAAAGGTGTACACATGCCTGGGAGGAAGAGGAAGGGGGGACGTTGTTTGAGAGACAAGGCTTTATAAATGGGAGAGGGGAAGTGTCGCACAGACTCAAGCACTGTTTGCGGCTCCTGACTGGGAAGTGGGCGCTGGCTGCTGACCGCTGCCTCCTGGGGAAGCTCAGAGTGAGAGCAAGGTGTGAGCGTGAGCGTTACTGAGCTCTGGGAGGTGGGGAGGTGTGAGGGGTTCTCACTAAGGTGTTAGCAAAACACACAGAATGTGCAGGGAGCCCTGGAGAGGAGAGAACAGAGAGGTCCTTCATGCAGCTGCCCCAGGCCACTCACTGTGCACAGAGCCAGGCAGGGAGGGGCCGCTAAAGTCTCCCACGTTCAGTCAGAGATGTCCACGTTCAGTCAGAAATGACCAAGGACAGTCCCAGGCCTCACTTGCAATAGGCCAGACCCCGCCCCCACCAGCTGCCTGATGGGGAAGCCACCCATTGTCTTCACTATCAGAGACGAGCCGTGTAAACAAGGAGCCCGGAACACTGGTGAACCTTGAGCCCTGGCAAGGGCCAGAGCTATGCACTGATTGTTTAGTCCAGACAATGGGGGCTCAAGCAATTTCCTGACCAAATAATGTCAGAGTAAATCTTTCTAATATTTACTGACCTTTAAGATAGTCTGTCTGTTACTACAATTACCTGCCTCACTAAGGGCTAGATGTGTATCCAAAATTGAATAAAAGGTTGGCAAGGTCTGGGCACCAGGGGAGTCCATCTTCTTGCTTTGGGCTCCCACCTGGACCCCCAATTTCCAAGTAATTATTTCTTGTTTCGTCTCTGTCATTTGTGCACAGCCCCTTCTCCAGAGCCCAGACCCTAAACCACGCGGAACATGGGTCTTCATACCCTGAGGTAGGTTCTTTAGTGTCCCCACGTCACTGACCTAAGAACCTGAGGCTCAGAGGGAAGAAGCCACTCATCCCAAATGGCGAGGGTCTCCAACGGGGCCTCGGGGGATGGGCTGGATGTTACACCCCCCACGCAGACTCTGGGCTTTGTGCAGGGGACAGGAATGCAGCAGGAATGCAGCAGATGACTGGGAACACTCGGAGATGCCCCTGCTTGAGGGTTAGATGCTAAAGGAAGATGTGCAAACACTGACCCATGAATTCATAAGTCAGTAAATTTCAAAAAAGTCACAGGCCATTGGCAGCCCTCAGGTTGCTCTGTTGGCACCTCTGTCTTCTCCTCCCTGGGTCCCATGCCAAAGGGAGGTGGCTGGACTGGGGTGTCCGAGACGTGGGCCATTCCTGGCTCCCTCCAAGGACACATCCTGTCTGGGCCTCAGGCCTTCCGCTCTGTGACATGAGCTATGTGATGTCTGGCAGGGGCCACGCCTGGTTCATGGATGTCCTGGCCCCTCAGCAGATTCCTGTGTAATTAAAATGTACTGAATTGCCCCTAGCAGGCTTGGCTCAGTGGATAGAGTGTTGGCCTGCAGACTGAAGGGTCCCGGGTTCTATTTCAGTCAAGGGCACATGCCTGGGTTGCAGGCTCCATCCCCTGAGTGGGGTGTGCAGAAGGCAGCCAATCAATGATTCTTTCTCATCACTGATGTTTCTATCTCTCTCTCTCTCTCTCTCTCTCTCTCTCTCTTCCTCTCTGAAATCATTTAAAAAACACACAAAAGTACTACATTGAATTTAGTGAAAACAGAAGACCTGCCCACTCCCGGCAGGTGTGGGTGAGTTTCCACACGTGACTGGGTAGTTGGAGCTGGTGACCTGGGAGCAGCTGCCTGGCCTCCTGGAGAGAATGGAGCTGTGTCCCTCAGATAGGGTTTCTGAGGTCACTTTGGTTAAGTCTCTCAGTGAGAGTGTTTACAGTCTTAGGCGTCAGGCATTTACACACCGACCTCGGGAGATGAGAATGACATCTGTGAGGCCAGGAGCCAGCAGCACTGGGTGACAGAGTCTAACAAATGGGGGGCCAGGCACGTGCCTGGAGCAGGGTCTGGAAGAATGACACAGCATTGCCCTGACCTCCAGGAGAGTCCAGCCAGGACCAGCTGGCGTGAACTCTTCTTTCCCATCACAGACAGCACGATGGGGCTGTCCACATGCCTCACAGCACGTATTTCTTGAGCAACTACTTATCCCAGCCACTTACCTGGACACGTGGCGCTGTGTGCTCAGGGGGATGGGATCCCCACTTATACAAAAAGTGCAACAGCAACCTCATGAGACTGAGAGGCCTACTTAGAGCGATGACACAGGATCTTTCTAGTTTATTTTAAAATGCAAAACACCCCCAAGTCCCAGAACATCATCGGTGGTTACTAACACGCATGGGGTTAAGCGTGTGCGCTGCTGGTTGGCTGCTGCAAAGAGGGAGGGAGGGATATAAACTAGTGAGGTCCCCGGGCTGATGGCTGAGCGAGGTCCCTGCATCGGGAGGCCTTCCAGGGGCCGGGGGTGTGGGCGTGGCTTTCAGGGAGGGTGGGTGTCAGCCGATGAAGCTGCCTGAGAAGGGCATGGGGTGGGGGGGATATCACAAGCAGGAGGCAAGCTCTGGAGGGCGGGCGACAGGTGTGGACCAGGTGGCCTGTGAGTGGTCTCTGTTGCTGAAGAACACGAGGACGGAGAGGCCTGAGAAGTCACTGGAGACAGAAGCCTTCGTGTACTGGGCAGGCGCTTACTTGTGACCTCCTGACCCAGCTCCTGACCTTGGCCTTGCTGACATCCGGGGCTGCATCAGTCTCGGTTGTGAGGAGGCCCTGTGCCTTGTGGGATGTTGGTGGCATCCCCTGCCTCCATCCATTCTATGCGGGTAGCATCCTTCCCCCAGACAACGGAGAATGACTCCAGGCTTTGTCACATGTCCCTGAGGGTCAAAATCTCCTGGGGCTGATAACACTGCTCTAGGTGAGGGCTGCAGGCAGGCACAGAGGGGCAGCTGGTGAGGCCTGGAGGGGCCTGAGCAGGCGGCCTGTGTGGGGAAGCTGTGGGGCCAGTGATTCCAGCCTGGCACACAGTAGGTCCTCTGTGCTTGGCGCTGTCTCCACCTTAAGAAAGGAAGGCTGCTGCAAGGAACTCGAAGCCCCTATGTGTCAAGCATTCAGCGCTCAGCAGGGCCAGGCCCTTGTCAGACCAGCGTCCCCAGGGCTGGGAGGCCACAGTGGGCACCACCTCAGGGGTCAGGTCGTGCTGGGTGGCTGTTTATCGGTGTGCCCAGGGCTGCCTGCTGGGCGTATTAGAGGCCATGAAATAATGATGAGGCCTTGGAGGGGTAATTAAAAGCCAGGGTGACATTGATCTGCGGAGATTTCTGAGCGAGCCCAGAGCCCACAGGGCGACTCTCTACCTTCCCTCCTGCAGCCCCAGCCTGATTGGCCCCCTGGGTATTGCCGGGGCCTCGGCACCTCACCTGTGGCCGGGAGACTCCCAGGGCAGCGCCAGCCCAGCTTCAGAGGCTGAGCAAAACAGGCAGCAGGGCCTGGGGGGCAGCCCAGCTGCTCTGCTCAGCCCTGGGAAGGCAGGATCCAGAGAATCTGTTAAAGACACAGGTCCCCATTCTCTGCGGCCTCCAAGGCCCACCTTCCTCCCTCAGACCCCAGAGACTCAGACAGTGGAGGAGCTGAGATACTTTGGGGCCCTGCTGCCTGGCTTGGGGCGGGCGTGTCCATCGACCCTTGGCCTCCAGGGTCTAAGAAGAGGGTATGATCCAGGCGCAGATGAAGACGACAGTTATTTCTGGACCATCTCTCCTGGACTGGGAACTGTACACACTTTATACACCGATGACCATCTAGTATGTACCTATAATGCCCTGTGCACGCCTGGACACTGTGACCCGCAGAGCAACGAGCTTGCTGGTACTGCTGCCCAGTGGGTGTTGCTCCTTTGTTGGGCCTTTGGACATGAGCCCGACCTAGGGAGTGGGGTTGGTCCAGGTGCGGAGACACAGCCCGAGTCTGGCCTTGGATCACCACCTGCTGTCTCTATGGCCGGGGCCTTCACTCAAGGACCGTCTTAGTCTCCCTGCTGGTGCATGGGGAAGAAACAACCCACGCTGCCCTGGCTGGTGTCCCCAATGGTTAGCGCATCAGCCCACACACCTAAGGGGCTCAGGCTTGATTCCCAGTCAAGGGCACATGCCTGGGTTGCATGCTTGATCCCAGCCCCAGTTGGAGCACATGCAGGAGGCAACCAATTGATGTGTCCCTTTCATCTCTCTCTCTCTCTGTCTCTCTCTATCTCTATCGCTGTCTCCCTCCCTCCCTTTCACTCTCTCTAAAAATCAATGGAAAAAATAGCCTGGAATGAGGATTAGCAATGACAACAAAATAATAATAATAATAATAATAATAATAATAATGCACACACCATAGGTAGGGAAGGAGTGCATGAGGTCATGGTCGCAATGTCAGGTGCATTCATTAGCCCCATTGTTGGTTTTGAGTTTCACTTGGTGGCTAAGATCCTTATACCCTGTAGCTCCAGGGAAGTGACCCCAACTAGCCCACTTCACAGATTAGAAGACTGAGGCGCTGGGATCTCATAGGAAGAGTGCACACTCCCCCATCCACAGGGGGCTGGGTGCTCCCCCTGCAGGAAGCTTGGCTTCTGGCTCCAGCCTCAGACAAGCAGGAGACATAGCCCCCCTCCTCCCCCCCAGAGCCCTGGGAGTGCCTTCCTCCCAGAGCCCGAGAACACGAAGTAGCGCGCACTGCGCCCCGTTATGTAACCTCCACCTCTGGTCTTCCACTGCGAAGCCTGCCCTATTTTTTGCTCTTGGCCTTCCGCCCCGTGGTGGGGGCTGGGCGCGTGCACCCCTGCTCTTCACACTGTAAAGGAAGTCGCAGCCCTATCAGATGGAAGGAAGCAGAAGTTTGCTCGGGGCTTTGACAAAGTAGCCGTCTCCCATCCCACGTGAGTGCGGGCTGCGGTGAGAGCTCCGTTCTAAATGCGGAGACAGGCCTGTGTCTTTCTTGTAAGTTGCCCGGAGTGGAGAGAAAGATTCTTCCAGATTTCAGAGAGGACCCTCGCAATCAAAGTCTTAGAAAAAGCCCCATCTCCTTGGCCTCGCCTCCTCACGCCGCCCTCTGTGTCTGTAACGCGGGGGACACATGAGCTGTGAGGAGGGACACACTATCCAAATGAAAGGCACAGGGTTGCCCAGACCCTGATGGGGAAGGCCTTGCAGAAATGAGTGGCCGAGGACTGGTACCCGGGGACACGTGTCTACTGATGGCATCGAGGTTAGATGTCAGCATCCCCAGGCCGTGGCAATCGTAGGCACCATGGGCGGGAAGTCTGCTGAGGACCAGGAGCCGGGCTTGCGCTCAGCCCCAGCTGCAGCCTGGGGAGGCGGGTGCCCCGCACACAGAGGCTGGGCAACGTGCTCACGAGAGCATCGCCGGGACCTGCACAGGGCGGGAGGTGGCAGGCCGCCCTCCGCTGCTCTGTTCAGGAACCTTTTCCTCTCTGCGTGTACATTCTACGTGCAAACGCCATCTAATTTATAAACTGAAATGGGGCACGTCCCTCAGGGCGCCACACGGGGCGTTGATCATGTGGGGAAAAATACCTTCTCTTTCCTGCTGGCGCTACTGGCCCCTGATGTCATAAGGAAGATTCCAGCAACGCTTCGTGAACCGATAGTCATTTTCATCATCGATCTGGTTGGCAAAGCCTGACTTGAACCGATAGAGAGAACAGGAGGCTGTTGATCGTCTGTGTTTTCCTCACATCGTGTCTATGCCGTGTGTTGCCGCAAAAATGTGAGTGTGTGTGCTCTGTCCCTGGCGCTGCCCCAGACTCTCTGGGGTGGTGGTTACATGGTACCCCATGAAGACACATAGGCACTTCCCAAAACGTGCCCAGTTCTGATAAGTGGAACTCAGAAAGGGATGGTGGGCCTGCCTGTCACGTCTGCTGCCTCCACGGAGCCAGGCCTGGAGATGCCGTGGGGTGGGTGGAGGGTGGCAGGTGTGGCCATTTCAGATCGAATCGCCTTCCACCTGCCTGCGGTTTATACAGCTGCCTGCACAATCTGGGGTGACGGGAAGCTCCAGGGAGCCTCCGTCTCCCCAGTTCCAAGAGGGGGTCACAAAGGCCCGATGGGGGGTGTTGCTGTGAGCTGATCCCCGGAAGGATTCCGGGTGCCATGGCTTTTGGGGCCACGCCGGGGCGCTCCCTGTTTTCGGCTGTTCTCTGTGGCAATCTCCAGAAGTGATGCAAAGATGTGGTAAAACTTTCACTCCTTCAAGGTCACTGCCCTTCGCCTGGAGGAGGGTGTGGCCCCAGGGAGCTCAGGCTGGGGGCAGGTGACAGCACACTGGCACCTGCGGAGGCAATTAGCTGCCGCCACCAAGACCTTTACGATAGTAACCAGCTGCCCCAGCCTGGTGCTCGAGCCCCGGCCTCGAGGGAACGCTCCGGGACACTGCTCTCCCAGGAGCCCGGCCCTGACCACAGGAGCTCGGTAAATAGGCCGGAGTTTGGCCTCCCCAGAGCCCAGGGCAATGATGCAAGGCTCCTCCGGAGCTCAGGTGCAAGGCAGCTGCTGCTGGACAGAGGACCAGGGGGGCGGGGGCCAGGGGAGGGAGGACAACAGGAGGGGAGCCTCGCCCACTCAGCCTCCCCCTCTGCTCAGAGGTTAGAGCCTCCCCACCCCCAGGCTCCTCTGGGCCTCCGCTTTCCTCCCTCTGTTGTTCTCTTGATTCGGGTCTCTCTAGCTCTTCCTCCCTCCGTGTGACTGTGTGTCTCCCTGGCACCCTGTGCCCTCCCTCCCGGCACCTGCACACGTGCACACTTGTCATTGCAGCCAACAGTGGACCCAGGGTTCTCCCCCCCAAAAAAGGTAGTTCATACAGCGTGGGCTAGTTTGCTTTTGCTGGGTGAATTCCCACTTTATTTCAGACATAGGTATCTATTCAACAAGCATTTATTGGGTGCTTCCTGCTCACCAGGCCCTGTTTCACATGTTGGGGGAACAGAAAGACCTGGCCCTAAATGTGGGCTGGGGGGAAGGCGATAGAGCAGTGAACATAAAACCAGGGATGTCAGAGGATGGCGAGTGCTACGAAGAAAATCCACGCAGATCACGGGGTAGACGTCGCTGTAGGCAGGAGAGAATGATCAGGAAAGAGTCTCTGGCCAGGGGGCAATGAGGTCATCTGAGTGAGGTGACCGAGAAGCGCATGTGGCTAAGTGGGGAACAGCATCCCAGGCAGAGGGAACAGAACGTGCCCAGGCTCTGAGGCTGAGGTCTGCTTGGCATGTGGCAGGAATGTCAAGGTGGAGGATGGCGAATAGATTCAGAGAAAGTCCTCTCTTCGAGTCTTTGAAATCTTTCTTCTAGATGGAGGTCATTCCCTTTTTACAAATGAGGAAAGTGGATCAGAAGATGTAAGATGTTGGCCTGATATCAAAGGCATTAAGTTAAGAAGTAGGATTCCCACTCAAGTCTCAGACTTGCCACTCTTCACAGTGCTTTCCTAAAGCTGGAGAGTGTGGAACGAAGTGAGAAGCCCAGGCTCCTGCTAACACCTCATCTGTTAAGAGCTGCGGGGACTCAGCTACAGTCCCATCTCCCAAGTGAGGAACGATCCCCGAACTTCAGGGAGAGGTTGAAATCTGAGCCCCAAACAACTGGTCACTTACAGCTAGGGAAACTGAGGCTCGGGAGGCCGAGCATCTTGTCCAGGGCCCATGGCGTGGAAGTGGTGAGGTCTGAATCCCAAGCCTCCCCACTCACCTTGTGGCGCGGGGCTGGCATACAAGAGTGACATGAGGTAGAAAGAGAAAAGCAAAACAAGAGGCCAGAAAACATATGATTGTGTTCTAGCATTTCATACGCGCCTTTCATCGAACCGCTGGGATTTCTGAGAAATTAGCAACAGCATTGAAGTGACAAAGACCGTTTTCCACCAAGAAAAAAAAAAATAAAGGTGATTATTTTCACCTCCCACCTGACTCTTTTTGTTTGAAAGAGCGAAAGGATTTTGAAAGAGTCGTTACATATATTTCTATCCCATGAGTGGGCAGCAGGGCCGTCAATGAATCACCCGCTTTCTGCAACTCTACAAGCAACCCAGACCCACATGCGAGAGACACAGTGAGGTTGTCCATGGCTGGGACCAGGGCCCAGAAGAGACAACCATTGAGGGTAGGACTGGAGGAGGGGAGGAGGGAGCGAGGGGCGAGTCCCCTGTCCCCTGCCTGGTCATGCTCATCACGGTGCGCGCTTCCTCAGCTGGGGGTGCAGTTACTTATTTGTTTATTGATTCTCGCCCTGGCTTCCTCATGGCACAAACACTTACTGGGACCTGGTGTCAGGCCTCGCGATCATCTGAGAACCCAAGACCAGCAAGACACAACCCCTGAGCTTTTGTGAGTTAAGTTTAGTTGTGAAGACAAGCCTGGGCCATTTCCAAATCTTAGCGATGGTAAATTGTGCTGCTCGGAGCATAGGGGTGCATACATTCTTTCTGATTGGTGTTTCAGGATTCTTAGGATATATTCCTAGGAGTGGGACCACTGGTTCAAATGGCAGCTCCATATTTAATTTTTTGAGGAGACTCCCTACTATTCCTCATAGTGGCTGTGCCAGTCTGCACTCCCACCAGCAGTGCACGAGGGCTCCCTTTTCTCCACATCCTCACCAGCACTTGTCATTTGTTGGTTTGTAGATGAGGGGAGGGTGGTTGGGTGGGAGGTGATCAACCAAAGACCTTGTATGCATATATGCAGAACCCACGGATGCAGACAGTGGGGTGAGGGGGGGGTGGCTGGAGGGGGGTTGATGAGGGAAAAAATGGAACATATGTAATACTTTCAACAATGAAATATTTTAAAAATTTAAAAAGAAAAAGAAAGAAAAGAAGCCTGGGGCCTTCCTGGGAGGCCCTCACCTGCTAAGGATGGACCCAGCATGGAGCTTGGGACAAGGGTCAGCCGAGGGGGGGAAGCGAGCGGGGGAGGCTGAGGCTCTTCATTCCCTGGAGACTCCCCCAAGGCCGGTGACCGCTATGGGTGGGGTGCACCCTTGGTGTGAGGCCCGGCTGCTGAGAGCCGGAGGGACGCCCAGCCGCGTCCGTGGGAGCAGCAGTGTTTGTGGGAGTGGGTGCTCTGTACTTGGAAACATTCACTATAGAGCCTCTGAAACCCAGGCTGAGTCACTTCCTCTGGCAGGAAAGCCCCCACCCCAGCCCCTCTCGGGGGTTCAGCCAGATCGAGGGAAACGCAAGAGGCCCCGGGCCCTCTAATCGAGATGCCAGGGTTTCTGTCTGACCAGGTGCACCCCGAATGGGCCCCAAGAATCACTCTCTGACTCTTGGGGCTTTCTGGGGCCTGAAACCAAATTCGCCGAGAAGTGAGGCCAGAGGAGGGGACAGAGAGCCCAGGCACCTTGTTGTGGGCAGAGGAGAATGGGCGGCTCCGGCCCCAGTGCCCGCTCAGATAGGATTGCATAAGCTTCTTCTTCTTTTTGTTATTTATTTATTTTAATTTTATTTTATTGTTTAAAGTATTACACATAAGCTTCTTAGGCCGCCTCTTCACCCAGAATAGAGGGCTCCTACCCACTCCATCCACGTGTGGGGAAAAATGAGCCCATTCCAAACCCTGCCCTCTGTCATCTGTGTTACACATATGAGGAATTGGCATGAAGAAGAATGCACTGATATCATCACCCCTAATACATGTGTGTGAGCATAAGTAATAAAGCAACTGTATCTATGCAATATCGTAGAAGCCAATATATGTTATTTGACGTAAAATGGGTCTTGAAGTCTTGTTTTAACTCTGGTAGCTTTCCGACGGCCCTAGAACCAAATCTGTCAACAGCCTGGAGGGCCAGGGGGAAGGAGCATTTCAGGGAAGATAAGAATCGCAGTATCAGTTAGTACCAGCTTGTTCATGAAACTTCAAAGCGGAAACCGAAGCGGGAGTCTATAGATGGCTCCCGAGAAAAAGCCCCGGTTTCTGCAAATCTTCCTTCTGTCTTTAATGAATGCTTAACCTCTTTGCCCTTGAACTTGGGCATTCTTACCAAGAGGCAGTTTTCACTCTCATGCGTGTGCTTTTTCCCCCTGCTTTTAATCCTGAAAATCTGTGGCCATGTCATCCGCTCCTTCTTAATTATACCATATTCTTTACATCTGTCCTGCTAAATAACTCTAATTGAAATAGCACCGGCGTGAATTTCTGTAATGTCCCCCCCAAGACATCCCGAAAGTGACTCCCGAGAAAACAGACTGAAGTCACAGCTGGAAGCGCGTCAAGGATCATTTCCATTTTTACATGATTAATTTGAATTTAATATCTTAAATCAAAACCTGATTAATTTAAATAAAATTTTGATGGTGCCCTGCTTCTAATATACATTGCAGTAATTAGATTCGGCTTAATGTGATTTTTTTCACATAATTAAAAAAAAGAGGGAAGTGAAGTGTGACAAGGAAATGTTGATACAAATCTGTCTAAATGTATAGAAGGGGACCCTGGTTGGGGACGTTCCTCAGGTGGAGAGAGGATGGGTAATGGCAGGGCCATCGGTGAGCCGAGGACAGATAGGACTGTGCTATCCTCATCCCTGATCGATGGCGACACAGCTTTCTAAAATGCAAAGTGATGCATGAATTTTATTTTTCAATAAATGAAAATTTCAGTGGGCCACGACACCGAGAAAGAAATAATGGGGAGTGTGCCATCTCAAATGCAAACTCTCATCTCTGTGCTTTAGACAGTGAGGGGACAACCCCTGTACCCCCAGACTGGTCAGGCTCCACACTGCGGGGTGCACACACAGCCCCGCCAGGGTCCAGACCCCCATCTTTGGAAACATGGCCTGGAGGGCCATGCTCCGAGGACCTTGCTCTGTATGACCTGCCCCTCGAGGCTGGGGGTTGTGACAAGCTTTTCCTTAAATTCAGACTTCTTTCCCCCAATTCCAGTGGGCTCAGAGTCACATAGGATGGGGGCCCTGAGGAATGCATAAACTTCCGTGCCCAGACAGCGTGGGGATGGTCACACTCCGGACAGTTCCAGCTCAGAAGCAAGAGGAATCAACCGGACAACGAAAGTCCCACACAGGGGTTTTGAAATGGTTTTCCTAAGGTGAACCTCTCCCCTCATGGGCCAACCACCCCGGGCCAGTTATGTTCCTTCTCGGATGGGAGTGTCACCCGTGATGGCAAATGATCGGACAGGAAGAGGGGTTTCCAGAGAGCCTACAGGACCCCGGCCTTGAGGAGATGGGCCTGGGAGGCCCCCTGAGCCAGAGGCCTGAGACAGCTAAGCTCCTACCAGGGTTCTGGGGGCGGGTGGTGCCATTGGCCGTGAGGGTCCCGCGGGGCAGGTCACATTTCTCAATGAACTTGGTCCTTCCTCCCTGGAACAGTGAGGCCGGAGCCAGCACCGGAAGGAGCCTGCCAGAGGGCAGAGCATACGGCAAGCGCTTCGTTCTGCTGCAACCTCTTCCATGTGAATGAAGAAACCTCAGGACCTGCCCGAGAAACAGGAACAGGTAAGTGCCTCGGCAGTATTCGAATACAGGCTGTTGTGATGGTAAAATCTCCAGTGTTCCTCACCCTTATACTTGAAATCCCCTTTGACTTGATCAATGCTATTTCTTAGGTGGCTCCCCTGTGCACAGTGCTGCAGGGCACGGGGTAGTAAAAGCCCTGCTCCCCAGGGCTTACAAGCAAAACCATGCCCAGTCTTTGTGAAATGCCTCCTGCCCAAAAGACTTACGACCTCCCTCTCTGCCTCCCTCCCGGCCTCCTTCCTGTTTCTCCCATTGTTCACTCCTTCCCACAAGGCTGTGCCCTAAAGGGTCCACTGTGACCTGTGGTCCCGGATCCCTACTCTCAAGGCCCCTGGAGAGAGAATCCCTCCAGGGCAGGCACATGTCTGTGGGCCTGGGACAGGGAGGAGGGAAGGACATGGTATACAGAGACTCATCAACACACCTCCGCCCTATTTTAAGTGGCCCTGGGCCACACTTAGCTTCATGCCATTGTTCATCTAGTGGTCCCTCCATGGGTGTGATGTGAGACTGTCACTGTGAGTTTGAGCAAAGATCAGGACATTTGAGGATTATGGTTTTGTTTTGTTTTGTTTGTTTTTTAATATAATTTTTTATCGATTTCAGAGAGGAAGGGAGAGGAAGAGAGAGATAGGAACATCAATGATGAGAGAGAATCATTGATTGGCTGCCTCCTGCACGCCCCCTACTGGGGATTGAGCCTGCAACCCCGGGTATGTGCCCTTGACCGGAATCGAACCTGGGACCCTTTGGTCCACAGGCAGGCACTCTATCCACTGAGCCAATCCAGCTAGGGCGAGGATTATGTTTTATATATGTTTTTATTGATTTCAGAGAGGAAGGGAAAGGGAGCGAGAGATAGGAACATCAATGATGAGAGAAGCATTGATCGGCTGCCTCCTGTACGCCCCCCACACGGGATGGAGCCTGCATCCTGAGCATGTGCTCTGACCAGGAATCGAACCATGATCTCCTGGTTCATAGGCCGATGCTCAACCCCTGAACCAAACCAGCCGGGCCGTTTGAGGATTATTTCAACACAGCTATGCCTCACGTCCTGGAAGGGAGAGCAGCCTTGGTCCCAGACTGTGTCCACACCACTAAGCATACGGAAAGGGAAGTCCCTTTAGTCATCGATTTTGATCCAAGCACCACGGAATGCACCTGGAAGTCACTCTCAGACTGCCCTTGGCTGCCCTGTGGACTTGGCCGTGTCCAGTTACGAGTGACAGAGGCTGCCTCTACTCTGACGGGTAACAACTGTAATTGCGCTAACCACTTCCATTCCTGGACACCCACACAGACAGCAACTGTGCTCCCAATTCCCATGCCTTATCCCCAGTCTTCTGACACCTCTGTTTAACACGCATTGTTCTAACCATTTTATAGACTTGAAAACTGAGGCCCAGGGAAGCAAAGGGACTTTGAGGGATTAGAATGAGCCTTTCTGCCCTCCCTGTGTGCGGCCCACACCACCTGTCCATCCAGGCACGCAGGTAATCATCCAGCCTCTTCGGGGGACCCTGGCTGCCAGACCCCAGCAAACCTGGGGCTCGAGTTCAAAAGGCTTTGTGTAGAGCAGTGGTTCTCAACCTTCTGGCCCTTTAAATACAGTTCCTCATGTTGTGACCCAACCATAAAATTATTTTCGTTGCTACTTCATAACTGCAATGTTGCTACTGTTATGAATCGTAATGTAAATATCTGATATGCAGGATGGTCTTAGGCGACCCCTGTGAAAGGGTCATTCGACCGCCAAAGGGGTCACGACCCACAGGTTGAGAACCGCTGGTGTAGAGGAACCAACAAACCTTCGGACACTTCGATGACAGAGGGAAGAACTCAAATGCGAATTTCAGGGAGATCGCTGACTTATTCTTCATCACAAAGGGCCTAACTTGACGACTTTCCAATCTGACAGCCAGGACTGTTGATGACAATCAACACTTTTCTTTCTGCATTTAGTTTTTCCCCTCTTTTGCATCTAATGCCAGTGCCAGCTGAAAATAGCTGAGTGGTGAATGTTGGACGGGAGAATTTCACTGAGTACAGCTTTTCTTTCTTTTTTTTTTTTTTTATGTTCAAGTTAAAGTCAAAACAAAATTAATCAGGAGAGGTTATCTACAATGAATCACCATTCCACTGGGGAGGAGGGGCTGGCAATATCGTGGGCAGCCTGGAAGGAGTGTTCTTTCAAACAGCCTGGTGGGCCACAGGCAGGAGAGAAAGACTCGGACCTTCTATTCAGCAGTGGGAATCGCCCCTCTCCCGCTCCGTCTAAGGGTCCTTTTCATTGGAAGGCAGCAGGCGTGAGGTTCCTAGGGGCTGTGACTGCAATGGTTCATGGAAAAGAAGCCAGGGCGAGCTGTGTCTGGCTACACTGTCACTGGGACCATCTTATCTGAGTTTACAGAGTTACTTCCCATTGGTACTTGCTGTGTGAATGAATGTCTACTAGATAAAACCCTTAGAAGCCCAGGCCTGAGCAAAGGGACCTTGTTCTTCTAGAGTCTTCCACACCTGCCCCTCTGCCTCTCCCCTTCCCCTACACTCCCCTCCCCCTCTTTCCTGTGTCTGATAGGAAGTCATTTCACTACCCGAAGCCTCCACCTTAGACAAATAGACTTAGTCATAGAGTCGTGGGATGCAGTGGAGACTTGCCCCCAAGCCCTGTTGGATAGAGGAGAAAACAGGTCAGAGAGGCCCTATGATTCATTAAGGTCTTATGATGGGAGAGTCCCACAGTCCAGGGGCCAGAATTCAGGCTTTGCCCGGCTAAGCCCAGTGTCTCTGAGGCTTAGTGTCTGGAGGGATCAGAAGGGCGCCCTCCCTCTGGAATCCCATACGAGGCGGTGACATGAGATTAAATGTGTGACGATTGAGACCATCTGCCCTGCGTGGTCGGATGGCCACGATAACATGACTTTCCTACTTGAGGAATCTTTGCCCGGGAAGAAAGCAGTTCAAATAGCTATTCCTGGGCCTTCCTGGGGAACAGCTCTTCTCCCTTTGAATCCAGAGGCAATGCCAAGCAATGTGTACTCCCCACGACTCCTCATCGTCCTCGCCGTGCTGTGAGCACTGATCCCAAACCATGATCCTGGACCCTCTCTTCACCAGTTCTAATCAGGCACTGCATTGCAAGACCTGCCGTAAGCCGGACTCCCAAACCCAGGAGCATCCTGGCATCATCCCCGTCACATCCCCGTCACCCCAGAGAGAGACAAGGCTAGGGCGTGCTCTCAGGAAGCATGCGCACTGGCAGGTCGTGTTTGGAGAGCCGGCATCCGGTGTGTGTCTCGGGAAAGCGTGTGCGTGCAGGTGAGCTGACAAAGGGTCTAGATCAGTGATGGCGAACCTTTTGAGCTCGGCGTGTCAGCATTTTGAAAAACCCTACCTTAACTCTGGTGCCGTGTCACATATAGAAATTTTTTGATATTTGCAACCATAGTAAAACAAAGACTTATATTTTTGATATTTATTTTATATATTTAAATGCCATTTAACAAAGAAAAATCAACCAAAAAAATGTGACACGCATGTCATAGGTTCGCCATCACTGGTCTAGATGATAAGCTGGGGGAGCCACATCCTGAAAAAGCAGCAACAACAAAAACACCTTCGTGAAGAGGGTAGAGAGGGAGCTCATTCCTCCCAGAGTCCCCACCCAGGGCAGGCACGGAGCCTCTGATGGGAACAGGGGGCCTCTGCCCTCCTGGGCACAGTTCTGTGGGCGATAGAGGTTGGTCGACACCTTGTGTTCCACGCCACCACGCAGAGATTGGGGGAGAGGCCCTCTCTGTGGGCCGGAAAGACTCTGGGACAATGTCACTTGACCTTGAAGGGAGCATCCAGTCTGAGGGGCTGGATAACGCCCTCCAGGGAGGTGGGCAGGAGCATGGCACAGGGGCTCCAGTCCGCCTGCTTCCCAGGCTGAGCACCGAGTTCCGCCCCCATGACCTTGGGCAAGTGGCTTGACCTCACGCTGAGAAGTGGGGAGAATAACAACAGGCCCCACCACAGCAGGTACAGGGCCGCACACATGCGGAGCCCCCAAGAAAGGCTGGAGGGTGTGAACCACTCTGACCCTCTGTCTTCTCCTCGGCCCACCGGGTCTGAGGAGCAAGGCTCCACTGTGTAAAACATGATTTTCCAAGTTCTACACGATCCCCGCGAGCTCCTGATGTAAAAGCAAAACCCATGGCCACCATCTCTATAGACACTCAAGTTCGGGTTTAGGGGAGACCATGCTCTTTCTGCTCCCAGCCCGCGGGGTAGCATCGGCCGTCTCTCCCGTCTCTGACCGTCTCCTGGCCCACAGGTGAGCGGGGAGGCAGCAGCTCACAGAGGAGCGGACGGACTCACCACCGCGCCTCCATCCTCACCTCCGCTGCCTCCACCCAGCTCATCTCCCAGCAACATCAGCTTTGCAAACCCAGCTCTGGCCCAAGACGTGAGGAATATCTCGGGCTTCGCTTCTCTATTGTAATAGATGTAAATTAATGTTTTGCCTTTGTTCGCCATGGTAATCATAGAGGCACGTCTATGTTCCTAACAGCTATCTTATTTTCAATTTGCAGAGTGTACCATGCTTAATCCCAGGAGGCAGCCCGTGGCTCCAGATATGAATGGCGGAAGATAATCAGTCCAGGGCAGGAGGTGCTGTCCGAGACCCAGAGCACGCACGTGCAGCAGCCTGAACAGAGGGGTCCTCCGGGGAACCCCAGCTGGTCACGGTCCCCCCCTCGCCACTGCCTTTGTGCAAAGCAGCTGCCTTCTTCATGAAAATGGAAATCGTGCCCATACTACAAGCTGGAGTTATTGGGGGTTGTTATTTGAGAATTCCCACCCCCGCCCCTGACCAATATTTCTCTTGATGATATTCGTGGCAGGTGACAATTTATTTTACTTTACTGTTTTTTGTTGTTGTTTTTTTTAACTCTGAGAGAAAGCACCAGGCCTATGTTGGTTATCTGTCACACTTAATGCCGATGGCAGATTAAGTGACCATCTATTAGAAAGGGCCTCAGAAGGTCCCGGGTCAGTAAGACAAATGCGCTGCCCAGCTCTGGTCATGTGCTGTTGCTGCGGGAGCTCTACCCCCAGCAGGAAATCAGTTATGGAAACAAGCAAGCCATCGGGCAGGCCGGGAACCAGGCAAGCTCCCAGCATGCAAGCTCCCAGCATGCACCCTGGGATTTCAGCCGGCAGTGCATCACAGGCAGGCCGGGCTCTGCCTTTATTTACCTGCTCAACCTGACGCACAGGAGTGTGTGTGCCTGGCACCAGGCCGGGCTGCAGGGTGTACAAGGGAGCAGGCACCGTGTGCACTCCCAGACTTAGGGAAGGCAGGTGGATCAAGGAACAACAGAGGCACTGCCAATGCCATTTGCTGTGGGCAAAGGAGGCAGAGCAGATTCCTTCTCTCTGAGAGAATCTGGGGGGCCTGCCTGGAGGAGGTGCCCCTGGAGCTGGTTTTGAGCAGGTAACTTACACTTTCATGTGACCAGGTAATTTTTCTTTCTTTACAGTTCTTCCAGGCAAATGGAACTGGAGGATGGCAACAGCTCATATACATGGAAGGTCAACTGTGCACCTGGCGCCTGGCACTATATGTCACCCCATTTGCTTTGTGTCACCTCGCTTAACCCGGGGACCTGGGAGTGGTCATTATTTACTAATGAGGACACCCAGGCACAGAGGTTCAGAAGCATGTCCCAGGATTCTCGGGGAGAGGGGCCAGGTCAAGGTTTGAACCCTGGCCTTTCTGCTCTGCTAGGTGCTCCTGCGGCGTCAGCCTGGACCCTGCCAGGTGGTGGAGGGAGAAACGCACAGGGCATCATAGGACGTCCTCCACTCCAAACCCACACCGTGTCCTTCTCAGCCATTCACCGTCCACTGCCTGTGGCCTTGACAAATCCACAGGTCTGAGCACAAGGGCGGATTTTGCTGTAATTCAAATCAGTTCAGTAAAAGAAATCTGAATGCACTTTAAGGGCATTTCCCCCCTTTAGCACATGAGCGAGGGGACTTCCCCTCTAAGGAGCGAAATGTCATTTCATCTTTAATTCTTCGAGTCCACGGAACCAGTGCTGCTGGAACAATGTGTGTGCCTGTGTGTGTGGGTGTGCCTGCCTGTGTGTCTGTGTGTGCACGTGTTTGTGTGTGTGCACCTGTGTTTATGCGCACACACAAACTCTTCCAGCAGTGTGAGGCTCCACAGACTTTAATAATGAAAGACTGTATATGTGTATTTATAGAGAGAAACAGCCAGCCTTCAGACCAGCTTCGAAGGTGTGCGCAGGGATGGAACCTGTGCAGACCTGTCCCTGGCATCTGACACACTGTCACGTGCCGAGAGGTCTCCTCTGGGCATTTCTGAATTCTGATGCGATGTGGTTGCATGGGGTGCTTTGTCGCCAAATGTAAACATATTTAAGAAAACTACTTACTGCAGGAAGGGAGAAGGCGGCTCAAGAATGTTCTGGAGTGTGTCCCCCTGCAGCCAGGTCCAGGAAGGACACACGTCCTCAAAAGCAACATGAGGGGGTGCCGTGGGGGCCATTCCATCGGTAAACCCTGAACTGCTGGTCAGAAGTCACACTCAGAACCACCTTCCCTTATACGTCAAGATCATTTATTATTTCAGGGAAAAACAACATGTAGACCCAAGGAGAGGGTATGAAGACTCCGCACAGGAAAGCCAGAGCAGAGAATGCACAGCCAGCCTCCAGGGGGGGAACCCCATCTGGGCGGGACCACCCCGGGCCTCCACCCATGGATCTTATGGTGAATGAGGTGGTAGCCCTGGGAGACGCCATGGAGGCTTCCTCAGTGCAGGCGGGACCAGCCAGCCGTGTCCCCACTCTGGGTGCAGCTCTGACATTGGGTGCTCATTGTGCAAAAAGTGTCGCTCCCTCCTGTTCCATGGGGTTCAAGGAGGAGGGGCCGCAGCTGAGCAAAACGGAGCTCTCTGCAAAGGAGCTCTGTCTGCGGGACATGCGTGTGAAAGGGTGGGGACATGCATGTGGAAGGGTGGGACATGCGTGTGGAAGGATGGGGCATGTGTGTGGAAGGGTGGAACATGTGTGTGGAAGGGCGGGGCATGTGTGTGGAAGATGTGTGAGGAAGGGTGGGACATGTGTGTGGAAGGGTGGAACATGTGTGAGTAAGGGTGGAACATGTGTGTGGAAGGGTGGGGCATGTGTGTGGAAGGGTGGAACATGTGTGAGGAAGGGTGGGACATGTGTGTGGAAGGGTGGAACATGTGTGTGGAAGGGTGGGACATACATGTGGAAGGGTGGGGCATACATGTGGAAGGGGGGACATACATGTGGAAGGGGGGACATACATGTGGAAGGGTGGAACATACATGTGGAAGGGTGGGACATACATGTGGAAGGGCGGGGCATGTGTGTGGAAGGGTGGGACATACATGTGGAAGGGCGGGGCATGTGTGTGGAAGGGTGGGACATACATGTGGAAGGGTGGGACATACGTGTGGAAGGGTGGAACATGTGTGAGGAAGGGTGGAACATACATGTGGAAGGGTGGGACATACATGTGGAAGGGGGGACATACATGTGGAAGGGGGACATACATGTGGAAGGGTGGGACATACATGTGGAAGGGTGGGACATACATGTGGAAGGGCGGGGCATGTGTGTGGAAGGGTGGGACATACATGTGGAAGGGTGGGACATGCGTGTGGAAGGGTGGGACATACGTGTGGAAGGGTGGGGCATACGTGTGGAAGGGTGGGACATACATGTGGAAGGGTGGAACATTCGTGTGGAAGGGTGGGACATACATGTGGAAGGGTGGAACATGTGTGTGGAAGGGTGGAACATACGTGTGGAAGGGTGGAACATGTGTGTGGAAGGGTGGGACATACATGTGGAAGGGTGGGACATACGTGTGGAAGGGTGGGACATACGTGTGGAAGGGTGGGACATATGTGTGGAAGGGGGGGCATACGTGTGGAAGGGTGGGACATACGTGTGGAAGGGTGGGACATACGTGTGGAAGGGCGGGGCATGTGTGAGGAAGGGTGGGACAGGGTCCCTGAGAGCATTTCCTGCCACCTCTCCTGGAACAGGGCTGACCCACCACATCTGCCCGCGGGTGAGGAGTGAACGCTCACATGCCTCCTTGCAGCGTCTCAGTGGCCTGGAAGCATGGCCCCCAGAGCACCTTCACGCCGATGCTTGACCGAGGGCCTGCCCTCGCCGGAAGCGCTGTGGCCCGTTGCCCAGGGCGGGCCCCTGCCACCTCGAGGAAGGATGCACAGTGGCCCCTGGGAGATTTCTCTCAGGATCGTTTCCTGCAAACCCGCAACATGTGAGCGCGCTCACGGGTCTGCCTTTCCGCACCCATCCCATGGGCGTGCATGAAGGTTGGAGCCACGTGTGGTCACAAAGCCAGACCAGTTTCCTGTGGCCCCTTCTCCCCTCCCCGCCTGGATGGATGTCCACGCAACTTTGATGGAAATAACAAGGACCTAACGCTGTCCCTGGGAAGACCCCCTTGACCAAGTCCCAAATCCCGTACACTGTAGCCGAGGGGCCCGGCAAGGGTGCCGGACACCCCCGCCCCGGGGTCACTGGGATGGGAACGCTGCCCGCGTCCTGGGCGTGTGGAAGGATCGAGTGAGTTGCTTGCTCTGGGGAGACTTCGGAGCCCAGCGGAGTCATGCACTGAGCATCACTATCATGATATTAGCAAGGAATCGAAGGGCCATTCCTTGTCACTCTGTGTTAGAAGACACCCTGCCCTTATCACCGTCCTTCCCCCCCAAAGTGTTCTCTTCCTTCGAAAACATCTTTTTAAAAAAAACACTCCTTGAAGTTGAATCATAACAAACCAAAGCAGTTGTTATTAACAGCAACATAAACACAGAGGACGGGGGACTCCTCCGACCCTCCTCTTCCACAAGGACAAGGCCTGAAATCCAGCCCTGATTGTTCTTATT
Source organism: Myotis yumanensis (assembly GCF_028538775.1). Classification (NCBI taxonomy): domain Eukaryota; kingdom Metazoa; phylum Chordata; class Mammalia; order Chiroptera; family Vespertilionidae; genus Myotis; species Myotis yumanensis. The sequence goes on from NW_027223752.1 coordinate 12,172,001, forward strand.
TCCACCTGCACATGCTCGGTGAGCAAGGGGCGAATAAAGGAGCCCATCCAAGCCAGCCTTCCCTGTGCTGGGCTCCTCCGCCTCATGCTTTGGTTTCTCACCAACTGAAAACAAAACAAAACAAAACTTACTGCATATGTTAAAGGCTCTTCTTAGTCTGAACAGTGCCATGCCAGAACATATTCGCCTTCCCCCACCATGATGTCGGGGAGTCCGACCCACGGGCCCACAAGTTCTTTGTCGCAGCTCTAGCCGCGTGAGAGAGAGCGGGGGGTGACCTTCCGCACCAAGGCACCCCACACCTGGAAGTGGGGAGCTTCAGCTGTTGGTAAAAATAACCTCCCGGGCTGGGAGGCAAACTCGGTTGTTTGAAAAGTAAAACAACTTAAAGAGCCAGGCCCAGGCGCCAGATTCATTTTCATTTTTAACAGCGTTTCCCAAGGGCCACTCCACTGTGGACCCTTCCGGCCAGTGTTCACGGAGCTTGGAGGAACGTGGCCGTGGCCTTTTTCAGAAGATGGAATGTCAGGCATCAACCTTCTTTCTGACATCATCTCCTTTGGGCTTCATGTCCGTGGGTTCCCACAGCCTTGGTTCCCACTGTCATAGGACAGAGCCCCCTTCCTGTGTTGTCCATTTATATCCATCCTTCACCTTGGAGCATAGCGACAGAAGACCGCATCCTTGCTCCTATTGTAACTCTGGTGCTTCATTCAGGGCTTTGTATTTATTGACAGAAGGATGGAGGGCAGGGATGCGGGAAAAGAAGGAAGGGAGGGAGGGCTCTTAACCTTGTGTTCAGAGAGAACTTCTGAGCAATTTCTCTCATAAAGAGTTAGAGAACTTTGCCCTGTGAGACTAGAACAAGAAACACAGGCTAGAGTGCTTTAAGACATAGGTTTGAGTTTAAATTCTGAAAATTCTCCGCAAACTCTTAATAGAGGGCTACAGCAGCAACCCCTGCGCCAAGTGCTAGAGAAGCAACCTGAGGTACTACCCGTGGCCTGGAAGATTCGGGTGTTCAAGAGACAGCTTCCATGACACGCCCCTCTGATCCCCATCATCAAGAAGCTGCTGGGTAAGTGTGGGGTCGCTAGGATGTATGAACAGGAGCTAGAGATGTTGGGTGAAGATCTTGAGCAAGACTCTTTAACTCTAAGGCCATAGATGAATGTATGAAAACACTTGCCGAACTGCTAAATCTTAACACCATTAAGAAGAAATTATTGTGTAGAGTATATGATTGCCTTTACTAACATCATATGTTATAGGTTTTCATACCTACATGTCCCCCTGATCCAGAGATCCCCTCTTCAAATGCAAGAGCAAATTGCCCCCAGATGGTTGCTACCTTCTTGGCAGTCTTTCTGAGCAATGGGCAGAGGCCGAGTCCTGTCCTGGGTTGAACTTTAATGGCCTCCTCATCATTCTGCTGCTGTCTATGACACAGGGCTCCTGGAGATCTCTGCATCTTCAACGGAAGGTTGGAGAGTGGGGGCTCCCTGCCGCAATGGTCCCACATCACCTTTCCCGCTGATCTAGACTCAGGAGATGGGCCTCACAAACTGAGGGCAAATGTCATGGTTAGACTTTAGGTTCTGGGTGAGAAGGAGTTGGGAGAAGACACCCTTTCTGACTTTAATTGTACGGTCCCTGTAGATTATGAGCCTGCACTGTCTGGGAGCCTGGGTGCAGCTTGAACTAGATGTTCACATCTGGAATGCAGTTCAAAGAAACGCTGCCCAGCCCATGAGGAGGGGGCGGGGGGCGGCCAGGAAACCCTTTGGTCGCCTCCTGCTTTCAACAAGTAGCACCTATACCCCTTGTCAAGGTAGCCTCAGGGCCCAAAGGAGAGTAGTGAGCTCCTCAGAAGAGCAAAACAGTCGGGGAAGGGGAGGCATGCCCATCGCCACAGGACGCTGGCATTGACGAGTCTTAGCTCCTTAAGAGCACTGGCGCCTTCCCGTCCCCCGACTAGCCTGGGGGTCTGCTAATCTTGAGGTCAGCACAGCAGATGCGGAGAACTCCTCGCCATTTAAGCCATTTAAACAGCAGGCTGTGCCCTGGGACAGCACTTTACAGTTTGCAAAGCAGTTTCCTACAAACGACACCGACACCGTCACACCACAGCCCTGGAGCTGCCTGGGGTGTAGGGCGTGGGCACTCTTGTTGTCTTTTTCTCCTTTTTCTACAAGAGGAAAGTGAGTCTCAGGGGAATTAGGGATTTTCCCAGGCTGCACTGTGGTAATCACTACCTAGACCTTCAGCATCCTTCTTTTGTTCTGGAAAAAATAACTGTTCCACCAGCTAGCCTCATGCCTGTCCCCTGCTGGGAGAAGACTCTGGCTGCCTCCTACCACTGCCATGGGGGTGGGGTGCACTCTCTGGATCTCCACCCCCCTCCTGGACGCCACCAAGCATCTCCAACTTTGTTCTGGCCACACTCGGGAGCCTCCTGTCTGAAGACTGAGTGGGCTGCATGAGTTACCAGCTAATCTCTCAGGATCCTCCTTTCACTAGGCCCCACGGTCATTCTTCAGACCAGGTGGGCCTGTTCCTTGCTCCTCCTCCTTGTCACACACCTGAAGGACTCAGTGCCGCTCAGGATGGCTACCACTCCCCTGCATGCTGGATTTCTCTCCATAGGCACAGTCTGTGTAGCTCCTGACAGCACATTGACCCTGGAAGACAGGCCAGTAGTTGACCAAAGCATTGTGTAGGCAACACAGAGCAGGGACACACTTTGTCCATGACCCGTGGCCTCTGCTTTTCTTAGGTGATTCTCTGCCATCCGTTAGCCATCTTGCCTGTTTTCACTGATACCTGAGCCTGTGACTCCCCAATCAATCTCTCTTTCTCTTCCAGGTAGGACTGAGTTTTCACATTGGGCACAACTCCAGAGACGCCGTGGCCTTGGTGGGGGGGCAGGTGTTAGAGGCCTTGTTAGGGACCCTCAGTGTCAGAGGTTCAGTCTCAAGGATCTATGCCAATGGGTGTTCTCACAGGAAGGCCCCTCTAGGCCACACCCTGGGTCTGTTGAACCATTTCCTGTGACCTTTTACCCTCCATACTTCCTGGCCTGCTCCTGGTCTGAAAATCTCACCCTATATTTACCAAGAGGCAATGGTGTGGGGATGGGAGGAGAGTGAGGTGTGGACCCTGCCCTGGAGGGATGTGAACCAGCATCCTCTGGGCAGCTTCAGCCTACTTTGGTCAATAGCCACGAGGATACTGCCTCCCGCCCCTGGGTGACAGGCACCTGACAGCTAAGGAGACCCAGGCTTTGGAAAATGTAGGGGGTGATTTTGGGTACCAAAGTCAAAGCTCAGAGTACACATGCTCTTTTTAAGGGTGTGATAACACAAAGAGAGCCCCGCATAAAAGGAAGAAGACGCAATGAAAACAGGCGGCGAAAGACAACATCCGCTCTCATTTCGGTTTCCTGGTGGCGGAATGTGGTCGGGCAGATGTGCTCTTTGTTTCTCTAGAAGAAACAATACGATGTAGATGCGAAAAGCTTCATCCACAGCACAGGGTGGAGAAGGGCACGTCCACCTGCATTCTGGCTCTAGGCGGCCTGGGGTTTTCTTCTTGGGGTGGCCATCCCTGCTGAGTTCCACAGACATGTCTTGGACCACAGTGCTCCACTCGGGCTCCTGGTTCCCCGGGGCTTCCTCAGTGAGCTCCTGGGGAGGCTGTGAACTCCCTCACATTTTTCGAGAAATGTGTGTGCGTTTTCTAGAATGGCTTCTCTATATTTCAAGAGATTGACACAGGATCTGACATCCATTGTTTTCTTGTCTCTTCTCCCCACCTCTGTACAGGATGCTGCATACAGTTCCATGTGGCTCTACGGAGTAGTTTAATAACACCACCCCATGTTTGCACTGTACTGGAGACTTTTCAAAGCTCTTCCACATGGACTAGCTGATTTGACTCAGGGGCAGGCATAGTTACCAGCAGGCCTGTTTAACAGCCTAGGAAGCCAAACTTATAGCCAGGACCTGGCTGGACACACACATTTCAGGGCAGAGGTAAGGTAAAGAATCTTCGTCACCTCTGATGTTTCCTAGTCTGGTGACCTTCCCACTCACTGCTTTTGTCCTCTCTTGGAGGGTTTGGGCAAAAGATTCCTGTTGGTCTTTGATATCATTGAGGATTGGGGGCATCTGAGTCTGAGACATGTAAGAAATGAAAAAGGGAAGCAGATAAGACTAGAAGTCACCGTGCTTCTCATTCTAGTTAATTATCTACATGCTTGACTTCCCCACAAGGTTATTATGAAGCAAACATATTTTATTTATCTCTGCATTTCCAGTGCCAAAACAGGGCCTTCTGGTACATGGGTAGATGCTCTCATATTTGAGGTGTGCCTGAGTGCTTGAAAGTATGAATAAAGAACTAGGTGTACAAGGAATAAATTACCCGGTGTCCAGAGATCTACCATAGTCCTAACTTGCATTCTCAAATGTTGCTTCGCTAAAGTCCTGGGGGTGGTCACACATAATTACAGGCTGGTGGCAAAGTTTTCTAGAAGGCTTTTGGTCAATTCAGAGTGAAGCTCTGTGATAGAGAAGTTTCCATGATGTATGTCCCCAAATCAGAGGTCTTCATGCCATGCCATCTAGATGACATTATTAAACTGGCTCTTTAAGTTTTTGAGGCTAGTAGGTTGTGTTCCTAATCAAATAAGCTATTCTTACGCTAGTCACACACCCTGAGAGGCAAGAGACCAAAGGTTAACTTTCCTCAAACAGAAACTAGAAGTCAACTACCAAATTTAAACAACCGAAGGACAAGTGAAACGAAGCTGTGAAGGCAACACAAAGAGCCGTGGAAAGTAAGAAGTGGGGATGGCCCGTCTGGTGTGGCTCAGTGGTTGAGCACCAACCCATGAACCAGGAGGTCACAATTGGATTCGTAGTCAGGGCATATGCCTGGGTTGCAGGCTTGATCCCCAGTGGGGGGCATGCAGGAGGCAGCTGATCAATGATTCTCTCTCATCACTGATATTTCTATTTCTCTCCCCTTCTCCCTTACTCTCTCTAAAGTCAATAAAAACATATTTAAAAAAAAAGAATTGGGGTGGAGGATGCCTTTGTAAGTGTGGTCAGTCCAGATTCAAATGATGCAGGAATCAGAGAAATGGCCCATGGGGGTGTCAAGGAGTGTGGTGTTGACCCCAGTCAAACACCTGGATCCAGCAGGAATCCCAGTTGGGCTGGACTTTTTCACATGAATGGAAGGGTCAGTAATTGTGAAAGAAAACATTCATTCTTATCATTAGTTTTGGTATTATATGAAATGGAATGAATTTCTACAAATGGAACCCCCATTGAGAATCTTGGACATTTTAAAAGTAAAAAGGACTCTTCTACAATTGATCAGCACAGACTGCCCTCACCCCAGCACCAATTACTCATCAAGATGGGGTCACCTACTAGTACATTCACGTTGGGGCAAGAAACCTTGGGAGTGAAACATTTGTTCTACATCTTCAGTGTGAAAAATCACCTAAAAGATACTGCTTAAGCAAAAGTGGATTTTGTTGAAGAGACTTTGTGTTAAAAAAACGGGGGCAACTTTCACAATTGTAGATCCCCCCCCCCCATCATTTCAGAGGTTTGGGCACCTGAGGGCAGCAACCCCCAGGAACCTCTTTTTCTACCGTCAGGAGTGAGATCTGCTATGTCCGGATAAAACAGCTTCAAGAGGGTGGCGTTTCTGTAAAACCATTCTGAGGTGCACAAGACATAAGCGTTGTCACTGCGTGAAGCCACCGAGACCTGGGAGTGCTTGTTATTGCAGCCTGGCCTAGACTTTTCTGACTAACACACTGGAATGCAAGAGTTCTTCTTTGGCCCGTGAAGGAGAATGTGATCCATGTTCTTTCAAAATAGGATTTCAAAGTTATTTTGCTAGAATCTCTTTCTACAGCGTAGAGAGGGTATACGACCATGGGAAGGGGGTCCAGTGGTCAAAATCACACAGCTCTTAAGAGAAATACTGACACGATCCGTATGCAGGCTCCTGCCCGGCACTGCAATTAGAGCGAGTGCTTGCTTTTTGGTATCAAATAGCACCCATCACATGCCCTATCACATTCAATATTCTAAATTACACAAATGGTTTCAACAGCAGCTACTTTGTCCCAATTAAAATTAAACTATTTGTACTGCATGCATATTTATCCAGTCATCCCCTCTGACGAGACATTGTCATGTGCACCGATGTCGGAGTAAAGTCACGCATTGTCTGAACAAAACAGACGCAGGAGAAGGAGGGGTGGGTGTCGGGGGCTGGGGACCGAGTCTCCATTAGGCAGGCAGTTAATTTAAAGTTTTTTAAAAACTGGCTTTTCCACAGCTGATACATGGCAGATTTAATAACCTGACATTTCTTCGCTCTCTGCCTCGACAGTGCACTCGACTTGGACTGGACCTGTTGCGGGATGATGTGCCTGCCGCGGCGGGCCCCCTCTGGCACTATTTAAAACAGCAAATCCCTAATCCCCGCTTAATTTTATGAACTGTCAAAACGATTCTAAATATCTCCTCTGTTTGCATTTTCACCTCGGGACAGGAGTCCGGAGGTACAGACTGGGTGTACAACAGTGGACTTCAGGCAATTTTCATCTCGTCATGCCTGTAGCGGGAGAGGCTGAATTTGTAATAATCACCAGATTATCTCCCAAGATTGCCCTGTTGTACCTGCAAAACGGTTCTGCAAGAAAATGCAAAAGATATGGGAGAAAGTAATTGATGAGAGGCAGGAGATGATTACTCATGCTAATCCCTGATGGAAACACCACACACACACACACACACACACACACACACACACATATACACACACCTTGCACCAAGATAAATGTCGATAATTTCTGTGATGCTGTTTGGAAGCTGCAGTAGCAGAAACTTGCTTGAGAGTCCACGATGGCCTTGTGCCCTTGCAGGCACCTTGCCAGGGGGAACCAGGGCCTTGGGGTCGCTCGCAAAACAGGTCCAGAAAAGGAGGCAGGACCCTAGGCCAAGTGAAGGTTAGAGTGGCCCCAGTGAAATGGGCAGAATCAGGAGATGCAGGTATGTCCCCGCTGAGGCACTTGGTACCTGGCACCTGGCCCCCGGCAGGGCCTCCAAACATGTTTGTGTCCCTCTCCCTTTCCTCTCCCTGCTGGGGACCAGCAGCCTGAGGGTGTGGGAAGAAGGCTTTCTGCCAGGTGACTGTGACTTTGGCCTAATGGCCCTGTCCCTCTCCAGGCTTCTGTCTCTGAATTGGGAGTGGAAGGCATTCTGCTGGCAAGGATGACAAATACACTATCAGCACACAGAGCAGACAGGAGCTGAGCTCTTCTCTTTGCAGGGAACTGGATTTGCAGCATTTCATCCATGCTTCTTTTTTTATATTTTTGTTGATTTTAGAGAGGAATAGAGAGGGAGAAAGAGAAACATCATTATGAGAGAGAATCATCGATCAGCTGTCTCTTGCATTCCCTCCACTCCCCCCCTCCCCACATACACACACACACACTGAGGATGGAGCTGGAAAGCCAGGCATGTGCCCTGACTGGGAATTGAACCATGACCTCCTGGTTCATAGGTTGATGCTCAACCACTGAGCCACAACTGCTGGGCAAATCCATGCTTCTCTTAACCCTCATGGCTATGCAGTCAGTGTCAGAATTGTGAGAGGACAGCACTGCCCTCGGTTCTGCACTAGCAGCCTGGTCTCTAATTCTAGGGAAAGGAGGAAAGATTGGGAATAACTGTGGGTAAAAAAAGGTTATGTGTCTGGTAAGACCTTATCTTCCCTCCCCAAAATCAAAGCCTGTGGTTTTAGAGGTTAAATAGTCACCCAGGCAAAAGTGGAAGCTCTACATAATAGAATATTCTGGAACACCGAGGGAGGGTCACTTAGAAATCCCGCTTCCCCTGGTTCACTAGCTAAAGGGACCAGAATGTAATCTTTCTTCTACTTGAGTGTTGAGGACATCGGGGAAGGAATTTTAAAGTCAATTTCTTTTCAAGATTGATAAAGGAGGAAAAGTTAGTCTAAAACATGGGCAGACTTTGGGTCATTTACCTTCCAAGCCTAGCTGTCTCTCTGTATTTTATTACTTTTCCTCAAAGGAAAAGCCAGTCCATTTCCAGGGCTGATGAGCAAACAGGCCCAGCCAATCCCTCTGGAGTCATCACTGGGCAGAAGGCAGGCAGGCCCTGGACCCACAGCCCAGGCCTCTGAGGAAAGCGCAGAGGGTGAGTCAGGAAGTCGTCCACATGGTGGTGGTGATTAAGTGTGCTCCCTGTACAACTTAGACATCTTTACATTAAAATATGTGGAAGCGTTGGATCCCCAAGTAGGGATTTTGATGTGAAGTCTTACTGAGCAAAAAGTTAAAATTGATCCCAAACCATCAGAATTTGAGAGTTTTCTGAGAAAACTGGAAGAATAAATTTCCTTACTCTTTATTTTTTAGAATACCCTGAAACTGATAAATTGCTCAGCCAATTCTCTTCTCATGATGAGCTCCCAGAGAAGGAAAGAGCTGTATCACTTGCACAATGAAAGCAACGCGAGGGTGATGCCTTTGCAGGCCAGACAGCGCCCCATGATGCTTTCTCACACTTGCTTAAAGCAGCATAGCTCACGGAGTGCTGTTAACACACTGTACATCACGCCCACAGTGTGGCTCAGTATTGCTCTGTTGACTAATAAAATATTCTCAATAACAATAGTATTTAATGTGGAGTAATATTCATGATGTTTAACATTTTACACATATTAAAGACATACATGAGAAGGGCACTTCTGTAAAAGAGATGCCATGAAGGTGACTGATATAAACTTGCTCTCTTCTTCAAAGCAATGACTAAAGGTTGGCTTTATCCGTCACCTAATAGATTAACACTATGAAGCTAAGATCAATAAAGGCCTTGCTTGGCCCAGATCTTGCACCTGGTGAATGACAGAGGTAGGGGCACAAAAGCAGGCTCTCAGGTGACAATTGAAGTAATTTTTACAGGGAATATGTTAGCCAGGTTTAAACAAATATATGTCATTTGCAGAGTGCATGACCCCCTCTCATAACTTGCACCGTTTGCAGAGACGTCCAATTGTGCAAGAGAGTAAATGCCGGCTTTAATCCATGAGCCCCCCTTTGGTACCATGGAGACTGTGGCCTGATAGGAAACGCAGAAAGGGAGAATGGAAAACAAAACCAACTGGAGAGCCACCGGAACCCGAGTTCTCATTAGAGAAAGCAAAGCCCTTTCTTTTCAAAGAAGGCGTTTTGTACATCATGCCGCGGGAGACCCGTGTGTAAGTCATCACTGCAGGGACCCTGGGTGAGCATATGGGCCCATTCCTCATGAAATATTGATTGTGCATGGAAACTAGGAAGCGGGTTCCACAACACATGGGCTTGTTCTGCTGGTGCAAAGTGTTAAGTAAGGTAACACCGAAGCCATGTTAACATTCACCTCCCCTCCTTTGTTAGCTGGCCGGTGCTCACCCCATTCACAGAGCCTCGGGTTGATGAATTATTCATCAGAAGAGCTAAAAGTCAATCCAATCTGGGTAGGTGTTGTAGTTCCCGTGGCTTCCAAACTTTTTAAATAATGAATGGCTTCATCACTTCCCCAGTGGATGGCGAGCAAGCAGGGGGCTTGGAATTGAAATCCTGCTGGGTAACAAAAGCAACAGAGTCCAAGAAGCATGTAGTAATTTTTAATAATAGCAACTTGTACCTATTGTAGCATCACGGCCACTCTCTCTTGAAAGATCGTTTCAGAATGGGGAAGGGGAGGTGTCTTGGAAAAAGAGGCTTCATGGGATCCAATATTGCAGGAAACACGATATAAAGGGAACTGATGAAGGGTATGAATACATCCACGCACATACGTTATATTGGACTTTGAATTGTTCCTTATATTGAAGGAATTCTCTGGTGAACATCTCAGAGATGGAAACTTGGAGAAAGTGCTATAGAATAAATGCGAGAAGAAATACATGGTGTACTTAGGTTGGCCTGTTAGCATGAGCAATGGGACTCGGTACTCGTGAGAAGGTATTGAGTGGATAATAACAGGAAGATATGAACAACTCGGAGAGAACCTCTTGTAGCAGAGTGGGAATGTGATGGAAAAATGCAGACTCTAGGAAAATAATGTGCTCGAAGGAGAAATAATATCACTAAGTACACACAGGTGACAAGGAATTGACTGGTGAAACTCAGTCAGTACCTATGGTTGGGAACTCTCCAATGTTTCAGATAAGTCTGTGGAGCCATTTTTGCTTCCAGGTGGGAGCAGTTTTGAAGCTGAGAGCCAGGATGTCTGTGGCTTGGTCAGTCACCAAGTGTCCCTCCCACTGATGCCAAACATTCTCATTCACTCTGAAAGGTCAACTCACTCTGACATGCCCGTTCACATTACAGGTTCCAAGTCAGCAGCATTAGGAATCATTGACACTGCCGGTGGGAATGCAGACTGCTGCAGCCACTGTGGAAGACAGTGTGGCGTTTCCTCAAAAAATTCAAAATGGAACTCCCATTTGACCCAGTGATCCCACTTCTAGGAATATATCCCAAGAAATCAAAACACCAATCAGAAAGGACATATGCACCCCTGTGTTCATAGCAGCACAATGTACAATAGCTAGGATTTGGAAACAGCCTAAGTGCCCATCGGCAGATGAGTGGATTAGAAAACTATGGTACATCTACACAATGGAATACTATGCTGCCTGCCATAAAAGAGAAGGAACTTTTACCATTTGCAACAGCATGGATGGACCTGGAGAGCATTATGCTAAGCAAACTAAGCCAGTAGGAGAAAGACAAATATCACATGATCTCACTCATTTGTGGAATATAATGAACCACATAAATTGATGAACAAAAATAGAGCTAGAGACATAAAAGCATCAAACAGACCATCCAACCTAAGAGGGAAAGCAGAGGAGTGGGGGGGGGGGTAAGAGATCAACCAAAGGACTTGTATGCATGCATATGAGCATAACCCATGGACGCAGACAGTAGGGGTGGGGTGGGAGGGTGGTTAGGGCATGTGCTGGGATTGGGAGTGGCCAGGGAGAGGTCAATGGGGAGAAAAGAAGACTCATATAATATACTTTAAACAATAAAGAATTTAAATTTAAAAAAAGAAAAAAATCATTGGCTTCTTGTAAGATAGAATTACATGCATTTGACGAAGTGATGAGGGCTGTTCTTGGGGAAGACGTCTGTACAAGGAGCGATGGGAAACGATGAGCCTTTATTAAACCAAGCTTTGCCTGAACTCCTTTGAGTGGCTGTTTGGTAAGATGTGCTCAAACATGTACAAATTACCAGCAAGCCTGAAGGCCTGTTATTGTTTCCCTTTTCCCCAAGCTGGGGTTGCCATATAAAATGCAAGTCACCCTCTTGCATTTAAATTTCAAATGAGCAACATATTTTTAAGTATAAGTGTGCCTCAAGTATTGTATGAAACATCCTAGGGAAAATGTTCCTTGTTTTTCTGGTGTTCTAATTTAATGTTGTGCCCTGTATTTTTATTTGCAACCCCACCTTAAACCCAAATCAAGCCTCGAGATATTATCTTCTAAAGTTGTTTCAAATGGACAAAGATTTCATGAAAGTGCCTGCATAAATCACTTCCATTTGAAATATATGCTCCCACTGCATTCCCTCTCTCCTTTTCTATCTTCCTCTCTTCCTCTTCTCCAGCTTCATTGAGCAGATGTGCCTGGATGTGTGTTGCTTATGCGGTTGTGAGGGTAGAAAACTGAATCAGACCCAACCGTTTTCCTGAAAAGGCTCCCAGTTTCCTGGAAGAGAAAAGTATGGGTATACCATTAAAAAGCTACACTTTAACAGAGTGCGCACGCATTCTTCCATCCATCCTTCCACCCATTTCCATCTAGTCACCCATCCATCCACCCACCCATCCCTCCACCCACCCACCTATCCATTCATCTATCCATCCCTCCCTCCATCCACCCATCCGTCTACTTATTCTTTCATTCATCCATATATCCTTTGATCAGCGCTCCATGTACCCATTTCCCCATCCGTCCATCATCCTCTATCGAAATCTGAATTATGGGACCGCTTATTGATGGATTGAACTTCAAAAAGAAACCTTGCCACACCCTTATGTCTTAGAAACCCATCAATCTTTAAGCCAGATATGCCATTTTATGGATGGCAAAGCCACAGCTAGAAAAGTTCTCAGCCCTATAGAGCTGAGAGGCAGAGGGTTTGGGCTAAAAATCTCCATCCTTCCCCTCAAAATACACCCCATGTGGTACATCACAGGACACAGAGCTCGACATGCAGGCTGGCACCTTTTCTCCCTCTGTGTTTGTGTGTTTTCCTTTTTTCTCACAGACCCTCTACCCCTCATGTGCCAACGCTCACACGTTTCTCTGCCTTGACATCTGTGGCCCTGAGGCCTGTGACTCCTGTCACCTGCGCTTGCAGGGACAGCCTCCCGCCCCTCCCCCGCCTTCCTCACCGGGGCCTCTGACCGCAGGGGCTGCGCGTGGCCCCTGCTCACCAAGTTCTCAGAGGGCACTTCCTCCCGCCGCTGCTCTGCCACCTTGTTTATCTCTCGCAGGGAGAGGGGCAGAGATGGTATCTGCGGAACCCTATCTGTCTGGGCACAGATGTCTGTCTCAGGGCCCTGGGTCGTCTCCCCGCGGGGCCTCACCTTGTCTTCATCTTCCTCCCCCCACCAACCCCCACCAGCCCCTCCTGCCATTTGGCAGAAGATCAGCTGCCACAGAGCAGGACAGAGCAGGCCCTGCCCACAGCGCCGCCCTCCCCCCCCCCCCCCAGGGGCACATGAAACATCTAGGAGAGAAGGCCCAGCACTAGTTAGACACTGGTGACCCTGGGCCAGGAGTTAGTAGGGGATCAAAAGGAATGAGCCAGGTCATGGGATCCCAGATGGCAGCCAGATAGCAGCTCACTGAAGGATGGAAAAGGAAAGAGAGACGGCTCACAAATGACTGGTTCCCAGGGCCCAGCTGGGAGGGCCTTAGACGGGTTGTCTGATAGGCTGTCTGCAGCCATGGGGGGCCACTCGCTCCCACATGGGCGCCCTCCACCCCGCACTGTCACCCACAGGTGGATGTGGGGCACTGGAAATGTGCCCAGTGCAATGGGGAGGAGGGTTTGTAACTTTAACTCCATTCATTTAAAATAAAATTGAAATAACCACACCTGGCCTGCAGCTACCAGATTCGACGACAACGGCGCAGTTTCAGAACCTGCTGCCGACGCCCACGTGGACGGGCACCCCCGTGGGCTGGCAGCGCGCTCCTCGCGGGGCCCTGCCGGTGCTCCGAGGCGTTACGGTTTCTTCGATCTTTTCTCATTAGTTCAGCTTCCCTTTGAAGGGCGATCTTGGCCGTGCCTTCCTCAAACTGTGTTGGGAGATTTCAATAAAATAACTGATAGTGGCGAGGGAAGTCCATGAAATAATTGGAAATAGCAGCTTCCAGCCTTAAAACGAGCCTCGCTGCTTTGCTGGGACTCGCTCTGGGTTCCATGAGCACATCCCCCCGGGACCCCGGTGCTCGGTGAAGACGTTGGCACATTGAGAGCTCCAAGCACATGGACAACACGCTGCTGCCACCAGCACCGCGTGCTCATCGCCGCTTCTGATGGCACCAGGGGAAGTGGGGGAGGAGCCCTTTGGTGTGGGAGCCCCCTGAGATCCACTTCCATAGATCAGGTGACCACGGCAGGTGGCTCACCTCCTGGGCCTCTGCGTCCATGCTGATGAGATTGCATCCTGCCCGCCATGGCCTCAGGCCGAGGCAGCCGTGATAGAGGGCCCAGGGCACCTGCTCAGAGTCCCTGCCCTTCCTCATGGCAAACAAGTGTCCATGTTGATGAACCACTGGGGAGAAAGGTCGCCTTCCAAGGCCCCAGGGAGAGCTACTGGGAACGTCCCTAAAGCACGTTCTGCGGGTCCGACTGCAGCTCTCGCTGAGCGCGGGCACGTGGGCTGTTGCCAAGCCCCAGTCAAATGCCCTGACGTTTCTAGATGAAAGTTATTCATCTCCAGCGCGTTTATTTACACGCAGCAAAGCAAAGTTTCCGGCTTTTAAGAAACGAGGCTTTTAAAATCAAATTAGAAAGACCTCAAAAGGTTTCCTAGACATCAAACAACCCTTAAAATAATGTTTTGATGTTTTAATTGTAAATAAATCAGGGACATAGGGATTAAATTTCAATCAAAATACACATGGCTTTTTGCGACTGGGGGACAGGGATGTGGTCGCACATGCTTGGGGTTTATGCACGCGGAGCCTTTGAGAACAGCTCCAGGGCATGGGACGGGCTCTACAGCAAAGGACATTTTATTTTTTAAATATATTTTTATTGGTTTCAGAGGGGAAGGGAGACAGAGAGAGAGAGAGAAGAGAGAGACATCAATGATGAGAATCATTGATTGGCTGCCTGCTGCACGTCCCCTACTAGGGATTGAGTCTGCAACCCAGGCACGCACCCTGACTGGGATGAACAGTGACCTCCTGGTTCATAGGTCAATGCTCAACCACCAAGCCACGCCAAGTGGGCTGCAGCAAAGGACATTTTAGCCAGGGAGGGAGATTCAGGCCTCACACCATCTGATTTGCAATGGCCCAATGCCCTATTCACCAGGCAGCCTCAGGGCCCAGCCGCCCTGGCCCTCCACAGCAAGGCAAGGGGGCACCCCATCCACACCAAAGGAGGTGGGCTTGGGGGGCAATTGTTTCCTTGAAGCTCCTGGTGGAGAGAAGGAGGTCTGGCCGTGGCTCCAGCAGCAGCTGGAGTGACTGGCTTGGCCCCAGGCTCCTGCTGCAGGGAATGTGCAAAGTGAGGTCTGGGTGGGCCCAGTATGACCCGTGAATCTGCTCTCACACACACACTTACACACACTCACTCAGACACACACATGTGTACATGCACACCCTCAGGCACACGGGACCAGAGGAGGAAGTTGATTTAGGACTAACCCACTGCCCGTGTCCTCTGATCTCAGGCCCTTTCTTTCATTCTGTAAATGAGTTCCAGTTTGGAAACAGAGTGGAAATGAGACACCTCCACCCCATCCTCCACTGGCACTCGCTCTCCCTCCCCTCCCCCTTCCCTTCCCTCTGCCTTCCCCCCTTCCTTCCCTTCTCTGTCACCTCCCTTACTTCCCTTCTCCTTCTCCTTCGTTTCTCTGTATTGCTTTCTTCTTTCTTTCCCTCCTTCTCCTTCTTTCCTCCTTAATTTCTCATTCTCTGTGTCTTTAGCCTCCCTCCATCTATTTCTCCTTTCCCCCTCCCTCTCTCTTTCTCTCCTTCCCTTCACTGCTTCTTATCACATCCATCTCCACTGCACAGGCAGGATTTATACTGCATCCCATTCCAATCAGTCCCAATGTCCTTTCATAACAAGGCTTCTGCTCATTGTCACCCCCCACTGCCTGACACTCGCACTCCACCGGCAGCTGATAACCGTGCAGGGAGACAGGGCACGCCTGCACACCATGGGCTGCAGGCTCCGGGAAGAGTGTGGCCAAGGACTGGCTCCTGCAGCCTCCTGAATAACTGGACTTTCTGGACGAGGTGGGACCCCTGTGCAAGCCGGCCTGGGCAGCCTGCCTGCTGAGCATGCCACAGGGGAGGCGGTGGTTGAGACAGTACAGCTGAGTGCAGGCTTTTAGAGGACAGACTGTCCCACCTGTGGCCTCGCGTGCTCTGCCCACGTGTACCTGGGGTGGATGGAGGGCACAGAATGGGCAGACCTAAGAGCTGGGGTGATGGCTTGGCTCCCTCATGTCCAGTTGGGTGACTGTCCATAAAAGCCATCCTCCTTGGACCTAGAGGTCTTTAATTCTCAGAGGGGGATTTTGGGAAACTTGCCCACAGGGTGCATTTCATGGGCAAATAAAACTGGGAAGGGAAGACAGCCTGTCCCAGCCGCCATCACTGGGAAATGTGGTGTTGGCGGGGGGGCCCAGGCTGTGGGGCTAATCTCACTGCCCCAAGACAGGGTGCTCTGTGTGGGCACCCTTGCCCCGCAGGCTGACGGTGGCATGGGAGTTTGGTCCAGCCCTCAGCGCTGGAGGTGCTAAAAGGAAGTCCCAGGGGTGGCAGGTGGGAGCCCCGACTGCAGGCCCAGGCCCAGGCCCACAGAACAGCTGAGAAACCCGGGCTCCTTACTGCACAGAAGGGGCCGTGACCACACCATGAAGGTGACAACGACAGAACTGCAGGGGTGCCTGTGCTGACAACCACACTGCTCTGTGCTCAGTGCTTTGCAGCCTCAATTCTTTCTCCAGAGAATCCTGTGCCCTAGACTTCCTCGTCCCCATTTCACAGATGAAAAAACTGAGTCTCTGTGGGGTTCACTGACTCACAGAAGGACACAAAGAGGACACAGTAGATGTCAGACACTAAGGATCAGAGTCCTGTCCAGCTGGCATGGCTCAGTGGTTGAGCATTGGCCTATGAACCAGGAGGTCACAGTTTGATTCCTGGTCAGGGCACATGCCCTGGTGTGGGCTCCATCACCAGTGTGAGCGATGCAGGAGGCAGACAATTCATGATTCTCTCTCATTATTGATGTTTCTATCTCTCTCTTCCCGTCCCTAGTATATATACTGGTAAATACATATTTTATTCTCTTGTCCCTCCCAGCACGAATATTTCAACATGGTGATGGATCACAGGCCGGGAGAGAGGGCGGGGGTTGGGCCTGCACCCATGGACCAGGGCCCAGTTCATGAAACCCTTTAACACACACTCTCCTCCCACATCTGCAGCCGCCTCAGGGGCGGCCCCACTCCCACTTGCAGCTGAAGAGCTAGACCAGGGGTCCTCAAACTTTTTAAACAGGGGGCCAGTTCACTGTCCCTCAGACAGTTGGAGGGCCGGATTATAGTTCTAAAAAAACACTATGAACAAATTCCTATGCACACTGCACATATCTTATTTTGAAGTAAAAAAACAAAATGGGAACAAATACAATATTTGTATTTCCATGTGGCTTGCGGGCAATAGTTTGAGGACCCCTGAGCTAGACCCTGAGCACAGCGGGCTTGATGACGTGACCAGCCCCCACAGGGGGGCCACGGGGTCTCCAGCAAGCTCGCTGCCCACAGATGTCTCACTTTCTGGGGAGGTCCGGTTAGGTTTCTGTGGGTTTGGAGCCAGGGCCACAGACACTGAGAACATGCCCTGGCCATCCCTGCTGTACTCGGATCCTGGGAGTGAGGGGCTCATGCACCGCTCCCGTGTTTGAAGATTGCTTTCTAAAGATGAAAAAGCAGAACCAATCACCTTCCCCTCGGTGTCTGTGAGAATGAGCTTCTTCCCCTCCCCATTTTTTCTTCAGGTCTTGGCTGAAGGTTCAAGCTGTGCACACTACAGGGAAGAGTGGAATTTGTAAGGTAACTTTCTGTGTCTGGCCGGCCCAGCAGGCAGGGTGAAGGACAGAGATCCAAGCGTTGCCTCTGTATTCCACCCCCTCCCCATTGAGCTCCCTCCCCACCCCTACCTCACACCCTCCACAGAGACCACACACACCGCCTCTTCCGTTCTCATTTCTGCATCTTTGCTTCTGTGGCTCCTCCAGCTTGATGGCCACTGTCTTCCTCCAATTGCTGGCCTACGCCTCTCCATCCCTCAAGCACCCTACCTCACTGCCCTTTCCTGAGTCTACAAGCCAGCCTCCCCCGCCTCCCCCTTCTCCCCACGCCTCCCCTCTACCTGGACTCCTGCATGAGACTCTCCACTTAATGCACTGGAGCTTCTGACCTCTCCCCACGGGTATCCCAGCCTCTCTGAAGGTCGAAGGTCGCTGGGGTCTCATCTGTGGTTAAGATGCAGCAGCTTGATGCATGGCTCTGTCTGCTGTTGAATGGCTGTCTCAGCCCTGTTGATATTGACCAGAGCTGGCCACACCCATCTCAGATACTCACCCCTAAATGCCTGCATCTCATTTACCCAAGCCCTCTGACCTCTGCCTTTTGGCTCTGAATCTCATCTCCCACCACTCACCCCAGGCAATCATCAGGGATTGGCCTGCTTGGCTTCTCCACCTCTCACCGGCTGCCTACACTTGGACTTGGCCCGTTATGCTGACGGCCTGCTGCGAGAAGGGGAAGCTGCTCCAGGTCCACCCCAGCCCCTCTGAGCGACACAGGCTGTGGGGTGGGGCCTCGGCTCCGGCCCTGCTCTGGCCCATGATCAGCTCCTCTCTGACCCGCTTTCCCATTTGGAAAATGATGTGGTTGAACCATGTGATTGTAAGAGCCCCTCCTGCTTCTATGACATCTTTGTAAATGACTGAATACTTAGGATCCTTTTCCCTCAAGTAACTTCAGGAAAGTTAAGACCCAAGACTATCTTAAAATCAACCTGTGGGATCTCTAGAAATTAATCCTTAGGGCTCTGTTCAAAGTCCTTTTCCTTTTTTTTATTGATGGCCTGGATATAGACAAAGGCAATCCCACTGGACATGGACAGAGCCGAGGGCAGTGAGATGGGAGAGACGAAGGGTCCTGGGAGAGCTGCCAGGGACGGGAAGGATGAGCTACGTCTGAGTAGATTTTCCTCCAGAGGAGGTGACTGCTGAGCTGAGCCTGAGCAGAACCTTTTCTGCGAAGAAAGGAAGCTGTTTAAGCTACAGCAGAGGGACACTGGGACCCTCGACTCTGGCCGTTAGAGGCCACAGACCTCAGGGATACCATGTCAAACGGGCTCCTAGGATCCAAAGGGACCAGACTTGACCCTGAGGTCTCAGCCCTGAGCAGTGGCGGGCACTGCCCGGAGGCAGGCACTGCCCGGAGGTGGGCGCTGGTCTCAGGAAGGGGCACTTACAGGAGGCCGTTCACTCACTGACAAGACTTCCTGTGGGAGCTACTCTGCCAGGTCCTGAGGAAGCAGCAGTGACTAGGAAGGGTACACCTCTGCTCTCCCAGTGGGCCGTTCCACAGGAAGAGACACATAATCACACGTAGGTGAGCATGCGCATAAACAGCACATGCTTACAAACAGGTGAGCATGCACATAAACAGCACATGTTTACACACAGATGAGCCTGCACATAAACAGTACATGCTTAAATACAGGTGAGCATGCACATAAACAGCACATGCTTACACACAAGTGAGCATGCACATAAAACAACACATACACACAGGTGAGCATGCACATAAACAGTACATAATCACATACAGGTGAGCATGTACTAAACAGCAAATAATGGGATACAGGTAGACAGTCACATAATGGAACACGGGCAAGCACACACATACATCAGTCAGATCATTTCACAGGTGGTCAGTGTCAGGAAGGGGATGGACAAGGTGTGGTAATAGGACAGGGAGTGAATGGAGGTGGCGGGGCAGTGAAGATCCTCTGTGGATCGGGAGGTCAGGGAAGGCATCCCTGAAAAGATGCCACCTGAACTCAGACCAAGGGGCAGGGGTGGGAAGCCATGCCAGGAGCTCCCCCTTAGGCAGCGGAGCCCCACATCCACCATCACTAAGCTGGACAAAGTCCAGCGATGCTAAGGACAAGGCCAATGTGGCTGGAGGTCAAGGTGCTTATAGAAGTGATGTGAGATGAGGTCAGAAAGATGGACAATCTGAACTCGGGTGGCTCCTAAATGTCCAGGGAGAGCAGATCTAACGGGCTGCCTGTGATGTGGGAGTCCCTGTCCATGGGGGAAGGCAGAGAGAATGACCACAGGTCAGCATGTCCAACAGCAAGTTCAGTATTAGCTGTGAGAGACAGGAAGGAACCCAAGAGAACAAGGTAAAGCCCCATCCATCTTTGACATTGAAATATTTGCTTTCCTGCCCTGGCTGGTGTGGCTCGCTTGGCTGGGTGTCATCCCGTGCACTGAAAGGTTGCCAGTTTGATTCCAGGTCAGGACACATGCGCGGGTTTCGGGCATGATCCCCGGGAAGGGGCGGGCAGGAGGCAGCTGATCAATATTTCCCTCTCACATCGATGTCTCTCTCTCAAAATCAATCTGAAAAATCTTTAAAAAATGTTCACTTCCTGGGCTTGGAGATGTCTGGAGTTTCATCTCCTAGCGGTGCTGACCAGATATACTCAGCAGCCCTGAGGTTCAGCCGCCATGGCAGGTGTGGCCTGCAGTCCCCCACGGAGAGGCCAGGCGCGTGTATAGCAGAGGCAAGGACATCGCAGAGCCCGTGCCACCACCACTGAGAGCTGGACACTTGAGGAAGCCTGAACTGCTTCCTGGCACTGACTTCTGAACCCATGAAGGAGAAAGGAATCAGCCAACCACTAAGATCTCCTGGTAGCCCCGCCATCAAGTCCACTGATGATGGGACCTCAGCTCTGAATGCGGTGGGAAAGACGGCATCGTCTCTTTGCTCCACCCCCAAGCCCACCACACCAGACTGGACCTCTGGTGAGATGCCGGCTCCCACAATATCCATTTCGTCTCTGCTCAAAAACTCCCTTAGCTCTGTCCTCGTGAAGGCAGGTGGACATTAATCAACCCTCCCCACTACCCGGCCCCCCACAACATGCTCAGTTTTCTAGAGAACAAAATACAGAGATGGTTTGAAAGTGTGATCACATCGGGGCGAGGAGTCTCCATAGTCACTTACACATAGTCACAGTGTAAGTATGTACCGCTTATGTACAAGCTCACCTCTTTTGTATGAAAGCTTTTCCCAAGAAAACGCTGCTACCAAGAATGAGGTCACAGGGTTGAGGGCAGCTGCCCCTCTGACACTGAATGACATGCGAGCAGGTGTCTAGGCTATATCCTTCTCATCTCCACTTTCAGACACATCTGCATCTTTTCAGAGAATTTCCCATTGGGCACATGGCTGCCTGGAGCCGGGCACAACCTCTGTGAGCCTTGTTTCCAATCTGCAGACCAGGGGGCGAGGGTGCGTGCCGCCCTCTGAGAGAGGATGTGTGGGTGTGGAAGCCCACGGACGCTCTCGGTGGCCCTGGGGGCTCCATGGACGTCAGGTGGCTGAAACCCTCTCTCTTGGTTTCTATGATCTAGTGTATATCCACTTGACCGTGATGGACCTTCCAACCCCCTCTGTTCTAGAGAGATCATCTAATCTACTGGTCACGAAATCCCACCGGATAGAGGTTTTGACTTCATTGTATTGTCAGGAAAATCCAGACTTTGGGAATTGAGAAGCTGCCCAAGATCTAGTCAGGATCAGGTTTATTATTCAAACCCAAGCTTGGCTGATGTCAACCTCCAGGCTTTGTCCAGTCACCACAATTGCCCCTAAGTGCCATCTGGGGAGCAGCGTCTGAGTGACAGACAGGGAGTTGCACCCAGAAGCTGCGGCTGGCCTCCCGGAATCCGCCCACCCTGTAAGGCGAGCTCCCAACCCCTCCTGGCCCGTCAGATGAGTTCCCACTCCATCTGGTGAGATCTGGGGACCTGTGGTCTTGTTACCAATCACCGTCTCAGCCCTCGCATCCTGGCGTCCCCTGGGAGCGAGGCCCGGGTAATGACCTGCTAATGACAAAGCGCTAACGGAAGACCCAAGTCACCTCTTGGTTTCCTCCCTTCCCATGGCCGTGGTAATGAAGCTGGGCCGGCTCTGGGGGGAAACCAGATCCCACTCGGGGCTGGCTAAGAGGTGGTTTGTGGTCAGGCACCCAGCAGATGGGCTCACATTACCTGGCTTTAATTTCCAGTAATCAGCGGCCCCTTGCCCTCCAGCTCAGGGGCCCTGGGGCCCTGGGACCCTGGCGACCGCCTGAGGAGAGGAGGCTGCAGGCAGGGGCTGGAGCATGAGGATCCGGATTCAGGGAACTCCAAGTGACTCAGGAGCCCAGCGGATCGGAGCCCTGGCCACCACGGAGGGACTTTAACAGTGAAGCCGAAGCCCCTTGCAGATCTGCAAGGACTTCCTGCAGAAGACGGGGAAGGTGGCCATCAAGAAAAGCCAGACTGGGTCATGTAATTTCCTCCTGGTTCTGTTTGTTTCATTGCCGAAATGTGTGTGTGCATATGCACATATTTCCAAAGGCTTTCTTAGCCTCGCCTCTTAAAGATTTTTCGATTTCAGTGCAGACCTTCGAGGCATTAAGTGTTTTGCATGGAAGAGCTTATATAATGTTCAGATAACCTCCATGGGGGAGGGCTCTTATAGCCACAGGTTCACAGTCGTGAATATTGGTGGTGAAAGAGGTGACCGGGGTGCAGGGTCCCCATGGCTCATCACCAGGGCTGGGCTCTGCCCGGACCCCACAAACTGTCTCTGCGGAGCAAGGCTCTAACCTCCCTCCACCCCATCTCCTCCTTCGTGCCCTCAGCATTCAATAAACCACCATGCGTTCATTCATTTACCTTATTCATGCGAAGTCATGGCCCCAATGCCACGCTTCTCCTGTGCCTGGCACCCACCCCACATGGACTACACACTCAACAAACACTCGTCGGGTGAATCAATGAACATGAGTGTCATGGTCGCTAAGTCAGGGCTCTCCCGTGGAAAGCTGTGCACAGCCGGTGAGGAAAACAGAACTAGCCCTGGATCTACACTCACCAGTGAGGTCAGCTTCATAACAGACAGCGGTGAGAGGCGTTAACAGACAGTGAGGACAGGGAAGTCCTGCAGACCATTGTTTCTAGGGTGGAGAGTGTATGTGTGTGTATGTGTGTATGTGTGTGTGTGTATATGTGTGTGCGTATGTATGTGTGCATTTATGTGAGTATATGTGTGTATCTGTGTATGTGTATATGTGTGTGTGGTGTGTATGTGTGTATGTGTGTGTGTGTATCTCTGTGTGTATCTGTGTATGTGTATGCATGTGCATGTGTGTATGCATGTGTGTGTGTGTGCACCTGTGCATGTCTATAATCTCCTGCCTTCCCAGGGCTCCTGGTCCACGCCTGGTCATTCCCTTGGTGCCTGGCCTATAGAAGAAGCTTAAAAAAAGAAAAGCAAGGGCCGAGATCAAGAGACAGGCAGGTCAAGTGTCACCCCGAGCTTCTGGGGGCTTCGGAAAGGCGTGTGAGCAATGCTGCTTCTGCATTTGCCCTAACGAGTGTCCTGTGACAGAGCCGCTGGCAATGGGACCGAGAGCGGGCCGAGCCGTCTCCTTCCTCCCTGTGGAGAGCCAACGCCATGGCCTAGGGAGACTCAGGAGCAAGCGGCACGGGCGGGCGGGGTGCTGGGAGTGGGGATGCTCTTGGCCCAGGGCATCATTGAAGAATAATCCGACATCACCTGTGAAGGACTCCTAGCCAGCTGTCCCATCCACAGGACGGGCCCGTGACCTTCATGACCCTCTGTTTCCCAAGTGGACCACCAAGGCCCCCACAGGTCGTTGTACCTCACAGCGCAGACAGCGAACCCCGAGTGCCTCACAGACTGCCATGTGCTGCAGGGGTGCTGACTAATGGATTCCCGTACAGAACATCACTTCACGGAGAGGGGACACTTCCCCTGCCGTTATGTCATCGTCACACCAACTGCACGCTTCTCACACCCAGGCCGCCCCTCACAGGGTGGCCGCCGACAGAACTGGGCCACAGACAGTTAAACCACGCCGGGGCCACCTGGTACTTGAAGCACCTCAAGGGTCTTCATAAAACTGCTGGGTGACCACAAAGCTAACCACCAGTTCCTGTGGAGCCCAGCCAGAGGCGGCGCCCAGGGGCGGGAGGAAGGGGGGGGGGCGGGCAGCCAGCCTGCTTATCAGCCTCCCACAGATGTGGATCAGGAGAGCCCCCACCCCACCCCCGGCTCAGGGCTCTGCCTGCCTCTGCCTGGGCTGGTCCCGGGGTGCAGACCTTCATTCCTAATGTCTCAGTGATTTTGGGTTCAAAGGGTGTCAGCCATTCAGATTAAAGCAAGCCCCGCTGGTTTTCCTAGGGGGACAGAGAGGATGCTGGAACATCTAGACCAGAAAGAACACCCCCTGATGGGCTGTTTCAGCAGTGCCTTGACCACCATAGGCGTGGATGTGCTGGGGGAGAGCCTGAGGCTGTACTGCTGCCACCCTTTTCCTCCCTAAATCTCAGGTCACCCCAACTCTGACCTTGCCATCCTGTCAGCACACACATTCCTCAATCATCCTGCTCATTTTCTTCTTGGGAGACCCCTGAGGTCAGACTAGTCAGTTAATCAGAACATGGCCTTGGCCGTCAGACCTGGGCCAGAACCCCAGGGTCACCACAGGCTGGCTCTGTGGTTTGAGTGGCTCCTCTGACCTCCTTGACCATCCATTCTGTTCTGGGGATGTAGGGGCAGGATCTGGAAAATAGCATTTATACCAACCCCCCAGCCCGTGGGATGGTGCTGGGAACAGTCCCGGGGCCCAGCACAGGGGTGAGGCTCACAGGAGCAGTGACCCCTGGAAAAGAGAAAATGAGATTATTACCTGTGTGCCTTTTGAGGTGGTTGTCATAGGGTTCCCAGGGGACCTGTGACCCCAAAGGAACTTAGAACCCCATGTGGAAGTGAAGGGATGTGGGCTGATGGTGGCTCCCAAGTGGGGGGCCTGTGGTAGCCCTGCTAGATGGGGGGGGGGGGCGGTGGGAGCTGTGGGAGCTGAGGAGTTCTGTGTAAATCTATGACAACCCAGAAGTATGGGGTGACACCAAGATGTCTCAATGGCAATGTCACAGGAAAAGTAGGCCACACCCACCTGGCCTGGCTGAGAACAGGACTGTGGGGGCTCCTAATGCATAAACCAGTGACCATGCCAGTTCAAGGGCAGCCTCAGGGAGGGGAGGGACTGGGGAGAATGGGAAAATCCCCAACAGTGAAGACTAAAGGGGCCAGGGCTTCGCAGGTGAGGTGGGACGGAGGCCTTCCTGGTGTGCTGGTGGCGTGCTCATGGTCAAACGAAGCTCACGTGGACAGAACAAAGAAGATTGCAGGGATAGCAGAACCCACAGGGTTTTTGGAATCCCCCTGGTTCAAGCCCTCGCTGATACCTCAGCTAAACGGAATAGGCCCCAACCCTCCCGCTGTGGTCCTCCATATCCACACCTCCCCCCAAGAAGCCTCGCTTGGCTTCACCTGGAAGACATTTTCACTGAAGATGTTTTGTTGTTGTTGTTGTTTGATGAGATCCCCACCTGTAAGTCAAAGACTAGCTCCAGGAGTCTGTGGAAGTCCCATCTTTCCCAGGGAAAGGCTCAGGCATCCCTTCTTGTCAATCCACCTTCAGGAGACAGAACTAGGCAGATGAGACCGCCAGCAGACATCAACTTTGCAGAAGCAGCCACCATACAAGGCAGATCTCGATGCCAAACATCTGCATTGAAGAGATGGAAGGAGAGCCAGCTCCTCTCTGCTGCTCAGTGTCCCTCCCTTTGCTGCTGAAAGAAGTAGGGAATGTGCGAAGAAGAAGGGTGGAGATAAAAGAAAAAAACCATCAGAAAGAACAGTGGCTCCAATCCTATCACATTTATTGAGCACCTACTATGCCTGATTCAAGGCATGAAAGATGGCAGCCTTCGGACCAGAGCCTAGCTTATGGGTTCCTGGCCTCATGACTCCCCATCAGGGTAGAAGACTCCAAGGCAGCTAGGACTGCCCTGGACCCCTCCGTCCCACTTGTGGGTGCCACCTCTAGACAGTCATGCTTTGGGTCTCGGCTAGACGGACAGAAGACAGAGGCAGACATGCAGAGACCGACGTCTGAAACGGAAACTCCTTAGGTGGGTGCTGGGCTTCGCGCCCTGCTTTCCTCACACCCGTAGACATTTCAGGAGCTCACTTCTTGCCAACGTTCAGAAGCATCTGAAAAATCAAAAAATCATATTTTCAATGTTGACAGTTTCTTCTTTTCATCGAAGCCTGGAGGCCACCAACCACTTCTTGAAAACAAGTGAGTTCTGCCATGAGTCCACGGCCCCTTCTTCAGCCCCCTGGGGCCACGTGCACTTTGGCACTGAGAGAGTTGCAGACTTAGAAGGGTAAGCTGTTGCATGCTCAGTATTATTTAACATGCCCAGTGGGGCTGGGGGCAGCGCCCTGCAATCAAGCACATTAATATTCCTGCAGGAAAATGTATGACTATGAGCAGAAAGTGAGATAAACGAAGGTTATAAATAGCCTCGTGTCAGTCCAGGTCAACTTTCGCTGCCAAATGAGTTCAGATCGGGTCAGTTGTTGCAGCCAAATAGGTTACAAAATGTGGGCTTTGGGAGAGTTCAGGCTTTCAGAATTGCAGATAAGGAATCGTGAGCCTGTGCTGATCACAGGGAGCAAGCTCAGAAACTGCTTCTGGGGCCAACAAGGCAGGTGTCCTCACCGCCCAGGTTTGGACTAAGGCTGAGGGAGGGTCCCAGGGGGAGTACCTGCCCAGCTGAGGGTTGGTTTCTCTCCCTACCTGCACAGCCCATGCTCTGCACCAAGACATCCGACCAAGATGCCGTGACTGTCCAGGGGGAGCCCCAGCCATGGGTGGAGAATTGAAGCTGCTCCCAGGGGCCGAGAAGGCACCCCCTCCGGCATTCCTCATTTTCCTTGCACCTCCTTCCACTCAAGAGGGAGGATCTTGTTAACAAAAGGAAACCCAGGAAAGAAGTAAAACATAGACACTAGTTTCTCCCATTGGGTGTCAAGAAATCAGGAGGCTGGCATCTAACCAGACTGGAGTATTTCACTTCCAAGGCCTCTGGCCAGTGCCCCCTCCACTCCCCTGTGCCATTGTGAGCACCGCCCACCTAGTGCCCTGTAGCAAGGTCGGCTCCTCTGATGCTCCCACACCACTGGTAGTTGGATCTTCCTAAAGCTCTAGTTCTCTGCTGAAAACGCTGCAGGCTTCCCTGCGTTCCACAGGAGAAGTTCAAGTGTTAGGACCGGGCCCCTGAGGACGCCAATCCGTGCTACCTCCCCAGCTAGTCTAAGCCACAAGATGTCATTTCAAGGCCTCCATTCCTCATATTGAATGTGATTACTTCCATGTTTCTTCACTTTCTTTTTTTAAAAAAATCTTTATTGTTGCAAGTATTACAAATGGCCCCCTTTTCTCCCATTGACTCCTTTAGCCCATCCTTGCTCCGCCCCTGCCCCTACCTCAGGCCTTCATCACCCTACTGTCTGTGCCCATGGATTGTGCATATATGCATACAAGGTCTTTGGTTGATCTCTTCCCACCCACCCACCTCTGCCTTCCCTCTGAGGTTTGACAGTCTGCTCCATGCTTCTATGTCTCTGGATCTATTTTGTTCAATAGTTTATTTTGCTCATTGGATTCCACATCTGAGTGCGATCATGCCTTTCTCTGACTGGATTATTTGGCTCCCTCACTTCCAGTGTCACCCTCTTGCACATTAAGCAGAAGGACCTGAGGGTGAAGGTCCAGCTCAGATGTCACTTTTTCTAAGAGGACTTGTCTCTGGCACACAACCCGGAAGGAGACCTGCGTGTCACCAATTCCTGCTTTCACTTCTCTTCCCACAGCTTCCAACGCCTCTTCAGTGGAAGCATTCTGTTAGGTTTACTTTGTTTAACAGGGCAGGATAGGTTCCATGTTATTAATGACATTACTACTACCTATCATACAATTTGCATGCATGTGTACTGTCATGTGGGATGAATGGGACTCAGCGGGATGGAATGAAAAGCCACATTGGTTTAGCTCTAGAACGCTTAGGTGACAAATTCAGCTCCCTGTTTTCATAATCCTCTAACCTAGGAGGTTTCCAGGTAATAATTGAGTGTGCGGATATTGCTTTTTAAATGTTTTCTCTATGGAAACAAGAAATCTAATTTCAAAGGTTTCCTTATAAATAACTATTCATCTTCTCATTCTTACCTACATGGATAGGTAATATAGTATCCTCTTCAATTATTCTCTACAAAACTCACAGCATTTGCAAATATAAAAGAAAATAAATTATTTACTTCTTTCAGCTCGGGGTTATTCCAAATGCTACCTCTCCGCTCTGTCCATTTTCTCAGGCCGATGGTGGGCCCCACCAGGACTTGGGGTGCTTCAGTAGGTGTTCTTAGCTCCCAGTTACTAGCTCCAGGCTTTGAGATGTTCCCAGGATGTGTGAAAACTGGAGGCCTAGGGTCCATGCGGGAGTGGATTCCTTACTTCCTACACTTGCTCACACCTGGTCGGAAAGGTGTGGTAGGTGTATCAGTAGACCTCTAAGGCCTAGTTGTTGACTTCTATAGGAGAGAGAAAGAAATTCCCAGTGATTTGGTCCTTAAAGGTGTTTGGGGGGATTGAAGAATTAAACCCCATATATTCACGGAGTTCTCAGACTTCCTGACAAAGGAGAGGCTTCGATGCAGAATTGAATCTCAGAGGGGGTTTTCTCTCCCTCTTGTCCAGTGGGTCTTCTGTCATCTTTGCTAGCTCCACCATCCAGGGCAACCACAGCAGGGAACCCGCCAGCACGGAGGGCTTCCCCTTGATTCCAACAGACACACCCTCCCCTCTCAGTTTCTCAGAATTCCAGCTGCCATTAGCTGTGCCCTCCTGCTGATTAGGAGGACACTTAGATCCTCCGCATGTCCCCAGGACCTAATGACAGACATCGGTGTCTTCAGCCAGTTTGGAAATGTAGTGGCCGGCCTGCCTTGGATGACAACCTTGGCACTGCCAGGATGTCCTGGGGGACACTTACAGGCTAGCGAGGCACTTGCCCATTAGGTGCCAGGCCTGCTGGTTTTGATCTCTGCAGCCTGCCCCCATGCCTCAGTCGCCCATGTGATGTTAACATGGATATCCCTACGGGATGAGAAGTTTGCATGGATCTGAATTCTGGGTTTCTTTTGTGTGATTGTTTGCCTTCTTCAGTGAACTTTGGACATGTGCTGAGAGCCTTGATAACGTACATGAGTCAATTTCCTTGAAATAACAAAGCTATTATTGTAAATAAAGTGTCCCTTTCGGATCTATTTCTGGTCCATCACTTTATTCACCATGTGTCAGATTCCATTCAACAGCAGCAGTAATCACACTGTTTTTGGTTGTTGTGTCTCCCTTGAGGTTCCGCTTGGTGCCAGGCCCTCTGCCACATGTCACTGTCTCTGCGTTCACTAAGTCCTGGCCATCCCCACCCTCAGAAGAAGAAATGGCCATCAGCTCATCACACCTGCCTTAGACCCTCCTTTTCCATCAGCCCTGTGAGAGGTTGGGAGGTGCCTCCTGCCCCATCTCCCGTGCTGTCCTTGAGAGTGTGGGCAGCTCCAGAGCCCTTTGCTCCTGGAGTGTGGGCCACCAGGAGTGGGTGTCTGCCTGTCACTAAGGAGAGATGACATGAGTGGGTACCACTGACATGTTCCTTCCTTTGGAACAGCGGCTGCCTGCAGCGTTTTCTTTCCTTCCTCCTTTCAAGAAGGGTGGCCTGGAGGATGCCGATGAGGAGTGGGTGCTTCCAGCCACAGGCATCCACCCGGCCACCCTCAGTCCTCTCACTCTCCAGTTCCCATTGACGTGGGGTGGACAAGGTCAGACAGGATGCTGCTTGCTGCCTGGCCCAGATGGGAAGCTGCTGGGAGCACTGCCATCACAGGAGCCCGGGGTTATACCGAGCCTTGTACCACAGAAGGCCGATGCCACCTAAGGCAACGCTGGTGCATACTGAGACGATGGCTTTATTTCTCTGCACTGGAACGTTTCAGCACAAATATCCCTCCTCTAGCTTCCCCATGGAAAGCTCCCCTGCTTCCTTTATTAGGAGGGGTGAGTGGCTGAGTCTTGTTCACGTCGTCCTCTCAGAGACTAGGACGTTTCTGGCAGAGAGAAGGTGTTGAATGTGTATTGGTGTCGTTGACATAAGATTCCATATTTTGTTTGATGACCACAGAGACTTTTTAAGTTATGCAAATAGATCTTCTTAAGAAACAGGCTCTGGGCTGATGACTGAGATCAAGTCAAAGCTGTAGAAGCTCTATGTCTTGTAAATCTTACCAGTATTTTTAAATTATGCGCACTCTTGGGGAAGGTCAGAGAAATGGTTGGCTATTTTCGTCTTTGGTGGCCACTGGGGGAGGGGTGTTGAAGGCAACCAGAGTCTAGATTTTGAGCATCCCTGGGCCTCCAGCTGTGTCTGACCGGCCCCCCAACTCTCTGCTCAAGACCTACAGCGGGAAGATGTCTCTCACATTGAGAGAACCAGACCCTCTGAGACACCCCTGGTCCCACATGTGAAACCCAACCATATCAGCCACACAGGCCCCGGCCAGTCTTGGGCTTGAGAACAAAGAGCAGAATGTTCCATCCTGTTTGATGGCACCAGAGGGAGGAGGTGAGTGTAAATTTCAATATGAATTGATGACACTTAGTCAGCCAGATTCTACAGCAAGGGGCGTGTGAACTTTCCTGGGGACAAGCCCAAGAAATGATGTGTGGACCTTTCACACCTGGCCAGATCGGAGGAGAGGACACACATCCTCGGCAACCACCAGAGAATGCTCAGCTGGGGGGCCCCGCCATCCCCTGGATACTGACCCTCCTTGTCAGACACACTTTTGTGAAGATAGGGTCCTGGGATGGCTGCCTAGCCAGTGGGAGGTCTCAGGTGAAGTTTGAAGAAGGGATGTAGAGAGGGACCTGCAATCTGCTTACACATTAAATTCGAGGTCCCAAAGCTCACCACTGATGGCAATCAGATAATATAAAGCGTGAGGCCGCCTCCATGCCCTTCACGCAATGCACATTCATGGGGAACCTGGCGCTAAACCATTTGTAGACGACCTGCTTCTGGGTCAGGGTTTCATACGTAGCAGAGCAGCTCCCTCGCTGCGATCTATTGAAAGTCAGCCCTCGACACAAGGGTTTGTAAAAAAATAAAAATAAATAATAATAATAATCTTATCTAATAATAGACAAACATGGTAATTAACTGTACCTTCGCTACCATCACCATTGGCTGATCAGCGTGATATGCAAATTAACCACCAACAAAGATGGTGGCTAATTTGCATACTGCAGGCAGGGCGGGACACCAGGAGCCGCCATCCAGGCCCCCAGTGTGCGAACCCAGGAGCCGCCGAAAAGCCAGGCCGCAGGCAAGGCAGCCCCCCAGGACCCAGGAACCCCTTGGCGAGGTCTGCAGGAGAAGCAGCAATCAAGCTATGAAGGGGAGGGTGGGGGCGGAAGGAGCTACAGGAGCAGCTCTGGCCGGAGACTGAAGACTCTGGCCGGAGCGAGGTGCAAAGACTGAAGGCTCCAACTGCAGCGAAGACTGTGTCCAGAGCTAAGATGGAAGACGATGGCCAGAGTGAAGGTCTGGGTCCCAGGTGCCAGAGGAAAACTGGTGCTGGCAGCCAGGAAAAAGAAGCCTATTGCACGAATCTTCATGCAACGGGCCTCTAGTAATAACAATAATAATAATAATATAAAGCGTGAGAGGCCTGGCTGTGTGGGGACTGGGACAATAAGCAGAACAGGTGTCCCTTCTATATGGGGCAGCAATGACATCTCTGCTTCAACCAATCTTCTCCACAAAATGAGGAAGAACTCCAGTCTTTTGGGTTTATTTAAGTTATTATTATTTTATGAGAAAATTTCCAATCTGCAAGTGTTGCCAACTCCCAGCATTTCACCTAGAAAGAAGGTGAAGTCAGGAGGGGCAGGGGGTTTTATTGGGTACCTGCTAAGCCACACTGGTACCTTATACTGGTTATCGCACTTAATTTTCTCATTCTTTCTCAGAGTAATAGATACCTCACCCCATTTTACAGGTGAGAAAGCTGTGGCCTGGGTGGGAAAAGTACTTGCCAAAGATGCCATGAACAGTTATGGGATGGAGACCAGTTAATGCATAGATCTCCCCCCGACTGCACGCACAATCATTCTAATTCATAGGTGGGTGTTTTCTAACGGTCAGAGTTGACCCAGCATGGACTGATCTTCCTTGTTGAGTAATGAGCTCCCTGTGATGTTGAGCAGTCAGGTGGGTCTAGAACTCCTCCTTCCAAGAATGCTAGGAAAGGCAGTCTTGCTTTGATAGTAAAATGAGGTCGGATCATGTATAAGGTCTCTTGCAGCATGAGGACTTGAATGTTTGCAAAACCCTGTAGCTCCCTGCATAGCCTTTCTTGCTCCATCAATTCACTTTGAGTGGAACTTAATGTGAAAAGTCTATCTTGAATATAGAATCTGTATACCCAGCAACATGATGGAAGTTTTGGTGCAGAGGTAGTACATTCACTCCTGATAATTTGTTTTTTAAATGTAGACTTTCTCACTATACTGAGTCCTTTGAAGTATGAGTCTGGGAATGCATAGAGAGTTCACCTTACAGTCTGCAGTCTTGTAAATTCATGTCAGTGGCAGCAATTAAACCTACAAGTAGATGACAGCCTCTTAGAAGAAAACCAACAATACCTGTACACTGTATTTTATATTGAAATCACTATAATTATTATTTCTAGAAAATAAAGTGTCTGAATAAGGTTGACTAGAAGATGAATCATAAAACAAGATAATAATATTAAATAGACCACAATAAATTATTTCTGGAACAAGATGGCTGATAGATAACTAGCTTGCTACATAGACAAATAGAAATAGTTATGATTAACAAAGTAAATATATACAGCAATTTTCAATACGCATTGAATTTTCTTCACATTTGCTAGTATATTTAATCAATGCAAAAAATGTAGGCTTTGCTTTTGCCTAATTTATGGAGAGCCTGGCATTATGTTAATCCTTTAACAGTTAAGGATTCTAAAGCCAGGATCTTAGTTCTCCTCAACACAATTATGCGAGAATCCTTCTCCTTCTTCTTCTTCTTCTTCTTCTTCTTCTTCTTCTTCTTCTTCTTCTTCTTCTTCTTCTTCTTTCTCCTCCTCCTCCTTCTCCTCCTCCTCCTCATAATTAATACTACTACTATTATTATTGTCATTATTATTATTCCCTTTTAAAGATGATAGTGCAGAGCCTCTAAAAGTTGCAATGCCTTAATCAAAAGCACTGTGCTGTTCAGTGTTTGAGCTCACTCTAGGAGCAAAGTCTTCTAAGAAGTCCGATCTCTATTTTTTGATAACACCACACTTTGCCAGGAAAGAGGAAACACTTTTATTGAATTGCTAGTAGCCATACATGTGTATTAAGGCTGAACAGATATACAGAAGTATAAGAGGTTCAATGTAGTGCCAAGACCACTACGGGGAGAATTAGGAAAGTCGATGTGACTGATCTTCCTGGGCATTGCCCCCTGCCATGTCTGGAATAAAATATCTTGGATATTAAAAACTGATCAAGCATCTCTTAAAATTTCCAATTGAAGATTTATTTTATTTATTGATTTTATAGTGAAAGAGGACAGGAGAGAGAAATATAGATTTGTTGTCCCACCTATGTGGTAAAGATTTCAATCATATTACTACCCAAATCAATGGCAAGTTATTCTCACTCAGTGGAGGACCTAGTAGGTATTCAATCAAAATGAGGTCATAATTACTTGGGCATTACTAGTTCCTTAATTTTGTTAGGAGAGGATAAATAAATGAAATAAATGGCAGGGAACTTGAGAGATCATTCCATCAAACACTTGTTTTGGGAACATTTGCCAACCCGTGACAACACCTTGGTTAACACAAAAAGTCCTTGAGTCAGAAGGAAGTATGTTTTTCTAAGGATTTAGTAATTCCAATTTTATTTCTTAGAAAAAAACATGTTTGATTTTATTCATTAATTTATCTCTACCAGAGATATCACTAGATAAAGAAATATCACTAATACCATATGGCATAGAATAATAGAAAATAAATAAAATTGATAAAATATTTTTAGGAACAAAGAATTTCATTTTGCAACCACCTTTTCTTAATAAATATTATGAAAAGGACTCAAGTTATTTTGTAAAGTTATTAGAAAGCACTGGGGTTTGATAATACCCCATTATAGTTTAATGGTTATAAATGTAAAGAAAATACAATTAATTGAAGGAAATATAGGGAGTAATTATAAAGGTTGTATTGAAGAGCCAAGGGAATATCACCTTAATATTATCATGAGTGATTTTTTGGAAAACACTTTTAAAGTTTACACAAGTACTTTCACATTCAAGGACCCATCAGTTTTTCAAAATCAACCTTGGAGCCTGGAGTATGTTTGGCTCAATTTTTTCAAAAAAAAGAAATGGGGGTTTGATGAAGTTAAGTGACTTGCCAACATGTCACCTCTAAAAATGGTACCACTGTCCCATCTATTTTGGTTTCAGGTCTAGAATTTGGTGGTTTTGCTGCTGTTGTTTGTGCTAAATTGCATAGCGGTTGGGAACTATTGGAAGTTTGGGTTTGTTGAGAGCTCTGTTCAAGCCACACTCTCTAGGTCAGAAAGCCAATGTCTCCTAGAACTCCCATTGGCTAGAACTGATCACATGACCACAGCTATTGCAAAGGTGGCTGGGACGGTGTGCCTCTGGCGAAGCAAAATTGATTGAGCCAAATGTCCTATTGCCAACCAAGATGCGTCTCCTGAGATTAGGTACTTCGTTATCTCCAATAAAATTGGGGTCAGTTAGCTGAGATGACGTGGCCAGGCAGTGGTTGGGTAGATAGGGACCAGTGACTTCCACGGATGGTCTTTGTTTATGGTCATCACAATACTCAACTCCTGCCCCAGCACTTTCCATATGGAACATTCTCAATATGTAGGAATTCACTGAATTTGAACCAAAAGAAAATTAAGCTGGGGGGGTCTACCATGTCCAAGGGACCCCTCTTGCCCGATAATTTGAACGTATTTGTAGTAAACATTTTTGGAGCACTGTGGTGGGTGTTTTAGGTTTGGTTTCTCATTTCTGCAAACTGGTCTGGATGACCCCTCCCTTCCTCACTGGCTAACTCTGACCTCACAGTGAGAGTCACTCAGACACCACCCGCCACTGAGACTCACTGGCCCTCACCTGACCTCCCAGGGTCAGGTGTTTCTTCCCTGTTGCCACGTGTTCCCAAGGTCCTCTCCCCTCCTGCTCCCTCTCTTCTTCCCTCTTTCCTACCCCCTCTCTTTCCCTTGCTTCTTCCCTCTCTTCCTTCCTCCTCTTATTCTTTATGAATATATATATTTTTTAAAAACACAATTTTGTATGTCTTCCCACCTTTTTGCCTGCCTGATTGGATACCCATCAGCTTGGAGAAAGGCAGGGATCAACTTTTGTCCTGTCTCAGGTCCGGCCCTGCACAGTGCACGAGTCTTGAAGAGCACCTGTGTCTCCAGTGCTGGGCAGTGATCTGCCTGTGGGCACTAGGAGTTTGGATCGGAACCCACACCCTGGATTGTTCTGTCCACTTCAGAACATGGCTTCATGGCTGCTAAGGATGCCCCCACCAGGGGTGGTCAGCGAGAGCAAAAGCCACCACAAAGTCCAGACCCAAAGCTGCCGGCCGACCCCAGGCAGGCAAGGTCCCGGAGCCCCTGAGCTTGTCTTAGCCCAGAACCATCAGCAGCTGGACTCTCCCAGAGCGCCCAGCCTGGGAAGCTCCATCTCCCCGGCCCTGAGCCCACATCACAGATGCCGCGTCACCCCTCCCAGCCCTGCAGCCTTCGCTCCCTGTCCCATCCCCACGCTTCACCGGCCAGGATTGAGTGGCAGCTCGGCTTGGAAAGCAGGTGTCCTGGAAGCGAAGCGAGCCTCTCAGGCAGCGCATTAGGTAGTGTCCGTCCCGGGGGAGCCCCAAGGCTCCCAGCTCCAGCAGCCCCAACAGTTCCTCCCTCCGAGGAGGGAGGGGGCAGGGGGTGGGAGGGCCAGGCCTGCCAGGCCTGCACCAGATGTTTGGGAAAGTTGCCAGGCTGCAGCAAAGAAAACCGCTGTTAATTTATCTAAGGTGTAATAAGTATTGATGGAGCCCCTCTCTCGCGCCTTTGTATACTAGAAAGGCTCAAATCAAAGGTGACCCCGGGCATCCGTGTGCAGTGTGGGTGGGGCAAGGGAGGTCTCAGAGCGCTGCCCTGGGCACCTGCGGGTGGGCTCTCTTCCTGGTTCTTCCCCTGACTCCTCCGCAGCCTGAGACCCTCCTTAGCATCGGTGAGGTCTGCGTCCTCTGTTGTAACAGGAGAGAGGGAGGCCAACACCCTCTCAGAAGCCTGTCTCAGGCCTGTAGCTGGATGGAAAGAGTGAAACCCCGGACTCCAAGTTCTAGTTATCCCTAAGGACACATCTTAGAACAGAGAGGGGAGGGGAGAGAAGGAAGAGAGAGGGAGGAAGGGGTGGGAAAAAGGAAGGGAGGGGGCAAGGAGCCTTGGGAACATCTCACCCCGGGAGACCTGGGATGGCCAGTGAGGTCTCAGTGGCAGGCAGGTGTCTGAGTGGCCTCTCAACCTGAGGTAGGACTTGGCCAGTAAAGATGGGCCTTAGCCCTGGCCTCAAGTTGTGACACAGCTCAAAACACCTCGGAGGTCCTAATCCAACCCCTCACACTACAGAGGGGTAAACTGAGGCTTGGAGGGATGGCTCTGGCCATCGTCAGTTGGGGGCAAAGCCTGACCCAGACCCAAGGCTCCTGGCTCACAGACCCAGGTCTGGCCACGCCCCACCTGCTAGCCCAGAGCTCGCCACCTGGGCGAGCTCATGTGTCAGGGTGCCTTTGCCTTTGCCAGCGGAGACCAGCTCAGGAGGGAGGGAGGAGGGTGCTGTGTGAACTGCTCAAGAGCGAAACACGAAAGGAGCTGAGGTGAAACTTGAAACAAGACGAGCTGACTGTGTTCTGGCCCCAAGGAAGCCGTGGGCTGGCTGGCCTTTGCCCCGGGGCTGGGAGCCCTGGCCAGCGCCTTTGATGGGGCCAGCCTCTGGGCCCAGCTCAGCAGTTTCTGCGAGTTTCACCCCCATGACCAAGCCCGGCTCAGGCCAGCTTTCATGCAAAGCGCAGAGCTCACCTAGCGCCCAGCTCAAAGCGAAACATGGGGCCGTGAGCATTCACACAGCCTGAAACCAGACGGGAGAGGCTTTGCATGAATTCCCTCCAGCTCACCAAAGCTGCCTCCGGCCCTGCAATCCGCTTCCCCCTCTCAGTCTAAATGTACTTTGCAAGTCTCCTTGATCTCAAAGGCAGGGCCCTATGCAGGAAGCAGCACTGGGGTCTCAGAGACTAACGCTGTGCATCCTCTGGCTGTTGACTTCACATCTCTGGACACTGTGAGTGGATTAGTGAAAGACAGTATGAGTGGTAGTATAAGCAACAGAAACTTAGTGATTTCTCGTTATCTGCCTATCAGCTGTGATGTTTACTCAAGATCTCTTTAACTCTTTGTATAGCATTGCCCTGCCCAGACAGTTGACATCTGCATTTTTAACAGCTTTATCGAGATAGAAACTACATATGCGAAAATCCACCTGCTTCGAGGGTACTAACATCTTCCCTTTAGAGATGAGAAAACAAATGCTCCAAGAGGTCTAGCTCAGCAGAGGCCTCAAGCAGCAGGCTTTTCTCTGAAAAGGCCTTTGCTTTGAGGCCAGGGGGTCTCTGTCCCAACTCCCCCAGTCTGTGCCAGCAGCTCCAGAGCAGCCTCAGATGTTGTAGAAGCAATGGAGTGTGGGTGTGTGCCAATAAAACTTTATTTACAAAGGGAGGTGGCCGGATGGATTTGTTGGCCCCTGGGGCACGGTGCTCCCTGCTTAAATCACTACAGTTATTGTCCACAGCCTTCAGATGACATCTTTTTCTTCTTTCTTTTCTCCTTTTTCTTCTAGGTCTCAACTTAAATGCTGCTTCTTCAGAGAGCCCTTTTAGAAGGTCTTGCGTTCTCACTTATTGCCTTCCAAACACGTCTCTCTTCCCGCGATCCTTTGATTAATGTGTGCCTTGTACTGTGTTTCCATTGGTTTTCCTCACCAGAGTGTAGAATCCATGGGCACAGGGATGGGGGTCCCTTGCTCTCCAGCCTCCGTGGCTGGTACCAAGGGAATGCCAGACACATCTGTGAAATGAACGGATGCTGTGCCCAGGCCCTCCTTTCCAAGTTCACTGTCCATGCTCTGAGCATCTTCCTACCACCCATCCAGGGGGTCCTTTGGTTCCCCTGGTAAAACTCCTGGACCCAGGCAGGTGCCTAGAGCATCTCTTAATTCTCCTCCTTTCATCTCTTGTAACCTGACAGACAGCTCACTTGGTTAGTGAAGACACGTGTCTTCAAATGGTATCAATAGTTTAGGTGATTTGGGCAATATGGTTTAAAATCATCTTTTTAAATCCCTCACCTCCAATTTTTTGTTTGTTTGTTTGTTTGTTTTGTGTTTTTTTAAATCCTCATCTGAGGACATGCTTAAAGAGAAGGAAGGGAGGGAGAGAGAGAGAAAGAAAGAGAAGAGAAAACATTGATCAGTTGCCTTCTGTACTCTGCCCCAACTGGGAACTGAACCCACAACCCAGGTATGTGTCCTGACCAGGATCAAACCAGTAACCTTTCTGTGCACAGGGCAATGCTCAATCAGCTGAGCCACTCTAGCCAGGCCCTCCAATTGTTTTAGAAATTGAGAGATGATCTGCAATGTGGGAATCGAGCTACCACAAGAGCAACTGCCTTGCAAAGACCGAGGCAAATGCAGACATCGCCGCCTGATGCGTGGGGACCACAGGAGAGCCTCCTGCCCTGCACAGACAGCCCCTGGCCCTTCTCTCATCTGCAGGAGAGAATGCAAAGACCCTCCTGGCTCTTCATGCATTTCTTTGCAAGTTGCCTGAACTACCGTTTCATCCTGGAAACATTTCGAAATGGTGCACGTGCTCATTGTTTTTGACCCTTTCTCTCCCTTTTTGCTCATTGAAACCTGCTTGAAAGACTGAGGGCGGGCTGCCAACTTCCCTAAGCCTGCGCAAAAAAAGAAAGAGAAAGAAAGCAAACCTCTGACAAACGTGCTTAACATGCAGACAATCATTCACTTCCATTTCTCCATTTCCTTCTTTGAGTATCAGGCGAGGGCCTTGCTGGGCTTTCCTGTGAGCTCTTGATCCACACGTTACGGGAGTGGCTTTACTCTAGATCGGGAAGTAAACATGGGTCCTGCCCACAGGTGAAAGTATAGCCCTGGCCAACCTTTGCTCTCTGCGATGTGTGCGCACCTGCTGGGAGGAGGATGAGGAAACAAATCAATGAATGGTCCTGTCTTAGCATCAGTGTCCTGGCAACTCTTTGCTGCTGACTAGGCCCCATTGTCCACCATTGGAAACAGGTTGGAAGAGTGGCCGGTGTCCTGTGTGGAACCCCGTCTCCCTGGGTTTGCCTCCTGGCTTCCTCGCTTGCTCTCAGTGGCACACCAGCTGAGGCTTTAACGTCTTAGATCTTCAGCTTTTCTGTAAGGGATGTGAGAAGGTTCCCAGCCCTGCAGGCTGACCGTGGCCAATAGGGATGTAGTACCTTTAAGGGGGTCAGTGCCCAGCTGTCCCAGGGAAGGCCTTCCACAAAAGGGAGCAGGCATCGGTACAGCGTTTCCTTTAGCCTGCGGCCTTGGCTGCGCAGAGTTAGCCTGCACACCGTGCATGCAAAACACCCATATGTTTGATGTGAGCTCCGGGGTCTGCGACCGACCGTGATTTCCAAAGCAGATGTTATTAATCTTCTGAACAGTGCACACCAGCCATGATGTCATTCAGGGCTGACAATGGATGGGCTGCCTCGCTCCCTTTTGGAGATAATTATTTTGAAGCGGAAGGAGAGGCTGGTGTGTGCGGGTGGGGGCCAATCTGTCCAGAGGACCAACCCGGTGGCAGGCAGCCTGTCGTGAAAACGCGAACATAGGCAGGGTCCCCAGAGCTCAGCACTGAGCAGACACGCACCGTGGGATGCTGCCAATCAGGGCGAAGGTCCCCGTGGACCCCAGCGTGTCCTGTCTGTGCCCATGGAGGACGGTGATGACAGAGACACCGGGTCCCCGGAGAGCCTCCGGTGGCGGGCACGCTTCCTAGTGCCCGAGCCCAGGCTTGGGAAAGTGCAGGGAGCTATTTCCTGCTTCGACTCACCTAGAAATGAGGTTCTGTTGTCGCCACCCACAAAGCCGAGTAACCCCCAGACATGAGCAGAGGCCGCTGCGTGCCTCGTAGACCTGATGGAAGG
The DNA here is from genome assembly GCF_028538775.1 of Myotis yumanensis. Classification (NCBI taxonomy): domain Eukaryota; kingdom Metazoa; phylum Chordata; class Mammalia; order Chiroptera; family Vespertilionidae; genus Myotis; species Myotis yumanensis. The sequence goes on from NW_027223752.1 coordinate 12,211,991, forward strand.
TAAGTGCCCAGGTGCCAGTCACCAGACCTCAGTCCCCGAGAGGGAGGTCAGGCAGGCGCTATGTCTGTTTGGCAGCTGAGGGTCCAGAGAACGAAATGACATCATTGAGATCAGAGAGGCAGAGGTGGCGGGAATTGTATCCAGTTACTCTGATGTCAAACCAAGCAGGTCCCACCATAGCCTACCTGCCCCTCCCCCAGGCGGGGGTGGGGGTGATGCTGAGGGCCTTTCAGGGGGCAGCCTGCGGAGAGTGCGCTGTATGTCCTATATGCACAACAGTAATTCCAGGCAATGATAATTATGCCCGTTTTATAGCTGCGGAAACAGAGTCAGCGACCCAAAGTGACTTCCAGAGATCTCACGCCCAGGCCTGTGGGCTCCATGTCCAAGCTCCACATCTAAGCGATGGCTCTTCCGCGGTGGCTCTTCCACGGCCCCTGCCCCTCTTCGTGTGCGGGCTTCCCCCAGGCTTCCACCTCTGTCTCTCCCCTGGATTGAAGGGAACTCCCACCATAGCTCCTTCCCACCACCTGCCATTGGTGGTTTCCTTCCGACAAGGGTTCTAAGGCTCTGAAACAGCTGAGGGTCAGCCCCTGGGAGGGCTGGGCTTGGAGATGGTGGGGGCAGGAGGAGGAGAGGGTGATAGGCCGGCGGGGGCGGGTTCCCAGGTGAGCACCTCGGCACAGTCAGGTAATAGCAGTGGCCGAGCTCTATGTCAGCACAGAGTCCCATGTCTCCCTTTGAGGACCACACAGTCCCCAGCCATTGGTGTGGGGTTCAGACGTGCTAATAATCTGAGAGGAGACGCACCCCTCCAGTTTGTAGCTGGTTCCTCGCTCCATTCCACCCTCACCCTCTCCACAGGCCAGTCATTCGTTCAGTTGTGCTTCTGGACATAAAGGTCCTTTCACACTGCCAGGGACTCTGAGGTGCCAACAGAGGCAACCCCAGAGGCTGGACACACACACACACACACACACACACACACACACACGGCTGCAGCCAGGCTGGCCAAGTTCAAGGGCGCCATTCAGGACTTGGTCTGCACTTTGCCGCTGGCATTTCATTATGAGAATGCATAGTTGGCCCTCATAAGTCATGGGTACGAATAAGCAAGTGAGCCAGCAACAACTCTGCCATCCACACAGCAGCCCACACGTGGAGAAGCGGCATGTATTCAGTGCAGCTCCTGAGACGCGGGGCATCGTGACAGAGCCAGCGGGCCGAGCGTGACTGTGCACCCGACGTGTGGTCTCAAATCCACTAGACAGATGTGTCCACCCATTTGTGCCTGACAATAACGCTAGCAGGCAGTTTTATTTTTGTTTGTTTTTAGTTTACGGAGAGGACACTGAGGGCCAAAGAAATAAGATAAACTGCCCTTTCTTTAGCTGAGCTATGACTTGAACCTGACGCCATGGAATTGGTTCTTTCTGTATCCCACACATTTCAAACCTTTATCTTCTTCTTCCCCAACCACAGTTTTAGGCTAAACTGAAATTTCTCAAACATATTCCAGCTGAGTTCAAAATGTGTAAGGACCTACTATGTAGCAGGCGCTGGGTTAGTGACCATGTATGTTCACTCACTTAATATTCACACAGCCCCTGGCATCCGTGTCATCAGAACCCGATGTCCCAGGTCGGGAACTGAGGCACAGAGGCTGGAGGGTCTGCCCAAGGTTGTTCACCGGTTAGTGACACAGCTTGGATTTGAACCCAGAGAGCCTGGCCCCCAAGGACTCCACAGGGCTATGCAGCAAATTAGAATCTGATTCACAGCCTCTCCATTTGCCATCCCCCTACCCCCTGAAGGAATTTTTTTAGGGTTACAGAGCCTGACGCACCCCCATGCCCTTTCCTGAGCTAATGCACAGACAGCACTCTCCATAGCGCGCTCCTGATGGCAGGTGTAGCTGGATTCGTTTCCCGCTGCTGCCCTAACAAATCACCATGAACCTGGTGCCTTAAACAACATCCCTTTAGCTGTGGGACATGTACACTATGGAATACTATACAGCTCTAAAAGGGATCGCTTACCCTTTGGGACAGCATGGCTGGACCTGGAAAATCTTATTCGAAGTGAAATTAGCCAATCTGAGAAAAACAAATGTCACATGATCTCACTTATTTGTGAAATCTAATGAATCAACCAAAAAAATAAGACCTGAAGGATGGCGGCATGGAACAGACTGACATACCTCCATGTGGGGCTGGGAGGATGAGAAGAGATAACCGAAGAACTTATATACTTACATGCATAGCCCATGGACACACGCAATAGGATGGTGAAGACCTGGGGTGGTGGTGTAGGGGCTGGGAGGAGGGAGATAAAGGGGGAGAAATGGGAGATATCTGTGATACTATCAACAATAAAAATATATATTAAAACAACAACAACATCCTTTATCCTCTTACAGGTCTCTAGGTCAGAAGCCCAATAGGACAGGTCTCACTGGGCTCCAACCCCAGAGCAGGGGTGCGTCGGTCCTGGAGGGGTCAGGGTGGAATTCATCCCCCGTCTTTCCCAGCCTCTCGAGGACATGGCCCTCCTGGCTCTGGGCCCCCTCCTCTGTTTTCACAGCCAAGACGCAGCCTTGCTCTGGGCCCTGCTCCGGGCTCATCTCTTCATCCCCTCTCAACTGGGAAAGGCGCTCACTTTTACGGGTTCATGTGATTCAGCGGATGACCAGGGTCCCCTCCCATCTGAAGGCCCTTCTCTTTTGTCATGTCTGCAAGGTCTCTTCTGTTGGGGTTTTGGGCTTAGAGAGGGACAACTTTCAGGGTCCATTCTGCTTCCTTCCATTTGTAGATTTTAATTTGGATCCAGGCAGCTCTTGTGGGATCAGGACGTGAGAATCAACCCATCCGTTGGGAAAGTCTTCATGTTCATGAATCCCGAAAACATGTGAATGCCTGGCCCCCGAGGGCTGTTCACCCACTACTGTTAATCTCACACGATCATCAGCATTCATATCCTCCCCGTATGAACTAGCATCTGCCCATCAATGCTGACATTTTCCACATCCCTCGCTTGCTTGGCTGAAAGGAGGCCACGGGTGCGGAAGGACGCTGTGAGCCTGGAGCCGTGCAGTGCGGGCGCATTCAGGAGTCCCGCCGATGCGGCCTCAGGAGCGGGTTCTGGGGGCTGGAGGAGGCCCAGAAATACGTGCAGAGGGGCCTGGCCAGCATCCCTCTTGCGAGGACTCAAATGGGCGCGGAGGATCGGAACTTAATTTAGGCTTACGGAAAGGTGATGATTTTATGGCTTTCCAGATTTATAAAGCTACTGGCAGTTCCAGAGGGATGGCTTACTAAGGCTGCAATTGTTGCCCACGGCCAGCCGAGCCGCTGACGTGCTGTGGGGAGGGGAGAGGTCCTCCCTCCGGACAGGCGAGGGGACGCCACCAGCCCTGGACGTTCCACACCTGGGCCCTGAACACGAGGGCGGGGCTGGTGGAACTGTCTCAGGGGAGAAAGAACAGGGAGAGGGAGGAAGGAGCCCTTCCCTCTGCGTGTGCAGGGCTGTGCGGCCTCCTCCACTGCCTGGGCCTCATAAAGGGAGCCGAGTGGAGGTGGTGGGATCTCAGGGCCTTGTGCCTGGGACCCACGCCCCTTTCTCTCAGCAGCCAGCACCTCGAGAGAGGCTGGTGTTTTGCTCTTCCGTCCCCTGGCTGCACTGCCCGCCACCATTGCATCTACAAGCGAGCTCACTGTCCTTCCGATGAGTGAGTCTTGTCTCATTGTAAGGTTGCCTGGCTCTCCCAGGATCTTGTGAAGATGCAGATCAGGAGTCAGTAGGTCCGGGGCTCTGACTCTTGGCTGAGGGACCCACTGTGAGGGGGGACAGCTCCACCCTGCTGGCTCCTGCAGCTCTGTCCACGCCCCGGCCCGGGCTCCGCTGCCCCTCAGCTGCCTTGGCCTCAGCTCCGCCGCTGATGGCTGTGGGGCTCCTCACGTAGAGCGCTCCAGCTGCCCGTGATGGGGACACTGAGGACTCGCCCCAGCAGAGAGGGCTTTGCACCGTCAGGCTGTGTAGCGGGCAGCTCCCACCTGTTCACAAGGTTGGGGCCCTGGAGGAGAGGGCGCCCCACGGAAGGGGAGGGCAGACTCTGGTGGCCCAAGGATGATTATGTGTGCGCTGGCCCCTCCCCCTGCTGTGCGTGTCCCACAAGCTCTGAGAACCGGCACCAGGGGCTGTTTATGTGCAGGAGGTCGCGCTGGGGGTCTCAGCGAAGGGCCCCTCAGGACGGCCGTTCCACTGCAGTAAAGGCTGTCCCTCTGCTGTGTGGGGCAATGAGGCCAGTGTTCCCAGGAGCAGGTGGACATGCGTGTCCACCTGTGGTTCCTCTGGCTTCGATCCGGTCTGTCTCAACACTGCGGCCCAGTCTGACTCTCCCAGCACCCACTCTTCATCCCCCAGGACCTCCACTTTGGTGGACAAGTTCATGACCGGACAGCTCGAATGGCTGCTGGGTGTCAAGTCTAAGGAAGTAAGTCGCCAAGAAGTCTCAAAGGAGCCTGGGTTTGGGAATCAGGCAAGTCCAAGTTCAGAGCCCTCCTCGTTGCTGAGGTCCTGGCGAAACCCCCAAAACTCCCCAAGTCTCAGTCCCTCCCTACCTCCGAGAAATGGGCTGCTGGGAGGATTGCATGAGAACATGGAGGTTTCCCCTTTCACCTGGCATCTGGCTGGGAGTTTGGATTTTGACCCCCACGCCCAGTCCCCTGGTTCTGGCAAGCGCCGGAGGAGCCCATGCTGGTGCATTTTTGCCCGTCTCTCTCTCTCTCAGCTCTGTGGCCTGGATACCCCTGACCCGGGGGCTTCATCAAGTTCTGCTTTTCACAAGTCCTAACACTCCCATTTCGAACCAGAAACTGCCCCACCATCTGTGTCGTTGCTACTGTCAATCTATTGGACTCACGTTACATGGGACAAATTTCACATTTCACCCATGAGAACTTAATCGGGTTTGCATGCTACGCAGAGACCCACGGTGGAAAATGCATTTCAAAATCACGTGCCACTGCATTTTGAGGCCGAGTAGTTTAGAAATCTGACTGCGAGAGCAAACGTGGGCAAAGGGCGAATAAGCCACGCTGACCCCTCATACCCGTGAGTGACATGGAGGGCACATTCACCCAGAGGGAGCCCAGTGGTGTATCATGAGATCACCTCGAACATCCTCATCACTCACAACAGAGAAGCGATCGGACTCTGCTATTACTGCCCATACCAGCAGTGTGCAGCTTCCTGGCACTACAGCTGCAAAATACAATTGCAGGGATGTGTACATTGTTGGAAACTTACAAACCATGCCTCTGTGACTTGGGTAAAGTAGAGAAAAGGGCCTCCTTGGATATGTACACGCTTTGAAAGGGACCCCCCCTTAGGTTAGGTTTAAAGTCCGGGATAAAGCACACTGTCTGATTCACAACTATAGACGATCTGCCCTCATGCCCAGGCCCCTCCTCCATGCTGCATAGAGCACTAGAAACATCGCAAAATACCGTCTCATATGGCACATTGACGCACCGCCATGCCTTCACACTCTGCAATATCGCCGAGTATCATGTTTGCTCACAGTTATCACGTTGTCCATTTTCTAATCTAATTCCTAATCTTGAAAACGTGACCCTGATTTCTGTTTCACCGGAGGCGTAATAAGATCCCGTTTCCCTGTTTTATCCTCGATTTTCCTTGGTTATCGCAGTGTCATCATCTATTACTGTTTATGGTCCCTAATGTACATCTTGACGTCCAGGGCATATACTGTACAGCTCAGTGAAAACAGGCTAACAATTCGTAAGGGCTGGAGAGTGGTGGAGTTGTCTTGCGTCATTTCTTCATAAAGTCTGTGACAACGCAGTGGCTTCTTGTTCATTCAGACATTTCTTGTTTGGTGGCTCTGTGCCAGGCTATGTCTTAGGTCCCAGGGTTGCAGGGAGGAAGGGGACCCAGCTCTCCCTGTGCAGAACACAATGTCTTCTGGGGGTGACCATTGTGGGAGCAGAAAGCACAACGTTGAGAGATTCAGGCTAAGCCTCACCATCGCGTCTGACTTTGGAGACCACAAAAGGTTTCCCATTTATTTGCTCATTTGATTTCTACATTAGAAGGTGCAGGGGTGCAAGTCGACAGAAGGCCAGCGTTTGTGTCGGCGGGAGATCAATCACTAGCTGTGTGGCCTTAGGCCAAGCCCTTACCCTCTCTGTGCCGTGTCCTGGTGGTCTGTCAGGGCTTCTCTCTGTGGTCTGTTATATACAATATTTCTGGATGCACTGTCCTGTAGCAAGGAATCAGATATCCCCCCAGAGCAAGTGTTTACTTTGTCCAGTTGTCTCTATAGACTTGGGAGGTTTGCTCAAACCTGTTTAGCAATGTGTTAAGGTTGCTGCTCAACACATTTCTGTCCATTGAAGAACGGATTCTGGCAAGTTCCCTGGCCTAGCATGACCACACCCTTGCTGGACGCTGGTCCTGCCCCTTCCAGGCTGTCCTCCACAGGAGGACAGGGTTCCAGGAGTGGTTTTTCTTCCCCTTTCCCCTCCCCACCCTGCTATTCCTGCAGGACATCCTCCATCAGTCCCCCTAGTGACTTTGCAGGCATTCAAATCCCTTTACAATTTGGCCCAGCCTACCCTTAGAGCTGCATCTCCAGGCCATTCCTCAAACAACCCCTCCTGCCCCTCGGGGACCACAACCTTGACCTCTCTGCTTGATTGGTCTTCCCCCAACAATGGGGGAGAGGGGAATGTCCCAGCTACAACAGGGTCAGCAAACTCAACCCCCGAGGGCCAAATTCAGCCCACTGTCTGGGTGTGCAGCCCATCAGCTAAGGAAGGTTTATGGTTGAAAAAAGTAAATATATATTTCACGATACGTGAAAATTATAAGAAATCGACATTTAGTGTTTATAAATAAAGTTTTATTGGCTCACAGCATGCCCATTCACTTGCCTGTTGTCCACATCAGCTTTCGTGAAGCAACAACAACAGAGTTGTCCGATTGTGACACAGACTGTGGGCGTTGAAGCAGAAAATAGCCACGCGTTGGTTCTCTACCGAGGAAAGTCAGCTGGCCTCTGATCTCTATACTCACAGTCCTTTGTACAAGATGCACCTTTCCTGGCCGACAGGTACGCGCGTGTTTATGTGCATCTTATCTCGCCCCGGCTGCCACGCCGCTCTATTCTGTTTTGCGCCCCAGCCTCTGACACAGCCTGACTGGGCAGGATGAGCATTGTGTTTGTGGAGCTGCCTCTGCTGGTTGGGCCACGGTTGGCTCCTTAGCTGCCCTTAGTGTAGCAGCCAGGCGGTTGGTTAGTGCATCTGCCCAGAGGCGGTGTGTGGATCTGAGTTTACAGATGCAGTTTTCACACCAGCCAAGGGAGGGAGTCGGTCCAGCTCCAGTGAGCGGGTCCTTGTGATTGGCTATTGAATAATGAGCATCGTGTTAGGAATTCCAAGTTCATGACCATAACAGAGGAAAGAGGCCTGAGCTCTTTTCTCAAGACGTTTACCCGTGAGGCAAAGGCAGATGCTAGTGGATCATTTCCGCGTTCTTTTAGTTAAGTCTGTGTCTTTCGAGAGGAACTGAGAGAGGCATGATTTCAGAAGCGGAGGGGAATTTACGGACCCTTAGATTCAGGTCTGTCTTCTGGCCATTCTCAAGCAAATCCCTTGACTTTACTCATCTCGATCTTCACATTTGGAAAATGGGCTTTAAGGTAAAACAGATCAGGTCTGAAGTCCATTTCAGCTCTAATCTATAGATTTATACTTTTTATTCTACTATTTTATTTGACTTTGATAGATGTCTTTCGAACCAGTGGCATGCATTTTTAATATACAGGCATATAGCTATTCTAAAGGCATTATTCAGAGTCTCTGTATCATAAGACCCAAGGGAAACCCCTCTAGCTTAAAAAATCCTAGAAGAACCCTAACAGGTTTCGCTAAGTGGATAAAGCATCGGCCTGCAGACTCAAGAGTCCCAGGTTTGATTCCAGTCAAAGGCATGTACCTTGGTTGCGGGCACATACCCAGTAGGTAGTGTGCAGGAGGCAGCTGATCAATTTTTCTCTCTCATCGATGTTTTCAACTCTCTATCCCTCTCCCTTCCTCTCTGTAAAAAATCAATAAAATATATATATTTTTTAAAAATCCTAGAAGACATAAACAAAAGACCCTCCACATCTGTGAGAAGATACGGCTAGATTTCGAAGTTCGTTTTTTTTAATTACCAAATCACTTCAGACAGTTTCCAAATGTAATCAGAACAATATGGTGTGACTCTTGATGCTGGCTTCTACAATTAGTGTGTTATTAATTAAACTCTTGAGTAATATAATAACTTGACGGTGAAAGCCCCTCTTTGCATTTAAAGTACATGCTAACTGTGGCTCCAGTTATAAATAAACTCTATGGCTATGGGCTTTGAAGATTTAATTATTCAGAGCAAATTATTCAATCGATGCTCTGTTCTGGAGAGACGCGTCCTGAATATTCCAGTGGGTTCCAGTAGGAAGGTGTATGTAAGCGGCGTTCCACATAGGGGGCCTCCTTGCCCATCTCCCTGGCCCCACCCTCCCCATCCTCTTTATTGCTCCACCTGAACATGCAAGCGGGGCCTCCAGGTCTGCCCCATCCACCCCACCACCTTCACTCTGTGGCTGCTGGGACGAACCCACACTGAGCATGATTCGAGCATGCCCGCTTACTCACTGCCAAGGATTTCCAGAACGTTCGGAATGACTTTCAAGCCCCCAGCTTCATGCACTCACCCTTGTGATGCCTCACCACCCCCCACAGGGCTATCTCCTTGACGTCTTAGCTCATATTCACCTTTTGCTCCACTGCCCTGAACCCAGCAACACTTCTTCAATGAGCAGCACTGTGTCCTGTTGGCCTGGCCGGTGTGGCTCATGGTTGAGCATCGACCTATGAACCATGAGGTCACTGTTCGATGCCCAGTCAGGGCATATGCCCAGGTTACAGGCTTGGTCCCCAGTAGGGGTCATGCAGGAGGCAGCAGATCCATGATGTTTCTCTCTGATCATTGATGTTTCTATCTCTCTCCCCCTCTCCCATCCTCTCTGAAATCAATAAAAAAATACTTTTTTAAAAAACAAAATGGTGTCATGCCTCCAATCCTTGGCACGTGCAATTCCTTTTCCCTGGAATGCTATTCCCTCTGCGGGGAGTTCCTGTTTGTCTTGCACACCCAGCGCTGCTCATTTCAGCCGCGGAGAGCTGCAGGGAGGATATTTCCAGGACACACAGCAGGACAGCATGGCAGCAGCGAGCAGGACGTCACTGAAACATCTGGGACCGCCTCAGAGGAGGACGAGAACCCCAGGCCAGGCCGGCTACTTACACCCATGCGGGGTTCCAGTCCTAGTCACGCCGCCAAGGCCATTGGCTTCTGTGACGTGAAGGCGTGGCCTGACTCAGTTCAGGGTGTGTGACGAGAAGGTAAGGACGTCAGGTACAGAACGTACCTCAAGAAGACGGTCCAAGGAAATGAAGAACACACACGGATTGCCTGGGAAAAGGCCAAGAGGTCTGGCTGCCCTGAGAATGGTCTAGAAATATGGTTCCGAAGACTTAAAAGAGGAACTGGCCCTCCCTGGTTGGGGAAATCCTCAAAGCCTTCCTAGAGGCAGCAGCACTTGTATTAAGCAAGCAGGACCAGTTCCACTAGTCTGACCTCTAAGTATCCCCGGCTGATCTCTGCACATCAGGGAGGAGTCACTGCCTACCCCCGGACCACCTAGCTGTTACTCATATCAAAAGTGCCTTTTTTGGTTTGTTCAAGGGGCTATCTTGACACAAAGTAGTGATTTCCAAACTTCCATCTCTAAGCTAGCCACCTTTCACAACTTCTGCTACATGGAATCTATCATTTACACCATTATTTCGTTATTATTTCCTTGAATATAATGAAATTATGTTATTTTTTTCTTACTTGGATTAATTTATCTGCACACGCTCTATCTTATATTTTTTAAGGGGACAACAGCATCCCAGGCCATCAGTGAGAGAGGAGGGTAAGATAAAGACAACGCGAATAAAACACTGCTACGGGATTCTAGCTCCATGCTGCTGCCTGCCCAGGCTGGAGCCTGTGGCTGGCCGTCTCTCTGTGAAGAGGGCAGATTAGGAGTCTGTGTAGGAAGATTTTAAAAATATACATACAGATGGGCCCTACCTTGAAGCTTTCTCCCTGAAGCAATGGAAATGAAGTAGAAATGACAGATGTTTTTAGTGATGCGATTCGGAGCTGACGCCATTTCCAGGCACTGACTCCAGGCATCCTGTCCCCGTGTGGGGGGCTGTGTCCTGGGAGAGGCGTTGGCAGGAAGGAAGGAGCGCTGGGCCCGCATCTGGAGACCTGGGTCTCTGGCCAGGTTGGCCGTGCTGGTCGTGGAACCCCTGCCCTTGTGGGACATAGGGTTCCACACCCAAAGGTCCTTGATGCTTGCTCCTATCCACAAGCTTCACGCTTAGACAATGTCCCGGATTCAAATTGCCCATGGTGTTTATTTATGCTTTGTGTTTACAGGATTAATATGTAAAAGTTTCTACCATGTTTTCCGGGTCTAATAATTTCGTTGTGGCTGCATTGCCAATAAGAACCTTTCTGGCCTCGGTAGCCTGGCTGGCCGTGGCTCTTGATCAAGAAACTTTTGGCATGAACCCATGGTCTCCCTAGGAGTTTTGGACCATCTCCACCAGCAAGGACTTCAGGCCTGAACCACATGTCTCCGCGGAAGCTTTGGACAGCACCGAATGTCCACTAATTGAACCCCTGAGAGGCAGTTTCCATGTGTCCAACATGACGAAACAAGGAAAGTTATGTTAATTTCCATGGAGTCGTGCATGCATTACCTTTTAAATACCCATTGCGCACCTACTATGTGTGAGAACTTTTCCTGGCCTCCGGGCAGCTCTGAGGAGCAGGTGCGCTCTTGGATGTAGCAACAAAGTGGGATGGAGAGGCAGCCACGACCGTTACCATAATAGTAAGTTTTAAAAATGTGCTCTTCCTCCTCCACCTGACCACACCACACCAGGGAAGGGCTTTCTCGGCCCAGAAGTCTGGGAAAGCTTGAGCTCAAAGCTCTTCTGGTGCCCTAAGGCCTGGTCCTGAAGTCCCTGGCATGGCACTGTCTCTGATGCCCTGGCCCATACATCAGGGCAGGCACTGTCTCTTTAAATCTGGGCCAACCGCAATTAATACGCGTGCGAGATAGATAAGATCATGTGCAGGAGAGAACAGCTGAAGGGCAGTCAAAATATTTTAACACTGGAACCACACTTCAAATTTAAATTTGGTTTTACTCCGCCTGCTTTATTATCTGAACGGGACAAATGGAAGCGCGATGAACTTCAGAGGTCCGACCAGCTCGAGCCTGGAACTCCTCATGCTGTGGGGAGGGAGTCTGGTTGCTGCTCCCAGCACTTTCTGGGCAGGAGCTGATTAGCAGAGAGCTCTGGACCTAGGGATCCGAGGCTTGGGGCTGGCCTCACCTCTCACCCTGGTGTGCCTGCCCTTCGATAAGCTTCCTCTGCTCTCAGCTTGTTTTCTCCGCGGTCGACTGTGGATGGAGCCTCCTGCCTGTCTAGGTCTCGAGGGCCCCTGTCAGCTGTAAGGAGTGTGTCTCGGACGGACCTGGACAGCATGGAGAGAAGACAGGTCAAGCCCAGCCTTTCAAGTGTCCTGGGATCTCGCCCCAGCCCATCTTCCTCACAGAATAGTCTTCACTTTGTCTTGGCTCTTTCCAAAGGAAAGGCTTCCGGATGCCTGCACCCCGGCCTGCACACCTCTGTGTGTTCCAGCTGGGCTTGTCTCCGCAGGCTGCAACATGCACTTGTCCCTGTAGCCTTTTCAGATTCCATCCGCCGGCAATGACCTCCCCTCCTCACCCCCCCCCCCCCCCCCACTGTACACTCCATTGGCACATTAATGGAAGAGTTAGTGCAAGAGCCTGAGTCCTGCCGTGGAGTTAGCTGCTTGTCAGTAGGAGTGTCTGCCGGGGACCCTCCAGGAGTGAGAGTTGCACTCTCCTCGTGTTTGAGTCCCTGTGTATTCCAGGGTGTGTTTGTTACAGCAGCGAGCATCACCTTGTGCAATCTTAAGGAAGCCAGCTCCTCTGGGGCAGGCAAGGCCCCTGCTCCAAGCCTGTCTCCCACTGCCTGGTCATTGTGGCTCACTTGGATGGGTGTTGTCCCATGTAAATTTGCATGTACATGGCCACAGTACCTAGTGGCTCTCATGATGGAAGGGCAGCTCTGGAGGGACAGCAGCCAAACGGGTGACCATTTGGGCCATGATGATAGTGGGGGTGAGTGATGGTGCCCCAGCCCTGGGCCTGATGGAAGCCCTGGATGTGGTAAGAAGTTGTCACAGCACCGTGGATAGGCTCCCAATAGAGAGAAGAGGGAGGAGGATTCCCTTAAGGCTGCTGGCCCTGCAGTGGGAGAGATGGAGTCGCAGTTTCCTGAGATGGGAAGACAGATGAGGGGGGAGCAGTTTGGGAACAGAGAAGACTCAGGAGTTTAGGTATGAGCGTGATCAGGTCCAGCTTCCTGGTGAGTAGTGCACGGAGCTGTTACACACACCTGTCCACAGCTGAGAGGAGAGGTCCTTGGATGGGGTGTGGCTGATGACATCACCTGGAGAGAGGAGAATGTGATGAGAATAGAAGTGTCTGGAAACTGAGATCTGGGGCACTCCTGTGTCGATGGATAATGTAGAGGGGTCAGTAAATGGAACTGAAGGTGGCGGGAGGGGATGGTCAAAGAGAAGGTGTCAAGATGGTGAACCAAGAACAATTGGGGGAAAATCTCACCTACCACAATAGCTAAAATGCAGCACTGGGGCTGGTTCCAGAAAACAGCTGTTGGAATGAACTCAGTGGACACACTGCAGGAATCTTCTGTGTGTGTCTAATTTCCACACCCTGTGGCTCTCTACCAGTCTGAGGTGGCAGCCCAGATACACAGTTTTGCTGGGAGCTTGCTGTTGAATACCCAGTCTCGTTTCCAGCTGAGTGCAGACCTCCAAACACGGAGCCAGATTCCAGTGCTGCAGGCAAAGAGAAAGCAGCCAGCCCTGCCCTGCCGGGGGCCTGCAGGGAGCAAAGGGATGGGGCTGGGGGGCCAGGTTAGACCTGCACTTCTGCCACTTACTAGCTCTGTGACCTTGGAGAACGGACTTATCTTCCCTGATCCTCAGCTTCTTAATTTACCAAAGGGATGGTCCTAGCTCCCAGGATGCTTGTAAGGATGAAAGAAGGCAGCATATGGAAGGCAGGCAGATTCAGAAGCCTCCTTGACATTCCTCCTACATGTGGACTTGCCTTCAGCTTCCCCTTTATCTCACCTGCGTTTCTCGGGACCACACAAAGCATGGAGCTCTATCATGGCTGTTTACCAAGGTTACCCCTCCCTGGTGCGGCATGAGGCAGGCACTACAGAGACAAATATCTGTGTGTCCCTCAGGGGGGGTCCCAGTCTAACCCAAGAAGCAGGTGCAGACGTTATCGATGCAGTTATAATGCTGAGCGCTCTTATCCATGACGACGTAGACACTGGCAAAAGCCAAGGACTGGAATGGTTCCCTCCCCTTGAGAAAGTCCGAGAAGTTGTCTTAGACCTAAAGGACCTGACGCATGTCGCTGAGCCCTAAGTGGCAACTTGAATATCCCGGACTTTGACATAAACAAAGCAAAGGTGGGTTCTGCTCAAGTCACACAAGGACTGAAAGGTGCAGAACAAAGAAAAGAATGATCAGCTTGAACTTGTCACAAAGAGACACAGGGCCAGGGCCTCAGCCATGGATTATCAGCCTCACTCTCTCTGGCTGCTCTTCCCTTTCCCTGTCATTCAATTTCCTCCCCAGACACAGTTTCAACCTCTCTCTTCATCGTGGCACTCATCAGAGTCTCAATTAAATCACGGCTTCTCTCTTTCCATCTTTCTCTTCTCCAATTGCTCTTCGTGTTTCCAAAATGTTCTGAGGACATTGGAGGAGAATAACACTGACTGGCCAGCTTCACACTGGTGTGCCAGGGAGATGGAGTGATGGATGGATGGATCAATCAATCAAGAGATGATAGTCAGATATATAGATAGGTATGGCTAGATGAGAGTACATGCATATCTCTCTATCATGTACTTAATCTATGAACTATCTATCATCTATATAATCTACCTACCTACCTACCTACCTACATATCTACCTACCTATCTATGTACCTACCTACCTACCTATCTACCTACCTATCTACCCACATATCTACCTACCTACCTACCTACCTACCTACCTACCTAGCTAGCTACCTACCTATCTATCTACCTACCTACCTATATACTTACCTACATGCCTACCTATCTACCTACCTACATGCCTACCTATCTACCTACCTACCTACCTACCTGCCTACTGGGATTGGAGACACCTGTATCCTCCAGGTGCCCATCTTTGAAAGAGGAAGGGGAAGTTGAGCATCCACCTCTGTCACATGATGCCCTGCTTCTTCTTGTGCAGTCCAGTCCAATCCCATAATGTCTCCATCATCCTGACACTCTGGAGGAGCAAACCTCACTGGGACCAGTGAAGGTATACCCACCTGGCCTTGCATATTCACGTTTACATGTTAAAGCTGAATTCCACCCTGTTGGTGGCACCTCAGGAAACCACTGCCACCAGTTGCAAAGTTAATTATGGTTTGCCCCTTGGGGGAATAAAAAACAAACGTGTTATTGGAAGTTGAGGGTTAAATAAAAACAGCTGGAAGGGGAATGGAATGAAGGCTGGGATGGAGCCCATGATGATCTGCTTGGAGTAAACATTTCTTTTCTTTTCTTTTCTCTTGCTCAAGCCCAACTCTCTGCGTACAAGTCCGCATCCCTTTCATGTGGCACAAAAGAGGATTTGGAAAGGGAATTTTCTCAGATCTGTGCATTGAAAACACAGCTTATGGGAGCCTCGAGAAGGGACATGTTGCCTTTACTTACAGTGGGTTCCTCTTAATTGTGACTTTCTCAAACCCCTCTGAAGTCATCAGAACCATTCAATTAGCATCTTCATTTCTGCATGATGAAAAGAGCCTCTCTCGCTGAACATACGGCCACTATTAGAAGGCTTCTGACATCTTTTGTTTGGTGATATGAGAGTCTTCTAGATAAAATAAGGTTTGATTTATAAAATACTAAAATATATGTAAATGCCAGATCTATAAATAAATACTGTATAGTAGAGGCGAAAATCTCATTATAAGTAACACTTTTATTAGCATATCCATTAAGTGAAAGGCCTTATGATGTTAATGTTAACGAAATTAAACTGTAACCATTCCATTCAGCCAGTAATTTCTGAGCTCTAAAGACCAGGCACTCTGCTAGGTACTGAGGCTATATACATACATGTATGTACGTGTATGTGTGCACAGATGTGTGTACATATCTGTATGTGCACGTATCTGTGTGTTTGTATGTGTGCTTTTTCCTTCAAGCGTTCACATTATCACAGAAAACTACTTTGTAGCTAAATTAATACAACAGTGATGCTGAGGTTGCAGGAGGACTTTTGTGTGCCACGTGTTATTCTGGGCACTTTATATCTGGGATCTCACTTACTAGTAATCCTCACAGCAGCTCTCAGATATGAGGTCTGTTACCTTTGCTTTGGGGATGGGGACTCTGAGAGCACAGGGGGAAGGCACATTGCGCTGCCCACCTAGATAGCATTTTTATTGATTTCAGAGAGAAAGGGAGAGGGGGAGAGAGAGCGAGAGAGAAACTTCAGTGACGAGAGGGACTCATTCATCAGCTGCCTCCTGCATGCCCCACACTGGGGATCCAACCTGCAACCAGAGCATGTGCTCTGGTTGGGAATTGAGTCGTGATCTCCTGGTTCATAGGTCAATGCTCAACCACTGAGCCATGAGGAAATTCTTGAGCACACTGTGGAGGAAGTAAGTCTAGACAGAGAAGAATCTCCTAGCTTGAAGGAATATGAAAGAGAAGGTGGGTAAAGTAAGCACTGGAGTGTTTTTAAAAATAAAGTAAAATCAGCAACAACATCAAAATAAGAACCTAAAAATGCAATGGTAGGTGGATGGTCAACAGTCTAATATAGTCACAATGGGCAGTGAGTCATAAATAATTAGATTTTAGAGTAATATGAAAACTTACTCAAATGTTTATAATACACAGTTGAGTGGAAAAAGCAAATATAAAGTTTTTATTCCATACAATCTCCATCATGTAAATAAAGACAGGCTCATATGAAAAATTCTACAAGACAGATAGTATTGTTTTTATTTTTTCTGGGGTTATGGGATATTTATATTTTCATCTCATTGTGGTTCTGGTGTCCAAGTATATATATTTTTCATAATGGTCAGGTATTTCGTTATCATCTGAAAAGGCCAATAAATATGAAATTAGAAAACAATGAAAGGAATGGGTATATTTTGTCATCCTTTTCCTGGCTTCGACATGCCAACCTTCCACCATTCAGAAAGCATATTATAGAGCGAAAGCCCTCACTTAGGCCCAGTGGGTCAGCCTAACTGGGAAAGTGCACCCCTGGGAGCCCCGGCAGGTGGGGTACAGGTGTGTGGGGAATGTAAATCCAGCTGCCTTCCACCTGTGGCGCTTCGGTGGGCGGAGGTAACAAGGGTGGGGTCTGGCTGGAATTTCCAATGTAACGATCCTTACACAGAGCAAGGCTGTGGAGGGGAGGAAGGAATGGGAAAGGCCCTGGGTTTCCATGGCCAGGAGGGTTCCCGCACAGCATCACGGAGCCTCACAAAGGAATGGAACCAGGTAGAGAAACAGAGACGTGACTTGAAGGTGCAGACACACATCTAGTAGGCGGATTGCCCACACTCTATGCTCTGTCCGTCCCTCTCTCTCTCTCCCACACTTGCTCTCCCTCACAGAAATGATTTTGGTGGGGTCAGAGATTGGCCTGAAATCACCCCGCAGGGTAGAGGTGCCTGGACTCCGGCCCGGCCGCTTGCACGCCCACTATTCATCAGTGCACCCTGGAAACTCTCCCCTTCCTCTGTACTGTTGCTTTTCATCCTCTTCCTGCCTTTAAACCGTGCACGTTCCAGAGGGCGGGTGGCGGATTCCGAGCTCAGCTTCTGCACCATTCTTCAAATTTCGTGCAACACCTTCTTTCTCGCCCCTACAAAGCATTCTTGAGTAATGAGTGAGAACATTTTTCCTGAGTCCATTTTTCTAATTAAATAGAAGTCAGGCCAGGCAAACAATTACGACTTATCTGAAACCGAGTTTTGCCAGTTTGGAAAGACTAATAAAGAATCGCATCCAATACCTGGAAACACCCCATAGAACTGAGTCTGGTGCTAAGACAAGCATGAAGAACACTTGGTATTTAACATCCAGCTTCATATTCAAAAATCACTAGAGATTTTTTTTTTACTGTTTTACAAGTGTAGAGATTTGGACCAATGTTATAATGTCAGCCATGCATATTTGGTGACTCTTAATCTGACACGGAACAGGAGACGCCAATCAAAATTTCTGTGCGAACAGATATATGGTGTGGGAATATCCAACATTTTCTTTTATTTTCATCATTTAAATCAATATGAGTTCCAAATCATATGAATCGTAACAGGAGCAGTTTATTTGGGGTGTCAATAGTAAATTTTTTGGAAATTTCCAAAGAGCATGTGAGGTGATGAAGGGGAGGAAAAAGAACTCTATTCTATGCCTGTGTTGACTGTATTCTCAAAACACTTCCTTAAGTGTAAAGTAATTGCTCTTCAATTTAAACATGATAGGGTATGAAACTTTTATCAGATTCTTATTTAACCAAAGGAAACCTGGGTTATTATAACAATGGAAAAATACTTAGGTTAGATAATTTAATTAACTGAATGACCTCTAAGGCCTCCTAGCTTATCCATCTATTCAGATATTCATATTTTTGCAGCCATGCCTATATATCTATGTCTTTTCTCTCTCCATATTAAATAGCTGTGTGTATATGATTTTTAATATGCATATATGAAAATGCCAGAAGCGAAGGACCTGCCTTCATGGAGGGTGGATTTTTGACCCAATGCCTGGGGCAACATTCAGTGACCTTGACTGAGTGTCAAGGTGCCCTTCTCT
This sequence comes from Myotis yumanensis, assembly GCF_028538775.1. Taxonomy (NCBI): domain Eukaryota; kingdom Metazoa; phylum Chordata; class Mammalia; order Chiroptera; family Vespertilionidae; genus Myotis; species Myotis yumanensis. Next base: position 12,230,152 of record NW_027223752.1, read on the forward strand.
CATCATCCTGTGTCTTCTTTTAATGTGAAGACCCAGGAGACTGTCCTCAGTCCCATGGCTATAATCCTTGTCTGTCCTCCAAGGGAATTGCATGCCACAGACAAAATCAGTCCAAGGTGAATGTGCCCAGGAAAGGAAGAGGCTATACCAGGTGTGTTATAAAGGGAAAAATACATAGATAAAAAACATCAACAAAAATTAGTATTACCCTAACCGGTTTGGCTCAGTGGATAGAGCATCGGCCTGTGGACTGAAGGGTCCCAGGTTCGATTCTGGTCAAGGGCATGTACCTTGGTTGCGGGCACATCCCCAGTAGGGGTTGTGCAGGAGGCAGCTGATCAATGTTTCTCTCTCATCGATGTTTCTAACTCTCTATCCCTCTCCCTTCCTCTCTGTAAAAAAATCAACAAAATATATATATATTTTTAAAATAAGTATCAATCCCTTGTCATTTTTCCCATCATGCAGTTCTCGGAACACCTTTGCAGCCGTTACTCACCCTACCAGTGGATGCATTGGCCAGGGTTTGTGGAGTGAGTGGTCTGTGCACAGTGATTGGGGTCTGCCTGCCTCTGCCCTGAAGAACTGAAGGCGAAGGAGAGACATGTCAACCATGAGAATGAAGTGAGGGGGCGCCCCTGCTGGTCACGGAGGGGGAGGAGGGAAATAGTGGCCTGTGGATTCGGGCCGTGACCACACTGGCTCAGCCAGAGCTGCTGGAACCACCTCAGGCCGCTCGATGGTCCTCTCAGCGGCCTGAACTGGGGGTGAGGACCCCTGTGAGTTGAGCCAAAGCAACCCCACCTCGAGGTATGTCAATCTGTTCCATGTCTCCTCGTCTTCATTTCTGACCTTTTATTTCACAGAAAGAAACTCCCCAGGAGATGGATCAATGGGATGAGGACTTAGACAAAATCACACCCCTTTTCAGCACCTCAACTTCTGCTCTCAAAGGGCCGAAGACAGAATGAGAGGAACAGACAGGACACGTGGGTGCGGGAGAGCGGCTCTCCGACCTGTCACTGGGAAGAACAGTAGCACTTACTCTAGGCAACTGGTGAACAGGAAGTCACGGGAGACGGGGACTGTGGCTCAGTATAAAGAATCACTCCCTGGCGCTCAGAGCTGTCACCATCCCAGGTCCGCTGCCTTAGTGTGAGCATGAAATAATTAATGTGGTGACAGCAGTGGCAATGGCAAGATGATGGTCATATGTGACCAGCATTATGGACCACCATGCCCCTTCCACGTGATGTGCAATGCACCTGGATTGTGGTACCATCCCTTCCAGGTGATGTGCTATGCACCTGGGTTGTGGTACCATCTCTTCCATGTGACATGCTATGCACCTGGGTCATGGTGCCATCCCTGCGAGGCAGGCTCAAGCACCTATGACAAGTGAGGAAGCTGAGGCTCTGCAGGGTTTAGCAAATCTCATAGACTCTCCAGACTAATATTGAGCGAAGCCCACGCCGGGCTGGGCCTCCGGCCTTTGAGCTGCAACTCCGTGGTTATCTCACACTCTCCACCACCAGCAGAGGCCAGGACACCAGTGGAGGGTCACCAGTATGATTCTGTGCAAGATTTCAGCTTCATAAGGGGCTCAGATGGGAGCAAGTGAACGTCCCTCCCTGGGGCTAACAGACTGGTGCCTCCCAGGTGACCAGAGGGTCCGTGATCACTCAGGTAGATCTCAGACGAGCTGGGGGGGAGGAGACACCTAACCTCCAGCCTCTGACCTTTTCTGTGTGGTGCCCAGTGACTCCACACACAGTCTCCTTTGCCAGAAGTGCTGTTCTCCTCATCTTCTCCCTAGGGCTCTTAGTGTTAGCTTAATGGTTAGACACATATGTGTAGGAAAGGACCCTAGAATCCACTGTCATCTTCTCAGTCCTTTATTCCCAGGTGCCCCCAAATGCCCACATCTTGTAATTCTCAAGCGGATCTGCAAATAAGATACAGTTCCTGGACCCTTGATTAGACTATGAATGCATTGAGGGCAGAATCTAAGTCCTATGTATGAATCTTAAACTTCTCTGTCACTGGTATGTTGCAGATGCTAAGTAAAGAATGAATGAATGAATGAATGAATGAATGAGCTTATAGAAACTGCTTGCCTTAGGATATCCAAATGTTATCTCTGCCATAAGCCCACAAGGCTTCAGCTCCTGGTGCAAGACAGGTAACCACACCTGGCGGTGCGGCCAGCTCAGATGAGAGAAGGTCCCCCGGCTGCTAATCCGGGCTTGCCTGGAGGTGCCAGCCACACAGCCACAGCCTCCTGAGCATAGCAAGCTCCATATGCGAGCCCCGAGTCTGCTAAATCACCTCAGCCCAAATGTGAGCGTTTCTAAAGTGTTACACAATGTTGCAATAGTGTTTTTACAAAACAGAGGCTGAGTTACTGGAAGCCATTTTCGACCTGAAAGAGGAGCCTTGGTGGTACCGTTAGTGACACAATGGAAAGAAGTGTATGTGAGTGTCACAGTGGGGACTCAGCCGGGGAACATCTGCTTGGTCAGTGGGGAAGGGGGGATGAGGGGCCGTGGTGGGAGCCACACTGGGAAAGGGCCAAGAACGAGGGTGGAAAGTAGTCAACAATGAAGAAGTTGAAGGCAAATTCCAGTCAAGTAAGGTCCCCAGGGACCAACTACACTGAGACAAGATGGTAGGTAAGACTTAGGTACTAGAGTCAGGAGCTTTATTTGAGACTAGAGGCCCGGGGCATGACTTCTGTGCACTCAGTGCATGACATCCGTGCACTCTGGGGGCGGGGGGTGTCCCTCAGCCCAGCCTGCACTCTCTCCAATCTGGGACCCCTCAGGGGATGTCCGACTGCCGTTTAGGCCCAATCCCACAGGATCCCACAGGGATCGAGCTTAAACTGGCAGATGGACATCCCTCTCACAATCTGGGACTGCTGGCTCCTAATCACTCACCTGCCTGCCAGCCTGATCACCCCTAACCGCTCCCCTGCCGGCCTGATTGACACCTAACTGCTCCCCTGCTAGCCCAATCATCCCCAACAGCCTTCCCCTGCAGGCCTGGTCACCCCCAACTGCCCTCCCCTGCCAGGCATCTTGTGATGATGTGGGGCAGCCATCTTTTTTTAAAATATATTTTATTGATTTTTTTTACAGAGAGGAAGGGAGAGGGACAGAGAGTTAGAAACATCGATGAGAGAGAAACATTGATCAGCTGCCTCCTGCACACCCCCTACTGGGGATGTGCCCACAACCAAGGTATATGCCCTTTACCAGAATCAAACCTAGGACCCTTCAGTCTGCAGGCTGACACTCTATCCACTGAACCAAACCAGCTAGGGCATGGGGGCAGTCATCTTGTGATGACATGGGGACATGGAGCAGCCGTGGCAATCTTGAGGCTCAATTTGCGTATTACCTTTTTATTATATAGGATATTATGTAGGATCTTAGTTTACACTCAAACTTTACTCTGTTGGTAATAAGACCCTTCACAGCAGTCCATGCTTTGAGACTTTATTAATAGTGGTAGGGTGTTGGGAATAGGGAGGTGCCTATAGACCACACGAGACATTTAAATTCTGACCCCCGACTTCACAGAGGATTTGCAGGACAACATCCTCAAGGAAGTGGAGCTGAAATGCGGATGACTTGGAAAATCAGGGCATGTAAAGAAAAACATAAAAAAAGAAAGTCATCTTGGAAAGAAAATAATGACTTCTGGGGGCATGGCTTGTCCTTAGCTAGCTGAAGTCCTATAATGGGGTCCTGAAATGTGTTTCCCTCAAATCCCTGCCTCATGTGGGGCTCTCAGTTGTGCATGGGTAGATGGATAGGTGAGAGAACATGGAGGGCATGACATGACTGACAGGTGAGGGATGAACACCTGGAACCCTTGGAAAGAAACATGGAACAGGATGCTCTCCCTTCCTGGGAAGGGAGGACATTCTAACAGACTGAACTTTTAAGGGAGACATCACCTGCTCAGAAGGTAAGTCTTTTCTGTGTCTGCGGATGTGTAAGTGCAAAGGAACAAGACCACCCATGCAGAACGCTGACCCAGGACCCCTGTGTCGGAGGAGGCGATGACCAGGAGGCTGCCTGAGCTTAGGGTCAGTTTCACTACTTCCCACTGAACTGATGACAAACCTACCCACAGCGGCTCACACAGCGAGGCCACATGAGCATTCAGACTGGTGGGGGGCAGGGCAGCTTGTGGGCTGGTGGTCTGGGGGCTCAATAATGCCTCCACACTCTGAGCTGAGCTCCTCAGCACGGGGCTGCCACAGGTCTAGGCACCATGGGCTGACACAGGGAAGATGGTGCTGGGAATGTGGGCACTGGCAGAACCCCAGGTCCCCAGGGAGGAGCTGGATGGAGCCTCTCTTCCCTGAAGTGCCTGGTGGAGCAGGAAGGAAAAGGGAGTTGATTAGGGAAGGGTGGGGGTGGGAGCCACGGTGCTGTGCAGGTACCAGCAGTCACCGCCATGTTGAATGCTCTCTTTTCATCTAAGACTTTAACTCAGGAGTCCGTGATGTCTTCTAAATATTGATGTTTCAATCGTTTATTACACTTGGTAGTTGATACTACAAAGGCACATGTGTATCTCTCCCTGATACTACACTGTTCTAGAGCTCTCTTATTCTTGGCAGGTCCATGGGAATCAGGTGTGCCTGTGTGTTCATGTGAATTATTTTTAGGCGGATGGGAATTTCCCATGCACATGAAATTCTGAACCAAATTGCAACCCATTTGTCACTCAGTAGAACATTCCCTGTCAGTGGGATGTGTGTTTGTGTGAATATAAGTGTGTATATGCACACACATCTACACATGTGTTTATGTATGAAGGAATCAAGTAGGAAGTACGTGAGTATATATTAAACTTAGGTGAAGAATGAAGGAATGAAATATTTCATCCCTCATTCATCGTAAGGTTTGTCTACTATTCCACTGTGTGTGTGTCTAACAAAAACTGTGTAAATGAGTTTTCATTAATGAATAATCTGGGCACTTACCATATTTTAATTCTATGAAAAATGCTAAAGCAAGCGTGTTCATACATTTGTTTCACAAACACTTTGCCATGCAATCACCATGTCAAAGTGTGAGCATCCGCTCTGGTACACACTGCCCAGCATCCCTCAGGTGGTCCGCACTCCACACAGCCCCTGCACTCCACAGCCCCCCGTACCCCACAGCCCCCATACCCCCCACCGAGCCCGCACTCCCCACAGCCCCCGCACCCTGCCCACACGGGGTTCATTAGACTCTTTGATCTTTGCCAATGTGATCAATGAGAACCAGTATCTCATTTTAGTTGCAATTTGCATTTCTCTTATCAGAAGTAAAGCTTGCCTATCTTCACACGCATACAAGCCATTTTTACCCCCTCTCTGTAAACTACCTTTCTCATCCCTCATCCATTTCCCCCCTAACTCACTCTAATTCCTTAAATGACTAAGTTCCCAAGAAAGCGGCCAAGCCTCTTTCCATCTTTTAGACGGAACCTGTGCCAACGTGAACGAACTCACACGTCTTCTCTCTTCTGTGGACCCCAGTCCCTGACGACAGGCGTCCTGGTTGTCAGCTGTCTCCACCCAGATCCTGGCAGGGACCGACCAAGCCCAGCCCCTCTGGGTACAGTCCAGGAGGTGAGCTCCCCCAGGGTGCGCTGTGGCCCCAGCCAGAGGGGGGAGGTGTGCTTCTGGGCTGCTGCTCGGCCTGCCGCAAGGCGGGCAGAATGGAGCGCGTGTCTCCCATTCCCATTCTTCTGGGCTCATCACTGGTCTCCCATGTTCAACCCCAAAGGCCAAGGATAAAGCCAAAACCTTCCATTAGAGACACCAGCTGGACAGCTGCCAAGGCTGACCCCAGAGCTGGGAGGCCTGACTCAGACCTGGTGCCTTACAGGCCTGGAGTGACCCAGGCCCCTCAGTCTCTCCCTCCCTGACCCTATGCCTGGTCACATCCCTGAGTTGACCCCTCAGAACCAGAGCCTCCCGGACCACCTTTCAAAACCCACCATACTTCAGTTTCCTGGATTCTCATTCCCCAACACCCAGTTCCCAGCACAGAGGTGGTTCTGAGCAGAGCGCCCCCTGTGGCCCAAGCATGCATCCTCATCCCTGCTCTGCCTGTGTCAGGACATATGAATTATTAACAAGACTTCTGCTTGCAGTGCCCGGCTCTTGCTTCCTCCACATTAAATTGCTGAGGCCTCTATTTGATTACAAACATACTTCGTCAATGTTTTCATTGTTGCTTTCTGGAGCGGCCTTTGTATGAAAGTGTTCGAATGTCAAAAAGTCAACCGCAGGCAGGCAAACATCCTCCCCACCACCCCCGCCGGCCTGGAAAAGCTGTGTAAAGCGGACGCCGGGCAAATGAAGTCATCAGAAATGAAACCCACTTCAGGACAATGGTGAATATAATGTGTCATTTCTCAAAAAAGGGATGGGGACCCTTCTTCCAGCAGCTGGGCATTTCTCAGAGAGGAAGCTGAAGTTGACATACAAAATCCGAGTGGGGGTCCAGGGTGTCCCCTGCTCTGCTTTGTTGACCTCAAATCACGCATGACCTCTCCAGGCCTCTCTTGACTCGCCTGCAAAGTGGGAGCCGTGAGTCCGTCCCATCCTCCATCACATAAAGGCTCCAGGCGAAGCAGCTTCACCAAGCGCCATCCTCTCCAGGTGTGCGTCCTGTCTATTGCTTTACCCAAAGGAAGCACCGTCACACCTGGAAAGATGCAGTTGAACAAACATTTAGCCAACACCGCTGGCCCTTGTGGGCTGGGTGTGCCGCCTGGGCCCGGGCTAGGGGTTTCGTAGGTTGTGTGGATGAATGAATATTTATGGGATCATCTCCTAGGACCTGCCAACTCACGGAGGAGCAGGCACACTAACCAGCAGTGGGGATGGGACAGGAGAAGGTACTGTGCCAATGGTGAAGGTGACCTTGAGTTGGCCATGACTTAAATGTTAACCAGAAGAATCATTTTGTTGTCATTGCTGTTGTTGGTACCATTGCTTGCTAAATAACTGTGGTTGTTATTTCTCACAAAGGAAATACATGTTTCTTATGAAATCACATGAAATATGAGCCAAGAGAAGGCAAAAATCACCCCGAATTACACTACCAAGATGTCGATAGTGTGATTATAGTGCAATACCATCATGGTTTCTCTTCCATTAGAAACATCATTCCACTTACAAAAAATAAAAACAATGTGTCACTGAAAGATGGTTGGGTTAGGCACTTGGCACTGCGAAGGCAAAACCAATAAGCAGTTTAATTTCATTGCAAGTAGAGAAAGTTCAAACAAATCGAACTGAGGGTGGCTCCTTCCAGGCACCACATGGGGAGGTGGGGGGACGCCCAGCGATCACGGGGACTCACCCCCGCCACTCACCTCTGCTTCTGACTGGGGAGAAGACACCTTCGCAACACTTAGGTGAAAATTCGTGTTTTCAGTTTGTGTAAATATGCCCAGTTAGCTCCTACAACCTGTCAGACTGTCAGGGAAACATGATGAATTTCAATATACCGATATTTAGCCAAATACAGCAAAATCCCATAATCACATCTTTCCAGAGGGTGGGAAATGAAAATGCATTAATCGGGAAATATCATGGATGGGACCGCCCGACCATGTCTTGAAAAGGTACATGTTACGTGCGGGGAAGACTGTGAGTGTGATCATTAATGTGGATGTCTACATGAGGGGCCCCTTTTTAAAATATATATATATATATATATATATATATATATATATATATATGTATATTTGTATTTATTTCAGAAGAGGGATAGAGAGAGATAGAAACATCAGTGATGAGAGAGAATCATTGATAGGCTGCCTCTTGCACACCCCACACAGGGGATCAAGCCCACAACCCTGGCATGTGCCCTGACCAGGAATCAAACTGTGACCTCCTGGTTCATACATAGGTCAATGCTCAACCCCTGAGACATGCCTGTCAGACTACATGGGGTGCCCTGTAAAGAAGAAGAAGGGGACTCTCACATGTGGGTGAGGGGGGTGGGGTGTTTTGGGGTGGCTAATGTGCACCCTCTACATGCCTGGGACTTTTGCAACCATCCCGTTGGCTCCAAAGAGCATTCGAGGAGCTGGGCGTGAGCGGTGGAACCAGGCAGCGGTGGGACCAGGCAGCTGTGGGACCAGGCAGCGGTGCCCAGTGGCTGGGGACCCAGCACTCCCCCTGCTTCTTCTCCAGCCCTGTCACCCTGGACAAGCCCCTTGAAGCCCCTACGCCTCCTTTACCGAATGTGCCAGGGAGGGAGTCCACTGGGCTCTTCCCTGGGGGGCAGTTAGGGCCAGGTCTGCCGAGGCACCTTGCATTGCATTGCAGGGAAGGCTGGCCAGAGTGCGGGAGGCACAGTCAGCATCATCAAAAGGGGAGGCTCTGGAAGATGGAGCCTTGAGAAAAACATCCAGACACAGGCACAAACCAGGTTTGTGGACTTGGCGCAGGTTGCCCTTGGCAACACCATCAGGAAAGCCTCTAGGTTTAGAGATCTTTTCGGCCTGGTCCTCGGGTCATGGAGGAACCCACCACCAAGCTGCCAGGAGTAGCTGATGCTGCCACCAGACACCCCAAGCCTCAGGCAGGCGGCCTGGCTGACCCCTCAGATTCCTGTGTACCTCCGGCCTCCCTGCTCATAAACATCCCACAGATTCCGAGGGAGAGGGTGATGCACTCCCGCTCTGACCCAGCTCCCGGTAACCAGCCCCCATGGGGGGAGCCGCCTGCTCCCTGAAGCCTAGGAGGCTGCGGGGATTTATCAGAAGGAACCTCAAAGGGCTGAGTGGCCAAAGGGCTCGGCACCATTCACAACGCCTCTGCTATGTCACTTGCCACGACCAAATTAGCCCTGACACCCCTCTCTGGTCCACCCACAAAGCCCAAACGAGGTTCGAGGTTCGTGACTTCTTGCTCTGGCGTGCAGGGCTCTGGGACCACAGGGAACACCTGTTCTTCCCATCTTAAAGGACGCCTGTTGCTATGGAAAGGGACTCATATTTGAAGTCCCCCCCTTTTTTTTTATTGGGGATGACACTGGTTAACAAAATGATACAGGATTTAGGTGAGCACTTCCACACACATCACCTATACACTGCATTGTGTGGCCACCACCCCAGCCAAGTCTCTGCCCGTCACCATGTATCCCCCGTGCCCTCCTCACTTCCATTTCTGAACATAACAACCAACTGCTCATGGAGCAGGAAGTCCTGACACAGCACTGTGAGCTGAGCACTGTGCCCCAAGCGTGGCTGGGCTCTGCAGCCTGGGGGGGGCATCCAGGGACTCGGCAGGACTCAGTGGCTGTCAACCAGAGGCGACATTGCTCCCCTGGGTGCATTCTGTAAGGTCTAGAGCCAGTTTTTGTTGTCGCAACTTGGTGTGTGTGTGTAAGGGGAGGGCTGTGGGCATCCAGCAGATGGAAGCAAGGATGCTGTCAACCACCCACACGCACAGGACGGTCCCCATATGACAACTGCAGGACGATCCAGCCCCAATGTTCACATCGCCACGGCTCAGAAACCCACATCTAATGGGCAAGTGCATTTGTCAAAAGCTTAAAAACTATTTTATCAAGCAAACAAATAAGACCTTAGAAGGCATACAGAAAATAGAACCCACGTGATTTTTTTCTTGCTCTGTATATTCCACCATCTCTATAATAGAATATGTACACTATAAATATGCATGTTACAAATCTATCCTATGTAAAATGATATGTGATTACTATAATTGTCAATGTGATTACATATTATAATTATCTATATATATAAAAGGCTAATGTGCAAAGTGTCCGCTCAGGAGTTTGACTGGGACACCAGGAGTTTGATCGTTCGCTATGATGTGCACTGACTACCAGGGAGTGGTGTGAAATAAAGGAAGGCCCGGCCGACAGCCGAAAGGCCCTGATTGCTGGCCAGGCCTAGGGACCCTTCCTGTGCACGAATTCGTGCACCGGGCCTCTAGCATAAATAATAATGTGGTGTTGCTGGGGTCCAATCCCAGCAGGTCCAGGGGTCCCCAAAGGTGTGGACAGAGTCGGTGAAGAAGGAAGGACACGAAGACAGCCTTCAGTTGATCAGCAGCCTAGTCAGGACCTATAGCCAGGATCTCCAGCCAAAGTTCTGGTTGGAGCTCTGGTTAGGAACTGATGAGGATCTGATGATTATTGTCTTGTTACATCCGTATTTATACCAGCCGATTTTAATCCTGTCAATTTCTATTACAAGGGTTAGGGTGTTTCTTATCTCCATTCCAGGGAGTAAAGATTATGTAGCTTAACTACCCGCCTGGCACTTAATTAAGGGGTTGTATCCCCTGCCTAACCTCAGGGAAAGATCCCCACCTGGGGAAACAACCTTTCTCGGAGAGGTGACCTTGGTTAAAACACATGGCGCTAAAGGGAGCAAACATATTAAAAACAGTATGCTATATATGCCAGGTCCATTGAAACATATGCTGTGTAGATGTTTCTTTCCTGCAGCGACTGTGTCAAGCAGCAAGGATGGACCGGCTTCCAGCATGGTGTCATGCTGTATACTAATTACATGTCTGGCTGGCTGGAATAAGAGGCACGGGCAGTAGAACGGGTATTGTTCACAGAGGGGTGATGTGTACCGGTTACACCTGGTGGGAGGAGCAAGCATCTGTCCTTCTTTTTGAGGGATGTCCAGGCCCCCGCAAGGAGCTCCAGTGTGTGCGCAGTTCCTGGATCCCACCTGGACCTGCTGAATTGAATCACTGGGGCCAAGTTTCCACAGAAATTCTTTGGGAGGTCATATGAACCCCAACGTTTGAGAAATAAAGCCTTTTCATGTCTGGGACCCAGTTGACACCAGCCTTAACTCTGAGCAAAGGACAGGAAAGATCCCATGAACAGGTGTAGGACCAGCGCAGCGGGGGTATAGGGGTGAGTGCTCTGCTCACTGGGACGGGTGACACTGGTGATCAAACAGGGACAGGCACCCATGCAGGGCTGGTCCAGCAGACAGACCTCCTGTGAGGGACAGTAAGGGGGCTCTGCACCTCAGCCAACATGACTGTTGTCTGTGAGAGTGGGACACAGTGTGGATGCCCTGCAGTGCCTACACATTAAACACAGTTGCAGTGTCTACACATTGGAACATGGTTGCAGTGTCTACACATTAAACATGGTTGCAGTGTCTACATGGATGCAATATCTACATATTAAACACAGATGCAATATCTACACATTAAACACAGGTGCAGTATCTACACATTAAACACAGTAGCAGTGTCTACACATTAAACACGGCCACACTGGGCTTCAGTCGGAGGGTGAGTCAGGCAGCCTTAACTCCCTCACTTCCGTCTGGAGAGAAAAAAGCAAACCAATTACTTATAAACACTTGTGATGGGATTAATTTAATTTTTTTCTTAAACAAAGAGGGTAAATTAAAAGAACCAGCTTGTTCCTTCCCACACTGTAGTGACAAGATTAAAAATTAAATTTATACATATTTCATTCCTACATAATAAAGCCTTTTTGCAAAAAGAAAAAAAAAATACCACAGTTCATCTAATTAAATCAAAGAAAATTGCCTGCGGCGATGTTACAGTATCACAACGCAGCCCTTGCCAAAACCAGCCCTGGCGAGTGGGTCTTAAACGCCATGGTGGGTTTGAACACTGGTTCGGCGCGTGGTGTGTGCGTGTGAATTTGGGGGCACCCTCGAGAAAGTGCGGAGCGCTTTCCCACCCCAGCGCACAAGGCCGGGGTAGGGATTTGGGCTCCCTGAAGTCACTGACACATTGGAGATAGCAAGAAAACCCAATTGGGGTGAAAACAAAACAAAAACTCAGCCTGAAGCCTGGGAGAAGAAACAGATTAAGGGTCCTTTTTCTTGTCATCTCCCCCAAACTAAAACCATGAAAATGCAGACACTTGAAATAAAATCAAAGCTGCAAGGATGGCCTTATCCTTCCTGGGCACATCGCTGTGTGCACGTTTCCAATGTGTGGCCCCAGCCTCTGCAGGACCCACCGTGTCCAGGCACAACTAGAACCTCCTCGCCACCCCATGCCACTCAGCCCAGGGCCTGACGAGAGCTGGCTGGACCCTCCTTTAAAGGGACCTCATCATTAGGAGGCCAGACAGGTTGAAGGATGTGGCTGTGGCCCCGAAAGGAACAAAGTAGGCTGGGAGTGGCCCCCTCCTGCACACGGCGTGGTCTTCAGCAAGCCCCTGATTTGGATTCTGATGACGTCCTGGCAGGATTGCATTTTGTTCTTGGGAATCCGGTGCTGGAAAGGGGAGAGGCTCATTCATGCCTTCCTGTAGGTCAGAGCACCGTCCCCTGCAGGTGCCGAGGACATGTGTACGGAGCAGGCATTTCACTCGGCAGCAGCCTGGCAAGCAGTGACTCCGGCCCAGAGGGGCCCTGTGAGTGGCTGCACTCCCGGTTGGTTCTCTCTGCCGGCCTGGGAGTCTGAGCCCCGGACGCTGTTCACGCGGAGGCTGGGGCTGGTAGTTCACTCTCCGTCATCACAGGAACCAGCTCCCAAGGGGCTTTGTAGCCTTTAAAACATGTCCCCAAGCACCTCGTCCTTGATCCCGGCCACATCCCTGGAGATATGTGAAGTCCACCCCTGTTCTCTGAAATCTCCAAATCTGGAAGCTACAAACCTCCAAAGCGGCAAAAGCTGATCTTCATTGACACCATAGAATTGACAGAAGCACAGGTCTGGGTGGAGAAAGGTTCATGAGTTTCATTACAGGTTCCCCACCCAGATGCCATGGGAGGTGGAACGTGATGTCCCACAAATGCCTATGTCACCTGAATCGGTCATGGACGACTGTGTAACAAAGGAGCACAAAACTTAGAGACTGACACAACCATGCATGTGTTACCCTACAGTGTCCCTGGTTCCAGAATCTGAGCCCCTTAGCGGGTGGGTCCCCTGCTTCAGATCTCTTAAGAGCCTGCAGTCAATGTGTGGATGCAGGGTTCTCCTGGGGCCACTGTACAGTTGTCGGCGGGAGTCACAGTCATCTCAGGGTGTCATAGGACAGGATCCCCTGCCAGGACCGCTTTCCTGGTTGGGAGCAGGATCAGTTCTTCTCTGGCAGTGGGTGGAGGGCCTCAGTGACCTGCAGGCTGTGGGGGAGCTGCCTCCCTGATGGCCGCATCCAGAGGTGCCCGTGAGACGAAGTCAGCATCTTTCGTAACCTAATCACAAAAGTGAAATCCCGTCACTCCTCCCATAGTCTTTTTTTATTGAATTTATTGGTGTGGCATCTATATATATAAAAGCCTAAGCAACCGGCTGACTGACCAGTAGCTGTGACACACACTGACAACCAGAGGGCAGACGCTCAACACAGGAACTGAAACCACGGGCATGGAAACATGGAACAGACTGATGAATCTCAGAGGAGAGGGGGCAGGAGGAGGGCAGGAAGAGATTAACCAAAAATCTTATATGCACACTAGAGGCCTGGTGCACAGATTCGTGCACCAGTGGGGTCCCTTGGCCTGGCCTGTGGGGATTGGGCCGAAACCAGCTCTCCAATATCCACTGAGGGGTCCTGGATTGTGAGAGGGGGCAGGCCAGGCCCAGGGACCCCACCAGTGCACAAATCCATGCACCAGGCCTCTAGTTAGTTAATAAAATGTTATAGGTTTCAGGTGTAAGTTTCTATATATTGTATTGTGTCTTCACCACACCAATTCTCCTTTGATCACTACTTTTCTTACTCTAGCTTCTGCTGCCTTCCCCGACCCCTTTTCCCTCTGGTAATCACTATATTGCCCTCTGTGTCTGTGTTTTTTGGGGTTTTGGTTTTTTTTTTTGGTTTGTTTGTTTTTTCCCTTCTCTTTTTTCACCCAGCCCAGCAACCCCCCTCCCTTCTGACAGATGTCAGTCTGTTCTCTATATCTATGAATCTGTTTCTATTTTGTTTGTTAGTTTGTTTAATTCACTAGATTCCACATATGAGTGAGACCATGTGATACTTGTCTTTCTCCGCCTGGCTTACTTCACTTCTCATGATGCTCTCCAGGCCTATCCATGCTGTCACAAAGGGAGAGAGTTCCTTATTTTTACAGATGAGGAGTATTCCATGGTGTAAATGTACCACAGCTTTTTTACCCACCCGTCCACTGATGGACATGTGGCTGCCTCCAAACCCTGGCGATTGTATTAAGTGGGAGTGCCTAGGCCCTGCTGTCAGTGACGGCGGGTTCACGGAAGGGCTGGGGTGAGGCCTGGGGACCTGGCCCTCCACCCCACGGGTGAGGTGATGGCATCCACTGGGATTACCATCATGCCGTCACACCGTCCTGTGCAGCTCTGTGATAAGCTGTACTGGAAATGCTTTAAATATCTCTCTGAGTAGCCTACTATGTTCCAGTTGCTGAGATCGGGGCCAGGAGGATATATCTCAATAAAGTGCCATGGGTGACTGATCCATTTGATGTCACAGTCCAGACTGTTCTGGAATAATTAAATCAAAGAAAATTGCCTGCAGCGTGGACCTGGCATACGGAGGCATCAGCCACCGAGTGGGGGTGCTCAGATGTACAGACCCAGGCACCACACAAGCAGATTCCAGTGACACTGACATGGGAGGGACTGCGCAGGCCTGCGTTAGGGGGACATCCGGCGGCCTGCGTGGGAGGGACATCCAGAGGCCTGTGTGGGAGGGACAGAGGAGGCCTGCACTGGGCTCAGAAGTGGAGGAAATATGTGAGACAGGAGATGTGGGCTAAGGCTGTTCCTGAGATGAAAAGGCTTTGTGACTTCGGATGATGTTCCACCCTGACCTGGCCTCAGTTTCCACACCTACACACTGAGGGGATGGGCTGGAATCTCTGAAGACTCCTTCAACTCTGAAAGATCCGAGCTATGAGGGACTCATTTCCCTGAGCGACTTCAGGCCTAGGTTTGATTTCGGCTGCCATTCATCTAAGGTTGCTGTGCTGACCAGACACAGGAAGCATCGTCTCCATCTGTGACGAAGGCCCCCCCTCCCCCCGTTCCCTGTCAGTCTCCTCACCCTCCTGGGCCTATTCTCTCATATTCCTGTTTGCTGGGGCTGCTCACACGAGGTACCACCTTGCCAGGGCTGACCAGAAGACCCTGAATGGTGGATAAACATATTATTCTGACACATGTTTGCTGTGAAAGAGAGGCTAAGGGACGGCCAGGCTATAGCAACCAGGCAGCCTCAATTGCCAACCTCATTAGCCTTTTATTGTAACAGCAGTTTGAGATAAAGTTTATCTTTAAGATACAATCAGTAAGGGAAGTAATCTTGGGAGGACACATGTGTTTGTAGCAACCATTAAGCCAGGACAACCAAAGATTAAGATTAAGGATTCCAGTAAACACCCGGGCGTCTGCACATGCACAGACTTGTTTGAAAAGGTCAAGGAATAATTAGGGGTGTCACCTTCGATGTTCCCCTAAGTCCCCTCTAAGTCGAAATGCCAATAAACAGGGCAGGTGGCCTTCCACACACACCCCCTTTACCAGAATGTCCTCCTTACAACTTTCCAACCAAGTCTCTTGTGCTCCTCAATACCTGTTAACTCTCAGTTCCCCTATGTCATTTCTGGAAAACCATGTGTCTTCTTCAGGGAGCTTTCCTTCCTCTCCCTCGTTAAACCTGAGCGGCTTATAACCAAATGCTGAATTCCATGATTCTGTGCCCCCTATTGCTCTTGTTTTTTGCCCTTACTCTGCTAGAACCTTCAGTGTCTCACTTGGTGACTGTTTCTGAGCTGTTCAAGCTAAAAGATACTTGTTATTCCTGTATGTGACTCCAAACACCAAAACTACTCTTTCAGAAAATTCTGTTGGCCCTGCATTAAACATATCCAGTCTGTGCCCTTCTCATGGATTCCGACACTGTCACTGAATTATCTCACTAACAATGCAGCAGCGTAACTGGTATCCGCCCTTTGTGGCTGGTCCCCTCCAGTCTACCCTCCACTCAGCTGCCAGGTGATATGCTATGAAGTGAATTAGATAGTCAGCCATGAAAATATGATGCTCAGATTTTCTTCCACAGGGAGCGTAATCCAGGGGCGATCCCAGCTCTTGTCCCTCCATATGCACCACCTCGTTCCTGCCAAAGCTGTGCTTCAAGGGCTGCTCCACCAAGACCAAGCCTGGCAGAAGTATTCACATAGGCCTGCTCCTGAAGGGTGTAAGACTACCAATTAGTGGCTTCAGCTCAAGGACAACCATTGGCTTGGCCAAACATTTCTTAGAACTTAGAACATTCAAAGACTCCTCCTACCCAATCCTCCTGCTTCCCCTCTTTTTCTACAGAATCAATTTTTTTTTATTGAGTTATGAGGCTCTCCCCAAATACTCCATCGTTTGTGGGCATTTCCATCCATGAATTTTTAGATGAACTCCAATAGAATTAATTCTAAGAAATCCATTTTCAAATACATCATAATCAAACAGTTGAAAACTTAAGACAAAGAAAAAATTCTGAAAGTAACCAGAGAAAAATAACACATACTTCTATTTTTCTGATAGAGAGAGAGAAACATCAGTTTGTTACTCCTCTTATTGAAGCATTCATTGGTTGATTCTTGTATGTGCCCAGACCTGGGATCAAACCCACAACCTTGATATATCAGGAAGACATTCTAACCATCTGAGCTACCCAGCCATGGCAACACATTACTTGTAGAAGAACAAGTATATGGAAATTATATTAATGTCTTCAGTCTTATCAAAGCCACAGAGACCAGAAAGAAGTGGGTCATATTTTTAAAGTGCTGAAAGAAAAGTGCTACTAGCCCAGAAATCTACACTAGATGAAAATGTGTCCCAGGAATAAAGGTGAAGTAAAGGCATTTTCAGGTGAAAGAAAACAAAGTAAATTTGTTAATAGCTAACCATATCTTTGAAAAATTGCTAAGAATATTCTTCAAATGGAAGGAAAATTATATTAGAAGTAAATTTAGAACATTGGAAATCAAGGAAGAGCAACAAAAACAGTAAAATTCTTGGAAAATACAATAAATTCTTTCCTCTTCATGTTTTTAATATATATTACAACTTAAAAATTATAACCCTATATGATGGGGTTTCTCAACATTTTTAGACATAATGTACATGAAAACAAAAAGAGGAAGAAAGGGTGTGAAAGAACTTGCATGATAGTAAATTTTTTACATTCCACTTGAAATAGTGAAATGTTAATTCTAGGTAAAGAATAAAATGTTAAGTATAAATGTTATAATCCCTTGGGCAACCACTATCTACACTAATAAAAGAGAAACATGGTAATTGGCGTACGACCGCTACCCTTCCCATTGGCTAATCACCGGCAATATGCAAATTAGCTGTCAGCAAAGATGGTGGTTAACGGCCAACCAAGATGGAGGCTAATTTGCATATTGCCAGCAGGATGGGGCAGCGCCATCCTGCCTGCCCCTCCGCCATCCAGGCCTGCTATCTGTGACCTGGATGGCGGGTGACCCAACCCAGGGCTGGCGGGCGTGACTGCAGCTGTCCCCTACTGGCCAAGACCCCAACCGGCTTTCCCACCAGCAGACCAGCGCTGGCCTGGCGGCTTCGGCTTCCGCCCACAGTCACGCCCCCCAGACCGGCTGCTGCCAGCAGACCAAGGCTGGGGAGGCAGAGGCCCCCAACACCCCCCACCCCCGCAGACTAGGGCTGGGGAGGTGGCTGCTGCAATCGCCCGCACTCACGCCCCAACCCGCCTGATCGCTCCCAACCCGCTCCCGCTGGCAGACTGGGGCTGGCCGGTTGCCAGGGACCCGCATTCCCGCAGGCAGACCCAGGCTGGCTGGGCGGCTGCAGTCATGCCCCCAACCCCTGAGAGCAGGGAGAGGGTGGGGGGAGGGGGCAATCGCCCTCACTCACGCCCCCAACCCACTTACAGACCAGGCCTGGCGGATTGCCCTGGACCCTCATTCCCCTGTGTGCACCTACCATGGGATCACAGCCGCAATCACGGAGCAGGATAGGGCAGTCTGCAGGCAGCCCCTGTGTGCACCTGCCCGTGTGATCGCAGCCCAGATCACGGAGCAGGATAGGGCAGCCTGAGCCAGCCCCTGTGTGCACCTGCCCTTGGGATCGCAGCCGCGATCACGAGCAGGAAAGGGCGGTCTGCAGCCAGCCCCTGTGTACACCTGCCCTTGGGATCGCAGCCGCGATCACAGAGCAGGATAGGGCGGTCTGCAGGCAGCCCCTGTGTGCACCTGCCCCTGTGATCGCAGCCCAGATCACGGAGCAGGATAGGGCGGCCTGAGCCAGCCCCTATGTGCACCTGCCCGTGGGATCGCAGCCGGGATCACGGAGCAGGATAGGGCGGCCTGCAGACAGCCCCTGTGTGCACCTGCCCGTGGGATCGCAGCCGGGATCATGGAGCAGGATAGGGCGGCCTGCAGCCAGCCCCTGTGTGCACCTGCCCTTGGGATCGCAGCCGCGATCACGGAGCAGGATAGGGCAGTCTGCAGGCAGCCCCTGTGTGCACCTGCCCGTGGGATGCAGCAGCGATCACAGAGCAGGAAAGGGCGGCCTGCAGCCATCCCCCCTGTGTGCCTTTCTCTAGGTATCCCTGGGGATCCCACAGTAGGGAAGGGCGCCCCACCCTGGCCTCAGCTCAGGGGAGAGTACAACATGCAGTGGAGGCCAGGAGCCTGAGTGATCAACAGAGAGGGGCGCCTGCTTGAAGCCTTCAGGGTGTGGCTGGTGGTAGGCCTCCAGCAGACACACACACACACACACACAGCGCCCACTCTGAGCTTCCAATGTGGTTGGGAGCAAACCACCAGTGGACACACACACCCGGCAACTGCTCGGAGCCTATGTGGCGGGGCTGGGGGGCAGGCCCCAGCAGTCACACACACACACATGGGGACAGCTGCACCGAGCCTCTGCTGCCAGACTGTGGCCATCAGTAGGACATCCACTGAGGGCTCCCAGACTGAGGGGCAGGCTTGGCTGAGGGAACCCCATCCCCCAGTGCACGAATTTCGTGCACCGGGCTTCTAGTACAATTATAAAACAGATATTGTTAAAAACTCAATAGGTGGATGAAAATGGGATACAAATATTATTTAAGTAACTCAAAATAAGGCAAGAAAGGGAAAAAAACACAGGGGAATAAAAAGGTAATCCACAATAAATAATAAAATGGTAAACTTAATTGTAAAACAAACTCAATAATTACAATAAATGTAAATGATTTAAATGTGATAATTAAAAGACAGAGACTATCAACTTGGATAAGAAAGAAAAGAAATACCCAACTACATGTTGTCTACAAGCAACTCACTTTAAATATAATAAAGGTTAAACGTAAACACACACACACACACACACATACACACACACACAATGGAAAGTCTAATCCAAAGAAAGTAATAGACAAGTAGACTTGACAGCAAGAAAAGTTACCAGGTATGAAGAGGAACAAAATAGTGATCAAAGGGTCACTATTACCAGAAAACAAAACAAGCAAAAGAGTGTCAAAATAGATCAAACTGAACCTGATAGAGCTAATAAAAGAGAAAACAGAAAAGCAACAGAGAAAATAAAGGATACCATAAGCAGGTTCTTTGATAATAATAAATACCATTGATAAACCTCTCGCCAGGGATGAGGAACCCCAAATTCTCTGGGAGGGGTGTTCACAGGGCATTGGTGATGCTCTGGCTCAGAAGTATGCATTTTTATCCTTCTTAGTATCATATATTAAATATATTACTTTGTATGCAAACATTAAATATCTGTTAAATCTTATGCATGTATCAAATATATTGTTTTGTATGAGTCAAGTAATATTTTTAAAAGAATAAAGAGATAAGGGCATGAGCAGAAGATGTTCCAAGTAGATTAGTATTTAAGGAACACAGAGCTGTTAGAACAGGAACCGAGCTGAATGTTTCAATGGGAAAGCGAAGCCTGAGCATAAAAGCTGAGTTGGGCTGGAAGTACTATAAAGAAGGGAACACTTACCTGCTGCAGGAATGGCAAAAGTGGGTAGAACATGTGCTCTATGTATCCATCGCTGCATTGAAAGACATACCAAAACCTACTGGTGTGAGCAGCAGGGGCAGGGCTCAGCGCAGACAGCTCGTGCGGTCTCCACTCCGATTCAGCTGGGTCAGCTCTGTGTCTGGGACTCGAAACTTCAGAGGCTGCTCACTCACACAGCTGGACCGGGGCTCCCGGGGCACCTCATTGTCCCTTTCCCTCTATGAAGTCTCTGTGTGGTCCTTTAGGGTCACCAGCCTTCTCAGATGCTGGTGCAGGCTCTAGAGGTGCATGCCCCAAGAGGGAGGCCAGAGGGAAACTGTCCCTCCTTCTGAAACTCAGCCTCAGACACCGCACAATGGCACTCCACCATCTTCAAGGCAACCACAGATGCTCGCTCACTTCCAGGAAAAGGGAAACTATTTTTCTCCAGCTTTTGATGGAGAAATAGGAAGTTTCTACAGGAACACGTACAACCTGACAATATGGCTGTGGCCATTTGGGAAAATCACGACCTGCCACTGTGAGCTCTGTGGTTGCTCAGCAATCTGGACCAAGTCGGTGGTCCAGGTACAGAGGGAACCACGGATCAAGGCTGGAGGCAGGTGGAGAGCCATTGAGGGTGGGTTATGGTGCGGAGGTTCCCAATGGGAGCTAAGAGGAGGCACAAACATTCAATGTTCAAAGGCTGCTGGGGAGAAAATACCATTTGAAGGGGACGATGTGTGAGGGGGCCACCCCGAGACAGGCTGGTGTCAGAAAGACATGGAGGAAGCCCTGCCCAGCCAGGCAGGTGCAAGGGGGTGTGGCAGGAATAACATCCAAGAGGAGGACAAGTAGCTGGAACAAGGGAGTTCTGAGGTCCTGAGTAGCCAGTAGTTGTCTAAAGGCTGCAAGGACTCAGGGGGACACCTTCCTTCCCTAACCTCCATCACAGGTAAGAATTCCTGAAACACCAGGTCACTGGCTCAATACTGAGTGGCCCAGCACCCCGGCCCCACCTTGCTTCAGGCGGAATGGAGGTCCAATCCAAAGGGAGCTGAATAGAGTGATGTCGCCCATCAGTCTTCCACCACGTGGAACAATGTCCGTGAGACAAGGTGAAGTTAAAAAAAAAGGCAGGTTGCAAAACAGTCCAAATGCACAGAAAGAAAGGAAAGCTGCCGACTCAAACATTCACAGGCTGGGTCTCCAGCTGGGGAACTGCCCCTTAAAACGTTCTATCTTCACTTTGTTATTTGTCCAAATTGCAGCAATACAAGTTATGAATGTTTTAACAAATAAAATATAGTAATTGTTGTAATTTTTAAAAACCTAGTCTCAGGATAAACAGAACCAGGTGGAGCATGTTTTAATGAGATTTATTCAACCAACCATTTACTCTGCAGTTGTAGGTCCCCTGTGAGGAGGTCTGTTTAATGAGAGCTGAGTTTTCTGACCTATTAGACTGCACAGCAGCTCGCAAGGTGTGAATCGTCCTGGATTGAAGGATGACACGATTATTTTCACAGTAACACTAAGATGGCAGGCCTCTCTGTCACTGTGGTGACATGTGGACAGAGGTACCTGCGTGGTGTGGTGCCCGGCGGTGGCACCAGACTGCCCAGGAGTAATTGTATTCACTGTGCCAGACTCCCAGTAAACAAACAAACAAACAAAAACACACACAAAAAAAGCTCTTAAAAGCTAGTTTTACTTAATCATAGCCTTGATGAAGCAGTGAAAAATATTAATCCTATTAAGTGTTCCCTTCTTTATAGTACTCCCAGCCCAGCCCAGCTTTAATGCTCTTTTCCTAGTAAATCTCAACCCTCAAGTACAATCCTTTCACTATCCTGTGTCAAGAAATGCTCTTACTGCCCTAACCGGTTTGGCTCAGTGGGTAAAGCGTCGGCCTGCGGACTCAAGGGCCCCAGGTTCGATTCTGGTCAAGGGCATGTACCTTGATTGCGGGCACATTCCCAGTGGGGGGTGTGCAGGGGGCA
Organism: Myotis yumanensis; assembly: GCF_028538775.1. Taxonomy (NCBI): domain Eukaryota; kingdom Metazoa; phylum Chordata; class Mammalia; order Chiroptera; family Vespertilionidae; genus Myotis; species Myotis yumanensis. The sequence goes on from NW_027223752.1 coordinate 12,252,157, forward strand.
GCTGGTCGATGTTTCTCTCTCATGGATGTTTCTAACTTCTCTATCCCTCTCCCTTCTCCTCTGTAAAAAAAATCAATAAAATATATTTTAAAAAGAAAAAGAAAAAAGAAATGCTCTTACACTTACATTGGGGTGATGTCCTGATAAACAAGTTAAAAATAGTGTAAGTTGAAAACACGTTCTATGCTGTGGACACTGAGGATTGGGTGGCTGGCAGGGGCTGCAACTCACTACGGATGCTACAGAGGGCATATCACTGGACTGGAAGTGCCCAGAGTCCAAAATTCAAATGCATTTCACTTCTGCACCACGGTAAAGTCAACACGTGGTAAGTGGAAGTATCCTAAGTAGGGGACCGTCTGTTCGGCCCTGCTGCACGCCCAGGGACCTGGGAAAGCCTGCGCCTGACTGAGTCACCAATGGAACCAAATGCTTTTCCCATGAGTCAGCATTTGTCCTACCAAGAGCAATTGGCAAGCTAGTTACTGAGCAGGGATATTTGGCAACGTTTCTGTGAAAGGGAGTCTCCCACATCAGAGGAAAACAACTGATAGTATTTGTTGCTAATGAAAAAAAAAAAAAGAAAGAACTTCTAAGAAAATAAAACAGATTTTGTGAATACTTCTTTCTCGACAGACAGATTCTACCATGACCTTGACAGATTCCTAATAAATAGAGACTTCTATTTTGACGAGGTGATCTGTGGCTTGGTTTTGGAGGCTGTGTCATGAAAAGTGTGGACATTTGGAAGTCATGGGAGGAGCAGTGTTTTCCAAACGACCAATGCCTGTTGAACACGGGGAAACTACCCATTCCGAGGCCAAGAGAGACAATAAAACAGAATGCAGAGAGGTCACCGATACGCTTTCCGATCGCATGAGGATGCGGCCACTTGTTGAGTTTGAGTGTAATAGAAAAGAAATCCTTTCTCTGACATTACCTGAAGGACTACTGCTCCTCTTTTCCTCGCCCCCACATCTGATTTTCATCATACATTTCAACCCAAACAGCAAGCAGCCTACTCTGACAGCCTGCATGCAGATCTCATGGAAACGGGTAGCGTTCTACCGAGCCAGATAGGAAAGACATTTGAAAAAAAAAAAAAAATAGGAAGCAATGCCACTTCCCACTATTTTTTTAATTGAAAAAACAACTGTCGTTTTGGTTTAGAAAAGATGGTTGTTTTTCATTAAAATGCTACTTTCATTATTATGAATGGGTTTGTTTGTTACTTTTAAAGTACCTAAATATCTTTAAGTGATCAGGTTTACTTTCTATTAGAGTAAATGTGTATATATATACAGTATGAACAAATGCGCTTTGGGGTTCTGAGATCTAAACATTTGGGAGCCATTACATTGTAGGAGACATATTTCGGATGCACAAGAGGACATCCCGTTTTCCCAGATGCCTTTGCGTGAGGACATGATGTTTGCAGATGTCAGAACCGTCTTGAAGGGCCGATGAGAGGTGAAGCCGACAGCTGAGGGTGGCCGAGCAGAGCCAGGAAAGGCTGGGTTCTTGCTGGCATCACTGAGCCTCTGAGCCCATCCACTCCGTCCACTCGGCTTCGGACAGACTCTCACATGACAGGTAATAAACCTGTCTGATTGTCCAGGCCACTCTTAGATAGGCTCTCCTGCTACTGGAACTGAAAACACCTTAACTGTCCCACTACCCGGCCATCTTCCAGTCGGAGGGCACTTCCCCAGCTCTGCTTGGCCGTGCAAAAAAGAATGAACAGAGCCATTTTAAATGGAGCCAGAGCCGCCATGCCAGAGGAGCTGGCTTGCCTATCAATGCCTCAAACCTTTGGGATGCTAAGACAGGTCAAAACAACCCTCAGACTGAGCCGAAAGTGACCAGGTCCCATAGAACTCTTTGGAAAGATGACAGAAAACCAGGTATGGGTACCAGACAGATGGCTGCCCAGACTGAAAACTAAACACATTGTTTAGCATCGGCATCATGTGTTATGTTTTCTGCACCAATAGAAAGGCCTTCCTTCTGTTGGTATAATTGCCCCTCTTCCTCTCTCATACGTGCCCATTACCTTTATCTTCTCATCAGAACATGATGTGGGCTTCTGCCTGAATCACTGCTTCCAAATAGCTATTCTTACATCTCAAATAAATGCTTGTTGCCTGTCACTGTGAAAGGCTTTTTATTTTTAGGTTAACAGCTGTATGATCTGATGCGTATTATTCCATGTAACCTTCTCAACAGTGAGAGAGCCTGTTTTATAGCCATTTAACAGATTATGTGATTGAGGCACGGGAATGCGTACTTTGTTATCCCAGTTCGCCCAGAGGAAGTGGCAATCAATACTCAAACCATAGCCATTTGGCTTCCAAGTCTGTTGTCTTTCTATTATAAACTTCACCAGCTTTAATATCTCAAGTCTGAATTCCCATTCCCACCAAATGTAAACACCTCAGAGTGCTTTTCAAGCTACACTCTAATCTTTTAAATTTAATAATCAAATACAATCGAACTGTGTTTGTTTTTAATTTTTTGTGTTACTTTATAATTACCCGGGCAGTCACTTTCCCCTCATTACATTTGTAGGATTGTTTTCATATTTCACACAGCTTTTTCATTCTGTATCGCAATTAGATCCTGCCATGTCTGTGTTCCCCTTGGACTGTGAATCCCAGCCCAGGGCTTGACATTTAACGGGGGTTTCATAACAGTATGTGCAGTGATGATAACTACAGAAGGTATTCACCGTGGCTGGCAACCTGATACATATCACCCACCGCTGATACTGACCGCAGTTCCTGAGCTGGTTGTCATCAACCTCATTTTATAGGTGAGGAAATTGAGGTCCAGCTAGGCTGACCCATACAAAGACACGGGACACGTGTGAACCAGAAATCAAACACATTCCCTTCTGGCAACATGAAGGAGCAAAACTTGAGAAGCGAGTAAGCCTTCTCTCATGTAATGCCTCTGGTGATTAGAAAGTGAGTTTTTACTGGGGTATCCCTTCCCTTACAAGCAGCCCTAATAATTATAAGGTTCTTCCTTAGGGGGATTTGCATTCCCACACATAATCCTGTAATGACAAGAATCCTGATATTTGGAGTCTAGTTGCGACTAATGGAGCCGTGCAGAGACAGAGCAGCTCCGGGGTGTGGGGGGGCTGTGTGTGAGACGGTGGGGTCCTGCGTGGCAGTAGGAGCTGCCAAGAGTGTGGTTAACTGGAGAAGGTCTTTAGCTGCTGAGTTATGCAATTTCTTTCTTCTTTTCACATTCTTACTGTTCTGCAATGACTCCCTCGGACATGACTGACATCGTGCTAAACACTTCCTATGACCTCTCCTCCTCCTCACGAGAACTCCACCAGCTCAGTGGCATTGTTTCTCTTTTGCTGTTGGGGAAAATAAGGCACAGAGAGGGTCATGCACTTTTCCAGGTTCCCACAAATAGTGAGTGGTAGCGTTCAACCCAAGTGGTCTCTCCCCATCTTCTTCCATGTCCGTGAAACGAAGGGGGGAAAGGGGTACAAACCATGGAAGGCCCCTCTTCCCAGCATCCGACAAAACCATCGCTGTGTGCTTCGGCTAGTTTGTGCAAGTAGCCACGCTATACATGAGAACTCTTCCAACAGAGACTTTTATGGAAGACCTACTGAGCGATTTTAATTTTCCCTTTGGTTTTATACCATCTTTCATCCTTGTAACAGATTCTGGAAAGAGAATTCAACCAAAGAAAACTTTACGAAGTGAAAGAACCTTGATATGCATTCTTTAGAACCCTTTCCCTCCCTTGATTTTTTTCCATATGCTCACCGAAAAATGGTAAAGATGAGAAATCTGAACTGTCACAGCCGACTCCATTGCACATTTGCTTGAATTTACATATAGTGAGATGCATACATTTTAAGAGTCTAGTTGGATGAATTTCGACAAATGCACATCCATGTACCCAACATTTGAACTGGGTTAAATGGTCTCCAGAGAACCACCCCCTCTCTCTGTATGTGCCTCCTGCTCTTCCCATCAAAACATGGAATCTAGCCCTAACTGGTTTGGCTCAGTGGATAGAGCATCGGTCCATGGACTGAAGGGTCCCGGGTTCGATTCTGGTTAAGGGCATGTACCTTGGTTGCAGGCTCAATCCCCAGTTGAGGTTGTGCAGGAGGGAGCTGATCAATGTTTCTCTCTCATCAATGTTTCTAACTCTCTATCCCTCTCCCTTCATCTCTGTAAAAATCAATAAAATATATACTTTTTTTTAAAAAAAAAAGATGGAATCTACTTCCCTTTTCTTTGAGTCTGGGCTGGCTTTGTGACTAAACCTGACCAATAGCCTGTGTCCGAAAGAAGGCTCTTCTAGCTCCAGACTTAGTTGCTAAGGAGCCTCTCTCTGTCGTGCAGAGAGAAACCAGTCGGGACAACTGGTAACCCCAGGACACTTCACAGGGCATCAAAGAACCAAATGCAGAGGCAGAATTGCATCAGTATTTTAAGCCACTGATTCTGGCAGTGATTTGTTTCTCAGCTAAAGCTATTGGATGTGCCAAAGACGATACAGACATTTCATCACCACAGAGCATGGCCTCGTGGCCACTTGCAGGCTATCACCACCTATTTCCACAGCTTAGTTATGTCCATTCTTAAACTTTAAATGAACTGAGACTTCCAGTGAACATTTATATGAAGAAAATGTTGCAACATTTATTCTTTGTCTGGTTTCTTTCTCTGAATATAATGTTTCTGGTATTCACACATGTTTTTTGTTTTGTTTTTTAGCATTTTTTATTTTTTATTATTGTATCATATTCTATGAATGTATCAATAGCAGTTTATCTATTTTCCTGATAATAAGCATTTGTATCATTTCTAGTTTTTTACTATAATCAATAGTAAAAATTGAAAATTCTAATGCATATCTTTTTGTGGACACATGCTACCATTTCTCTCCCATCAGTCCCTAGGAATACAAATGGCTGGTTCATAAGACAGGTGAATGTTTAACATTCAAAGAAACTGCTTAAAATCCTCCCAAATTTTTGTACCATTTTACATTCTCCCAAAATGCATGAGATCCAGTTGCTACACAACCTCATCACTATTTGTTGTCAGTAATTTTAATTTTAGTCATTCTAGTAGGCGTGCAGTGGATTTTATTGTGGTTTTCATTTATGTTTCTAGGAGAACAAATATTTCTAAGCACCTTTTAATGTCCTTTTAGTTTGTTTATCTTCTTTTGTGATATATATATGTATATATATATATATATATATTTATATGCCCATTTTAGTGGACTGTGAAATTTTAATTTGATATGTGGAAATCATTTAGATATTTTAGAAATAAGCCCCTTGTTAGATATATGTATTGTAAATGTTTCCATTCTGTGGATGACTTTTTTATTTTCTTCATGGTGTCTTTTGAGGACTAGAGATATCATATAGATGCAGGCAAATTTGTTTACTTTAATTGGGATCATATTAGGTCTAAAGTTCAATTCGAGGACATTTTGAGTGTCCCAATTCATGAACATAGTACAAGTCTCTATTTATTTAGGTCTAAAAATTATTTTCAGCAATATTTGACAATATTTAGAGAATATTATTACAAAATATATTTTTATGTATTTTGTGACTTTGATGCTATTATAAATGGTGATTTTTAAATTTTACTTTCTAATTGTGTATTTCTAGTATATTTGAAATTCAAATTCTTAAATACTCTGACCGAGTACCCTGAAATTTTACTAAATTCACTTATCAATTCAAGTATATTTGATTTTAATATTTTTTATTTCTTAGAGCTATTTATGTGAACAATCTAGTCATTTATGCATAAGATACTTTCAATTCTTTTATATCTTAATTCTACTTATTTATTTTTAGACCTAGTGCTTGCAAGAACTTATAGCATAATGTGGAAAAGAAGTGCTGAAAATAAGCATTTTTGCAGTAGTTCTAATTTTAGTGGCAAGCTAACCAATAAATCTACCATTAAGTACAAGTCATTTTACACACTTACATACCTACCATAAGTGGGTTTTCATAGATGTCTTTTATAAATTAAGGAAGTTTTCTTATATTACTAGTTTGTTGAGGGATCATTATTTTTTAATTATGACTGGCTGTTAATTAAATTCTTTTTTTGTATGTATTGAGGGTGATTAAATATTATTTTATTTTACTCTGTGACTATAACTTTCTTTAATTTATTTTCAAATGTTAAGCTAACCTGGCATTCTTAAAATAAATCCATCTTGCTCATTTGCATTATCCATTTAAAAAAATATTTTTATTGACTTAAAGAGAGGAAGAGGGAGAGAGAGATAGAAACATCAATAATGACAGAGAATCATTGATCTGTTGCCTTCTGCCCGCCCCACACTGGGGATCAAGCCCGCAACCCAGGCATGTGCCCTGACCAGGAATTGACCTCCTGGTTTATAAGTCAACACTAAATCATTGCACTATGCTGGCCAAGCTGCATTATTCAGTTTTATATATTCCTAGATTTGATTTTGCAAAAACAAACAAACAAACAAACAAAAACATTGTTATAACATTTTGCATCTATGTTTATCTGAGTTAACTTTTATTTGGTAATATCTTTGTCTAATAATTTTTTCAGATAAATACTGACCTAATGAAATGAATTTGAAAATATTTGCTGCTCCTCTATTTTCTGACAGAGTGTCTGTAGAGTCATTAATTATAAATTGAACATTTGGTAAAATCCACCTGTGAAACAATGTAAATCTTAAATTTTCTCCATGGGAAATTTCAAAATTTTAACTCAATTTTAAAAATAAATGTAGGAATACTCACATTAGCTATTCCTTCTTGTGTAAGCTTTGCTAGTCTGTGACTTAAAAAAAATTGCTCATTTCTTCTAAATTGTAAAACTTATTGTTAGAAAGATGTTTATTATATTTCCTTATTATCCTATTGATGTTCATAGAACTAAGAACCTTTAATAATGTCTTACCTTCTGGTTCTGATATTGGTAATCTTTGCATAAGATATTAAATAGCAACTTTTAGTTTTTACTTCTTAGTTTGGAGTTCAGGACTTCTTTGTGTTCCAATTTTTAAGTTGGAAACTTAGATAATTGACTTTATAATTTTCTTTATTTCTAATATAAGTATTTAACTAAATTTTTTCTCTGAGCAGTGTTTTAAATGTGTCTCACATATATTACTATCTCTGTTTTATTTTTTCTCTATTTCTTTTTAATCTAAGTGTCTTCATATTTGTGTGATTTTTTGTAAACATATAATCAGTCCTTGTTTTTTTAAATTTATTATGAGAATATCTACTTTTATTTGACCAGTATGGTTAGATTTAAATATACTGTTTTGCTATTTATCTTCCACCTGTCCCATCTGTTCATTGCTTCTCTGGTTGTTCCCTTGACAATTTTTTTTGGATTATTTGTTATGATTAATTTTTCATAGGTAGAACCTACTAGGTATATTATTTTATTTTGTTGTTCTATTATATTAGTTGTAGTTGCAATAACATATCCAAGTCTATTTTCAAATATTATATTACTTTAAATATAAAGTAAAGACCATATAATGGCATACTTATTATTAATGTTTATATCTTCTGTGCTGCTATTGTTGGTACATTTTACCTGTGTTATAGATGTCACCTTTTTGCTTTAGGCATTCTATTATTTATTCATAATATTAAAAATTTATTTAAAATTTTTCAGTTTTATTTTGTCACATATATACTACTTTTTGAATTCTTCCATATTTTGTCTAAATCAGAATTTTTACCTGATTTTTTTTCCTCCTCCTGATGAACTTTTTAAAGCACTTATTGTATAAATTTGCTGGACATAGATTTAATCAGTTTTTTAAAAATACAAAATATCTTAATTATACTTTAACTTTTGAAGAATATATATATATGTATTTTTGCTGGAAATGGAATTCTAGGTCAACAGATTCATTTTCATCACTTTAAAGATGGCATTCCATTGCCTTCTGACTTCCATCATATCTCATTAAAAGTTAGTCATCATTAGTATTCTTCAGTGAAACAATTCCTTGTATAGTATACATATATCTATGGCTACTTTTAAGTTTTTTTCTTTATTTATTGTTTGCATAATTTTAACTATGTTATCTGTTTATGATTTTGAGAGCTTCCTGGACCTGTAAATAATCTTTTTTTCTCTAAATTTGGACTCTTCTGGCAACTATTTGTTTATTTATCTTTATAAATAATTTTTATTTATTTTCCTTCTGGGACTTTAAGCACATGCATAGTAAACCGTTTAATACTATTCCTTGTGTTACCGAAGTTCTGAATGTTTCCAATATGTTTGTTCAACTCTGAGCTTCACTTTATATTGATTTGTTCACTGATCATTTACCTAAGGTATCCAAACCACTTTTAAGTCTATTATTGCACTATTTATTTCATGTAGTCCATGTTTTTTTGTTCAAAAATTTTCACTAGTTTTTCCCTTATACATTATATATTTCCTTGATAATGTTCCACTGTTTGCTACTTCTTTTGCTTTTATTTGTAATTTATTTACTGAAGTTTGAATAGCTATATTAAAGTCATTTTCACAATCTAACACCTGATACATCTGTCAGTCTACTTCTCTTGACTATACGTTCTCTTGATTATAGGCCATATTTCCTGCTTCTTGGTATGTTTTATGAGTTACTGCATACATGATACTGTGCATTTTTTATAGATAATAATTTGGATGTTGCTAACTTCCTCAAAATAAAGTTGAGTTGCTTTTTTTTTTTTCTATTGACAGGCAATTACATTACTAGACGATCTTCTTGTATTGGATTTATGCCTTTCTAGATCAGTTTACTTTGTTGTTTGTTGACTTATTGATCATTTAATTGATTAGTTTTTGGGTTTTGTCCTTTTTCTTACGATATAGTGCTTCTATGTTTTCAATGAAATACTCATCATTTTTACCAAGCCCCTGTAATGTGATGGAATATCATCTCCAAATTATGTCTTCCCTCGTACTGAGTAACTTTTTAAACTACTCAGTTCTTTAGCCCTCAACTGCTAGTTTCTGCAGGGCTCTTTGGTAATTTTTTGGTGCCTTTCTCATAAATATCAAGTTTAAGAATCAATCAAAGATTTAGAAATAACTGGTATGCAGAATTTGGGGCTTCCCAAATATGTCTCATTTCATTTCATTTTATTTCCCATCAATAATCAGTCTTAAATTCACATCTTTTTTTCTTCTTCCAAGTAATTCTGTTCTTTTATGTTTGAGTTCTTTCCCCCCATGTCTACACAGTAAAAGCCAGATAAATGTGGGACTCATCTAGTTTACCTCTCTTGTTTCAAGGATCATATCCTGCCTACTTTTTATGCTTCCCAACCATTCAAAATATTTTAATTTTTTTCAGAGTTGTTATTGTCATTGGCTTTGGGGTTAGTCTAATACAATTTACTCTGATATGACCAGAACCACACCTCTCTTTGAAATATTGATACTGAGGAAGATTTGTTTGGTTATCTAAGTTTCATCTAGAAATTTTCAACCAACTATTTCTCAGGGATGCAAACATGGCCCACACAGAGGATAAGAGCACCATATGGTTGAAAAAAACTAACACTTATTGAGACCCTATCTTTTACCAAAGGCTTGGCAAACAATATCACTAAAGAACAACTACACCTATAGGTAGGTAATAGTTTTTCCTGCCATCATATGAGACAACTGAGTCATAAAGAATTGTCTTTACTTACTCAAAGCTATAGAGTTTAGATGTGAGATAACCAGAATTGAAGTAATTATCTACTTCTAACATCTGTAATCTTTCCATTGATCTTTCCACTGACCCAGATTTTCTAAAATATCTGAAATTTCACTATATCAAACATGTGAATTTTCCCATCCTCAGGCCCACCTAGCAGGTCCTAAACATACAGGGGAAATTGGTCTCATGCTGACTTGCCAATGTTGATTTGTAATGTTTTCTGTAAGGCTCTGTATTAAACAATGTTGAGACTTCTTTAGGATTCTGTGGAAAATATGTTTTGTAAAATACTGGTACCATTTAAAGTAGGTACCATAGTTGGAATTGTGAGTACAAAGTGCAAGGTCCCTAAAACAAATTGGAAATGGGATCTTTCTTCCTTAGAGAAAATAATTGATTAATTAAAATAATACAAGAAGGAAAGGAGATGGCAAGGGTTCATTTCCACAACAAAGGTGTACTTTATGTCCTACTCTCACTTTCCACTCTGGATGAATCCAACTCTCTGGCCAACACAATGAAACAGAGAGAGCACTTTAACATGAAAGTTACTTGAGGCAATTCAGGGCGTGGGTTACCACAGCCAGGAGCTTCCGCCATTTCTCAGCCCAGCATTTCTTCTGAGCAGGAATGCTTACTCCTGCCCAGGACACCCAGGAAACGAACAGAAAGGACCAGGCGAGGGTGTCCCATAGACAAAGGGAAACTTTCCTGTCTCTTAAAATACTACTATTCTCAGAACTAACAGGACCCCATTCAGAATGAAACTATAAAATCCGGAGCTTCTTTAAAACTCAGGCCTGCACCTCTGTTGCATTTGACTTTCGTTGAACGGCTTCAGCTATTGTCCTCCTCTAATATCTGGAGTTCAGCCAAACGCAGGACGGTTGTCTTCTGTTCATTTGTAAATTAATATGTCTGGAAGCAAAGGCTGTCTATGAAGAAAGCAGATTCACTTTTCTCCGAATGGAATGAAATGATGTTTGGGGAAGCCTCTGCTGAGGTCCAGGAATCTTTATGAGCCTTTTAAAGTCATTGTTTTCTTCTCACAAATGAGAACTCGCCGATGCCAAGGAGTAATGAACTGGAAAACCACATGGTGACAGTTGGTTCTGAAGCTGGCCCTGGTGCATTAGCAAGGCCTGTTGGGGAGGACTTCCTTGCTGCATGCTTCCCCTCTCACTCCTACTTTTCCTCTTTGATTCCTCCTCCTCTCTGCCACCCCTCCCCTGTCAATTATGCAATAAACACAGGCTTTGGTTCAGACTGACTCGGGTACAAATTTTTTTTAAATATATTTTATTGATTTTTTACAGAGAGGAAGGGATAAGGATAGAGAGTTAGAAACATCATTGAGAGAGAAACATCGATCAGCTGCCTCCTATACACCTCCTATTGGGGATGTGCCCGCAACTAAGGTACATGCCCTTGACTGGAATCGAACCTGGGACCCTTCAGTCCTCAGGCCGATGCTCCATCCACTGAGCCAAACCGGCCAGGGCTTGGGTACAAATTTTAATCTGCCACTTAATTGTGTGGTCAGTTCATATTGCATGAACTTGATACTTAACCTCACTCTGTCTTAGTTTTCCCATCTATGAAATGGTAATGATACATCTCTTCCTCCCTTCCTTCTTCTTAATAGATTCTATCTTTTTTAAAAATATATTTTTATTGACTTCAGAGAGAAAAAGGGAGCATGAGAGAGAGAGATAGAAACATCAATGATCAGCTGCCTCCTGCACGCCCCACACTGGGGATCGAGCCCACAATCCTGGCATGTGCCCTGACCAGGAATTGAACCATGACCTCCTGGTTTATAGGTCAATGCTCAACCACTGAGCCATGCCAGTCAGACTAATAGAATCTATCTTTGATTCAGCTATTCAGCTCTACCAGATGCAGCTCTTGTGACTCAGGGAGGTGGAAAGACCATGAGATCCAAGAGTGGAACCGGAATGGCTGCAGTCCTTAATGGGCTATGGATCCCTCCAGAGGACAAAGAGTTCTGGAGCCCAGGTTCCCACTTGTCAGAGTTTGCGGGGGACTATAGTTTCACTGTGATGTGGGGGGAAAGCTTTTTTACTCAGAGCCCTGGCAGCATGCTGCCTCTAGATTCTGAAATCCATCACATGATTCTATAGGGAAACACCCTGAGGATGTAGCTGTCAGACCAAAAGGAGGCCAACAAATAGGAGAGAAATGAATCAGGTCCCTGACCATGCAATATGCCCACACTAGACCTGGACTTCCTGTACATGAGATTGAAAACATAGAAGCACTCTATCAGGGTTTTCAACCAGGAACCTGGTGTCCTCATCCACAGTCCTGGGGAGAATTAGGAGTATAAGAAAGTAGACAACGTGGACAGTGGAACAGCCCTAACCGATCTCCGGAAGGCAAATGCAACTGAGGGTTCTTGTTCTCTGGTCAGCTGGCCCACACTGGCGACAATGCGCATGCCCATCGCCTTAGCTGAGGGCAGCTGCCGTGGCTGCGTCAGGCTATCCTATCCAAGAGGTCTGCTGCTCCTCTGAGCCTGTGGCATAGCATCATGAAAGGGACTCCGTGGTGCTAGGAGTGGCTGCAGAAGCCACGTGGAGGCAGGAAGGCTGTACCTTGCACTGCGAGGTGGAGGAGCGTTGCGCTAAGTGGGCCTGTGCACAGCAAGACCACGTGGGGCCCGATGCTGCCTCCGAGGCTTTCTATCTGAGGTTCATGCTCCAAACGAGTAGGAACATCTGCCTGTTGGGAGGCCTCTTCAGCTCTCCCTGAAGCCTTTGTTGGTCGCTCACCGAGAAAGAGAGCAGGACAAGCAGAGCAAGGAAGCCCTGTCCTTGATTTCTGGTATCAATGTCAACTCTGCATCAATGCATCCTCCATCCAGTTGCACTGCCCGCTGTCTTCCCCAAACGTTATCTTTAGCTCATGAAGTCTGTTCGATCAGGAGCTTTTCCTCTGACTGACTATGCATAACCTACGCGCTCTGTATCACTGGATTCTCTTAAGGAACCAAAAACCCAGGCCAAGAAAGAGGCGGGTGGGGATCTGTGTTAATACACGGCACAGAGAGGACGTGGTCTTTTACTTCTCCAGGGCACCCAGGCACCCACGTAGGAGAAGGGGAGGGGTTTGCCCAAGGACCTAAAGTTGACCAGTTGGTTGGCAGAGCCTGGAGCGAAAACCAGGACCCTCCACCACTGTTCATCCGTGTGCCAGCTGTCTTCTCATCATGGTGGGAGACAGGAGTCCCTTTTCAAGGTGTGGGGAAAAAAATCAGAGCCACTCTGGGTAGTTTTATTGTTATTCAACACTGTAATCTGAGCACATGAGTAGTTCAGAGAGGGGGGAAGAATGGAAAATCCATGCCTCCCATCCTTCACCTCCCCGAGGTGGTCCTCTGTTCCCTCATCAGAGGCAAGAGGTGCCTAAGGAGGTGGAGCCAGAAGAAAGTGCCTATAGCCCTCTCATTCCTTGTCAGAAAAAACCTTTCTTCCAGTGCAGGTTGCATTAGACGAAGTGGTAGAGTGTTTGACAGTAAGTCACTCAACGATGATGAAAAACAGGACGCGAGAGCTTCTGTGGGGGTTCCGGCATGAATGGGGCGCCATACAAAATCAAGTTGCATTGTACTGTAGGGAAGGGCTTTGTGTTCTCGTTCAAAATAACCCACTGAGAGCCCTCCAAGCCTCTGAGTGTGCTCAGAGTTCCTCCGAATGTTTCCGGAAGGATCTGCACCACGCTGGCTGCATTAACAAGGGTTTCGGGCCAGGACAGGGCTGGCGGGGCTTGGGGGGGGGGGGGGTGTTATTGGTGAATTAAAATGACATTTTCTTCATTACTCTTCAGCTTCTATCTCCTGCCTGGGTACTTAGCATTTCCCTCCTTTCTATCTGTGTGCAAGCCAGTTTCCCTCAGCAGTGAGGCGTGGCTGGAGATTTTGGGGGGGGGGGGGAGGCGGGGTGGCCATGTGCTGGAGTCCAGCTAGCCTGCTCACCAACTGTCAGAGTTTCTTCATCTGTGAAAACAGACAGAGCCAGGCCGGAGTGGCTCGGTTGGTTTAGTATAGTCCTGTGCACCAGCAGGTCACTGATTTGATTCCCAGTCAGGGCACATAGGCCTGAGTTACAGGTGGGATCCCCAGTTGGGGCACATAGGGAAAGTGGCCGATTGATTGATTGATTGATTGATGTTCCTTTCTTTTCTCTCTCTCTCTCTCTCTCTCTCTCTCTCTCTCTCTCTCTCTCTTCCCCCTTCCTCTCTAAGCATGTCCTCTAGTGAGGATTTAAGAAAATAGATGTAAGCCCTGGTGGCCAGGTGGCTCAGTTGGTTGAAGCATCGTAACATACACCAAAAAGTTGCCGGTTCAATTCCCAGTCAGGGCACATACCTAAGTTTTGGGTTTGATCCCTGTTCGGGGAAATGTGGGAGGCAACCAATTGATGTTTCTCTCTCTCAGTTTCTTTTCTCTCTTTCTCTTCCTCCCTCCCTCCCTTCCTCCCTCCTTCCCTCTCTCCTTCCCTCCCTTCCTCCCTTTATTTCTCTAAAATCAATCAAAAAACACTTCCTTGGGTGAAGATTTAAAAAATAGACATAAAATCAGCAAACTAAAGGATGTTGCTGCCAATAAAGAAGAGACAAATCTTGTGAAAGATGCTGGCTTCTAGAAAGGTCAACAGTAACTTCTGAGCTAAAGGCAAACAGGCAGGAGGTAGAGAAGAGATGGCAGTGCAGTCTTCCAGATCCTTGGGCTGGGGCTGCCCCTCGAAGTTGCACAGGCTGGGGGCTGACAGGACAGGAACCTGTGGCCTCACCATCCAAAGGCCACAGGTTCCTGTCCCTCACCCCCTTGTTGTCTGTGTCCATTGGTTAGGCTTATATGCATGCATACAAGTCCTTTGGTTGATCTCTCCCCCTTACCCCCACCCTCCCCTACCTACCCTCTGAGGTTTGACGGTCTGGTCGATGTTTCTCTGTTGGTCTTTGGTCTTTAGTACAGAGATTCTGAGCTTATATTTAATTTTATAAAGCAAGTTGCAAAAATAGACACACAGCATGATCGCATATATATAAATTTTAAAACATGCTTAAGAGCACGCTATGTTTCACAGCAACATGCATATTTGGGCTTTTGTTAAAAATACTTCAGGGACTGACCATTGTCAAGTCCAGGAGGGTGTCTGCTTCCGATAAGGAAAATAAACAAGACTAGTGACAGGGACCAGGAGAATATCACTGTAATTGTAATGTCTTATTATTGATGCTATTATTTTTTAAATAAAAATACGAAGGCCCTAGCTGGTTTGGCTCAGTGGATAGAGTGGCAGCCTGTGGACTGAAGGGTCCCAAGTTCAATTCCGGTCAAGGGCACATGCTCCGGTTGTGGGCTCCATCCCCAGTAGGGGGTGTGCAGGAGGCAGCCAATCAATGATTCTCTCCTCATTGATGCTTCTCTCTCTCTCCCTTCCTCTCCTTTCCTCTCTGAAATCAATAAAAATATATATACTTTTAAAAAAAGATGAAGGAAGGGGAGGTCTTCTTGCAAACTATATCAGAAGTGTTTAATCAGATGAAAAAAATAGATGGAAATGAATTTTCCGGGCAGAGAGAAGAGACTATGAAAGTCTCTGAAGTGTGCAGGATTGACCTGGCCGAAGCCTGCAGGATGGCTCCATGGCTGGGGCCAGGCTCCTTGTGGGTGGGGGAAGGTGGTGGGAGCTGAGGCTGGAAATGAAATAGATGACAGCATCCTGGAGGCGAGGGGGAGCCAGGAAACTGCAGGATCAAATTGGCGACTCCTGCTGGTTCTGCTGGTAGCCAAATAGTTGGCGGGCGCTGGAGACCTGGACTAGAGACAGCTCCTGCTACCCATGTGCCTTTGGTGACAAGTTTGTTGCACATCCTCCATTTAGATCTTCCAAGAGTTTCTCTGAAATAGGCCAGGACGAACCCTAGTTCGACAAAAATCAAATTGTAAAGGTCACATAACCTGCTCAGAATAGTAAAGAGAGAAAGAGCAAACCCAGGTCTTCTGACATGATCCGTACAATATTCTGATTTCTCTCTAACAGCTGTCATCCCTGCAGGAGGGCAGCGGGACCATAGGGGTGTCTTTAGATGCTTTTCTTGATTGCCAAGAAAGATGGTTTATTTTTCCCCTCCAAAAGTAAGAGAAATCATTCTGTGGAAAAGATGGGATAGAAAACCTACAAAACAAGTAGCCTCTTTTGCAGCGCTTGTCCAGGTGGGAAGGTGACGGGAGTGGGGAAGAACAGGAACCGGGACATAATCTAGTCTGACCTCCCCATTTACATGAAGGGCAAAGCCTGGTGGGAGGGAAGAGGTGATGGGCAGCTGTATGTGGAACGTGGATGTCTTTATTGCACGTTCCGCTTTCCTGCCAATTTCCCTCCTTTGTTGATAGAAAGGGGTTTTAGGCAAGGACAAAAGTTGATAAATTATGGACTTACATTAGATAAGAAAATAACACCTGAGGAAACTGAAGACAAGGTGGTATCAAGAATAGGGGTGAGGACCTACCTCGGTTAGTAGGTTTGAGGTCAGATTAAAAGAGATCATGTGTGTGCGCAAGACAATCAGAAGCTCTGGGTGTGGCTGAGGGACAAATCCAAATCCACCCTGAGCAGGAACTGTATTCTACTGGGCCTTCTTTAAAACAAAACAGAGCGTATGTCTCTATTTAAGGATTGCGACTATCTGAAGAATGGATTATACATATTGGGGATAAAGGATGTACCTTTATAATTGATTAAACTGAATAGATTTCCATCAATCCTGAGCAATTGATAAATTGTGAAGCTTTGATCTTAGCTGCCAGGTCTTTCTTGAAGAGCTGAGCACGGGCGAGTGTAATTTGCACCATCGGGTCAGCTCTGTGCAGCACACTGACCATGTCCTAGGAGCCCTTAGTTCTCCTCAGGGACCCTATTCCGCCCATGTGTAGGCTTAGCAATGCCCTCTCTACGCTGCACAGGGAATAAACTCTGCAGACAGGGATGTATATTAGGAGCTGACATGCATCACCTGTTTCTGGCTAGACACTCGGGAATCTAACCGGAAAAGTGTCTACCAAGGAATTCCTGTCCGTCACTCAGCCCTTGGGAGCCTAGGGTGCATCCCCCAGGATGATCCCCAGCCCTGGCCACAGAGGACCCGCAGTTTGAAGGACAAGCTGGTGCTCAAGGAAGCCTCGTCCGAGAGCCCCTCTTCCTAAGCGCTGGCTCTCAGCTCCACGTCCGCCCGTGTTCCTACCCTCCTACTCTTTCTCAGCTCCCTGTTTGTTTGTTTGTTTATTGTTAATTCTCACCCAAGGATATTTTTTCCATTGATATTGATTTTTAGAGAGTGGAAGGGATTTGGAGAGACTCAGAGAGAGAAACATCGATGTGAGAGAAACACATTGATTGGTTGCCTCCCCCACACACGCCCCCACCAGAGCTGGGGATGGAGCCCCAGACCAGAACCGAACCTGGGACCCTTCAGGCTGCAGGCCAACAACCCTCTATCCACTGAGCCAAACTGGCTAGGGCTCAGCTCCCTGTTCTTCCCTCCTCCTCTTTCTGCAGCTCCTCCTGATGTCCAGCCTTGGTAGCGCCTTCCTCCCAAGCCCGACTTCAGCGCCCAGAAAGGCACCTCCATCTCTTCCTTCCAGGAGATTCACAAATGCTTCGGCTCACTTTGAAGTCACAGTGAACAAAAGTGGAGAATAGGAAGATGGCCCCAAATGCTCCCAGCATTCCCCTCACCACAAAAGCACATTTCCCGGGGAAGAAAGTGTTCTCTCTCGGTGACTCCGTTAGAGCCTCAGCGTCCCAGTGTGACATCCAGGAATGTGAGAAAGGCCGGCAACCTCATTCCCTCAGAGACCTGGAAAAAAGTAGCCAAAGCCACACATCCCTAGCAGTGAGGAGATGCTAAGCCTTTCCTCTAGGGACCTATAAATAATATTCTTTTGTTTACTCAGTTGTACAAAAACCTGTTAAAATCACGAAGCTTTGGTATCTGCATGGAGCACAGGCGGTGGCCGAGGCACAAGGCCAAGTTCACGCATGAAACAAGTGGACGGCAGTGTGTACTATCAGAGCTCTCTTTCCTGGCTCCCGGGAGACGTACTGTTCCTTCTTTTTAAAAAACCCTGATTTGGTTATCTTTTGTTGAATTGCTAATACATGAATGTTCTCTTTAAAACAACGTGCTGCTTAAATATCCAGGATGATGGGGATTTTGCACTTCACGTGCTTCGTTCGAATGGGGTTGAAATAGGAACATTCTCCATCTACGAGGCTCTGGATCTGTCTGTGTGACAGTCGTACAGCGTACAGCTGCATTTTAAGATGTTCCAAAATCATCTCCTACAAGCCACTGAGCTTCAGGATCCCAGCTCTGCGGCCACTGTTAACACGGGGCAAAGGAAGAAGGAATGTGGGGAGCTGAGTCAGGGGCCCTCTCTCTTCATCCTCCTTCTCTGCTATCCCAGCGGCAAAATCATGGGGAGGAGCAAATCTCAAGCTGCCCAGCTGTGGCTTGGAATTAGTCTCTGGGCATTTATGTTTGGGCCTAAGGCCATTCTGAATGTTTGTATTGGAATGTGGCTACTTATTTCACTGTGCCAGCGCCAGCATGCACTGCAGAAGGGGGTGAGATGGGAGAGGCAGAGGGAGGAGGGAGGAGCCACAGAAGCCTAGGCAAGTCACACCATTCCTGGTGGCAGGTGTTCTAATGTGGATGGAACCACTTTAGCCCAGACAGGCCTTACTCCTCGCAGGTGCTGTGCCTGGGTTTCCACTGTGCAGAGCAGAGGTCTAGGCATCAGGGCAGAGTATGGGATTGGAGGACGAAGCCCTGAATGCCCTGGGATGCCCTTCAGCTAAATCAGAGGGATGGTGTGTGCTCTGCAGGCTGAAGCCCCTGGAGCCACATGTTAAAACCACGGTTCCACACGTGTCTGTAAGCTGGCGAGTAAGAATCGGCAAAGCCCCGCTGGTAGACAGGACTGGGCCCACTCCTCACGCCTGGATGCCCCCATCCCAACCCCAGAAGCTGTGAATGTGCTCATGCACACGGCACAGGGGACTGCAGGTGGGACTGACCCTGGGTCCTGAGTGGGGAGGTGATCCTGATTATCTGAGTGAGCCCCTGTGGTGATGGGTTCCGAGAAAGAAGCAGGCAGATTCTAGAAAGAAGCAGGCAGATTCGAGAAAGCAGGGGATGCGGCCGGGGAGGCAGAGCCAGAGGAGACGGGGTGACGGAGCAGGTCAGCGTCACAGCGTCACAGTCAGGGAGCCTGAGCGACCTCCAGGAATTGGGAAGGGCAAGGGCCACGCTCTCCCTCTGAATTCCCAGAAGGAATGCAGTGCCCACCCTGGGTGAGGAAGTCGGGCCTCCAGACCGTGAGGTCACCAAGGTGTGTTGTCTTCAGCCACTTAGCTTGTCATAACTTGCTGCAGCCAGGCCAGGGGACTCCTATTCCCCGCCTCAGGATAGGCCCCGGAAAGGTCCCTCTCTTTGGACGTGAGGGCTGACAAAGTCCAGTGAGTGCAAAGCATTGGTGACAGTTTTTTAGACATTTCAACCTCCATTTTCCTGGAATCGGTTGGTCTTCAGGTGGCATCTTCCACTTTGAAACCACTGCAGCCTAGACCCACCTTACACCCGGTCAGACTTCGATCACAATAATCCAATTCAATACGAAATCACTGATCACGAGAGGACAAAATCTCCCACGCTCACCTCAGACAACCATCTTGCCATTTAGACCCCTCACACGACCTGCTCTCCCAAGGCTCAGAGCATATTTGCAAAATCCAGACAACACTAGCATGTCCCCCACCTCCCCCCGCCCCCCGCCTCAGGCTACCCGGGGGCCGGGGGGAGGGGAAGTGGGAGAAACCATTCATTCTCGCTTCACGCTCACCTATCAGCTCTTGGCTCCATGCCAAAGCATTCAGCTTATAATAATAACTGGCAGCCGTCCAGAGCCTTTTAGAAAATAAGAAAGGCAGAAAAGAGTGAAGAAAAGAGAAGAGGAAAGAAAAAGAAATGCAAGTGGAAGAAACAGCCCAGGAAGAGGACAGCAACACCCTACTCCCGATGTTTCTCTTTGGAAGAAAGGAAACGTACAACATGTTTTCTAAAACCTTCTGTTTTAATCAGACTCCATGGCCTGTAATTAAATTCTTACCTTTCCTGCCTTCCACAAGCAGAATGCAAGCAGACTTAGCTTCATGGTGATGTCACAGGAATGAAACAACAAAGAGACACAAACAAAACAACACAACAACCCACCAAAATGACTTGGTCACTAGCCTTGTTGGTCTGACTCATAGACCAGGGACATATGTCCAACCCTGGACTTACTAAGCTCAGAAAACTAGCCTGGCCGGTGTGGCTCAGTAGTTGAATGTTGACCTATGGACCAGGAAGTCACAGTTCTATTCCCGGTCAGGCCATGTGCCCGGGTTGCAGGCTCCATCTCTAGTGTGGACTGTGCAGGAGGCAGCCAATCCATGATTCTCTCTCATGGTTGATGTCTCTCTCTCTCCTCCTTTACTCTCTGAAATCAATAAAAATATTTTTTTAAAAGAAAACTGGCTGATGTGAGGGCAGAGACCACCGGGGACAGTGGGTCAGCCTGAACCATGGACAGGGTTCGGGGCCCAGAGAATGCAGCATCTTCCCAGGCAGACACCGCGCCCAGCACACGAGATACACACAGAGTCAGAGAATCCTCCCGGGCACCGCAGGGACCGGCATGGTCATCTCTGTGTTCGTTCGAGGACAGTGAAGCTGGAGGGAAGAGTGACTTCTCTGAGTCACAGAGGCACCTAGGGATGCAGCCCGGGTCCGAGCCCGGAACACAGCCCTGAACCGCCACCTGCTCTCCCAGCTGCGCGTTCAGCTCACAGTGGTTTCCAGGCTGCGCGAGAAGTCTCCCCGGGGACTCGCGGACTGGCACCCTCAGATGCAATGCGGTGGGGAGAGGAGGAGAGGAGCCAGAGACCTGCAAACTCAATGTCCCTGTGACATACAAAGGGGTGGAGCATAGAAAAACAATAGCCACCGCCCTTCCTCCTGGAAACCCAGAGGACCGTCCACAGTGCAGCTGGCTCCTGAGCGGGCTGATGTCCCTGGCCTGGCAGGGTCAGAGCTGGACTAAATGGGCAAGATCCATTCTGGAGAAACCCAGTGAAGCATGGGTCAGAGAGAGAGACAGGCAAACCAGCGAAAGCTATTTGTAATGACAACATAAGTCATAACAAAGACCAATAGATTCTTGCCCAGGGGTTGGTCATTTGTGTTCACGTGGAGGATGTCGAGGCACCACATGGGTTAAGTCCCCAGGGGCAACCATCTCTGGACTTTATTTCCATGGGTCGCTTTGACGAGACGAAGGTACACCGTCCAGGATGGGGATTTGCTCCCTGGGCCCCATGGATGGGTGGCCCGTGAAGGCTGACCTCAGGGTGCAGGAGCTTCGGCAGCACTGAAGGATGGACGACCTCTGTCCCTGTGCCTCTCCACGAGGGAGACAGGTGCCCCCATTAGCGAGGAACCCGCCGACCTGACACCTGAGGCTCTGAGATGGGGGTGGGGGGATACGCAGGACTTGGTTGTGTCCCAGTCCTGAGCCGGGTACTGTAAGCAGACCACCTGCAGACTCCTCCTCACAGCCACTGGAGAGATAAATACTGACCATGTTTTAAGGGTAAAGACTGAGGCCCAAAGAGGTTAGAGGACTTGTTCAATGTCAAGGAGAAGATATGTGGGAGCCGAGATTCAAACCCAGAGCTGAGTCTAAGGTGGTCGTTCTTTTTAGCTATCAACCTGACTTTAAACTGGGAAACAGGGTTTCTCTCTCCTAAGTTGTAGCTGTGACAGCTCACGCACAACAGTCAGCTTCGAAGAGGGAAGGGGGTCCTGCCTGTGTCACCCTGAGAAAGACCGAGTTCCCATCCTGCCATCAGGCCACGGAGGCCCGGGCCCCGGACAGGTCTCCCCTCTTCGGGCTGGTCTCCTGCTCTGTTCACGGAGCCCTCCACACGGACGCTCCAAAGGCTTGGAGCTGAAAGCGTCTGGGACCTAGGACCCACAGCATCCACATTCACGTCACCTGGGACCTTGTGAACCTGTGGGATCCCAGGTCCCGCCCACTCCTGCTGGGGCCCATCTGCATTGTCACAACCTTCGGGAACCCATGCAAGTGTGAGGGGCTCAGTGAACCGGTCCTTCCCCTTCTCCTGCTCTGAGACTCATTCATGCCAAGGATGCGGGCAGGGACTCCAGGGAGAAAGAGGAAGGGCAGGAGAAGGGGGACCAGGAGAGGAAGAAGGAAACGCTAAGGAACAATGACAGAGGCCAGTGAGAAAGCGAGACAGAAATGATGGAGAGGCAGAGAAAGCAAACGAAGCAGAAGGCGCAGGAAGTGGGGAAGAAGAGAGGGAGGGGGCAGAAACAGAAGGGAAAAGAGAGGATGGGGAGAGAAGAAAGAACAGAATAAAGGGGGGAGAGGTCACTTGCCCAGGCCCAGACCCAGTGAGCTGGTGTCAGGATGAGAACCAGGCAATGTCAGTTGGGGGTCAGGGGGTAGGAGTGGGGGCTGGCGGACGACAAGGGAACAGAGGGTGTCCTGGGCTGATGGTCAACAAAGGCATCCCGGCTGCCTATGCTCCAGGGTCCCTCCTGGTGACATTCCTGAGTCTTCTGAGCACCTCACATTGGCAGATGGATCGCTCCAGTCAGCTTTTTTTTTTTTTTTAAATATATTTTATTGATTTTTTTACAGAGAGGAAGGGAGAGTTAGAAACATCGATGAGAGAGAAACATCTATCAGCTGCCTCCTGTACACCCCCTACCAGGGATGTGTCCGCAACCAAGGTACATGCCCTTGACCGGAATCGAACCTGGGACCCTTGAGTCCGCAGGCTGATGCTCTATCCACTGAGCCAAATCGGTTAGGACTCCAGTCAGTTTTATTGTTAATGAGAAAAGTCACCATTAGCCGTCCCTTCCCCACATGTGCCCTTTCCTTGCACACTCCCCGTTATAAATTAGCCATTTCCATTATTAATTTTTCCTGGATGAGTCACGCTTCAGGAACCGGGCCTCGCCGTCTGGGAGGGAAGAGTTCGATCTCTGTGGTCATCTGCCCTCCTGCATCCCCACAGGAGGGGAGTTAACCCTCACATCGCCCTGCGCACAGCCAGCTCAGCAGCCTCACCTGCCTCCTGCTTCATCTGGCAAAAGCCGAGCAGGGATGGGGGTTGGGGGTGGGGGAGGGGTGTGGGGGATGGGGAGGCTGAGACAAGACATTCAATGTTTTCTTCATGGCTTCAGAGGCCGGGGCACAGGTAGGGAAATGGCCCGCATTAAACCTTCTGGAAAGACACTGGAAAAGATCTATTTGCTTATTTTTCTCTTGAACCTATTTATTCAATTTGCCTTCCAGTGTTCAAACCCTGGGAGGGCTTCCGACAAAGGGGCTGGCCAGGCTTCGCATCTGCCCCTCTCCTCCAGGAACTTGGTCAGATTTTTGATCCACCTTTTACTCGGGTGTCTATTGGGCAAGGTGATACTCACCCACAATTGTGTTGCAAGAAAAATGAATAATTTGTTTTATCTAAAAAAACCCCACAAAGCTGAGTTCTAAAATTGAGTACATGATTATTGGGGTATTAGACTGTCCTAAAGGAAATGGTGTTAAAACTGCTGGATGTAATTTTGTCAACTAGAAATCAAAGATGCTGTGTGTCCTCATGCAAAAGGCTGGGGGCAGTGATTGGCTTGTTTAAAATGTAAGAGTATAGGGTATGAGTCACTGGGAGGGAACTTCAGGAAGCACGGTAGCCTTCATTTTGAAGCAGTGACTCGTGCAGAAAAGGTGAGTAGGTGGGAGGCGTTCTCTGCGTCATTTGCACGCGCGTGTGAGGCTCCAGGCGTGACCCGGGATCGCTCGCCTTTAGATTAGGAGAGGTTCTTTAAGGTACAAACCCATGTCTGATGCGAGAGGCAAAGACAAAGCATATTGAGAATGGGAATGATGAGAATGCCCTGATCCCACAGGGGTTTCCCTCCCCCTGCCCCCAGGGGTCTCACCCTCCCCCCCCCCCCCAGGGCCCCACTGTCCCTCAGGAAGCGCCCTATTCTTCCCATGTTGCTAGGCACCTAATGGACTATATATATAAAGTCAGGTTTATAGTTAAAAAGAATGACTGCCTTTAGGCACCTAAAGGAAGGGTCTTGCCCTAGGAAGGCTCCCAGAGCTTTCTCTTGGTGAAGGTTAGGAGAAGGTGCCCGCCTGAGACCAGAGGAGGCTGCCCCTCCGGCTCCCTGACCTTGGACATCCAGCCTTAGACTGTGAGACACGAGTTAGTCATAAGCCAGCCAGCTGGGGTGCTCTGTCTGTGCAGCCCCGACGGACAGGCATGTGCTGAAACTCTCACCGTGTGGCACACCTCCTCACCTTCGGGAGGCTGCCTCCCACCCGGAAGTGCTTTTATCCTTTTGTACTTGGCACAGTTCCATCCATGCATCCAGGCCCAGCGTCAGCATCACCGTCTCTGCATGGGGTTGGCCCTCTCCAGTCACCCCATGTGCACATGGCTTCCCTGAGGCCAGGGTCTGTCAGGAGCTGGGGAAGGACAAAGACCCAGACAGGGCTCTGAGGGGCAGTGTTGGCGCCTCCGAGCCCTGAGGACAAGCCAGGTCACCCCGTGGTCTCTCTGCCAGCGCAGGTCCCTTTGAAGAGAAAGCTCGTCTCCCTCTATTTCCTCTGGAGTCAGAACGCTGCATTTATTAATATTAAAAAAATATTTTCTAATATTTGTGTATCTTCAGATCAAGCTGCTTTTGTTTGTTTGTTCCTTCATGTGGTTCAGTTGGTAGGAGGGCCTCAGAGCCAGACTTCAACTGCAGATACCGCTTTGGGGGCAATGGGACCACTGCCCTCCCCAGCATGTTGAATCCAAAGGCTGCTGTGTGCATACACATCTACAATGAAGAAGAACGCATCTATCTCCTCCTATGTTTTTTGAGATAACACACATGTGTTGGTCTGGTGGGGGGTGAGGGACATTCTGCAAAGGAGTTGAAACCCCATTTCCTGGGCATCCTGTCCATTCAATTCCAAACCCCCAATGCCAGCCCCAGCTCCAGGCCCTGCTGCACGTGGGCCCCGGCCCCCCAGGAGCTGCGAGAGCAGGGGTGGCTGTGCCTGCTGCGTAGCGTGAGATCCAGAGAGATCCCTTTTCACACTCGCCCATCTGCCACCACCTGCCTCTCAAAGAGCCACTCACACACGTTTTTTCAAGAGTCCTGGCTGCCACAAAAAATATATTTTGAAAATGAAGTAGAAACAAAAGATGAATGAGCCCCTGCCCAGCCCCCTCGGGCAGGGTCAGAGGCAGGGGCGAGGCCATGAGCTCTGGCCCCGAGGCTGCCCTCCCGCCTTGCCCCCTGCCTGGGACCACTGGGAAGGAGCCCTCTGGTCCAGCCAGTCGCTGTGGAAGCTGTTCAAGGACTTTGAGAAAAAAAGCCGGAGTGACTGGGTGCCTCACATGAATTGTCATTGTTTTGTTTCCATTTGGCTTCAGTAATTATGCCTTTGACATTGCAATGCATTCACCGTGGACACTGGGCCTGCTTTGTTCTCCACAATAGGCAAGTGGGCCAGAGATGTTCTGGAGGGGGTCCAGGCTCCCCAGGAAGAGAAAGGGGACACACCGCTCACAAATTTAGGGTGCAGGGAGTCAAGTGATGCGACAACGAGGACTGCTTTGTGTCTGGGGACTGGGCATCGTGTCGAAAACGAGACACTCTCATTGTACCTTTAGCTGAAATTAGCTTTTATTTTTTAATCCCCACCCTAGGATATGTTTATTGATTTTAGAGAGAAAGGAAGGGGGGGAGAGAGAGAGAGAGAGAGAGAGAGAGAAAGGGAAACACTGATGTGAGGGAGGAGCATCCATCGGTCACCTCTTGAACATGCCCAGACTGAGCATCAAACCCATAGCCTAAGGGTGTGCCCTGCCAGGGACTTGAACATGGGACCTTTGCAGAGACTGCGATGATGCTCCCACCAGCGGAGCCAGCAGCTGGAGCTAAAAATAGCTTTTATTCTAAATCAAAATCCACATCCTGGTTTGTTGGTTCCTTTCCTCCTCCTCCTCCTCCTCCTCCTCCTCTTCCTCCTCCTCCTCTTCCTCCTCCTCCTCCTCCTCCGCCTCCTCCTCCTCCTTCTCCTCTTCCTCCTCCTCCTCCTCCTCCTCCTTCCCTTTCCCCTTCCCCTTCCCCTTCTTCTTTTTCCCCTCCCCCTCCCCCTCCCCCTCCCCCTCCCCCTCCCCCTCCCTCTCCCCCTCCCCCTCCCCCTCCCCCTCCCCCTCCCTCTCCCTCTCCCTCTCCCTCTCCCTCTCCCTCTCCCTCTCCCTCTCCCTCTCCCTCTCCCTCTCCCTCTCCTTCTCCTTCTCCTTCTCCTTCTCCTTCTTCTTCTTCTTCTTCTTCTCCTTCTTCTTCTCCTTCTTCTTCTTCTTCTTTCCTTTTATAGTTCCTCTAACGCTAAAACAGAAAAAACTGGAATGCTCACTAAACAACCAACACATGGGGCTCTCTCCTTCTCCAGGATTTCTGCCCTGTGTTTTGGTTGAGATGAAATACTAGAAAGAACATAGGTTGTTAGAAAGAACGTGAGCTCCAGGGGGTCTCCGCCTTAGCTGGCCTTCTGTGGAGACACTGGGTGACCTGGGATAAGTGGACCATCCTTTCCACAGCTTCATGTTATTTGTTCCTCAGCACAGGGAGACAATAAACCTGACTTCCCAGGGCTGTGGAGCTGATGAATGGCCATCAGGAAAGTGTGTTTAGCAGAGCGCCTCTCCCAGGTCCCCCTGCAGAAAAGTGCATCTTGTTTCCCTCCACGTTCCCTGCACTTAACCAAAACCCAAATGGTATCCTGGCTATAGTTTGACGAACTATTTAATTTAATAACCCGGGAGAGGAGTGGCTAATAGACACACCCTCCCCACCCACAACCATTCCTCTCCTCCGGCCGTGGAGAAACGTGAGAGAAGAGAGGCCACATTCTCAGATGCCCACACTCCTGTTAGGCACGTGGATGCTGAGATTCATAGACAGACTCTGGCCAGGTGTGGCCCCTGCTTGTGTGATGGCCGACCATCTTTCCCCAGCTCTGCCTGCCTGGTGTTCTCCTGGCCCACTGGCCCTCTAGCTTCCTGGACCTGTGATATCCTGGGAGCTGCTGTTGGACGATCAGAGGCTGAGAAGTAGGGCAACTCTAGAATAAATACATCCCCCCAACCCTTCAATGAGCATTTCCAGAAGTTTCTGTGTCTCTTGCTGGTTCCAGCAGGTGGCCTCCCCCCCGGGGTCCCACCTCCACGAGAAAGCCCTGCTGGTGGCCTGCTCCACTCTCCATGACTTGTGTCATTGATTCCACATTAAACAGCATCCTTCTGAGATACCGAGAATGGATTCTGTTTTATTGACTAGACCCTGATTTCTAGGAAGGATACATTTGCACTTGAACTTAAAACTGTCATGAGCCAAGGAAACCCTACAGGTGGGCCTCTTCTCTCCACCTCTCTCCTGAGCCACACAATAAGCTTTTAGGCCACGGGATCACTCCCTGTGCATGTTCACATTGGTCTGCACCTCTGCTTGGGACTACCACCAGGTGAGAAACCTCCCTGAAATTCTAGAAAAATTCTGATGGAGCCTTTTATTTTTAGGTTCACAGGTGTGTGCAGGATGCAGTGGGCCTGGGAGAGTCTGTTCTGCATCTTGTTCTGGATCCAGTGTGACTGGGTTTGTTGAGCTGGTTGGTTGTCCATGCCTGGATTCTGGGTCTCCTGATGAGCCCATTGCCCCTCTGAATCCTCTGTGGGGGTCTCCCACTCATGTGCTGAGGTCAGAAATGCCAGCACTCAGCAGGGCGCTCTTGTCAAAGAGTGAGGCTGAGTATTCAGCACCAAGGCATGGAGTAAGAGCTAAAGCATTGGATGGTCAGTCCAACGCTGCTGCAACTTGCTCCCTGACCTTAGCCAGGTTATTGCCAAGCTCAGATGCAGCAGATGGTTGGCGTAAGAGGAGTGGAAGAAACTGACAATGCCTGAGAGGTACCTTGCATTGTTCGCTGGCCCTTGCTTTGCTGTTTGGAGCCATTTCAAGGTCATGTTTGTGACTCAGATGACCTTGAGGTCACATTTTCCCACCACCTGGTCCCACTGTGGAAATCATAGACTGTGACCTGGGCTTAGGCAAAGCCCTGTCTATGTATTTTCTGACTCAGTAACAATCCTAGGTATTTTTGGAGTATACATATTACATGGTGTTTATAAAGGTGGAGACTGTCCCTCAGAAAGGTGAGGGTATATACGAAGTCACAAAGCGCCTGGGAGAAAGAGATGAATTCAGAGTGGTCCACCTTTGAGTCCCAGGATTCTCTTGTCATTCCAGCTGGTATCAAATTCCAGCTCCTTAGCGAGGTTAGTGCCTGGTTCTGAGAAGCATTCAGTCAATTTTTGCAAAGTCTGGGTGGAACTATTAATTGGAAACCAACTTGAAGGCCTTATTTGATCTCAGTGCTTTCTAATTGAGGAACCAGGCCAGACTTTGCCAGGGTGTGTGTGTTTGTTTTTTTAAACAATATTTAGGGTGGGTGGTGCTCCATTGAAAGGCTGGCAGAGCAAGTAGGCATGCCATCATTAACCGACTGCAAGGCTCAGCAGGGTGGCTTTCGGCAAATTCATTCACTTCTATGAGGTGTGGTTTCCTACATTGTAAAATGGGCCAGTGAACATTTAATGAAAATGATAAAGTGCTTGCTATCACAAATATAGTATGTGCTAAGCCCTGTCTTATATTTTTATTTTATAGGACACATATTATGAACAGGATAATATTCACAGACATCACCCCTTTCCAATCCCACACATAAAGAATCCAATAACTAGCCCCCCAATTTCCTTCTTTCTACAGGAATTCTTCCCAGGTGGGAGTAAGGACGAGTGGGTCTATAGGTTAAGGGCTGAGAGAGCTGAAAGAGACGGAAAGGCAGAAAAAAAGTCATATGGACATATGGATGGAACAGAAGACGAGATGTTTCTGTTGGTTTATTGGATGGAGATGCATTTAAGGGGTGGCACTGAATGAAAGGCAGGAAGAGGGTGGTGACAGGAGATGAAGGCATTTGGTAAATGGCTTGGTGACTATAATCAAATATCTTTCAGTAGGTTTCAAGACAATTGAGTAGAGAATGGGAATCCTTTCATTATATTTGGTTTTTAAACTTCTTGGACACAATAAGACTTCCCACCTGAACTGTGTGTGGCCACCCAAATAGGGTTTAGTTATTACCCATCATTTTGTGACCAGAGCATCCTATCTAATAAAGAGGGAATATGCTAATTGACCCTCATAACGTCGAAAAGATGGTGGCTCCCACAGTCAATAAGGAGGGAATATGCTAATTGGCTGCCCTGTCCTCAAAGATGGCAGTGCCCACAGCCACAAGATGGCGGCACCCAGTCCCTTCAGCCCCGCTGGGGTGGCAGGTGCTTGGCAAGGCCTGGCCCACCCCACGCACCTGCCTCCACAGTCCCCCAGTCCCCTCAGCTCCCCAGACACCAGGGCTGCCTGAGGCTCAGGCAAGCCTCAGATTTCAGCTGCCCAGGGCCTGCCCAAGGAACAGACTGCCGGGAGCCGGTCCATCCTTGCTGTTTCAAGGGACCTGGCATATATGGCATATTGTTCTTAATATGTTTGCTCACCTTCTTGGCACTATGTGTTTTAACCAAGGTCACCTCTCCGAAAAAGGTGGTTTTCCCAGGTAGGGATTTTCCCCTGAAGTTAGGGAGGGGATAAAGCTCCTTAACTAAGTGCCAGGCGGGTAGTTAATCACTTTAACTACAAACAATCATGCTTGAGCTACATAATCTTTACTCCCTGGAATGGAGATAAGAAACGCCCTAACCTTTGTAATAGAAATTGACAGGATTAAAATCGGCTGGTATAAATACGGATGTAACAAGACAATAAACATCAGCTCCTCATCAGCTCCTTATCAGCTCCTCATCAGAACCTCATCAGATCCTAACCAGAACCTAGCCAGAGAACATGGCAAAAGATCCTGGAAAGAACCTGGCTACAGAACTTCACTGGAGAACCTAGACAGAACATGGCAGGAGAACCTGGATAGAACCTGGCTGGAGAACCTTGCTACAGAACCTGGTGACTGAACCTGGCTGGAGAATCTGGAAAACCCTGGCTGGAGGACCTAGCAAGAGAACATGGCACCAGAACTTGGTTGGAGTTCCTAACCAGAACTTCGCTGGAGATCCTGACCAGAACTTCGCTGGAGATCCTGGAGGGAGAACCTCGCTATGCTGATGAACTGAAACCAGTTTCCATGTCATTCATTCTTCGCCGACTCTGTCCACACCTTTGGGGACCCCTGGATCCGCTGGGATTGGACCCCAGCAACAGACAAGCCTTGGATGGCAGCTGCCCAGCCGCCCAGGGCTGGCCCAAGGCTCAGGTAACCAGGGTTGGCCGAGGCTTGCGCTACTGGCAGTGGCAGCAGCAGAGGTGTGATGGGGCATCACCTTCCCTGATCGCCAGGTCACCTCCCACCTCTGAGGGCTCCCAGACTGTGAGAGGGGATAGGCTAGGCTGAGGGACCCCCCCTTTAGTGCATGAATTTTCACGTACCAGGCCTCTAGTTTATAATAACAATCATTGAAAATCCTTGGTTTTGTGCTTACATATGGAGAAGGCCTTACCTCAAAAGGCCAACAGTTTTTAATTTGTCTTTTGTCCAAATCAAGAATGGGCAGATCAATTGATATAAAGAGAAATCCTTCCAGTTCTACGGATGGATAGTCATGGGCTCAAGCAGCCTGGAGAAACGAACAAGCCATCCTGACTTGAGCCCCCAAAGGTTCTCTGTGCCCAGGTACCAACTGAGTGGTTCTTAGCTGGCTAGTTGGCTTCAGGGATGAGATAGTAAAGTAGGAATTTAAAGAAACACATCTTAGTAAACAACATCTGGACGAAGACAAGGAGGAACGGGAATAGAGTCGGGCGTCACCCATGCGGTGACAGATTGCATCTTTAATAAGCAGGCGCTTAATTAGAAAAGTAATTTGTAAGAGACACTAATGGAATGTGAGTATTCAACTTTGACCAACACACTTGCTTTGATGTCTAGGCTCTGTCACACATTGAGGTTTGTGTTTCAAGCCGGGTACACACCTCCCTGTCTTTGAGCTCTCTGGGTGCTCATGACTGCGCTGGTTGCAAGAAAAACAGGGAATATTCCCAAAGCAGTTAGACTTCACCTCTGCCCATGTCCCTGCCCCCTCTCCCCCCACAGAAAGCTAATGAGGAGGTGAGGACAGGGGCTGGGGACTGGAGAAGGGAAGGGTGTCCCATACAGGCAGTCATGGTGTGAGCAGTTAGGTGCCAAATCAGTGTTACCAGAAGGAAGTTCTGATGTTGCCAGAAAAGGATGCCTGTCAATCAAGGACAAGGAGAATTACAGACACCAAGGCAATGAAGCACAGCCCAAGGCTGAGGTGCAGTAACAAGACAGGAAGCTGTATCACTATGGATGGGACAGTGGGCTAGGGCAGGGCAGCTCCATCCAGGCAGTGGCTGCACAACCAAATATGATTTTTAAAAACACGAATGCCAGGACCCCACACCAGAGCCTCTCTTACTGTAAGTCTGGGTGGGAGCTGATTATTAACTTTCCTCAGAAATTTCTTGAAAAATCTGATGTTACTGGTGGCAGGACGCCACTTTCAAAATCATTTTCCTAGGAAATGACAGAGCAGTAGGAAGAGCAGACAGTTGAACCAGTAGTTGTGTAAACTCGGGAAAATTCTACGAGTCAAAAGGATCTGGGATGAGGGAAGGGGCCCCAGGGAGAGGAGATGGTAGGGAAGGCTTCCGGGAAAAGATGGGAAGGAGTCAGGGAGAAAGGAGGAGGAAGAGACGTCTGGTGGAGGGAAATGGCCTCAATGAGCACAACAGGGATCAGCCTTCCTGGGGCCCATGGGGACACAGAGAAGGAGAGAAGGTCCATGAGTTTAGAGCATGGAGTGGGGCGCGAAGGGAGCTGAGGGCAGGCAGGTAAGGGTGATGCTGGGCAGGGCAGGTAGCTAGGTGCTTATAAGCCTTTTATGTGAAGGAAGATTGGAGGGCATTAGAGTTCCGAGGAGCACTGATGGTCAGGTTTGGGTTGTAATAGATCTCCATGGCTGCTTCCAGAAAAAGGGATGCCGATGGAGGCTGAAGGATGCATCCGTGTGCTCATGGAGGGTACCAGGCAGGGGCTGGACTCAGCCTTCTCCTTATTAAATGGGATTGTCCTTGCACTAAAGATAAAGACTCTGGCCCACCAGATGAGGAGACTTGGATAAGTCAAAGGGAGGCTCTGAGCCTCAGAAACTCCATGGAGAAGTCCTGAGGGGCTTGATAGAAATAGTAGGTTGCGCCTGCATGGATCACACATCCTGAGTCACTTGGCAGTGGCTGTGTGAGGCTCCTGTGGCCCCTGTGACAGACCACTGCAAACGTGGTGGCTCCAAACAATGCAGGTTAGTTTCCTTACAATTCTAGAGGTCAGAGGTCCTACGATCATGGTGCCATTGGACCACATTTCTTCTCAAGGCTCCAGGGAATGGCCCATCCCCTTGCCCTGTCCAGCTCTCAATGGCTGCCTACATTCCTTGGCCCTTTGTCTACTTCTGACAATGGCATCACTCTGACCTCTGACACCTGCTTCTGATGTCATATCCCCTTCTTTTATAGAGATCTTTGTGATTACTTTGGGCCCACAGGATAATACCCGCACCTGAGAGCCTTAATTTCATCACATCTGCAAAATCCCTTTTTGCGATAGTGGGTAGCACATTTGCTTATAAGTTTCAGCAATTAGGAGGTGGGCAAATTTGGGGCCTTTGTTCTGCACATCACGGTAACAAAATGGTACATAACCATTATGCCCTGTGAAGGGCATAACTTACAACACAATTGAAGACAAGGGTCAGAGGGGAAAATTAAGAAGGGAAATGGCACAATGAAATGAAATCCCTTCTGTGCTCTAATATGTGCCTTTCTCTTTAAAATAACTCAGGAGGACAGGTTTAGTGAGAGTCCTCTCTGCAGTGACTGATGGAATGGTTTTATTTCTTCTTCATGTATTTCATTTGGAAATTCCCCTTCCCCTCTCCCTTCCTCCCTTCCTTCTTCCTTCCTTCTTGCCTCCCTTTTGCAGATACCCTTTCAGTGGGCTCTGATTTCAAAACTTCAGAAATGATACACAGACAGCCATGTGACAGGCTCTGAAATTTTTTAAAAACTTATTTTCCAAAAATATAAATGTCTTAGAATCTCCCTCAATCATCCTAATTTTTACTTGCTTTAAAAACAAACAAGCATAACCCAAGGACACAGACAATAGGTGGTGAAGGCTTGTGGGGGAGTGGGAGGGGGAGAAGGGAGGGCAATGGGGGGCAAAAGGGACATATGTAATACTTTCAACAATAAAGATTTATTAAAATAAAATAAGCAAAGAACAACAACAAAACACTAACATTTTGGATTTTATCTTTTCATTTCTTCCCTCTACTGGCCTCTTCCTTTTGTGGTCTACTTTTGTGTAGCTTTAAAGGACTTATTTTTTTCATGAGAAATTTTCTCCTACATCTCATAAAGAACAAGATGTTTTTATATTTGCAGTTTGCGTGAGTTTGTGTATATGTTCATGTGTGTGTTTTAAGCCTGAAAACAGTTCCTTTCATGCAATATATCAATGAATCCCCACCGTTACGTTTCCTGGGAAGTGTGTGTTCTACTTCTAAAATCATTTTGCTAAAGAAAATAGGCCATTGCCTGTTTTCTCTGCAGTCCAGGCGTGCTTTGCAAGATAGGATCTGAGTGTGGCCATGGGATGAACCCGATTATTTTCATTTCTGTAATTTTAGAGAAAATATGCAGACACTTGTGCATGCGGCAGGCCATTCCTTGTTTCCTGGACTCCTTAGAGGCTGAAAATGTATTGTATCCCTATGCGGACAGACTTCAGCTCTTTGCCAGCTAACAGGAAAGAACCGGGATGATGGGAACATATAGTTATTTGAACAAGCGAGTTGGATGCACATGGGAAGATGGTGAGAACACTGAGACTGGTTTTTAAGAGCCTATGGCTTTGTCCTAAATACGAACGTTATCCCTGGTGAGCCAGCTTGACCCAAAGCGGAACAGGGTTTGAGCAGGCAAGGCGCAGTGTGGGGACAGAAAGCAAGGCATTCACCAGTATGCAGGGTAGTTATGCCCTTACCTGCAGACTAGATGCCCAGACAATGTGTATTCATCGGTATCCTCCACCCACCAACACTCTTCCTTGGAGAGAGAGGGGACACGGAATGGAAACTGTAAGCCTTCTTTTAATGATTTATTTTTGTAAATGCTAATCCATTCAATACTCTGGGTAACCACATTCCCATGGGGTTGGGTCTGAGCTTTACAGGTAGACCAGCAGACCAAGGCTAGTCATCATGCGTGAAGTGCACGAGGCCTTAATTGGGATGAGAAGAGCTTGACAGGTGTGTGTGGTGATGAACAGGCAGGGAGTCTGGACCCAAGGAAGGGAGAGGTTGGGATGAAGCTGTTACTCACATCTGTGCTTTCTGGGGGGACCTGAGGATGAAGACACGCTTCTTGATCATGAAGAATGTCCCTGAAGAGCTATTTGTCATGGCCAAGGGCTCCTTTGCTTTCTCCTTCCAAGGACTCCATCCTCACACCTTTCACAAGGGACTGCAGGATGGGGTTATGATAAAAGTTGCTCTTGAGCCTGGCCAGTGTTGCTCAGTGGTTGAACATTGACCTATGAACCAGGAGGTCACAGTTCGATTCCTAGTCAGTGCACATGCCCAGGGTGCAGGCTTGCTCCCCAGTGTGGGGCGTGCAGGGGGTAGCCAATCAATGATTCTCTCTCATCATTGATGTTTCTATCTCTCCCTCTCCCTTCCTCTCTGAAATAAATAAAAATATATTTTTTTAAAAAGAGTTGCTCTTGAAAAACAGTGGCCACAAGTTGGGACCCCCTTCACAACTGGGTCTGGAGCTGGAGCCCATTAGCTACTTGACTTCCGGACTGTGGTCAGTGCTGGTCCTCGGCAGATCTCTGAATGTTGGACTGACTCAGAACAAGGTTCTCAACCTCCTCCTCCATGCTGCCTCGTTCTGTAATCCCACCCAAACTCCTGCCTTTAAATGCCATCTCTTTGTCCATAATTCCCACGTATACATTTCAAGCCTGCCCACACCAGTAAGCACCAAATTTGTATATGTCGCTGCCAACCTGACATCTATAGCTTGATGTCTAAAAGGCATCTCTCACATAGCCAGCCAAAGCAGGGCTCAGGCTTCACCACCCCCAGCTCATAGTCTCCCCCTCCCCCAGGCTTCCTCTCCTGGCCATTAGCATTCATTGAGTTGCTCAAGCCCACACATCTGGGAGGCATGCTTCATCCCTTCCATTTCCTAACTCTGCAAAACATCAGAAAATGATGTCAATCCTACCTTCAAATTGTATTTCAAATCTGCTCTCCTTGCTTCATTCCTACTGTTATCAATCTAGTCCCGGCCTGAGACACTTCCTGTTGGGGCGACTGCAATCAGCTTCTAGCTGGTCTTCCCCTTTCCACTTACACCCCCTGCCATCCCTTCTCCATACAGCACCTTGGGGGCACGGGGGAGGAATCACAGTGCATCACTGTCCTACTTAAACCCTCGAAAACTTGCTGTTGTGGTTAGGGTAGTACTCAAATTTCTTACCATGCTCTGTGTGGCCCTAACAGGCCTGGCCACTGCCTTCCTTTCCAAATGTCCCTTCTACATGCTTAAGATCATCAAACCACACTGGGTATCTCTTCTCTTCTCTTCTCTTCTCTTCTCTTCTCTTCTCTTCTCTTCTCTTCTCTTCTCTTCTCTCCTCTCCTCTCCTCTCCTCTCCTCTCCTCTCCTCTCCTCTCCTCTCCTCTTCTCTCCTCTCCTCTCCTCTCCTCTCCTCTCCTCTCCTCACCTCTCCTCACTTCTCCTCTCCTCTCCTCTCCTCTTATCTTCTCTCCTCTCCCCTCTCCTCTCCTCTCCTCTTCTCTCCTCTCTCCTCTCCTCTCCTCTCCTCTCCTCTTCTCTTCTCTTCTCTTCTCCCCTCTCCTCTCCTCTCCTCTCCTCTCCTCTCCCCTCCCCTCTCCTCTCCTCTCCTCTCCTCTCCTCTCCTCTTCTCTTCTCTTCTCTTCTCTTCTCTTCTCTTCTCTTCTCTTCTCTTTCCTCCTCTTCCTCCTCCTCCTCCTCCTCCTCCTCCTCCTCCTCCTCCTCCTCTTCCTTGTTCTTCATCTCTCTCCCTGCTCTCAATCTCTCTCTTTATCACATCTAAGCCTCCATAGAATTTTTGTAATTGCTATTCTCTCTGCTTAGAAATTGTAGTTTCAAATATTTACATAGTTGCCCCCTTCTTAAATCATAAATGTCTCAGAGAAAAAATATATCATTTGCCTAATAAACTGCTTCCAGGTCAATCCACTCTCAAGAGTCATCCGCTATCAAATCACATTTTTTTTTCCGTTCTTACTCTCAGATTTCCTGGCATTACTTTCATCCTGCATTTGCTTGTTTGTTTATTATTTTTCTCTCTTCATTGGAATGCTGGTCTCCATGGCCTTGTATGCCTCATTTACCATGATGGTCCCAGGACATCACTTCATGGTCACCAACTCTTCCTGATTTGATTGGGACTTTCCTGGTTTGAGCACTGAAAGTACCATGTTTTAGGAAACCTCTCAGTTAGCAAACCAGGACTATTGGCCACCATACCTTGAATGTCACATAATAGGTACTCAATAAACACCAGACTTCATTTATTTCCACAGTGCAAATGCATCATGATTTCACAACTAAAAGCAAATAAAAATCACCTTGGTTGACCAAAGCGATATAAGACAAACACATTGAGCGGCATCTTCTCACATAAAGGAAAGGAAGGGTTCACAACCACAAAATGAGGTCAGGTCATGAAGCAAGAGCATGAGTCTACAGAGAAGACCCAATTAGAGTTCTTGAAAATGAAAAGATAATTATCTCAAAAATGTTCTCCACGGAGGAGCTGAAGAGCAGCTTGAGTCCAGTGTGGATGGAAGTGGCTGCTGGGAGGCTGAGCTGAGGGGACACGCAGAAGGAAGCATGAATGGATAGAGAATGGAAAACATGAAGGAACACTTAACAGGTATGCAGCATGGACTCAGAGGCTCTAAATCCCCTCTGATGGAAAATGCAGACAGAGAGAACAGAGAAGGACGCAGGGAGCGATGTTTTGAATAATGATGGGTGAGATCTCTCAAACTTAGAAAACAAAAATCTCGATAAAAAGATCACCCAGAGGGTTGGAAAGGCTTGCTTGGTGACAAGAGGAATTAACCATTCACAGAGAGTGATGTTTCAGAGCGTGATGGGGAGAGAGGAGCTGTAAAAACTATAACGTTAAGCATGACAAGTCACCCGCCCGTCTGGAGTGGCTCAGTGGTTGAGCATCAGATCTATGGACCAGGAGGTCACAGTTTGACTTCCAGACAGGCCATAAGCCTGATTTGTGGGCTCCTGTGCCAAATTCCATTTCTGGAGAAACAGTGTGTGGGGGGTGAAATGTGGGCTTGAGTGGCTAAACCAAGGAGCCTTATTATAGGTTGCAAGGGGAGATGGCAGCCCAGGTGCCATGATGAGTTTGCTGGTTGGCACTGCGAGTTTGGAAAGGAACTGAAACCAGGAAGGGAGACCTGCACACGGATAGGCCAGTGGATTCTCACAGCCCTGCTCCTCTGCTCAGAGACTGGCATACCCTTTAGGAGAGCCTGGAGTGTGGGCCCTGCTGCATGAACCTTCTAGAAAGTCTAGACCAGCTCCTGAAGCCCTCCTCGCTTTGTTCCTCCATATCCTTGCTCATGCTGTGCCCCCACCTGGAATTTCCTATCCTTCCATCCACCTCACCAGCTCTTTCTCTTCCTGCCTCACTATCCAGCTCACTTGGTGCCCCCCAAAGCCGCCTGCACACAGGTTTGCTGAGCGGTTTCATCTGCTCCTTCACATCGCCTTTGACTGGCCTCTGGGGCAGTGCTGGTCCCAACGGCTGGCTCTGCCCAAGCACCTTCTGCCCCAGATGGTGTCCTACTCACCTCTGTGGCCCCAGCCCAGAGTCTGGATCAGGATTCTGAGTCATACTTATTTTTTCATAATTAATATGTGAATATTAATGCTTGTAATGACTGCAGAGTTTATGGGAGGCAGATAGACCTAGGTAGACCACGGTCTTCTCACTACTTTTTTCACTGAGATCAGAGGCAACATAGCAACGTCATTAAACACGCAGCCTTTGGTGTCCAATATAACTGGACTGAAAGCTCTACTCGACTGCTAACTAGCTGAGCCTGTTCCTTATTTAACTGATCTAAACCTTATCTATAACATGGATTAGCATGAAGGATGGATGAGGCAGTAGATGCCAATCCTTTCTAACAGAGCTGCAGTGACAGTAGTAATAGTGGTGCCAGCAGCAGTAGTAATAGTGGTACTAGAAGCAGTAGTGTTAATAGTAGTAGCCATGGACCAGCAGCAGTAGCAGTAATAGGGTACTAGCAGTAGTGATAGTGTTAGTGGTAGTAGCAGTAGTAGTGTTCATAGTAATAGCCATAGGCCAGTAGCAGCAGTAGTAATAGTGGTACTAGCAGCAATAGTAATAGGGGTACTAGCAGCAGTATTGTTACTAGAAGCTGCCGTGGACCATCAGCAGCAGTAGTCAGCTTCCTCATCAGGGCCCCAGTAGTAGCAACAACAGCAATTGTATTAGCAACAATGACCATAGAAAGAGTAGTCATTAGAGTAGAATTAATGGTCATAACATTAGTAATAATAAGAGTATTGAAGATAGTAGTAATAACAGGCATAATAGTACTAGTAACTAGTCAGTCTATGGTGAAGAAATGTCACATAGTCTTCTAACTGGTTTTATTATCTCTAGTTCCAGACACAGCCATAGTTTTGACAACTCAGGACAAAATTAGGAGCTAATCAGATAAACAACAATTTGTAAAAAAGTAAGTGCATTAAAGGTGCTTCTGGTAGCTAATGCTGACCAAAAGTAATCAAACCTAAAATGAGGACAGTGCTCCCTGCTCAGAAGTGCTAAGAAATAACGCAGCTGCATGCCGGACACGAGGTTCCTGATGTCCTCGCTCAGGGAGAGCTGGGACAGCTGCCGCATCGCTGGCTGGTTGGAGGCAGCTGCCCAAGTTAGGACTCAGCCCATCACCGAGCAGCTGGCTGCTGTGCGGGGCACTGGTTTACCCTCCAAGCTGGACAGTAGAGTAGTCAGACCCCAGCAGTGTCGGCAGCCGCACCTCTCCCTCTACCTTTCCCACCTGGCTGATGCCAACGCTCTCCTTAATCCCAGGTCAAGTGTGAGCTTGCAGATGCCGATGACAGAGCATGGAAGGAAATGAAGGGAAGGAGGGTCCTTGGCTCAACAGGAACTCCGGCTTCCCAGGATGCCTTTCTTCCAGCCTGAAGAGCGGCCAGGGGTGCCCACAGACCTGGGGCGGTCTACGTGCTGGTGGCTCTCTGTGCCCCACTCCATGGGCCAGCAGCTGGGGCTTGAAAAGAGCCTTGAGCAGCCCCTGCTGATGGCAAGAAGAGACCTCTGCTTTCTAACAGAATGCATTCAGAATTGTTTGTGACAGCGGTGCCTTCGCCCCGGCAATTATTCAATTCTTCTGGAATGCGGAGAATTGGCACGAGGCACTGGGCTGGGCGGCCATGACAAGTTGGCTCTCTTCACTCTTACACAGGACATCTCCCTACCTGGAGCTGCAGAAGGGGCCAGAAGTCCCTCGGAGAAAAGCATATTCGTTCTGGTCGAGCTGAAATCAGGCCCAGCAGAGTTGCTGAGCGCTGAATGACTCCTGTCTATCAGGAAGACAGTCGATGGGCCGCTACCAAATGCACTGGGCTTGTGATCCTTTCGATCTCTGCCTCTGGCTCTGCCTATTTTTATTTTTTTTAAGATACTAAAACCGGAAAGCCAGATCCATGAAACAATTCATACTTTGATTTGCAAAAGACAACAAACATCTCCTCTGGGCAGAGGCAGCATGCCTCTTCTTGCCTCTGAGCTCAGGAACACCAAGGCTCTGCTTCAGGCCCTTCAAGGGCCGCCACGCTGAAGGGTAATCTAATCGGCGTTCAAGGCAAAGCGAGTGCTGGTTGCCTGCGGTTCTATTCAATAGCTTTCCCGCCATCGAACACGCAGAGACCGATCATTTAACCTTGATGCCTACATCTGCAAAACGAAGAATCAAAAAGTCCTATTCACAGGGCCTACGTGGGGACACGGATGTTCCCAGCATAAGACGTGACCCTGGGTATGTGCTCAAAACCATCTGTTAAAAGAGACAGCGAGTTTTACTAAGGGAACAAGACAATGAGTCATAGACGTGAGAGCAGAGAAGGAAGTCCTAGTCAATGCAGTTTACTAGTAGCATTTCCACTTCACTGCTGAGAAGGGGCCTCATGCAGGAGCTGGAGCTGGCAGAATAGGCATTGGAGCGAGTCTCCAAAATCCCAGGTCAGTGTCTTACAGCTGCGGGTTAAAGGCAAAGGCTGCCGCCCTCTGAAGAGCCACTGGAGGTCCTCCTCTCTCCCCCTCTTTTTAGTTTTTTTTTATTTTTAGTAATAGTGGCAATAACAGCATGAAGAGTGGAGCCCTTCAACCATTCCCGATTTCCCTACGATCCTTGAGGCATAATGATGGCAAAGGTCCATAGACAGGCACCCTTGGCATCCTTGGGTGGCCTATCAGACTCCCTGGGGGCGGGACCAAGAATCTGTATTTTAACCAGTTTTCTGGGTGATTCTGATGGACGCTATGTTTGAGGATTGATCACTGAGCTAGACCAAGACAGTGAGGTGCCCAATGCATGGGAAGGTACCCAGAACCCTGACCGGCTGGGCTGGGGACCAGCACAGGGGTTGTTGATGGACTACGTACTCCCTTATCTGTCCTCTGTAGAGCGGCTTAGAAAGAGAGCTGTTCTCTTTGCCAGTCTTGCCATTTGAGGTGGCCAGGAGACTGAATTTCACCAGTGAGATGTGCGTGGAGATCCACTGGGAGGCTGGGACATCTATTTCTCTCCTGATCAGAAGAAGGCCCAGGAGGACATATGCCATGCCCGTGTCAACTTCTGTCCCTGCCTCTGAAAGCAGTGTGTGAGGGTCTTGGCGCTTGTGTCCTGCAGCCATCTCACAAGCAAGAGGAGAAAGTCAAGGGAATCGTGGACACCAGCCTAGCACAGCAGCACCAAATGACCTCTGCATGCCCTTGATAGGGAAGAACAGAGTTATATGTCCAGTTACACATTTATTGTCAAAGCGACCATGTTGCTAAAAAGTGTTTTCCTCCACAATAACCATGACATAATACAATGGAGTATAAATTCCTTATAGCTTGCATTAAAATAAAATCTACTCTTAGCTTAACTGCTGGCAGAGAGGCAAAGATTATGCAGCAAAAGGAGAAGAGGGAAGGGAGTAAAGGCTGGCAAGGATGACCTTGGGGAGGGGTGCCTCATTTCCCAAACCTGACAAGAATGACCTTGGGGAGGTGTGCACTCATTTCCTGGAGCCACTATAGCAAAATGCCACAAACTGAGAAGTTCAACACAACAGAAATTTATTCTCTCACAATTACGGAGGCCAGAATTACGAAATCAAAGTGTCAGCATGGTTGGTTCTTCCTAAAAAATCTAGAGAAGAATCTGTCCCATACCTTTTGTTATGGATTGACTTGTGTGTGTCCCCAAAGGTTGTTAAAGTCCTGATCTCTGGGAACTATGAATGTGACATTATTTGGAAACAGGACTTTTGCAGATGATCGAGATAAAAGGAGGTCATTAGGATAGACCAGTGGTCGGCAAACTGCGGCTCGCGAGCCACATGCGGCTCTTTGGCCCCTTGAGTGTGGCTCTTCCACAAAATACTGACTTCTGTGCATGGCCACGAAGTTTCAATCACACTGTACATGCATGCCCGCATGTGGTATTTTGTGGAAGAGCCACACTCAAGGGGTCAAAGAGCCGCATGTGGCTCATGAGCCGCAGTTTGCCGACCACTGGGATAGACCATAATGCAATGTGATTGTGTCCTTATACAAACAGGAAATGTGGACACAGAAACAGACATGCAGAAGGAAGCAACACTGTGAAGACATGGGAATCATGCCCTCTACAAGCCAAGGAACACCTGAGTGTGCCAGGATAATGATAGACAGAGTCTCCACAGCCCAGAGAAGAACCCACCCCTTTCAGTCCCTGGTGGTTGTCAGCAATCAGTGGCATTCGTGGGTTTGTAGACAGGTCACCCTCATCTCTGCCTTCATCTTCACGTGGCCTTCCCCTCTGTGTCTCAATTCTCTCTTTTCTCTTACAAGGACATTCATTGTTGGATATAGGGCCCATTCTCATTCTAGGATGATTTGAACTCTGAGATCCTGAATTCCATCTGCAAAACCCTCTTTACAAATAAGGTTCCATTCACGGGCACCAGGATTAGGACTTGTGCCTATCTGTTGAAGGGGATAGGATTCAACCCATTACTATTCTAGTGGGAAATATGATTTCACGGTTAAGAATGTAATACATCGTATATTGCACAGAACCTTCTATACTCAACCACAGTGTCCAAAAAGGGACAGGGACAGAGGGATGGGACGGGGCAAAGGTAGTTGACTCTGAGCTCTTCCTTCAACCTAGATTGCCCACAAGGCACCCAAGGAAAGGTACGAATTTCACCTGGTCGGATTCTGGAAGAGTTTGCACGTCTCTGTAGATCTCCTTCCACCTTCTGGCTTTGCTTAAAGTAGCCGTTGACCCTGAGATTGAAAGGATAAAAGTCAGCACAACATGTGGATGGGCTCATTTTTCTTCCTTGCTGTGGACATAGCCAGTTTCAGTTTTGAGTCCCTTCCTAAGTATGACATCTCCGTGACAGATTAAGTCAATT
This sequence comes from Myotis yumanensis, assembly GCF_028538775.1. Taxonomy (NCBI): domain Eukaryota; kingdom Metazoa; phylum Chordata; class Mammalia; order Chiroptera; family Vespertilionidae; genus Myotis; species Myotis yumanensis. The sequence continues at coordinate 12,295,036 of NW_027223752.1, forward strand.
AAGTTGAGAGCTCCTGGAGGGTGAATAATAGACTGGGGTAAGGATACCGGGTTGGTGGCAAAGCTTTGCTTCTGATTAGCCCCCGGAGCTTCCCAGGACTCCGTGCTGGGTGGGCCTTCACTCCTTCATCTGTAAGAATCAGGGGTGGCCTGGCTCTTTTCTCCAGTCCTGTCCACACCACCATTCTTTGCACACACTCCCTTCAGAATTTGGACCAAAGTTGAGTTGTGGTTGTTTTATGCACATGATCAGTTTGGAGATTTATGGAGACGCTTGCTTTTTATGCAGCACAAGAGGAAGCACACATGCACGCACACACAGACACACACTGCACACAATAGCAGCAGTGAGCCTTTGCCAGCTTCACATACATTTATCCCTCGACAGCAGACACACTGCCACCAGACTGCAACGAGGGAGAGCGCCTCTGTCAATATTTACTGAGACAGAAATGGTAACGCAGCCTGTTTTCAGCTTCCTTCATTCAGCAAACACGGGGAGGCCTCGGGCTCAGCCTCACTCGCCCAACACTGGACAGAGAGGCACGATCCAGACTCGAGCCTGCCTACAGGTGCTTGGGGCCCATCTGAGAGGTGGTCACATGCACAGAGAGGAGTCACATCTGCTAGGATGCTGCGACGGGGTGAGTGCTAGGTATTATGACAGCTCTGAGGAGTGACAGCACCAACCTCAGCCTGGCGGCTCCTCAGAAAGGCCTCTGAGCCCAATTCGGAAGGATTGAAGGATGTGTAGGAGGGTGAGGTGTGGGTTGACCCCTAGCTACCTCAAGTTCAAGGCAATTTGAACTCTACAGTTGCTTGACTTGTAGGTGAACCACAGTGAAGCAGGACACTTCTAAGGCTTTTCTGTCGGCTGGGCTCCACCTTTCTGGATCTCTCCCAAGGTCTCTGATGATCAATCAATTCCACCAGTTATCTCCCTGGAGCCGCATCAGCCTCCTAAACGCTCCAGGATCCACGCAAGCCTGCAGCATGTCATCCCCACCTGGGCCGTCCTGCTAGTCAAGGCTCCAGGTTTCCAGTTGACCTCATCAATGTCACATCACACCACACACACAGTAAAACAGGACATGCAGACCAGATTTGGAAGTGGCTTCACCTGCTGTAAGCGGAGGGGTGCCACGGGGGTGCTGAAAAGCACATCCATCAGCCTGACCCAGGTGGTTCCTCGTGTTTATATTCTGGGAGTTGGTGTGGGGATGGGCCCTAAGATGTGAAGTCGGGAGAGTTTGTATCACCACCCTGCTCCTGCACTGGTGGGTCTGGGCTGCCTCCATCTCCCCCTTTGTAACCTGGAGCTGGCTCTTCCCAGGCTGACCGCCTCCTGGGAGCAAAAACCCAGAAGGAACATGGAGTCTTGTGTGTGCACAACCAGTTTCACTGAGGCCAAGAGAGTGCAATGTAAAGAGGTGGACTGACGGCAGGAGACCCGAGTTCCATCAAGGTTCTCAAGCATCCCTTCCACCCTGTCTCACTTCTCAGGGCCCCTATCCATCACATTCACGTGCAGTCTGGCCCAGATCCAGGCCCTCGGTGACGGCTCAGTCCCCAGGATGTACTGGGGGACTGTGAGAGCCTGTTCACTTCTTTTCCCTGAAGGCCACTCACCTCCTCTGCATAGGTGACAGGACATCTTTTGAAAGTGCAGACACGAAGGACAGCACATGGAATCCTGCCCCTTGCTCTGTGGATGTTCTGGACCTAGAGCTGCTGGTGTCATGAGGCCAGTGCTGGGCATGGTCCTGAGGCTGCACTGGAGGCCCAGCAGCCAGGACAGTCTATCCACAGGGATGGTGTCTGAGTGAGTCATTCATTATCTGTGATCTCTGTGTTCCCCACAGCTCTCTGGGGCACAGGGGCAGGCAGGCGTGGACATGTGACTCTGCTCCCCTGGCACCTGGACTTAGAGCAGGGCTGGGCAGAGGTGGTCTGGACCCTCTGTTCTCTGGGGCCCAGCCCCAGCCCCTCGCAGAGTCAATAGGCAGTAGCCTCATGGGTCCCTCCAGTCTCTGCCGTGGAAATCGCATTTCTTTCTGAACACAGGCATCCTCCTCCATTGAGCATTTGGGGCGGGCTGAACATCTCTGACAACGAGCCCAGAGTTTCCTAGCAAAGCCATTTCACTTGGTAATTGGCTCAGTACTAAATGCTTTTAGTGCTTCTGAGTTCATCTCTCGCTGCATTATTTTCCCAGGGCCATTCATTTTTAGCACAATACGGCTGGCGTGCCCACGCTGTAATAGGACCTCTGCCACGCGAGGGCATGTGTTACAATGCCTTATTTTCTGTCACGGAGATTTAATCAAATTCACTAAGTTGCAGGACTATAATAGAGATTTTCAATAATATATGTTAAAAGGGTTTTCATGGGACGCCTTGCAACATGTGAATAACTTAGATACTGTGCGGTTGGTACATCCACCAAGTAGCGCAGGAAGCACCCCGGGGAGCCGGGGGTCCCTCCTTGCACAGGTCTGTGAGGCCAGCAGGATCTGCACTGGAGGAGGGCCCTCCTTGCAGGGTGCGCCAGCAGGACCTGGACCAGATGTGTGATAAAGTTTCTAAAGGAGGGCATCTGATCACAGGGTAGAAATAGTCATCTTCCATTGGGTTCTCTAAAGTCTGAAAAGAGTATTAAATGAACATGGATTGCAGATGAACTCCTTGAACTCTTCACCATTTACCTGCCACGGCATTCTTGTTTGTTCTTCTTTTTGGCAAGCTCTTATAAGGACTCAGTCAGGATCAAAATGCCTATAATTTCATCCAAACAGACTCACTTATTAATTAAGTGAGTAGAAAATGGCCTGGCTTGTGTCTTTCAAATCGAAATGGCATCTGGCTCATTTTTCTATCTTTCTGTCCCCACAGCACACCTGTCCACATCCTCTGCCTGTCCTTGCTATGCCTGTCTTTTCCTGGATCTTAAATACTAAGGTGATGCAAGGCAGTGAGTCGCTCTCATCTCTCTAAAGGCAGAGAGGGACAGGAGCTCCCTAATGGTTCACTGGCAACAGACGAGATGGGAGGAGGAGGACACTGCCTTCCTACCTAGCTCCTCACTGTAGCTGAATTACACTGCTCCAGCCACTACGGGATGGAGCAGAAATTGTCAGAATATCAAGTCAGATATTTTTTAAATATAGTTTTACTGATTTCAGAAAGGAAGGGAGAGGGAGAGAGAGACAGAAACATCAATGATGAGAGAGAATCATGGATCGGCTGCCTCCTGCACACCCGCTACTAGGAAGCAAGCCCACAATCTGGGCATGTGCCCTTGATCGGAATTGAACCCAGGGCTCTTGAGTCCGTAAGCTAGAGCTCAAGACAAGCATTCTTAAAGTTCAGCTGCACCTGTGCACACAATTCCATTAGGTAAGTCCCGATCTCGTTGGAATGACCTGCGACCAGGTCCCCGCAGCCACCATGCTACTGTTTGCTCTTTATTAAAGTCTTTCCATGACTGGCCCTTCTATTCCCATTGTCCCCTCGTGTTGTCATTTTAGTGATTCACAGAATCATGCCAGACAGCTCGGGATCCTGATATTTTACCAGTTCCTTTTCAGTCATTTAGTAAATAGTTACCTGACTTACCCTCTGCCAGGTGTGCTGACTGAAGTTCCTTGGAGGCAACAATCCCTCCCTTCCTGTGCCCCACGAGACTACGGCTGTAAGAAGTAAGCTCCAGCAAGAAGACCTGCCGAACTCAACTCGGCGGAGCTCGGGCTCCTTACCTGTGCCTTGGGACAGATAACAGTACCCATATCCCTGAGACCGAGGATAAAATAAATCAAGAGCAATGATGGTGTTTAAAGGGATATGAAAGCATAAAGCACCATGATAAATACTCATCAACTGGTCCAGAGGAAGGGTGTGGGCCCCCAGAACAGCCCTGTGTGGGAGAATAATCAGAATAGCGGTGTTCGTTCTATTGACAAATAAGAAATTAATCTCCAACACCCTGTGTTGGAGGGAGAGGCACAGACGGTGGCGTTATTAAGTCCTGCATCCCAAACGCAACTCAACTGCATTCTAATCGGGCGTTGATGCTCATAGAAAACTGTCCCAGCCCTCAAGGGGTTCACATGCAGAGAAGAGTCAGATAAGACATTCACCCCAGCCAGCTCCAGGTAAGTCATCATCTGTCTCCTGTACTTTCCTTCTGTCAATATCTATTAAAGGGTTGGTGTGTGCCAGGGGTTGCTCTAGGCCCTAAAGAAACAATAAAAATAAGACAGACACCACACTTTCTTGTGCCCAGAGACAGAAAATCAACACACACACACACACACACACACACACACACGCCTACAACTACCAGGAAGCTCACAGCTAAGAGGCTGTGAACATGGGAGAGTGGTGCAGATTGGTGTTGCTCATGGAAAGCTCATGGATGGTTTAGGTCAAGTGGTCAGGAAAGGCTTTAGTGAAGAGGCAATATCTAAGCTGAAACCTACATGATGACAAGGAGCCGAGTGGTCGGAGGAGGGCAGGGGTGTGTCCGGGGCAGAAGGGCAGCAAAGGGACAGGGATGTTGACAAAGCAGCTTAGTCAGAGCTTAGTCCCTGAGAAGCCGCAGTGGGCAATGATCTTGAGGAGGTTGGAAGGAGCTGGGTATGTTAGGGCCCCGTTAGTAAGCAGTTACTGTCAAATATGGTTGCACACATACTTTTGCTGGGATGATTCAAAGCCAGAAACAATTTCCAGATGGGGCCACGGATGAGCCGAGGCCTTAGCCTGACTCTCCAGGATGGGGCAATGCTCCTCCACCCAGTCATTCACGTGCAAACCCGCTTCCTCTGGGTGCATCGGGTGGGTTTGCGAACCACGTCTGACTTTAGACCAAAGCCACAGCCACTTGGGCCTCCAGTCCACACTGTTCACCTGGAGAGACGCTTTCTCACTCGCACACACACAGGAACCCAAACCACTCACCTTCACACAAGGAGGAGGAGGCCTGGGGAAGGAAGATGGCAGCTGTGTAGATGGTCCCAGACCTCAGGGCCAGGCAGTCCTGCCTTCGCGTCCAAGCTCTTTCCTTTGTGATGGACACTCGCAAACTGACTCCAACCGCCACAGCCCTGGCGCGCCTGTTTGTGAAATGGAGCAAAACTTGCCTAGAATGGCCAGCCTTCCCCTCTGCCTCTTCACTAAGTTAATTCCCACCCATCCCAGCCACCCTCCCCCCTTTTCTGGAATCTACCCAGAAAATTTGAAAACAATTATTCACAAAGATATATTCACCTCTAAGTTCATTGCATTATTCACGGTGGCCACGCCATGGAGACAGCCTAAGTGTCCTTCGCTAGAGGCCCGGGTAAAGGAGATGTGGTGCATGTAGACGATGGAATACTACTCAGCCATGAGAAAGGATGAAATAGCGCCATTTGAGACAACATGGATGGGCTTTGACAACATCATGCTAGGCAAAGTAAGTCAGACAGAAAAAGTTAAAAAGCATGATTTCATTCATAGGTGGGATATAAAACTGAAACCCATAGACACAGACAGACAAGAGTAGGGTGGTTACCAAAGGGAAATAGGGGGTACTAAAGGAGAAAGGGGGTCACATATATGGTGACAGAAAAAGATGTTACTGTGGGTTGGGGCACACAATGCAATACACAGATGATGGATCGTAGAATTATACACTTGAGACCTAAATCATCTTATTAACCAATGTCACCCCAATAAATTTAATGGTAAAAAAGCCTGAATCCTAAGAAATTCCCCCTTTACCACTCTGCCCCTGCCTTTGACCCCTCCCCGTAAAATGACTGTCTTTCCCTGGCTCAGCTAAGTCTCCTTTCTGGGGCTCCTATTGATTATTGGGGTGTCTGTTTCTAATGATTCTCGGAGTGTCTATCAGGATAGCCTTCCTTCAGTGGATGGACATTATCATATGAATTTTAAGTGCCTGCAGAGTGAGATTATCTTCAGTTCGGTATTCCCTGATAGAGAATAGGCACTCAACATATGTGCTTAAAGTAACTGAATTCATCTTAGAAAAATTTTAGGTCCCTACTTTCAAAAACTGCCATTTGTGTTCAAATCAGTGGTCTGGTGTGAGCCAGGAGCCAGGACACAGTCATTTTGAATAAACATCCCAGATCTAGTCACTTCTTTCTAATGGGTTTTAAATATATGCCAGTATTTTAATTATAGGAAATTTAATATACACGCATATTCTAGCGTGCTTCATTTCATTAATAAAAAAAAGCACTTAGGCTTAAATTGTATGGCTTGTACTTTTATTCCTCTAGAATAGATTTATAGATAGCTGCTCTGGTTTTTCCATTGTTCAGAGTTTTTAATTCATTATGTCTGGGTGTGCGAAAAAATAAATCTGTAGTAAATATCTTGTTTGAGTCTATCTCCTTAATTGCATTACATAGTTCCTGCCTGGGACTCTAGGGGTTTGTTGGGAACGCGGTGGATCTTGAGCATCGCTAATGGATTTAAGGTGGTAGGGGATTTGTCTGTCTATGGAAAAAAAAAGTCCTTGGAATAGCATCCAACCACCTTAAGCAAGGTTTGCATTTCTCCTGGACATGAGCACCTGGGTGAGGTGCCAGCGCATCCCACCAACAGCACAGCGTTCACCTGTGTGTTGGCGTTAGGGGAGGAGAGGAAGTGACTCTAGGTAACTGTGGGTGCCTGGAAGTGGGAATGTCAGCGAAGCCCTCCCTGCACTGCCTTGCTCGGTGCCTTGGTCATAGCAAAATCTTGCCAAGTATCTGCTAAAATAATCAAGAAGCACCCAGCACTGGACACTGGGGCCATCAGGGCAGAGGCTCAGTCCTCACGGATCAAAGGCTGCCATGCACTCTTGCCGGGGCCATCATTTGTTGTCATAAAACATGACTCTGAGACCGTATCCATCATCTACTGCCATAATAATTCTAGGCAACACATCTCCACTGACTCCCAGGGCTGTACAGTGATAGGCAGTGAGTATTTCTCCAGAATCTATGGGTACTGGGGAGTGTGGGCACTGGGCTGCTGCCTTCTCTATTCCGGGCTTCAGCATACATCTTTGGTCACTTGGTGGGCTGGCTGTTCAGGGGGCCTCAGCTAGGATGGTATCTGGACTGTGGTTTCTTGTGCCCCCGGGGCTTGCTCTCCTGGCCGTGGTGGGGCTTAAGGAGAAAGAAGGTCTGCAAACCCTTTAAAGTCTGGCTTCGAACCAGCACGTCACTGCTGCTGCCTCTGATGGCGAGTCAGGGGCCGGGCAGGTGGAGGAGGTGGGAAAAAGACTCCAGCTCTCGGTGTGCGGAAGTGCCAGGTCATGTTGCAGATGGGGTGGGGTGAGGCAGTGTGGGAAATCGGGGTTTCTTTTCAACACCCCATAGGCACACAGGAGAGCTTAGCGTATATTCTCCACCACCTCTTAACAGGAAAGCAGGGAGGTGTGTACAATAGCTTAGAGAGCTTTTAATACAAAATAATTGCAGTTCAGCATCTAAGCATGAGCCCTCTAGCACATTCAAGATGTAGAACAAGAAAGTGTATTTTTTTTCTATAACCAAAGGAATGCATGTATTTTGTGTGAAATTTGAAAATTCCCTAAGAGGCACAAAGAAGGAAATGAAAGCCACCCAGTGCCCACTTCTCAGAGATAACGCATCTTTCTCAGGCACAAAGTTTCCAAACGTGAACAAAAGCACCACGTGCCCTCTGCTCAGCTCAGTTCCAACAATGATGGGCGACTTGTCATTCTTGTTGGTCATCCTCCTCCCATTTTGTTGTTATCTGGGAATATTCTAAAGCAAATCTCAGCTGGCATGTCATCTTACCTGGAAATGTTCCGCAGTGGATATTTCTTACAAAAAGGACAAAGCAAGCACACACACACATACACACACACACACACACTCACACTCACACTCAGTATCACTCTTAGTAAATTAATAAGAATCCCTTAATATCATCAAATAGCTAATTCCTGCAAAAAAAATATGTTCGCAATTGATTTGTTTGAATTATGAGTTAAGCAAAGTTCAGAAATTGAATTTGTATTATTATTATTACCTTTGCACAGGTGATAGCCATTTGTTCTCAGGGATCTCCAGACCGGCCTAGGCTGGCTTGTGCTGGGTGACCTGGGCTGGGGCTCCCATCAGTTTGGGGCAGGCCGTGGTCAGCTGAGGGGTGATGGATCCACAGAGGGCAGGTCAAGTTCATGTATATCTGAATGGGATCAAGCCCTGGAACTATTAACAGAGCGACTTGGGAGAAATGACTGCTGTTCACTAGACCTCAGGTTGTTCTTAAATAACTGAATGCACAGCAGCCACACAGGGGGGTTGCTGCAAGGAGATGGTGGCAGTAAAGTCTTGACTATGCCTAAAACTTAGCGGCAGGGCCTTTCCTCACTGGAGGCTGGGTGCGGGAGATTATACTCCAATTCTGGCTTTTTCTGTCTATTTGTGTCAACACACAGTGAGGAGCTTTGGTGGAAAGTGGGGTGGCCTGGAAGGACCTCCTTCCAGCATCTGCGTGACAGTCAGCCGAGAGCCTCCTCCTCCACCACTCCCTTCTGCTGGCTGGTTTCCAGGTTTCCAGCCCCAGGGGCACAGATGCTATGTCCAAAAGGGTTTGCTTCCTGGGAATGGAGCCGTTTTCATGGGGCAACATCCAGGCTCAAGCTGACACAAGGAATTTGCCCTGAAGGAACAGGTCTGGGGCTCCTGGACTAGGCCTTCCAGCCCAGTTGCATCTCTAGCTGAGGAGACGTGCCCGAGGACTTGTCTGTGCCCAGGCACAGCCTCTGACTCTGATGAGCAGAGCAAGGCCAACGTGCATCCTGCCAGTTCCTTGCCTCCTGGCCTCCCAGGGCACAAATACCTGCCCTCAGGCCGGCACGCAGGCTCCGCCTCTGTCCATGGCTTTGACGGTTCTGACTCCCTTTGTGGGGCTGCCAAGGAATGCTGCTGCACAAGGCGTTCTGCTGGCAGGAGCTGTGTCCCAGGCTCCCGTGCCCGCCTACCCTTGGCAGCGTGGAGCCTCCCCGGGTGAGAGTGGAGCACCAGGACCTGGCTCCCAGAAGCGTCCCAGTCGGGGAAGGAAGGGACCCATAGTACTCGAGTTTGGTCCTTCAATAACAGAAACAGCCCCAGAGTCTGGTAATCTGCTTAGCAGGGATCCCAAGGCTGGATTCCTTGTATCTTATCATCTTTCTGAACAGGCTCGCAAGAGACTCAACTCGTTTATTTACTCACTGCACGACGTATTGAGTGCCATTTCCCAAGACATAGGACTAAGAGACTGAGACAGTGTCTCCTTCCAGAGCTCTTCACTGGTGGCCAATGAGAGAAGTCACACATGTCTACCGACGAACTTAACAACAGGGGTACAGGTTTGGGCAAAAGGGCCTGTGGGAATAGGGAGGAAGGACAGCTAACCTAGAAAGGAAGACACAAGAGAGTCATCCAGAGGAGAGAAATCCCCATGGAATTTTAAAGATGAAGAGGAGTGATCTAAGTAAGGAAAGGAGGATGAGGCGGGGTGGTTCGGAGAGAGGGAGCAGCAGGTGTGGGGACTGTGAGGGGTGGAAAGTGAAGGGATCCCCTTTGAGGACCCAGAGGAGTGGTCCACGGGGCGTCCTGTGGAAGGTATTTCTAGTGATTCCTCCGGAGGTGAAGGCGAGGGCCGCTCATGAAGGACTTTCCCCCGCACAGCAAGCTTGGACTCTGACTGTGTGGGGATGAGTCTATCACACAGAAGAGCCAGATTCCTATGTAGAGTGAGTTTCCTCATGTAACAGATGAGAAAGCAGACGAGCAGAGAGCTCAGGTGATGTCTAACGGCATGATTAGATGAAGTGGGAAAGCCTGGATCTGAATACGGATCACCTCCCATGAGAAAGGGGACATTTGCAGGACCTCACAGAAGAGATGAAATGCGACTGGGAAGCCATTGAATGGTGGAGAAAAACAAGATTAGGTTCATGCGTCTGGCCTTCCCTTCCCAGTCTCTGCACGTGACTTGAGCAATTCAGCAACACTTTCATCAACTAAGGGAATTCTACCTCTTCTGCAAGATGTGAAAATTCACTTTGCAAGTGACACGTATTCTCATTGCTTTGAATTGACAGTTGACAAGTCAATGTGAGACTGACCCAAAAGAACGGTGACTGGCCATCGTAAGCTCTTCCCTGGGAAGTGTGTTTGGGTGAGGCTATTCTTTGATAAGTAATCACTCCATTTGTTAAACATTTTTCTTTAGTGATCGCGTTGCTTTCCAGAGGCACCTAGCAGTCATGACAAACAGCATAATGAAGACTGGTCTTGGCATCTTCTGTGTGTGTGAGCCTCATGGGTGGAAAGAGCTGATGGAGGGCAAGGAAGAAGAGAAAAGATTAGGGTAGTGAAAAGAGAGGAATACTCCAGGCCCATGAAACTTGAGCGTGAATGTCCATCATTAACAGAGGCGTTGACAACGAAGACCGGATGTTGGGAGAGAAGTGGTACCCCTGAGTCCTTGATTGCTCAGGACCCTGTCACACCACATGCGTATAACCCGCCCCCCATCTGACCAAAACATGCCATTTGCACTAAAAAAGAGACACTTCCCCTCTCTTGGGCCTACCACAGCCTCTGCTCATGCTTCCTGAAGCCACTGTATTTCATCGAAGACTGAAGGTTGCTCCTCAGGAGGTCAACCATCAGACCAAGGATCTTACAGAAGCATCAGCACGTGCCTTGTTTTTGCAGTGAAATATACAAAAAAAATAATAAAATACATGAATATTTCATTAACGACCATTAAGATCTACTAGAATAGACTCTATTACACTAGTAATAAAAGCCATTGTAATATTACTGCAACAACAATAAAAACAATTGCCCACATATATTGCTGGATTTCTCCGTGGCGGGCCCTGTGATGGCCACCTTGTAAGTAACATTTGGGAAGCTGTTGGTATAGGTCAGCGCCCCTGTCTCTCTCTCAGTGCCTTTTAGCCATGCTTGTTAGCTGGAGAGGAACTCCTGGCCTTCCTTTGCCCTCTTTCCTGCAGAAGGGGCTGGGACTTCCATCCCTCTGCCTTTGCTGCAGCCAGGCCCAGACTTGACCTTGGTTCTTCCAGATGTGCACGTGGGAAGAGGTGGTGGTGAATTCCATGCATGTGCTTGATTGGATCACAGGGTGCCAACATATTTGGCTAAAGATGGATTTCTGGGTGTGTCTGTGAGGGTGTTTCCACATGAGTTTAGCATTTGAATGAGTGGACTCGATCAAATACTTCTCTGGCCTTTCCAGAATGGGGTGGCCTCACCCAGGCTGCTGAGGGCCTAACCGGAACTCGGAGGTCGGAGAGAAAGAATTCTGTCTGTTCTCGCCCGATTGTTGGAGCTGGGTATTAGTCTTCCCCTGCCCTCTACGCTCCTGGCTCTCAGTCCTCCCCGGCAACTGTTCTGGTTGTGAGGCCTGTGGATTCCGACTGGACTGTGCCCTCTGTTTTCCTGGGTGTCCAGCTAGGGTCTCAGACTGCAGATGTTAGAACATCCCTCCATAATCACTGGGGCGAATTCATGTCTATATGTTTATAAATGTAACATGATTTATAGATATTGCTTATATTTAATGAATATGTAATTATTTTATTTTATTATGCATATAAATATGTCGCATATAACTATATAAGCTATAATAAACATATATAACCTCCACTGGTTCTGTCCTCTGGAGAGCTCTAGCCTAGCACCCCGGTGTGATTGAACCTGTCAGCCTGGAGGGAAGGAGCAGTGAGGGGAGGAAGCAGAGCAAACACCCGCAAGGCAACCTTCCTGCTGAGGCTGTTGCCGGGGACCTGGCAAGTCGCTCTCCTTAGCAGTGTTTGTCTTGGTGCCTTAGTCTGCTCGGGCTGCCAGGACAGAGTGCCACAGACCCACAAATAACAGGGATGCGTTTGCACAGTTCTGGAGGCCAGAGTGTGAGGTCAAGGGGTCATCAGAGCTGGTCACTCTGAGGCTGGGGAGAAGCCGCCCAGGCCTCTCGCCTAGCTTCTGGCATTCGCTGTCAGTCCTAGGCGGTCCTCAGCTTGTGAACATCACCCATCTCTCTTCATCTCCATGTGGCATTGCCCTTGTATGTGTCTCTGCGTCCACATGTCTCCCTTTTCTAGGGACACAGGTTATATGTGTCATAACTTAACTAATTGCATCAGTGATCACCCTATTTTATTTTATATAGATATATTTAATCCTCACCCAAGGATATTTTTTCCCATTGATTTTCAGAGAGAGTGAAAGAGAGAGGGAAAAACAGAAACATTGATGTGAGAGAAGCACATGGATTGGTAGCCTCCTGCACAAGCCCCGACCAGGGCCCAGGCCAGGAAGGAACCTGCAACTGAGGTACATGCCCTTGACCAGAACTGAACCGGGAACCCTTCGGTCCGCAGGTCGACAATCTATCCACTGAGCCAAACCGGCCAGAGCAAAAATGATATCACATTCTGGGGTCCTAGGGATAAGGACTTTAACATGTAGATTTTGAGGGCACAGCAGTCAACCCAAAAGGCCCTGGTGAGTGTGTTGTTTCAGAGCACTTGGCACTGAGCTACCTGGGAGGCTCACTCCCCTTCGCCCTTGGGGAGTATCTCCAACCTGCGGACTCAGACATGACCTCAGCCGGGCCCGGAAGTCGCACAGTCCGTCTCCCACGCCCGGCCGGCCGGGGTGTGGCCGCATCACTGTGCATGCATTATTGATAGACCCAGCTCGCCAGGCGCGCGGGCTGTGTGTGTGTGTGTGTGTGTGTGTGTGAGAGAGAGAGAGAGAGAGAGAGAGAGAGGCAGACAAAAGGCACAGGAAGGATGGCACCTCTCGCCTGTAGGGGGTCTGCTTTCATTAAGAACATGTGCTGCCCTCAGACCCCTGATAGTGGCTGTGAAGCAGAGGAGGGCAGAGGTGGCTTTGAACTCCAGTGAAACATACAAAACAAAGAGTGTTCAAGTAGTGGAACTGGCTTTCAAAGGCCGATTCCGCAGGGTCCTCCACACCCCCCCCCTCGCTTGGCCCCCGTCACCTCCACGCAGCATGGGGGCCCTGCATCCTCAGGTCCCTCTCACTGCTCCGGCCCCACCCGCCCCTTATAGCTCCCAGGTCCTCATGGAGGACTCAGCCACTTACAGTTGTTGAGTGATTAAATATTTAGAATCAGGGCAATGAGGGAGGTGTTGAATAATAAATGCTAAGGTTGGAGCAGGCTCAGATAATTTCTGCAGATTTCTTCGCCCATGGCCTCTTTGATTCCAAGGCAAAACCCCACCCCCACAATCCTTTAATTAACATTTTTGGGGAGCAGCTGTGACAGGATATGTCTCTATCACTGTTTTGTTCATGAACCCCTGCCCTTCCATTGGCTCATTCTGCCTTCACCCCAGCCCCTAAACATGCAGATACCCCATGGTGAGTGCACCATCCCTCGTTTGTCTCTGAATACTCAAGGAGAATGCATGTTTATAAACTCAATCCCTAGACCACAACACAACGTCGCTGTTGCCATGATGGGATGTGGACGGAAGTTTTTGAGGTGCGCGGACAGCAGGAATGGAGCTCCCTGTTCATGGGCCACATTCAAGCAGTTTTCTACCATTTCATGCACGATTGTCTTTGATGTTCAGCACAACTCCACGTGGAAGTTACTGGTGTGACTCAGAATTTTGTAGCGGGGGAAGCCAAGACTCAACGAATTTAGGTCATCTGCTCAAGTGCTGAGGCGGGGGTGGAGGGAGGGGGCGCGGACATTGGCTCTTGGAGTAGCACAGGTTCCATTCCAGGGAAGAGGGATAGAGAACTGAATCAGAAGTAGCCCTTGCCCTGGTAGGAGGCTCGGAGAAGGAGGGGGGAGACCCCCCAGCACGCAGCAAGTAGTGCACAACTGTGGGGAAGGGAAATGGGAGGAAGACAAGCAATTGGCCGGCTCTGCATGGAAAACAGCATCGGAAAGATAGCATGGGAGCAGAAGCTAAAACATGGTGAGATGTTTTCCTGAGGAAGAGCCTGGGGACTGACCAAACCTTTCATCCTCTGAGTGGTTCTGAACTGTCCCTTCCCAATCTCTGCAGAAGGCACAGAATAAAGATGCTGCAGTCCAGCCATCTTTTCCTTTTTGGATCAAGGTTGTAGCACTGTATTCTGAAAGCACAGACTCTGAGGGCATTTGAAGGTGGTTTGTGTGGGGTCAGTGTGACCAGTGGCAAACTTCTATTCTAGGCTATAGCCTGATTGTGCCCACCCCCCTCTTATATATTGAAATCTAAGGCTTTTGGGAAGTGATTAGGTCATGAGGGTGGAGCCCTCGTGAATGGGATTAGCGCCCTTATTAAAAAGTCCCCACAGAGCTCCCTGGCCTCATCGACCTTGTGAGGCCACAATGAGAAGATGGTCCCCTATGAAGCAGGATGCAGGACCTCCCTGGACATTGAATCTGCAGGGTCTTGATCTTGAACTTCCAGCCTACAGAACTAAAGAAAAAATAAATAAATTTCTGTTATTTCTAAGCACCCTGTCTATGGCATTTTGTTACAGTAGCCCAAAAGGACGACGACCCAATCTATAGAGTGATAGTGTTAGAAATCACTTAAAAGATTTAGGGAATTCTCCCTGCAGAAAAGGATGCTGGGGGGAAATCTCTTCTCTAGTGCAAAAGAAAACTTAGGGGCATACTGGAGCCAAAGGCTTGGCACATGTTTCCGTGCCTGCATTTGTGTCCGTCCTGATTCAAACTGAGCCCCTTTCTGACAGTGTGACACAGTCACAGGGAGCCAGGTTTCACCACGTTTGTAAACGGGTACTTACTCCGCCGTTCACCATAGGCTGTCAGCAATCTCCTATTCTTCTCTTTCCCATCAGCCCTCGGGGACACAGGCACATCGTTTGGGCGGCTGGCATGCTATCTTGGGTAACTGACAGGGGGCAACCTGCAGGGGCCCAGACTTTTATGCCCTCAACATTTTACTTATTGCTGCAACTCAGAAATGATTCCTTTCAGCATCAGAAAACTTCTCTTCCCGCTCCCTCCATGCACAACACGGAAAAGTTATATCCTTGAATGTCCTTGATGATTTTTGAAGCAGAGGAAGATCACAAATTTGCATGCAAATCAAATGTATCAAGTGCCTCTCCAGGCAAAGCACTCTCTCAGAAGCATCTTATCCAATGCAGTGGTTCTCAACCTTCCTAATGCCGCAACCCTCTTAATGCCACGACCCTTTATTTTTTATTTTTTTTTTTATAATAATTTTTATTTCTTAAAGTATTACAAAGAGTATTACATATGTCTCCTTTCTTCCCCCCTTGACATTCCCCCGGCCCCTACCCCCCGCCCCCCCCCCCGCCCCGTGTCTTGTGTCCATTGGTTAATCTTATATGCATGCATATAAGTCCTTCAGTTGGTCTCTTAATCCCCCCCCCCAACCCTCCCCAGGCTTCCCACTGTAGTTTAACATTCTGTTCAATGTTGCTCTGCTTCTGTATCTACCCCTGTTCATCAGTCCATACTGGTCCCCTTTATTTGTCCCAACTCACTGGAGTAGTCTCAACCTCACCAGGGCTGTCTGAGTCTCACCAGGGCCGTTTCAACCTCACCGGGGCCGTGCCTACCTCACGGGGGCCATTTCAACCTCACCGGGGTCATCCCTACCACACCGGGGCTGTTTCAACCTAACCGGGGTCGTCCCTACCACACCGGGGCCGTTTCAACCTGACCGGGGTTGTCCCTACCACACCGGGGCCGTTTCGACCTGACCAGGGTCGTCCCTACCTCACGGGGGCCGTTTCAACCTCACCGGGGTCGTCCCTACCTCACGGGGGCCGTTTCAACCTGACCGGGATTGTCCCTACCACACGGGGGTCGTTTCGACCTGACAGGGGTCGTCCCTACCTCACGGGGGCCGTTTCAACCTCACCGGGGTCGTCCCTATCTCACGGGGGCCGTTTCAACCTGACCGGGGTTGTCCCTACCACACCGGGGACGTTTCGACCTGACCAGGGTCGTCCCTACCTCACGGGGGCCGTTTCAACCTCACCGGGGTCGTCCCTACCACACCGGGGCCGTTTCAACCTGACCGGGGTTGTCCCTACCACACTGGGACTG
Source organism: Myotis yumanensis (assembly GCF_028538775.1). NCBI lineage: Eukaryota > Metazoa > Chordata > Mammalia > Chiroptera > Vespertilionidae > Myotis > Myotis yumanensis. Next base: position 12,311,160 of record NW_027223752.1, read on the forward strand.
TTTCAACCTGACCGGGGTTGTCCCTACCACACCGGGGCCGTTTCGACCTGACCAGGGTCGTCCCTACCTCACGGAGGCTGTTTCAACCTCACTGGGGTCGTCCCTACCACACCGGGGCCATTTCAACCTGACCGGGGTTGTCCCTACCACACCGGGGCCGTTTCGACCTGACCGGGATCGTCCCTACCTCACGGGGGCCGTTTCAACCTCACCGGGGTCGTCCCTACCTCACGGGGGCCGTTTCAACCTCACCGGGGTCGTCCCTACCTCACGGGGGCCGTTTCAACCTGACCGGGGTTGTCCCTACCACACTGGGGCCGTTTCGACCTGACTGGGGTCGTCCCTACCTCACGGGGGCTGTTTCAACCTCACCGGGGTCGTCCCTACCTCACGGGGGCCGTTTCAACCTCACCGGGGTCGTCCCTATCTCACGGGGGCCGTTTCAACCTGACCGGGGTTGTCCCTACCACACCGGGGCCGTTTCGACCTGACCAGGGTCGTCCCTACCTCACGGGGGCCGTTTCAACCTCACCGGGGTCGTCCCTACCACACCGGGGCCGTTTCAACCTGACCGGGGTTGTCCCTACCACACTGGGACTGTTTCAACCTGACCGGGGTTGTCCCTACCACACTGGGGCCGTTTCGACCTGACTGGGGTCGTCCCTACCTCACGGGGGCTGTTTCAACCTCACCGGGGTCGTCCCTATCTCACGGGGGCCGTTTCAACCTGACCGGGGTTGTCCCTACCACACCGGGGCCGTTTCGACCTGACCAGGGTCGTCCCTACCTCACGGGGGCCGTTTCAACCTCACCGGGGTCGTCCCTACCACACCGGGGCCGTTTCAACCTGACCGGGGTTGTCCCTACCACACTGGGACTGTTTCAACCTGACCGGGGTTGTCCCTACCACACCGGGGCCGTTTCGACCTGACCAGGGTCGTCCCTACCACACCGGGGCCGTTTCAACCTGACCGGGGTTGTCCCTACCACACTGGGACTGTTTCAACCTGACCGGGGTTGTCCCTACCACACCGGGGCCGTTTCGACCTGACCGGGGTTGTCCCTACCACACCGGGGCCGTTTCGACCTGACCGGGATCGTCCCTACCTCACGGGGGCCGTTTCAACCTCACCGGGGTCGTCCCTACCTCGCGGGGGCCGTTTCAACCTGACCGGGGTTGTCCCTACCACACTGGGGCCGTTTCGACCTGACTGGGGTCGTCCCTACCTCACGGGGGCTGTTTCAACCTCACCGGGGTCGTCCCTACCTCACGGGGGCCGTTTCAACCTCACCGGGGTCGTCCCTATCTCACGGGGGCCGTTTCAACCTGACCGGGGTTGTCCCTACCACACCGGGGCCGTTTCGACCTGACCAGGGTCGTCCCTACCTCACGGGGGCCGTTTCAACCTCACCGGGGTCGTCCCTACCACACCGGGGCCGTTTCAACCTGACCTGGGTTGTCCCTACCACACTGGGACTGTTTCAACCTGACCGGGGTTGTCCCTACCACACTGGGGCCGTTTCGACCTGACTGGGGTCGTCCCTACCTCACGGGGGCCGTTTCAACCTCACCGGGGTCGTCCCTATCTCACGGGGGCCGTTTCAACCTGACCGGGGTTGTCCCTACCACACCGGGGCCGTTTCGACCTGACCAGGGTCGTCCCTACCTCACGGGGGCCGTTTCAACCTCACCGGGGTCGTCCCTACCACACCGGGGCCGTTTCAACCTGACCGGGGTTGTCCCTACCACACTGGGACTGTTTCAACCTGACCGGGGTTGTCCCTACCACACTGGGGCCGTTTCGACCTGACTGGGGTCGTCCCTACCTCACGGGGGCTGTTTCAACCTCACCGGGGTCGTCCCTACCTCACGGGGGCCGTTTCAACCTCACCGGGGTCGTCCCTATCTCACGGGGGCCGTTTCAACCTGACCGGGGTTGTCCCTACCACACCGGGGCCGTTTCGACCTGACCAGGGTCGTCCCTACCTCACGGGGGCCGTTTCAACCTCACCGGGGTCGTCCCTACCACACCGGGGCCGTTTCAACCTGACCGGGGTTGTCCCTACCACACTGGGACTGTTTCAACCTGACCGGGGTTGTCCCTACCACACCGGGGCCGTTTCGACCTGACCAGGGTCGTCCCTACCTCACGGGGGCCGTTTCAACCTCACCGGGGTCGTCCCTACCACACCGGGGCCGTTTCGACCTGACTGGGGTCGTCCCTACCTCACGGGGGCCGTTTCGACCTGACCGGGGTCGTCCCTACCACACCGGGACCGTTTCAGCCTCACCGGGGCCATCCCAGCCTTACCGGGGAAACAGGAAGTTTGGCCCTCTGTCCCCTGCCGGCGGCTCCCCACCAGACAAAATCTCCAGGCGTTCCTGGTGGTTGAACATCCAGCACTCCTGCCCTCCACCAAGTGCACAGACTGCCTGTCTGCTGTCCCCCAGCGCCCCACAAGAGACTGGGACCAGTGGGCATGTTTGTGCACTTGCTGGTACAGCAGTTCCACAGTGCCGGCCGAGTCAGGCCCAGCCCTGGCCGGCCCCGGACCCGACTCTGCCCCCCGATTGAGTCCCTCCCAGATGCAAGGAGCTGAAATCTGCAGCCTGCTGGGATGGGCTCTGTACTTGGTGCCTCTGCACATCCTACTCAGTCTCAATGCGCTTCTTTCTATGCGAGGAGTTGAAATCTGCAGTTTGTTGGGTTGGGCTCTGTACTTGGTGTCACATCCTACTCAGTCTCAATGTTCTTTCTCTCCTTCCAGTTGTAGAGCTTCCACTGGGCCAACTTTCCCATGGTTCTGTATGATAGGTGTTTGTCTGATATTTGGTAGTTTCGATGTTGTTGTGTGAGGTAGCACGCACAGGTCTCTTCCTTATGCCGCCATCCTGGTTCTCCTGGGTCTGCTTCTTGAGTGTGTCTCTCATGGCTGCGAGCAGTTGAAGTCTGCAATTTGTTGGGATAGGCTGCAAAAGCGCAGGTGGGTCTTTTTGTGTACCTGGCACAGCTTGGATGGGGATGTAAATTGATTAGGGCTGAGACTCAGGGAGTCGCCATGGCGGAGCAAATAGCACTGGCTGAGTCTCCGCAGCCCCTTGAATCTCTGCCAGGGCTTTGTGTCCCCCAGTGCCGGCGAGCAGCTGTGCAACAGAGTCTCCCTCGCTTTCTAATGGCTGCAAGGCCGTGCTGCCTCTCCCCGTAGGGTCTGGTGCTTCATGATCCCGCCTGAACCAGCTCAGTGGATTTGAAAGTTTGCAGAAGCAAAGGCGTTTCTACTTGAGTCTGGCACAGCCCAGATGGGAATGTAAATTGCGTAGGGCGGGGTCACAGGGAGTCGCCAGGGCGGAGACTCAGCGGCCCCTTGCCTATCCAGGACACCAGGACTTTGCGTCCCCCAGTGCCGGCGAGCAGCTGAGCGCCAGAGCCTCCCTCGCTTTCTGACCGCTGGAAGGCCTTGCCGTCTCTCGCCTTGGGGCCTGGGGCCTCAGAGACCCGCCCGAACCGGCTCAGTGGATTTGAGAGTTTGTAAAAGCACAGTCATTCCCTCTTGTGCCTCTGGCTCAGCCCTGAGGGTAGGGCGGGGTCACAGGGAGTCGCCAGCATGGAGGAAATAGCGATGGCGGCGTCTCCGCGCCCCTCGCCTCCCCGGGACACCAGGACTTCTTGTCCCTCGGTGCGGGCGAGCAGCCGCGTGTCAGAGCTTCCCTCGCTCTCCGACCACTGCAAGGCCGTGGCCGCCTCTCCCTGTGGGATCTGGGGCCTCAGAGACCCGCCCCGAGCAAGCCCAGAGGATTCGAGGGTTCGTAAAAAACCGAGAATCCATTTGCAGCCCGCGTGGCGTGTGACTGCGTACCTCTGGTTTTGGTGCCTCCGTAGCTCCCACTCAGTCTCACTGTGCTTCTTTCTTTTCCTCCAGTTGTAGATCTCCCACTGGGCCAACTTCCCCATGGTTCTGAGTGGCGGTTGTTTACTTCATAGTTGATAGTTTCAATGATGCTGTGAGAGAGCAGCACACACAGGTCCGCTCCCTACGCCGCCATCTTGGTTCTCCTGCCACGACCCTTTAATACAGTTCCTCATGTTGTGGTGACCCCCAACCATAAGATTATTTTCATTGCTACTTCATAACTGTAATTTGCTACTGTTATGAATCGTAATATAAATATCTGATATTCTATATGTGTTTTCCGATGGTCGCGAGCCACAGGTTGAGAACCGCTGCAGAGCGTTCAATTTCTCCACAGGGTTTACAGGTGAGAAATCCAGGTCTCAGAAAATGTTCAGTGACAAGGCCAAGGTCACAACAATAGGAGAACAGGAACGGCCAAGTCCAGATTAACCTCAGGTTTCTGGGTCTAAACGTATCCCTGATTCTCACTAAGATCTTCTGGTACCAACACGATGCATTTGTGTGAACACAGAGCATAATAGTGTCCATGAGAGCTTCAATGTGTTTCTTTCTAAAAGTCTAGGCACAGGAACTCCTATTCATCTAGCGCAGTATTTTCCTAAATGTATCTCTGGAGAATATTAGTTTAGGATGAATTCATGAAAAGGGGCCCTTCAAACTAGTTGGGGACCTGCTGGCTTAAGCAAAGTTAATTTCTTTGCTGCTGGCATTCAGAGAGCTTTCAATGCATGGATGTGCACTGTGGACTTTCCAGGTGCATTTTTGGTGTTGCATTTGTTTAACAAACATGTGTATGCGGAGGGCACTGGGGTAAAATGGTGGCCGCAGTAGACAGTGAACCTATAGGAGATAAAGAACCTGCCTCACAAAAGTTCCAACAAGGCGGAGCAGCCTCGAGTGGTGATCACACGTTGCCTACCTCCAGGCCGCTGTCCTGGGTGCCTGAACTCTGCTCCCTCAATGAATGTCGGGCCCAAAGCATCGATGGGCCCTCAGGCCAGTTACTGATACTTGTTAGCAGATACTGAGAGCCTAAACACTTTGAGGCCATGTGACTGCCTGCACCTGCTCAGCTCCTAAGGGTCCGTCACAGGAGCCTTAGAAAGAGTAACTACACAGCATGAGAGCACAGGCCTGAACACTGGCGTTGCCACTCGCTCGCTGTATCAGGTACATTGTTGACTTTTTGGCATCTCCACTTCCACCTTGGTACCATGTGGATAAAATACAAGTTCAAGAGGGCTGTTAGGGGCCACCTGGTACATGCCTGGGATGCGGTAAGTGAAAGTCTCCTTAATGAGGCCCCTTGACCTTCCAGCTCAAAATTGCCACCCCCTCAGCCCCCCTCCCAGGTGCTTCCAACCCTCTGTGCTGCTCTAGTTTTTTAAATCACAGTTTGTGTCACCTGATAACATCATATGGAGTTTATTTCATTATTATGTGGCTTGTGTATGGCCTGTCCCCCACTAGCCTGTTCCTCTGTCTGTCTGTTCATTCATGGATCCCGTGGATCCAGCCCAGAGCCAGGCATGCAGGAGCTGTGTGCCGAGTGAACCTGTCCGAGTCACTTTTCATCAGACACGGAGTGAGCAGGCACCTCACAGAGGCGTCCAGCTGGGCCCGGGGATGAGTCAGCGAAAGTCAGAGGGGTCAGAGCTCCAAGTAAACATTTCCCAGGCTCCGAAGCTTCCCCAGTAGGACCTGATCATACTCACCTGTCCACCACTCTCAGGGCAATACCGTTGGGCCTACATGATGGTTAAAAAAGAAACAGCCTCAGAAAGAGAGATTAAGTAGCATGCCCGGTACATCTGCCCAGTGGGTCAGGGCCCAGGTCTCAAGACTGCGCGGGCCACACCGCGTAAGTGGTGATGGAATGGTCACAGGGAGCCGACTGTGGGGGAGGAGAGGGAAGGACCAAGGAGACCAGAGGGCCCCCTGGAACCCCCGTGTGACCAGAGGGAAAGTGCTTTAAGGACAGCGCTGGCTGCCTCGGATGCGGGCTGTGCCCCCTTTTTATCAGGGGCTCTTCTCACACAGGCTCTTGGTGTTCGGCGGTGAGTGAACCTGTAGGAGATAATAAACCCAAGACGTTGCACATGAAAAATCAATACCCAGGTCAGAGCTGCTGCTCGAGGGAAGAGCTGCTCTTTGCAAGCGCAGTTTGCAGGCGACACAGTCTTGTCTCTAAAGTCTTGCTTGTGCCCAGATGATATAGTCCACCCTTCCGCCTCCCAGTGCCGGGGACGCGCCCCAGGGGCAAGGGCTCTGTGTTGCCAAGGTCTCATCTTTATCCTCTCCCCAACGAAGGAAAGAAAGCAATTGCCGGGTCACCAACGGCTGCAGAGCTGTATCACCAGTTGCCAAAGCTCGTTGTGAAGTTCAGAGCACCCTGCACCTGCCAGAGGCCACTGCGGGGCCTCAAGTAGGAAGCACGGGAAGGTGGGGCGAGTGCGGGGCGGGAGCCGAACCCGCACCAGGTAAGGCTGACAAATGCCTCGTGAAAAGATGAATCCTTCCTGCAGTTCACTGTTAAAGTCATAAAAGTTTCCTGAATCATTTCTTCCTGATAAGGGAGGAGACAATGAGGACTTCCTGGATTGATGATATTTGTTGTGTTAACTCAGCCAATCAAGTCTCTAGCAGAATTGAGCTCGGAGGCACCCTGGTTGTAGAATAACAGGAGGAAAGCTTGGGAAAGGAAGGGAGCTGCTCCACGTGGTCCATCCACTTACAGGTGGGAGGGCTTGGGGGTGAGCATCTGCATCCTAAAGTTTCCCGGTGTTTCCATCCTCTTTCTCCCACTTCATTCTTTTCAGGATTGATTCAAAGAAGCAGGACCCAGCGTCCAATGCTGCAGCGTTGCCTTAGTAAGCGTTCCCAGGAAAACCTTCATCCCCATCCACAGCCCTGCGGTCTGCCCTCTGGTGCCACCAGAATCTGATGTGACACATGTTTGCCTTCCTGTTTGATTAATGCAGCTCACAACCTCAGGCTGCCACTGAGCAGAGGTCAGTTCTGGCCCTTGGACCCTCCCATCTCCCCAGCAGCCAGCACAGAGTAAGGATGGTTGAGAACTGTTTGTGGAATGAAATGGATGTCTCAAACAGAATCAGTGAGCGAAGGTTCCCCCACCACCTTCAGACATGTCTAGAAGGATGGCTTGCATTCAGTGATTTTGACCATGGTTGTGTAATTTAGGGAACACTGTCTTATATCTGACAGTGGGACTATTTAGACAGATCTCAGTGACTATCAAACCACATTACACATACAATACAGGAACACTGTATTTAGTTAAATTCTTAGAAATGATATCAAATGGTTACAGTCGATAACCAAAATGTGTACCTGGAATATGTATGAGTATGGATTAAAAGCAAATGCCCAGATCAAGCTCCTGAAATATAGTAGACTAGAGGCCTAGTGCAAGAAATTCATGCACGGGGGGTTGGGGGTCATCCCCTCAGCCCAGCCAGCACCCTCTCCAATCCGGGACTCCTCAGGAGATGTCCTGAGGATCAGGCCTAAACTGGAAGTTGGACATCCCTTTCACAATCTGGGACCGCTGGCTCCTAACTGCTCACCTGCCTGCCTGCCTGATCGCCCCTACTGGCCCCTCTGACAGCCTGATCACCTCTAACCGCCTCTGCCTGCCAGCCTGGTCGCCCCCAACTGCCCCCCCCACCAACCTGTTCACCCCTAACTTCCCCCTCCCCTGCTGGCCTGCCCCCAACAGCCCCCCTCTGCCAGCCTGGTCACCCCTCACTACCCCCCTGCTGGCCTGGTCACTCCACGCAGCCTACTGTTCAGTTGTTTGGTCATCCTTCACTAACCCCCCCTGCCAGCCTTGTCACCCCACCCAACCTGTTCGGTCATCCGTTCGGTTGTGATGGCCCCTGGCTCTTTATATATATAGATAGATATTTAATTTGGAAAATAAATGTAAATTAATACAGATAGTGGGAAGAATGTATGTGTGTATGAGTTAACATTTATATTATAGATATGTGTTAAAGTAAAATGTTTAAATAATTAGCACTTCAAAGGAATAATTCATTGTGTGCCTCCTATTTTTTTTACAACTATAGTTGAGAAGGTTAGTTTATATAATTTGATAGAAGGAAACTGAAAATTTTTGTCCCTTGCTATGAACTTTGGCCCCCGTGACTTCACAGCTGAGCCATTTCACTGTCCTGATGTGGATGTCATCTTGGCATAATGTCACTTCCTTTTTCCTCCCAGGGTCAGCGTGCAGTGGGCCTGGAGAGTCCACTAAGTTCTAGTAATATAACCCCACGTCCAAAATCTCAGGTTCCTCCCTCAAGACCCAAGTGAGAAACATAAAGTTAACACAGAGTCAAATGTTTCACCAAGGTCAAAACATCTTGATGACACCGTTAGGACATATACGTTACCTGGGGATTTCAAATTTTTCAAAGTCAAACTGAAGTTGCACTGTGACCCCTTGAAGCACTGTTTGTTTGGAGGTAAAAATTGTGACCATTATTTTTGAAAACTCTTATGAGTGGAGAACGGGAGATAAACAAGGAACTTCAGATGATTTATTGAATATCAAACTGACCCAAAGTGATGGTGAAATACCCCCAACATGATTTACATGGATGAAGATTTCTGTTTAAACTATCAGTTTCCACTGGCCTTGGTTCAGGTCCTCTGAGGCCCACGAACTTGGCTGTTAAAGTCATTATGTCCTCACTGTGGCCAATGGACTGAGTTGTGTTGAGCAACAATAGAAAAACACATTAACAAACATGTCTATCAAAAAGTGAGGGTTTGCTCAGAGCCAAAGCATCAGAATAACGGTGATTTCTCAGGAGGCTGTTGTCCCAGTGACGGTCCAAGAAAGCAGCATTGGACGTAAGCTCAGAGGACTTGGGTTTTATACAATGAGAGGTTCTACTTCTTAGTGTCCACGTGACTTTGGGGCCACTGCTTTGCATCTACAAGCCTCCATTTACTCATTGCATGAAGAGAATAATAGCACCTATCCTGACTATGGCACAGGCGAGGCTGTGTGACTTTCACCATGTGAAAGTGATTGTTCCCATGACTTAATGTCCATTGGTAGCAGCTAAAAATGCTCAATCTCATTTTTCAAAGAAGAAAATAAAGATCATAGACATTTGGTTCAGCCAATGGAAAATGGAAAGCATGTGGTTACTCCCCAGACCAACACTAATGAGTTCCTGCCGGCTGTGCATGGCTAACTTGAATCATGGTGTTTCAGCGAACTTCGACGATGACACTGAACCATTGAACTATTTCATGAATAAATAAGAATAAGCAATGGGCTTGATGCTCATTTCTTGCTGGGGAAAGAAAGATGGACTCCACGAGGAACCACAATTTGAGCACTTGCATGCCTTGATTTTAGTTTTGGCAGTGCTGTTGGAAGGTAGATGTAACAAGAAGAAGAACCTGAGTGAGTCTGTCAGGCTTTCCAAAGTCACACACTAACAAAGGACAGAGATATATTTTGACCCATATCTTTCTGCCTTCAAAGTGTCTGCCTTTCTCCCCTGGTACCAACGATGAGTTCTTGGATGCCTTTCAGCTGCTGTCGTGGTGCACGCGTTGCTTTTCTGCCCTGGAGGTCTTAGCAGGGCTGTGGGCTTCCTCACTCCTCTGTCCGATGTCACGAAACTCCAGGGCCGTTCAGTGACCTGCCTCTCAAATGAGGGGAAGCTCAGCTCAAGGTATTGAGATTGCCTTCCCCCCCCCCCCCCCATTGGACTAGAACTGAGGGCATAACATGGATTGTTTAAATATATAGATTGATTTCAGAGAGGAAGGGAGAAGAGATAGAGATAGCAATGATGACAGTGGATCATTGATCGGCTGCCTCCTGCAGGCCCCCACTGGGAATCGAGCCCACAATCCAGGCATGTGCCCTGACTGGAATCGAACCGTGACCTTCTGGTCCATAGGTTGACACTCAACCACTGAGCCACACTGGCCAGCCTAAAAGAGCTTTTTGAACGGAAACTCATTTTGTGATGGTTGAGAACATATTTGGGGCCAGCAGCACTCGGTTGGGTTCCCTCTTCTGCTCTTTCCAAAGGTTCTTATTCCTGAAAAAGGCCTTTAGCCCCTCCTGAGCTCCAGTTACCCTCTGAAGTAATTTAAAAGAATGGGATAGAGAGGAAAGGGAAGCCCTGTGCACTGTTGCTGGGAATGTACATTGATGCAGCCATGATGGGAAACAGGATGGAGGTTCCTCAAAAAATTAAAAACAGAACTATTGTATGACCCAGCGAACCCATTTCTGGGTTTGTATTCAAAGGAAATGGAGTCACTAAGACAAAGAGATATCTGCATGCAAGTGCTCATTGCACCGTTATTTACAGCAGTCAAGATATGAAAACAGCCCAGGTGTCCATCAACAGACAGTAGATAAAGAAGATGTGGTTCATCTATGCAATGGAACACGACACAGCCATTAAAAGGAAGGAAACCCTGCCATCTGTGACACCATGGATTGGCCTTGAGGGCATTACGCTTAGAGAAACAGGCAGACAGAGATAGGCACTGCTGCATGATCTCACTCACATGTGGAATCTAAAAGAGAATCCAGCCCTACCCGGTTTGGCTCAGTGGATAGAGCGCCGGCCTGTGGACTGAAGGGTCCCAGGTTCGATTTCGGTCAAGGGCATGTACCTTGGTTGCGGGCACATCCCCAGTAGGGGGTGTGCAAGAGGCAGCTGATCAATGTTTCTCTCTCATCGATGTTTCTAACTATCTCTCTCCCTTCCTCTCTGTAAAAAAACAATAAAATATATTTAAAAAATAAAAAAAATAAAATAAAAGAGAATCCAAACTCCTAGATGTAGAGAATGCATTGGTGGTGCCTGAGGTGGGAAGGAAATGAGTGAAGGTGGGGAAAAAAAAGCATGAAACATACTTGAAATGGTTCCTGGAACATGTTTTTTACTTTTTTAATCTCACATTAGAAATGCTTTTATACACTGGGCTACTCAATCTCCACTTTTCAGCAGCCTCAGAGGCCTGATTTGAATTAATCACTTTTCCATGTACAAGAACCACTATGCTACATAGACACAGGTCTGTGTTTTTAACATCATTCAGCTGAACAAACACCGCACAACATGCCCAGGCATCTCTGGAAAGTGTCTCTTTGCTAATCGTCTGAAACAGAAGTGGATTTGCACCTGACCCCAGGCATCCAGGGTCCTGGAGCGGAAGGAGGCCAGCATGAAGCCCTGGGGCTGAGGGACTGTGCTCCGGACCAGTGGCATCGCCCACTGCCCTCTGGTCCTCTGGGTACCACACGCGCTGTCTTCCTCAGGCCCCACGTGATCGCTGTGCTTGGCTGGAGTATGTGTGGTTCCCAGCAAATCACAGCAAAGGCTGGAGAAGTTGCAGAGGGAGACATTAAAAGCCATTTTTTTCCTCCTTTGAAGTGTTTATGTGCTGAAACGTGAAGTTCACTGTCAGAAAAGTAACAATTTTATGGGGCCTCTGGCGTCAGGACATCCTAGAAGTAGTCCAGGAGCAGGGAACGGTGAAGGGCCACCAGCGGCTCTGCACGGAAGTCGCATCTCTCCTGTTCGTGAACACTGCTCACCCAGGGGAGCCCCGCCCCCTGGCTTCCTTCTCTTCACAGCTGGGGCCAGGTGACCGAAAGCATGCGACACATTGGCAGAGGCCCTGGGAAAGGGCTCCAGGAAGCCTGTGGCAGGTGCCCTCCTCTGACTTCATAAAAATAACTCTCCCCTGAGCCTCGTATGCAGGCAAAGTAGCTCATGATGGATTTTCACATCGTCTTTTAAATCCAGATGAGCAAAGCATGCCCAGTCCAATGCGGGGTGTGCATTTTCATGTGTGTGTGCACATGTGTAGGTGTGCATGCATGTATACATGTGTCTGCGTGCATGTGTTTGTGCATGTGGGCATGTGTGTGCGTTCATGTGTGTAACATGGAAGAAAAGTGACAATCATGCAAATGCAAAGTGTGGAGTAGAAATCGATGGAACAGCCATGATCCTCTGCTCTTGGCTGACGTCTCCCCATCACTGGACAGTTTAACAGATGAGGCCTTGCTCCATCTCAAAGTGGAAAATGACAAAATCAGGAATACAATTAAACTACAATTGACAAACCCAGTTGTCCATGGCCCAAGCTCTGTGCTCTAATCGCTATGCCATTGCTCTGTCTTTGAATCAGAACAGGTTAGAGCTAAAGAGGACACAACACAAGGTCATCTGGCTTGACCCTGTGGAAATTCACCTTCCAGTGCCCCTGGGCCCCCAGGGATGGAGGCACCACCCATGACAATAAGCTGGCTGGCTGCTAACCATCCCTGCTGAGGTCCCTTGGGTTTAATGAACTTTTAAGCAGCTAAGAGCAGAAGGGAGTCCATGCCGATGGCAGAGGAGTCACCTTTCTGGGGAGACATCACAGAAGGAAAATCCTTCCTTTGAGCCTGGAGAAGACTCTCCCAGATTCCATAAGTGTGGTTATCAAGGAGGGCTTCCTGGAAGAATAAAAAACTGGGTACATGCACAGGAACTAACCAAAGAAAAGAAGGGAACTCATGGGCAAATCAAATATTGCATGAAGGGTCAAGGATAGATTCCATGAAGTAGCCAGCATTGGCCTCATAAGGGGTAAATATGAAGCTTTAGGGAGAGACAGCCCGGAGGCCCTGTTGGGTCAACTTGAGAGAAGTCCAGGGAACAGGCAGGGAGGAGCAGGGGCCTGGCATGGCAGCTGGAGAGGGCGGCTCAGCCTCCATGCCCCAGAGTCAGCACCACACAGCCGAAAGGACGCTGCCTTTTCCGGACAACACACTCAAGTTTGAGTTCTAATTCCTCCACAGCTCAGCTCAAATGAGATTCACGCCAACTGTTCCCATTTCCAATGTCTGTAAGAGAACCACAGATTTCTTTCCCAGAAGTTTCTTGAGACGATGAAGGAAGGCAGTGCCTGTAAACCCAGCTTCGTATTGTCTACTGAGACGGCCCAGAAGTAGTGACAGCGGGTGGCAACGAGGACTCCTAGGACTCAGATTCGGTCTCAGATGTCTTCCTCCAGTAAAAGTCTGGAGAAACGGCGGGTTCCAGGACCGGTGCCAAAGCGTGGAAGGGGGGCCTGGATGGTCTAGTGGCGCCTGGAAATGAGGACCTGCTCAGGAAAAGACGGGGAGTCTCGAATGGGCCTGGGTCCAACTTAGACTTTGTTCCAACGGCTAAATGGGGAACAGTTTTAACAGTCAGATATACAATGATGATGAGGGACTGTAACCCACAGCAACAAATCAGAACCCATACATCCACCCTGAGAGGTGCTCTGATAAATGACTGGGGAAGCGTCCCCTCTTTCCTACAAGAGAATATCAATTGCCTCCTGCATGCCCCCCCACTGGGGATGAAGACCACAATCCCGGGAATGTGCCCTAGAAAGTGGCTGACACGTTTTAAATGACCTAGTTGTTGAATAAATAAAGTGTATTGTTTATTTCTTAAAATCCAAAAAAAGAGAATATCAATTTAGAAATGTGTGAAATAATGTAAAAAAATTAAATCACCTTTCTGCAAATACCACAGTAAAAATTGTTCAAGTCATAAATCCTCAGTCAGCCCTAACTGGGTTGGCTTAGTGGATAGAGCGTCAGCCTGCGGACTGAAGGGTCCCAGATTCGATTCCGGTCAAAGGCTTGTACCTTGGTTGCGGGCACATCCCCAGTAGGGGGTGTGCAGGGGGCAGCTGATCGATGTTTCTCTCTCATCGATGTTTCTAACTCTCTATCCCTCTCCCTTCCTCTCTGTAAAAACTCAATACAATATATATTTTTTAAAAAATCCTCAGTCAATGCTAAACTTAGTGGGTGAAAAATAAGAAGAAACAGGGTATTTACATAGTTTCAAAATTTGGTGCCATAAGCCCCTTGGTGATCATGAACGAAGAAGCAGTCACGTGCCAGGGGAGGCACCTGACATGCCCACGGTAGCCTAGTGATCAGAGCAGACATCGCCAGCAATGAGACGCATCTCAGGGACCCAGATACTGAGGGCAGCATCACTACTCCGTGACATTTCTGCGGCACATGTATACCTTGAACTTCAGCGTGAAGGAACCTCAGACCAACCCAAAGGATAGCTCAGTAAGAGGATCATGCGGATATTCATTTTCTGTCTTTGATCCCTGTCCTGTAGATGCTGATATCTGGGGAAGCTGGGTGAAAGGTACATGAGAAGTTTGTACTGCTTTTGCAACTCTTTTATCAGTCTAAATTCTTTCAAAATAAAAAGCAAATAGCATTTTTAATTGAAAAGGAAAACAAGCTGGCTTACTATTTGGCAGATGACAAGGCGCTCAGCGAATGGCACTGCCGTCCCTCTGAACAGGAAGAAGTAATTGTGCGGCATTTCCAACCCATTGTCCCCCAGACGGCAAGCCTTGGCCGGAGGGAAGGGCTGAGCGCAGAGGCCGCGATGTCTTCACACCTGCGGCGAGCTCCAGGGCTGCGGAGTGGCTGTGGAGGGGAAACATGTGCTGGATTCTGGGAAGAACGGTCCCTTTTCTTTTCACCAAAAAAAATAAAAAGTGCACACAACCAAATTGGGAGAGACAATAGGTCTTCAACAGCCTGTTGCTCTCAGCTGAGCCATTGTGAAGGCCTCGGCACTCAGGGCCACGGCTGAATGGGGCTGCCTCTTCACTTCCAGGGCAATTCGCTGCGAAGCACATTGTCTCTGTGAGAAGAAAAATGAGGGGGGAAGGGGCAGGGCCTGGCTCACACCTGTGCCCGCGAAGGCAGAAGTTGCTGCTCCTCTCCTGCGACTCCACTGTGCGTCAGATGACCTTCCTTCTGTTAAACACAAAGCATCCTCCACGGAGGTCACCCTGATGCCATCCTGTATTTAATCTTGGGGTTTTGGGCCCCCAGGGCGGGGAGCAGGGAGGCGTGCATTGCTGGAACCACCTTGGATTTGTCTCCCGCCCGGTCACAATGGACCAGTGTCCCTGGCAGCCCTCAGAATGAATTCCAAAGCACTTCCTTCTCAGGGCTCATCTGCCTCTGAGCCAGCCTCACCTGCACGGCTCGCTCCTTGAACCTCAGGCACCAGGACCAGGAGCTGCCCACAGGTGGAGGGGCACATCTTCAAATGCCCTGTTCCTGTCCCGTGACATCTGGGTTCCATGACCACCCTTCCTAGACGTCTCTCTCGGGACCTCATCCCACCACCTGGAAGAGCAGGAGTCACCCCCACTCTGTGGGTTCCTCCCTTTCTCCTGTGAGGACTCACTCCCCCAGCACCGCAATTCCTCCTGCTCCTTCGTCTGTCCTTGTGGAGGAGGGCTGGACACCGACACTCCTGTGTCCTAGTGGCAAGAATGGCCCTGGGCTGGGAGTTTGAACTGAGAAATGCTTGACTGTTGAACGCACTGATGAACAGCATTGTGATTCATTTATTTTTTTGGTGCACACGTAAGTAGTTAAGATGTATGTATTGATAAACTATAAATTCACCTTTCTCTATTTCTCACATGCTGAAGTGTTTGACGATGAAATGTTTATAAAATATAATGAAAATTACATTAAGAGAAATGCCTAATAAAGAAGAAATATTTTGCATTTAAAGATATCACTTATCAATTTCCATAAGCATATGTCTGCTCAAACTGATGGCTCACTGTCACCAAGTAGCGGGCTAAAAGCAGTGGTCTGCAACCTGATGTCTCTTTGTTCAGGGGTGGGTCAGACTGATGTTACTGATGTTATAGACTCACCCACAGATAAAGACAGGCTATGCCCTCGTCAAACAGGACACATGTGTATGGATATGTAGAGCTGTATTTACCTGTTTGTTTATTGACTTGAATTATAATCTAACTAGAGGCCCGGTGCATGAAATTAGTGCACGGGGGCAGTGGGGGTCTGTCAGCCTGGCCTGCACCTTCTCATAATCTGGGACCCCTCGGGGGATGTCCAACTGCTGTTTTAGGCCCGATCCCGCAACAGGATCAGGCCTAATCCAGCCATCAGATATCCCTCTCACAATCTGGGACTGCTAGCTTCTAACCACTCGCCTGCCTGCCTGCCTGCCTGCCTGATCACCCCTAACCACTCTGACTGCCTGCCTGATCACTCCTAACCACCTCTGCCTTGGGCCCTGCCACTGCAGCTTCATCCAAAAAGACGTCAGGAATGACGCCTGGAAGGCCATTCAGCTGTCTGTCTGGTCTAATTAGCATATTACACTTTTATTATTATAGATTATATTATATGCTAATGCAGATGAAAAAGCTTAGGCTTTTCCTTAGGAGCCCTAAGTAGGAATCGTCATGAAATTCCAATGTCAAAAAAATATTTGCCCAACATATTTTATGTAATCAACTTTATTTCCTGCTTGAAGCATAATAAATATATTGTCAACTGCACAAGGTCTTAGAACTAAAATAAACCTCACCCTAATCAACACCTAAAGAACTTCAAATCATGATAAACAAAATAAATGTATTAAATCAGAAACTCATAGGCAATGAAATGACTTACATACCCTTTATTATTAAAAAATACACTATAGCCTATTAATAATTTATTAATGTGATTATGGAATTTAATAAACATGTGAAAAATAGGTTTGGAAAGAGTTATTCTGCCATTGAAAACAATTTCTTTTCTTACTAAAAGGCCTTTATGTCATCACTCCCCTCATTAGTGGCCTAGATCCAGAAGTCACCCTGCCACCCTGCTTATATTAGGTCCTATTTATTCTCCTCACCCATTAACTTCTCCCCATCCCCACTGTCTCCTCACCTCACCTGGTCACATGTATCTTAGTGAACATCTACAACTGCCCTATGGGTCCCTCTGCTTGGGACCGCCCCAACCCCCATGCCCTGTGACCAAATTGATCTTTTCAGAGCAAATCTATAACTTCCTCCCATAAATGATTCAATGGCATCCCCTCACCTTGGAGAAAGAAAGGTCCACATTCTTGCAGGATGAACACCCCCTTGACTCCCAGTCCTGCATTCATTCACTCACTCATTCACTCATCTCCTCACTCTGATGAACTCAGCTGCCGGGAGCCGGTCCATCCTTGCTGCTTGACACAATCGCTGCAGGAAAGAAACATCTGCACAGCATATGTTTCAATGGACCTGGCATATATAGCATACTGTTCTTAATATGTTTGCTCCCTTTAGCGCCATGTGTTTTAACCAAGGTCACCTCTCCGAGAAAGGTTGTTTCCCCAGGTGGGGATCTTTCCCTGAGGTTAGGGAGGGGACACAACCCCTTAACTAAGTGCCAGGCGGGTAGTTAAGCTACATAATCTTTACTCCCTGGAATGGAGATAAGAAACGCCCTAACCTTTGTAATAGAAATTGACAGGATTAAAATCGGCTGGTATAAATGTGGATGTAACAAGACAATAAACATCAGATCCTGATCAGTTCCTAACCAGAGCTCCGACCAGAACTTTGGCTGGAAATCCTGGCTATAGGTCCTGACTAGGCTGCTGATCAACTGAAGGCTGTCTTCGTGTCATTCCTTCTTCGCCGACTCCGTCCACACCTTTGGGGACCCCTGGACCCGCTGGGATTGGACCTCAGCACTCAGCCACTGTATATGGGATATTGCCTGTTTGCCAGGAACTACCAGTCCACCAGGTACTGAGGCTTATGTGAGAAACACACAAGAAAGCTCCTGCCCTTGACAGTTATACAGTCTCATAATGGGGTGCTCAAGTGCAAATGGATTATGATGGCCCCCATGAAGGGACATAGTGGTTGATAATTCTATAAATGCCATAATGCACGGTGATGCATTTGTCATGGCAGGGTGAGGAGAGAGGAGTCTGGGAAGTTTTCTGGATGGCAGAGGGCTTAGGAAGCAAGGAACCCTGTGTGTCTGGAGAGAAAGGTGGTGGGTGAGTTAGAGAACCAGGTTGGCACAAGATACCAGGCTAGAGGTTTGGACATTTCCTTGTTGTCAACAGGAAACCCACAGAAGTTTGTAGTCAGGGGGGGCCATCATAATCCATTTGCACTTGAGCACCCCATTATTTCAAGGTCCTCATCATCACTCGCTTGCTAAAAACTCTTTGGTGACACTGAAATGTGTCTCTTTTACTAAAATTATTTAGGGTTTAACCCCGGTTGACTTTCAACAGATTCTGAAGTTGCTGCCATAACATGAGGCTGGGATGAAACAGTCCAGGGATGGTTAAAAGAAACAGAGACAGAAGATGTCCCAGAGTCACCCTGTCATTCTCCTCAAGGTGATTGGGAGAGTCCAGAGGAAACCCAAGCAATAAATTTTACTTGAAGAGAGATTGTGGTGCTTGTGCTCACGGGGACTGTGCCTGCAGGCCTTGATTGACCTAACATGTCACCCGTGGGTGCTGCTTCCGTGGTGCAGAGGGGACAGCGTCACAGTGTCTAATAACTGATCTAACAGCGAGTCAGACATCCCTCCGTTGCCCTGGGTTCATTATGCTCCATCACCTTAACAAAGGCCCTCGTCCTCTGCTCATTCAGCCGTGGCCTGCTTCTTGACTCGAATTGTCTGGGACAGCCAGGTCTCACCTGAGCGCCTTGTCGGGTTGTATTATGGTACCTGACCTACTTTGTACAGGTCTCAGACTGTAGCACGAGCATCACAAGCCCTATGGACCTCTGGCTACAGGCAGTGTAGGTGCAGAATCCCAAAAGGGACCTTCAGGATCAGCTATCCTAACCCTTACTCTGCCCCACCTTCTATGCACACCCCTCAGCTGCCCTGTCTTTGAGGAGTGGCCAGCTGGCCAACACTCATGCATTCTTGATCAATGAATGGCGTTCATTCAGTCACTCAGCAAATGTTTATTGGTCATTGGCTCTGTGCCTTAGGTATTGGTCTCAGGTATTGGCGCCATCACAGGGTAAGACATTGTTTCTACCAGTCCAAGCAACACTCAAGGTAGTTAATCAGGTGATTGAGTTTCAGAGCTTTAAAGGGACAGAAGGAAGCATGATGACAACACGGAAAGAGGAACTCTACCTAGTCTGGGGGTTTAGGAGATGCCTTCTTGGGGCAGAGGCTCTAAACCCAGAAGCAGGAGGACAAGTCAGACTTGACTCATGAGCTGGTGGAAATGGGACACCCAGCAGAGAAAATCTAAGTGCAAATTCAGAGTGAACGAAGAAAGCTTGTAAGGCCAGCAGGCCTAGATCAGAATGTAAGAAGGTTTAGTGGTCTGGGTCCTGGGGGCCCTATGGGGCATGTTAAGAACCTGGGTCTTTGTCCTTAGAACAATGAGAAGTATTTAAGCAAGAGGATGACATGATCAGAATGATCTTTGACAAATATTTTTTCTAACTAAAGATAAAAATAATTCAGGTCTAACTGTTAAGATATGAAATTTCTTTTCCTTATATTTTGCAAGACACCAGGCAGTGCTGTATCTGAATCTGAACTTGATCTCTTAGCAGGTGAATGGTCTGAGGCACATTTCCCATAATCTCAGAGCCTCATTTATCTTACTCATCCATTTACAAATTTATCTCCATCTGACTGAGCCAACAATGATTCAGGACGGTCGGAAGTTGCACAGGGGTGTTTTCCAAAGCTCCTCTCAGAAAGTTTATTTTGATTCAACCACAAACGATTCCTGAACACCTACTCTGTGCCAAGCTCCAGGGACTAGAAAATAAATAGCACAGCAGTGAGAGGCCCACGCTTGGCCCGGGTGGGTCAGGGAGCACAGATGAGGAAGCAGACACCCATGCTTACATATGTTCAGGCCCAGAGAGAAAACTGGCCTGTGTAAAACAGCTGAGACTCACTCAAGGACAAAGTGTGAGCATGCCCAAGTTCAAAGTGCTGGTACCTTATGCTCAGGGTTAAGTTCCCCCAGCCACTTCTGTCTCTGTCTTGCCTGTCTAGTCCTCTGGGTCTCAGCTCTGGCCTCACTCCATCTTGGTAGAACTCTATGAACCCCAAGATGGGGTTAAAGACCTGCATTCCCCACTCTCCCAGAAGGTCAGACCCACTGGTTCAGGAATTTCCCATGGCCTGTCTATGCCTCTGGCTCCCTCCACAGACATTGGCCATGGAGGGCAGGGACAGAGTTGATTTTGTCGTGGTTGTTTCCTATACTGTGTAGCAAAGTAAGAGGCATTATTATGTGTGGGTAACAGATACCTGATCATATTTAAGGGAAGAATGGGTGAATGGTGCAGGCCGTGCTCATTGTGATGTGTGCTATCCTTGTCTAGAATAAAATTAAAAATAACTCCAATTAACAAGAGAATCTTGAATGAGCTCAAAATCAAATTAGTTAATTTGCTTGTTCAATTAATATTTACTGATCAAG
Organism: Myotis yumanensis; assembly: GCF_028538775.1. NCBI lineage: Eukaryota > Metazoa > Chordata > Mammalia > Chiroptera > Vespertilionidae > Myotis > Myotis yumanensis. The sequence goes on from NW_027223752.1 coordinate 12,331,427, forward strand.
GTGTGCACCTTGGGAATATCCTACAGGAATATAAAAATAGGTCATTCAGGCCAGGCCAATGGGATAGAGGGGAGGCAGAGAATTGCAAGGGAGGGAACACATCCTATTGAAAGTTATCATACAATCAAATCCCTTAGTTCTGACAGAAACCAGATATTGAAGGCTTTTTAAAAGAGAAAATCAATAAAATTTGTATTACACTGTGAAGTAGTGAGCGCTCACTTTGCAAGACAAGACTTTGCAGGGGTAAATTGCTACATTTCTGCAAAAGGGACCTTTAGAAAAGAGATACACACCAGTCTTGTTGGGGTTGAAATGCAGATTCCTGGGCTCCACTGATGGCGCTTAGAGCACAGAATATCCGAGACAGGCCCAGGACCTGCAGCCAGCTGGTCATTGGAACCCAGCACTGGAAACCCAGCCTAGAGGCTAGGAAGGCAAGCTTCCTCATTGCACAAAGGAGGAAACTGAGGCTTAGGTATGGGCTTCTGTATTAAAAATGCCATAGACGGGGTGGTTTATAAACCACAGAAATGCATTTCTCACAATCCTGCAGGCTGGTAGTCCAAGCTCAGTGTGCCTTCAAGGTCGGGTCCTGGTGAAGGCCCTCTTCCTGGTCCCAGGCTGTGGGCTTATCCCTATGACCTCCCAGGATGGAGAGCAGAGAGGGAAAACTTGCTCTCTGGTGACCCTTACAAGGCCACTAATCCCATTATGGGGGGCCCACCCTCATATCCTCTTCTAATCTTAATCACCTCCCCAAGGCCCTACTCTCTGACACCATCACATTAGGGGGAAGGGTTTCAGTATATGAATTCTGGGGTGAGACGAACATTCAGTCCCTAGCAGGTTCTTTGTATGATGTCCTGGAGTTCATGTTGCTGCTCTGTGGTATATCTGGGGCTCTGAGCTAAGAATTCCAGCTCAAAGCCATGTTCTCTCTCCAGAGGAGCAGTTTGTTCTGTGATCTGCTTGGCCTCTTTCTTTGAGCCAGATGGAGGGGATGTTAACCTAGGAGAAAATAACAAATGCAGGGTGGAGCAAAAGTAGGTTTACAGTTGTGAGTATGTGAAACACAGAGTTTATTCTTATATGATTTATTCATTATTGTATTGTTTTCCATTCAAACAACTGTAAGCCTGCTTTTGCCCCACCCTTTTTATGTTTAACAAAGCACCACAGGGAAGAAATGTACCCACCTTCCCTGATCCCCAAAGAAAATGCTCTAGAAAAGCCATCTCCCAATGTGGCTCCTCATTCATTCCTACACTCAGCAAAAACCCTGGCCCCACTCCCTGTGGCACCGATCTGTGCATGCGGAGAGATTCAAGAAGGAGTCCATGTGAGAGGCCAGCAGCGTGACATCTGTACACACAGAATACTGCAAAGCACAGCTTCTACGGGGGGTGGGAGGAAATTGGAGATACCCACTCAATTGTATTCCCAGTAGTGGGGACTCAGTGTGTGCAAGTCAGAGAGAGCACAGGACATTGAAGATTTACAGGACGGTCCCTGGACATTTAGCTCCAAAAACAAAACATCATTTCCACTGAATTACAAGTCCCTAGTCTCTGTGAACGGAGCCAATGTCCCCATTCTACACCAACAGACCTCACCTGGAGACAGTGTTGGGGGTGGGAGGTCAGCCCAGATGTCAGTCAGCTGCTGTTGTTGATATTGGAGTCAGTGGGTCAGTTGAGGCGGAATTGACATTTGAATGTATAGTGTTGCTTAACCAGTCTGTGTATTCCTAGCCCCTCTGTGGACCTCCTCAAAGGCAGGAGTGGTTAAGTTTAACTTGTTTGCTTTTCACAACAAACCCAGCCTTTTATATGTGCCAAGTCTTATGCTGAGGGTTTTATTTACATTAGCTTATTTAATCCTCAAATTTGTCCCCTTAAAGGTTCCTTCAGTGGCAGGCATAGCTCAGTGGTTGAGCGCTGACCCATGAACCAGGAAGTCACTGCTCCATTCCCAGTCAGGGCACATGCCCGGGTTGCCAGCTCAATCCTCAGTGTGGGGCATGCAGGAGGTAGCCAATCAGTGATTCTCTCTCATCATTGCTGTTTCTCCCTCTCTCTCCCTCTCCCTTCCTCTCTGAGATCAATAAAAATAAAAAATAAAATAATACTGTGTTATTCAGAGAAATAATGTGAGCTGCAACAAGTATACTACAAGCCCCAAATCTCACTGGTTTAATAAAATTACACTTTATTTTTCACTCATGCCACAGGGCAATGGGGTGATCAGAGCAGGAAGTTCTGCTCCATGGAGCTGCCTCTTGCAAGCCCCACACTGGGGGGATCGAGCCAGCAACCCAGGCATGTGCCCTGATCGGGAATCGAACCGCGACCTCCTGGTTCATAGGTCGACCCTCAACCATGACGTATTATTAACGTCCTTTTTCCAGTAAGGAAACTGACTTTGCAGCTAGTCATTGCCGAACTTTGGCCGATGACTCCACATCGTGCTTGTCCCAGTACATAGCCTATCCCACCACACACATGCCGCCTCCGTGTTTCAGATAAAAGGATGAGGTCCCTCCATAAAAACAAACTCTGCCATCCCCTCTGGGGCTCCTGGAATTATCGGTGGCACAAGAGGAGGGGCCTGAGATTAAGGGTGCTGGGTTCCTATGGCCCAGAATTATTTCTAGCCATTGCGTTACCAGAATCTCCTCTCCCCGGCTCCTGGGCCAGGTAGTGGATGGGTGAGTCCCAGCTGGATGACATCCACAAAACATTCCAGTGGCATTGGACGTGGCTCAGGGAGAGTCGGGTGTCTGGCAGGGTGATGTCGCTTGGAACCACACAGACCAATTTCTTGGAAGGACAAACTGTTGTAATTCCAGGGACAGAAAAGGTTATTTTTATATGCAACATTGGTGTGCATTTGTGTGTGTGTGTGTATTTACATAAGGGTATATGTATGCAATAAATATGCAAATATTGTGGAATGTATGCATATATGAGCATACATATTCAATAAATATGCAAATGTTGGATTGTGTGTCTCTGTGGGTACATGTATCCATGCACGTGCATGTGCACACACACACACACACACACACACAAAATCAACCTGGCCCATAAGCATCATTGCGTGTTTATATATGACATATATAAATGTGTGTATGTGCAAGTGAGCAAATATTATGCCCATGTCAGCTCGTACACAAAACACTGTGTGTATAGGTACAGTTGTGAGTACACAAAACAGAGTTTATTCTCGTATTATTATTCATTCATTCTTGTATTATTTTCCATACAAACAAATGTAAACCTACTTTTCCCCACCCTGTATATAAACCCGTATGCAAATATATAAAATAATGTATGTCTCCTATGCATCTGTGTGAATGTGTGTATTTATAAACATATACATCCAAGGTACTAAAAGCTCCTCCAAGCAAATGGAAGCACATCTTGTTTTCCTCACAGTTTTGAGAGCCACCCAAAATCCACATGAAAGTAGCGATTGGGGAATTCAAATAAACACAAATGTGCTGTTCATGCAGCTGCTGGTGTGAGAATTCCTTAAAAACCCAGTGACTCAACAGTATCTCCCCTTCACTTGGGGGAGAACTGGGCGAAGGGGACTTCTGCGGCCGCCGGCATGCCGGGCCCCCTCCGCCGGCCAGCTCTCCTCTGGCCACCCAGGGCTGCCCGCTATGCAGCTGATAGATATGTTTTGACAAGTTCTATTAAGTACAAAGCCGGCCACCGGGGCAGCATGTGGTGCTGATAGAGAGAGAGAGGCAGAGAGGCAGCTCGCAGTGTGAGGCCTGCTGATGTTGACAGAATTTGCCGGAACAAAATGAGTCCGTGCTCCTCGTCATCTCTTCCCAAATTTCAGGAAGGTCTTTGGCACCCGCGAACCTGAGGAGAGCGAGCCCCTCCTTGGTTTTCTATTTCTGTCTCTGGACTGCCAGCAAATGAAGGATTTCTCAGAACCCTAATTGGCTGTCTTTATTTATGCTGGGCGGCCAGGGGGGCCAAGGGGAGAAGGCATGGAGCGTCTGAAGCCATTACCAGTGGAGTGTGTTTCAGCTCAGCCCAGCTCCCCCAGCCCCTCCCTCTACCTGTTTGCAGGAGCTGCCCAGGGAGGGGACTTGGCAAGCACCCCTGGGCTGATGGCTCTGGCCTCTCTCCTCATCTCCAGTGCATGAGCATCCCCTCCAGAGCCCTCCTAAGCAAGGTTTGGCAATGGCGAAAACAAACACCACTTTACAACATCCTTGGATGCGCTTCCAAAATGCAGAAGCAATTAATCAGGAGTCTCCCCGAGACTCCACACAATGTGGCCGCTGCCGATGACATAGAGCTTGGCTTCGGTGGGAGTCTAGAAGCGTGTGAGAGAGCCCGAAACGTGGTAATGGGTTTCAATTATTTATTTGTTTAGACGACTGGGGAGCAGAATTTGAGCTGTAAGCACATAGATAATCCATCTGAAGCCCTCCCAGCAGTGAGGTCTTTTGCTCCCTGCTGGAGCACTCTGCCTGGAAATGGATGGGTAGTTGCACCAGGTCTGGCAGGGATCCAGAGGTGCCCGAGTATGTGTATGTGCATGCATACTTAAGCAAGCAAGGCTTGGGGTCTCTGCATATCTCTTAGGCTGGTAGGAAAACTGCTGGTTCTAATGACAGGACATCCAGGTATTGCCAGCTTCTAATGGATAGGAGTTCTTCATGCTGGATCTTATGTCATTTCATAGAAAATCAACGTTGCATGTTCTTGGAGAGAAACTACCATTTAGTAATGTTTTCTCAAGCTGTGGTGTAATCAACTTAATAATTGATTGTAGAAAAGGGAGTCATCACCTGTAGCCCAAGTTCTTCTTGGTCTTGAACTTTGTCCTCTGTAATTTATTATCCACGTGGAAATATCTTGATGGATCCATCCTCCCAGGAAACTTCAACAGCCCTTCTGTGGAGGAGATAGTCTTGGGGCCCAAGTTAAGGTCTCATGTCACAAGATGAGGACCATAGCAGTAGGCTGAGGTCATGCTGGCCAAATTCCATGGGCTGGGGATGGCCAGGAGGAGTTCCACGAGGGCCTTAAACAGCCTCGGGTTTTGACTCTGGCTTTAGTTATTGGCTGGGCATGAGACATGGGTGGAGTAGCCTTGGTTAATGGGCCAAAGATGAGGCAGAGAGAATCCTAAAATTGCCTAAAACTCAAATTCCTCCTTGGCATTTTCCTTTCGAAGCATTTGGCCATCTCTTGGTTTTTCCCTGTTATACTTGCTTTCAAATAAAACCTCAATCAAGGCTACAATTTAAGTCCTTCCAAATAATCCTTAAGTGCTGTACAATTTGCGAAAACGCCGCCATGGGATTCACATTTCTTTGATTTGTAAGTTCTGAGCAACATGAATAAGACATTAAAGCACAGTGACCACAAAACCTCACTAATTCAGATAAATTATCTGGAGGGCCTTCCGGCTGAATGGTGAGAGATTGAATCTAGAAAACATTTTAAAAGAAATCCCTTTTTATTTTCTTCAAGGACAAACACTCACCAGGAGGAGGCAAGCCTATAGTTAAGTAGTAGCCCTTGGAGGACAAGGTTTAATGAATAGATAAAAATGGTTTGTAATTAGTCCATCATTTGTTTGTATGGCAAAGGGTGCTTGGGAGGTGCTTGAGGATGCTTGAAAACAGTGTGTGCTCTTAAGCAGTTGGAATATTTCCCCAGAAATGTGTTTATACAACTCATTTGTTTAGTGAAGCCCTTGCCTCGGCCTCCAGTCTACTCATCCCAATTGTCACATGAGAGGTGAGCACGGGAAAGAGTTCTGACTTGGTTTATGAATTGGCATGAGAAGACACAGATTGCAGATGCTTCCCAGAGAGGAGTCCATCCTTGTCCTTGGCCAAGAGGTTAAGGATGGGGGCATTGGTGCCTCTCGGGGAACTGCCCATCACATGCCATGTTGGCTTATGTGAATCACAGACAACACCCATTCAGTCTTTGAGATCCAAAAATCAATATCCTCTCCAAAGGTGAATGTATGTTCTGCTCTCATCTTGTGAATAAATGAATGGTGAATTAGGGTTGGAGGACTTGAGCTTGAGTTTTGTTTCCACTATCAGCTGTACGTCTCTCAGCATATCATTTAACCCCTCTTGCTTGCTGTTCTCTTCCACTACATATTCAATGAGATAAAAATGTATTTTCTCTAAACCATGAATCACATACAAATTTAAGAAACTATTCTGATCCAATCAGCAACAGGGAGACCCACTGAATATAGAGTTCCAATGACTGGAAGTTAAAGAATCGTGTTCAAAGTTTCAAAGTTCAAAGAACAGATTTGTTTTATGGGTCTCACAGACCTGGTTTGTGCCCCAGTTTTATGTATTGATAGCGGTGTTTTGGCCATAATGTTGAACTTGTCTACCCCTTAATTACATACATGTGAAGGGGAGATGGAAAATAACTGCTTAGGGAATCTGTGCAGTGTTTCACACAGTGACTGGCACATAATAAGTGCCAGTCAACTTATTTTAGCCCAAATCAAATCTTGAAGTCTATAAGGAGACAGGCATAAACATGTTCACTGCAGCATGGTTTGTGGTGGCAAAATGTCAGGGGGCATCCTGGGAGTGCATCACGGATAAAATGGACAGTGGGGGACAAGACCATGAAGTACCATGCAACAGTTAAAACCAGCAGGTCAGATGCACACATGGAAACACATCTTAAAGCACTGGTGAAAATAATAAAAAATAGAATATGATTTAAAATGCAACATTTATGTAAATTAGAATACATGCATAGAAAGCAGTGATATTCATTTTGCAGTAACTCATTGAATTCATATTGACCATAGATGGAGAGGATTGAGAATGAAGTATGAGGTTGAAGAGGAATGAATGATGGACAAATAGATGAATGAATGAATGAATGACAAGGAGCAATAATGTGCCATAAACACATTAGATCAGTGGTTCTCAACCTTCTGGCCCTTTAAATACAGTTCCTCATGTTGTGACCCAACTATAAAATTATTTTCGTTGCTACTTCATAACTGTAATATTGCTACTGTTATGAATCGTAATGTAAATATCTGATATGCAGGATAGTCTTAGGCGATCCCTGTGAAAGGGTCATTCAACCGCCAAAGGGGTCGCGACCCACAGGTTGAGAACCACTGCATTAGATGGAATAATTAACTCAGCCTTCCACCATAGAAGCACAATTGAAAAATTGAATACAATACTGTAAAGACATGCTAGTTGTTGTGATAATACCTGGCAAATGCAACTTTCTGGGAATACCAAAAAAAAAAAAAAAAAGTCACTCCTCTCCTTGTATTAGTTTCCTGATGCTGCTATAACAAATGACCACAAATGGATTGCTGAAAACAACAGAGATTTGTGCTCTCACAGTTCTGAAGGCCAGAAATCAGAAGCCAGATGTTAGCGGGGTGCCCTCCAGGAGGGAGTCTCTGTTCTTAGCCTCTCCAAGGGGCCAGATGACAGCTGGCATCCTTGACTGGTGGCCGCATGAATCCAGTCTCAGCCTCCGTGGTCATATGGCCATCTCCTCCTCTGTCTCAAATCTTCTGTCTTTCTCTTGTAAGGTGATTTGTGATGATTTAAAGGTCATCTAGATAAACTGGATAATCCCCTTATCAAAATCCTTCAATTAATCCCATCAGCAAAGATCCTTTTTCCAAATAAGGTCACGTTCACAGGTTCTGGGAATTAGGGCAGAGGCTTATATGGGGGCGGGGGGGGGTACCATTCAGCCCACTACATTTCCTAATAGGGTCTCAAAATGTAACAAGTTACGCCCACACTGCCTGCACTGGGAGGAGATGCAGTCTCTCCTGCCATTGGGCATACTCCATGGAGTGCTCAGGAAATCCCCAGGTTGCTCATGCAGCCCTCCCAGCCAGCCTGTCCCTCTCCCCATGGTCCTGAAGCAGGGCAATCCAGAATATCCTAGCTGCCTCCCCCACCATTGGGCTGTTGGTGTTTCCATAAAACTGTGCTACAGCTTAACCCAGACCCTCCAAGACTCACCATGGCTTCAGCTAGGTCCCAGCATCTGCTGTCACTTCCAGTGCCCAGATGACCTTAGAAGTCATATATATACTAGTGGCTCAGCTAGCGAAATTGTGTGCAGTAGGCCGCCTGCCACTTCCATGGGGGCCGGCAGGAGCTGCAGTGCACCCGAGGGAGCCTTGCGCTGCTTCTGCAGGAGGGAGGTGGGAGAGAGCCACACTGTTTCTGCAGAGGCAGGAGAGAGCCTCCGCCACCTGTGGGAGCCAGGAGGCAGGGACTGAGAGGTGCTCCATGCATCTCCCGGTGACTGGTCGTGCACGCACCCCGCCCACCCACGCACGCCTGCTGCGCATGCAGCCTCCTGATCATTGGTCCTTACACGTGAGGGTGTGACGGCCATTTGCATATTAGCCTTTCATTGTATAAGATATATATATATATATATGGAACTCTTTGACATAAAATCTAGAGCACAAAGAGGGAATGTCTGCATTCCTCAAAACTGTATCAGCCACAGTTATCTCCATGCCTGGCCCAGGGTCATATTGATAAAATTCCTGGAGGATATCTGAGGATACCCGATGGTCCAGCAATGCAATGTTAAGCCAAGTCTGCTCTTCCCACATGGCTACTTCACTTGAGACATGCCCTGCATGCCAGAGGGACCAGAGTCTGTACTGCTCACTCTCCATACACTGCATTATAGGGGATCCAGTAATCTAATCAGGGCTTATAAGAAAGCTCTGGACAGGCCTGGGTTTGAGTCTTACCTCCCCCTTCAACTAAGCTGTTCTCACTGAACAAGTTGGTTAGATCCTCTTAGCCAGTAAGCTTAACCCTGAACCTATCACATTCTGGAAAAAAAGGGAAATGGTAACTAGGTATTAGGGCTTTTGAGAGTTGATTGTGAATTAAACATTTAGCAACATTCATTAGCATTCCGAATCAATATGAACTCTAATCATTGACTATTCATTTATCATCATTTACATATTGACTTTTAAAAATGTAGTTTACAAAAAATAAATAATGTGTAATGATACTTAATACTGAAGTGCTTGTTCATTTAAAAACGTAAGCGACCTTGAACAAATCACTCAAGCTCTTGAGTTTCAGTTTCCTAATCTGCCAAAGAAGACAATTTGACTAGATCAGTGGTTGTCACTCACTACAATGACAAATTGTCCACCCAGAATGCATATTGCCTCCATTTAAATATATATATCTGTTTTTACCTTGTAAGGATCTCATTACTATCCATGTACATCTTCTGTGAATCCCATTGATCTAGTCTGTGAGGAAGATGGATATTCCCAAGCATTAGAGCCTGGGACAGTTTGCAAGTTATTTTCTGAGTGACATCTTCCAGAGGGATGATGCCATGATTCACATCTTCAATGACTGAAGATCCTTCAGCCAAAATTGCAATCTCAATCCACTAAACCATGTAGCAAGGGCAACTCCGAGGATAATATTTTAGGGTGCAAAAGAACTTCGTGGGGAATGGACTACATGGGAAAATGTAATGTTGAAAAGGATCCATCAGTTAAGAGGCTTCTCTGTTCTGAGTTATGCAACAGTTTCTCCATAGGAAACCAGAATGAGAAGACCAATACCCTTGTACATTTACATGCTAATTATTATGTTTGTTCTGATTCTCAGTCCCATGGGGTTCCCCTACTTTATATATACAAAATACCCACTTATAGTAACTCTAGCCAATGGGTTCTCAAACTAAATGAATGAATTAAAATGAAATGAATGAATGAATGGATAAATAAATTATAGCAGTCATTGGTAACACCCACTCACACTGGTAATGTGTACAAAGGACTCACTGATGCATTACCTCATGGGAGTGTCCCAAAGACAGTGTGGTGTATACAAGACACAGGGGGGAGGATCAGAAGTCTACCCAGGTTAAGTGGCTTCCCAGATAAAGATGGGCACCACAATGGTGGGAACCAGAAGAGGCAGGAAGCACAAACCATGAACCATGGGTTCCTGACTTCTAGATCTGATATTTCTATTTATTTATGCTTTATAATTTATGATGGCCAATGTAATTTATTTTATGTATTCAATGCCTTGCTATAATTATTAAACACATATACTTTTTTAAAACTAAATTTTCATTGTATATAGCAACAATAACAAACCAATTCTTTTCATCACGTTTTTCATTCCATAATCAGCTCCCCAGAACAACCTCTTTCAACTTTTCAATCTGTCCTTGCTGGCATTGATGCCTCTATATTTCTAAGTAATGGGTTTACATTGCTGCCATTTCTTTAAATGTTTTTCAATTTTTTGTTATTATCTCACTTGTGTTATCTTTTCTGTGCACACTTCTCCTCTCTACATTTTCAAAATATTATTATATCATAAATTTGGGTTGATTTAATATTTGTTGTTCCTTATATGACTATAAAAACAATGTTCACAGCTAAGCTACTTTGAATTCTATAATTATATTTTTGCACAGGCTGTTATTGAGTATAATAATTGCTTCATGTATATTTTTTCCTATTTCCTTGTTTTTATTAAGCACCCACCAATAATTCAGCCCCAAACTTTTTGACAGAACTATGACACTCTTTTCCATTTTCTTATGGTCACATACATAAGAAAATATATCAGCACTACTTTTTGAGACATTATTCTGGATCTTTTATCCTTCTCTTTTAAATGGGATTGATTACATTCAAATACTGCTCCACGCCTTTCCACCTGGGACCACCATCACCATTATCCTGGGAAATTTCTTTACCACTATCCTATGTTAAGTCTTACTTCCTGAATTCAACACATTCATCTTTCTTTGTTTACTTAATCATTTTAATGATGTAAGTCCTCAAAACACTTTCTCTAAAAGATACCTAAATATATTCTATATACCTTTATTTTATTGTTTAGCTGGGTATAGAATTCTAAATTAGTAATGATTTTCTCTCAGAATTTTCAAATTATTTCTACATTCTCTTTTAACCAAAGACTTTTAATGGAAAATACCAGTGACATTCTGATTCCCAAATCATTATGTGTAACCTGACTTTTTCTCAACAAAAATACTCTAGAACATTTCATTTTTAATTTATGGACATTTGAAACATTGTGGGTCCTTTCTCATACCTAGTGGACCTTTATGTCTAAAAGCTTATGTCCTTTTATTACTGAAAAATATCATATTAATTAATTATTTTTTCCTCTCTATTACCTTTGCTCTCTTTTTCAGCGATATTATTATTTGGATGTCTGACTTTCTGAATTGATTCTCTAATTTTCTTATCTTTTTTCTCTAATAATTCATATCTTTGTTCTTTCTGAAGAAAATTGTAATGGCAGCTTATTGAGATATAATTCATATACTATATAATTTACCTTTTTAAATTGTATATTCAGTGTTTTATAGTGTATTTATTTATTTTAAAAAACATAGTCATTATTATAAAAAACATAGTTATTTATAAATGTTCCTCTAAATACTGCTTTAGTTGCCTCCCATAAGTTTTGTATGCCATGTGTTCATATTTATTCACCTCAAAGTATTTTTTAAATTTACCTTGTAATTTCTCCTTTGACAAATATCGAGTTTAATTTATCACATATTTATGAATTTCTCAAACTTCCTTTTGTTAATGATTTCTAATTTTATTATATATTAGTCAGAAAGTATATTTTATAATGTTTCAATACTTATAAATTTATTGATGTTTGTTTTAGACCTAAATAGGGATTATCCTGAAGAATGATTTATGTGTCCTTGAGAATATGAATTCTGCTGTTGTACAGATGCCTGTTAAGATTAGTCAGTTACAGAGTTAGTTCCTCTTCTACTTTCTTGTGGATCTTCTGCCTATTTTGATCCATTACTGAAAGTGGGCTACTAAAATCTCCAACTTATTATTAATTTGTCTATTTCTTCCTTCAAGTGTTGCTTCCCATATTTCAAAGCCCTGTTGTTAAGTGCATATTTACTTATAGCTGTTATGTTTTCCAATGTTTTGACCTTTTTGTCATTATAGAATTTGACTCTACTATTTGTGCCTTAATGTCTACTTTGTCTGATATTCATATAGTCATGAGAGCTCTCTGGTTATTGTTTTTACTGCTAATTTTTTTCTAGCCTTTACATTAAATCAATTTGTATATTGAATCAAAAGTGTATCTCTTGTAGCTTTCCTGGAAGAATCTTAAACTTTATCAACCTGTCCATTAAATTATTAATTTTTGGTTTATATTTTAATTTTTAAGGACTCTCTAAATATTTTAGAGAGATAATAATTTATCTTGGAAAATTTAATTATAATTTTATTTGAAATTTCACTTGGTTTTCTTCTGTTCACGGCATTTGCTCTGTTTCTTCTATATTCCTTTTCATTATTTTTTTCTTATTCTTTGTCATTAGATAGTTTCTAAAAGTTGTGGAGAACCATGATTGTTTGTATTTATATTTAACAATGGTGCACTAAAAAGTTAATTGAAAGTTTGTATGCTCATAAATAAGGCTTATCAATTCTGAGCCTTCACTGTGTAGCAATTAAGGGATCTTCAAGCTGAGGATCAGTTTTCCAAAGATTATTTCTCAGATTTTCTGCCTGGTATATAGGACCCAGGATTTCAGGGATCTGGGAGCTTAGATGGGAATATTGTTTAGGTATTATAGTCCTGGGCAGTCTTTCACTTGTCTCTCTTCTTTCCTTCTTTTTAGCATGGCACCTGATCTCTGTGTCTGGAATTTCAAAATTCTGGGCTCATCTTGTTCTACCTATATGAAGAATAAATGTATCTTCTCTGAGTGTGAATGGGAGAGAATGATCTATATAGAATAGGAAAAGCAATTCAGGCATCCTATTACTATTTACTCAGTTATCACTCCAATTTTAAGACCACTCCACACTCTGGCATTCTGAAAAAACTAGCCCCTCACATTTCTTTTTGTTTCTTTTCTTCCTGCAAATATATGCTTGCTTCTTATTGTCATTTCCCTGCAGAAAGTAAGGTTCTACCGCTCTTTGCTTTATTACAACAGTGGCCACTTTTTCATTTGCCTGCCATGCTCCTTGCTTTAACACATCTTATTCACAGTGATTGACTTCCTAATTATTTTCATCCTTTGACTTTATACTTTTAATGCCATTTTATATTTCATTTTATTTGTTTTCTGATAGGATGCAGAGAAGAAATATATGTTTTTTAACTACCACATTGAAGCATAATTCAATAACAAAACCTTTACACTCATCAGCTCCATTTCTCTATCATGGAAGGAATGAGAAACACAATTATTACAATAAGAGTCCCAAACAATAAATCACATGGTAGATCACAAAGAACTTTACCATTTTTAAAAAAACAATAATCACTAAATATTTTTATTATACTAAACCAAAGATACACCATTGTCACTTTACTATTTCAGAGATTGTGTTCTGTATCCATAATATCCAAGATATAAAAACAACCTAATGTTTATTGGTGAACAAACGGATAAGGAAAGTGTGATATGCACATACAGTGGCATATTATTTGACTTTAATAAAAAGGAAATCTATCACCCAATCAGTGTGGCTCAGTGGCTGAGTGTCAACTTATGAACCAGGAGGCCATGGTTCAATTACAGGTCAGGGCATATCCCAGGGTTTCGGGCTCCATCCCCAGTTGGGGGGAGGGGGTGTGCAGCCAATCAATGATTCTCTCTCATGATTGATGTTTCTATCTCCTTCTCTCTCCCTCTCCTTTCCTCTCTGAAATAAATAAAGGTATATTTATAAAAAGGACATCTATCATTTGAAACAACATGGATGGATCTAGATGGCATTATGCTAAGTGAAATAAACCAGACACAGAAGAACAAATATTGCATGATCCCACTTTTATGAGGAATATAAAATAGTCAAACTTATGGAACAAGAGAGCAGGAAAGTGTTTGCCAGGAGCTGGGAGAAGAGGAAGAATGAGCTGTCAGTCAAAAAGTACCTACTTTCAGTTATGGAAGATGAATAAATTCTAGATATCTAATATACAGCATAAGCCCTATAGTAACCAATGTTGTATTATACACTGAAATATTATTTACAAGGATAAATCTTATGCTGAGTAAGCTTAAGACAAACAAAAGCAGTAATATTAGAAAATAAATTAATTTTTTTAAAAAAGTTGGCCAGAGGAAACTTTTGGAAGTGGTAGATAAATTTATAGCTATGTACAGCTTTTTTGTATACCAATCATACTTCAATAAAGTAGTTAAAAGTGAATAGGTGCTCTGATGAATTAAGAAATACATCTTATTTTTTAGGTTATCTTGGGTAATTTTAACGTGCTGCCATAAATCTTATCAGTTAACCAGATAGAGATGGCTGCCAAAGTGTGTGTGTGTGTGTGTGTGTGTGTGAGAGAGAGAGAGAGAGAGATTCTTTCTATCTATCTCTATTCATCCATTCATCCTTCCATCCACCTATCCATCTGTGTTTTTTATGCACATATGCATATATGTGTGTATAAATGTATGCATATTTGTATTTGTTTTTATATTTTTCTGATTTTTTTATAGAAAGGAAATATGACTAATAGACATTTTTATGAAACTCATGATTATGCTCTGCTTCTTGAAGCTAGTCCTAAAGGGGCAGAATAGTTGTAGCAATATGAAATTGCTCAGTTAAGGTCTGAATGTCCAGCTTTGGTGTGTTGAGGCATTTCATAGCTCAGCCCTCATATTTAAGATCTTTAGAAACATTACCAGGAGATGTTCAGCAAGCCTACAGGTCTGCGTTTATCGACAGTTAATTGAGTAGTTGTTTCTTTGGCAAATGTTTAGTCCTTGGCACTGAAGCTGCTTGAGGACAGAGTCCGTTTCCAAGGGCTAAGAGTGGAGCAAACTCTTAGGCCCCTTTCTTTGGCCATAGCCTCTTTTTCTTCCATTGGGACTCTCACAGGAAACCTGAGTTTCCAAGTTCCATTCCAACTCACTGTTTCAATTCATTTTAGTAAATTTCTTATCAATTTTCTCTTTTTATTAATTTATCACTTGATGGCAACCTATAGAATCCCTGCTGAGCTAAGGCATTTATTTTTATGATAGGAAACCAATATTGTGTTTTGAAGAGGTGATCAATTCAAAACTTACACTTGACCAGAAATGAAGCCATGGTATCCCAAACACCTAATCTGGCCATTCTGATATTCTGATAATTTTTTTTAGGCAAGATATTCTTGTAAAAGCAAGGTATTCTCTCTCTCTCTCTCTCTCTCTCTCTCTCTCTCTCTCTCTCATAGGTTTCAAGTATACAATGCTATGAGACATCACCTGTATATTACATTGTGTGTTTAGCCACCCAAAGTGGCTCTTTCTACTGGAGATTTTATTCCAGGGGTATCTACATATATAAAGTGAATTCATTGATAAAATTATAAAAATGTAGGATTTCCTTCTGTAGTTTGAAATAAAGTGATCCTATAACTATTCAGTGAAAGATGTTGGTGAAATAAATTGTAGTTTTTCTATTCAATGGACTAGTGTGCCATTATTGAGAGGGCAGATGTATCTCTAAATGACATTAAAAATCTCAAAGACTCCTTTTGAAAATTAAATGAGGTTATAAATGGCATTTAAAAATATAGTATGATTTCATTTATACAGAAACAGAGAGCAAAGAAAATGTCTGAAAATATATTTAAAGTGTTAAAAGGATACCTTTGGTTTGTGGGTTGTCAGGTGAGTTTACTTTCTATTCTTTCAGCTATTTTATTTTTGACATAAATATGTATTCACTTTATATTCAGAGAAATATTTAAACTAAAACCTATATTCTTGGATGAAAATAAATACAAATGATTGAGTTAATTAGAATGACTCCTAGTATCACCAGGTCTAAGGCACAGAGATTTTATCAGGGAAGCTGTGCTGTGGAGGGCCCCCCCTAATAACCTTCCATTTGCTCATCTGCAAAGTGAAACTAACAATACTGCTTATCTTCCAAGGAAAGGTACATCAGGGAAGAAGCTGGCTGAAAAGGAGACACAATGTAATGAAATCGTTAGCAGTCCAGGCTCTGGACCCAGACCTCCTGGAAATGAACTCCAGTGCAATTGCTTCCTAGCTGTGTGACCTTAGGCAAGTTACTTATTATTTGGCCCAACCTTCTACTCTTTTCAGGAATGAACCTCTCTGAGCCTCCTGCTCCTGATCTATAATTGCTTCCTAGTTGTGTGACCTTAAGCAAGTTATTTAACCTCTCTGAGCCTCGCGGTCCTGATTTACAAGTGAGATAAATAAATGTTCCCACCCTATGACTGTGTTAGGAAGGCCAATCCCACTAACATGTGCTAGTATAAAGCATTGCAACAGTGCCAGCCATGTAATAAGCACTGTATGCATATTTGATAAATAAGCAACATGCTCTATGGTACACTCAGCTGCAGAATTTAGGTCTCTAACTGCCCAGGCAAAATCTTTAAAGGAATCTTTAGAGTATATCATGCAGGTGTTATGGACTTTGTATTGTCATTTTTGTTCTGTTTTGTATGCATGTCTGAGGAATACAGCAAAGGTACTGATGAGGCAGAGGCTGTAAAAATCATCATGGAAAAAATGTGAGTGCCAAGTAGTAATAGGAGGCAATGGCGTTGTTCTTTATCTTTCCCATACTGTCTTAAGTAGGTTCACTCAAATCAATATTATAGTTTGAATAATTTTTCTGAACAAGGACAGATTTATACTTGAAAGTACCTGGCATGTTAATTGAAAGGTCTTGATTACCATTGTCCATTCCTGTTAGGGGCTACCTTTGAAACCACGAGGGCTGCCACTTAAATCAAAAATCAATTAGAAACATTAATAAAACAGCCCTGTCGACTCCCATTAGACCCAAGCCAGACCTTTTTCTTCTCTATTAAGCAAGCAATTGCTAATCACTATTTTTTATCAATATCGCAGGAGCATGATCTGTAATTTACCTCCAGTGAGTGAATAATACCCATTGGCCACCTCCTCCACGTTGAAAGGACTCTCCCAGGGGAAGGAAGGAAGTCCATATCCTGTCACTTGCTGTTTGTAAAGAAGAAGCTTTGGTGTTTGGAAACAAACAAATGTTGCTTTCCGGGGGATAAAATATGCAGGATAGACTATGTTCTAAGGCTGGAAAGAGAAAACAGTGGGAGGATTGAGAGAGGGATATTTGGTAAAATAAGCATCCGGATGTTAGAAAGAGGCAGAGTTCGTTTGCACATTGTGAGCTCAGTCAAGTTCAGTTTCCTTGAAGGGGTATTGACCTAAGACAGTCTCTGTGTCTGTGCGGAGTGCAAGAGAACCAAGTTGTATATGAGATCCCTGCAGCCTGGGGTCTCATGATCTAGTGTGAGAGACAGAGATTTGAACAGTTAATTCCATAAAGTGTGGTCGGCTTTCATGGAAGATGCACCTTCGGAGGTTGGGGGATCTGAAGGGAGTAGGCACCCCAAGCAGACCGGGGAGACTTCATAAGACTAGCCTTCTTTGTTTGAGGTTGAGGAGAGGAGGTTATATGAGCAGACAGTTGGCCTTAGGTTTATAGGTCAGAGTTAGAAATGATACAGCAGATTATTTGGTCCAACCTTCTAACCACAGTTCCCCTGACTCCTGATCACAATCCTCCAGGCATGCAAAGAAAGCCCTGCTTCTAGAAGCAGCCCAGTTCTGATTCTCGCAAGATCCTTCTCTCTGTTGATTTAGAAAATGCCTCTTTGGATAGTTTCGGCGGTTCAAGCATCAGCCTCCTGAGGTTTGGTCAGTTTGCTAACGTAGAGAAGTAAAAATGAGCTCAGAGTAAGAGAACCAGGGTGGGAGTCTCAGTTTCACCCCACAGAAATGCTGAAGATGTTGGTGTTTTACTTTCTTCATTGGGAAAATAGTAAGTGTGTCCCTCCTTGCCCCCAGGGAAGTTGTAATGGCCATGGCATAGAGAGATAAGGTATGTGGAAACGACTTTTAAATAGGCAGCATTGTTGTTATCACTTTCTTTTCAACATGGTAGTTCTTGACATTCTTGAAGGACCCCTTCGTGTTTCACCTGGTTCTTCTCTTTTCTGTCCTCAAGATCTGGATCTTTCAACTGCTCCCACATGACCATGAATGTCTCAACTAGAGGTTAGAGTTATGTCTGTAAAACTTTGTGTCTCAGATGAACAGATCCAAATATAAGCATAGGCCTGGTTGTGTAATTGTAAGTTGAATTATCTACCAGCTTGTCTAAAAAGTACAAAGCAAGAAAATGTGTTGGAAATAGATCCTCAGGTATATACAATCTATGAATCTTTAACAAAGGTGCAAAGGCAATACAATGGATCAAAGACAGTCTTTTCAACAAATGATGTTGGAACAACTGGACATCCACATGCAAAAAAAACCACAAAAAAACACACAAAAAAACATCTAGACACAGACTTTACACAGTTCAAACAAACTAACTCAAAATGGATCATAGACATAAATATAAAACTTTTAGAAGATAACTGAAAAGATAATCTAGAAGACCTTGGGTATAGCAATGATTTTTAGATAAGACGCCAAAAGCACAATCCATCTAAGAAATAATTGATAAGTTGGATTTCTTTAAAATACAAAAACTTATGATCTCTAAAAGACAATGTCAAGAGATAAGAAGACAAACTATAGACTGAGAAAATATTTTTGCAAAAGATGTCTAATAAAGGACTGTTACTTAAAACTCAACAATAAGAAAACAAATATTCCAATTTAAAAGTGAGCCAAAGACCTTAATAGACACTTCACCAAAGAAGATACACAGATGCTAAATAAATATATGAAAAGATGTTCCTCATCTTACGTCATCATGGAAATCAAAATTAGGAGACACCACTACACACCTATTAGAATGCCCAAAGCCCAGAACACTGACAACTCCAATTACTGGTGAGGATGTGGAGCAACAGGAACTCTTGTTCATTGCTGGTGGGAATGCAAAATTATGCAGCCACTTTGGAAGACAACTGGGCAGTTTCTTGCAAAACCAAACATACATTGCCATATGACTTAGCAATTGCACTCCTTGGTATTTACCCAAATGAGTTACAAACTCCACACAAAAACCCTCATAGAGATGTTTATAGCAGCTTAATCATAATTGACCAAACTTGGAAACAACCAAGATGCCCTTTAGGAGAGGAATGGATAAATAAACTGTAGTATATGGAATATTATTCAATGCTGAAGGAAGTGAACCACCAAGTCATAAAGAGACATGGAGGGAACTTTAAATACATATTAATAAGTGAAAGAAGCCAACCTGAAAAGACTACGCACTGTGCTATTCCTAGTGTATAACATCCTGGGAAAAGACAAAACTATGGAGACAGTGAAAGGATCACTGGTTGCCAGCAGTTAAGAGTGGGTAGGGAGGAATCTATAAGTAGAATGCAAAGAAATTTCAGCTCAGTGAAACAATCGTGCATGACACTACAATGAAGCAAACATGCCTTTATACATCCGTCTTAATCCATAGCACATACAACATTAAGAACAAATCTTAATATAAGCTGTGGACTTTAGGTGATTATAAAATATCAAAGCATGTTCGTTGATTGCAACAAATGGGCCATTCTGGTGGGGGATGTTGAGGGTGGGGGAGGATATACATGTGTGGCAATGTATGGAAAATTTCTATCCTTTCCCCTCAATGTTGTGTTAACCTAAAACTGATTTAAATTAATAAAATCTTAATGACTTTTATATTCATATGTCCAACCGTATTCAAGGGACTATGATAAAATAAGACATGTCTCACTGAAGTTACAGATGACAACTCAAATGAGAGAGGGAGAGCCACAAGCCCTTTCCCAACTGATGGTCCAGTTGTGAATTATTTCTGTCCCTAATGGCCATTGAAGTTGACAACAGAACTCTATTATTTTTCTGGGGTGGGTGGTGCCCCTGACCACACTGGTCTTTCACTCCCTCCCATCATTTACTCTGCTGCAGTGAGACTGATGTGGTAGATTGCGGGGGCACAATGAAAATTAGTTTGCATCAATTCAATGTTTACTATTTGCTGGTTAGTATTTCTCAATATTAACATCGATTAACACACTTAGTCTTCAAAGCTACCTTATGAGGAAGGAACTCTGATTATTCTTCCTTTTTATACCTGAGGAAACTGAGGCTCAGGTCAAGTAAGATTGTCAAGAATCATAAAGCATCTGAGATTTTATATAACCTGCAAGCTAATGAGTTAGCTTGGCTCAGGTCCATGGATGCTGGTAGAAGACATGAGTTTCCTAGGTCAGAGATAAAGAACAGTCTTGAATCACAGTTGTAATCACCAGCATGTCAGGGTTTATTGAACTGCTCCCTGAGTCTCAATTCCCCACAAGGTGACACAAAAAGGACCAAGAAGGACCAATGACACCTGAAGATGCATGAGTTGTGTTACAAGAGGGGAGCTCAGGGAACCTGAATCTCTTGTAATGAGCAGCACACCTGCCAGCCCTTCCTCTTGAGGGAGATGCTATCTCTATCTTCCAAGATTGTTGGCAAATCCAGAACAAAGGGTAGTCAGTGCCTCTTGCATAAGATGCACAGAAACACAGGGAATGCATGGAGAATTATCTCCCAACATAAAGCACTTACTCAAGGTCATGAGAGGCAAGACTTGGATCCAAAGGGGCACCCAGAGCCCCCATTATCTAACCAATAGATCCATTCCTCCCCCACCAGACTGTTAGAGCATCTGAAAGCTGTGGGTGGTTGAGTGGGCAGAGGAAGTACGCTGAGGGTCTATGGGACGAATCTAAGGTGGGAAGGTTCTTTAGGGCCATGTGTGCCTTGGGCCGTGTGTCTAACCTGGAGCTCGTTACCTGTGGATGAATAAACAGGGGCAGAGGGTCAGCAGGCCAGAGAAGGGAATCTGAAAGCGAGCTGAATGTGAAGAAATAGAAATGGAGACACAAGCCCTAGCCGGTTTAGCTCAGTGGATAGAACATTGGCCTGGAGACTGAAGGGCCCCAGGTTTGATTCCGGTCGAGGGCACAAACCTGGGTTATGGGCTTGATCCCCAGTGGGGGCTGTGCAGGAGGCAGCCGATCAATGATTGTCTCTCATCATTGATGTTTCTATCTCTCTCTCTCGCTCTCCCTTCCTCTCTGAAATCAATTTTAAAACATTTAAAAAAATAGAAAAGAAATTGAGACCCAGGAAGATGAGTGCAAGGCATTGAGACAAAGGAGGAGTGAGTGGCGTGAGGCCAGAGCTGGACAAAGGTGGGGTCCTTGACTCCGGGGTTCACTCTGACTTGCTTTTCAAGGGTCAGGTCTGGCACGGCCACCATGACATGCAGGGCTGTTTGAAGGTGAGAAAGCTTTCATGCAGAAAGCCTCAGAGTAGATCAGCGGGCCTGGGAATCAAGAGCACAGCCAGCCCCTCTCTGACCTCCCTTCCCTCCGGACTACAGTGACACCGGGAGCGGGGACAGCGCTGCAGGTGGTTTCAATGGCAGGCGCTCCTAGTTTGACAAAGTTCTAATCTAGGTTAGGGCTCAATGCCAAGGGCCCTTTGGAGTAAAATCATCTCTTTATTAATGAGATCCAGCCCCCATCTCTCTGATATAAATGATGGGAAAAGGTGTCCCTTTGGTGCTATTCAAATGAACGCGAGAGAACAGTGGGTGTTTTCAAAACTCTCTCCCTATCATAGGAGGATGGAGCTCATTAGCGAGGGGAATGGTTTTGCCGGGGAAAGGCTGTTACAATAAGAAAACATAACCTCCTCAAGATGAACCAGATCTGAGGCAATTAGGCTGGGAAAAGGGGGGAGGGGGAGGGAGGGCAAGCGAGCTTCAAAAATACCACCTCTTTCCTTCCATTCATTTGAATAACAGCAAGGGGACATTTTCGATTTTTAATCATTTTTTTTACTTGAATCAGTCTGGATCTCATTAATATAGAAATGATCTCACTTAAAAGACCCAGTGTTAAACTCCTGTTCAACGGAGATTAACCAAATCAAACATGATTTGACCAAAAAAAGAGAAGTAGAAAGTATTATATCCCTTTCTAATACACAGTATTATTCTGCCTTTCAAAATAAAAAAGGGTACACATGGTGTTTCTTTTTCAGCTTCTTTTGAAGTATCTGGAATAAATTTTCTTAGGTAAACTGGTACTGAACTTGCAGTGAAATGCAGTTAGCCACACGAAGTTATTGAGAAAGAGGGCATTCAAATAGTTTGCATGTGTCTGAGCAGGAGGAGGGTCTGGCAGCAACACCCACTCCTGAGGAAATGTCTCTTCCATGGGGCATATGTGTGCCTGCAACCTGCCAGAACCCTCATTACATGAATCTTGCTGGGCCCCAATTTCCATGTGTTGTCGAGTAAACACACTTAATTTGAAGATTTCTCAACCCCGGCTACCACTGACTTTGGGGGCCAAACGTGTGGGGTCCCCACTCTGGGGCTGCCCTGTGCATTATAGGATGTTTAGCAGCATCCTTGGTCTTCAGCTCTAGATTCCAGTAGCCCTTTCCCACCCAATTACCACAACCAAAAGTGTTGGCAGACATTACCAAATGCCCCCTGGGGGCAAAACCACCACCCCCTATTGATCACCACTCATTTAAGGTCACCTTGGCAAGAAGGCCAGAGGCAGAGACCTGCATATAAAACCGGCGAATGCTTCATCTCCTGGAGAGAATGAGACTCCTGGCAGAGATACACCATGGCAAAGAGACAGAGACAGAGAGATGAGGAGTAGCAGCCCGGCTCTGCCTCTCACCTGCCCTCAGATCTCTTGCTTGGGCCCCAGCAGCCACCCCCAAGCAGAAGCCAGCTGACCGGGGAGGAGCCTGGAGAAAGGAGTCTGCAGGAGACAGATGGGATGGGGCTGGAGTGAGGCGTGGGTCTGAGGGAAACTGGGCTTGGACCGCCATCCACAGCCAGCGCATGGATAAGCTCATTGGACACAAGCTGCTGCTTTTGCTGGTGGTTCTCCTGGCCTCTCTGAGCCAGAAACTGTGGTTGACATCGGAGTAAAATAGACCATCAGGGATTAACGTGGCAGCCAAGGGCACTGTTTCTCATGGACTAAGCTGTCCAGACCCGGGACCAGACTCCAGAGAGCCCCGTCTAGTCTCCAGGGAAAGCCGCCTGCCGTGGAGGAGTGGCTGGGGACTGATCCAGGAGCACAGGGCTCAGCAGACCTTCCCCACACAGGTGCCTGGAAAATAGCTCAGGCTTGTGAGCCGCACTTACTCAGCCTTGCTCTTGTGATCCGCAAGCCCTGTAGACAGTCTGTCACTAACTGGACGTAGCCATGTTCCAATAAAGCTTTATTTACATAAACAATGGGCTGGACTTGGCTCACAGGGGAACAGCGTGACCCTATCTCTCCATGGACAGCAGTGCCATCCGCTCGCCCTATGTGCATAATTCCTCACTTCACCACCATTATGGGGGAGAGGGGTTCAAGTTTATGAAGCATTTTGTTGTCTAACGGTCCGTGTTTGACATTAACAGAAGGGTTATGTTACTCACACTTAAAATAGGCCTCTGCTAGGAGGTTATCAAACATGATTTAAATGGAGAGGCAGACCTGCCCAGGAAGGAAACCATGTCCATGAGGTGTGTGTTTCTCGCCTTGCAGCAAAGCCGTCAGTGTCCCTGGCAAATTCACACCCAGCACCCCCTCTCGGATGCAGCACGTTCCTAATGCATTGACGACAGCAGATCAGCCTGCAGAGCTGCTGGGAGTGTACGGTGTTCCCTGTGTCCATGCACGATGCTGCTTCTTCTCCCGGGATAATTAGCGCAGGCCAACCTCCCATTGTCCGTCTAGGGTAGGAGCTCGAGATGGAGGGGAAATGGGCTCCCATCTCAGTCCCTTCACGGTCCGCCTCATCTCGGCAGCCAGGGAGGGGCTCCCTCTTGGGGGACACAGAGGCACTGTTGTCATTCAGCACTGTCTCCACGAGGGCCGAGAAGGAACCCTGACAGCGTGCACGGGGCACTGGTCTGAAAGGGTGAGAGGAGTCCAGGGATGCACCTGCTCTGGGCTAGGTCTGCTCCTGCCCCACACAGCCTCCTGCCCCACACAGCCTCCTGCCCCACACAGCCTCCTGCAGCCCCACTCTCCGAGGCGGGGGGCGTTGCTGCATTTCCTTCCTCGGGCCTCCTCCGGGGCCATTCTGCATGGCCACCGCACATGCCTTACTTAGTCTGATGGGGCCATCGAGCTGGGCGGGTGGGCAGTGAATTCTACCTCAGACAGGTCCAGGTTCATGTCCCAGCTCTGCACTGGCTCCCCGTGTGAGATCGAGGGTCTCTAGGCCTCCGTGCCTCAGTTTCCTCATCGGCAAAATGGGGGTAATGACACTTTGTATGGGCTGAATTGTGTGCCCCCCAATCCATATGTTAAAGCCCCACCCCCCGTACCTCCAAAAGCCACTGCATTTGGAGGGAGGGCCTTTCAAGAAGAAATTCTGGTGAAATTAACCGTTAGGACGGGCCCTACGACAGGATGACTGTGTCTTTATAAGAAGAGGCAATGAGGATGCAAACAGGCACAGAAGGGAAATCACGTGAGGACACGGGGAGAAGACGGCCGTCTGCAAGCCCAAGAGAGAGGCCCTGGGAGGAACCAACCTGCCGACACTGATCTCTGTGACACGGGCACTTCTGGTTCGGAAGCCACCAGCCTGTGGTATTTTGCTGTGGTGGCCCCAGCCGACGAACATGACCCTGGACTGCCAGACTGCCCCAAAGATCACGCGTGACCGCGATGCCCTGGGTGCCTGCTGCTGCTTGGAAGGCTTTGCATAGCGAGGCTCTTGCAGAGGTTGAGAGCACACCACACATGTGTCCAGGTGGGACGCAGGGCAAAGCAAGGTCACCTGCTGGGAGTGGCCGTGCCCTTTCTGGCTAACCCGTTAACTGCCACGGGTCCAAAACGCAAACCATCCCCACACGCCACGGTATTTTGAATTTAATTGCGTCTATGGACGCGTATGGTGTACAAAGGGTTCAGTGCCTCCAGAGACAGCACGAACTCTCTTCTGGAAAAGAAGCCATCCAGGCTTGAGCAGATTCCACTCTCAGGGAGTTGGTCCTTTGTCTAAACTACGCTGACTTCCTGTACCTCTCCGGTGCCGCTCCCGTGTAAGCTTCGGGGACTGAGGAAACAACTCTGATAGCGGAACATAACCAGCGAGCCCTGAGTTCACTTTCTTGGATGAAACGAGGCCTGTGCCTTTAACTGCTCCTCCTGTGCTGGGGTTTTAAACCCCTCCACCTCTGCTTTTGCTGCTGCTGGAGGATCCCACCGTCTCTGTTAATCAGCCCATGAGGCGTGGGGCCCAGCGTCTGCCCTCGGTGCTCAGGATGACTATTTTGGTGGTTTTTTGGCACTTACGCACCAGACCTCACAAGGTTCATCCAGACAGAAAAGATAGTCTTTAATTAGCTTCATATTGTATTTACGTTGCATTTCCCCCCTGGTCATGTCTAACAGAGGTTCTATTTACATCCCTGCCAAATTCCACGAAATCAATCAACAGGACCTACATTTCCTTTTCCAAAAGGTGCTATTTGAGCGAGATCCACATTGAAAAGGGGATGTTTGCATCTCCTCCCAGGCTCCTTCTCTGCTTCCCTCTCTCCAGACAACCCTCTCTGAGAACAGCAGCTACCCAGGTGGCTTCCTGAGGTTAGAGGTTGGAGAGGGGGCGTTCTCCTTGTGTGCTCTGCACATATTAATAGTCTTAAAAAAAAAAGAAAAGAAAAAAAAAAGAGGAGCAGTGTGCCTGGGGCAGCAATTGAACTGGAAGTCAGAGGGCTCATTATCACACAATTACTGTCCCAAATCCGATCACGATCCAGCAGCAATGAGAGGCAGCGTTTACAAAGGCCCTACTAAGTGTCAGGCACCCATGCACTGCTCTTACCTAGAAGTATCCAAACAGCCCTGTGAGGACACAGGACAGTCTGTTTGGCTAAAAGTCTATCCCAGAAGCAGGGAGCCACTCACTTCCAATAGGCTTTAGGGAATACCGTCTGTATCATGCAGACAAGGGGTTCGGTTCTTGAGATTTTTACTTCCTTGTACATTCCATTTCTTGCCATCTGGGAACAGGAGCTCTAACCTCTAAGTGTGCTGCCCAGGGGACCCCACAGGCTGAGGAGACCACAGTCCACATCAGAGAGAACTTCTCCTGTGTTCTTTGTCTCACCTTGGTTTCACCACTCAGTCTTCCTTAGAATTGCTTATTTTGCAGTCTTCCCCCTCCCCCACCCCCAGTTTCCATGCATTCTGCCCTTAATTTTCCCTGACCCCCGTTCCATTGGGATCTTTGACCTTAAATTACAGGTGAAGAACTCTAGTTATGGTCCTGGCCAGTGTGGCTAGGTTGGTTGAGTGTCATCCCGTGCACTGAAAGACCACACGTCTGATTTTCTTCCTGGTGAGGGCACATGCCCAGGTTCCATCCCCTGTTGGGATGTGTGGGAGACAACCAGCTGATGTTTCATATATATATTAGAAGCCCAGCACAGGAAATCGCATGGCCCTGCCCACCCTCCTGCCCCTCACCACGCACGCAGCCTCCTGATGACCGGTCTTTGGTTGTTACAGCATCACGACCACTGGGTTTTTATTGTACATATTAAAAAGAACTCTAGTTATGTTATTGGAATTTAATATTCCTTTGGTAAGGGCACCAACACGTTTGCTCATGTATTTTTAGGGGTGTGATTGTAAAGTTACATACCTTCTGAGTTGTTAGCTCTTCGTGCTATTTCTGCCACGAGCCCTGCTATTTTTAGTGTGTGATTTTGCAGAAAGCAAGGTGTTTCAGGAGCACATACATGGTGCTATAGCAGGGAGGTATTGGGACGATGAAGATGATGCTCCTTACCAGTCAGATAACTTTCCCAGAGCCACCCGTGGGAGGCTGATGGGGTCTGATTTAAGGCAGGTCCCTCCAACTGTCCTGTGCCCACACTCTGTTCTGGGACCCTCACACCCAGCATCACCCACGGGTGAGGTAACTCTTTCTTGTGTCCTCATGTTAGAGGGGGTGAGATTTGCATACCAGTTGTCAGTACTTCCACTTCCCTGTAGACCCAAAACCAAGTTGTGAGAAAAAAGTGTGTTACAAGTATTTTAATAGAAGAGTCAATAAAATCAAAATCAAATGATGCCTGTATGCTTTACCTTTTCTCTTCCCAGGTTAGGAGAAACAATGGGAAAACTGTGCTGGGAGCAGAGTCTGGCACATACTAGGAGCACACGCCTACAGGCAGCCAGAAGAAACCAAGAAGCATGAAGCAGAGAATTGTCCCATTTGTGGACTTGGACTAGAATATCTCTACCCAGAAGCTCACTGCCTACCCTAAGCCACAGTGAACACAGTAACTGATGAGAAATAACAACCTCAAAGATGTATAGTGGTTGGTACAGAATTCAAATCAACCAACACGTGGAATACAGAAACTCAACTCCAGGCCCCACAAATTAATTCATAGCCAATGACTTCTGCAAGGCCAGGGCAGAGGCAAACCCAAAATTTCCCCAAAGGACACCTGCACCCCTCAGGCCAGGCAGGGGAGAGAATGTCCACTGAAGATGAAGCATATGGAAAATGAGCTGGAAAGTAAGAATTTAAAAACATATGCAATCACAAGCGATAGCTTATGAATTACAAAATGAGAACACTTAGACCTACAGAACTATTCAAGCTGGGAAGTCTGAAAGGTATTTATAATAAGAATATTTAATACATGCAAGGATATAAAGAAACACCATCTATATTGCAAGAAATAACAAAAGAAAACCATAGGAAAAATAACCAATTAGAAAGATGGAATATAAAAAAATATATAATAATTTAAAAATTATTTTTAACTTCAGTAACAGTAGTCTTAATGCAGAAAAGAGAATTAGTAAACTGGGAGCTAGAGGAACTCTAAAAGTATGTCTTTCAGAAGGATTAAGAGCAAGAAAATTTAGACAACATGTTTAAAATATAGAAGCTCAAACTTGGTGGAAAGACAGGGTGGAAAGACCATAGAGAATTGTGGGAAAGCCATTCTAGAAGTGCCCCTGGCTGAAACACATCTAGAAGTGAACACAACAGCCATCTGTAGTTTGGAAGGGTCTTAGTCAATAGATATGTGATTTTGCTTGCAACCTTTTCCATTGATTCTGCCTGGGGCTTGAGAGAAGGCAGGAGCTCCCAGCACCAGGCTGTGAGTATGCAGTGGCTCACAGGCCATTGGAACAGACACATAGCAGGGGGCCGGTCCCCAAGTGTAATGTGAGAGCTGTCATAGGAACTAAGGTGTGCTTAACTCTATTATTAAATGAGAAAGATGAAACCCGGATTAGTTTTAGCCACTGTCTTCAGGGACCTCTTTTATTGTAGTTTACCTATTCATTGTCAGATTCAAAATCTGCTATTAGATGTCTCGGATCTATTTTCAGACATTTAAAGATAAAGAGGATTCCACCCACGGATCTTCATGGAAAGAGGCAGGAGAGGAGATACTCTAGCAAGAAAATGAAGTCAGAAGGAGCAGGAAGCCGAAACCGGTTTGGCTCCGTGGATAGAGCGTCGGCCTGCAGACTGAAGGGTCCCAGGTTCGATTCCGGTCAAGGGCATGTGCCTGGCTTGCGGGCACATCCCCAGTGGGGAATGTGCAGGAGGCAGCTGATCGATGTTTCTCTCTCATCGATGTTTCTGACTCTCTATCTCTCTCTCCCTTCATCTCTGTAAAAAATCAATAAAATATATTAAAAAAAAAAAAAAGAAGGAGCAGGAAGCAGGAAGTAATGATTACTAAACATGCTGGCAATCCATGTTGGAAATGCCAAAATTAGAACTGACTTCATATGAAATAATCATGTTGCTGTTACGGTTCGTCTTTTGTGCATAAAAATGAGTTAGAACTAGCATATTGGGTAATAGCTGGGAATTTAGGGGAATGAGTGGGATTCATAGTGAATTAAAAGACTGTAAAGTCCTCATCTTGTTTGAGAGGAGAATGGAGGTATTGATTTGCTTTACATTTTGTTTAAAGACTTAAGTTCAAATTTAGGGGCAACTGTAGGAGAATGGTAAGCTTACCCTTCCATTCCTTCTCATCCTTGGCCTTGACCTGCACGCCTGCAAGGTCCACTCAGGTTCATACAACATGGGCTGGAGAGCAGGACCACTAAGGACACCCTGGCTGCCAGCGCCCTTTCCTCAGAGGGCCACAGGGCAGCGACTCACAGAGAAGACGGGTTGCAGCCAGCCCCTCCCCACAAGATGGCTTTCACCCTCTGTGACTATAAGCAACCCCTCTCTCCATCATTAAAACGCTGGGAGATTCTGGATAAGGCACGTCACTTCTCTACACCTTATTCCCCTCCTTCGTGCAGTCGGGCTAATTAACACATGGCTTCCTGCTTGTGGGGTTGGTTTGTTGAATGAGTCAGTGAGTGTAAGTGCTTCTTACCCAGAGATGCCTGGCGTACTTCACGCGATGGTGTCTTTTATGTTCCAGTGGTTTCCCAACACTTTTCGGGAGTTTTATCCACCCCCCAGAAGGACACCTCCTTCCAAAGTAATGCCAAGTGTTCGCCTTCGTGCCGCAGTTTGCACTGTCCTCTCCAGCACCCCAGCGGATGCTCAGCATACTTCAGTGGAGTTACTCACACACGCGATCGCAGGGAAGTTGTTGGCAGGGAACTGCTGGGTTCCTCCAATGGAGGAAGAGCTCCTGAGGAAGAGGATTATGTACGTTAGGACAAGGAGGTGAGTCACAGAGAAAGTGCAGGAGTGCCTGACGGCGCTGGGAGCGGCTCTTTGGTGCGCTGACCTGTCTGACGTCCTGCTGAGCTCCAGAGAGAAGCACCCAGGGTCTTTCTTCTTTCTTAGTTCCCAGGACACATTCCTTATTCAAAGTGACACCAACTTCACTCATGGTCTTGGAGACTAATTGTCCCAAGAAGCCATACAGTTTGTTCTGTTTTTTGTACTTTAAATCCTAATCCGCTCCCTGTTGGCTTTGAGTGCCTTCTGGAACAGAAAGGCCGCCAGGTACCGGTGGTTCCTGTCCACGTTTCCCAGGCCCATGGCAGGCCCAAGTCTGGTCTTGCCTCTGAGCTCTCCAGGGAGCCTTCTGGAGGGTCCCTCCCTGTTGTTGGCAGCAGCAGCTCAGTCATCTCCTCAAACCCTGGTTTCACCTGTCATGGTTTTGGAGATCTTGCCTTTTCTCTCTTTATGAGTCTGCTCCCCTCTCCACCCCTGCTCACCCCAGGTCTGACGAGGACAGGGCTTTGCCATTCCTTCCTTGACCTGACTGCCCTTTCACTGGCTGGATCAGTGACCCAGTCCTTATCTCTGAGCTCCCCTGACCAAAATGCTCATCACTGCCATTCCATCTTTACAGGAAGTCAAAGAGAAGGGGGCTCGCACAGATTGGGCAGGTGACTTTGTACCCTCTTCCCCTGTTATTATTCCCAAACCTCCCAGCAACTCTACTCAAAGTCTTATTCCTATTTCAGAGGTAAAGGAGAGGATGGTGGGCCCCACACCCTTTCAATGACAGGGTGAGATGTCAGGCAAAAGTCCCACCCCTCAGTGCCAAGTGATTGACAGCTTCACACCTCTCTTTGAATGGCTGTCTCCTCCACAATTTGATAACAGGAGCCCCAGCCAACAGCTAATCAAAGCACTTGCTTCTCCGGCCAGGATTGCTCCTAAACACTCCATGTGCCACCTACACAATATACATTCATAACTCAAGCCGCCTGAAATGCTCCGGCACCAGGGTAGCGAGAAACGACCACATAGCAGGGTCCTCTGGGTCACAATCACCTGATTTTCTATGACATTTTAGTGCAGTATGACCATCAGAGACCCCCCACAAATATGTAAGTGTTTAGAGGATATCGAGGCACATGTATGTAAAATGTATGATCCATTCTTATATAAGACAACTATGGATGTCAAATGGATAAGATGAATGCCCAATAAGTATCTTTTAAAATAACCAGCCAAAGTCTAGAAACGTCTGCTACGGGAATGTGGACACTGATGAGGCAAAGAGACCGTTTAATTATCTTTGTCGACAATTCTCACATGAACTCTGATGGGGAAAATTATCGCATGCTTAATGAACCTAGTGGGATGTTCCTGTTCATACAAATGTTGCTCCTGCCTGTGTTATAGCAGTTATCTCTTTGGCCTCGCACGGGGTTTATTTGTGTATATTTCTTGTCTCCCACGCCCCTTTTAATTTACAAGCTCCCTGAGAGTTGAGAACCTCTTTGATTTCGGGAGACAAAGTGGGAGAGAAATAAAGAGAACTTATTCCATTCAACTCAACCACTCAGTACCCACGTGCTCTCGGGCAAACCACACTTCCTCTCAGGGCCTTGGTTTCCAACTATGTAAATAGGATGACCGGTAACCCACTCAAAAGTGGGTGGTGAGGACTCATTGAAATTATACAGGACAAAGGACCCAGAGCATCTTGCTTTTGAGTTTTCATTGGAATACACTTGGATGTGAATTGAATTACAGTGAGAAGAATCTAATTCAATGGCAGGTTGACTGTAATTAGGTTTATCCATGGTAAGATCTCTCAGGTGGTTTTGAAACATTTGTGTAGCCTTCCAATGTGGGCACCGTGTTTGTCAGTGGGCACATGTGTATTTTCCTTCTGGGGAGAATGACGTTCATCATTTTCGGGGGGGGGGGGGGTGGTGCATGACCACCTGGTGCAAAGGGGCATGTGAAGGACACTGTGGCGGTCACAAGGCTGCCTCATTCAGATTCCCCTTTAAGCCCAACTTGCCACCCAACTGCAGGGAGTGTGGCCCATAAACAGCATCCAGCCATCAGCTCCCTCGGCACCTCCCACATTGCCAAGCACTGTGCTGCCTGAGGTCACATCCTCCCCAGGGACAGGGAGTTTTGAGGCTAAGCCAGGGGAGAGCAAATACCTGCCCATTCCTCCTCAGATCCTCCCTGGGGTTACCTGAGGCCTTGTCATATCTGTGTCAACGGTCACCTCCTTCTCCATCCTGCCCCCTCATAGGCGTGGTTCCTAGTAAATATCTTGCAGCCTGGACTTCGTGTTAGGATCTGCTTCTAGAGAAATCTACCATGAGAGAAAAGAGTAAGAAAAATGTAAGACAAGATGAAGGTAGGCCCATAAGGATGGGGTGAGTATCATGGTCAAGTGCAGCAGAAAGTTCAAGCTTGGGGCAGACGTGGTTCAGTAGGAATCACAACTAGTCCATAGGGCCCATGGGAATCACAGCTTTGTAGGGCCTAGAGGAAGGCTTTGGAGTAGATATTTTATCAGTCATGGGGGGATGGCACCCAGGAGACAGCTAGTTAGAACCCTTCTTTTGAAGCAAGAATGCTAGATGGGGGGCTGGGAGAGGGTGGTCACAAGGTCAAAGAGACACCTGAGCATGTTGATTATTTACAGAGATAATTTTAAAAAATCCTTTCGTTTTAAAAATCCTTTCTTCCCAACCACATCTTCCCCTTTAGACATGTCTGAGAAACTTTGGCAAGAACAGCCTTCAAATCTCCCCCAAATTATTAAATCAAGTAATGGGCTTTCAGAACGTAGGAAGTTCAAAAGGCTGTCAGGTTGGAGCCAGACATCCGAGGAATGTGTGTGCCCCCCAGAAGAGGCGTGTATCCATTAAGATGTATCAGGTGGCCCTTATCAGGGATCCCCATCGGCCACTCAAAGGACAGGTTATTGTGTGTGCCGGGTCGCTCAGAAATGGCCCTTCCAATGTTAACTGAGAGCGGTGAGTTCAATCCTCCCCTCCACCCTTTGTTCAAACAAAGCACAGGACTCCTTAGTTTGAGCAGAAAAAAAAATGCTGGAAGAAGATTGTATGTTGCAAAAGGCAATGGACCAATGGGTCCCTGGGAGTCACATTCCTGGGCCACTGATTGCTGCTCCACCTCCACAGCAGCTCTTCAGGGGAGAAGACTTCGCCCAGCAGAAGGAGCCTGAGCTGGGGAGACAGACTACCTTGCTTCGGTTCCTCTACTGCAACTGAGATATGCCAGTGTTTTCTAAACAAGGTTCATCAGAGATTGGTGGCAGAAGACAGACATGACAATGGTCTATGCCAGCGGTTCTCAACCTGTGGGTCGCGAACAATGAAAATACATCCTGCATATCAGATATTTCCATTATGATTCATAACAGTAGCAAAATTACAGTTATGAAGTAGCAACGAAAATAATTTTATGGCTGGGGGTCACCACAACATGAGAAACTGTATTAAAGGGTCGCAGCATTAGGAAGGTTGAGAACCACTGGCTATGCAATCTGCTTGATAAAAATCCTGACACTGACAATTAGCTAGTCTCCTGCTGAAAGACTATTTCAGCTACATCAGACATGGACACTGTGTCTGGTCCTATTGGTCACCTCCTTACCCTCTAGCCTCATGGCCTGCAGCCACCATCTTGTTTTTCTGGCTTTTATTAGTGGTAGTTTAATGAAACGTGATGTTCTGCCCCAGGAGAAAACAAACAAACAGTAAAACACTCTCAATAAAACTCAAACAAAACTCTTTTCATACATGCCCATCCCCTTAAGGCTTTCCCACTTAGTCTTCCCCTGGAAACAATGACCTTTTGACCTTGAGCAAGTCCTATCTGACCAGGACTTTTGACACTGGGCAAGTCCTCTGAGGACTTCAAAAGAGAGGGGTGAACGAAAAGATCTTATGATCTTTTAAGACTTTACATTCTGGATTCTCTCTATATATTTTTTTCCTATATAAGTATTTTTAATTCATTTTTTAAATTTTTTGTTACAGTTGACATACAGTGTTATATTAGTTTCAGTTGTACACCCCAGTGATTAGACATGATAAAAATGTACTAAGTGATCATCCTAAAAATTCTCATCCCCATCTGACACCATACACAGTTATAGAATACTAGAGGCCCGGTGCACAAATTTGTGCATAAGTGGGGTCCCTCAGCCTGGCCTGTAGGATCGGGCCAAAACCTGCTGTCCCACACTTCCTGGGGGGTCTCAGATTGCGATAAGGCACGATTGGGGCTGGGGAAAGATGTGGGAGGTTGGCCAGCTGGGGGAGGGCTCCAGTGCATGACCAGCCAGTCTAGCTCAGTCCTGATCGGCCAGACCCCAGCAGCAAGCTAACCTATCAGTTGGAGTGTCTACCCCTTCATGGTCAGTGCATGCCATAGTGACTGGTCGGCCGGTCAACTCTCTGCCCCCTGGTGGTTAGTGCACATCATAGCAAGCAGTTGAGTGGCCTTAGCATATCATTAGCATATTATGCTTTGATTGGTTGAACAGCTGACTGGACACTTAGCATATTAGGCTTTTATTATATAGGATTATTAACTTTATTCCCTATGCTGTACTTTACATCCCCATGATTATACTAAAACTACTAATTTTACTTCTAAATCACTTCACCTTGTTCTCTCATCTCCCACCCCCTCCCATCTGGCAACCATCACAGTGTTCAACCATCATAATGTTTCTGTTCAGCTTGTTTGCTTATTTATATTTCTACATTCAATTGTTGGTAGATATGTATTTATTGCCATTTTAGTGTTTCTATTTTTTACCTTTCTTCTTCTTTAACATTTCATATAAAACTGGTTTGGGGGTGATGAACTCCTCAAGATTTTTCTTGTCTGGGAAGCTCTTTATGTAGTCTATATTTTTTACAGCAGGTAATGACAGGTTTTGGCACTCTATGACAGATTTCATTTTGCTAGGCTATTCTGCAGAAAACAAGCAATCGTTCACATTGTCCAACTTGTAAGGGTAGCTTGCTTTGTAATATTGATGATCTCCGCAGGGCCTTTCTGAATCCGGGAGGGACTTTCCCAGCTGTAACTCTCTCATTTGGTCCTCCAAACAGGGCAGACATCACTTTACCTACTTTATAGGCTAAACAATTTAGGCTTCTACAAATGGACACATTGATAGAGGGCTGGATAAAGAACATGTGGTACATAGATACAGTAGAACACTACTGGGCCATAAGAAAAGACGAAATACTGCCATTTGTGACAACACAGATGGACCTTGAGAATATCATGCAAAGTGAAATAAGGCAGACATAAAAAGTTAAGAACCACATGGATTCACTCATATATGTGACATAAAACTGAAAGCAACAAATGAACAAACAAAAAGACAACAGTGTGGTGGTAATCAGAGGGAAGGGGGATGAGAGAGTTTAATAAATGGTAAAGGGGGTCAAATGGGTGGTGTTGGAAGAAGGTTTGACTTTGGCCATTGGGCACACAATGCAATATGCAGAGGACGTGTTAGAGAATTACCCACTTGAAATGTATAGAATCTTATTATCCAATATCACCCCAATAAATGTATTAAAAAATAAATAAAGCAGCACAAGCTGCCTTGCTGGAAGCGGTGTGCCCACCGTGGACCACAGACGGCTTTACTCCCCAGTTCTGGCTGCCGCAAGAAAGTCCGCTTCTTACAAACATCCTATGGCATTACTGCCTCCTCCACCACACAAGCTTGTGAAACAACTGTGGCCGATGTGTATGTTTTCCATGATGGAAGCTTCTTCCATGTTCCAAATTCTCCCCAAACTAGCAAACTTCCACAGAAAGAAAAATAAAAACACAGGAAAAAGAAAATGATCAAAAAGCTATTTTATAAATAGTTCATTAATAAATCAGGGGCTTTAGGTCCTGGCAGATGGATGCTTCGGAGTGGATTTCTCCCAAGAAGGCCCCGCCCTGACCGTGTGGCCTGCACATGCCGCCAGCACTCAGCCCCGGGAACCTACTCCGGAGGGCCGTGGTGGCTGGGTTTGTAATTTATAACATGAGCAACCAAGAAATCATACTATTCAAACACGTGGAGCAAACGCAAGGAGAGGAGTACTTTAATCTTTTGCTCAGAAGCGACATTTGCAGCTCTTTTCACTTACTTTTCATTATTTCTCCACAGGAGAACCGTTTCCAGGAATTATTATGTTAAACAGTATATTAAAAAATGAGTCTTGGTATTTTTCGCAATAAATAACAGTTCGCATTTATTCTGAGAACACAAATGTGCACCAGAACTTACTTACATTGACTGCTTTCAGAGTGCAGACCTGTTAGAAGCCATAGACTTATTTCCTGGGCACTGCAGCTGCTAAGCACTCATTGTATGTCAGTCCCTGGGCAACAGATGCAAAGGTGAGTGAGGCACAGGCCCCGCCTCCCACAAGCACTCAGTAGGTCAGCACAGAATAGGAAGAGCAATAGTCTTGGGACCAGAGAGATGTGAATGCAAATGTTGACTTTGTTGATTGGGCCCTGAGAACCCAGCCAAATTGCATAACTTTTCCCAGCCTCAGTGTCCTCCTGAGTAAAATGAGAATCATAATATTAGTTGTTTAGGGCCTTGGGAATACGGAAATTAACAAAGACCGCCTAGATGAGAACTAACAGAGACTACTGATGTAGGTCTTGCTGTCTGGGAGTCAGCTACTGTCGCTTGTGTTTCTCCGACTCAGAGGCAGGCAGGAGGTGGGGAAGTCTGATAGAAACTCCAGGCTCCAGGTGTGCCCTGACTGGAGGCTGTGGGCCTGGGGATCCTGCAGGCAGCTTCCCAGGAGCAGGACCTTCCGTGGTTGGTTTGGGGAGCACATTGGCTTTCTCTGGCTGGTTCTGAGTTGGAAGTGAGGGGATGGAGTGTTGGGGAAACTGACAGTCATTGACTACATTTTAACCAATTGTTCTAACCAGGTTCTGGACCAATGGCTTCAGAGATTGTGGTTTGGCTCCCTGGGCTGGTGGCTGGAGAGGTTGGGTCAGAGATCTGTTATCATATATGGTTTGGCCATTGTCTATTTGTATTCTCAGTCTCTCAGGGACAGACAAACACATGCACACACACATACACACACACAGAGAGAACTCATTATGTGATGAAGATTATTATTGGACTCCATCAGAGAAGAAAAAAGTGAGTGTTAACTTAGACTCACCAAGTCCTTTGAGAGGCCAAAGAATAAACTTACTAACTACTTAAGGCTTTGAAGGATTTGGTTTTTGTTTTTAAAGATCCATCATCTGGCCACTGATGAGTTGACTCTATTAATCCTTTTAAAAAAAAAAAAAGATTTAAATTGATTTTTAGAGAGAAGAAGGTAGAGAGAGAAAGAAACATTGATGAGAGGTAAACATCAATCAGCTGCCTCCTGCAAGCCCCTACCAGGGATCGAGCCCACAATCCAGGTTTGTGCCCTGACTGGGAATTGAAAGGGAAACCTTAATTACAGGTCTCTGGAGAGATAGATGTGTACATGACGGATGGTGTCAAAGGGGAAGAAAGTGCTACTTGGTGGATGACGGAGCTTGGACTTGCATCTACATGCAGAGGCCTCCGATTACTTAGGATAGACCACAGGTGGCCTGCTTTGTAGACTAACCTGGGGCAGGCATTATAGAGTATTTCATGTTTTGCAGAATTGTTTCCATGTTGCAGATGAAGAGACCAAGGAGAAAGAATATTAGAGAATTGTATGGCATTGTAGAGCTAGTAAGTTGCAGATCTAGGAGTCAACTGGAATCCAATCTTACCCTCTTTTCACTTTATTACCCTACAAAAATGTTTGTTGTACCCAAAACAGTGCCGGGAAGCCATTCCCACTAGTTCCCCTAAGGAGGCAGTCAGAGAGGAGGCTGAATTATGCTCTCATTCCTGATTACCCACCCATAAGGCAGGAGAGCATGTTCAATTATTTCTAGGAGGGATGGGGTATTCTACAAAAAGAAATCACATGCGCTCCCCATCTCTTAAGAAAATAATGGTTGACCAGTGTACGCATGACAAATCCCTGAAAAGAAGTCACTGAAACTTCCACCTTAGACTTCTCAACTTTCCAGCTGCCTGGGGCAGCGCCAGTGACAGCTCTGACATACCTGTAACTTCCCTTTTTTCCTTCCTTCCTTCCTTCCTTCCTTCCTTCCTTCCTTCCTTCCTTCCTTCCTTCCTTCCTTCCTTCCTAGGAAGGAACTCATCAACACCTTTCCTTACCCCACCAAGAAGTCTCCTACACCAACTCCAACCTTTCTGCAGATGGCAGTGTGACCTTCAGTCCACTTGTGTGGGGACCACACATCCTGGGAAACATTTCCAAGATTGGCTCATCTCAGTAGCCCCAGATTCTTGCAAAGGGCAGGAACACAGTCAGGGAGGACTGGGCTTTTCTTGGAACCAGACATTGAGATATGACCTCTGTCTTATCCAGAGTGTTCAGTAGAAACTTTTCTATGGAATGAGACCACAGGGAATGTATGTTTAATTGATTATCTAAGTTCAGATTATGTATTTTATATGTAGAGATAAACTATTCCATTTTATATCCTCTTATAATTCAAACTCATATAGAAGGGAGGAAGGAAGGAAGGAAGGAAGGAAGGAAGGAAGGAAGGAAGGAAGGAAGGAAGGAAGGAAAGAGAAAAGGACAGAAGGGAGGAGAAAAGGACAGAAGGGAGGGAGGGAAAGAGGAAAAGGAAGGGAGGAAAGAAGGAAGATGGACAAAAAGAACTTGATTTGCTCTTTTTCAATATTAATTATAAACTCATTTAACCCACATTGACTGAATGCCTAGCTGGTGGCAGACCCGGTGCCTGGCACCTCCATGGAGAATTGTGAGGGATGCCCCCCCCGCCCTGAAAATTACCCAGGAGGAGCTGGGGTAGAGCGGCATTGCATGGGGAATATTTGCCCGAGATCTAGGCTTGCAGAGAGCATATCCCTGTGCTCTTGATCGTTTTTCATTAATCCCCATTGTTTCATTTGCTCACTCCTAAAGCCTTATTGTTTTTGCCCCCCCTCCCTATCCAATAAAATAAAACTAATATCATGGTGTCATTTGAAAATATATTTATGTTTGTTTTCCCTATAAAAGAGATAATAATGTTATGTTCCAATAATATTAAGTTGCAATGTTATTTGCAAGATTGCAGAGCTTTTAATTTTCTGATTATTTCCACAGTGGGAGTTTCAGCTCAATTTCAGCGAAGACACTTCTATCCGTTTCGGTTATTTTTTTATTACAGCTAGAAGCAACAATAATTGCCTGTAGTGTAGGGAAACATCACAGAGGAGGCGATTGTTGTCCCCAAAGAATAAGATCATCAGGGCGAATTTTTATGCAAAAAATTTTGTAAATTAATTGCAGAGTCCTATAAATATTGTATTTACTAAAATTGCATTGGCCGTTGTCTTCAAAGAATTCATCTTTTTGCATTTTTTAGAGGAATAGATTTCTTGAGAGCAGCAATAAGAAAAAGTAAGTGCAGTCAGTAAAACACTAATAATTCACACATATATGATGTTCGCAAGGATGGAGTTAATGCTGGTGGGGAGAAAAATCCCAGACAACTGGGTTCGAGGTTTGGCCCTCAGACTTAGTAGCTCTTTGATCTTTAGTGAGTTATGTAAACATCTCTAAATCTCAGATTTTGCTAGTCGAAAAAGATTGTGGTGAGATTAAACTAAATAGTGTGGATGAAATGACCATGTTCTATAGTCTGACATAAAGTAGGCACTAAAGAACTGGCAGCTGTGATAATAAGGCATTCTGATACATTGCTTCATCCATTCAAGGCCTAGTGAGTGCCTAGTGTATGTCAGTTCCAGCCCTTGTTCCAGGCACCGATGCTAGTGATGAGTGAGATGGTGATGGAATTGCTATGAGCTAGTCAACCCTACTGCACAGTTCACAGTGGGCTCCTCCAGTATTTTGCCATGTTCTACCAAAAATTAGCATCATCATTCTTCTTTGCATGCCCATGGCTTATAAACGATTGTCTAACTCAAACACCCATCTTCCTTTGGCTGACCTGCCTTGATTACAGACATTAGAAAGTTTAAAACTTAGACCTTCAGCCTTCCTTGCAGCTGGAGTCTACTAGGTTCTGGCCCTTGAAATATGAGAATAGAGCTCTGAGGATTTCTACAAGAGCTTTGGCTTCCATTTCATAGGGGCCACTCTTCCTGGCTATCTCAATGTACTCGACGTTTGTGTGAGAGATGGAGGGTGACCGGAGAACAGGAAGCCTTATTCATGTTACAGGATTCAGCACTGATGCCTAGTGGGTACTGAGAAAACTGGAAGGAAGTAAAGGAGGGAGGGAGGGAGGGCAAAAAGTATTTTAAAAAACAAAATTAAGCCCTAGCCAGTTTGGCTCAATGAATAGAGCATTGGGCTTCGGACCAAAGGTTTGATTCTCATCAAGGGCACGTACCTCAGTTGCAGGCTTGATCCCTGACTCTGGTTGGGGCACACGCGAGAGGCAACCAATCTGTGTCTCTCTTGCATCTAAGCTCAGGATATATAGGCGGAGGGCTGCGAACTTTACAAGCGTATTGTAACAACTCCCATCAGTGAGAAATACGGTTCTGTTACACCACATCACTAACATGTGGGGGTTAAGCTGTGATAACAGTCTACCTTGAATAATAAAAAAAAAAAAGGTGATAATTTTCATTTCTCTAATAAAGTTTAAAGTATTTCCCACAGTCTTGCTCTGGGTATTCTGGGGGGGGGGGGGGGGGGGGGGGGTGGGGAACAACTCAAAACCTAACACTTTAAACCCAGGGGGAAAATCATTTTAGAGTAAATGTAAAATAAAGATACTTTGGGATATAAAAGGATTCAGAAAGCCACAAACCTTTTCTGAGTTTTCCGTATCAAGAAAAACTGTAATCAGAAGGAAGTAATGGCATATGGGAATGAACAGTGAGCTGGGAAATCAGTCAGTGGTGTTGATTCTAAATAACTACCATCTGTATAAATTGCCATATGATTTATGCAATTTTTAACCAACTCCAACTAAAACTGTAGGCAACAATAACACAGGAAATGAAAATATAAAGCAGACCGGAGTGAAGGATCCATGACATGAAAATGCATAAAGGTTCTTACCTTGTTGGGACAAAAATAAAGATATCTAAGGCATCCTAGTTTCTTTCCGTTATAAAAAGGGAGCACATTCCTAGATGACCTGATATTTTACTTTTACAATAGAACAGCGTTCTCAACCCGTGGGTCGCGACCCCTTTGGCGGTCGAACGACCCTTTCACGGGGGTCATATCAGATATTTACATTACGATTCATAATAGTAGCGACATTACAGTTATGAAGTAGCAATGGAAATAATTTTATGGTTGGGTCACCACATGAGGAACTGTGTTTAAAGGGCCAGAAGGTTGAGAACCACTGCAATAGGAGAAAAGACTGGAAAAAATATGGCTCCATATTTAGACAGTTTGGTTGTGAGCTGATGTCTTCTTAGTACTTTGATTGGAAATATGATTTCCAATTTCTTCTCCAAATAGTTAAATTCTGGGTACAAATAAATGTATATACGGTGGTCTCAAGTATTTTTTTCCTAAAGCGTAGGACAAAAGCTCAGAAGGAAATAAAGGAAAAATGTTTCTTTCTCT
Source organism: Myotis yumanensis (assembly GCF_028538775.1). Classification (NCBI taxonomy): domain Eukaryota; kingdom Metazoa; phylum Chordata; class Mammalia; order Chiroptera; family Vespertilionidae; genus Myotis; species Myotis yumanensis. The sequence continues at coordinate 12,372,927 of NW_027223752.1, forward strand.
TTGAATGGTAGAATTATTGGAGCCTAATTAACTTCTTGCCACTGTCCCTAATTTCCTACAATTCAAATATTTTAAACAAAAGCCGGCTGCACAGACACCCAGGCCCCTCCCAGCTCATCCCCAGGAATTGGTCCTGCAGAATGTGACGTGGTAGATGGTCATTTTTATGTCTTTTTCCTTCACGTCAGTAGAACTCCAGGCAAAATGATGAAGTTAGTCTTGTGATTTCCTTCAATAGTTCTTCAAGTGCATTTCATTATTTCTTATTGTCAAGGGTTTTTGAGTTGGTTCTTGTTTGAATAGAGATACATTTCTTTTTGTAGAGGAAATCGCCAACAATCATTAGACCCAAAGATTGGGGAAATGGGAAATAAAGACACTGGTTTTGTAGCGGAGCAGGCTTCTTGGACAGCTCCGTACAACAGTGTACATTGCCCAAGAGGTGAATCGGAGCTTCTGCAATTTCGTTCTTCTTCATCCGTCTCCACCTCCTGCTTCTCGAGTCCTCGATGCTCTCCAGGGAAACTGAGAGACTTTCTGGACCCATTGCTTCAAGCCTTGGAACAAACTGCAAAGAGCTCGCTGTTTGGAGGAGTGGGAGCTTTTGAAGTTGGACAGCCCCAGATTTGGTGTCTGGCTGCTCTCTCCATCAGCCTTAAGAAACAGGAAGTCAGGGTGATCAAACCTGCCCTGGAGTTTGCTGTTGGGAAGGTGAGTCTCCGGTTCGCACACATGGCCTGTTTTCCACCAATGGTCATCGTTACGTGGGCAACAGTCCAATCAGTGGCCAGATCTAAAAAGTGTGCTGTTTGGGGTGTGTGGAGTCAAAAGGACAAATTGAATGACTGAACGTTTCACTTTTCAGTCCAAACACGTGAGTCCTGTTAATGGCCCCCGAGACCCGAGAATCATTCCTGCAGTGAGCGGCAGGCGATGGTGTAAAAGTTTAAAGTCAAGGAGATCTCATCTCTATTCTAAGTTCCCACCCGTTTCTGACAATGCCTTAGAACGCATGACCTTCACTTTTACCTTCAGTCATTTTCATCTGCAAAATGCATACGAACAAACCTAGTTTACACAATTGTGAGCATTAGCAAGAACAATAGCCATTATCATTATTATCAAGTAATGCTAGGTCAAATTTTTGGAGTGCTTAAGATGTGCCAGGCCTCATGGTACATATGTTTCATGCAATTAATCCTCACACAGCTCTGTGAAAGCCATCCCAGCCTACAGATGAGGAAACTGAGCACAGGGTTTAGGGAGAGAACCCCACTTCTAGAGGGGGTGGGGTGGGGGGCATAGTGGAACTCATCCATCAGGCTCTATAACAAAACTGCAGACACTCCACAGTGTTTGGGAAATAAAACCAAACCACACACACAAAAAAACAAAAAACTGAAAATTCAGCTCGCAGATCATGTCATTGTACTTATCAGAAACTTGAAGCTATTTTAAGAAGGGCCACTTTTCCTTCCAGAATGATCAGCAGCCATGGAGGTCATTGCCGAGTGCCCAGGGACTTCCCTCCCCTCTGTTCAGGTGGGTCAGCATGGGCAGGGAGACTAGGCAGCTGGCTTTCGTCTTACATGCATCTTTCTGCCCCAGCTCAGCTCCTGGCCCGCCACGGCCAGGGGAGCCTCAGGGCTGGCCTGTGCTCGCTGAAGGAAGTCACACTCGCCTCTTGAAGTCCACCATGCAGGGTTCAGTAATGCGGACTCTTTTAAAAACTCATTTTTAGATGCAAAGGTAAGCTGGAATTTTCTCTCTCTCTCTCTCTCTCTTTATAAAGATGGTATTCTATGCCAAGACAGGAAAACGTGTTGACTTGAAGATGGACATTTTTATTTTTAAAATCTAAAAATGAATCTCTCTGCTTCTCATTGCCAAGTTTAAGGTTCTGGTTGACAGCAGCTCTGCTACTTGAGCCTCTCTCAGAGTCTGCGGAGAAATGTGGGGCCTCCCCAGACCGGGGGCCTGTAGGACGGGGGTGCGGAGGCACCGGAGACAGATGCTAGCACAGGAGCCAGGGCCTCTCAGAAGCCTGGGGAAAGACATGCTGGTTGGGAATAGGACCAGCTTGTTACCAACAGGAAGAAAAATAAAGTTCTTTCTAAGTGACTGTTTTGAAAAGCATAAGGAAGAGAGGTTCCGGGGGCTTGGACTCCACTCACCTACATGGAAAAATGTGTACTTTTGGTACAAATGGCCGTTTCCTTTCCTCCCAGGTTACATTGCGCACACCTTCCTCTTGGTCATGCTCTTAGCTCACCCTTGCTTATGTTGCTTGTCTCTTGTTTGTTTGGGTGCATTTTCTCATCAGTAGGTCTCCCCACCAGACAGTCAACTCTTATAAAAAAGAAAACATGAAATCGAATGACTTCTGTTTCTCCAGCAACTTTCTGAGGACGTGCCATGTTCTGATTTGGTCTTGCATCTTTTGAATTTCTGAAGTTCAAAAGATGGCCTCTGAAATCACCAACAGGCCTCCTGGCCCAGTGCTCTCAGAGCTTTATTCCAACACAAAGGCTGGGGGAGGAGGCCTGTGGAGGACTTTGCCCATTGCATCTTCTCCGAGAAAGCCTCACTGTCTGTCATTGACCGGCTCTTCCACCAAATTTGTGGTCTATGCAGTGGCAGAGAAACAAGCCCAAGATCGGCAGGAATTGGAAGGACCCGCTGCTTCTGGAACTGGCTCAGCCTTCTGCAAGCCCTGACGCCCCGGCAATAACAAGTCACTATCATGAAGCCTCGATTGCTTCGCTTTTCAAATGGGACTCCTGACCCTGGCCCTGCGTGTCACACAGAGAGCCAGCGGTGACCTGTGGAGTCACAGGGAAAGATGGTGTGTGGCGACAAGGGTGGTGGCCATTTCCAGAGTGAGCTGCTTGGACAATTGATGCCATTTCTCAACCTGTCATCCATCCTTGGAGATAGGGGTGGAAAAGGGTGAGTGGTCAGGAAATAGAAGAGGTGCCTTCTCCATCCCTTTGCCCCGCGCACTGCGCACTGCCATAACCCTGTGTGCAACTGTGGGCTCGCTCCTCCGTGACTGTGCATTTAGCAGCTGGGAGTCTTGGCTGAGGCTTGGGCTGCAGCATCTGACAGCGCCTGCTTTAACCTTTGCAGGGTCAACAGTAACAGTTGTTAGAGTGCTGACGGAGACATCACCTATTTGAGGAAGTGCTCCCGGATATCCTGTCTGAGTGGCTACTTCACATAGACACGAATGAGAACCCTGGGGATGAGGGAGATAGTTCTAGCTAATACACAGACTCCAACTTAAAAAAATTCAGTATCTTGCCTTTTCACAATAAGGAGTGACTTTATAGTAAGGACTAATGTTTTTCTGCATGCAACAGTAATGTAATGTTTCCTTTGTAAATGTCTTTGTTGATGTACCTTACCAAATAAAGAACATCCACTTAAGAAAAAGTGTGAAGTGATGGCAAATATGATACTAGTACACCCATGTGGCCACGATTGCAAGGCATCCGGTGAAGGACAAAGCTTCCTTTAAATGCTCTTTATTAACTCTTCATGAGAAGGTGAATATACAGACCCGGAGCCCCCCTCTCTCAAGGAGGGGACCATATTCAGAGACACTGTGGACCATACACTGTCGGGAAGGCACAACGCCAAGGGCAATAATGACTGAATCACATTCCTCATTTTGTAACTGTAGACTGTTTTCATTCATGTCTTTACTGATTCATTCATCCACGTGATTAATATCTCCTCCATGTGCCTGGACTACCTTCAGTCACCCCAAAGATGAATCTGTAGGACCCATTTGACTTGACACCTGTCTTGGCTCTGCCTGGACCAAGGGTTTCTGTTTCAGGGTGACCACCTTTTTCTTTGTAAGAAAAGGCAGAGAGTGGCTTTCATTTGAGAAACCATCTCCCAGCCAAACAAGAGGAGGACCGAAAATCCCCTCTACACAGATGAGAGTTGAATCTCTCTATTGGGGGGATGCCGCTCTCCTCAGTTCAAAGAAAAACCTTCAACAAGAGGGACCGTCACACAGAGCCCAGGCAGCGTCTTGAACATCGAATCCCCGAACACCGAGTGCTCATGTATGGGCACCATATGGCTCTCCCCTCAACACATATGGGCTTTACAAATAGGGAGAAACATACTTGGCAAAACATTTTTCAAATTTCCCTCAAAACCACAAAACTTTAAAAATATCCTAACATGTCTAATGAACCCAAAATGTGTCCTTGCTCAACCAAATTAATCTAACACCTTTGTAGTAAACTTCTGTACCTACTATGTGCCGGGCATATATAAACACACACCTGCGTATTGAGTGAGAAGAGAAGACTTGAATGTAAGTCAATAAATAATGCAATATAACCCATCAATACAGACTTTGGGGCAAGGTCAGGAGGACTCAGAGAAGAAAGCAGCTGACTGTGCCCCCAGAGTGGAGGCTGGTGTGACAAAGCTGTTAAGAGGAGGTGGCAATTGCTTGGCCAGCGTGGCTTAGTGGTTGAGCATCAACATATGAACCAGGAGATCATGGTTTGATTCCCGGTCAGGGCACATGCCCAGGTGCAGACTTGATCCCCAGTGGAGGGGTCAGCAGGAGGTGGCATAATCAGGAAACATCTCCAGGCTTCAAAGGCGCTAAACAAATGCCACCACACATGGGCGTGGCCCCAGAAGCCACATGGCGGTGCGAGAGCTTCCGGTTCTGGGAGCTCCCTCCCCGGATGGTCCCGACAGCTTTCCCAGACCCAGAGTTTTATAAAATGAGTCTCTTCCTCGTGTGTGTGTGTGTGTGTGTGTGTGTGTGTGTGTTTCCTGCTGTGCTATTTACTTGCATTCACAGAGTAGCTTCAGTTCAATAAATGATGTGTTTGCCATCAGAACAATTTGCTTCTCTTTCTAATTATAGCAACAAGCTGCTTCCCCTACGCATATTATGGGTGTTTCATTATTTTAAATTGTTATCTTCCATATTAATTACAGAAACAGTTGATCTTTTCTGATAAGCAGGCAGCTGCAAATTCCCTTTGTATGTCTCATTGTAGTAGGTGAAGCACCAGGTAAAAATGAAATCAAGCCCTGGTTCAAGTCACGACAGAGGCGCGTGGAGGTTGCACCCCACCGTCCACTGGGCTGGGACTTGCTGTTTCCCAGAAGGACCGAGCTGCCCGCCCAGCTCAGCCTGCGGGCGGGGCACACCCTCCGCTGGCTCCCAGCTGCTGACCAAGGTCTCCCCGGAGCTTCCTCCCGAAGGAAAATAAATCATTGACACGGGAGTAAATCAGTCCCGAAATGAGGGAGGTCAGAGAGAGGGGCGACGCCGGCTCTGACCCCTAATTACGGCTGTCACTGACTGGCAGGAGGTCAGAGCAGAGCGGTGGGGCCGGAGCTCTGGGAAAGCCTCTCCCTGAAGGAGCCAGGCCAAAGGCTCAAGTGAGTCACCTTCCCTGTCTCCGATTACCATCAGCGCAGGGACAGGCGCGGCCCTCCCAGGCCCGAGCCCAGAAGCCTGCATCTGCCCAGACAGGCCGCCCGCCTGCCCCTTCCTGGTGCAGCCTGGGCACATGTCAAGGCCAACCTCAGGGGTGAAAGGAGTGGCCTCCTGCTGGGGTGACCTCCCAGATCACAGGAGATAAGCCGAGCTGTCCCCACCCACAGCCTCTGGGGCTGCTCCCAGGCCCGGTGCCTGAGCCTTTTGCAGGGTTGAGCTTCTCCTTGCTGGGTGCCGGTCAGAGGCGTTGAAAGAGGCATTTAAAACAAACAAGAGGACAACCAAAACCATGAAATACAACAGGAGGAAGGTGAAGGGAAACAACATCACAGTGAGAGGAGACGGGGAGCAGATCAGTAGCACAAATCCAGGGGAAATGAATGTACAGCGATGGGTGTGACGCTGCTGCTCACACCTGTCCAGGCAGAGTGGGAAGCAGCCCTGAGCTTCCCAGCAGCAAAAGCAAAGAAGGAAACACAGCAGGTGTCAAGATCCAGAGCATCCGGAGAGGGGAAAGCGTGAGCAGGTCACTCAGCAGGACTGGCGTCTAAGATAAATGTCATTTCTGCAGGCATCTATTTCTCAACATCTCGACCCAACTCGGAAGCTACAGCGCCCAAGTTCAGTGCCATTCACTGTCCTCCGTTCAAAAGCCACAGAATCCTTGGTGGCCTGCGTGGGTTTGATCAGGAATAAAGTCAGAGCCAGGAATGTGTTTGGAAACCAGCAGAGACGCTTCAGTGCTTGGAGTCCCCAGGATGCAGGAAAGTGACTTGTGGCAGCTGAAATACCACGTGCGTGAGACGCCGTGGGAGAAGCCCTCTGAAAGGTCAAGGTCAGTCTATCAAAGGCGAGTGGTGACAATCCTGTTCCTGCACAGTATCCTCTAGCCCAGCTGCAGCCCTGGCCATGGAACTCCCTGCGATGAGGGAGTGTTCTCCCTGCACCATCCAATCTGGCCGCCACCTGCGGCCATGGATTCAGGAAACGTGGCCAGAGCAACAGAGGGGGTGCATTTTTAATTTCATGTAATTGAAACTCATTTACTGGTAAACTTCAGGTTAAAGAGCCGGAAGCTATCGTATCCATGGCCCAGTCCACAGGCTTTCTCATACTGCTTTTGCACACTTTCCCAAAGGGACAGGATTCATTCTGCTCTCCATTCAAGGTTGACCACGCCGGGGTGTTCCTGAGGGCCGCCTGGGGTCCTGGGGCCACCACAGCTGGGTCTGAACTTTGACTCAGATAACCTTGGACATGGAGCCTTTCTTCTCTGAGCCTGTTGCTCTGCCTCCTACATGAGGGGGAGAATCCAGTCTCCTGACAGCACATGGTGGTCTCTCTGTGAGTAATAGCCACGGAGTGGCAGCTGCACACGTGGACGCAGGCAAACAGGTTTCCGAGATGGACCCAGTGAGAGAAGAGAGGCACCTTGGGAAAGGGGACATTGCTGAAGCTTGACGGTCTTTACTTCCCTGACGTCAAGAAGGTATCAACATTTTACTTGTGATTTAAACAAGGAAAGAAAAAAGCTAATTATTGAACAAAACTACCTGGTACATATGGAATTTTCTTTTTTCCACCTCACCTACTATGCATCATTGGGGGTAGAATCATTCATTTGCTCATTCATGCATTCATTCCACGAATATTTACCAAGTTCCCACCCTGCCCCCGGCCTCTGGGGTCCCTGGTTCTGGAGGGGCTTCCTCTCTGGCAGGATGGAGTTCCCCCACACGCAGTGGCAGAAAAGAACCTAATTTCCTCATTATCTGAGCTGTGAATCATTACCTGATACTGGCATTATCTGATTTGTCGTCATAGCTTCACCACAAGGCATACAGAATCCCCATTTTAAAAATAAGGAAACTGAGGCACAACAAATTAGAATCATTTCCGTGTCACACATCCACATGCAGCCCATGTCTGCTTCAACCCACAGAGCTCTTGCCCCCCTGCCCTCTTGTCCTCCCCAAAGCCCACCTTTTCCCTGAGGGTTTTGTTTGGAGAGTGCAATCTAGTTCAACAGCCTTTGGAAATGCAAATGTAGGAAGAATGAGTTAGGAAGCACCCTGGAGCGTCCCTGTGATTGGGGTTTGTGGCTGCACAAAGCCAGGAGGCTCCTCACAGACAGAGGGGCCTGGCGGGTGGCTGGGTGCACAGGTAAAAGGCCTCCCCATAAACACCCTAACAGCCCCCCAGAGCCTTTATGGATGATTCCCATTCAGGGAGTCTTTAAAGAGACTTTCTCTCCACCAGCCAGGGCACGTGGAAGAGGAGAAATGACAAGGGACAACTGGGCGGGTCAACTGAGGCTTGTCCCTCAAGAGCTTATGAAACGGGGTCCATGCAGGTCAGAGGGGGTGTTCAGGAGCCTGTGAGCTTCCGCTTGTAAACACCAAGCCCCACTCCATGAGCCCCACCCCATGGCCCTCCAGAAATAGCCACCTTAAAGCAGCAGTGGCTCTGGAGACAGAGGGAGGAATCTGGAGTCCTACCCACAACAGTGCTTTCATCTCTCTGTGGCTTTGGGCTGGTTGCTTAACCCCTTGTTATTATCAATAAAACCTGCACGTGGTGGGCTATAGAGGGAGCACGCTGTCCAGGGCCCCTTCTAGCTTTGCATCCCACTGTGTTCTTCCTAGTTCCACGCTCTGGTGGTAGCCTCCTCTGTATGGTGGCCATTTGGGGCACATTCTTTCTCTTGGATACCCACACAGAGAAGCCAGGGAGCCACTTTTTAGCTTTTTTGTTAGTTTATTGTTGTTTTTAATGAAATAATAATGACAAACACTTCTAAGTACTTCATTTATATCTATAAAGAGGTAATATGCAAATTAAGCCTGGACGCCATAACATGTCACAACCAGACAGGAAGAGGTTGCGTGCGCAGGTGAGGCCTGGAGCGGAGATGGAGACAGACACAGAGGGGCCTGCCCGAGCCAGCACAGTGGCTCCAGTGGCCCAGAGCGGATGCAGGCAGGGGGGCAGGGGGGACCTGGGGAGTAAGTCAAGTGTGGGTCCCGGCCACCCCCAGTGCGGGTCCGGCCTGACTCCCACGGTAGCCTGCAGGGTGCCTCCTCCCATGGCAGGAGGCAGGGCGCCTCCTCGTGTGATTTCAATTGCACACTGGGCCTCTAGTATAATATATATATGAATGTATACTAATATATATATATATATTCATTTAATTTCACAACAATCTTATGATATGGATACTATGGGGAAACAGAGGCATAGAGCACTCAAGCGCACAGATAGTATGCCTAGAATTTGGGATTTGAACCTGGGTCTGTGTGGCTTTAGAGAACTCACTCTTTACTATGGTATTAGTGGTTCCCACGCTCATCTGCACATCAGAATCTCCTGGGGAATCTGTGACAATTTCCACAGCTGAGGCCATACCCCTGAGCAGTCAGTTCACACTGATTGGAGTGGGATGCAGGCATCCATGGTTTGAGAAGCTCCCAGGATGCTAATGAGGGGACAAGTTAGGGGATGCTGCACCATCCTAGAGTGACTGTCTACCCTACAGCACATCCTGGGTGCAGAGATGAGATTACCAAGTGGAGAGAGGGATACAGGCATAAGCAGATGTGAGCTTACTTCCTGTCCCATGAGCCAGCCTTGCAAGGCACCTAATGGCTTTGAGTCTGTCTCCCACACCCCCTCATTAAATAGGGAAGTATTGCCCAGTCGGCATGGCTCAGTGGTTGAGCATCAAGCTATGAACCAGGAGGTCACAGATTCAATTCCTGGTCAGGGCACAGGCCTGGGTTGCAGGCTCAAACGCTAGTTGGGGGGGGCGTGTTTAGGCAGCCAATCAATGTTTCTCTCTCATCATTAATGTTTTTATCTCTCTCTCCCTCTCTCTCTTCCTCTCTGAAATCAATGAAAATACATTTTTTTAAAAAGAAGAAAAGTATGAAAACTGTTTTTCAAACTGTGCTTGGGGAGCCTAGTAACCACTCAAACCAAGAACAAGAGATGTTGTATCTGACCATCACACTCAACCAGAGTCTTAGATAAACACACACACACACACACACACACACACACACACGTGCACATGGTTCAGACAACACACACATTCAGTTCAGAGAGCACAGGCACACACAGTGACCCCCCCGACCCCAGCTCCTAGGACAGACGCACACTCTCTCACACAGAAAGGCGTGCAGTGAAGCCTCACTCGATGTCTGCATTAAAAATTAAACCCTCTCTAACACTTCCTTTTCATTTGCATTTTATAAAGAAGTCATCAGAATTCAAACTCTCTCCTCTCCTTGCTGCTTGATCCGTGTTTGTCTTTATTTAAGTTCAGAGCTGAGAAGGCGGCGTGGGCTGGAGATGTTCTCCCAGCTACGCCGAGAGCCCTGCTGAGGGCTTTCTCATAAACTCGAAAAATAAGAGTGTTTTCATTTTCTTGTTGCTGTAATAACCTTGCAAGGGTTAGAAATGAGAGTCTATTTTCTAACTGGAATTGTTTTCCTCGATCACGGGCTCGCTTTCACACTTGTTGGCTGTTATTGTAGGGCTGCTAATGAATGTTGACCTCCTCCCCGCACTTGCAATAATGCCTTCCCTTAAATACCACAGTGATGTCTTAAATGACACGAAGGTTGCAAATAAGAGGATAATGTATGTTTTTCTTGGGTGGCACCATTCATTAGAATTGTCTTTTTACCAAGAGTTAATGGAATCATCTTCACTTGGGTTTAATATTTTATCACTTCAAGGGGCCAGACTATTGTCATGCGCTATTACAGTGTTCCTGGCTCCCTCTTTGTGCTCAAGAGCCATTCTGTTGAAAACCCCTTGAATGGATCCCCAGCTCTAAAACCTGATCCTAAGTGGGCACCTCCATCTCTTTTTTAAAAAGATTTTTTTAACAATTGATTTTTAGAGAGAGAAACATCAATGCGAGAGTAAAACATTGATTGGCTGCCTCCTGAACTTTCTTACTGGGGGATCTAGCCCACAACCTGGGCATGTGCCTAACCTGGGAGTTGAACTGGCAACCTTTCCATGCAAGTGATACACCCAACAACTGAGCCACATGGGCCAGGGTTCATCTCCCTTAAGCTTCCTTTGTCTTGACTATTCCAATGACTGTCTATCTGATCCCCTTGTCTTGCTACTCCAATCCATCCTCCCACTGCCAGCAGAGTCATCTTCAAGCACAGATCTAATATCCTCCTGATTTAAACCCTCTCCACTGTACACAAGAAAAGCACCGCACACGGATCCCGTGGGGACTTCGCTCTCCTTCAAGTCCCCACTAGGCTCCTTGAGCTCCAGGCGATGACACTTTTCAACATTCTCTGAGCATCCCATGCCCTTTCACTCACTGATGTCTTTGCTGCTGCAATTTGTTTGCCCGTGTTGAGAAAAGAGGGGTGCAGATTGTTTTTTGAGCAGCTATTATGAGTGTGGTCTTGTTGGTACTCTGCATATATCATCCCTCTCCCGCCATCCTCACTCCACTGGGTCCTTCAAAATGAAAGGCAAATGCCCTTGCTCAGTGAAGCCTTCCTCGAGGTCTGAAGAAGTAGCCTTCCCTCTTGCCACTCACCGTATTATAACTCGGTGTGTTCAACCTGGTTCCCCAGCTAAAAATCCTGGATGGGGATTCTTTTGCAGATACTGTATTGAGGCAGAACTCTCAGGTGAAACCTACAGGAAAAGTGAGCAGCAAGATAGTTCTGGGAAGAACATATGGTTTAGCTGAAGTCCAGCCTCGCCCAATCCCATGGGGAGCTCTGGGGAATGAATTGTCCTTCGGTGAAATTAGGGCTACAGCGATCCATTGCTGTAAGCCTTATCCTGATGACTAGGTGTGGGGAGGATACCCTCCTAGGCCTTGCTGGGCAAGGCAGCACCATTGGCCATGTAACCTTCTAGAAGTACATGATGCCCTGAGCCATTAGCAGCCAGTACTCGGGACAGTCTGGTGGGAGTCATCTGGGGTCTATTACAATCCATACTTCACGTCTTTGTTTGTTGACATGGATCCCTCCCATTAGCCTTAAAGATAATGAATGTGTTCTGCCTATGAAATCCCCAAAGTCCAGCCTATATTTTTTTGACACGAAGTATGAGTGCTGGGTGGTTTTGAATGAATGGGCCATCTATAGACTCCCTACATGCATCAGAGAATAGTTCTAGGTTCTTAGAATATAATGAGCAACTAACCTGGTCCTGGGCTTCCAGAAGCTTGCTGTCCATGGGAAGATGGGGAGCACACAGATGTGAGCTGTCCCTGCACCCCTTTCCGAGGCCGTGTTGAAGGAATGACACGTGCAGCACTGAGTTTCATCTATGAGCTGGGCACTATGTAGGTGTTTACCACATGAGATGTATGTACAAATTAGTGTGTTCTTCCACCAGAATCGTTAATGGATGAATGATACCAGGCATCCCCACTCCTCTGACTCTTAAGGAGAACGCTCCCTTCATGCTAGGACGCGCTCAGCTGCAAAAATTTCAGAAATTAACCAAGGAAGATACTGGGAAAAGCAAGAAAGAGCAAATGATTCATGGAATACAGAGTGAAGATGGAGTGGAGGGAGAAAGCAGAGATAGACAAGCTCTGAGGGTGATGTTTGCAATATGCAAGGAGAGTGGAATGGTGAGAAGTGGCTATTGAGGGATTTTGAATGCAACAGGGATGAGGAGAGTGGAAATTTTGGATGCCTGATGGGTACTAATTGCACACGCGTTTTTCTTTGACATTTCCTTAAGAGGATAAATGAGCTATGGAGTGCCTTTAGCTACCTGTTAGCTGATGACATGTGTTTGTTTCAAGGTGACACTGTGTGGAGAGAGAATCACAGGAGGCCCTGGGGTACATTTGTATTCTTCACACAACATCTCATTTAATGGTTATTAAACCCATTTTAATTAGCAAAGTGACTGAGGATCAGAGAAGTTGTGTGCTGTACCCAAAGTCAGCCAAGCGGGAACTACTGAATTCAGAATCTGACTCCAAGTTTATCAGGTTCCAAATGTACACTTGGGCCATTAATACAGTGTCCCTGATCGGGAACAGAGCTGACGTGCCACAGGAGACTGCTTGGGGAGAACTCATGTGGACGTTAGGGCCACTATCTATTTGGTTAAATATATTTTATTGATTTTAGAGAGGAAGGGAGAGGGAGAGAGAGAGAAACATAAATGATGAGAGAGAATCATTGATCAGCTGCCTCCTGCACGCCCCACACTGGGGATCGAGCCCACTACCTGGGCATGTGCTCTGATCAGGAATCAAACTGTGACCTCCTAGTTCATAGGTGAATGCTCAACCACTGAGCCATGCCAGCCGGGTGATCCACTGTCTTAAGGACATGGCTTTTGCTGGTCTAGAGCAGAGAGAGTTCCCTCATGCGGGAGATGAAAGGAAAGGCCTGTGAGTTGACCTGGAGCTTCCACTGGGCCGGCTGATGACGAACCGTCCTGGGACCACTTGGTCAAGAGTGAACTGAGGAGGGATATGACAGCAAGAGAAAGCATCGTCCCACTCTTTCATAGAAACGTGGTCATCACTGTACACTGGCCGGAGTCATGGGCTTCTCCATGGGAAGGTTAATGCATTTCAAGAACTACCGAGTCTCATTCATTCTTATTGCCTCATGTGACACCAAATAACTGAGGAGACAACACGACTTGCCTCTCCAGTCTTTGCTTTGAAGTTGTGTGGATATGGGCATCACACTGTCATCCACAGAATCTGACAGATCAGCCTCCTCCTTCCCTGAACCCCCCGGTCCATAGAGATTCTACTCACAGGTTTCAACAGCTTCAAATTATGTCAAGAGCTAAATCCCTCTTGGAAAAACAAAATAAAACTTCTTCATTTTTCAGTTGTAAGAAAAGCCCAGGGCATGATAAGATGATGGGGGGAAAAAACAACACACACACACCTGAATCTGGGGTCAGATGCATAGACTTGCCAACTGTGTGCTTTGTACAAACCATTTCCTCCCTCACAGCCCTAGTTTCCTCCTCCGTAGCGTGGGACTGATTAATCCCTGCCCTTCCCACTTCATAGGGTGGTTAAAATGATCACATTAAATAATGGAAAAAAAGCAGAGCTTTCTCTGAATCAAGAGGAGAAATATTTATAGAAAAGATGTTTGCTTTTCCTTGCGTGAATTATCAATGGCGCTCATCTGGTGTTTTAATTAATAAGGTGTGTGATTTTTTAATTTAAAGAAGATTAAGTCTCTGGAAAGAATAATAGCAGAAGAGCATGAATTATGTAATTTTTTTTTAAAATGCCCAACAATGGTCGAGATGAAGTGGTTGTGTAGAAACAGACAGACTTTTGTTGAATTCTTTGAGGGGATTGAACTGATTAGCTCTATTGTGAAGGGTGCATTTTTCCCCCACTTTAGATAATATTCACTTTTTTTTTATTCCTTAGGATTTGTGTCTTTTTCATATCCCAATGCATTTTTAAAAAACATTTTCTTACCACATTCTATGGCATAATCAGGAAGCAAATGGGGGGAGGGGTTTAAGGATGGTGCTTGTCCCAGAAAGTAGTCTTCAGAGCTCCTTGAGAACCCGGGCAAGCTGGAGATGCCTCAGCAAAAGCCAAGACTGGAAACCTGGAACCCACCACTTCTCCTCAGCGTCTACAGTCACAGAAGGAGTTCGAATTGCCTAGTCTCTTCAGATTCCCTTCCTCTTTCCCTATTCCCACTTCCCCAGCCCAATGCCAACCCACACAGCCCTGTGAAGACATTGTGACAGTCTCCACAGGAGGTCCAGCCTCAGCCCACCCATCAAAGTCTGGCTGCAAGCTCCGGTCAGAGGTCCTTCCAAACCCATGTGCATGGATGTCCACTCCCAGCCAGCATGGAGTAGCAGGCACCACCTTCACTCTCTCACCTGAAACAACTAAAGAAAACCACACAGATTAAATCCACAAAATGACTGTTTCAAGCACATTGGCATGAGGGGGTGGGAAAAGCAGGCATCCCTGAAATATGGGCAACATATAACATGAACACTCACTGCTTACCAGGAACAACTTCAGTTACCAGCAGCCAGTGCATGAAAATGAGGCCACAGAGTGTGGGTTGGCACACTCAGAGCAGTTTCACCTTCTGGTGGGGGTACTAGCTCCAGACTAAACATTGCTCCAGACCCAGCGAACAAAGCTTAAAATCAAGACCAAAGACTCAAACCTCTTCCAAGTAACGTCACCTGGTCCTAGAACAAAGGACCAACCCCAACAAGGCTAAATGCATAGTGTCTGGCATTCCATGGAAAAGGCCAGGCATGCAGAAAAGCAGAAAAATATAAGTGAAGATGACAAAATCAACCCATCAAAATGAACCTGGGGATTAGACACATAAGAGAATGAGTAGACAAGGGTATTGACACAGTTATTATAACTGTGTTCCTTATGTTTGAGAAGGTAGTTTGACACATGGATATAAAGATACCAAACCCCACTTCTAGAACTGGACGCTACAATGTCTGTGTCCCTCTGACTTAGGGCTCAAAGCTTCAGTGATCTGAGATGAATGTCTCATAGCCCTGCTGGGCAGCATCTACCTGCAGCTAGTAACACTGTGTCGCCTACTTAACAATGTGCTCAGAGGGTAGATCATATGCTGTGTTCTTATCACAAACACTCATTATTATTATAGGACTAGTAGTGAATAAATACATTTGGGAGGTAATAGACATGTTTATGGCCTAGACTGTGGTGAGAGTTTCACAGATGTACAAATATTCCAAACTCAACAAGTTGTATAGATTAAGTATGTACAGCTTGCCCTATGTCAATTGTACCTCAATAAAGTGGTTTACACTATTTTTTAAGATGATATGAAAATGACAATGTCTACACTAGAAAATACACTGGGTGAGATTAGTAAAAGAGTCAATGTTGCAGAAGGAAGTATCACTAAACTTGATGTCGGAGCACTACAATGAAACTCAGGGGAGCAGGATGGGGGAGAACTGGAGCACCAGCTAGTGAGCTGTGGGAGGACTTGGTTCTGCCGAATGCATGTTTGAGGAGCGGAGGAGAGGGAGAGGGTGAGTCCTTCACAGTTGCATGAGAAATATCTCCAAAACTTAATACAGCAACACGGACTGTTTCACCTGGTCTCTGAGGGTCAGGAATCCAGGCACTCCTTCCCCAGGTGGCCCAGACCCAGGGCCTCTAAGGAGGCTGCCCTGGAGCTGCTGGTCCAAGTCCGAGGCACCTTCAGCCTCCACTGAAGAAGGACCTGCCTAAAGCTCTCGGGGAGCTGCTGGCAGCCTCAGTGCCTCTCCTGGAGTGTCCTCACAGCATGGCAGCTGGCTTCTTCCAGATGAGAGAGAGAGGGAGAGAGAGAGAGAGAGAGAGAGAGAGAGAGAGAGAGAGAGAGAGAGAAACCATGCATTGTACAAGTGAATCTTGGAAGTGACAGGCCATGGCCTCTGCCACATTGTAATCGTTTCTGCAGAGCCAGGGAAGAAACCACACAAGAATGTGACTGTCAGGAGTGGTGGCCACTGGGCGCCATCTTTCAGGCTGCTTAGCACAAGGGCCTGGAGAAATATTTGAAAAACTGATGGCCAAAAACACTTAAAATATGATGAACACTGTAAACCCACAGATCCAAAAGACTCAACAAAATCACACCAAGGTCCATCATTGCTTAAAACCAGTGTTAAAAGAGAAAAATCAGCCCTAACCAGTTTGGCTCAGTGGATAGAGCATTGGCCTGCGGACTGAAGGGTCCCAGGTTCAATCCCAGTCAAGGGCATGTACCTTGGTTGTGGGCACATCCCCAGTAGGAGGTGTGCAGGAGGCAGCTGGTCGATGTTTCTTTCTCTCTCATCCATGTTTCTAACTCTCTATCCCTTTCCCTTTCTCTGTAAAAAAATCAATAAAATATATTTTTTTAAAAAAAGAGAGAGAAAAATCATAAAATCAGCCAGAGATTTCACTGGAGTGGCTAAAACATATAGGACTGTTCATACCAAGTTTTCTAGGACAGGTGGGACAACGGGGCCTCTGCTCCATTGCCGATAGGACTCCGGCAGTGCAATAACTTTGGAAGAGAATTCTGCAGTGTCTTAAAAAGGTGACCATATACCTCTCAGATGCCCCTGACAGATGAAATTAATTCAAGACAGAATAAAGCATATGCACATGGAGAGACTTGGATGCCATGTGTATAGCAGCTTGATCTGTCACAGCTGAACCCTGAAACTCTGATACCCATCACTAGGGAATGAATAAACACTGGGATGCACACGGCCCCAAGTGTCATTAGTACCGAGGCTGAGCGAATGGGGGTCAGCCCAAAACACAGCAGGCTCAGGGGGTCTGCCCAAAACACAGCAGGCTTGGGGGGTCAGCCCAAAACACAGCCGGCTCGGGGGTCAGCCCAAAACACAGCAGGCTCAGGGGGTCAGCCCAAAACACAGCAGGCTCAGGGGGCCAGCCCAAAACACAGCAGGCTCGGGGGTCAGCTGGGACTGCACCGAACCCCATGCTGTGGCCCCTTCCTGACAATGTCTCTGTCGGTCCTTTGGGGACAGTGATACCTTCACCACAGGTCTGTCTGCTAAGCCAAAGGTCACCTGTGACTGTGTTGACAGCCACAGGCACCCAGTAAGCTGTGGCCATTTTAATTGCTCACCGATTGGCCCCAAGTTGCAATGAGAAGAATCGCCTTCGACGTCTTTTTTTCAAATATCGAGGAGCCCAGTGAAGAGCTGGGTGCTGAGAGGAAATGATATGGTACTGAGCGGAGGAGGCCGGCGAGGGACACGTGCTCACAGCACGCCGGGTGTGGGCTCAGTAATAAGTAGTGTGGCTCCTGACTGGGAAGTGGGGAAACTGTGACCATGGTACTACTGACACTTGGTGCCGGATAACCCTTCATTATTGGGGGGCTGTTTTGGATGCTGTAAGATGCTCAGCAGCAACTCTGGTCTCCACCCACTAGGCACCAGGAGCACCCGCTCAGTCTGGGTGTGACTTCCAGGTGTCACCCCTCCGCCACGACCCCATGTCATGGAGCACAGCCCCAGCAGGGTCCCCCTCCCCCCGCACCAGTCCGCCGCTCTGAACCTGTTTCTTGGAAACTCCTTGCCCGTCCTCTCCTGTCTGCTCTGCCTTCACATGCTTCTCCACAGCATTTTGAACAGCATCTACCTCTCCAAAGGCCTGACTTCTTTCTGGATCCATGACTGCCTCGGACATCCATCCCGTCACTTTATTGGCTCGCCTTCCAGTCTCACCCGCGCGGAGACCATGAACCCGCTCCTGCCGAGAGGTTCCGAGTCCCCACCCTGTTTATTAGCATGCAGGTCTCCCCGCCAGGAGAGTGGCAGCCATTATTTTTCAATATTAATGTTATTGTTTCTCTGGAGCTTCTGCTGTTCTGTGATTCAAGGGCCCCTTGTCGGATCCCATATGTAGCATGTTTATTAGATGTAATATTTTATCTCTTGGACTCAGTGCCTGACACTATCATTTCCTTCTTATTTCAATAAAAATGATCTCCTTCGTCGCAGTTCTGACAGGAGCTAATGGTTTTCTTTATCATGAGAGAAAGGCAGAGGGGGCACGGCTAAGAGACGAAATGAACTGTATACATTTGTGCCTTAATTCAATTTACAGCATAAACTCCACTCTCAATACAGCAACTTCCTAAGATCCGATGCAAGGAAAGGAGCCACTGGGACAGCCGAGAGGTCTCCCATGTTTCTGGACTTGCAGCTTGTGGGTTTGAAAAACAACCTCCACACAGAATCAGCCGGACCAGGAGGCGTGGCCATAGACGCTCAGAGTTTCAGTTGCCCTCCTTCCTTCCCATCTTTTTCCTTTCTTTGTGGATGATGTGCCAGAGCGAGGGGTGGGGCCTAGAGGGGTCCCTGTGGATGGAGTTTAATCCAGTGCTGATAGAATCCAGTACGACCATCCCCTTCCGAAGCCCAAGATCTGTGGTTTGATGAGAATTCTTTCCTGCCTATGAATTCCAGGTGGATTCTGCCCAACTTTGCAGGTTTATTAGGGAAGAAAAGATAACGAATTCAGTGTGCAATTAGACCTGGGACATTTCAGCAGGGAGCTGGGGGTGGTACAACAGATACCGAGCAATGGTGAGGGGCATTCAAAAGCGCTGCACAGATATTGTGTAGGGGTGAAGGCACCGCACCCCATACATGTGGTGAGACTTGGAGAGGCCCTGATGGGAAGGAGACTGGGAGGCACCAGGTCCGCTTGGTGTGATGACCCATCAGCGTTGGTGGGGAGGACCAAGGCCTATGTGGACTCTGAAAAGAGACTTACCTGGCACAGGATCCTGGGCCCGCCACCCCCCCCCCCCCCCTGCTCACCCTGGCAACTGTGGGTCTCATAAAAGGAAGACATGAGACAGCAGCCCTTCTGCACGCTGTCAGGATTGGATGACGTTTTCACACGTCTGAATAGTGTTTAGCGTGTGCATGGTACAGAGTGAGAACCAGCACACAGCAACTCCAGTCTTAACCCTCTCATTGCATTGCCATCGTTGGTCAATAGTATTGCACTTGGGCCTGGGGGTTTGGTATGGAGGGGACAGAAGGCTCCATTCAATCATCCAATTCACCAGCACGTATGAGGTGCTGTGGTAGGGAATTCAGAGGTGAGTCTGACCTAGTCCCTGACCTCCAGGGACTCCCTGGACCTGGGAAGGTGGGGACATTCGTCAACACCAGCAGTTCCCCGTGGATGGCATGTCTGCGCATTGCCACGTGGTGAGCAGCTGCAGTCCTGGGCTAGGGTAGAAGCATTACCTCGCAGAGGGTGAGCTCCTGTGGGGTGAGGTGGGGCCATTTCTGAGTCCTGTCCTATCCTCAGAGTTCAATTCAGGGCCTGGACCGTCTGCTCCTTCAGCAAAACATGCATCAAGGACTCACCATGGAGCAGATGCTGGTGCAGATGCAGCAATGAACAAAGCACAATTATGATCCCTGATCCCATGGCCCTGCGTTCTCAGGGTGACAGATAAGAGCCAGACTCCCACCTCGCATCTAGCAGGATGCCCATCACAAAACCTCCAACCCTAGTTTATGCTCAAGAAGTAGTTGTTGAATGGATAAATGGGAGTAAACAGATACACATATGCAAAGTTAACTCAAGGACATGCAAATGGGCATGGGATGTTATGTGAGGCTCTACCAGGAGGGTATGGATTGACATCAGGGTGATGGGAGCGTCTACAGGAATAGACAAAGCCTGAGGTGGTACACAGGGACTTCCCATAGAAACGTCTCTTCAGCTTGGCTGTGGCTCCTCTGGCCTTTTTAGCTCAGAACTTCCCTTTCTTGCCTCAGGAGCCCTCTGTGTTGTTTGGGATGTCCATCATTTGGGTGTGGAGGCAGAAGTGGGTGCCCTGCCCCGGGAGAAGGCGGGATGAAGAGTCTGGGCATTCCCCTTCTTTGGGGAGCCATGCCGTTGTCTCCAGGGGAAGCTCTTGGGACACCTGTCCAGTGGGAATTTCACAGGGGAGCTCACACTTGGAAACATCAGCACATTTCATGCCTCTGCTCATCCATCCACTGATTCCAGGAGTGATAACTGTGTTCTCCCATGTACCAAGCTCTGTGCTGGATCCTCGGCTACATTGTAAAGGAAACAGTCTCCCTCCGGTTCCCTAGTCAGGACCCTTCCGCAGCCCGAGCCTCTCCCCTGTCAGACCCTCCGCTCAGTGCGGGGATGCTAAGTGGACCAACAAGCACTCACTGCTGGGACGAGGGTCCTGTCCAGGGATGGACACAGAGACATTAGCATCTGAGTTCAATATACCAAGATGAGTACAATTTTTCCCCAATCTCTGGTTTGTCTCTTGCCAGGAGAAGTGGCCAGGTTGGCTTGTGAGGTATAGAGCTGGGGGGGGGGGCGGGGGGGCTCTCTTCCATCATTATAACAAGGGGCAGCAGGGAGAAACACGGTGATGGTGGCCTGACACCACATGAAGTCCCTGCAGGACACCACTGGCGTCACCCTCCCTGAACAGCGGGTCCATGAGTAGGAAGCTCTACCGTTGGGTGGGATTCACTGAGTCCTAGTAAAGATAACCGAACCCAGTTCCAGGCAATGAGGATACACAAAGGAAATACAGTGGGGCCTTGACTTACGAGTGTCCCGACTAACGAGCTTTTCGAGATACGAGCCATCTCTTGGCCGATTTTTTGCTTTGAGTTGAGAGCTAAAATTCGCGTTACGAGCCAGCTTCAGATACCACACCGCCAGTTGGTGCAGCGAACGTCACAGTGAATGCCACAACACCAGCCCAGCATTTAATTCATTGTAATGGTGAAAATTGATTTGACATATGAGTAATTTGAGTTATGAGCTCGGTCACGGAATGAATTAAACTCGTAAGTCAAGGCCCCACTGTAAATTCAACCTTTATCACAAGAAGCTCCCAAGCTAGTCTACCCACTGACCTCAGGTACACTCACTCCCTGATGCTTCTCATCTCCCTTTGCATTTTATTATCAACTAGAGGCCTGATGCACGAAATTCAAGCAAGGGGTTCAGGCCATCACAGCCCTGGCTGCCTCTCGGCCCCACCCATTGGTCTTTCAGGAAGGCCGTCTGGAAGATCATTCTGGAAGGTCGTTCCGCCCTCTGGTCTAATTAGCATATTAGCTCTTTATTATATAGGATAGTGCCTCCTGGCTTGATCCCAGAGACTAAAAGAGCAATGATGATATCAAACAGCCTTTGTGTGTTGGCACCCACGGATGGTGTGCCTTGTCCTACTTTCCTACTTACAACCAACCCTTGCTCTGCATCTTCCTGGGGGTGTGACCTTGGGCAACTTACTATCCCCACCCCCCAAGCCTTAATTTATCCATCAGTATGATGGAGAGAAGATTAGCTCCTACCATGTAGAATTGTGAGGACACTGGAGATCATGCAAATGAAGTTCTGAGCACAGTGCCTGGTGCCAGTGGCCACAGTCCCTATGAAAGAATTTCAAAGATAAGGCTCCAGTTAATGATGTATCTCTTTACATTAAAAGAAAATATCAGAGGCTGCTTTACAAGCATCATACCATCAACTGAGAAGATTCTAAAAAGATGCAGAAGGACAAGAGGTGCATTTAGATGGAAAAGAGAGGAGAGCAGCGGAGAGTTTGCTGTCAGAACACATAGGAAGTCTGCAGCTGCTGTGCATTTGAAAACTTCAATTCCCTTCATCTTGGTGGGGGTCTAAGCATCCGTATTTTTCTTTTCACAAAGCTCTACAGGCAGAGCTCAAATGTTGGGTCTGCCTTTCGGGAAACAATTGGTAAAACATCTTCTGTTTATCTTTGTGTCCCATTTATCTACACTGTCAATTCTGGAATAAAACAAAAGAGAAAAAACTCAGGGGAGAGTGGTAGGGCCCAATGGGCCTTTAAAAAGAGAAAGAAAGAACAAAGTTCATGAAAAACCATCAGAATCAATTCAATGAAATGATTTTCTTCTTTAAAAGTCAGGTACTTATCCATTGTCATTCCATAGCATCCCATTCCCAGTGACCTTGGCATTCCTTGGTCTTTGTCAAACATTTCATAATAACTTTCACTGCATATTAATAAGACCGTAAAATACATATTCCATGCAACAGGTTTTCTATGTCTCTTTATATACTTTCCAAGCCATTTATATTTTCCTAAAATGTCGTATGCGGGAAGAAAAAAACAAAACCCTTGATTTTGTGATTATTTTCCTTTTTCCTTTGGCCTAGCCATATAACTACAAGCAACAGAAGCATTCTCAGGAAATTATCAGGCGGTGAGTGCCTGGATCCTATTTCTGGGTCCACATGAATCTTGGATTTACTTATTTATGGACTCTTCGGGTTATACTGGAAGATGAATTGAATACTCAGTGTCCAATTTTTCTCTATTTACAAATTTATGTTCGATGCAAAGTATAAACTGATTTATGTCCAAAACAATGTATAAACTGAAGACCTCATTTCCCCCAGAGTGTTCATGTATAAATTTATTAAAGTAACTCCCTTCCTCCCACCCCCGAGATACGATTCATTACACAGGTCCCCATGTCTTCCGTCTCCATGGGCCTGGCACCTCACCATGGCCCACATGTCTGTGAGTTGAGCTAGGACACAAATGATATGAAATTCATCTCTTGCTGCTGCTTCTGCTTCTGCTTCTTCTCTTTCTGGCTCAGCCCAATAAAAATAAGCACAGATCCAGAGAGGGGAAAAGAGAGGTCTGAACATGCAAGTGGGTGAGAGGGGAGGGAGGAGGCCTTGGGGAGGGAGCGCGCACGCACGCTCCGTGGCAGCGTGATGGATAACTGAAGTGAAGGTGTCAGGACGGTATTATGTAAATTACCAAGACAGGCAAGCCATGCACTGATGATTACCGAGGATGCGAGTGGCGCTGTGCTCCCCAGACGCCTGTGCGCCTTGTTATTTTTCTTCCCTCCAACTACCCTTGGGGTGGATTCTTCCTGACCCTGGACCTTGGGAAAAAAAAAAAAGTCCTCCAAGAAATAACTTCCCCTTCACCAACATACATATCTCAGCTCCCCCAGCAAGAAAGAAAAAAAAATGAGGAGGAAGGATGTGACAAGTCTCTCCATGGATCCTCCCCCTCCCTGGATGCCAACCAGACAGACGTCTCCCAGCTGCCTTTTGTTTAGCTCAGTGAAGCAGTTGGCTTTATCAAGCACCTTGATTGCGCCTTAGTTTCAAGGGCAGTATCTAAAGGAGAGAAACTGGCAGCAAAAAGAGTGGCTCTGAACTCATAAGATGATGAGAAGTATCATTTCATATATATATATATATATATGAAATATAGATATGGATATATATGGATATATATCTATATGGAGATATATATATATATATATATATATATATATATATATATATCTCCATAGGAACATATGTTTTAAGTATGCTACTTTTATGTCATCTGCATTTTATTGGGGCATACACACTCACTATGTTCCATCCATGGGGTCTTGTTGAATGTAGGTGAGGGTTTACAAGCTCAGAATTGAAGATATGTCCACACGACTTTGCAATCTGTAGCCTCTCCCCAAATTAGAGAGATATGCATTAAATGAATGAGAATACCACAACAAATGCTCAGTATTACTTGCTTTTCATTCATTCATATATTCCATCATTGATGTGCAACATATTTATTGACCACTCATGGTGTACCAGGCTCTGTATAGTTCTGGACCCACAAAGATTCATGCCAGGTAGTGTTGGCCCCATGGAATCATGAGCCTAAGGGGGAAGCCAAGCATGGAAATAGGCCATCACAGAGCAGCCCGATACTAGCTTCAGAGGAGTCCCAGGATTATCAGACAGAGGGACAGGCTCGGCCATCAAGGACTCATTTACCTGCCTGCCTCCTCTTTTAGCTTGTTTGTCCTTGGTGTGAATCTGTCATTCCCAGTCTCCCCAGTTCAACCCCAGGGGCCTGGAATAGTCATACTTGCCAAATTTAGGAATGTCAGCTGGTTTTATCATTATTTTGAAAAGTGATGCTAGATCCTAGGAATTGAGAAGCCAAAGCTTTAGTATTGGACTAGTTCAATTATTCTTTCTTTTCCTCCACCCATCTTCATTGAACAACTACTGTTTGCCAGGCTCTGTGCTGTGAGGTGGGGGTGCCATCGTGAACAAGGCAGATACAGTCTCCACCATTAGGAAGCTCACTGCCCAGTGAAGAAAGGAGACATTGACACACTAATCACACAAATTCCCAAGAGCACGTTGCAATGAGAGCTGGAAAGGAAGACTAGGGTTTGCCATGAAAGCCTCCTGAGACCTATCTAGTCAAACTGTCAAGGAAGTTTTGAAGAAATAACAATCCCGCTGAGATATGGGCATGAATAGGAGTTCGCTTGATGAACTGGAGGAGAGCAGTGTGTCAAGTGTCTGGGGCAGAAGGAACACCAGGGCCTAAGGCCCTAAAATGAGCACAGATATACTCAACTCAAGGAATTGAAAGAAATCCCACAAATTGGAGAAGAAAAAGAGGTAGGGAGGGAGGAGCAGGAAGAGGCTGGAAAGGTGGGGAGTGGCCAGGTCATACAAGGCCTCCTCAGGAGCTTCCCCGTCTCAGGGGGAAGCTCCTGAGGTGTTTGAAATGATCATATACATGTGGATTATAGGCTGTAGGGTGAGGTGCCCAGGTGGGAAAGCTCAATGGAGAAGGTAGGTAACATGACTGCTGACTTTGTGAAGACAAGAGTAGCCTGGTCTACCATAATCTTGACAACAATGAAAAGAAGAGAGGAATTCAGAATATGTGCTAGTGTGTGAAATTGACAGAAGTTGGAAAGTGACTGAATCAGGGAAGATCAACTAGGGAAAAGGGTTTCAAGAATGACTTCTAGATTTCTGATATGCCCCATTGGGTAAATGAGTCATGAACATAGCACATCATTGAAGCTTACTCCTATATTGACTATTTCAACCAACCTATTACATTCTGCTAGATCTTCCATTGCCCCTTTGTATCTAGCAAACACTTACCACACTTAACTGTTTTAGGCACCTTACTAACTTCTTGGGGAGTATCTGGTCTATTCGATACGTGTAAAGATGAGGTTATGCCTTCACTTGCTTCAATCACCCAGGCCTCCAAGACCATCCAACAAGATGCAGAGGTCAACGCATGTCACTTCTCAAGGTACAAGTGGAAAAGGGTGTCCCTTGCAGGACACCAGTCAAACTCAGGAACTGACCTAGGATGTGGGTTGTGCTTTGTGTCTGGGCTAGCTACAAGACCCCACGATGCCATCAAGATCCCTAGCCAGCTGCAAGCAACAGGGTAAGGACGATAGCTTCAGACCTTCTTGGAAATTAGCTGAGTCTTTGCCACCAGTTCTGCCCTGCCACACAGCCCCACACTGGCACTCCTCCTGGAGCTGTGGAGCGTGTGGTTTTTGAGGTAAGAGCTCATCCAGATGATCTCTGCCCTCTGGGTGCCACTGCTTAGCCTGAGACCTTTCAGATGGAATGATGAAACCCACGGGACAACACAACCCCACTGCACAGCAGACTCTAGATGACTTTGTAAACCAAGTGCATGTGAAAATGTTAAGAGTAATTACCATTAGCCTTCCCTGCTCTCCATCTGCCAACACTAAATGCTCTCTATGCATTTTCTCATCCAGTCCCCACACCACCTTTCTGAGCAGGGTTCCTGATCAGCTCTGTTCTCCAAGTGAGGACTTCAAGGGTCAGAGGTTCATCCTATGAACCAGGGGTCCTCAAACTACGGCCCTCGGGCCACATGTGGCCAGCAGAAAACATTTATCTGGCCCGCCAGGTGTTTTTGCCACCGCTGTGTGCATAGGAATTTGTTCATAGTTTTTTTAAAAACTATAGTCCGGCCCTCCAATGGTCTGAGGGACAGTGAACTGGCCCCCTGTTTAAAAAGTTTGAGGACCCCTGCTAGTATGAACAAAAGGTAGACTATTTGCTCACATCCACACGACCAGTTAAGTGGCCAGCCAGGATTCCAGGGCGGAAGTCCCTGCCTCCAAAGCCTGAACTCTTAGTCATCATGCCGTACCTGACCATCATTGTCTCTTTTATCTCTTATTAACACGACTGTTAATTAGAACCCAGTCACAACTCATTCTAGTTACTATTAGTTATAGCCATATGCATGCCATTAAATATGTAAAACATTCTGAAACCTGGAAAGCTGTAGGGAAAAGAGGACTGGAGGGTGCCTGGGAATAAGTCTGTGATGAAACCCACTGAGGCGAGAGAGAAATCAGCATAACATGCTCAGGAAAGAGGAACTGCAAGTGCAACAGCTGAAGTGAGCAGTGAAACCATTGAAATGAGCTCGCAACACACAGCGGAGGACCGGATGGCAGAGCAGATAGCTAACACCTAACCCTTGAGAAAAGGCAAATCATAGTATGTAGCCAAAACGTATGCAAGGCCCAGCCACGTGGCTCAGATGGTTGGGTGCTGTCCCATGAACCAAAAGGTTGTAGGTTTGCCTTGGCCTGTGTTTCTCAGTGATTACAGAAGTGGTTCTCAACCTTGGCTGCACAGGATGAGGCCCAGAAATAAGGATTTTAAAAAGATTCCCAGGTGATTCTAATGTGCAGCCAAGGTTGAGAACCACTGGATTAGAGCATCAACCCGTGAACCCAAGGGTTGCAGGTTCAATTCCTAGTTAAGGACATGTATCTGGGTTGCAGATTCAATTCCTGGCCCCAGTTGAGGCTTGTGCCAGGGGCAGCCAAGCATTGATGTGTGTCTCTCACATTAATGTTTTCTCTCTCTCTCTCTCTCTCTTCAACTCCATTTCTCCCTTTTCATCTCTCCCTGCTGCCATTCTCTCTAAAAAAAAGTCAATGGAAAAATATCCTCAGGTGAGGATTAACCTGTTCCATCCCCTGTTGGGACACATACAGGAGGCAACCAATTGATGTTTCTCTCTCACATTGATGTTTACCCCTCTCTCTCCCTTCTTCTCTCTAAAAATAAAAATTAAAAAATAAAACATAGTCTTCTGTAAGGGTTAAAAAGAAAAAAAAAGCTTATGGGATAAGAAGAGTTGAGAAATCTTAAGCTGATTAATTTTGTCATCTATGGAGAAGAGTTAATGATTATTGCCTGCAATTGATATGTTGTTAAATAGAAAGAAAAAACAGCTCTGATATATTAATGTCATTACTATTTTGGGAGATCTATTCAAAAGCAATCATCTAAAAACAAGAGTTAAGTTCACAGAGATTTTCATGGAAGCGTTATTTGTAATAAAACAAAGGGCATAAGGAAAACCTAAACCAATCACAGGACAAATTATGAAAGTCTTATAGAGTGAAATGATTATTACAAAAACTGGGCTATCACAGACAAACTGCCTATGTGATTAGCATGCAATGAGGAAAGCAGGTGCCTAATCATTTGTCCACCACCTTTGAGAGTATATAATAGGTTGGGTGCATAGAGAGGAAGTTCAAAGGACGTCCCTCACCCTTCTCACACTCACACATGCACACTCCAGCACCCGGGGAGGCCTGGCTCTGTGCTTCCCGCTCTGTTTTCTACATGTTCTATCTAGGCTGAGCTCGACAGCACATGCACCACACCATAGAGTGGATGAGCATTTTTGAATGAATAAATGAATGAATGAGTGGCTTGCATTTTTTTCTCTTTGAAATCATTACGCTCTTGCTACTTTGCCTAGTAAACCAGAAACCCCATGGCTTTCTGGTCTCCCTCTCCATGTTTTTGGGGCCTCCCCAGCGGTTCAGCGAGCGGATGCTTTGCTTTCCAAGACCCCGGCGTGTCTTCTCCAGATGGAAAACAGATCTTACGGGAGGAAAGCATTTTACGATCTTAAAGGACTCCGTCCAAATATTGCATGGCAATATTACACTGTATAATCATTGGGGTCATATAGAAAGTACATAAAGATTGCTATTTTAATTTAGTCTTGCTTTAATAGTATACAGCCCCTGATCCTTGTGGGATCATAAATAGAGACTCAAGGACGTGAAAGAGACAAGTTCTGTGACTTAATCTAGTCCCTTCATTTTCCAGATGAGAAATAGACTGAGGATGCTAAGTGATTTATCTAAAGCAACATATTGTGTTGGTGAGTCATTCACATCTCCACTTTTTAAAGGGCCAAAGTCTTTTTAGAATGTTTGCTTGAGAAGAAATTTAAGAACTAGGTGTGCTGAGCCATTAGATACCAGATGCAGAGCTGTAGATGCAACAGTAAGCACAGATTATGCCTCAAGGGTGCCCAGGGGCTGTGGGCAGGGCTGCCATGGCTGGGGGAGAATGGGAGGGGCAATCAAGAATAAGTGATGGCAAAATCCAGGGTCCAGGCCAGCAAGACAGTTCCTAAACCCATGTGAACTGCAACAGCACCTCGTTTCCCGGGTGCCTGCTCTGCACCTGCTGCATCCTTGCTGAGGAAGTAGACACAAGTCAGCACCACCTCCCAGGGAGGAGCTCATGGACAGGAACCAAGTCAGGTGACTCCTGGTTGTGCCCAGTGAAATTGGAATCAGAGGCTGAGGGGCCTGCCAGGCTCTCAGGAGGCCACGGTAACGACAAAAGCACAAAGACAAGAACAAAGAGTCTCCAGTAACAGTGTCAACTGCTGAGGATCCATTGCATCCACCTTGTTACTCAAGCTCTAGTGCCTCCATCAAGTTTAAGGTCAGTGTCAGGGCTCAGCATCCAGCCAGAATCGTGCACTGCCGAATATGCCAACCTTTCCCCGTAACTGTTTCCAATTTTTAAAATACTTATGATGCATACTACCTTTTCATCTTGAAATGTCCGAGGCGGGCATGTGTATGTACATGTCCATATATGCACGATAACATAAAAAATAACAAAAATCAGAAGAAAGATAGAGAAAGAAATCTGTTAGGGCCCAAGCATTCGCTGTAGCTCTGCAGTGTATAAAATATTAACCTTATTGCAGGCTTTTATTTTAATAAGAATCTCTTGGACTAAATAATGGGAACCAAATACCGTCATGTACTTTCCAACAATGCTACGGGCAGGCCCCTGGGACGATGCGGGGGGACGTGGGAAGTGACACTTGTGCAGGTTTAAATTTGAAATTGCATTTAATTTGTATGTCCTATTGCTTAGTGGAAAACATGTACCTCGAAGGCAAATGCAGACGGAAATGGGCATCGAGCTAAAAATATTTGAGAGGCAATAATTTGCCTTAATGGCATCCACACCTAGATGGGGGAAGTAATGAAGATCTCAGGGGAGGTGTTTCTTTGGCTTAATTTGTTTGCACGCTGTTACCGAGTTGTCAACCTGAGGACTGTGCGGAGTGACTGTTCATGAACTTTTTTTTGTTTCAGCTCCTCACAAGCACACTCCGTCCCCGCGCACTTTCTTCCATTGATTTATTCAGCATCCAGCCCCTCTGATGCGATTGCCATTGTTCTAGAAACACAGCTGTGAGCAAGAGGGACCGGGGATGTGGCCCTGATGAGCCGAAGGTCTCATCCACTTGGCCTTCCCTCACTCTCTTTCCCTGAGACCCAGGTGGGTTGGAATAAGACTAGGTCACAGAGGCTGTGGCCATAGTGGTGTCATACAGAGGTAGTTAGGAGTGGGAAAAGACTGGGGAAAGGTGGGGGTAGCTAAAAGAACACTTAGAAAGTGGCAAGGGTCAAGCTGAGAAGGTGACTCCTAGAGCTGAGCTCAAGGGATACACCCACGAGCCCCACTGGAAGGGAAAGGGGTGTGAGGACCCAGCTCTGTGCCCACAGGGTCAGGGTCCACAATTGTGTCTGAGTGGCCACCGTTCACATGGAATGAAGAGGTCACCTGAGTTCAATGCACAGACTGGCTTAGAAAACATCTGTGTATGTCAAATAATCAATGGAGCACATTAAAAATAAGTCTTGCCCAGCCAGTGTGGCTCAGTGGTTGAGCATTGATCTATGAACCAGGAGGTCATACTTCGATTCCAGGTCAGGACACATACCTGGGTTGCAGGCTCGATCCCCAGTGGGGGATGTGCAGGAAAATCAATGATTGTCTCTCATCATTGATCTCTCTCTCTCTCTCTCTCTCTCTCTCTCTCCCTCTCTGAAATCAATAAAAATACATTTTTTAAAAATAAGTCTTTAATACCTGACTAAAATGAAAGCTCAGCCTAAATGACCCCAAATTGACACATATTTAACCTCTGGGACAGCCACACTGGTGTATCCTGGCACACTGTCTTGATTATATTCTACAGAAGAGCTAAGCTGGGAAGTCCTATTATTTGAGAACCAACTTGATGATTTCACTCACATTCCTTCCCTTCATGTCTACCAGCCCCAAAGAGTCACCACGGGGCTGAGGCTTGGTAGACGAGCTCTCCCATCTATGGGGAATGAGGGTGGACATAGGAAGGTCATAGGTTAAGGAAAAAAGGAGGGATTGCATAGAGTGATAGAAACACCAAGAGGTGTCCTCCCCTTAGGAACAAATGGTCCCTGCACGCTCCATCCTCCAGCCTTTTTGTGCATTAGTCAGGCAGCTGTGGTTTCTGCTACTGTAGAAAGCCTCACTCAGAAGAGACCCAGGGTAGATCATAGACAGAGTGACTGTGTCCAGAGCCCACATCGCACGGAGAACACATCAGCTTCCTTTCCTGACTGGTCTGGGGGAGAGATGCTGCCCTACACTGTGAGGGCAGGCTCTGTGGCTGATTCTGCACGTGGTCCTCAAAGGATCTGAACAGAGCTTGGTATGGAGTGGCCACAGTCAGTGGGAAAGAATAAATACATGTTTGCTGCCGATTTAATTCATTTTTCCTGGGTGGAATCAAAGGACCTCTAGGCTCTATGCAGATGCAAAGGAAGGAGAAGAGAGGTTCCTGAGAGGCAGGACCACATTGCAGAATAGCAGAGGGTGGACTTTAAAGAGACTCGGTCCCTAATGCAGCTTCCACCATGTGATGCAGGCGATCTACTCGCACTCCGTGAGACCCGCAATCTTCATTCGTAAAATGAGGATGATGATACTACCCACTCCGTAGTGTTTTGGTGACACTTAAATGAGATCATTCGTGTTTAGCACTCAGCACAATGCCCAGCTTGCAGTAAGTGGCAGTAAATCATAGCTATTATCAAGAGTGGCAGCAGTAGGTAATATTCAAACAGACACTCTAAATTTTTAGATAATGCTAGTTTCTATAACAGATAAATCCCCCAAATTTCAGTGACTTGACGTACAATAAATTATGTGTCTCTCACATAACATCCAGCCAGCAGAGGGGCCAAGAGGAGGAGAGAATCTGCTCCATGCAGTCATTCAGGGACCCAGGGGTATAGGGCTGTGTGTGTGGTTGTGGTGGGGGGGGGCGGGGGGCGGGGTGGTTAATATGTGGTTCCCAAGGTTGCTCTAAAGCAAAAGCATCGCATGGGAGGTTTGTGAAGGCCAGTCCTGGAAGTGACACTCTTGTCTTCAACTCACGTTCCATTGTCTACAATTCAGTTACATGGAGCCCAAACCACAGGGAGACAGGGGAATGCAGTGAAGCCTGTTGGGAAAGAAGAGGAAGTGAATAGTCCGAAAGTCTCAGCCACTTAGTCACCCCACTATACTATAAAAATCAGGACTCGAACCCAAGTCCAGGTTATGAACTACGAGGTCTTTCAGGTACCCTTTCCAGGCCCTGCACCCTCACAGCTGTGGCGCAGAAGGAGAGCTCGGCTGGGATGCAGGTGTGGCGCACAGGTGTGGCTTCCAGGTCAGAGGGAGCAGGTGAGCCAGGTGATCTGCACAGGCCCTTCAACCGCTTGAGCAACTGCTTCTCCCAAATAGGAGGGTTTTAGTGACATTGTCAAGTCTCAGGAAATTGTAGGAGAAACATTTACCAGAGGCAGTAACTTGTCGTGAGGTCTTAAAGTGCATCCCTTAACCTCAGATTTGCATTTGCCTTATTTGTACAACAGAATTACTGTGACAGGAAAGGGTTGCAATGTGTTTGGAATAAGCCATGGTGGATAATAAGCACTCAAGAAATGGAGGCATTATCCATGTGGTTTTATTTAGACACCAGGTGGTTGGAAAGAAATGCTTTCCCGCCCCCATTTTCCCTTCTGATAGCCTCAGAGAGTCAAGTATTACGGTGTCCGGCTTGCTAGGTGAGGCCTGTGCTTGGCTCAGTCCTCAATGAAGCAGAGAATCCAGCTACTTCCAGTACCAACCCTTTCCTCCAATCACGAGAATGGAGGTTACCTCCTCCTGTTCAGGTGAATGTTATTGATTCCAGTGGAGGAAGCATGCGCCTTGCCTCCAGCTCAGCAGGTTTGTTGCACAGGTCGCCTATGGTCGCCTGTGGTTGCCTTCCATGTGTCCTCCCCATCTCAGCCGCTCCTGGTTGTACATGACAATTTGGAAGAAGAACTCAAAAACCCATTTCTGTCCCTCAGAATGAATCCATTTGTACCAAAGGCCTTAATGAGAACTGTAGCTTTTGCAGAAGTGTTCCTACCCAACAATAAGCTTTACAAAATTCCATCAAACCTGTCTATTTGCCCAAATCCCTTCTTCTCTGTGCCCCATCCTCAGAGACATTATCACCTCTCCCTCCCCATCATCACTCAGCTCTGAGGGCCCCTGTCTCCTTCTGCGGGCATCTTCTCCTTGGGAATCTCATGGGCCCAGCCTCCATTGTGAAGAGAAATGCAGGCTCCCCTCTGCCTCCGTCCTATCCACATCTTCCTAAGAATCCTCAGGAAACAAAAAGCTCGCCAGTTGCCAGGATCTGCCCTCTTTTGAATACAGTAGGGGTGCCAATGTTCCCCGTGACAGGCGTGGAGGGAGATATGCAGTCTGTGAGCCAAGGTCATGATTATCTTAAGAGTGAATCTTAAACTAAACACTTGTTTGTCTTTGTTTTTCAACTAAATTATACAGTCTTTGCTTTGGAAACAGACACAGAGGACCTATCTACCCTCATTTCATGCTGTAGCATTGGGTTCGAGGGACGCCTCGTTCCCCCTGGATGTTGTCACATGGAGGGCTTGGGTCTCCTTAGTGCCATCTTTTCTTTAACATTCAACTATTGCTGAATTTGGCAGATTTAAAAAAAAATCAATCGATCAAAAAGAACATCTCATTTAATGAGAGCACTTAAACACCTTTCAATGCACGTTTTCTGGTTCTGGAAGCCCACAACATCCATTTTCAGCTTCAAGTGTTCTCGTTTGGGTGGCTGGGTTTTACTCCCCTAAGAAGTCTGCACACATGGGAAAACGTCATCAATTCCATCAATTTTATTCTCTGAGGAAAAAAGCAAGTGCTTCACTGGATTGAAATGGATGAAAATGTGGATTGAAAGGGGAGGATGCGTGTATTTATGTTTTCATTTTAAGTAAATAGATACCTACTGAAATATAATAGTCACTGAGGAACCAATATGAAATCACTGCAAATGCTTACCTACAGAAGGTATTGATGTGTCAGAATCCAAAATAGCTTTGAGAATTTTCCAGGAATAAAGTTCCCCTCACTGAACGTTAGGGAAGGAATTTTTAAAAAGTGAGATTCAATATCCCCAAACTTCCATCTCACCTTAGCGTCACTGAAACCCGTAAATGTCCAGTTTAATTCTTGGGATAGTTCATAAGCTGAACATGGTGGGGGACAGATAAAAATTGGGGGGGGGGATAATGTGAAAAGTGAAAATC
The DNA here is from genome assembly GCF_028538775.1 of Myotis yumanensis. Classification (NCBI taxonomy): domain Eukaryota; kingdom Metazoa; phylum Chordata; class Mammalia; order Chiroptera; family Vespertilionidae; genus Myotis; species Myotis yumanensis. The sequence goes on from NW_027223752.1 coordinate 12,406,615, forward strand.
AGTGATTCTATTATGTCATCCAAAGATCCAGAATCCTTGAAACTTTCATCGGTCTATGATGTCAAGACTTTTTTTTGTAATGATGCCAAGATGTGCTTTGCTTTTCCACTGTACTGACATTCACAGCGATGTGCAAAGCAGTTGTGGGAGAAACCACTGTCATCTGAGCACACATCAGGGCAATGGCCTCAGATGGTGTTGGTAGTCATTGTCTTCACTTCTTGATTTATTTGTCTTCCACCTGGCCAGTGTGGTTCAGTGGTTGAGCATCAACCTATGAACCAGGAGGTTCACAGTTTATTCTCGGTCTGAGCACATGCCCAGGTTGCAGATGCGATCCCCAGTGTGGAGCATGCAGGAGGCAGCCGATCAATGATTCTCTCTTATCATTGATGTTCCAATCTCTCTCTCTCTCTCTATCTCTCTTTCCCTTCCTCTCTGAAATCAATAAAAATATTTTTTTAAATGTAGTTTCTACTTTTAAAAAAAAAGTATGGTCCTCATGAAACTTTTAAAAAATATTAATGCTATGATTTCTCAACCTGGGAGTATAGGTCTGTTTAGTTTTCTACTACCGCTCTACAAATTACCACAGTGGCTTAGAACAACACACATTGATGCATCTTCTAATTCTGTAGGTCAGAGATCTGACATGGGTCTCACCAGGTGATCTTAATCAAGGTGTCAGCATCAGCAGGGGTTGTCTTTGCCTGACAATGATAGAGGAGAGTCCATTTCCTGGCTTCTCTCAGCTTTTGCTGCCACCTGCATTCCTGGGTCATGGTTCCACCTTCCCTGGTCAAAGTCAGCCACATTGCATCTCTCTCTCTCTCCGTCATGGTCGCATGTCCCTCTCTGAATTCAGCCAGGAAAAGCTCTCCACTTATGAGACCAATGTCTTTAGGCTGAGCCCTCCCACTGAATCCAGGATGATCTCATCTCAAGATCCTCCACTGAATCCCACCTGCAATGTGCCTTTTGCAAGGAGGTACTACTCTCAGCCAGAGACGAGGACATGGGCATTTGGAGGGGCCATTGTTCTACCGAGCACAGACTTTATAGTATTCCAACGAAAAGGGAAATGAGGCATACGACACTTCTGACACATACTGAAATGAGATGGCAGTCCCAAGCAAAGGCACTTTTTGTGTGATTATTTCAGTTGTGAGCTAAGCTGGTGTTTTATTCATGAAATACCATTGTTACTTGAAGCACAACTTACAGGCAAATGAGGATTGTTCGGATCTTAGAGGTTTGGCACACACTTTTTTTAATGAACAAAATGAGCTTGAAGTTTTCACTTAAACAATAATTTCATTATTGGCAACAAACAACTGATTGGTTTAGTTGCCAATAATGAACTTAGAGCTTTCAGGTTAAATTAGAACTTTGGGAAACTTGCATCTGCTATCATGACCCTGACTCCTTCCCATTATTAAAGACTTTTCTGATGAGATCAGTAAAGATATTAATGAAGGTGACTTTTGTAGGTAATGACAAAAATATGTCAGTATTTAGGTGATCATCATCACTCAAGGAACTGGTATTTTCCAAATCAGATATATATGACATTGCAAAGTCATATATGGATCTACCAGTAATTATACCTAGAGTTCAAGATAGTCCAATAGATTTTAATATAACAGAGTATGAAAAGCTCATTGATATTGTTTCAGATTTCAAATTCCCACGAATCCTTAAGAACTATCTCTTGTCAAGTTTTGGTTTAGTGTCAAAGAAGAATTTCTCAAATTATCTGAAAAGCTATAAAACACTCCTCCCATTTCCAATGACACAAACACCTGAGGCTAGATTTTCTTCATCTATTTCAGTCAAAACCCCTTGTCACAATATTTTGGATTCAGAAGCAGACATGACAGTCCAACTGTCCTCCATTAAGCCAGACATTAAGGAGATTTACAAAAATGTAAAATAATATCACTCTTCTTAGTGATATTTTTTTGAGGGAACCTCATTACTTTTCAAGTAATGGATTAGTTATTATTTTAAGATAACTCAGTAAATATATATTCTATATGTCTGTTTTTATTTCTAATATGGTAAATACTGATACAGCTCATGTGAGCAAAGCTATTCATGTCCTCAACAGTTTTTGGGAGTGTAAAGTGAGGCCGAAAAGTTTAAAGACCACTATCTATATATATAAAAGCCAAGCGACAGAACAACTGGAATGACCAGAATGACCAGAATGACCGAAATAATCAGTCGCTATGACACACACTGCCACCGGCCAACAGGCCCAATTGGGGGTGGGGCCGGCCAGCTGGCCAACCTCCTGCAGCTCCACCCCCCATCTGGCCCCACCACTGATCATCCCCCCACCCTGATTGGGCACAGGATTGGCTAGCCAACCTTCTTCAGCCCCTCCCCCCATCTGGCCCAGCCCCAATCAGCCCTGATCAGGGCAGACCAGCCAGACCCAATCTGTGCAGGAATTCATGCACCGGGCCTCTAGTATTAAATAATATCAGGGATAAAGCAATTAGGTAGAAATGTCCCATAAGCTGCTTCAGCCAAAGGGATAATAAGTAATATTACAGGAAAAAAAGGGACTCCATGTTTTGCTTACTGGGAAATTTATTTATCTGTAGAATCCCAATCAGGAAATGACATGATGCATCATATCAATGGGTTGCTTTTGATGGTCAGTGTAGTGGCTGACCTCTGATCTGACCATGTTCCAAGGTCTTTTTCTCCAGACCACATGCCAACCCAGAACCACATCACAGAGAACTCACTTGAGGGTGAACATCCTGGTGTCCCTGCTGCAATGAACCTTCTCAGCCCTGTGAGATAGAGGAAAGAAGCCTATCCATGTGTGTAGTGTCTGGATTGCTGATTTGATTGGATGGGAAAGCCCTGAGCTCAGTAGGTGGCACATAAACCTGAAGGGTGGGATGGCATTGCATCTTCCTGAGGAGGAAAGCAGGGCCAGGCACCTTATCTTCATCAGCGGGTGACCAAAAGGCCATGGACAGTCCCTAATGGACCTGCAAGCAGTGTGCTTCATGCACATTTTCTGGGAAGAGTATCCATAGACATTTACATCAAGTTTTCAAAGAAGCCCCCAGGGAAGTTTAAGAACCACTGGATTAATGTTTCCTTAACTACCTGCTTTCAGCTGGTTTGTGCTCCCCAGACCTTTGCTTGTGAATCTGTCACCACAGTCACCACACTCTAAAGAGCACCCTGTGTGATAATCAATGAGTTACCCTCATCCACCAGCTTGTGAGCTCCGGTGAGATCAGTCACTGTGTCCTACTCACTGTGAATTTCTGTTTTTACAAAGTGCTTTAGATATCATAGGTGCTCAATAAATTCCATCAAGTTAAATTAAATTATCTCATTTACATTTAATCATGTGTACATTCAAAATGGTAAGTTGTAAATAAGTCCTATGCAAATGATATATACTCACACAGATATGTGTATGAATACACAAATTACGTCTATGTCTGAAAAGCAACTGGCCCTCATTTATTCATTATCTATTAATTGAGTCCATGTGGCAAGTCCTGGAGACAAGTAGTTAAAAAGGCATCCTTTCAGCCCTGATGAGCTCACCATACTATGGAGGACATAAGGGTAGGATTCAAAAGAACAATATGCTATAACTCGCTGGCTTTGGGAAACCCAGAGGATTTTAGGAGCACAGAGTGGAGGACAGGCACCCAATCCCTGGATGCAGGAGATCACTGGAAACCTCTACAAGGGGAAAATCCTAAAAATAGTACTAATCATAAGACTTACATGGGCAGGAGAAATACAGCAAGAGGACCAATGGAGACAGGCTTTCAGGGAGCAGAAGGTCCATGTGAACATGTAAAGAAGCTACAGAGTGAGAAATCATGGTATACACTGCCCCCCCACATGCACACACACATGCAGAGCCCGTTGCTCCAGAAGCACCATCAACTCCCATTAAATCCACAAGCAACACGTTCCTGCTTTTGAATCCTCAATTTTTCCCATTAAACATTAATGGATAGGTCTAGGTCAGTGGTTCTCACTCCTACCTGAACATTGGAGTCACCCAGAGTATTACTAAACATTTTTTTGTTCAGGCTACATGCTGTAGACTTGAAATAACAAGGCCCTCTGCCTCCTGGCTCTGTGGTCTTGAAGGTCCCAGTGTCTGATTTTTCCCACGCCTTCCACCACCATCACCTCCGGACCAACTGATTTTAAATCCCTCAATGCAGTTATTCAGTCACACGTACATACAAAGTGTAAAGTTCTGTTTCTCCCACACCATTTCCTTATTAATCTGGTTCAGGAACAATGTTAATCTGTTATCTCAGTTTGCATGCCAAACCTTCCCTTTAAGCACTAATTGTCCAGACCACCTCTCTTTCTAAATGCCGTAGACTTGAAATAACAGGGCCCTCAGCCTCCTGGCTCTGTGGTCTGGAGGGTTCCTCACATCCTCTCCCTGAAACACAGGTTCCTCATCAATATAATGGCCGTTGTAATGTTATCTCATTTAAACTTCAGAAAATGAAACTTATGAAGTAGATATCGTTTCTTATGTTATGGGTGGGGAGACGGAGGCTCGGGGAGGTTAAAGGAAGTTTCCGCTGTCTCAGCCCTGGGAAGTGTCTGATTTTGTCTAGAATGTAGATCACCTCAAAATGGCTGTGCGTGGGCTCTTTCCATCATACTGGTTCCAATAACTTGGCCGCCACTCAAACAAGCTTGAAAGGTCCTTGGAATCCTCTGGAGTCCCTCTCCAAGCAGGCCTTGCTTTATGGGCATGCCTTGTCCTTGATTGCTAGCTGTATACCTAGGCCTGTATGCTTCATGTATCGGTACACAGCTTCCCCTTGGAGAAGACTCTACAGGGCACAGGTCCAGGAGAGCCATGCAGTCCAGCCAGCTTCGTCCCATAGAAGATGAACATGTCTGATATCTGCACTGTCCTGTCCCACGGAGTAGCTGTGGGTCCACAGTGACTATGAAACACTTGCCACATGGCTAGCGAAGCTAACGAACTGAATTGTAAATTTTATTTTGCCGAATTTCAAATTGAAATAGCCACGTCACTCGTGGCTACCCATTCAGACGGCAGAGTTATAAGTTATGTGTTCGTGGCAACAACAAAGCATCAGAAATAACTGGTTCTGCAACCAGGCAGCCACAGCCTGTGTGTGCTGTGGGCATGGGAAGCTTGCTCCTGGGCTCACTGGTCATGTGCACACAGGGTGCTCAGACCGAGTCTTGGAAAGTGTCACCATGAGCCCCTGGGGGAGGCTGAGACCTCTGGTTCTCCACCAGGACTGCGGGCAGGAGCCATAGCTTTACGCCTGGGAAAAGCCAGTCCCCGTTTGGGAACGGACACCAAGGGGGACACCCAAGTCTCTAGCTCCTCGCTCTCCTTGTCTTCATACACTGTCAGCTGTTGCGCTGGACGCTGGGTGGAGAGGCCTATTTTCCCTTCAAAAGCATGTCCTGTGATACAACACGGGCCCAGCCAACACATGGCCCCGGAGCAGAGCGTCCAGGCCTCCGAAGGAGACACGGCGTCCCCCCGACGGAAAGGTACACGTGGTCCTAAGGAGAGCGTGCGGGTCAAGGCTGGGACAGCAATGACCTTTCTCCGTAACCTGCCTGCACTCTTCCATGTTAACATACTGTGAGCGGCGCGGGAGTGACAAAACCAATCCATCACCCCGGAGCCAACACAAAGAGGAATAGAGAGGTTAACAGAAATTGATGACATCCCCGCCGGAATTGTACACTGATTCGGCCAGCCCTCCGATTGAAATAGACAAAGATTTATAGTCCGCGTGCGGACTCGGGCTCCCTTGATTGCCTTGATTTTTTTATGCGCTCCTGCATATTTATCCCCCAGCTCATCACCGGCGTGTCGAGTTAGAATGCTGATTTGATTTCACATTCCAAGAGGAGCGGCTCTCCGCAGCCATTTGCATGATGTGGGAGAAATCGCCAGAACGGCTTCTGAGGGCAGCGGCCACAACGCTCGCTGGTGTTCACCTGCGCAAGCAGGCTCCTGTAATATATATATTTTTTGAAATTCAGATTTCCTTTTGCTCCACTCGGTGTAAAAATAAAAAAGGGGAATTATTCCATATCCTGTGGATGAGAAATTGTATTTTGTCATGCCTCGGAGGGCTACCGCGGCATCGCGCTCTTATGAATTCGTTTGATATCGGGGCTGTGCGTTTTCGAGTTCCAACACAAATTCTTCCCCCCGTGACATTATTACTGAAAGCTTTTATCAGTTCATTGTGACAGAAAATTGATTATTATCCTTGACATTTGATGGATAGCTTTCATAAAAGGACCTTTTTTTATTTCATGTTGGCCCATAAAGTCCCTCCCACACCCACCCCCCCAAAAAAAAAACCTTTCCTAAGACACGAAAAGAATTTCTCAATTGCCTTGTCAAACTCCCTCTAGGCATCTGCAGTGGGGAAGCAAGTGCCTGAGACAAAAAGTTGAAGGGCAAGTACAGATCTGAACTTGCTCTCCCCACTACCCTGCATCCGGCCTCAAGTGAGGGAGCGCCCGACAGACAGGCCCCGGGACTGGCAGGTGAGATTCCATGGCTGATCCATCAGCAGTTTCATGAGAAATTCTGTTTGTGACCATTGGTGAGACAGCGCGTTGCTAGCGTTGAGTCCACATTCAGAGACTTTTTAGATAACGTGTTCTCTTCACTGTGTCAGGTGGGAAGAGTGTCTCTCTACTCACTAGTAAGCATCCCCATTGTGTTCCTGCTGTGTTCCTGATCTCCCAGCTGACCCCTGGTGTAGCACTGTGAGAAAGACGGTCTTTTTTCTTTTTAAGTATACTTTTATTGATTTCAGAGAGGAAGGGAGAGGGAGGGAGAGATAAAAACATCAATGATGAGAGAGAATCGTCAATCAGCTGCCTCCTGTAGGCCCCACACTGAGGATTGAGGCCACAACCAACCCAGGCATGTGCCCTGACCGGGAATCAAGCAGGTGACCTCCTGGTTCCTGGGTCGCTTTTATGAATTTGTTTGAGCCACAGCCAGCTGGGTGAGAAGGATGGTCTTATCGCTTCTCTCCAGCTTAGGCCCTGAGGTTTGGAGAGTGGAGGGAACTGGACTCGGGCCCCCGAGTGGTAAAGACAGACCTTGAACCAATCAAGCTGACTTGAAATGCAGGGTCCATCCACTACTTAACGCCCCATCTGCAGAGACCATGTCTAGAGAAACAAGGCAGGCATCACCTTTGGAAACACATTTTTTTCAACTCAATTATTCAGTCAAACACACACACACACACATCACCCACATACACGTCACCCACACACATGTCACCCAACAGAAAGAACAACTGAGTCACAGTGTCACCCAGACTCCAGGCAGCTGCTGGCCTTGTCAGCTCCTGACCTCACAGTCCTCTCTGCCCCACACCAGTGGCTGCCCCCGCAGGCGCCGAGGACTCTGATGTATTGTTTAAAGTTGAGCGAAGTCATCCTAGTCTTGATTAGAAGATTGGGGGAGGGGAAGTCAGAAACTAGCATTTGAGGAGCAAAGCTCCTAGTTTCCATGGCACCCTCGCGGGTACAAGAGTGTTAGCAGATATCTAATGTCGCCTGCATGACTTTGAGGAGACACCCCCGCGCCCAGTCACAGACCAGGGTCCCTGGTCTCTGGGATGTCAGCTCAGTCTTACAGAGAGGGGCAGTGAGGGATCCCAGAGAGAGGGGCAGCGAGGGGACCACGCCCACATCTTTGGAGACTCTTGTCGCCGTCTCTGGTTCCCTAGAAGCCCAGTTGGGTTCACTCCTCTTTGGAGAGCCTCCAGGTTTTGCTGGGCATTTACTCCCACTATGGGAAGGACCGGCTTTCTAACCAACACAGGAAATTAGTATTCCATAGAACATGGGCACCTTCCATCCACGGCCGATACTCTATCCACTGGGCAAAGCCAGCTCGGGCACATCAAGGTCTCCATCTAAGACTGTTAGGGTGTACGCAGGAGAAGCCACGCAGACCTCACTTAGGAAAAACCACGTGGGTCGCAGGAGAACTAGAAAGGCTCCGATTCTCCAGACTTCGCCAGCGACCTCACTCTATGCCAACGCAAAACGCACTGCCCTCCCGTGCCCCGCGCCCCCCGGGTGTGATAACAGGCGCTGGTGGGGGATCGGAATTAATAGAACAGTAGGTGTCTGTGGAAAGAGGAGATTTAAACGAGTTCATTAAGTGTAGGAGATAGGAAACTATTTGATGAATCAAATGGTCTTCATTAAAAGTGCACTTTCCCTGGGAGCTAGAGACGCCACTTAAAAATACATTCTTATTCTGAGTAAGGAAGAGAAATCAGTGTAGGATCATCGTAGAAATTTGGAACATATAGCAGTGCACTCTATCACAAACACACACTTGTAATCTAGACTCACAGGTAACCACAATAAATGTGATTTGGGGCAGGATTATTTTTTCTCTGTTTATGTGCCTCTGAGAATTACCAATTAAGATCAAATGGTATATATTGTTTTTATACTTTTTAAAAAATTGCTTAACACTGCATCCAGAGTCTAGACATTCCCTTTTCTTTGGAAACTTGACTGTTAATGGCTACATAGTATTTAATCATTAAGACATAACAGGCAACATATTTTTTCTAAGTTTCCTGCTTTTAATAAACCCTTAGGTTACTTTTAGTTTTCATGGTTTTAGTCAACACTGTGGCCTACTTTGATGGCCAAGTGGCAAGAATTCCCATGTGAGATGGGCTGAATTGTCCCACTGTTCAGAGGAGAAAAAGGTGGAATAGGCAATTTTCCCAGAGCCATGCAGCAGTGGTCAAGAAGGGCTGGGACCTCAGGCCCACTTGTCCCACAACACGGAGGTGCAGTATTGCTGCTCAGAATAAATTCTCTAAATAGTGCAAAAGCAGGAACCTTGAAATGAGCCGTTTGAACCGGATTAGAAGAGAAAAGCTTGTGTTAATTCCTTACATATAACTCTTACCAGCTCTGTGTTCTTTTTCTTTTAGTCCTCACCTTATAAGTTTTTATAGTTGTTGTTGTTTTTTAAATATATTTTTATTGATTTCAGAGAAGAAAGGAGAGGAAGAGAGAAATAGCAACATCAATGATGAGAAAGAATCATTGATCAGCTGCCTCCTGCATGCCCCACACTAGGGACCAAGCCTGCAATCTGGGCATGTGCCCTGACTGGAATCCAACTATGATCTCCTGGTTCATAGATTGATGATCAACCGCTGCACAATGCCAGCTGGGCAGTTTTTTATTGATTTTTTTTGGAGAGAGAAAGGGAGAGAGAGAGAGAAACATCAATTGGTTGCCTCCTGTCTGTACCCCGGACCGCGGATCCAGCCCACAACCTGGGTATGTGCCCTGACCCAGAATCCAGCTGCAAACTTTTGGTGTTTGGAACAATGCTCCAACCAATGGAGCACCAGGTCTGGGCACCAGCTGTGTTCTTGAACTCACCTTAGGGACTCACCTTAGTCCCATTTCACCATCTATAAAGCAGGTGTTGCAGCCTTGTGGTGTTGATATGAGGATTAAAAACATATATTGATTTAGTAAAATTCAAAACAAATTAAAACACCCCAAGCCATGCAAATTGAAGAAAAAAAATGATTGGCAAATACGATTGGCAAATTCCAAATAATCCAGGTTTAATAATTTATTTTTGTTTCATTCACAGTATGAATGTAAGCACTGTGTCTTTCAGGTATTTTAAACATGCATGGTAAAAGATTTAATAGAATATAAGTAGGCATTTGACTATTTCATCTTCGTTCCTAAAAGTTTATATTTTTAAGTTGACTAAAACCTTTTAATTGGATCTCCTCATTGGAAAAAGAGATGAAATGTGGAGTTCATGTTTTACCAGATGTATGTGCATATATACACATGCATAGGCATATATGTATACACATATATGTACATATGGGTGTGTATATATGTGGAGATAGAGGTGGAGAGAGATCTTAAGGAATTGGCTCATGAGGTTACAGGACTGGCAAACCTGAATTTTGCAGAGCAGGCCGGCAGGTTGGAATCCCAGGATGCAGTTGATGTTGCAGTTCATCTGAAGATTGAGGGCAGAGTTCCTTCTTTTGAGGGAGCAGACGATGCCCATGTGTTTTCTCTTGAGACGCTCATCTGATTGGATGAGATCCACCCATATGATGAAGGGTGATCTGTTTTACTCAATGTCCATCAATTTAAATGTGAATCTCATCTAGAAATACCCACAGGAATCATTCAAAATGATATTTGACCAAATCCCTGGGCACTGTGTCCCATCCAAGTTGCCACATAAAATTAGCCATCATGAGAGTCCTGGGGGTGTTCCTTGAGAGCCTGAGTGGTGCCATCTTGGGGTGCGAAAGAGGGAACAGGTGGAACATAGCAGGATAGGGCTGCTCCTCCCCCTTTTTCAATGGAACTATTAAGAGCAGCAGTACTGGGGTTAGCAATGCAGCGTGGGTCTCAGCCTCGGAAACCTCGTTGCTGTGTTTCCTGCCGTGGAATCCACCCTCCATTTGCAGAGCGAAGGTGCCATGAAGAACAAAGAACTCAACCTTGAGATTCCAACTAGACATTTAGTGTCTAAAGAAAAACAATGCTCTTGAATGTGTGAATATTTTTTCAGGTAGAAAAAGTGTTTTATTAATTTAAATAGGAAAAATAAAGTTGGGTTCTATGACATAGCCCATGTCCAGAAGTCTGAGGCGAGAGATTCACTGGGGGCTGTATGGTAGACAGCAGGGTAGAGTGTGGCTTTGGGTTAGGAAATAAAACGCTGGTGGAGTTGGAAGGGGCTGGGGGAGTTGGAGCAATTGCAACCATGGTAAGAACACTTCCTACCTCTCAGCCCCAAACCCTTGTCCAGAGAAGAGAGGGGTGTGAGAGGATAGATGTTACAACAGAAATGTTGAAAAGTTCAAAAAAGGGTCTGAAACGCCCAGGTTACACTCCACTTTTGTCCTGCACAGCGCACGGTGAAGTAGAGTAAAGCATATGTTAGGACCAAATTGTGGGCGTGTAACACGGTGTTATTACGGGGTTTGGTTAAACTTTTGCCTTGGCCATGACCTGGTGGTTATAGGTTATTTGTTCACATGTTCTCTCGTTTACCCCCAGGGAGTATCTACCTCTAACCAGCAGCAGCAGGCTCTGAGCAAGGCACTCAGTGTGTTCAGTTGGTGTCGTAGTCCCTGTCCTCAAAGACTTCACATTGGAAGGGACCCCATGAAATGCAGGCGTGGACGCACCAATAGCCTGGATACTCCTCTGCTTCGGGGGCACAGGCTGGCCTCCACTCCCCAGTGTCGAAGCAGCGCGGCTGCCTGGCCGAGCTCTGGATTGTGCACAGTCTTCCCTGGCCCATGAAGGCTTCCCACTGGGTCCTCCTTCATTGCGAGAGCGTCCAGGAGGTAGAATCACAAGCTAAGGGTCCTGGACCCCTAAGGACTACCCCAAGCAGAGTCCCCCCACCCACGGGGCAGCCTCACTCCTCATCCATGAGTGAGAGCTAAAGGCATCATGCTAAGCCATTGAGATGTGGAGATTGTTATGGCAACCTGACCTATCTCGGGGGCCAGGGGGCATTAGAAAGGCTCCCCCGTCAGCCAGCCTAGACTGGCGAGTGCACTTTGGAGGTATGTGTGTGTTATGGTTGGCAGGGGAGCACACGGTGCCACCGGTGCCACGAAGGAGACTGGCCTTCCCCTGACCCAGGCCAGGACAGCAGTCCGCCTAGTCCTGATTCTTGAAAACTGCACAAAGGGGGCACTCTCCTAGCTCGCTGCCGGGCCCACTGACTCCCGAGGAGTAGACATGTGTTGAGTGCAAGGACTGGAACCCCAAACATGGCAGAGAGTAGGTAGATGCTCAATGAACAAAAGAAGCACATTGAGTTCTACTGGGGGCCCTGCGGGCCAGGGCCGCGAGGAGGCATGAGTCCTCCGCACCTGTGACCTCAGGAAAGAAGGGGAAGCCACCCAGGTGAGTTGGGGGCGGGCCTAGAGGGGGAGGGAGGGCAGCCTCCTGCAGGAGTGGAGAAGCCAAAATGGTTTCCTCCCAGCTCAGCCTCTTCAGACTCAACCACTTGGTTTTCCTAGAAATAAGGAGGCCGCCCTTCCCCCTGCACCCCCACCCCCGCCTCCGAATTTAGTTGTGCTTCACATCCATGCATTGCTGGGTCCTGTGGCCACCAGACCTTGAAATCGGTTCTCCGACGTATTATCAAGCGCTTGTTCAAATTCATTGGAAGCCCCGGCTATCTCCCTCCTCTCACCCACAGTCCTTTGGGAATGAAAGGGAAACAATGGATTCATTTCACAAAATTCATCACATTTACATATTTTTATCATGAGCTCAACGAATGTTTTTAATTAAACCGTATTTTAAAGAGGGTAGAGAGGGAGAGGCGAGATGGTAAATATTTAACACCTAATCAAGGGGAGAGAAGCGTGAAGCTGAACCCCTCATTAAGCGGCTTGGGTGGAGGGGGGGCCCTGGGAGCAGCCTGGGTCGGAGCCCCCGCCCTCCCTTATCAGGGGGTGACACCGAGCAAGCCATTTCACCTCTTTCAGGCTCATTTTCCTCATCTGGGGGAGTGGGAAGGATGCCAGACTCATGGGATTATTGGCAGGAGAGCTTAACCATATTAACAGGAGTCCTGGCCAACATTTCCAGATAGAAACTCTGTCCAGGCACTTGACCCCGCCTGCAGCAGGATCCTGGCCTTGGCCCAGGAGAGGATGCACTGTTAGCTGCCTCCATTTGCGGAAGTGTAAAGTGAAGGTCAGGGGAATTAGGTGCCCTGCCCAAGGACGCAGCAGGCTGGCATTCTGACCCTGGCAGCTGGCGTCCGGAGTGCCCGCTCTTAGCTGTGATTTTCCTGGCCCAGATCGTAGTGCCTGGGACAGATACATGCATACCCTCCTTGTTTCTCAAGTTCAAGCTGAAGAACAGCGTGTCCAGATGCCTTTCTACTTATTTCTACTATGGCTCCTACTTCCATCTTGCATGGCCTCTGCAGCTTACAAAGCGAGCCTGCATAGATTTCCCGCCAAAAACACAAATAACCGAAGCTCCCTCCATATCAGGGAAGGCTCTGCGAGGCATCTGTGTCAGCAATGAGAGTGCAAAACAGGGGAGGCAATGGGGAGCAAAAAAGAGAGCCGTACCCCCAGCTCTTGGGCATGCCCTGATCAGGCGGCCTCAAGAGGTGAGCCTTCTGTCTGTTTGATTCTGGGAGTGGTTGGATGCATGGGAGCCAGGATGCAGGAGGCCAGGGCAAACCAGAAGGCGTGCCCTCTCCTCACTGTGCTAAGTGCTCTGTGGAGATAATTGTATGGCTGCTCTGCAATCAGTTCTGAGAAAATTGCTCCTCCCAAATTAGCTTCCCCTTATGCAATAATTTTTAGTTGATGGCATTGAATTGCTGCAAAGAAGCTGTGTGTGTGTGTGTGTGTGTGTGTGTTCAAATACTGGACAAATAGCATGAGTAGACATTGTCATTATCAGAAGAGGACACTTTGATATAAGTTCAAATATATCTGAATTGCCCTCCCAAAAAACAAGAGTTTTCCTTTCTTTCATCCTCTCTGGCTTTCTCCCTCCCCCTTCCTCCCTCCCTCCCTTCCTCCTCTCCTTCCTCTTCTTCTCCACTATCTCCCCCTCCTCCTTTCACATAATTACAGTGCCGTCTGGCCTTCCCACTTTCTGGGTCACAGGAGAGGCAGCTTTCACGTGGCAGGCGGAGTTCTATGAAGAACAACAGCTCTCATGGAACCTCATCACTTAGGCACCTCTTTAGCCTGATCCTGGCATGATGATCATGCTGGTCCTCCTCAGCCATGTTCCCACTAGGAGGGCAGCTCTAATTCCCAGGAGCAGTGGGAGACGGGAATGGGCCGGATGGGATCTTTCTGGAACTCTTCCAATAAGTCTGCTGGGACCAGGGACACAAGCCACCTTGTCAAACCAAGCAGTGCATTCTCACAGAGAGGAGTGGGGGGGGCCTTCCTGGATCCCACAGGAGCCCAGGTGAAGAGGTGAGCTGCCCATGACCAGGCTGAGAGCATCAGACACTAGCCTGATCTCACTCATCAGAATCCAAGCCCTGTGTGTCCACCACAAGGCCACAGGGCTTCAAGGTAGAAAAGGCAGCTTCTGCTTTGAATCATCTCTGTCAGAGGTCAACCAGCCAGCAGGGCGCCCACTTCAGCAGTTTCGTGGGGCCTGGATGGGTACGACGGTCCTGTGATGTTTCAAAGCTCATTTGAATACACCACATCAATTTATAGCTTAAAGGGGGCAGACAATGAAAGGTATGTCTCTTAACTAGCAATCTTGGACACAATTACCTAGTTACCCCAAATGAAAGAAAGTAAGGTTTTAAATTGTAAAGTATGGGCCATCTTAAATGAGAAAATAGCAAAGGAGAGAGCGAGGGAATGGGGAGAGCTCTTCAAGGGTGTTGAATTGCTGAAGGAAATAATTCTATTTGCATCACTCCCAATAATTCTGCCTGAGCTGATTTATTCTCCATCCATGAGGTATATCTCTACAAGAGTATATTTCATTTTCACCCAGAGTGATAAAGGAAATATTTGGGGGTGATATTGAGCAGGCCTATAAAAATAAAAAATAACTTTATTATTTTAAATAGGGCATGCTTGATATACACATCCCAGTTCGAATTTTTATAATATCTATCTTGCTAGACCTTCAGCCTATAAAACAATGTGTTTTATGGGTATCACTATGATGCCAGGTTGTCAGGTATATCATATCAGTATCTCAATTATGTTCTTTAGGAAACTGCTCCTTCCCCCTGCTGCTGCCTAGCAACAGGTCAATTATAAACTGAGTATTTGCTGAAGTACATTAGTAGCATTGTTGCCATAACAACTACCTTTGTTAGTTGATCAAGTTGACTTGACTGAGAAATGGCATTGAGGAACCACGCATGCTGTAGGAAGTGGTAATTGCCCCCATTCAACTACTGATTTGGACTATTGGGTGGTATCATCCTCAAAGACGTGTTCTCTCCCGAGGTGGTACTCATTCAGGCTCTGATATCACTAAATCAGCTCCCCAGTGATCCAGGAATGAGGCCTGCAGGTCTGGAAGAGCCACGATGTGACTCGACCCAAGGTCCTCTGAGACCTGGTCCCTGCTCCTTCCACCACACAGGTTTCCCAAATGCGACATTGAGCGACGCACCGACCAGAGTCAGGACACAGAGACCAGGTCCACCCTTGTCAGTGTCCTCCATCCTGTGGGGGACAAGGAGAGAGAACCCCGTCAGCACAAATTTGACTGGAACTCATCACTTGGTCTGTCCACCAGAGTATTTACCAGCAGGGTCAATGGCTCCTTATGCGCAGCACACACGGTGCCCAGAATACTGCCAAGGGCCCATAAAACAGGTACGTTTAGAAGACAAAGTGTAATAATGTGACTAGTGCCAGGAAAATAAGCATGGCTATACACAGCAACTTATATTGAATAATGTTCAACTTACTACTTTTATTTCAGCCACAACTGAGAAAACCCAAATGGCCAACAATAGGCAATTATCAACCATTGTCTAGTCACTTAATGGTGTTGCAAACAGGGTCGTATTATGACTTTCCTGGTTCCTGGGCCCTTCAAGGGCCCCTTCCCCCATTAAAAAAAGATATTTACATATTACATATATCCACATTTTATATCATTCAAAATAGATACTATATCAAATATACTAAAGTTCTATATTAAAATAGATACTATATAAAAAATATGCAAAATGATATATTCCACATATAATAAAACATATATTTATATATTATACATTTATATATATAAAATTACATATCTATGTGAAATAAAGATATGTAAATATGTTTATATTTTTACATTTTACATACTTTTATAATATATAATATATAATACTAGTATAATATAATTAATATAATATAACATATGCAATAAAGTATCTTATATATTAAAATATAATAAACTAGAGGCCCGGTGCACAAAAATTTGTGCACTCGCGGGGGAGAGGGGGTCCCTCAGCCCGGCCTGTGCCCTCTCACAGTCTGGGACCCCTCGGGAGATAACGACCTGCTGGCTTAGGCCTGCTCCCGGGTGGCAGAGGGCAGGTCCAATCCCTAGGTGCAGCCCCTGGTCGGGCTCAGAGCAGGGCTGATTGGGGAGTTGGGGCGCCACCCCCTGTCATGCACAGAGCAGGGCAGATGGGGAGGTTGCGATGCCACCCCTAGTCATGCTCAGGGTAGGGCCGATTGGGGGGTCGGGGCACCGCCCCCTGTCACACTCAAGGCAGGGTCAATAGGGAGGTTGCAGCGCCACCCCCTGTCACGCACAGAGCAGGGCCAATCAGGGGGTTGGGGCACTACCCCCTGTCATGCACAGAGCAGGGCCCATCAGGGGGGTTGGGGCTCCATACCCTGTCACACACAGAGCAGGGCCGATCAGGGGGTTGAGGAGCTCCCCCCTGTCACGCACAGAGCAGGGCTTATCAGGGGGTTGAGAAGCTCCCCCCTGTCACTCACAGAGTAGGGCCAATAGGGGAGTTGGGGCACCACCCCCTGTCACACACAGAGCAGGGCTGATCAGGGGGTTGGGGCTCTGCACCCTGTCACACTCAGGGCAGGGCCGATGGGGAGATTATGGCTCTACCCAGTCACACACAGAGCAGGGCCCATGGGGGGGGGGGCGGGGTTTGGGGTGCTGCACCCTGTCACACACAGAGCCACAGGGCGATCAGGGGGTTGGGGAGCTCCCCCCATCAGGCACAGAGCAGGGCTGATCAGGGGTTGGGGCACCTTCCCCTGTCACGAACAGAGCAGGGCGGATAGGGAGGTTGAGGTCCCGCCCCCTGTCACACACACAGAGCCGCAGGGCGATCAGCGGGTTGGGGAGCTCCCACCTATCAGGCGCAGAACAGGGTTGATCAGGGGTTGGGGTGCCTTCCCCTGTTAGGAACAGAGCAGGGCGGATAGGGAGGCTGTGGCCCTGCCCCCTGTCACACACAGAGCCGCAGGGCGATCAGGGGGTTTGGTCGCTGCCCCCTGTCATGCTGATCCCGGTGCCGGGAGGCATATTACCCTTTTACTATATAAGATAGAGGCCTGGTGCACCGGTGGGGGCTGGCTGGTTTGCCCTGAAGGGTGTCCTGGTTCAGGGTGGGGGTCCCCACTGGGGTGCCTGGCCAGCCTGGGTGAAGGGCTGAGGGCTGTTTTCAGGCTGGTGGGTGACTGAAGCTCCCAACCGCTCCTTTGTTCTTTTTCTTTTTATTCTGGGCCAGCTTTAGCTCTGAGGCTTGGCTCCAGCTATGAGACCTCCGCTGCTGAAAGCAGGTTTCTGGCCTTTGTTTACCTTCTGTATTTGAAACAATGTTGTGGTCCTGCTGGCTGAAGCCTGGCTGACTGAAAGCTGGTTTCTGGGGGTTTGTTTAGCTTCTATATTTGTTACAATGTTTCTTAGAGAGCAGCTGAGAGGCAGGCAAGGCAGGCGGGGAACCTGGCTTCCTCCATCACTGGAGCAAGCAAGCCTCCCTGTTCGTGTCAGTTGCCTGGCTGCTGGCCGCCATCTTGGTTGGCAGTTAATTTGCATATCTCAGTGATTAGCCAATGGGAAGGGTAGCGGCCGTATGGCTAATTACCATGTTTCTCTTTTATTAGATAGGATAATATAGATAATGTGGCAACTGTATTAATAACATATTATATGAATATATTTTTATTTTATTTTATTTTATTTTTTTAAATATATTTTACTGATTTTTTACAGAGAGGAAGGGAGAGAGATAGAGAGTTAGAAACATCGATGAGAGAGAAACATCAATCAGCTGCCTCCTGCACATCTCCTACTAGGGATGTGCCCGCAACCAAGGTACATGCCCTTGACCGGAATCGAACCTGGGACCTTTCAGTCTGCAGGCCGACGCTCTATCCACTGAGCCAAACCGATTTCGGCAATATATTTTTATTTTAAAATATAATATAGTGTAAACCTATAATAATGAAAGCATAATATGCTAATTAGACCAGACATCCTTCCAGATGTCCTTCCAGGACTGCTGCTGTTTGGGCCGGGGCAGCAGCATGGGCTGCTGCCTTGTCCCTCAGAGCCTCTTGCACGAATTTTGTGCATTTGGGCCTCTAGTATGTATAGAATACATGATATAGGTACATATATTCAAACAATATATAATATAAATCAATTTTATTTTTTGTTCACATGAATGTTCTACAGAGGAATCCCCCAGCCCTGCCACTATAGTGTGAAAGCAGCATAGACAACACATAGACAGGTGTGCCTGGCTATGTTCCAATAAAAGTGTGTTTATGGACAGTACACTTGAGTTTTACACAATTTTCACATACCACAAAATGCCCTACTTTTCTTGCACCATTGAAGAATGCAAACCCCATTCTTCGCCTTTGGCCTACAAAACCTAGTGGTGGGTTCAAGCTGGCCCTGGGGCCTCGGTTTGCTCACCCCCGACGTGGAGGGTGAGGACAAAGAAAAGAGGCTCTCACTGGCCAGACCTGAAAGTGACACCCATCATTTCATTCACACTCATGGGCTGGCACCGGTCATGGGTTCTCCTCTGTAGGGAAGGCAGGGCTGAGGTGAGGGCAGCTGTGTGCCCAGGGAGATGTGGGTGTGGGTCTGGGTGACACCCAAGGGCCTCAGCACTCTCGACATGCACACACCTGGTGACCAGGCACGGAAGGTGCACTCGCCTCATGCCCTTTGAGTCTTTCCAGTGGCTTCTCGACACAAAGACCCCTCTCCCTCCCCACTCTCTTGCTGTGCCTCTGTCTTGCCTTCCCTTAGCCTCGGCCTCTGGACCGGACCGTGTGCTTGGAAGGCGCTGATTCCTCTATGTGCCTTGGTCCTTCAGTCCAGCTTCTGCCGCAAATTACATAGCACGTCTCAAAATAAGATCGCTTTCTAATTTGCATTTAATTAAAAGTTGGCTACTCTCCCACTTCTCCTTCACACATGTCAGCAGATTCTGCTCACCTGTGTCCAGGTGAGAAGACAGTGTTAGAATATATTTAATTAACAAACAAGTGTGTGAGGTCTTGGCCCAGCCACCCGAGAAGGTCCCCCCACAGCCGACCTTATAAATTGGTGTGGTGGTTCCCCATGATTGTCTAGAAACTTGCTTTCAGAAAGTCCTAATTACATTTTCTTGATAACATATTAAATGAATTGCTTGGAATCACACGCAGTTTCTCAGTCCGTGATTGATTTACAACCCAAATATAGTGCAGCCCGAATCCGCTCCCCGAGAGGGGCTGGGCCTTGTGAGCAGTGCCAGGCAGTAAGCATATGACTAACTCAGAACATAGAGGACCAAACGCAAGACTGAAAAATAAACAACTCTAAATTACCAGGACTATGGCCTGGGCTGCAGAACACTCTATGATTCAAGATGCTACTGCTGAGATGCTAATTCTGCCCACTTCCATGCCACCGAACCCGCCGTCCAGGAAAAAAACAGTTCTGATGCTATCAACTTATTGATTTTCCTACTTCAGAAATGTTACCAGCTGTTCAGTCTATTAAACAGCTCAGGCGGGAGTTTCAGATGGAGCTGTCCTGTCAGTCTTCACTGTGCCTGTGAAAGGAGGTGGGAGCTGGGGAGCCGTCAGAGAACAAGTCTGGTGTTGGAGACACAGGCTGGGCTCACCTGAGAGGAGGTGCAGAGAGCCTTGCGTGGAGGTCAAGGTACCAGGGCCACTGATACCTCAAATATGCACCACGAACTCCTCGCCCTATTGGCCACCTGCTAGTCTCCAGGAGAGGCATCCTGGATGCATCTCTTCTGCTGGCCCCTCCCCATCAGATGCCAAAGGGGAAGCTTCCTGGTCCACCTCTTTACTCTCTACTAACTTCTGTCCACCTGCACTCTCCCCACCCGTCTGAATAGACTTTTGTTCCATTTACTGTTGCTACCCTCCAACCCAACACCGCCTTAGAAGCCACATCTGATCGGGCCATTTCTCGGCTTTCAGTGACTCGGGCTCCCTATGGCTCCTAAGCTGAATCGGGGTGACCGTGCATGCCAGCTCGCCCAGCCCAGCCCCCTTTATGCCTGTTGTCCCAGCATAACCGCTAACAGCACCTGCTTTTACTGTCTCTAGCGTCCCTGTTGGGATAAATGTTACCAGCATCCTAGTTGAGTCTGACATCCTTACTGTGCTGACCCATTCATCTCCTCACCCCCCGTTCTCTGCTACAGGCCTCAGCCCTGCAGACACTCTGGCCCCTGCAAGTGCCTGGACGCTCTCTTCCCCCTCCTGACACAGGTGTTCTTCCCCATCTGAAATGCTCTGTACCTCCCCACACCCCTCTCCAGATGTTTGCCTGACTGGCAAGAAGCCTCCAGGGTGAACCTTTCTCAACCCCCCACACAGGACAGATTCCATTACATGTTTAACTCATCGATGGTGATCTTAGCACTCACCACACCTGAATAGGTACACTAATTGTCTATAGGTCCCCAACATCTATCTCATTCTTCCCTGGAGGATAGCTTTGGTGAATGCATAAATGCAGAAAACCCTACAGATGCTGCTTGTCCATGATCCTGGGTAGGTGATTATTTGTCAATTGGATGAATGAATGAATAGATGATTTTAGTGGGAGATGAGAAAATAAAATGAGCACCTATAAATGGATATAGTTTTATGAGGACACAACTTGTCACCCTCAGGAATGAGCTATGCAGATGTTTGTATATGAAGGGGCTCACCTAAGAAAAAGAAAACTTAAAGAGAAACAGGAAAGAAGAGGTGCATGGCTGAGGGAGTGGTGGTGGCAGGCAGATCATAGAGAAACAACAAAAACAAAACTGTTCTACAAAACTGTTTTTCTTTTTTTCTGGGTGAAGGTGATATCATTCGACCAGGTCTCAGAATAACTGTGGGAGCAGCGCCGAGCTATGGACATGTGAGGGCTGTTGCAGTCACATCTGAGCACCAAGAGAACAAGAAAGATACTGCTCATGGGATCCCCACATCTCCCACCCGGTTCTTAAGTCAGCCCCTTCCAAAGTCTAATTTTAGTTCAGAGGAGACTAGAAAGGTAGTTCATAAACTGAGAGGAGAGCTTCCATGTCACGTGATGCACAGTGAGCTGGAAGCCAGAAGTGTTGATGACCACACTGAGCACCATTCAGAGGGTCCCTGCCACCTAGAAGCTGGAAACCAGCCAGCAGGATCTAGGGGAGCGCTGCGCTAACCCAACTGAACCTTCTGCAAAGATGAAATGAATGGTCTGCGCGGTCCGGTGTGGCAGCTCCTGGCCATATGGAGCCATTGAGCACTTGACATATGGCCGGAGCAACTGATAAATGGAGTAGTGCATTCGATTTCATGTTCATTCATTTGAATAGTGGCTGCCATATTGAATAGTAGAGGTGAGGGGACAATAGTTGAGCAAGTGTGGAAAGAGATTGGAATTCCCCAGTTCTGCCAGGGTCCTCAGAATGGTAGGGCCGTTCTGGAAGAAAGACATTTTGGAGGCCAACTGAAGACAGAAGAGAAAGGAAAGACACACACAGGCTGTGCTTCAAGAAGACGAATTCAGCAGCCCTCACATGGAGATGAGGGTCGTGGGGGTGGAGAGACTGGAGGGAGGAGACAAGGAAGGGGACTTTCACTTGGCCATCATTCCTTGAACTCTATAAACCATCCCTGGTGTTGGAAATTCATTCAGCAGTAAAACGAGGGCCCCAGACAATCCTTGTGTCAGTGGATGGCTCTTAGGCAGGTCATTAGGTCAGAGAGCAGGGAGCCCTTGTGGCCACAGGCAGCACACATCAGAGGACTGGATGTCAGCTGAGAGCTGATGACCTCTTGAGAGAGGCCATGAGTTTTTGACACGGCTGTCAGAGACCATGTTGAGCCTGTTGGAAATTGCTTTGGCCCAACACGCAAGCTCAGGGGTGCAGACAAGGAGGCATTCCAGGTTTGTGATGCTGAGTTCAAGTTGGCCCCATGAAAGCCCACAGATTCAGAAGGCGTCTGTTCTTCTCTTGCTTTCCCTTGGACCTCCCAAGCCACCCATCTTTAAACCTCTGTCTTATCAATAAAGTGTCTAATAGTGGTCTAGGCCTTGTAACCTTGCTATGACCATTAAACAGAATGTGTGGCTTATTCCTAATGCAGAGTAGCTGCTACAGAATTCTGGGTGTTTGTATTCTCTCCATGATGTCTTCTCATGAGCTTTGTCATTTTCCATTATTTAAGCATTTTCTTGAAAGACATCACACGCCCTCATGCAGCACAGGTATAAAGACACGGTGCTTCCAGACTGTCAGCAAAGGTATCCTTTTCATCTCGGTCATGGTGGAGTTGTCAGAGGACAGGTAATTATTTCTTCTGCTGTGTGACAGTAGAAGTTGCTAAAAATAACAGGGAGGATATGAAATAAATCATGGATACCTAAGGTAATGATAGTGTTATCCATTATTAACGGTAGCAGTAATAATAATTAAGTAATAACAATAAGTAGCCAGCACAGAGAACAGGACATCTTTGTGTCCCTGCGCTCTGAGGGAAGGAAGCAGAGATTACGACATGTCCAATGCCTACATCAGTCAGACACTATCCCTTGCAGGTGGCATCCCACTCCAGCTTTCCCTAAGAACTGCCCTTCCGGGGATGACCCTTAAAGCATAGAGGGTCACCCCAGACATGGTAGAGAGGAGAGAGCTGAGGGAGGCAAGGACAAGCCATGCCAGGCTCCGGAAGCCGTGCTAAGGATTTGGGACTGAATTGGAAGAAAGGTATCATATGTACACTGAAGAATATTAATGAAGGGGATGGCTTGCTTGAACTGAGAAGGACATAGAGGGAAGGTTCTGGAATCAAGCATCAAGGAAGACTATGTCTTTTGTGTTTGTAGAAATTGCAATCTCACCCTAACCAGTTTGGCTCAGTGGATAGAGCGTCGGCCTGCGGACTCAGGGGTCCCAGGTTCAATTCCAGTCAAGGGCATGTAACTTGGTTGTGGGCATATACCCAGTGGGGAGTGTGCAGGAGGCAGCTGATCGATGTTTCTCTCTCATTGATGTTTCTAAGTCTCTATCCCTCTCCCTTCCTCTCTGCAAAGAATAAATAAAATATATCTTTTAAAAAAATTGAAATCTCTTGTACAGTCCACTTGTAGTCTCAAGCCATCCACATTCCACCCCTTGAGTTGGGAAAAGAATAAAGGTGGGAGAATGGTGGGAAGGTACTGGAATCACCTACATTAAGGGCAGGAGAGGGCCTGAGGACTATGTCGAGGTGGTAATGAGGAAGGGTGGACACAGGAAGAAGACATTTTGGAGAAAGACATGGCAATGCATCATTATGCTCTCTACATTTGTCAATTGTGTACTAAAATAAATAAAGAAGAACAGATTCCAGTAATATATATTTGCACTCAAAAAGAAAACCCTGGGTTTAGCAGTTGTAACTCTTCCCTTCCAACTTACCAACTCTGTCGTGTAGTTCCAGCCAAGTTTTTTGGGGGGCGGACACCTTGGTGATGGCAACTCTGCCCTCTGTGAGTGATAATGACTCTAGAGATCACTCCCCCTGCCACATGAATTACTTGCTATCTCAGCAACTCAAAATATCCCTTCTCTTTGGTTTGAACTTGGAAATTTAATTCTGACATCCAGGAATACCTGTATGGTATGAACCTCTCATCCCACGCTCAAGGTGTCTTCATTCCATCAGCCACCCTGCAGGGTAGCCATCCCAATCTTGCCCCACTCCCTTGAACTCCACCTTCTGTGAGCTGTTAGTATGCATAAGAAAGTTCTCCACCATCCATTTCTCAATTAGAGTCTTACTTGAATTCAACCATTTCTCAAAGACCATATTGGTCTGTAATGTTTTGGCCTTTAAAATTTTAAAGATTATATAGAAAGCTATAAACTGCCTCATGTTTATGTATGCTCATCGGCAAAATTTATGTACAATTTTATGAGATTTCAAGACCCTTGAAACACAACCATACATCCTTCACCAAGTCAGGGCACCTCATTTTCCAACTTCCTGGCCAATGCTCTCTTATTGGAATCCATCGTGCCACACATGTTGGTATTACAGCCCCAATTAAACATTAACCTCCCTGAGAACTATGAGGTGTCTTTTGCTACTTGGATCCTGGCTGAGCTACTGGTAGAAACGAAAGTGCCCTAGACCCGAGATGGAGTCCTAGGCCCATCAAATATCATAAGCACAATGAGGAAACACATTCTCAGCCAAGTGAGCAGCCGTGCCTAATACACAAGGTGGCTTGGAGAACACCTGGGATTGTCTACTGACACATCCAGCCATGTGTGTGGCACATGGTAGAAAGTCCTTCAATGTTAGTTTCATTCACTTCAGGGGGAGAAAAACCTTTTCAAATGATGTAGGTCTTTAAAATTCTGTCGATGCCTCTGTAACAAACACAGCAATAAATAGAAGAGGAATGAATGTTATTAATAGCATCACCCCTGGGGTTTGCAGCTCACTTAAAATGGTTAGCACTAATTTGTAAAATAAGATCTGAGGCCACCGGTATGAAAGAAGATAAAGCTAACATGCAGATGTATTTGACTTAAATATATCCTCCTGGAATAGTTCACACCTTATGCTAACTTTCTCCAAAAAAGTTTGTCTAAATAAGTTAGGGAATCTTTAGTTGCAAGTAACAGAACACTTTACCAGAACTGGTTGAACAGAAAAAAAATCCTTATTGGCCAAGTAACCCTGTTGGTTTAAGCCATCCAGTTTGTGGTAATTTGTTATAGCAACCCTAGGTAACCTGAGTTACAAATCCCATGAGGCTTTATCCCGGGCCTCAATGAATGGTGTGAGCAATATCCTACTTCTTGATTCTATCTCTCTCTTTCTTCCTTTCTCTCTCTTTTCCCATCCCTCCATCTCTAGTCTCTGCCTCCTGTTTGCTCTTCTGCAGGGTCTCTCCTATAGTTCCAGTGCAGCTGAGCAGTCTCCCAGGTCCCATGCTTTCCTCTGCATTCCCATTGAAAACAAAAAAATCTGCTTCCCATAAAGATCAATGAAATCAAGTCTCATTGGCACTGTTGGTCTGAGCAAGGTCATGTGATCTTATCTGGGTGGACTAATCCCTTTGGCTACAGGACGGGACACACTGGATGTCTTGAGTCCAGTAGCCACCGTTGGAACTGAAGGTAGAGTTGATGTTGGCCACACCATGTGGCTAAGAAAAATGTGGCAACCTTAGGCTGGGGATAAGGGGACGTAGTAGGTGGAAGGGTGAAATAAGGGCCTTTGGAAGTGTATTTAAGGTAAAGATCTTGAATGAAATCTTCTTGGATGAGGATGGGCACTAAATCCAATGACAAGTTGTCCTATATGAGATAGAAAAATACAAGACACAGACCCACAGAAGAAAAACACCATGTGAATATGGAGGCAGAAACTGGAGGGATGCTGCCACAAGCCAAGGAAAACAGAGCCACCAAAGCTGGAACAGGTGAGGGAGGAGTCTCCCCTGGAGCCTTGGGAGGGGGTGCGTCTCTGTGGACACTTAGATTCCCAATGCCTGGCCTCCAGGTCTGTCTGACAATAAATATCTGTTGATTTAAGCCACCAAGTTTGTGGTAATTTGTTACAGCAACCCTGGGACACTAATGTGGGCTTAGGGGTTGAACAGAGGCAAGCAACGCTGGAGAAATATTCAGGAACAACCCACTAACAAGACCAGTTCATAAATGCTAGGAGCTGAGAACCAACTAAAAAACAAAGTGCTCACCACGCTGGCACTGAGTTCCTACATTGTGCCAATCACCATAACAGATCCTTACAATGGAGTAACAAACAGAACAAGGGCCCTCTCCTCTAAGGTCCCAGCATCTAATGGTTAGATGAGCAAACAAAGGAGCAGATATCCCAATACAAGGTGGGCAGCGCTGCAGGAGCAGTACCCAGGTCCCAGCACGGACAGAGAGAAGGCTCTCCTAATCCAGCCTATAAGGGACAGGGGCAGCTGGACTGAAGGACCAACAGCAGTGAAAGCTGTGTTCAGAAGGTATGTCTTGATTTGTGTCTGATAAACCAAGAAAGAGTTAATCTTCAAATAATGAAGAAAGGGGTTTGTCTCTGGTCCTCCATTCCCTAGAGACCTTCCAGTCTCCCAAAGAGAAACATGGCAAATCTTTGGGTCTCTCTAGGGTACCATTCATCCCTCTCTTCTCCGCTCCTTCAGCAAGCACAGCCCAGGCTCCTCCTGGGGACACCCTCTGTCCCTGGAGCTTCTCCCACTTGGAGGTAAACATTCTCCTGGCATCTCTTCCCCTTTCCTTGTATTTTCTGCTCCCCGCCATGCCCTAGTCTCCTTTTCCCCTTTGTTCTGACAGCCAGATCTGTCAAGGCTGGTTGCCTCCATTTGCCTAGGACACATCTTCTGCATATAGATTGATGAGTTTAATCAGCGAATCAGGAGGAAGCCTTGGGCATCAATCACTGTCAACGTGCCTTCTTTCTAATTTCTGATTTGCTGTTTCCAGTTATGAAGGCAATAACACAGTTTCTCTTAAAGGTGAAGCCAAAAGTTTTGAATTTGCACATGGTAAGAAAGTTCTATAACCTCTTTCAATTTAATCCGAGAGAGAGAGAGAGAGAGAGAGAGAGGATGGCTGGCCTCCTCTGCAAGGGCTGTCATGCTCTCGGTCACATTACTCAAGATCCATGCTGAGGAACATGTTAACAGCCCATTGAGAACTTGAAGGAGCATGTTTCCTATCTCTTCCCTTCCCCAACTCACATCCTCTTACCTTCCATTCTGTTTTAGGAAGCATCCTGACAGGACAGGACATAGGAGAGCCTTGTGATTATTTTTTTTTTTCTGTTGGGATAAAAGCCTGCATTTCCCATGAAGAAAACACTCAAATCCTTTGGAAAATCAAATCAGCCTGCTGCTCTGTCTCAAATGCTTCCATGGTTTCCACTTTACTGAGGATAAAGGACAAAGTAACTAACCACAGCCTACAAGGCCCTGCTTGGAGATATCCCTGCCTATCTTACCTCAACTCACCCCCATTCTCCAGAGTATCTGCATCTCCTACAGGCTTGGAGTGTCCATGGAGACAAGAAACACAAATGCTCTTGCTCACTGCTATGAGCCTAGCACACTGCCTGCAACACAGTAGATTATGTTTTCTAGTAATACCATTGTCTGCAGGTAACAAATAGCAGTTTGTGCCAAGTGGAATTTACTCTTTCTTTACCAGGACATTTGAAGGTAGGCTGTGCCAAGACTAGCTTGTCAGCTCAGTTAGATCACCAGGAACCCACTATATCTCACCCCTCCATCTTTTCAATGCTTAGAATATGGTTTTTCATGCCTAGACTTTATGCCACATGGTTCCAAGATGGCTGCCATGGCTCTCATCATCATATCTTCACATGAACACAGTCAAAGATGGACAGCAAGGAGTGACCAGGATGGGCAAGGCCCCTCCTCATAAGCCCCTCTACTTACCAGGGCAGAACCCTCCTTCCCAGAGGCCCTCTATAGATTTTTCTTTGTGTCTCATTATCTATAATTGGATAACTGGCCACTCCTAGCTGCAAGGGAGGCTGCAGATAAGCCAGGTAACAGGGTCTGGGAAATAAGTGTAAGGTAGCCAATCACCAGTGTTTGATACATGGTGCTCAGGAAGTATGGGTAGGCAAAGCTTACAAAGTTTGGAAATACTAGCATTGAACACAATCTATTGAGTCACTTCATTGTCAATGTTGAGTCCAATTTCTTAACCTTTTTCCCCCCATCTGAAGCTCAAAAAGGTGCAAAGACACATAACTACTGAAGTGCTGAAATCTGACCCAGGTCTGCCTGCTGTCAGGATCTAAGCCATCTCTACTCTCATAAACGCAGCATTCCTATAAAAGATCTTAACCATCCAAGTCTGAGATCTTGCCCCGGCTGACACTTACCATGGTGAGACCTTCCCAGAGCATCCAAACTCTGTGGAAGCCAATGGCAACCTGTGAGGCAGCACCACCAAACCTGCAACTGCTCAGAGTTTTAGCTCAGAGCTGCTTCTCTTGTTAATATCCATCAGTTATATTTCTGGTACCGAAGACTTAGTAAATGCAACTCGCTGTGGTTGGCCATGCAATTTATGTTTTTAATTTTGTAAACAGTGCCTTGTTGCTATGGTCAAAGGAGGGGTTTGGGTTGATACATAAGCAAATATAGCCTTCTGGTTGCGTCATGCCAGAGTTGCAAAATATGGCTTTGTTCAGCAAATGCCAGTGCTGACAGCTGCATCGCCATGGCCGTTGAATTATATCCCCTCACATAAAGGGAGAGATAAAAGGCCTCCATAATGTGTGGCATATGACACACATACATGCATGTACACACACAGGAGGCACAAACGGAGCCCCCCGATGAGCTCAGAGCGGCACGTTCCAGCACAAACACACTCCCGCCCAGAACTTGGCTTTGTCATCCAGTTGTGTGGAATCCCCTTCATTTTCTTCTTTTTTTGTGCTAGTGACAAGATCTAGGCTAATGTCAATGTGAGTGCTGCCTTCCAAGCCAAAGATAGAAGGAGTACAATAAAGAAATAAACTAGCCCGTCCAGCTTGGCTCAGTGGTTGAATATCAAGCTATGAATCTGGAGGTCATGGTTCGATTTCCAGTCAAGGCACATGCCTAGGCTGTGGGCTCAATTCCCAGTGTAGGGCGTGCAGGAGGCAGCCAATCAAGGATTCTCTATAATCATTGATGTTTCTATCTCCCTCTCCCTCTCCCTTCCTATCTGAAATCAATAGAAAAAAGAAAGAAAGAAAGAAAGAAAGAAAGAAAGAAAGAAAGAAAGAAAGAAAGAAAGAAAGAAAGAAAGAAAGAAACTACCATAACAATAGTCATCAAACAACATTGTCCTACAAGTCTCTGGCCCACATTGCATTGTGCATTTTCAATCCTGGAACGTGAGGGCTCAGCACACTGTTGCCAGGGCAGAGGTGCAGGGAACCAAGGTGCTGGGCTCGGGAAGGAACTAGCTCACCGTGATGGTGAGAGATTGACTGCAACATAGGCACATTTCCTCCCCACCTCGATAGTCTGTGTGCGTGGCTGTGACTCTCCCATTGTGGGTGGGATTGTCTGCCTCCCTCTTAGACTCGGGCGTCAGAACTTGTTTGTGACTTGTTTGGGGCGATGGGGTGTTAGAAAATTAGAAGCAGACTTTCTAAAAGCCTTTGCCCACTTCCACTTCCTCTCTGCCTCCTCTATAATCGCCCTGCGAGCATGGCCAGGCCAGCCTGCGTGGGCGGAGATGGAACCGGGCAGAGCCAGGATGCCCCAGTTGTCCTGGCTGAGGCCAGGCTACACCAGCTGACAGCTGGCTGACCCCAACCTGCAGCTGACGGTCGATGCTTGAGTGAGCCCAGCTGAGACCCAAAGAGCCACCCAGCTGCCCTATAGAATTGAGAACAATAAGTGTCATTTCAATCCACTGAGTTTGGGGGTAATTGGTGGCAATCAATGAATGATAAACATAGCTGGTTATAGATCTAGACCTAATAACCCAAACTCCTGATTTCAAAGGAGTGATTTTCCCCCAAATATTTCAGTTTTAAAGAAGGAGAAACTGGGGTGCAGTGAAATTGAGTCATTTACAGCAACACAGGTAGAGAAGAATACTGTTATTCCTTGTAAAGACAGGTTTAATAATTGAGTTTCAAGAATACATTATAAGAATAGCACCCCCCTTTCAGACACCAGCCCTCCCTGTGGCATCTAGGCTCAGGAAAAGGTTAATACATGAATCTCTGAGTGAATGGCAGTGTGATTTTTGCCCCCAGATTCTCTGCCCCACAAGGATAGCTCCCCCATTCCAGGATGGCCCCTCCTCCCAGGCTCACTTTTCACACCCTCACTGCCCTCTCTCTAAGGCAGCAAGGGGTCTTCAACCCTCCCCCCTCACTCCTAACAGTCAGCCAGGCTCGCTGCCATCCTTCACATCCTTCACATCACATCCTTCTGCAGAATCTGAGTTGATACCCTCATCACTCCAATTGGGACTCAACATGAAAGGGCACTTGTCAGGCCCACTGGTATGGAGATGACACAGCACAGCCCTGATGCCCCTCGGGGATGCAGCCCATGGTCAAGGCTGTGGCAGCTCAGTCCTGCCTCACTTCTCAGGCCCACCACCTTCTTTCAGCTCCCTTCTCCACCTTGTGCATCAGGAAAGGCCATGTTTAACTCCTAGACATGACGCCAATGCCAGGCTTTGGTGCCCGGTCTTCTCCGCCCAAGGTCTTCCCACTTTCATCTGTCCACACCCAACCCACATTTCAGTGTCTACTTGCAAAATAGTAACGGATCCAGGAATGGTATATTTGCTCAGAAAGCGATGCCCTTCTGCTCCCAGGATTCCCCCTCAAAGTGCCCCTGGGACACCAGCACAGGATCAGTGCCCTGGCACAGGCGTCATCTATTGCTGTGATTCTTGTACTTGAGGGAACCAAGATTCATAGACCTTGTCTCCGGCCCACGGCTTGACCTGGCATTGAGTAGAGAAAGAAAGTGAACCTTGATCAGTTGACATCCTAAGTCAGGGTCCTTCACCCTACACCTCCGAGGATGTTTGTGATAACTGGGCACCAGGCCACCTCTAGGGCTTGGAATGACAACGGTCTTTACTGTAGTGAAGTGATACCTTCCCTGTGGGGCACATGGTGAGAGATGGCGCCTCTGCAGCCCAGCCAGGTCTCTCCTGCTGTGCTGAACCTTGGCCAGCCGCCCCCTCCCTGACTCCAAAACCATCTTTAGTCTCAGAAACGGAAACCAAAGCCTAACACAAAGAAACAAGAGACCGTCATCATCACTCATTTGAAAGTCTTTTCAAGTTGTAGAGCAGGGGTCCTCAAACTTTTTAAACAGGGGGCCAGTTCACTGTCCCTCAGACTATTGGAGGGCCGGACTATAGTCTTAAAAAAAAAAAACTATGAACAAATTCCTATGCACACAGCGGCGGCAAAAACACCTGGCGGGCTGGATAAATGTTTTCGGCGGGCCGCATGTGGCCCGCGGACAGTAGTTTGAGGACCCCTGTTGTAGAGTGTGACCATCCAGTTCACACTCTACCACCCCTCTCTCACAGATCTAGCCACCTCTTGTTTCGTTTCCCTGCATCCGCATACTCAGCTGCATTTCCACACATTTCCAAGCAGCCTCAACCACAGGGCGCCTGGCCAGCCAAGGGCGTTCCAGCCTGGCAAGGGCATAGGTGTCCGGGCTCCTAGGCTTATGCTGCCATCTGAGGAAATATATATTGAGAATATTAATGTGCGGAGGAATTACCCCACCGGTGGCAGTGACTTCTAAGGAGCAATTCCATTTCAGTGTTGGAAAAACATTTTTGAGAATTCTGAAGATAAGGAACGGCAACACATGCTTTCTTTGAGTTCCATATGGCGGAAGCACGTCCCGCAGGGCATGCGGCGATCACTGTCCAGACTCCAGGCTTCCCCTCGCTCGCATGCAAAGCATCTGCCCTCCCAGGCAACGTCCTTTCATCTTGTTCTCTGGCTTCCCACGCACCCAAGTGCAGAGATGGGATTATATACTGAGTTTAAGTCGGGAGCAGATTTCAAGGCTAGGTTAGGAAACAAGTTCTTGAACCCCAAACACAATAGGAACCCCTTGTAGCTACATTATGTTCATTTCCCTTATTTAATTATAAACAACCTTAAGGAAAAATATGATTATTTCCATTTATCCATGCAGGAACTGGGTCTTGGGGGTTTAAGTGAATTGTCTGCTACAGCGTGGCTTGTTGGCAGAGTGGTCGGTTGGGACTCAAACCCAGGACAAAACCACTCTAAAGACCATGTTGTTTCGACTCCAGAGAATTAACTCTAGCAAATGCCTTAAAATAACAATTACTTAAAGGGGTCTGGGCCTGTATTCATCCACATTTTACAGGGAAATAGAATAAATGGAACACACACACACACACATTTATTTACTTCAAGGAATTGGCTCATGCAGTGAGGGAGGCTGGCGAGTCTGAAATCCATAGGACATGCTGCAAGGCTGGAAACTCAGCCATTATTATTCTCCAGGAAACCTTACTTTTTATTCTTAAGGTGTTTAACCGATTAGATGAGGCCCACCATTATCAAGGGCACTCTTACTTAGCGTCAATGGACTGTACACGTTAACCACGTCTGCACAGTACCTCCACAGAAACACCTCGATTGGTGTTTGAATCGATGACTCAGTGCTGCAGCCCAACCAAGTTGACACATGAGACTAACCATCAAGGGCCCAAACACCAGACCCCAAATACCTGAACCTCATAATAAATCCCTGCCAATTATGAGAAGCCCAGGGAGACCTCTATCCTGTCTGTCTCACTCTACTGAAAACATGAAAATGAGTCCCAAATGGCATTATTCATACATTTGAACATGTTAATAAAGACTTGTTCATCTACCTAGAACCCTAGCATTGGTTTTGATTTAAAAAGGATGGCCAGAGAATACAAAATTAAAAGATATTCTCAGTGAAAGATAAGAAAACGAACTTAAATGAAACTTGATTGTGTATATTTTTTTTAGTTGCATACTATGATAATATGGTCAGTAATTAGTATCTGTCATTTACTTTCTTTTAAAATTTTTGGAGATTCCCTTTATCGCCTATTGCACATTCAAATAACATTACATATTAAAACAGTGATAAAAAAAAGTTGTACTTTAATCTATTAAATATATGTATTCATTTGTATCTATATGTGTTTCTGTGTGTCTATACACACATAAGCCTACATTATATATCTGTGTTTGATGCTTCATCTTATGTTAATCAAATCTTCTATATTCATATTTATTTCTAAAAAGTATTGACAATTCTGGAAAGCATTGACATCTCCTACCAGGATTACGTGTTTGTCAATTTCCCCTTATAACCCTGACAGTATCAGTTTATATTTTTTGAATCTATACAATTAGCTGCATAAGAGTTTATGTCTTCTTGGCATGGTGTGTATTTTACTTCTAAGAAATATCCTACTGTATTGCTTAAACTACATTTCATCTTGAATTTTTTAGCCAAAATGGTATTACTGTCAAATACATTTTATTTTTATCAGGCATACACTCTCCTACACTTTTCTCTTTACATGTCTTGTGCTCTTTTGTTTTAATTGTCTTTTTTTAATTTTTAAAAATTGATTTCAGAGAGGAAGGGAGAGGGAGAGAGAGATAGAAAAATCAACAATGGGAGAGAATCATTGATTCATAGCTTCTTGCATGCCCCATATTGGGGACCAAGCCCACAACCTGGGCAGATGCCTCTGACTGGGAATCAGATCTTGACTTCCTTCCTGGTTCATAGGTCGACACTCAACCACTGAGTCATGCCAGCTGGGCTGTTTTAATTGTCCAAGTTCCAACTGTAAGTAAAATCTTCTTCTTGTATTTCCTTTCTCATTTTAACTCAGTTCTTGTCTCTCTCTTTATGAAGATAAATTGAATTTATTCAGTTATTGTCATTACTGACAGATTTCAACTGATTGCTGTAACTCTATATTTTCTTACTACTACATTTTGTTGCTTCTTTTTGCTTCATTTCTTGTATTTTATGAGTTTTTTATACATGTAAATTTTCACACTCCTATCCAAATAATTGTAATGTACATAGGCTTGTGCACATGTGAGTACACACACACACACACACACACACACACGTGTGTATTTGCCTATGTTTTGTGTGCATATCTGGCCTAGTTCAATAAATCATTCACAGGAGAATGAGACATAAACCCTAACGTATACTGTTGCCAGTAGGACTGAGTTCCAGGAATGGACTTAAGGATCGGTGAGCTGCGTGGAATTTATGGAAGATTATTTGCATTAATGACCCAAATTCTTTACTCTCCCTGAATCCATGCCCTTTACAATATGACTTTGGAGCTCCCCACAGCAGCAGCTCAGGTATCTTTTGGCCTCCGGATTTGTTCCGGAGGATACCAGCACGTATGATAGGAACAGCGATCTGACAAAGTGCTTATACATTTAGGCTTAATTTTGCTCCTCAGCCTTTATCATGAGAACACATCCAACCTCCTCTGCTAGAAAATGAAACACTGGAGCAGAATTGTGCCATTTGTCTCCGGTTAGTCCATCCATGGGGAGCCAAGAGCAAGGCACACCCAGCAATTGACAGAGCCCAGCCAAGATTAGAATAGCTATTAATACAATAACTAGAAAAACCTGTACATCGTGAATGAAGTAAATGTTTTTTTATAGCGAACTGCTACGTTTTGGAGTGTTTTCCTACAAAGCATCTCTGTGGCAATTGAAAGCTGATATGGCATGTGTGAGAGAAAGTGAATTTGTCATGAGCCTGCAAAGGATCGAGGTCTCTAAGGATTTCCCAAGAGCCATTCCAAATACTAAAAATGAACTTAGATAATGATATCATGGTTTCTTGAGATCAATGGTAAAGGAAAAGCTAGGCTCCTTTAAATAAAAAAAAAAGGATAGAAATATTTTGAAATCCCCACAATGCCCTGCCTGGCTAATTTTTATAACCCAATATTTTCATGAAGGGTTGTATAAGGTAGATATTATACTTTACCTTGAAATCTCATGTATTCTTGACATTTTTAACTCATTAAACAGCATGGTTTTAGAAGTGAGAGTTCTGATTAACTGCAGGCGTTCATTGAAAATGTCATAACTTGGGAGTAAATTCAGGATTCCTACCATCTACCAATGGCATCCTTGACTCATGGAGACGAAAGGAATCTCAGATAATGAATTGCATCTGCATCAATTCACTCGATGAACACTGAGAACCTACAAAGTGTTGACAGTTCTACCAACGATGAGTTTTACCTTGATGTAACCTGTACCTTCTCTATCTACCTGCTGCTTCTGCTGAGCCCAGAGTGAGGTGATTCAGGGACATCTGTGGCTGGATCTTCCCTCTGCTCCTGTCCAGGCTTCTCCCAGGATTCATCAGCTACCTTCTTGCATTTATAAGTGCTTCCACCTAATCCATGAAGTCCTGCCCTACTATGTCCCAGATCAATGCTGAGTTTCCTTCAAAACAGCTTCTGTGTGACTTCTTGCTAGTCTCTTTCTGCTCTGGACTGTATCTCTACCTCATATATATTTATAGGATGCAAATATCACACCAGCAAAACTCATTGATTTACATGTATTCATCTACCACTATTCTCTTCTTAGAAAAGAAGACTTTAAACAGTTGCCTTAAACACACAACAAAAAGTAGGTGCTTAATAAATCTTTGTGAAAATAAACACATTCCCTTCGGTGTAGAGCTGTGAGACATAGAAACATGAAGACATGTGTCTTCCCTACAGTTTAACTTGTTTTCTGTTCTCTGAACAACAGGAAGGAGTAAAATCTGAAGAGCCAATATCCCTTTCTCTGGATCCCAATCTAACCCCACCTGACATGAGCCATACACACAGAGGCACCTACAGAAACAAAACATCGGGAGAGTATGTGTGGATGTACCCCACATGTGTCCTAAATTCCAAAATGCAACACATATCCTAATATATAAAAAACCAAGGGCTGTCAAAACCAAAACAACCGGACAGACGACCGAACAGCAGGCTGCATGGGGTGACAAGGCCAGCAAGGGGGTTAGTGAGGGATGACCAAACAACTGAAAAGCAGGCTGTGTGGGGTGACCAGGCCCGCAGTGGGAGCAGTTGGAGACGACCAGGCCAGTTGGGGGGGGGGGGGAATTTGGGGCAACTAGGCTGGCAGGGGGGGGCATTAAGGGGCAACCAGGCTGGTTGGGGGCAGTAAGGGGTCACCAGGCCAGCGAGGGGGAGGGGTGACCAGGCCAGCAGGGGGGGGGCAGTAAGGGGTGACTAGGCTGGCAGGGGTGGCAGTTAGGAGTGACCAGGCAAGCAGAGGGTGTCAGTTGGGGTGACCATGCCAGCAGGGGGGGAAGTAAAGGGAGACCAGGCTGGCAGGGTGGGCAGCTGGGGATAACCAGGCTGGCAGTGGGGTGGCAATTGGGGGTGACCAGGCCAGCAGGGGGTGGGGGAAGTTAGAGGCAACCAGGATGGCAGGGGGGCAGTTAGGGGTGATCAGGCCAGCAGGCAGAGGCAGTTAGGAGTGATCAGGCTGGCAGGGGGGGAAGTTAGGGGTGATCAGGCAGGCAAGCAGGTGAGCAGTTAGGAGCCAGTGGTCTCAGATTGTGAGAGGGATGTCTGACTTCCGGTTTAGGCCTGATCCCAGGGATTGGGACTAAACCAGCAGTTGGACATCCCCCGACGTGTCCCGGATTGTAGAGGGTGCAGGCTGGGCTGAGGGGACCCCCTCCCTGCACGAATTTTGTGCACCAGGCCTCTAGTGTGTATATACATATTAGAGGCCTGATGCACAAAATTCATGCAAGGGGCTGGGCCCCTGCCCACCATGGTGACCACCTCGGCCCTCGTAGCCCCAGCTTCATCCGGAATGTTGTCCAGAAGGATGTCTAGAAGGACATTTGGTCTAATTAGCATATTATGTTTTTATTATTATAGATGACCCAATGTGTATGTCATAACTTGAATTATATGTACACATTATATGTTACTATTACAGAGTGAATAATTTAGAATTTTCAAATTTATTATAAAAGGAAGGACAATGATTGTAGAATAAAATAATAGAATGTTGTTCTGGAAGAAATTCAGCAGGAGTCCCTCAGTGTCCCAGAGCTAAGAGAAAGAACCATGGTGCTTCAGCACCAGGGACAGTGGTACATTCCCTCTGGTCCAACTAAGACTGGGGCACGGACAGCTCCGAGTTGAATTGACTACCATAGTGGAGCATAGATAGCTGAAAAGAGAGGCAGCCTCCACTCCAGGCCCTAGGACTTCCATGTCAGAGGCTGTACACCTGTGACCCAAGGGACCTGAGTCTACAGCAGATGCCCCGGTATGTGTGCAGTTGTATTTAAGTGACAAGGAGAACCCTGTCTTACCACACGGCCAGCGTTGTATGGCGAGGATCGGTTAGCTAGAAGACCGGCACTTAAACTTTAAAGTGAGCAGTGAATTTCAAATAATATCAATGCAATGAGTGAAGTGTTGATCATATGTCTGTGGGAAAAGCTGACTCAGTGAACAATGAAGTCATAATGGGACCAAGAGACAGCTTGGAAGACGGAGAGAGAAGCTGGGCTTAGGGCTGGGTGAAGTGAACAGGTACGAGGACTGGAGCTCTATGCCAATACATGGCAGGGTGGCATGTGGGGGTGCCCCTGCCCATGCCCATGCACGGAACACGTCGCATGCCATGTGGCCTCACATCAAGAGATTGGAAGGAGTGGTTACTACGAAGGCAAATGAGTCTCTCCTCCTGGCGTGTCTGTTCCTTCACCTTAACTTGGCCTAACTCCTTAAATTCTACTCCATGCTTATTCTCACATCCTAGGATGGGTTTGCCCCCTTCAACCTCATCATCCCTCCTACCTTCTCAATGAACAATTTGTTCATGTATTTACTCAACAAGTATTTAAGTAGTGCCACATATATGCCACAATCTTCTAGTCCTTTAAAAACCCTTCAGGCCACTAGATTTGCCTTGTTCATTGTTTATTCATTCATCTAGACAATCAGTTATCCAAGGAGCACTTGTGTGAGGTGCTATCCCAGATAGGAGGTTGCAAAGATGAGGAAGACGCAAGCTCTGTCATCTGGGAGCCGTTGGTCCAGGGGACGAGACAGGTTTGGAGAAGCCAACAGCATGGTAGTCACCTGACAGAGAAAGGACGATGCTGTGTGAACAGGTGTGTGTGGGGGGGGGAGAGACACTGCCACCCTAGAGAATTCTGGAATACGTTTCAACCTCAAACACACATTGGGCATTTCACATGTGCTCAACAGTACGCGAGGCACTTTCATTCTTTATTTTATTTATTTTTTTAATCCTCACCTGAAGATATTTTTTCCATTGATTTTTTTTTTAAAGAGAGAGTGGAAGACAGAGGGA
This sequence comes from Myotis yumanensis, assembly GCF_028538775.1. Lineage (NCBI taxonomy): Eukaryota > Metazoa > Chordata > Mammalia > Chiroptera > Vespertilionidae > Myotis > Myotis yumanensis. The sequence goes on from NW_027223752.1 coordinate 12,444,672, forward strand.
AAGACAGGGAGAAACATCGATGTGAGAGTAACACATCGTTGGATTGCCTCCTGCACGAGCCCCGACCAGGGCCCGAGCCAGGGAGGAGCCTGCAACCAAGGTACATGCCCTTGACTGGAATCGAACCCGGGATCCTTTGGTCCACAGAACGACACTCTATCCACTGAGCCAAACCAGCTAGGGCCACTTTCATTCTTTAATGTTCAGAGCAACCCTGTGAGATGGAGAAAAGGGGAAACTGAGGCTCACAATGGTTCCCTTTTGCTCCCAGTCACAGAGGCTGCAATGGCGGGGCCGGGACTCAGCCTCAACTGGGCCTTTTGAGTCAGCCCTTTCCAAGTCAGCCTGGCCCCCTTCCAGAAGGCTCAGAGGAGCTGCTTTTGAAAAGAGCCAGGAGAACAAGCGGGACTTTGTCGTGCTGCCACCTGTGAAGTGGCGGGGCTGCTGAGGGCACCCAGCCAGGTGAGGGCAGAAGGACTCTCGCCGGGTGATGGGCAGCCCCCAGCTGCCACCCGTGAGGGATGCCTCCCCTTTTCTGTGCTGAGGACCCACGAGCCCCGGGGCAGTTTCCGTGGCAGCATGAACCCCCCTGATGCCCTGCCCTGTCTTTACCCGTCTCATTCTTCTTCATAATTGGACCGGCTGCCGTTCGCTGCTTACCTGATTAGGGGTTCACTGGCCCAGCAGAAATGGGATCTAAGAGGATTAAAAAGTGAAAAAAAAAAAGATAATATAAATTGAAAACAGCAGCTTCTCCAGCCGAGCTTTGGATTAGAAGTTGAGAATGCGAATCAGAAAATTAAAAAATGTGAAGGACGAGGTCTAAATGCGATGCGGACGAGTCCCTTTGTCGCTGGGCGCCCTTGCATGCTCTTGTGCTGTGTGTGTCTGTTCCCCGGGGGAAGGACCCTCGCCTTCGCCTGGCTCCCAGGGGCCTCCCAAGACCGAGGTGCAGCCTCGCTTGCTGATCTCACCCCACACACCCTCCCTCTCTGCTCCCTCTTCCCTGTGCAGATGCCCTCAGTCCTCACCCTCGGCCTTTGCTCCCACAGGAGTCGTCCCCAGGCCACAGCCCTGCTGTCCTCACTGCCCACATCCTCCCCGTCCTCTGGCTGAGAGGCAGCCTCCTTCCAGCGCCTTCCACCATCGCCCCCCGAAGTCGCCTCCCCTCCCTGAAGCCTGTTGCACTCGCTCCATCTTGTCAATTACTTGGCGCCTTTCTGCCTCCAGATAGCGTCACTGATGCCTTATCTCCATGGTGGACTGTGAACACACCGTCCTCTGTGAAAATGACATGCTTTTGTTTGCAAAAGGCTCTTTGGTAGGAATGAGTGAGCCAATGAGCCACAGCATCAATGCCACGTGCACCACCCAGGCACTCCAGCCTCTGAGAGCAAGGCTGAAATGCAGCATCCTCCAGGGAGTAGCCCCCTTTCACCACCCCACCCGTGCCCACCTGCTCCCCAGCCCCCCTCCCCTGCCTCTCCCAGACCCCAGGGAGCGTGCCACCACGCCCACAACCTGATTTGGCTCCTACTGAACGCTGCCTAAAATCACATTCCCAGCACTTCCCCTCCTCTGTCCATGGGAAATCCTACACATTCTTCAAGGCCCTGTTTGCCACACCCTCCCCCCCCCCCCCCCCCGAAGTCTTCCCTGGCATCTCTGTGGCTGGCTATCCCTTTATCTGTGCTCCTTGTCCTCATGTTCCTTTTAGGACTTGAAGACCATCTCAGGGTGTGTGCTGCTTTGCTTTCTGTGTGTCTGTGTGGCTTGCATCCCACATCTCTGCTGGGGATACTCACAGTGGGTTCCTCTAGGACGGAGGTCTGTGACTTTTCCCCATGGTGGTGGCGAACATTGCTGAGCTCTCCCTGTGTGAGGGCCTGTGCTCACAGGGATGGTGTCATAGACTCAGCACAGCACGAATCCTCTGGTGGCCTGGTACACAGGCCCAGAAATGCTCGCCCAGGCCCGGGAGGCCCAGCCTGTGCTAGGGAGCCCTGCGGGCACTGCCAGCCTGCGAGGCTTTCACCAGCTCAGAGCTGAGAATGCCCTCGCTGTCCCGCACATGTTTGCAGAAGAGCAGGCAGAAAAGACTAGCTGAGCTATTCTCAGCATTCACAGCTGGCCAAGTGCCTTAACGTAGCCTCTCACCAAGAAATGTCCTGTTCTCTCTCTCACCTCAGAGATGAGCAAACCAAGGCTGAAAGGATGCAAATTAGTTTGTCCAGAGTCACGTGCTGATGGGGATGGAGACCACCCCCAAGCCCTGCTCTTCCAGATTCAAGAACCGAGATTCTTAGCCTCCGTTAACCCAGCTGGGTTGCAGGTTATGTTTGCCCGATGCATGGAGAATTCTAATTAAATTTCCAGGAGGTTTCATGGGATCCTCGCAGCTGGACCTCGAACCAGGCTCCCGGAAATTCTGCCGCTGGCTTCCCAGGCCACAACCAGGAGCAGGGATGTCACCAGGACATGGAGGAACGCGGCGAGGTTCTGGATGCAGGTGGGAAGCAGCACCAACAGGACTTCCTCTTGAGAAAACCAAAGAGTAAAGGCTCGCTTGCCTTCCTCAGTGAAGAAAGTGAGGCCCAGGCCCCTGTCCCCAGGGCACCCATTTGAGGGCCCAGTCACCATCTTATAGCCACACCTCCAAGTCCTGGTGTGGACAGGGCTTCCCAGACCCCAGGGGCAGTACCCTCAAGCACTCCTAGGCGGGCAAGATTGCATCCTCGGGTAAACCTTCCCACGGTGCAGAGTGGAGACCAGCCTGCGTCAGGACACGATATCTGGTCTTCTCATTGCTGGTCCGATGCCTGCTGTGTAAGATCAGCCAAGGCAGGTGGAGACCAACACCGGCAGCATCCAGGGTGTCCCAGCCTGTGCCCTGACCAGGTGGCGCACGCTAGCCACTCACTCCCTGCACTGAGTGTCCACAACGAGCCTGCTCAGTGCCCTGGGCAGGGATGCCCTGGCCACAGGACCAGCCTGGCTCCTGCCCTCACTGAGCTTCCAGACAAGTGTTTGGTGAATGGGCTCATGCAGGGCAATTATTAGGACCTTTGATGGAACAGACTAAGCAAGACCGCAGAGCTGACCCGCTCTCTAAGGGTGTGGCGGCCACTCTGGCCCCAAGCCGGGCACTGCTGTGAGGACCAGGGAAAAGGTTGGACAATGGGCCTCATCAGATCTCCAGAGCCCTGTTGGTGTGAGTGACATCCCGGGTTTTGAGAAATCCTATCCTGCCCCCAGCTCTGTGGGCTGGGCCCACTAAGCCAGGTGTACGCTCTTCTGATTTCAAACAGGGAGAAACCACCAGGACCCCAGATGCGCACAGAGACCCCTTAGGATGCCCGAGTCCAAGAAGGCCACGTGGGGGCGGGGGCGGGAGGAGAGAGGCGAGGACAGGACTGAGGCAGGACATGGGAACAGGAGCAAAGGAGACCGCCTCCGTGGGAGAATGTTTCCAAGTGCAAGGGGAAGAAAGGTAATTGGAGAAGCCCAGGCTCCATCTGCTCAGACTCCGAGGATAAAGGCGGCGGGGGATTAGGTGACCTGAGGCCGCGGCACCCGGGATAGAGATGCCATTTGTTAGCCCCTGCGCGGTAATTACGCTTCATGCTGACCCTGATCCCTTTTGTCCACGGGAGATAATGAAAGCTGCTCTGTTTGAGTCTGAGGGCCTTTAGGTGACCCAGTAGCAACTCCTACTTCTCGCCAAGGCTGGCGGTCTCTATAGGACAACGGGGAGCCACGGGCAGGGGCATGCAAGGTTCGTGAGAGGGGTTCCGCCATCCCCTAGGACAGAGTGGGAAGAAGGAGCGCGGAGAGCAGAGTCCTGCACTCACACCCAGGCCCTGACTCGGCGATTCAATGTCAGAGTGACCTTTTCTCTCTGGTGCTCTGACACAACACCTGCCTCCCCGGGTGTCCCCAAGGTTGACCTGGGACCCTGTATGTGACGACGGCTTTTCAAACTCCTTGCACATGGGATCGGAGCTCTTCACAGCACAAAAAATGCCTTCCTGAGGCCACCGGGTGTTTGACATTCAAGATTCCTCAGGTTTTAGAAAGACATGGTGTAGGTATCCTATGCCACGTGACGTCCTCCATCGGGGTCCAGAGAACCCTCCTCTCCCAATCACCTTGCCATCCACGCTTCTCTCTTCTTCCAACCACTTACCACCCACGGACAGGGTGCCATTCGCTGATGCTGGGAAGATGAGGCTGTCCGGGAGGGAACTTCGCTTCTTTGGCCATCACTTTATCTTATCTCTGTACCTAGAGCAGGCGGGGCACTGGTAGACGTCCCATAAATATGTACCCAAAGATCAATATGACACAACCGGCTCTGCATGGTTTGCTAATCATGATCACAACAATGGATCGCATGCATTGAGCACCTACTACATGCCAGGTGCTTTCTAAGCATGTTCTGTGCATTACATTTATTTTATTCCCACAACAAACCATTTAAATCGCTTCCAAATGAGGACACTTGCCCCAGGTTAGAGGCTACTCAGCATGGAGTGGGCACTCAACCCGGGCTCCCTGACCCAGAGCCCCCGACATGAGGACATGAGGGGGCGTTGCCCCCACAAATACAGAACATGGCAACTGTCCTCACTGCCACATGCGAGAAGGCAGAGCCTCACCTAGGAAGGGAAGGGGCAGGGAGGCTCCCTGGAGAAGGGGAGCTAGTCCAGCAGCCCGAGCTCATGGCTTTGCTCCTGGTTCATGGGGATTGGTTGCACCCCTGTCCTCAGGGGTCCTCATGCCTGGACCGTTCCCCGCTCTCACATTCAGAGCTTAACTGTACACATGGGTTTAAGTACCAAGTGATTCACTCTCCATTTTATTCTGGTTTGCCTGTATGAACGACCATTTACATAATGCACACTTAGGAGCCGGCACGGCTCTCATCTCTATGTTTATCCTTAATGCAGCTGCAAAGTAGCGATCACTGCCATCGTCCACCTGGGGAGGAGACTACGGGGAAATGGGGGGAGGTGTTACCTAACCCTAAGCCCGCGGAGTAGCAGACATGTGTCCTGGTCCCCTTGTCCATGCTCCAGGGGTCCCTGCCCATGTTCCAGCCCAGGCTGACCTCCATCTGGAGGGGTTTCCAAAGCCGTTCGCCGGGCTTCTGAGAAGTAAACCCTCCCTCCCCACCATCTCCTTTCTCAGGCTCCAAAATCCGAGTTTGCTGTGGGATATTTTAAGGGCATTTCTTTTCTGAGTTCAAAATTAGCACCTGCTACTGTAGCAAATACGTGAAACCAGAGGATGCTGGATATAGGAATAAATATTCTGACATCCAGATGTGACCACTGCTAGCTTTATAATATCTTTCTCTCCTTATATATAAGATCATGTTTGGGGGCATATGTAATATCAGGCTGCAGGTAAATGCGGGTCCTACCGTGTTCACCAGACAGAGTGCTGAAAAGTGCCCAACAGACCAACAATTTCTATATTTTACTTTTAGTCGTTAATATTCAATGCAGAATCCGACATATGAGTGGGCATTTAAGTTGTTAAAAATGAGATTTTCTCTTAAATTTGGATAATCTGCTGAGGATAGATTTTTAGCTGTGTAATTGTTAGAGGCCAAAAAATGTATCTTTACAGGTTATTTTTGTATATATTTTTATTCATTTCAGAGAGAAAGGGAGAGTGAGAGAGAGATAGAAATATCAATGATGAGAGAGAATCATTGATTGGCTGCCTCCTGCACACCCCCACTGGGGATCGAGCCTGCAACACGGGCATGTGCCTTTGACGAGAATCGAACCTGGGATCTTTCAGTCCGCAGGACAACGCTTTATCCACTGAGCCAAGCTGCTAGGGCTTTTTAAGGGTTCTTGACACAAACGTTAAAGCTCTTTATTAAGACCTCACTCTGTGCCGGCCACCACCACACTGAGGGGTTGGCCAGTTGCCTCATTTCATCCACAGGACAGCCTTGAGGAGGGCAAGGCCACCAGCCCGTTTTAGAGGGAACGTTACAGAGAGGACAGCATGTCCCCTCCAACTGCCTTCCACAGACAGTTAACCCATGGGCACCGTCGTCTGTGGGTGAAACGTTGGGTCTTATTTATACACCTTCACTGGGGCGCCCTTAGATGCCTGTGGAACTCTTTGTGATAATATATTTCATTGGCCATATTTTCTCTCTGGTCACAAGCAAATCACACGAGGTGTTGAGAAACGCAATTGTGACGCTAAGGTGCTTTTCTTTAATGCTTCCAAGTGAGACCTTTTTAAACACCATCTTTAACTTCACCCATCAAATGATTTCAAAGGCAGGACATTCAGCCATATTTTTGAAACTTGTCTTTGTCCATTTCACTGTTCAACAATAGAACTTAAACCCACACTCCAAATGGTAATTCCTCCCCACAGGGCACGATCCCAAACCTTGATGAAAAAGGAAATTAGGAATAAAAACGTATGTTCACACAAAAACCTGGACATGGACACTCATAGCAGTTGAATATTCAACAAGTGAATGGCTGAACCCGTGATGCATTCAGATGGTGGAGTATTACTCAGCAATAAAGAGAACCAAGTACCCAGGATTGTGTCGAGTAAAAACAGCCAAAAGTCCAAAAGGTTCCATGCTGACAGTTTTACGGATGCGTACGCAGCGTTCTTGAAATGACAAAATGATTGAAATGGAAAACCAGTTAGTGATCCCAGGGTTTAGTGATGGGGCCAATGAAAGCAGAAGAGAGGTGGATATGGTTATAAATGTCAGCACGAGGGACCCTCATGGTGAGGGGCCTCTTCGGAACCTTGGCTGCTGATGGACAGATGAACCTCCACACGAGATAAAATTGTACCGGACGAAGGACACAGCAAAAGACGCCGAGTCACCCTGGGGAGGCCCGACTGAGATGGTGGGTCGCATCCTTATCACCATCTCCGTGGTGATATGACAAGAGTTTCAAAAAATGCTGCCATGAGGGGACCTGGGTCGAGTCTACACAAACTCCTTCCGTGTTGTTTCTCACAACGATCAGCCTGAAATTCTCCCCATAAGATTTTTAATTTAAAATCAATAAAGCAGCCCAGCTGGCATCATTAATGTTTCTCTCTCTCTCTCTCTCTCTCTTCCTCTCTCTCTCTCCCTTCCCCTCTGATATATATATATGTCAGAGGATCAAAGGGCTGTGAAATAGTGTCCCCCTCGGTGAAATTGATTCGGGGCACTTGGTGTATCTCTGTGACCTTCTGAGGTCCCAAGGCACCGTCTCTATAAAATCTCCTTTGGGGCAGGTCAGGGGTGGGACCAGGGTGCTGGGATGCGCATAGCTCCTCCGTCTCTGCCAATCCCCCAGCCATGAGCATGGCCTGACTGAGAGTTTGAGGTCACAGTTTCCCCGCTTCTTCCCACCCCACTCCTCCCAAGCACTCACAACCACGAACATAAAGAGTTTCAACTTTTTTTTAAAAAAAGACAATTTTGCTACAATGTTTCCCCATTTTGCTGTAACTGCTGCCAGCTGTGGGCTAATGTGGACCATATTCCAGGAGGCAGCCCGAGGCCTTGCCACTGCTGTGCGTTGCCCAAATGAGTGGGGAGAACGGTGAGCGCAGAGCCTGGTTCTCTGGGCCGGTTTTCAAAGCCTCGCTGCTTCTCAGCTTCTCGTCCCAGAATCTTCAGACGCTGGAGGTGAGCAGGGTCCTGGCTCGGAGTCCGAGGCACAGCAGAGGGCTTGGCAGGCCCCCGGGTCCTGCTGCCTCTGCCGTCAACTGTGGGCAATCTCCAGATCCGAGCGGTGAGGACTTCCAAGAGCTGCTGCCATTAACCTTGGTCAGTCTTCCCCGGTCCCGTCGGGAACGTGATCCGCATGCCAGGCCCACAGAGAGAGGGACTCAGAGAGCGGAAAAGGCCTGATCATCCAAGAAGCTCCCAATGGACACCGTTTGGCCTTGAAGCTGGGCATCCTTCTCTCAGCATCGCCCAGAGCCTGTGATGGGCCAGATCTCCATATGAGCCACCACCCATTGGCTTTCACGCTGTGCTCACGTCCATGTCCAGAATTAAATCTCAGAATAGCACATTCAGGCAGGTGGCATTTGAGTCCGTTTTTAAAGAGACTGGGAAAGAGACCAAGAGGGATGACGTGCTGCCCAGGGCCACATGGCACCAAAGAACAAATCTGGGCCTGGGACCCGTAGGGCCTCTGATTGGAGATGCCCTCGAATGCACCCTCAGCAACGTGATTCCTGTAGAGCAGTGATTCTCAACCTTCCTAATGCCGTGACCCTTTAATACAGTTCCTCATGTTGTGGTGACCCCCACCATAAAATTATTTTTGTTGCTAATTCATAACTGTAATTTTGCTACTGTTATGAATCCTAATGTAAATATCTGATATGCAGGATGTATTTTCATTGTTACAAATTGAACATAATTAAAGCATAGTGATTAATCACAAAAACAATATGTAATTATATATGTGTTTTCCGATGGTCTTAGGTGACCCCTGTGAAAGGGTCGTTCGACCCCCAAAGGGGTCGCGACCCACAGGTTGAGAACCGCTGCTGTAGAGCTTCTGAGGGTGCGTTGGAGGGCATCTTCAATAGGAGGTGCTGTCATCCTTGGGGCATGCGTACCCTGTGAAAGAAGGTAGACCCCATCCATGAGCAGGGGCGTTGGCATTACTGTGTCAAAGGCAAGGACTTTGGGCCCAACTGGCATGGCTCAGTGGTTGAGCGTTGACCTCTGAACCAGGAGGTCATGATTCAATTCTCTGTCAGGGCACATGCCTGGGGTTTTGGGCTCAGTCCCTGGTGTGGGGCATGCAGGAGGCAGTCAATCAATGATTCTCTCTCATCGTTGATGTTTCTCTCTTCTTCTTCTTCTTCTTCTTCTTCTTCTTCTTCTTCTTCTCTGAAATCAATAAAAATATTTTAAAAATATTATAAAAAGGCAAGGACTTGGGACAAGGGGTAGAAAGGTTTCAGGTGTCACCTTCCCCCGATGTCCTCCCTTGTCACCCACCCCCATCCCAGGCTGGATGGGGAATGCTCTTCCCTAGGGCTGCCCATGACCTTCTAGTCCCCTCTCTGCTGCAGCCCCGATAAGCATGCGGTCCTGGGCTCAAGTCCAGCTCCTGCTTAACCGTGAGATCAGGATGTCATGCGTTTCTCTTGCTCTGGAGACAGGTGGCTGTGTGTGGGATGCCTGTGCACATGTGCAGCCTGGCCAGGGAGCCGGAGCAGGAGCCCCACCAGGGCCGCTGAGATCTGCTCTGTGCAGGTCAAGAGCCTCTCCTCTCCTGTGTCTTCAATTAACCTCCAATTAACATCACAGACCAGCCAGCCAGGCAGACTCCAAACAGCCGCCTGCTTCCATCTCGCCTGCAGGTGTCCTTGATTCCCGGCCGCTTGCAGCCCTTGGAGGCAGATGCCTCCTGCACCCAGCCAGCCTACCTTCAACCCAGAGGAGGGCAGGTTGGCCTCCCCGCTGCTCCCCTGGGGCCTGGATCTCACCCCCACATCCCACACCAGCGCCCAGTGCGAGGTCCAGGGGCTGGGAAACAAAGCCAGTCCAGGAGGATGCTGTTGCCAGGAGATACCAGGATGTCACCCCACTGCCTCCCGCAGATTTCTCCATCCCCTCTTCCTCCTTCCAAAGGCCGGCTGTCTCTTCTCATCCACTCCGCCTCCATGCAGGCTGTGGTCTCTCTGTGTTTTTTCTCTCTCTCCTCATCCGCCTCCTTCATTTCTTCTCCTCCCTGTGCCACTGTCTCTGGGTGGCCTCCCTCTTCCTCTTCCATCCCAGGTCTTGCTGTCTCACCTCCAGTTGTCAGGGCAGCCTCTCCCATTGCTCCTTCTCTGCACCGCCACCCCTCCCCCCACCCCTGCAGCTCTTCTCCGCTGTACAGGGAAGGGCCTGACATCCACAGCCCCCGGTGCACAATGCTGGCTGTGCCCTGGTTCCCCACCAAATGGAGACGGGGCCCCGGGTGCTTTGCAAAGGTTAACTAAGTACGAGATCCGTACTGTGACCCTCCCATTGTACAGATGGGGAAACTGAGAGGCAGACAGAGCAGCAACTTACCCAAGGTCATACAGCAAGTAGGCAGAGGAGCCAGGCCTCAGCCCTGGCTGCCTGGCCGCGGTGGCCCTTCTCGCCTGCACCACGCTCAGTTGCCTTGCACCTTTTTGTGTGTCTGATTCAAAACGAATGTGGCTCAATACTCATCCAACAAGACTGACAGGAAGCCCAGCATCAGTGTCCACTCCCTGCTACTTTGATCAAACATGAGCCTGGTCCTGGGCGGCGAGGGCAAGCTCGGGGCCTCCATGCAGGGGGACAAGGCCACCCAGGACCCAGCTCAGGTCTGCGTGGTCCAGTCCAATGGCAGACGGCTTTGGGGCGATTCCTCCTGCCATGACAAGCCCAGCTCAGGCCTCCCCGACACCAATGCCGTCAGCCCTTCCCCAGGCTCCCCTGTCAGAGGGGCTGTGTTCTCTCCAGCGCAGCTTCCACCATGAGGTGCCTGTCATCCCCTCCTGGGGACTTTTTCTCCCCCTTCTCCGGTTCAGGTTTTCCCTTCTCCAGTTCTCCAAACACCAAACCTTTGATCCTCTGCCCCATCAGACAAATCCAGCTTAATTGCCTCAGTGGGCCCAGGTCTAGAAATCAAAGGCCCACTTAGGGAGGGCGTCCGCCACCTGGCATGGGTTCCTCCCTGGCCTGGGCCACACGAAACCCTCCCAGCCGGAGGATTAGGGTCAGCCTGGACCCTGCGGCTGTGCCAGTCACTCTGCCTGCGGGGAGAGGGGCTTGGGGCTGGGGACACAATTGGGGAAATCCCTGTCATGTCTTTCTGGAACACCTATAGGTGAGAAAAATAAAAGGGTTAATTTCTCAAGAGATTATCTTGCCAGATTCCTGTCTCAGGAAGTGGTCAGAGCTCTTTACGTACACATTACATCACATACTTGTAGGAACTCTTACATTACATACACAGACAGAATGAAGGGGAGACAAGCAAGTGAAAAAAATGTTGAGAAAGTCTAACAGTCCACCAGAGAAAATAAGCACAAATAGCCAATAAGTTCATAAAAAGATGTACAGGCTGCCCTGCCAACATGGCTCAGTGATTGAGCACTGGCCCGTGAACCAGGAGTTCACTGTTCAATTGCTGGTCAGGGCACATGCCTGGGTTGTGGGCTCAATCCCCAGTGTTGGATATGCAGAAGGCAGCCAATCAATGATTCTCTCTCATCATTGATGTTTCTCTCTCTCTCTCTCTCTCTCTCTCTTGCCCTCCCACTCTCTTCCTCTCTGAAATCAATAACAATATATTTTTTAAAAATGTACAGGCTTACTGTTAAGCAGGGGAATGAAAATGATAAGATCAAGACTCAATGGCTCTGATCGGCAAGCCCTTCTCCTTGGCTGGGAAGAGGCTGTGGCGATAGATGTGCAATGGGCACAGGCCTCACAGTTACCCCATCAGTCACATTCACGGCAGACAAAAGTGCGTGCTGTCAAGGACCTTGAACTTCACGAGTGGGAGGATACATTCTAGAATGCTCAATCCAACACGGGATTCGTCTGAACATATCAAAACAATTTTAACAAATAATTGAGGTCTGAAGGACGTTGTCACTGACAAGAAAAGTCCCTGAAGACCTGCTTGGCCAGCAGCAGACAGAACGCAGCCAGAAAGGCAGGCTTCACTTCTTCAATTGTAAACCACAGAGAGTTCAGAGGACACAGTGTCAGCGCGTGATCATAAGGGGAGCGGGCTGAGCGAAGGGGCTGGGCCACAAAGCACAGGGAAGAACTTCCCCAGATCCAGACCCCAAACAGTCCAAACCTAAGTGCGGAGATGCCCAGACATTAAGGCACATATGCCCTGCTTCAGGCATATCCTGAGCAGCGATTTCTGGCTTCAGGGCTTACATCCAGGTCCTACTCAGCTGAGGCATCTCCGTCTTCAGTATTAATGAGCTGACACGGCAGCAACACACCAGCATGCCGAGACAGGCAGTGCAAGCACCGAGGGCATCCCTGGAGAGGGCCTCCCCATCTCTGGCTGCCCTCCTGGGAGGAATGACTCCCAGGGTAAGCACCCTCTGCGCCCTGGGGCACAGTGGGGTGGCATTTGGGCTTCCTAGCTAGGTAACCCATCGTTTTTGTGAGCCTCAGTTTCCTTGTCGGTGAAATGGGAATAATAACTTCCGGAGAGAGTTCTGATGAGTGACTGAGGAAAAGCAGTGTCGGAAAGCACACCAGCAATTAGAGATCATGACTGAGAAGCATGGTTATTCATGAGGACCCAAGGGCTGTCCTGAGATGCCTTTCCTGCATCTCAATCCCTCCATGTCTTCGCTGGGACAACTCCTCGCCCCTAAATGCCTGCCTTAGCTGGGATACAGCCTCCCCTGCTGGTCTCTAAATTAGCACATCTTCCACCCACTCCCCCGGAGACTTCCAATTCCTTTAATCCAATGAAATAAGAAGTTCAAGCCATCATCTTCAAAGAATAAGAATAAAATTTGGGGACCAAAATTATACCCATTGGGATTGCTTCTGTAGAAATACTTTGGAATTCCTTTTCATGCCCTATTAAATAATTAAAATGTTTCTTTCTTGCATTCAATGTTAGTTATTTAAACCCTGGTCCTAAGCTCTATTAGCAACCTTATTAGCACAAAACTTTCTTTGCCAGTTGGATTAGTTTTATAGATTTCTGCATTGAAGGGATGCACGCAGACGAATGCAAGTGCGTGGCTACGGTTAATGCCCTGCAATCCCAGGAAATAGGTTAAATTTAAGCTGACACGATTCATCTCACTCCTCCTAATGCTTTATTCGCGTAATCGATGCCCGCCATCTGGGTTAGAAGCTGTTAGCACATCGAGCCTGTTTCTGGGACTCTGGCCGACTCGAGTGTTGCCCTCACACACGGTTCCATCCTGAGTGGAACTGAGAATGGGCTCCGTGGTAACGAGCCCGTGTTTCACAAGGAGGCACAGGGACAGAGGCCAGGAGTGTCAGGACTGGAGCGAACTGCGGGCAGCAGATAGGGAAGCCCGAAGGTCCAGGCTGAGCCCTGAGGGAGTCAACCACTTGCTCGCCATGACCCGCCTGGAGAGGGAGGGGCTGATGGTTGGAGGACATCAGGACCAGTGGTAGGAAAGGACAGAGGCAGCAGAGAGCTCCTGAAGCCCTGTCCCAGGCACCATTCAGAACAGGGGACACTGGGCTATGGGTGCCCCATTCTCTGCCCTGGGGCAGAGCGAACCACCCACCACAGGAAGGTCCTGGAGTCTGGGTGGAGGCGGGCCCAGTGCGGGCAGAGGCTGCTGCACTGGGATCTGAACCCAGAACACAGCAGGCCACATTCAGAGGCCTTCTCCCGGGCCAAGAAAGCAACACCACACAAAGGAGTGACTCTGGAGACGGCTCACCATAAGCTCGTGCAGGCAGCGCTGGGTGGCCTGGGATTCCCAGCAGCCCTACGGCTCCTTAAAGACAGGCCCAGCTGCCTGTGCTACCTGAGAGCCCCGCCCAGGAGGCCCTTCCCTCGCTGGGTCTCATTACCACCATCGCTGCATCTGGCTCCCGGGCATCATTGTGGAAATGGTGCCCTAACTGCGCTTCATTTCAAGTGACATTAGTTTCTGTGCCTCTGCTCAGCTCCTGCCCCATCCTCCCGGCTACACGCATTTTCACAGAGGTGTCTGCGTGGCAGGAGGTGTCTGCGTGGCAGGAGGTGGCGCCGCCGGAGCAGAGGCACAGAATAGAGGGAGAAGTTGCCTCTGGGGCAGGTCTGCCTAGGTCAGGTGCACGTTCTCTGTCTGAGCAGGGACAGCAGACTCCAGCACTGCAGGGGCTTAGCTGGTGGGAAGGCAGGGAAGGCGGGCCTCACAGGCCAGGGGGACCCAAGCAGGTGCTGGTACACACAGGGCTCAGGGACCCCAGCAGGTGTGCTCTGAGCAGAGGAGGAAAGGCCGGGTAGTGATGTGAGATTCACAGAAGGCAGAATCCACGGTGAGACTGGGAGGAGGATGGGAGAGCTAAGTGTCTGGCGAATGGAGGACAGAGCCAGGCCCGAGTGAGGGACCCAAGGCCAACCAGAAGAAGACTGGCACAGGGGCACAGTGACAGGGTGTGGCAGACACTGGGATGCCCACCCTGATGTCCTTTCATGGAAATGCTCATCAGACCAGCTCCCGGGAGCCCTGTGGGCCCCTCGGGAGGGAATGGCCTCAGCTGCCAAGAGCCACTTGGAGGCGAGGTTCCAGTTTCATTGGTCTGACTCCTGCCCAAGGATGGGCCAATGGGAGAGGAAGGGGGGACCACTCCGGCGCCTCCCAGCCCAGGTCCAAGGCTGTCCAGAGTCTGCACAGCCTGGACTTCTCTTCAGCCCACTCCTGCCCCTGCCCTCCCTGCTCCCCATCACTTTCTGGAGAGCCCAACCTGCCCCAGCTGTGATGTGGAAATTCAGACAATGAGGGTTCCCTGAGCAATGGGACACCTGCGCAGCACTTCCTGTCCCCAGCCCAGGGCAATCTTCCCAAAACCTGGTGAATGGGCAAGCCCTCCATCCTGTTACTAAGGATGGAGCCTGCACCCAGACGGCAGTGACCTGCCTGTGGTCAGACACCTGGCAAGGGGCAGAGTGGGGGCAGGTGGCTCCAGAGGGACTTCCTGAAGCCCATACAGGTGGCCTGGGAACAGCTGGCCAACAGCTGGTGGCTTGGTGGGTGCAGGTCTGATCAGGCTCTTGAGAAGTCTGACATCTATGTGACAAGAGGTTGAAATGATGGTCTGAGGCCCACAGAGGCTGTGTGACCTTGGGCAGGTCACGTAAACCACTGAGGTTCAGGTTCCCACATCCATGATATTAGGAGAGTGGGACTAGCCCTGCCTGCCTTTCGAGTGTCTTATAAAACAACTAGAAGCCTGGTGCACAAAAATTCGTGCACTAGGGGAGGGGGTCCCTCAGCCCCGCCTGCACCCTCTCACAATCCGGGACACCTCAGGTAGGGTCCCTATGCCTGGCCTGAGATCAGGGCCTTATGGGGCTTTCCTTTCCCCGGCTGTAGGCAGCTGACCCCACCCCCGCCGCTGCCACTGCTCGCCATCTGTGCAGCACTGTCCCCCCTTTCCTGCCACTGGTAGCCTCCCTCTGCAGGAGACAGGCTGGGGTGCAATGGCTTGGCTGGCCTGGGTATCCCTCTTTGTTTGCTGGGGGGTGAGGCCAGCCCTGCGAGGGGCCATCTGCCTACCTGATTGTCCCTAATCACTTGCCTGCATACCTGATCTCCCCTAACTCCTGGCCTGCCTACCTGATTGCCCCTAACCACTTACTTGCCTATATAACCACCCCTAACCATTGGTCTGCCTACCTGATCACCCCTAACCACTCTGCCTGCCTGCCTGCTTGATTGCCCCTAACTGCCTGCTTGGGGGTGGGGCAAGGGGCTTGGTGGTCTTGTCTCTGGTAGTTCTGGTCCTGATGCCTCTGGCCTTTTATTATATAGAATGAATCTGAAGCCAGCACGGGGCCTGGCACTTTACCATCTGCCGACACATTTAAACATTGAGCCTGGTGAGCCCTCTTTGTGACAATAGCTCTAACCCCAGCACAGGCCAGGCATTTACTTTACATTATACTTTTTGCAACAGTCTCCCATGGTAAAGGTTATTATTTCCATTTCACAGAGGAGAAAACCCCAGTTCAGCTGCTGTGTGCTGTGCCGCCTTGGTGAATGGTTAAGCTCGGGTGAAGCCACTCCCCATGTGACACAGCTAGTGGCAGGACCAAGATGGGAAGCAGGGTTTAGCTGATGCCAAAGCACAGAGACCATGCCCATCAGTTCAGAACTGGTTGTTGCACTGCAAAACATAAAAGACAATCATGGTCATAAAATGATCGGTAGTTGTAGCTTGTGATGTGATTATCTAAGAGCAATCCATGAGCTAGAATACAAATATCAATGAGCCTTTTGAAAGCTCCCAGACGGCATGGAAGGCAGGGCCTGGTCATGAACAGCTAGCTACAGGACAGGAAGTACAGGGGACGTGCAGGGAGCACACTGCCATTGTGGGGGAGACATGAGCTTGAATGGGGTGACCAGAGCCAGCACAGGGAACTAGGGCTGCAAGGTTGGGTAGGGTTTCAAAGGAGGTAAGAAAGGGGACCCCAGGTGAAGGGACCCCAGATTGCAGGGACTAGGAACCTGGCGGGTGCTCCTCCCTGGACAGGGAGTGGAGGGTGCTGGAGGAGTAACTTAGAGTCAAGGACTAAGGCCTCTCCAAGGCCATCTGAGGAGCCTGGACACCATTGAAAGGTGGCGGGGCTCTCATGCAGACCTGGGACTCACCTGGGTGAGGGTGGGGCTTGCTGGGGGCAGCAGAGACCAGCCATGGGGAGGAGCATGCAGTCTTCTTGAGCTAAGCCTCCTGCTGGGCGGAGACCCAGGGAAGAAGGAAGCCAAGGGCCTTGTTGAAAGTCGGGAGCAGTGAGAGGAGACACATGATCTGTCTGTGATTATAATGAGCCTCTGAAGTGCCCTCAGCACATCCTGAGTGGGCTCACCTCCCCGTGGCTCTGTGCCGTGTGACACTGGGTCTATTCTGGGAAAGTGGATTTGCAGCTCTGTGAGCTGGTAAGTGACCCACAGCGTGAGCAGTGACCACAGCAGAATGTGGCTGGGCCTGGTGGCGGAGGTCCTACAGGTGACACAGGAGTGCACAGCCCAACAGGAAACCTCCCTGCAGGGACCTGGTCACTGTCGTGCATGTGTCTGTGCATGGGCTCCCGCTTCTGCACGCGGCTCTGATTGCTCATGCATCGTGCTATCCAGCGTACCTTCACTCAGTCATCGCGGTCACTTGTCAACCACTCGTTCCTCTGACATGCATGAGCTCACCCCCACCCCCAGCTCCCATGTGGCCCTTCAGTGCCTCACTCCCTTATCCATGAACTCATGGTTAGACCCAGGGCTCTGGAGCTTAGACTCTGGGCTCCAAACTCCAGCTTGCTCACTGTGCATGCAGCTTACATGGCAATGTAACTGAGCTTGGATTCCTCGTCTGTAAAATGGGGTGCCCTAGTACTTGACTCACAGCTACTGTGGGCATTAAATGAGATAATATATGTAAAGCTCATTGTAGGCTTTTTAGTAACTGTCCCTGCTCACGGCCCATTCTGTCCTCCAGGGGGATGGAACCAAGAGGGATGGAACTCGTGCTCTTCCATAACAAGGGCTCAACCTGGGAGGGCAGGGAAACCTTGGAGCAGAATCATTACAGAGAGGCACAGAGAGAGAGCCTAGGGGAGAGGACAGGCAAGGAGGCAGACAGGAAGCAGAAGGAGGGAAAGAAGGGCTGCATGAGCATCCAGAAAGGCCATGTGTTCTCAGAAGCCGGTGGGCAGCACAGCTCTGGCACTAGATGAGATCAGATTGCAGGAAAGAACAGTGGAGCCCCAGTAAAGGTACTTGGGAGAGATGCTGAACCAGTTTGCTACTGCTGTGTAACAAACACACCCAGACTCTATGTGACTTAAAATGACAACCACTTATTATTACTCGTGATGGGCCAGGCTAGGCTGATTGGGCTGGGCTGGCCCATACTGGAGTGGTCATCTGATGATCTGGCTGGAGTTTGGTGGATCCAGATCTGGCTGCAGGCATGGGCTGTAGGAGTGCACAGGCAACCTTCCTCTCATCGTCCAGCTAGCTAGCTGGGCCTGACTCTAAGAGAACAAGAGGAAACATGGAAGGCCCCTTGAGGACCAAGTCCAGAACTAGCACAAGGTCACTTCTGCTGTATTCTATTGGTCAACACAGTCACAGGCCAGATTCCAAAGTGGAGACAGAGGCTTCTTCTTTGGATGCAGGGAGCTTCAAGGTCACGTTGCTCAGGGGCATGGATGCAGGAAAGAGAACAGTTGGGTCCATTTTTGCAAACCATCTACCCCAGGTGTGAGGGAACTCTGAGTGGGACTCAGGGACCATTGACTAAGTTCTGTGAAGAGAGTGAGTGAGCTGAGCATGCCAGCTCAGGGCATTGTGCCCTTGAAAACACAACCCATCGTCCTGGCACCATGGCTGTGCTTTGGAGGAAATGTCTCTGTGAGTGTGTGAACAAAAATGGTGGGCACCCGGGATGATGACATGCAGTGGCCTGGGGTGCTATGATCAGAAACGATGTCTGCCAAGGGTGTAGACTGGGCCAGGTATGCAGTAAAGGCTTAGTAAGCCAGAGCCACCGCCACCGGCAGTCTTACTCCCATCAGGTGGTTTTATGGTGGGACACCCCGGAATGCTACATGAAAGGAAGGGAGGAAGGAGCACAGAAATTATCATGGCCTGGATGGCTTGGAAAAGGGTGTAGCCAGAGTCAGTCCAAATGGGCTACTCAAGGCCAAGGTGCTTAAATAAAGCAGCAAACCCAACAGCATGGTGCACCATGGTCAGAACAATACCCTTGCAAAACCTCGAATCCATGGACACCAACACCCAGATTCCACAGCCTCAGGCCTGCGGCACCCGGGTTCTACTCCCAGTGGCTTGAAAATGGCCGTGCTTGATTCTAGAAGGTCTCTGGATGGGCAGGGTTGCCGGGTCCATTCGCAGGCCATGTGCCTCAAGGGGCCATTGTCCTTGGAGGCCACAGCAACAGTGAACAGTGTCAAAGACTGTGTCCATCTCAGAGGAAGCTCGGGACCACAGCGAAGGAGAACCCTACGTTTGCTACTATCAAGGAGAAGGAGGTCACGGGCAGTCCTGGAGAGTTCATGTGCAAATGCAAGGATCCCCAAGCTGGGCTCACAAGTCAAGGAAACCTTTAGCCCAGATGCCGCAGTCCTCCATGCAGGTGCTTCGAGGGAGGGGGTGTTGGATATACATGCCTAGTTCTTTGAGAGTGTTTCCATGAGGAACATGGTCAGAGGCAGGCGTTTCCTGAGGCTCAGACTTACTTCATCTGTAATCTCTCCAAGCATCTTAATTTCATGTGTAAAATGGGAACAATATTCCTACAATCACAGGGTCGTTGTGTGGACCAAGTGGAATCGTGACTAGGAAAATAATGAAGATTGTTCGTGTGGACTTATCACCGAACCACTTTAGCTATTATTGCTATTATTAATGTTATTACTATTAATTCGTACTCTCTCTCCAGCTGTAATTTTCCTTTGAAAGATGTCTCCGATGATTCTCATAACAAAATAACGTTGCAGTAATTACCAGGTGCTTTGAGATCCTCCGGCAAAGCCACCCCTTCAGTAATTGGTCCTCCAGCAGATTAACACGTCTGCGGCTATTAACCCCATTACATTTCCTCACGGGTCTACCCGTGTTGTGAACATTCTCACGCCTGCTCATAGTGCACTGAGACTCATGGCCCTTAGACAGCAACTCCCCTCCAGAGCAGGCAGTGAAATCTTCACCTGGATGGCAACGTCCGTTATAAAGAGAAACATTATTTAACTAGCAGCAATCCTTTGTGTCTCCTCGTCCCATCCAGGCCAAAG
Source organism: Myotis yumanensis (assembly GCF_028538775.1). Taxonomy (NCBI): domain Eukaryota; kingdom Metazoa; phylum Chordata; class Mammalia; order Chiroptera; family Vespertilionidae; genus Myotis; species Myotis yumanensis. The sequence goes on from NW_027223752.1 coordinate 12,464,198, forward strand.
GTAAGTGTGAAGCACAGACTACCAGGAAATGGTCTATTCCGCATCTATCCAGCTGCAAGCTCCCCCCAGACCCTGCAATAGTCCGTACACTGCTGTCCGGGCCTGCGGAGTGAGCAGGCAGAGAGACCACAGGCGCAGAGGGATGGGAACACAAAGGCACATGGTCTTGGGCGGTGAAACATCATCCTCATGTCTTAGAATCCAGCTTTCTTTAGTTTTCATTCATCCATCTGAACATGTGCATTGGGTGCCTAAGGTCCAGGTAACCTTCAAGGTGATGAAGGAGGGTGCAAGGTAAGGAAGGGAGGGAGAGTCCTCCCTCCTCAAAAGCCAAGGAGCTGTCTGGTTTGTGGGGGCCTTTAAATGAGCCCCCAGCTATGGGGAAATGGCAACCTCTGGTTCTGGCTTCTCAGTGCAAGAGCTGGGAGCTCCCAGACAGAGGGGCTCCAGGGTTAAGAGCATTGCTACATATAACAATACCAATAATTGCAATAAATGTGAATGGATCAAATCCCCCTCTGAAGAGATAGAGATTTTCTGATTGGGTTTCTAAAACAGGAAAATGTAAGAAAAATCCAGCTATGTTATGCTTGCGAGATATGCCCCTAAAACAAAATTACAGGGGAGCCCTGAAAACAGACAGATGGAGAAAGAGAAACTAGCAAATGCTTAAATAAAAGAGGTGAAGGAAATATATATCAGGCAACATAATCCAAGTCAAAAATATTAAATAGGACAAAATGGGATTTCAATATTATTAAATATTATACCCCATCAAGAAGAATATTCACACATTTAGCAACAAAATTCCAACTACATAAAACAAAACCTGTTGGAGATGCAAAGAAAACTAATAAATACACAATCATAATATAAGATTTTAACACATTCCTCTCAGATCAAATGTCACATCAAGTAAACAAAAAATAAGTATAAATATAGAAAACTTGAACACACCATTAATATGTTCTGCCAAACAGAAAATACAAGTTTTTTTTAAAAAATCCTCTGGCACAGACAACAAAATTAAAGATGGAGGCTGTGTCAAATAAGATATTAATGTTTTCCATGAAATAAAAATTCCTGATCATAGTATTTTTTTTTAAAAAAAAAAAAGAACAACAGGAAAAAAACAGCTGACATGTTTTTACATATAACTAAAAAGATCTTTCTACATATCACTTAAAGAAGACATTAAAACAGAAAAAAATTAGAAATACACAAAAATGAAAAAAATGCATAATACATCCTAAGAGTTATGGCCAAAGAGATAGATTCAGAGCAAAAACTTCTAGCCAATTGCATTTATTATAAATTAATGAATGAAAATGGTGAATTGAGATTTTTAATTTAAAATATTAAAAATATATAATAAAATTATCTAAAAAGAAAAGAATGAATCCATTTAAAAGAAGAAATGTCTTACTTAAGGAACAAACAAAAATGAGGCTATAATCAAAGACACACAAAGTAGATTATTTGAAAATACCAATAAAATAGCTAGTGGTTTGAAGAGACATGCAAAATGAAGAATAAAAAATATAAAAACAAGCAACATCAGGAATAAAAAATTGTGTAGAAGTATAGAATCAGAGGGCAATTTTAAATGAGATTATATGGTAATTTAATAAATTTGCAAAGTTTAATGCAATAGATAATTATCAAGAAAATATAAATTGCAAAATTAATTTAGGAAGTGAAATAAATTATTAGAAGAGTTTAAAAAAATAGTAAAACAAAATCCCTCCAATACAGCTTGTCTTTTATAAAAATTAAAACCTTTTTGCTCTTTGGACAACAGTTAAAGAAATAAAAAAGCAATTAACAGACTAGGAGAAAATATTCTAAATACACGTCTGATAAATGACTGATACCTAGAATATACAAAGAAGTTTTATCACTAGTAAGAAGACCAAAAATAAAGCACACGCAGGAAAACATAAAGACAAAAGATTTAAAGAAATCTATAAAAACCTCTGTACCAATGGCCTGTAATAAACATAAGCAAAGTGTTCAATGTTATTCGTCATCAAGGAAATGCAAGTTAAAACCGCAGTGGTGCAGTCCCACATACCATACAGGAGGGCTAACGGGAAAAAGACTGACAATAACAATGGTCCACAAGAATATGGAGCAACTGGAATTTGCATGCATTGCTGAAGGAAATACAAAGTGTGGAAAACTTTGAAAAACAGTTTGGCATTTTCACATAAAGTAGAGCATTCACTTACCATATAACCCAGCAATCTCAATCCTGGGTACTTTCCCAAAAGAAATGGAAACACATGTGCACACAAAACCTCCCCACCAATATGTAGAACAGCTTTATTCATAATAACCTGAAGCTGACAGCAGCCCCAATGTCCATCAACAGGTAAATGAATAAGCAAATTGCCATTTATTTGTGCAGTAGGATAGTATTCGGCAATGAAAAGAAACTGCTGATAAAAGCAGCAGCATCAGTGAATTTCAAAACTAATATGCTGAGTGAAAGGAACCAGACAGAAAGTAGTATACCTTTTATTATTTCACTAGAGGCCCAATGCACGAAATTTGTACAAGGGCCTCGGCCCTCACAGCCCCCGCTGCCTCGTGGCCCCTCCCACTGGTCACTCTGGAAGGTTGTCTAATTAGCATATTAGCTCTTTATTATATAGGATTACTTAAAATTCTTTAAAATGCAAAACTAAGCTTTAATGAGTCGAGGCAGAACAGTGGATGAGAATGGCCAGGGGCTGGTGGATGAGCTACAAAAGGAGCCTGAGAAAGACTTTCTGGGGTAAAGAGAAGTTCTATTTTAATTTTTATCTTGACTGTATCGGTGTTTATATGAGTATATATTGCAAGACTGGATATAAATTACACTTGGATAAAGTTGATTAAAAAAATCACCTTGCCCAATGGTCCATGGGTAAAGAGTTCCTGTTTTCAAAGAAGTAATTCCTGTGGTTTGTTAACTTTGCCAGAACCAAGAAGAAGGTGGGGCATCCAACTCATTCTCTGAGGCCAATAGAGAACGTGGCATCAAAATCAGATATGGGAATTAACTCTGAGGAGGATCAGAAGCCTATTCACTGACATCATTTATGAGTTTATATGTGAATACTTAATAGCATGCATGCATGCCTGTCCAAGATTTGCTGATGTAATAAAAATGATATTTCCAGTTAACAGTAAAACAATGGAAAAGTCAACAAGTGGTTTAGGGATGATCACTACCCATTGAATAAACAATGTTAGATCACTGTCTACCTCATATATGTAAGAAATAATTAATGGATTAGAAAGCCAAACGTGTGGGAAAGAACTCGAAAGCATTAGTAGCAAATCCCTTTTTTTTCAAGATTGGAATGGGGAGAAGCTCTTTAAATAAGACCTCAAAACTAGAAGTCATAATGTAAAGATTGGCACATATAACTACAGTTAACTAGAAATTTATTGAAAATAAAACTCAGCATTTCAATAATGAAAAAGAAAATTTAAGTGTAAAAGAAATATTTTCAATACAAATAATAAATTATCAGTATCCATATTATGTAAAGAGCTCCTGCAAATCAATAAGAACAGCGTTCATTTCCATGTAGAAAGGAATAACAATGAACATTTCCACCGAGAGTATAGAGGAGGATCCACCAGACCACAAACTCTTCAAAAATGGACGCCATCAGTCTTAACTTTCCTTTCAATCATTCACTTTTTTTTTCACTACAGTTCGCATTTAATATTATTTTGTATTAGTTTCAGGTGTACAGCCTAGTAGTTAGACAACCATATTCTTTACAGAGTGTTCCCAGATATTTCCAGTACCTTGCTGGTACCATACCATCGCTAATCTCATGGGCAAATAAAACCCACAGCTCATATAATTTTTACTTTGATTTTCCTAATCACTATTAAATTGATTACATTTTTATGGTTATAGACCCTTGCAGATCTTCTATTGTAAAGTAACTTTTTATGTGTATGTCCCATTTCCATTTTTCTATTGGTACAGTTTTCTATTGAATATAACAAGCAAAAGCGTAACAAAATAAGGTGTCCATCAAGAGAAAGTATAAGTGGCCCTAACCAGTTTGGCTCAGTGGATAGGGCGTCAGCCTGCAGACTAAAAGGTCCCGGGTTTGATTCCGGTCAAGGGCATGTACCTTGGTTTCGGGCACATCCCCAGTAGGGGGTGTACAGGAGGCAGCTGATAGATATGTCTCTCTCATTGATGTTTCTAACTCTCTAACCCTTTCCCTTCCTCTCTGTAAAAATCAATAAAATATATTTTTTTAAAAAAAGAGAAAGTATAAGTGAAATATGGAGCATCCACATAGAATATTATGTAGTTGGTAAAAATGATGAGGTACTGTTGACCTTGAACAATGTGGGAATTAGGGGCACTGACCCCCCACACAGTTGGAAATCAAAGTACTAGTATTAATACAGTCAATCTTCTGTATTTGTGGATTCCCAACTACAGATGGAAAATGCTAGATGTTCACAAGGAAAGATTCCTAAGATAAATAAGATTTAAAAAAAAGATACAGTACAATAATTAAAGGATGATCCAGTTTACATCAAAAAGTAGTTTTTAAACATGTGCGAAGGCATAGAAAAATATGCAAAAGAAGTTACAAAAACGTACATTTATTGAGGATGTACTGTGTGCCAAGTATGCTTCTGAATGTTCTAGAGTGCATCTACTCGTCCATCAGCCCTGTGAAGTAGGAAATAGCATGGGCCCCATTTTCAGCTCAGGAAGCTGAGGTGTATGGCTAAGCAGAATCACAGAGCAGGTACCGAGGGCCCAGCCTCCTGAGAGCCGGCCCTCTGTGTTACAGGGTCCCCTCTGCCAACTCTACATAAACTGACATCTGGAACAGTGTAAGGATTTGTGCATCGAAGTCATATGCATTTTTAGGGTGAGAACATGGCCACTTTTTAAAGAATGCATCAAAATAAAAAAGGGGACCCCTGGTGGCCTGCAGAGGCCCAGGCATTCTGGGGGCCGGAGGACAAGTGTCACATAAGCTGGAGAGGAACAGAAACAGGTGAGAGGGCGGGGTTTCCGGCTGGAAAAGAGGAGACTGCCAGGGACATAAAGGCCACCTTAGAGGGCACATGAGCTCCCTTTGGAGGGGCTCCGTGTAATCCCAGATGGCCGGCGACTCGGGGCCACTGGGTGAGAAGTCCAGGGAGCAGATGTCAGCGCCACACGGGGCCGACCAGGCTCGGGTGGGATCTGCCAAAAATGGAAGCGTGAGTCCCGAAGGTAACCTGAGCTCCTGCCAGGCCGAACCCGAAAAGGAAGCCACGTGGCCCAGAGCTGCCTGGAGGTCTGAGGTATCAAATGCCCACTGCAGGAGAGGCGACCCCTTTGGGGAAGGTCCTCTCCCTTATTCATATTTGGGAGTCATGGGTTAAGGGGCAAAATTCAAAACACTCTCCTCAGTGGGATGCTACAGGTTAGAGAACAATCTCATGGTGCGAGCCCTCAGCTGGCGATGGAGCTGGTGAGGCTCCTGTCCAGCAGCTGGTGAAGGGGCTCAGCCACAGGAGGCCACGCCTCCCGAAATTTCTCTTCACAGCCCATGTCCGGGTCAGTGCGGGCTGCTGACCTGGGAACAGCCCTCACTCACGCAGCAACGTCTTCAGGACGCAGTAGCCGATTATGGCGAAGTGAGAGACTTGTTCAGACGCTGCCTGGGCGGGGTGGACTGCCCCGATCTGTCTGAAGCTTTATGCACGACGGAGAAAATACAGTAGACATTCTAGAGCAGCGGTTCTCAACCTGTGGATCGCGACCCCTTTGGGGGTCGAACAATCCTTTCACAGGAGTCGCCTAAGACCATCGGAAAACACATATATAATTACATATTGTTTTGTGATTAATCACTATGCTTTAATTATGTTCAATTTGTAACAATGAAATTGGGGGTCACCACAACATGAGGAACTGTATTAAAGGGTCACGGCATTAGGAAGGTTGAGAACCACTGATCTAGAGTGACAAAATCTACCACCAATCCATGAGGCCCTGAGGTGACCACTCCTACTCTAAGCCAGCAAGCACCGGACCACGGCCATTCAGTATAATAAAACCAAAGGCACCTACATGCACCCAGATGTGGAAAGTTGGACAGATAAAGACCTGGGTGGGAGACGACAATGCCAGGAGAGAGGCACCACCCTCCTTGTTTTTGGAGGATGTGACTCATGACGTCACACCTTGGGTGAAAATATTTTAGTGGAGAGTGAACTGCCAAGAATGTAAAATGCTGTGGCAATGGAATCAAGTCTTTCAACAAAGGCTCACAAATGAATTAGGGGGAATGTGTATCTTAATCAAGCCCTGCCTACACCCATCGGATCTTCCTCTGTGATTCTCTCATGCTGCCACTCGCTCACTTACTCATTTCCCTTCTAAATTCCCCCCAGATACCCTCGGTGCAGACCAGGGTTCCCTACTTCCTGGCCACAGAAGTCCTTGGGGGGAAATCTCATTCAACTCCGCATGCTCCCAGGTGTTTGCACATAGTAGGTGCTTGATAAGTTTGTATTAGAATGTTTATTGTTAATACCTTTCATGGGGGGACGTAAAGAGAACCAACATAGATTGTGGGTCCGAGGGAACCAGATGGATTGAAAGCTGTTTTTATGTCCTGACCGGATTTATAATGAGTGCACGCGAACTCAAACACACACACACACACACACACACACACACACACTCACAACCACAACCACACACACGCACACTCTCACACACACTCACACACTCAAATACACTAGCTGATTCCATCAGCTCAAACTGGAAATTCCGACCATATAAATAGAACTGAAAACAAATGTCAGCCTAGCCAGGTATGTGACCAGTGTACGTTGTAACAGTTTCCGAAGAATCAGACTCGCCCCCCAGGCTCCCGGTCCAGTGAGAAACAATGGGGTGCTCTTTGGGCGTGTGGAGCAGCAGTGTCTTCTTTCCAATCCAGACTCTGTCACCGATTCCCTGTGTGATCTTAGAAAAATCACACACCTGTTTCTTCCCGGATATTCTAATCTGTTAAAAAAAAAATAATGGTTGACAATAAACATCCCCTCTACCTCGAAAAGAAATGTCTTTTTATTTATTTTTAAAAGGAAACTCTGTTTTAGCAATGATCCCAAAATAAGACTCAACCTCTCCCACACAATCCTTCTTTCACACACAGAAATTGAGATAAATCTTAGGATGAAACGTATATGAAAGCTAAAACTGCAGGACACATGATAAAATGTAAGAAAATATCTCTGACTTTGGGGTAAGCGATGATTTCTTAATATACAAAAGGTACTAACCAAAATAAATTAAAAACTTGAACTTCAACAAATTCAAAAACTGCTATTCAGCAAAAGATACAATTAAGCAAATAAATAGCCAAGTGGTGGACTAGGAAAACATGTGTGACAGTATGCACACACATACCATACACACGCACATACATGTACATAACTATATATACACATACATATATACACATAATTATAGTGTATAAATGTATATACAATTATGTTTGTATATATGTGCATACATGAATCCATGAAAATGTGTTCCACATTACTAACCACCACAGAACCCAAATAAAAACCATGAGGTTTTTTGTGAGAATGTACAGCAAACAGACCCTCATTCATTGTTGGCAGAAGCATAAAACGGTACACAGATTTGGAATATGCCTGGCAATTTCTCATAAATTAATCAGATACTACCTGTCTTAGCTCGGGCTGCTGTAACAAATTACCATAGAGTGTGTGTGGATGAAAGTATAAGCATTTATTTCTCACAGGTCTGGACACTGGGAAGTCCAAGATCAAAGTACAGGCAGGTCCATTGTGGGTAACAGCTGTCCTCTTGGTCTGCAGACAGTTGCTTTCTTGCCATATTCTTGCATGGCAGAGAGAGATCATCTTTGTGTGCCTCTTCTCATAAGGGCATTAACCTGATGATGAGGGCTCCACCCTCATGACCCAATTACCTCCGAAAGGCCCCAACTCCTGAAGCCATCACACTGGGGAATGGGGCTTCCACACATAGATTCTGAGGAGACAAACATCCAACCCATAGCACTACCTAACAGCTAAGTAGCAATACCCCTGAGTATGTATACCCCAAGGTCAATTACAAAATGACCCGTGTTCATCTTTATTCGGAACAACCAAACACTGTCAACAACTAGTTTTGGAAGTGTCCATAAACAGAAAGACAGATAAAGAAATTATGCAATTCTCAGACACTGGATTATGACTCAGCAATAAAATAAAATAAAATGAACCTCAGACACTCAGCAAGACATTGAATCCCCAATTCAAATGCATCATACTGAGTGTTAGAACCCATGTATTTAAAACTCTCCATCAGGCAAAGACAACCAACAGTAAAAGAAATCAAGGCGGTGGTGGTTGAGATCGCTGGGTCACATGGCAGTTTTATTTTTAATGTTTGGAGGAACCTCCGTGCTGTCTTCTGCAGTGGCCGCACTAGTCCGCATCCCCACCAACAGTGCAGAGGGCCCCCTTTTCTCCACGTCCTCCAGCACGTGTTACCATTGTCACTTGTCTCTTTAATGACAGCCCCTCTAGCAGGTGCGAGGTGATGCCTCGTGGTGGGTGTGATTTGCATTCCCCTAGTAATTAGTGACACTGATCACTTTCTCGTGGACCTGCAGGCCCTTCGGATGCCTTCTTTTGAGAAATGTCTACTTAGGTCCTTTGCCCATTTTTAAAATCAGGTTATTTATTCCAAGAAAATGAAATCACTCTCTCAAGGAGATATCTGCACTCCCTTGTTCACCGCAGCAGTATTGATAGTAGCTGAGATATGGGAACAGCCTAAATGTTCACCAACAGATGAATGGGTAACAAAAATGTGTATTTATTCATGATAGATAGATAGATAGGTAGATAGATGATAGATAGATAATATAGATAAGGTAGATAGATAGATAAAGATAGATATTACTTTATATATATATATATATAAAATATCTCTGACTTTATATATATATATGTAGAGAGAGAGAGAGAAAGAGAGAGAGAGAATATTAATAAGCCTTAAAAAAAAGGAAATGTGTCATTTGCAACAACATGGATGGACATCATGCTAAGTGAAGTGAGGCAGAAAGACAAATACTGCATAATCTCACTTATATGTAGAATCTGAAAGAGTCAAACTCTTAGAAGCAGAGAGTAGAATGGTGGTTGCTCAGGGCAGAAGGAGGGGAACTGGGGAGCTGTTGGTCAAAGGATACATTTTTCAGTTATGCAGGATAAGTAAATTCTGAAAATCTGAGGTATAGTATGTGACTAGTTAACAATACCGGATGGCATACTTAAAATTTCTTGAGAGGGTAAACCTTCAGTGTTCTCATCACACACAAAAAATAAATAAATAAAAATAAATAATGAAAAGAAAGTAAAACAAGGGCATTATGGTGGGTGATAGGTATGTTCCGTAGCTTTATATGGAAACTAGAGGCCCAGTGAATGAAAATGTGTGCACTCGGCAGGGCGGGAGGGTCCCCTCAGCCCGGCCTGCGCCCTCTCACAATCTGGGACCCCTCAGGGGATGTCCACCTGCTGGCTCAGGCTCACTCCCTGGGGGATCAGGCCTAAGCTGTCAGTCAGACATCCCTCTGGCAGCCTGTGAGCCCTCCCGTCACCGCCGCTGTGCTTGCAGCCATCAGTCCAGCTTGTGGCTGAGCAGAGCTCCCCCTGTGGGAGAGCACTGCCCCCCTGGTTGTCAGTGCATGTCATAGCAACCAGTCGTTCCAGTCGTTCCGCCATTAGAGTCAATTTGCATATTACCTTTTTATTATATAGGATTATTTGACAATGGATACCTATGTCAGAACATCTCATTGTACACCTTAAATATATACAATTACATTTGCCAGTTATACCACAATCAAGCTGAACAAAATAAAAATGACTGGTGCAGGGTGGAGGGGGTAACAGAACTACCTGGGAAGGTGCGTAAGGGAGCCTTCTGGGCCAATAAGAATATTCAACGCCTCGACAATGGCATGGGTTCCACAGGTATGTCAACTTGTGAAAACACACGGAACGTTATACTTCAGATTTATGCATCTCATCATATGACATCACACCCCCCGTTTAAACCACCTTTTCAATGCCCTGCCCCTTAGAGTTCTGAGAGAATGTAAATAGATTCTGTCTGTAAACGTGGTCTTTGGTGCACTAGGAGATGCTGATTAAAAAGAGAGAAACCCCGTGCTTTAGGCTCCCCATGGAGATGGTCATTTCGGGAGGGCTGGTCTCCCAGATAGCAAGCCTGAGTCAGCACACCGCCGCCTCTGGGGTTGCCACTCAGCTCCCAGGCAGGGCTCCATCAACTCTCCCACTGGCCTCGGCCTCCAGGGGAGGGCCAGGAGAGCAGCCTGTGGGGTTGGCTTAATCCAACTGTCCGAGCTATTAACTTTGTTTGGAAGGGACCCTCCCTTCAAGTTGCCATGCAGCCCCACTGGGCGCTCCCTTCAGTCTGAAACTGGCTGAGCGTGCGTGGCTGATGCCTCGGCATCGGAGGAGTGGGAGAGTTTAATTAAGCCTCTCTACCTTCATGTCTAAAAGCTACAAGACGTTTTAATGAGAAGGCAGCAGCAGAAGAAAAGAAATCAGCAATAAATTTTAAAAAGTATGGAATCACGGGGCTCAGAAGCAGCCCCACAGATGGAGGCATTCAGCTCAGTGAAAGAAAAAGTGGATTTATTTGACGAACATAAAGAGAAAATGAGGCAGTTCCATGGTGCTCAACCCGCCTATGAATAGATGAGTCATGTCAGAGTGTCAGACCCGAGGTGGTGAACTCCCAGCGCCAATGATGGTCACGCCCGATTTAATGAAAAAAAAAAATGAAACGCTGCATATTACTCTTTGCTTCCCCCCTCAAATGAGGTGTCTGAATGTTTTATTCAGGAAGGGGTGGTTTATATGTGAGAGATAATTAAATGTTGAATGGAAGAAGCAGGTAACATGATATTGGGGGAGGCAGTGGGTGTATGACGGGCAAGGGGGAAAAACTGGGGAGCTACTGTGTGTTGGGAGTAAGGTTACAGCTATGAAGGGTGTCACAGAGCCAGGCTTCCCCGTGCCCAGCACGGTGCTAATTAAGCCATCAAGGATGGAACTCCATTGCAGGCATCGTGGGGCGCACCGAGAGACTCATGAAAATAGTCAGTGCCAAGCGCGGGGACCCACCGTAGTCCCCATGGGAAAGGAAGACAAGGAACCAGCGCTCAAAAATGCTGATTGAATGAATAAGTGACTGGACACAAAGAAGTGATGCAATAAATATGTGAAGCACCAAAATGAGAGAATCAGACCCTTAGGTGCTGCCAGGATCACTCTTGGAGCTTGGGACATACCCACCCAGATCCCTGCAGCTGGAGAAGGTGCTTAGCTAGAAAGAAAGGAAGACTGGCTTCGGATGAGCATTTCCCAGCCTCAGTGCTGTGGAGATTCTGGGCTGCACGAGTCCTTGTGGGGGCCGACGTGTGCACTGTAGGATGCTCGGCAGCATCCCTGGACAATACCCACCTGATGGTGGTAGAACACCCCACCCCCGAGTTGTGACAATCAGAACTGTCTGCAGACATTGCCAGATGTGAATGTTCCCTGGTGGTGGCAATGTAGCCAGCTGAGGACCACTGAGTTAAATGCACGTAGACCTCAATGCAGGCTCTATCCTTTATAATTTAACATTTATCAGCATGTTGAGGTTGGGCAAGGTATTTCATTGCTTAACCTCAGTTTCCTCCTTCACACAATGAGTCATCTCTGTTTTTACAGGGACTCCAGCTATTCATCTTTCCCTACATCTGCACCTTTTGACTTTGAGTTTGGTCATGTGACTGCCTCGGCCAAGTCAAGACCACAAGGCATGTCATCTTGTCATTTCTGCTGGCTGCCTGTGCCTCAGCCATCACCATGATGAGATCATGCCCCAACTATCCTGCAGGTGAAAAACACGTGGAGCAGGCCCAGACCTACAGAGCTGCAGCCTGAAGAGCTGAGTTCACCTGCAGACCAACGGGAATCACTGTTGTTTTACACCCCTAGAGAGCAGGAGACTTGTTACGCGGTGTTATTGTGGCAAGGGCTAACAGATACAGTGAGAATAACTCTCTAAAGAGCCAGTCGCTTATCAGATCAGTACATGCCAGATGCCTTATCCTCCTCCCTCTTTCGATGACTTCAAATATGAATGTATCTGGTTTCCTTCTGACTGAAAGTATGGTCCAGTATTATCACAAGATTGTCCCCCACCCGACTCATTTGGAGGATAATTAAAACAACAATCACAACAACTAGTGCATTTCAATAAAACTTGGAGATTAATTTCCAACCTCCTACCAGGCAACTATACCTTGGCATGCACTAGTTCCCGAAAACACGACAATTTCTAATGCTCTCGATCACTGACACAAGTTGCACAGAAAAGGTTCTGGCATCTCTTTCATTTATTCAATGTGTCCTGTCCATGTTTGGGGTCCTGGTTGGAAACCCAAGAGTGCATAAAAGCTGAACATTCAGTGTGGTCAACACAGGGCTGTGTGAACCATCGGTCCACCCTGCAGTTGTCCCAACAGACTCCTTTTGTCCTGGATTTCTGAGGACATCCCTGCCTCTGATCCCTTGGTGGCCCAACCCTGGAAGAAACCTCCTGCTTTTGCTAACTCTGCCTCCCTGCCATCTCTCTCCACCCTGCATGGGATTGAGACTTCATCCCTGTATTCATTCACCAAACATTGACCAGGAACTCCTATACGACAAGAGCCCTGATAGGCTCTGGGGATGTGATGGTGACTCACACATTGCCTCTACCTTTAGAATCTCCTGGGTCCATAAGAAGAAAGCCCAATAACATTACAACACATGATAAACTATTAACAAAGCCCACATTCTCATCTCTGGGACCTGTGAATATAGCACTTACATGGCAAAAGGGACTTTGCAGATATGATTACGGGAAAGCTATTGATATGGGAAAATGATCTTGGATTATCTGTGTGGGGCCAATGCAGTCTCAAAGATCATTATAAAAGGGGAAGACTGGAGAGTCAGAGTCAGAGACGATGTGACAACCGAAGCAAAGGTCGAAGTGCTGCCGTCATGAGCCAAGGAGTGCGGGCGGCCTCTAAAAGCTGGAAGAGGGGAAGAACAGATTCTCCTCCAGAGCTTCCACGACACATACCACCCTCCCTCTCCAATGCCTGCATTTTAGCCCCATAAGACCCGTTCTGGACTTCCAACCTCCAGAACTGTGAAGACAATGCATATGTGTAGTTTTAAGCCACCAAGTTGGTAGTAATTTGCTACAACGGCAATAAGGAACTAATATGGGGAAAATACATGGCGAGATCCTGACATATACTTGGGGTATTAAAGAGGGCTTCTAGAAGGAGGTGATGAGAAAACTGAAGGGCACGAAAGAGTGGGCCAAGGAAAGAAATGGAAAAGGGTATCTCATGCAGGAATTAGTATGGAAGGAAGCCTGCAAATCTCATTGGCTTAACCTGGCAAAGATTCCTCTCACTCACAGTGTCCATCCAACACAAATTGGTAGGTCTTATGAGTTGAATTGTGACCCTCAAAAAAGTGTATTGAAGTCCTAACCTCTGATACCTGTGGATGTGACTTTATTTGGAAATAAGGTCTTTGCAGATGTAATCAGGTTAAGGTGAGGTCATTAAGGTGGCCCTGATCCAATATGCCTGGTGTCCTTATGAGAAGAGCAGATGATGATAGGGACAGAGACTGGAGTGATGCAGGTATAAGCCAAGTAATGACCAGATTTGAGCTAGGAAAAGACAAGGACAGTTATACCGAGAGCCGAGAGGGTCAGGGCCCCGAGGACAGCTTAAGTTTAGACTTCTAGCCTCCAGAACTGTGAGAAATCTCTCTTGTTTTACACCACTCTGTCTGTCACGGAGCCCTAGCCACCAAATACAGCTTGGCTCCACACAGTGACTCAGGGACCCAGGCTGATGAAGACTCTGCCCCATGTAGACACAACATCTGGAAGAGGTGACCATCTACGTTGTTGATAGGAACTAAGAAAGAGAGAGAGAGAGTGGTGGGGGGGTTCTTTCTTTCACAGTCCCATTTGCCAGAATCCAGGTCCCTAGCTAATCCCCAAGGGCTGCTGGGGAATCCAAGGGGACACGTGGAGCCCTGAACATTAGTGGTCTCTGCTGCAGTGTGAAGTAAACATCTGCTCACTAGTTAGATATTTCCCCCTTCCAGTGAGACCTCACAATGAATCCAATGTGCTGGGGCTTCCTCAACTTCCACATGTCCTCAGTGAGGAAACTAGGGCACAGAGACATTAAGTGATTTCTCCACAGTCACACAGCATGCACTTGCCTAATGGGGGCAAGGCCAGGATTCAAATCCAGAGCAACCGATTCTGAAGTCTGCTCCGCCCTCCCCAGAAACAAGCCCTGAAGGAGTGAAAAAGGAATCCTGTACAGCCAGTAACCTGGTTCCACATCACGGAACAGTGTTCCCCAGGCAATGGCTTCCTGTTTCAGAGCGCCGAAAGTCCCCCTTCCAATTACAATGTGCCTTGTGTGTAAGGCTCCCTTCTGTATGCTCAGACATGGTCTGTTCCCCATCTTCTGAACTGCAAGCAGGCCATTTGGCACAGCTCCATGGCATCACCACGAATGGAGTCACTATGGGGCAGCGGGGAGATAGCCTTGGAGAAGAGCTGTACTTCCGACCAGGAAAGCGATGAGGCCTGCAGGTCACATTCTGCACGGCAGCCTCACCCTGGATCTCCAGAAAGTACCTGTCATGTCCGATGTCCCGCATTCGCTGAGATGTTTTCATCTAAACTGCGCCGGCGGACGTGAAGACCTGCCGGGATGTGGCGGCGTCTCCGCATGGCCACGCTTTCTTGGCTTTGACAAAAGAGCATTGGTCTGGCGGAGGCTGCGGAAACCAGGTTTGCAACTTAATGCTGCTTTTGCCCAGAAGTAATTAGTTCATTAACTGTGAGCACACAGCTCATTAAAGGGGGTGGTGGATGCTGCAAATCAGTGGCCTGTGTAAGTCCATCAAAAATTAGGAAGAGCTGGAAATGGTCCCGCTCCCACCTGCTGCCCAACACCTTCATTAACCGAAGAGGCTTCTAGAAGCCCAATATTTAAAGGCACTGAACCCCCAGGACAGCAGGGACCTAGGTGGGAAGAGGGAGGACAGAGGGATCTACCATTGACGGAGTGCTTCCCAGGGAGCAGGCCGCATCCTGGGTGTTTCTACTTTCAGGATCCAGTGTCCACACGGTGACCTCAGAGCTTTTACCCACGGGGATACAGGCTGAGCACGTAAGACTTCCTCATGGGCTCGTGAGTCAGTGGCGGTGCTGTGTCTCTATGAACCCAAACTCCAAAGCTTTCTCCGTCACAGGGATCAGTTACCGAGACAAACCTGGAGACTCACAGTCCTTTATCAGCTAATCTCAGGACACGTTCGGAAGCATTCCAGGGGTCAGCGCTATATTGAGCTGCAGTTTGCAAATGTTTATTTACAGGGGATTAATTCACTCTGCTCTTTGCAAGTACTGAACTAATGGAATATTGGCTTTCTCTCGAAATAGGTGCAGTGACATCCAACAGCCCTCAGCCCCACCCAAGAAATGTCAAAATTCTCCTAGGCAGGAGCTCGGAGAATAGATGGCACATGGAATGACGGGCAAAGAGAGTGGCCAGCGGCGCTCAGAAAATGCAGGTGGGCACCATGGTGCCCAGTCCCTGTCTGTCACTGAGGGCCCATGCGATCCTGGCAGGACCCGTGATTTCTCTGAGTTCTGTTGCCTCGGTAAGAAAAACCCTCTAACAGTCCAGCAGCGGATTCACGTCACAGCATGAGTGCAAGTGGAAGATGGGGGTGAAGCCAGGGGTGAAGGGAGGAGAGCCTCCTGATCCCACCCTAGCCCACCCACGTGACCCACCTCCGGGGAGCACCAGAAGGAGAAGGCACAGCGCTGTCCTGCAGGAAGCACCCGGGGGCCCCACGCTTTGACTCTCAGATCAAAGCTGCAGGTGAGGCCCAGGAACAGAGTCCCCTCTGCAATGGGAATGGGAGGGAGTTCTCCCAGGGCCGAGGCCAGGGGTGTCTGGGGAACCTGTGGGGCACCTCAGAGACACAAAGAGGACAGATACCCAGAAAGGGACAGGTAGGATTCCAGGGGTCAAGAACAATCCAAGAGTGATCACACAGCCTCCAGCACAAGCAGCACATTCCTTCCTTCCTCCTCTCATTCACCTGCCCATTCGTTCATTCACTCACTCATTCATTCACTCAACACTCGGTCTACATGGAGATCTGTGCTAGGCCAGGAAACGCAATGGCGAGTGAGACTACACACAGCCCTGCCACCATAGAAGGCACTGCGACGGGGCAGAGTATCCTCTTCAGAGAGCATTGTCTCCAAAAGGGAGATTCAAGAGCTCAGCGTGACGTTGGCTGAAGATAGAGTGAGCCCCTTGAGCATCATGTTGACCGTGATTCTAATCCGCTCCCTCCTCTCACCCTCCCTCAGACCATGGTGTATTAAACCCCCATGGACTGGAAGAGTTGAAACCTTAGACTTGGTTTCACCCCCTTTTCAACTGAATATCTTTGAAGCTCACTTAAGCTAACCTCTAACATTTAATGACCCCGCCTTCCTAACCTGTCTCGTAGAGTGTGAGAAGCAAGTGAAAAAGAAAAAGAAAAAAGGGAGGCAACAACTTATAACCACTAGTTTATGAGCCATGATGGACCCCTGTGTGACTATTACGTCTGTGATGGCCACTTAACTGGGCTATTCTTGGTGGGATTTGCTGTACCTGCAGAACCCCAGGCGTCTGCTTCACTGTGTCCAGGCTGCACCCTGGGACTGCATTGCATCAGGCCAGATGTTGGCCAAGCAGCTGGGGACAGAAGCCACACAGGAAAACATCCTGCATGAGGCACCCCCTCCATCTGGGAGAGCCATGGTGGCAGGCAGATGCCCAGGCCTGTGGGAAGTCCTGGTTCCAACGTCTGGGCACACGGCCAGGAGCTGAAGATCGTGGAAACAGGTCGGAAAACACGGCTCAAGGTAGGAGGCAGCGATAAGGACCCACGATTATTGTGGATGGACTTAGAAAATGGAAGGCCACGTGGCTTGCAGGCTAGAGTCACTGGGTCACATTGAACTTCATAGCTCAGATCTGGGTCAGGAGCTTCCTGTTCAATGACTGAGGAGGAAGTGTTTTGATGTATGCCTTGTTCATAGAGATTGCAGTTGGACAACTCCATATTCCCAGATTCTGGGTGAGAAATGGAAGCAAGTCAACTGTGATACCCTCGACTCAGCCCACCTAGAGCCCAGATGGCCTGTACCGCAAGGTATAGCAACCTGTGAGTGTTGCCTAAGAAAACATCAAGCCGCTTCATGAAACTCCACAGACAAAGCTCCAAATGACATTCCTTGGAAGCGTGACTTTCCAGAGGGGAATAACCCTGCCAACATTTTCCCAGGCACTGGGCTCTGCTGCCATCCTTGCTGCTCGTCGGAAATTGTGACTCTACATCTCCCTGCGCCCCCCTTTACCCCCCGCTATGAAAACAAAGAATAGTTGTTGGCCATCCCTCTCTCCAAGGAGTCGGAGGAGTGATGTGCATTTTCCTCACAGCCACGGTCAGTGCAAAGGGAAAGAAGGGAAGAATAGATGGCCCACCATTGGGGTGAGGGGTGAATTATTTATGAAACATACATAGAGCCTCCAGTTGGGTCCAGGGCTGGGCACCGCGCTAAGGATTCTTTTGTTCTCGCAGCTGGCCTTTGGAGCTGCTCAGAGCCAGTGCAGTAAATAATACCGCTATTGTCTGCCTGTGGCAGAGACAGACAGAAGGTACATTTGGCCCGCATCCAAGCACCGCAAGGGCCACTCATAGTCACAGTGTCCAATTACTGCTGGCTTGACTAGAAAACGCACTCTTTCTTGCTAAGCTAATTTAAGAATGGACGCTCTTAATGGCTCCTGCACAAAGAGGGGTTTTGCTGCATCTTTCAATGGGGCAAAATAAAGTTATGTTCAGCGCAGAAAGTGAACCGGCCTGGGGCGGAGGTTGTCCAAACAGCAATGTATTGATAGAAGGGAAATGGTGTTTGGATGCCCCTTTAAGAAGAAGAAAAAAAATTCAATCAGCTCAGTTCTGAGTTTCTCGCAGGATATATATTCAGGATGTCAGAGAAGATTCAGTAAGGAGCAAGGGAAGAGCAAAGAACTGGACAGCTCTGGCCATTGGCACAGCCAGCCACAGGATATGGGGGAATGCTACCCCATCTCCCAGGGACTAGATGACCATGATGATGCCAGTGATGGTCATGAGAAGAGGTAGTGTCTACTGTGTTCTTCTTATTGGCCAGGCACTGTGACAAGCACTTTTTATCCTTTAACACTCCCCACCATCCTCTGGTCTAACCCACATTCAAGGAGAGGGGAAATATTCAACTCTTTAGGGAAGAAGTATCAAAGAGTTAGGAGGACATATCTTCAAAGCTACTATACTGTTCATGTGGCATATAAACTGGATTCATTTTCATGCAGGTTAACTAAGCATCTTCCATACTCTAGGAATTATGTGAAGAGATTATCAGAGGACCTGGTGTGGAGGTAGCACCAAGTAAAGGTTGAAAGAATTAGCTACCACATTCCACTTATGGTAAAGTAGAATAAATATACAATGAGGAGAAAATATGACCTCCTCTCTGAATTACACCAGAGCTATGTGAACTAAAAATGCCAATTCATGCCTATTGGGGGTTTACTGAAGTAGCTACAGACCTTTTAAGTTCTAGAACAGGGGTTGACAAATTTAGTCTTTAAGGGCCAGACAGTGACGATTTTCAGCTTTGTGGTCTATACGGTCTCTGTCACAGCTACTCAACTCTGCCACTGTGGTGCAAAGAGCAGCCATAGACAAAACATAAGTGAAAGAGTGTGGCTGCATTTCAATAAAACTTTATTTATAAAAACAGGTCACTGCCCTGTGGGCCATGGTTTGCTCACCACTGTTCTACTGTGCATTTCTTAAAACATTTAGATGCGGATCGCCTTGAGAGCAGGTCTCTGTCTTATTTGACCTCTGCATCCATACACTTATCATGGTACATGAATGAGTAGGCAGGCACAAGTGTTGTGCACAAATGCATGAATGAACTGATGCTCCAGGAAGCATTAAAGTTTAGATTCAAGGTAGTAAAATCTTTATTTGAAACTTTAAAACTACATGTTTGAGGTATAAAGTGCTTTTGAACAGCTTCAGTTCACTAACTCAGCTGTCAGTCTTGCCTACACCACCCACAGGCTCCACTGGCATGCCATGGTCTCCTTATAATGAAGACCCGCCATGTCTAAATTATTGGCACAATAGGCCACTGCAACTCCTTCGGACTCATTAGACCTAATTATGTCAAGGTCTCATTGAGGACTCTTTAAATCTGAAGATTCGTGAGATAATGAAATATAATAGCTCCTTTGGAGCCATAAAGGTCTCTTTATGTCACGGGCTATTTGGAGATTCAATATTCCATAAGATTAATATTACAATATTATAAAAATGACAACAATTACCACACCCTTGATGTCTACCAAGTGTAATTCAATAATCATGATTTAGGTAGGCCCACCTCACAGTCACTTGCGAGGTCTTTGTCAAGGAGGAAAGGTGAAGGATTGTGTGACTTTCCACTCTCTCATCACACCTACTTCTTGGTACACAGATCCCTCTGCTTCCAGTACACAGCTCTGTCTTGGTGCACAGCTTCCTGGTACAGAGCTCCCCTGCTTCTCACCTGGGGAAAGCCCGCCCAGGTGACACTATTGCCTCGGCCATCCTTGTCTCTATGTGTGTTTAAGTACCAGGCATGCAATAGCTTGTCAGTGATCGTCAGAGAATCAACAACCTTAGATAAGAAATTATAAATAGTGGTCCTTTAAAAAATGAAAAAGAAAAGAACAAAAAATAAATAAAATAAATAAATAGTGGTCCTTTTCCAAGGCTGGCTCAGAAAATGCTAATAATTAATTATAACTGAAGGAATGTGCTTTTTTAATGAAAGAAGCCGAAAAGAGAACTATTGCTATAGTATCTAAGAAACGATTTAAAAACTGATAAAATTCAAGAGTAAATGGTTGTTGTGAAAGGAATTCTCTCATTCTTGATTAAAATGTATATTTAATAACAGATAGATTAGTGAGTAGATGGCTAACTCTGGCACTTGAAAATTAAAGTATCTGTAATAATAAAAATGTAATATGCTAATTAGACTGGGTGTCCTTCCAGATGACCTTCCAGACGAAGCTGGGGCTGTGAGGGAAGCCCAGGTCCCGGGTGCCAGAGGAAAGCTGGTGCCGGCAGCCAGGGGAAGGAAGGCCTACTCTTGCATGAATTTCATGTATCAGGCCCCTAGTGTTAAATTATAAAATGCATAGAAACTTTACCATAAGTATTTAGACAAATCACATGTAGTGCCCCCAGCCTAACACAATTGCAGTTATTTGATGTGATGGACAGACTTTAAGGAGGTCCCCATCACCCTTGCCTTCTGGTTCACACCCTTATAGAGTTCCTTCTTATTATTGAGGGCAGGCATACCTTTGTGGATCACACTATGTTTCTACAGGACAGTGCTTTTCTAGAAAAGTAGTTAGGAAAGACCTCTGCCCAGACAGTGTGTCCCCAGGCTTCTCCTAGGTAATGCCTACCTATCCTTCAGATGTTATGATCTGGAAACTCTGTGGACACAGGATCAATGGGAGTGTGGGAGAGCTGGCTGGAAGTTCGGAGTCCTTAGGCTGTGAGAAAAGATTGGCTTTCAAGACCACAGGATGTGCAACTATCTGGATAAGGGGAGAACTGTGGGGTCTTCTGAGGGGGAGCAGAATCAGAGGCACTGTCATAGGAAGATGATGGTAGTGCATGGTCATCATTAGAGTAGGGAAGGGATGGTGCCTGAGGGACCTTGTAAGTTTCAATGGAGGGTATTGGGTAATGACAGGTTCTTCCTGCAATTGCTGTGCTTTCTGGCTTGGTAAACAGATACCAATCAGAGAATTCACCTCCAGGATTCCAGAGCATACATACTTATCTTAGAGTCTGGTTAGCACTCATCTGTTATCAATGTTTCTTTGTTATAAAAAAAAGTATTTGTTGGAATAGCCTCTGAATTTTATGAATGCTTGACTTATTTCATAATAAAAGTTATATCTAGATAAGTAATATAATAGATAGATGACATAAGATAGATAGATAGATAGATAGATAATAGATAGATAGATAGACAGAAAGACCGATGGAGATATAAAACTACAAAAGCTCTCTCAGAGAGATAATTCTACCCCATGTGGGATCATCACCCCATATTATCATAAGCTTTCCCACTTGATGCATTAGGTCCTCATTGATTTTTCATGCACAATTTTCTTGGGACCGCTTGCAAATGCATAAATAATACAATACTCCTTAAAATATGTAAAATTATGTTCAGGTGCCATGCTCCTGCTATCACTCCCAACACTGTGCACTTGAATCAATTATCTGTTATTCTTTTATGTTCAACTCTCCAACTGCTAAGCATGTGTAACCCAATCACTGATGGGTTGACCCATTTTCTGATCAAATTTGTCTTACTTAGGGCACCATTAGGTAGAAAAAAAATCACCATCAAGGGTTTCACCTCCTCCCAATCTCCCACTCACATATTGCATGGTCTTTATATCTTGCATCAGGAATGACATCCGCCAGAGGTACGAGTTCTTTAATGCTCATGGAAATTTCTGGAATGACATGATCACATGTTTTTTTTTCAGGATCAGTTTAAGAAGTGGTTCACTCCCATTATCAAATGCAGGAAGAGAGTTTGGGAGTCACAGCATCCAAGAAGTAATGTTAAGCCATGCCTACCCTTCCTATACTTATAATCCTCCACTCTTCTTCATCCCCCTCAAGCATCTTACATGTGCAGCCATTAAAAATCCGCTGTTACTTTCCCATCCCTATGCTTTTGCAAACACTTTAACCTCCAACTGGAAAATTATATCTGCTGGTAAGTATACCTGAAAAACCTCATCCACGTTCAGCTCAAATGTGTGTGGTCTGACAGTTTTCCATGTCACGGGAGAATTAGTTGGCCTCATCTATTTGTTTACATGATCGTATGTATTTTATTTCCATGTGTTGGGTAATACTGCCAGGGCTCAAGGTTATTATTGTAATGGTGATTTGTAGCATGGTCCATGAAGCCTGGACTTCGGAGCCAGACTCCTCAGGTTCAAGCTCTGGCTCAGCACACACCAGCCAGGAGATGTCAGTCAGTGACCAAACTGGAAATGGGACCAAGCCTGTTAGCCTCCTGGGCTCATGTGGAGATTCAATTCGTTGATATTTTAATATTTGAAAAATGCTTACAATGGGATCTGGACATCATGTCTATTTACACACTTATACCCACCCCTATCCTAGAAGGCCTTTCAAAGTAGAAGACACACCTTACACATTTGTCTCCTACAGCCATAGCAGGCCAGAAACACATGCATATATGCATAACCCATGATCATAGATAACAGTACCTGAAGGCCAGGGTTGGGGGAGAAGGGGGCAGCAGTAGGGGCTGGGAGGAGGGATCGATGGTAAAATAAAGGGGATCTCTGTCATAGTTCAACAATAAAGATAAATTTTTAAAAATAATAATAAAAGACTTCTCTGTCAATTTCTATCATTGATTTCTATATATTCCAAATCAAAGGGACAAATTACTACTGAAAACAAAAAAGCAGATATTCTAATATAATAATGGAATAATAGCGTAGAATTGTTAGTGGGGTTACCATAAGCCACACAATTGCATTTACACAATTTCTTCCCCACGGGGAAGGTACAGGTATCATTCCCAGAACAAAGAAACAGAGGCCCAGGCTAGCGAGGGAGCATCAGAACCCAGCTCTCCCGCTTCAGCCCAGCCTGGATGACTTCGTCACTGAGGTTCCAGCCCAGTGATATTCCAGTTTCAACTCGGATCCAGAGGCTCTGCCTCAGGTCTGCAGGTTTCAACTTCCAATGAGATTGAGGTTGTGATTTTCATTCTGTCCAAGCGAAGCAATGATATCTAGGCAGTTGTTTGGTGGAACTTTTGAGAGGAACTCACTCAGGCATACGCTAATTACTATCATTGAATTTCTTCCACCTGGAAAATTATAAAGAGTACACTTTATTGTAAATATCTACAAATGAATTCTAATGACAGAATTATAAGGAGAAATTATAAAATCCGAATAAGAGAGGAATATTTTATGTGCCTCTATCAGAAAATAATAAATCAGGAAGGCAAAAGTGATAAAGGATAACATGACTAGAAAAAAAATGTACCATGCTTAAAGTAGTGTTCTTATGTGGCTATACAAACACCATACGTGTGTTAAATGTATACACATACGAAAAAATAACCTTATGCCTATAGGGGAAAGAGAGAACATTAAATTTTTTCCAAGTCATATGAAACATTAATAAAAGTATTAGTAACCTAATGTAAGGTTATAGAGTGATATAAGGTTATATATATATATATATATATGTATATATATATCATTCTATAACCTTATATATATTAGCTTACAATGTAGAGGTATACAGAATGTCCTCAAAAACATCATTTTGTCATACCTTTGATAAGATGCTATACAAACTTAAACTCTTGTTTATGTCAATTAACCTATGATAAAATTGGTGCCATTATATCTCCTTTTCCTTTTGCTTAAAGTCACAAAACCTATCAATGACGTTAAGTGAGAACTTACTGTGTATATATATATATATGTAATATTATATATAAATATAATATACATTAGTTTAATATTTATTTCAAAGAACCACTATAATGCAGCCCATGTTCTAGGACTACAATGCAAGTAAATTTTAAAAATCAACAATAAAGATAAGTTAATGTCCCTCCCCCTAACATTATTGGAAATATAATGCGCTAAAAATGAAATCACAATTAATTTTTTTAGAAAATCTATGTATATTTAGAATGAATTAGAAATAAATGTCAGCATATCAAAACTTATGTGATGACATTAAATCAATATATAGACACAAATGTATAGCTTTAATTGAATTTATTTTAAATGATATAAATTTAAATTAATGAATGTTATTAAAATCTGTAGACAATTTGTTAAGGTTAATAAGAGAATTAAGCAAAGTTGTTGGATATAGGGTCAACAGTTAAGAAAGTTGCATTCTTATTTACCAATAATAATCAACTACTAAAACATCTAACTGAAAAACACTGTATTCTCACTAACAACAATTCTGTTATGTATGGTACTATTATAATCTTGTAACATAGTTCTGAGGACGATTACAAACATTTTATCTAAGTACTTAGAAGAAGACCCAAATAAAATATGATCAGGTTCTTAAATTAGAAGAATTACTATCACAAAGATGCCAATTCCTCCAAGTTATAGTTTGGTTTGACAGAGAACTTGCTTTGATGTCATAAAATTAACATGAAAGAACAAAGTGTCAATAAAAATAAGACAATTTTGAAGAATATAAGATTGGATATCTGTCCTACAGGTATCAAGATGTATTATAAACTTCTGATAATTAAAACTCTCTGGCCCGTGTGGGTTATAGAAAATAGATTGAAAAACATTAAGACAAAACCTACCAAAATTGACTTATGCTAACATAGTAACCTGACATAGTTCAGGGATGACTTTAAAAAATAGTATGGAAAAAAAGAAAAATTTCAGAGAAAATTGCTTATATATTTAAAAATTAAAAGATCAGAAACCTACTTCATGATATCCTCCAAGAAGTAATTCCAACATAAAGTACTTTAATGTAAGAAGGAAAACTCTAAAGCTTAAGGAGACCACATAGAGAAGTGCCGTCATGCTATAAGTAGAGTGAAAAATTTTTAAAACAAGAAACCTAACCTAATAAGAAACCTAACACAATAAGGAACCAAATCCAATGGAATTGTTCGGAAAATCCAACTCCATTCTCAGTTGGCATTTCTGCATAACAAAAGAAGTATAACTACAAGAAAAAGTAAGGCCTTCACACATATGTAGGATATAAAACAGAGAGCAACAAACAAATAAAACAAAGGAACAAACCCATAGACAAAGACCAAAGTGCAGAGGTTACTAGAGGGGAAGAAAGGTGGTGGGAGGATGAAAAGGATAAAGGGGGTCAAGTATATGGTGACAGAAGGAGACTAGACTTTGGGTGGTGAGCACACAATGCAATCTATACTAATAATAGAGGAATATGCAAATTGTCTGGGATGCCATCATGTAATGACCAATCAGGATGGGGGCAGGGCCACGGAGGAGAACTCTCAGCATGCCTGCACCTGGGGTCCAAAGGACACGGAGAGGAAGGGAGAGCAGATAGGCAGTTAGGGGGATCAGGCCAGCAGGGGAGAGCAGTTAGGGCCAACAGGCTGGAAGGGGAACAGTTAGTGGCATCAGGCAGGCGTGCACGTGAGCAGTTAGGAGCCAGTGTTCCGGAAAGCGAGAGGGATCCCGGATTGAAGAGGGTGCAGGCCGGGTTGAGTGACCCCCCCACACCAAGCTATGCATGAATTTCGTGAACCAGGCCTCTAGTATATGCAGATGATGTACTGTAGAATTGTACACCTGAAACTTATATAGTGTTGTTAACCAAGGTTACCCCAAGAAATTTAATGAATTTTTTTTAAAAGGCCAGATTGAGAAAAGATGTTTATCAAGCATAGAGCTAATATAGGCAAAGTATCCAGAACACACAATAAACTTCTATAAGTTTATTAGAAAAGAAGAAAAAACCATCTGATAAGAAAATTGGCAAAAGAATTGAAAAGAAAATCTATGAAAGAATATTATGGGACTCAACATAAAGAGAAAATGTGTTCAGCCTCATTAATGACCTCAAATATGCAAATGAAAACAGCAGCAAGATGACATTTCACATCATATTGTCACACACAAATATCTGATAATAGCTGGTTGGAGTGACAAGCTGAGAAGGGGGCCGGCATGCCGCTGGTGAGACGTGAGGTCGAGGCCATACATTTGGAGCACAATTCAGGTCCTCTCTGAGGAAGTTTAACCTAATAATACATTTCAATACAGAAATCTCACTGCTGGGTATATACCCAGGAGAATCTTATTCAAGTGTATAAAAATGTGGAATAGTCATTAATGACATTTAAAACACATACATGGCCAAAAGCATGAGCAAACAGGAATTAAAGGAGACATCCCCAACCTAAGTGAAGTCATCTACCAAAAACTTGCAGGTGATATTACCACCAAAGGGGAAAGGCTCCACACTTTCCACTTATAATCAGAAATAGGAGAGGGAAGCTGTTCTCTCCACTGCACATCCCAGATAGGGCAATAAAGTGATGAAGAGAAAATAAATAAAGGCATATATATTGGGAAGGGTGAATCAAAACTTCAACTGCAGATGATATAAGTATATGCCTAGGAAATCTTAAGGAATCTATTAAAAATGAAACACCACGATGAATAAGTTAAATTTAGCAATGTGACAGAATATAGGGTCAATATGAGAGTTTCTGTATTTCAACATACTATGTGTTAGGACTGTATGTGTATGTCTTCTAAAATTCATATGCTGAAATCCTAATTCCCAATATGATGGTTTTAGGAGTTCTGGCCTGGGAGAAGTACTTAGGGTGGAACCCTAGTGAATGGGGTTAGTGCCCCCAGAGAGCTCTCTCAACCCTGCAGCCATGTGAGAACATAGGGAGAAGATTTGTACATCTATGAATAGGAGGTGGGCCCTCACCTGACACCCAATCTGCCAGCATCTTGATCTTGGACTTGCAGCCTCCACGTGAGAAATGAATTTCTGTTGTTTATAAGCCACCCAATCTGTGGCATTATGTCATTGCAGCCCAAACAGACTAGAACACTATGAATAAACAGTGAATACATACTAGGAATAAAACACTGAAAACTACAAACATCACAATAGAAATTAAAGGTGACACCTACCTATGAGATATTGAATGCTGGCTCAGTACAAATGTTTTCAAGCTCTTTAGTTAAAAACAAAAAGAAGCCCTAACCGGTTTGGCTCAGTGGATAGAGCGTGGGTCTGAGGACTGAAAGGTCCCAGATTCGATTCCAGTCAAGGGCATGTAACTTGGTTGCAG
The DNA here is from genome assembly GCF_028538775.1 of Myotis yumanensis. Lineage (NCBI taxonomy): Eukaryota > Metazoa > Chordata > Mammalia > Chiroptera > Vespertilionidae > Myotis > Myotis yumanensis. Next base: position 12,491,457 of record NW_027223752.1, read on the forward strand.
GCACATCCCCAGTAGGAGGTGCGCAGGAAGCAGCTGATTGATGTTTCTCTCTCGTCGATGTTTCTAACTCTCTCCCTCTCTCTTCCTCTCAGTAAAATAAAATCAATAAAATATATTTTAAAAAAAGAAATATCCATGCCAATTGTAAAATACACATGAAAAACCAGAGGGCCAAACATGGCCAAAATAATTTTGAAAAAGAAGGGCATGTGCAGAGCATTGACACTTTCTCATTTCAACACATACCATGAAAGTAAGTACTACAGACAGTGCAATACTGGTATAGGAACGGGTCTGGAAAACATTAAACAGAATGAAGAATCCAAAGATAGACCCCACTTGCATGGTTACTGTCTGTCCCTCCCTCCACCCCCCCCCCCCCAAAAAAAAGGTGCTAAGGTTATTCAGTGAGGAAGTAATACAGTCTTTCAACAATGGGAACAACTGCATTATCTGTATGAAAAAAATGACATTGCCACATCTCACACTACAGGAAAAAATAACTTGATATGGATTATAGACTTCAATAGAAGAGCTGAAACTATTAAGTATCTAGAAGAAAACCTATGAGAAAATCTTTGTGACAATGGGCTAAACAATGATTTCTTAAACAGGAGTGCCAAAGCACAAGGCCGGAAAGAAAAAAATTAAGGATGCCTTAATAAAAATAAAAATCTTTCAATCTTTGAGACACACAGTTAAGAAAATGGAAAGCTATCCCACAGACTGGGAGGAAATATTTGCAAATCATAGATCTGATAAGGAGCTTCATGCAGATTATAAAATGAGCCTTATCACTCAATAGCAAGAAAACAAACAAAGCAACAAAAAAATTGGCAAAACATTTGAATAAATATTTTACCAAAGAAGATATAGGAATAGTTAGGAAGCACATAATAAAAAAGCTTTTAACATCAATAGTCATCATAAAAAGTAAAAATAATTGCAGAATGATTCTATTCATAACACTTAAGAACATGTAAAGAATGTTATATATAAAATTATATATATGGAGTTATAGCAACATACATTTTTACAAATATATTTATATATACAAATACATGGATATATATGAATATATTAATACTAGAGTATTCATGGTTTTTTTCATTAACATATATTATTATCATAAGAACTTGTATAGAATTCATAGATATCAATATTTAAAATGGGAATTTTGAGGAGGGAAGGGGGAAAATATTGTGATAGCAGACTGATATATAAGAGAGTTAAACTATTTCCCAAATATTTAATTTCTTAAAATCTGTTAGAATTTGATAGGGCATTAATATACAAATCCAAAACCTCTTGGCTGAAATCTTTTGGGCAGATGACTTCATAATTCAAAAGTGTTTTTTAGATTTTAGAAAAGCAATACGATCCATGCATTTACTGTGTATGACTTAACAGCCCCAGCAGGATCTGAGGCAGCAACCTATAACTAACACATGAATATTTCTGATGCAAAAGACATGAATATTCACACCCTGAGGGCTGTGATCATGATTATCAATAGCCTCCCTCCAGTTCCGGTCAGACTCTGGGGCCACATGACTTGGCCACAAATGTTTTCAACAATGTGGTTTTCAGAACTTTCCGGACTTTGTTGTTGCCGATAAGAGATTGTGGACCCGCAGGCGTTTGTCGCAGGCCTAATACATTAACAATAATGATGAAGAGTGGACGACTTGACCCTGGGAACGGAACCCTCTTCAGTTTCCTCCACACTCAGCTTAGGCATAAAAGTAAACAATGATTATACTCTGAGCGGAGCTTTGCAACCATCTTCCCTGTTCCCCTCCCTAAAGAGACACAAGGAACCCTCATGGACACGTCTCTGAATGTGCTTTCTTTGCTGGTGCAGGTTCAAGTTCAAGGTCAAGTGTGCCCTCGGTGTCCCCCATGCCATGCTCACCCCGCAGTGGTAACGCTCCCACACTGCTTTCCCATTTCATTACCTGCACTTCTGAGCTCTGAGTCTTTACACCTGCAAGTGCTCAAAGCTGCATTTAAATTTAGCGTGTGCTGCTTCCTTGCAAGGCTGGGCAAAAATACCGGCTGCCTGCTTAACTCTCTAACTTAGAAGTGGCTTTTATCTGATGCCTCATCTGGCAGATTTCCCTGTAACCTGCATGCTCTGCTCTGCCTATGGTCTCTTGTTGTCATCAACATGCTCTGGTTGCTGTGGTGATGAAGGGGGCAACTGGGAGTCCCTTTCAGGGTAAGAGTCCCGCTCTGTGTGAAGTCCATGCTGAGAACCTATTCACCACTAGACCATGTGATGGCACTTCTTGTGTAACATCATCAAATATCCCCCAGGCAGCAGCAGGAGCACAAGATGCAACTCAACCCCCCTTTTCCCCATTCCACATGGCTCAGGGTTGCCCAGATCTGGGCATTTCATGGGTCTGCGAAGTTTCATGAAAAGTTTTTGAGGCTACTGTAGGGTTGACAATGACCACATTTTGCAAAATGTGGACTTCAGAAACACAGCCTACCACTTCCTATTGTCATCATTTGGCTTTTTGGAGTATATACTACATTGGACCATTTGACACGGACCAATGAAACATTTTTCTCTAAAGATCTTGGTGGGTGGGCTGTGTGCACGGACCACTTGACAAATATCCAGTTAAAGGATATGTATGTGTCAACCTATAGAATCGTAGTTTTACTCTGAAACAGCCACTAGATTGTCCCCTGAGAGTGGGCAATGTGTTGACAAGTTAGAACATACGTAACTAAATACAAACATTTATAGAACATCCAACACCTTTTCCCTACGAGCTGAAGAGAAGAAACAGCATTCACACCAGTGGTCCATGGTTTTAAATAGCTCTGGTTTCATTCCTCTAAGCCTCCTTTTAGTCGCTTGAAATCACCTTTCAGTAACAGGAAATCATCAGAGATGCAAGAAAAGATTTCTATGTAAGATTGTTCCTTTCCAGGTTCTTCACACACACAAAGCAGCTTCCGACATGGCCGACATTGGGGAAATGGGTGAATGAATATTTGGACATTGCATTATGGGAAATTATGCAGCCATCGAAAAGCACACATGCAAGGAATGTACTCAGGAAAATGGTTATGATTGACGTAAGTAAGACAAGCAGAACACAAAACTATGTATATTGATGCCAACACATTAAGGCTGATACGTTGACACACACAGTTACCAATGTTCCCCTCTAAATAAATTATCATCTATGTACTTCATTGCCTTTTCCAACTTTTCAAAAATTAACATGTATTACTTTTATAAGCAGAACAGATTCATTTATATTCATTTTTATCAAAGAATATAATGATCAAAAGCTACCTTAGCTGCCTCTCAGACTGAGGTCCACCATCCTCAAATTATGTATCTACCTGCTAGCCTGTGTCCAATCATTACCATAGTCTCACCATTTTATTAAAAAGGATTTGTGTTCAGTCTTACAGTCACTGATGAAATAAAAAAACTCAGCTAAAACCTCATGGATTGAAAGCCACCCATCAAAAACCTGAAAGAATTCAGATAGTTTTTCACACCACTGTTTCTGTATATAAGGGTTTACTAAGCAAGTTAATCATGTGAGTAAAACTTAATGAGGAGACACACATAAAATATTTCCTCAAGTCCTGGCAGGCAATTCTGAAGTATAAAGTCATATTTTAGCGGGCTGTGGATCTTCTCCATCCATTCCAATGGGTCCCCCGTGTAGGTCTCCACCGAGGGCACTTTCTTAGTCGGCTCAAAAAGAAATATAACAGAGGAGTTGAATCCATGAAATTGCAGTCAACCTGCTTCTGCCTGAGTCCTGGTTCTATGTCTTAGTGCCCACGTGAATTTCACAAAATCGCTGAACAGATGTCTCAGTTTTTCATTTGTATAATGCAGGTAAAGAGAAAAGCTCTTTGGTCAAGTTTTAGTGAGACCTTTCATTCATTCATTCATTCATTCATTCATAATCTGGAACAAAGCATTCCTGGGCACATTACCAGTCTCTACAGGTAGCACAGTGAACCTGACAGATGAATTCCTGCCTTTGTGTAATTTCCATCCCATTTGGAGAGAAATACAGTTTACCAGGTGACCATAAACACTGTGGTTTGAAGTGATGTTAAAAAGATCATAAAGATGCCATACCTGGTTTGGCTCAGTGGATAGAGAGTCAGCCTGCAGACTCAAGGGTCCCAGGTTCGATTCCAGTCGAGGGCATGTACGTTGGTTGTGGGCACATCCCCAGTAGGGAGTGTGGGGTAGGCAGCAGATCAATGTTTCTCTCTCATCGTTGTTTCTAACTCTCTATCCCTCTCCCTTCCTCTCTGTAAAGAATCAATAAAATATATTTTTTTAAAAAGATCATAAAGAGAAATAAACCAAGATAAAGAACTAGAGCGCGGTGGGCTTGTGAGTGTGTTTTAGATAAGAGGGTTCATGAAATCATGTCCAAGCATGAGCTGAGAGGAGAATGCTCCTGTGAGCCAATGCAAAAGATCAGAAGGGAGAGTTTGGTGAGTTTATGAAAGAGCAAGGAAGCCCTTGCTCAGGTGCAGAGAAAGTAGGGAGAGCTTAGCAGCTGGTGAGAGAGAGGAAGGCAGGGAGTAGATATCCTGAGAGTTTGGGATTTATTTTACCTCCAACTTAAGCTCCTAGAAATACCTGAAGCATGGTATGCTGAGTTCTCATTGTGTTTTTTAAATATCCCCAGGCCCCTGTGCAGAGAATCGGTCATAAAAATACAAGATTACACGTAGGGGACAGCGAGGAGAATGTGGCAATAATTCAGGTGAGCAGTGCCGACAGTTCTCCCTACGTATGCGCAGAAGGGGTCCAAGAAGCCGTTGACTTAGACGCAGTTGGAGAGAACAGTGACAGGATTTACGGATGGATGGACACATGGTTGTCAGGAAAAGATATGTCGGAGGATAGCATCCATGTTTGGGGCTGAGCAATAGGGATGGTGGCACCATGACTGAGCTCGGAAGGTGGTTGGGACGGATTTGAGAGGGAAATCAAGAGTCCAGTTGACCTTGCCAGCGTTGAGGGACTGCTTCGGCAGTCGGGTGGGGGCTGAGTAGTCAGTTAGACCTATGCGTCCTTGTACGTACATTTGGCCACCACCTGGGTACTGGTGGTATTTAAAGTCATGACATTAGAGGAGATGACCTAGGCTGTTGGTACAGATAAAAAGATGCGGGCTTAAGGACACGTCAGCATGTAGAGATCAAGAGGAAATGAAGTGGCCAAAATAGGAGTCTGAGAAGGAGCAGCCACCGGAAAAGCTTGGACAACAAGGAGTGTGGTGTCCCAGAAGCCAAGAAAAGAAAGGGAAGTAACGTATATTATAGAAACTACTCTGTATATTCTCGAGTTCCCTTGAGCAAGTCACAACCTCTCTTTTTTTGTTCAGGCAGTGTTTCTAATGCTTTATACGGTACTCTTCCTCCCTCCCACCTCTCTTCCTCCTTCTTCTTTTCCTCCTTCCTCCTTTCCTCTTTCCCTCCTTTCCTCTTCCTTTCTTTCTTCCTGCCTTTGTTCTTTCTTTCTTTCCTTTACACACAACCATACACTCAAACTCATCTTTCAAAATAAAAGCCAGGACTTTGACAATCACTATTTCTAACCATATGTCCCATATGTCATCCAATTCCCTGCCTCCTCTCCCCTACGGTGATCAGCACCCTCAGTGTTCTGTTCATCATTAACTTGTTCTTCGTTTCATAGATTTAGAGCATCTATGTTATTCCTAAAAAAAAAAAAAAAAAAATTACTTTTAATTTGCTGATTTTAAATATTATTTTAAAAGTGTCAAACTGCTAATCTATTTTGGACTTTTTCCATGAAACTGCATATTGCTAATATTCAATGAGCTGTGGAGCACTGTAGTGAATTTTGACTGTTGTCTAGTAGTTCACCATAATTTGTTCTCTGACTCTCCCATGGATAGGCCATCCTGTTATTCCTAAATTTCTGCAATTGTGAGCAGTGCAGCTATGGTGTTCTTGCATATGTCTGCCATTGTATATGTGTGAGAATGGCTTTCAAGACTATTCCTAGAAACAAAATTACTACAGCTATTGGTTTTGTGAAAACTCGCCTTTAGGAGGTAATGTCAAATTGATTTTCGAAGTCCTTACATCAGTTTTCCCTCACCAGTAACTCATAGAAGATCCTGTGAATTATGTAATATATCACCTTGGAATTTTCAGAATTTTTAAACATTGCCAATTGAAATGATATACAATAGATCTTTGTGGTCTTGGTTTACATTTTCCTATTACCAAGTGTTTTGAACATTTCTTTATATGTTTATTGACCTTATTATTTGTGTGTCTTTTGTCCATTTTTTGAAACGATTACTTGATTTTTATGTTAATTCTTTGTTAGGTGTGTGTATTGCAAATATCTTCCTTCTTCTAGTTCATAGATTGTCTTTTTATTTTTGTAAAGGATAGTTTGGTTAATTTTAGTAAATTAAAGTTTTTTTATCCTTTGTCAATACTTTGTGTCTTGTTTAAAGTTCTATTTAATTCTCAAGAAGTAAAGCATATTTCCATTTATTTTTGACAAACATTTTTAGTATTTTTGTTTTACATTTGAGACCTTAATCCATCTAGAATTAATCTTTGTACATGGCATGAGATAGGGATCCAATTTTCCATTTTTACATATAGAAATTGATTTTTGAAGTCTATTCTCCACTCTGTCATCACACATGCTACTCTGATGTGTACCAAAATCCCCTGCACATGTAGACGGATTTCCCCCTGACACCCCAGTGGTCAATGTGTCTTTCTCTGTTCTATTTCCACCCTCCTATGATATCTACAGTTTCATCCTCAATGCTAATCTCTGGTATCACCACTTCTGACTTTTCCCCTTCAGAAGAGTCCTAGCTAGGCTTGAAGGTTTAATCTTTACTCTCTGGTATATATTTCAGACATCACCTGTCAAGTTCCATAATTGGAACTACACTAAATAGAGAGATCAATTTAGGTAAAATGAGTATCTTTATGATATTAATGTTTTCTCTCTATGAATATGGTATATTTCTCCTTCCATTTAGATACTCTTTACTACCTCTTACTAAATTTTTTCTAGTGTGTTTCTTACAGTTTTCTCTCTTTTTCCCCTGTGGTTCCTCCAGAGTGTTTTGGGGGGAAGGATGCAGCAGTCTGTTTCTTCAAAACCTTGGCAACGACCAAACCCAAAATTTACCTATCTCCCACTCTGCCCTTTTGCCTCTACTAATGAAGCCTGTCAGTGTCAACTCACACCATGCAGTTTCACACCTCAGTTTATGATGCCTCCTCTGCTTTTAATGCCCTGTGTTCTCCTCTCATCTTGGTTAATGCCTATTCAGCTTTTTTGACCTTCCAGCCTGGGTGAGTTTCCCATAATTACTGTGTTTGCATCTTACACAAGCCTTTCAAATTTCAATTGACCTGATCCAAGGAGCTTGTCTTACCCGTTACACTATGAGCATAAGGACCGTATTTCATTTGTCTTGGGTTTTCCAGTGTCTTACACAGACACTGTCCTTTAAATGTTTGTTCAGTTAAGCTGCCAAGTTGTCTTAGTAATCCAGAGGTCATAGGGCAGGATCTGGGCCAAGTCAACATCATTAAGTGGAATTATTCTGGAAAAACAGCTAAAGAACTTGAATCTTATCTTTCCTTATTCCTAAAACAATGTGAAAGCATTGATGGGTGGTTCTCTCTGAGCATCAGACCTTTCATTAACCACGTGGGCATTATTCCTGGCCTGCATATCTAGTTGGAAGCTCTGAATTTTAAAAGAGGGGAACACATGTAGATAGTGATGAGTGTTCTGAAAATACAAGGATGAACTCTACACAGGATGCACAGGGCTTTGGTTTTACTAATCCCACCACAGGCGTCAGCCTTTCAGAAAACAATGAGATGCATTTTATAACATTAACACTCTTGTAAGAGCATCAGATTTTTATAAGCACAGCACAGTGAATCTCTCTCTCTCTCTCTCTCTCTCTCTCTCTCTCTCTCTCTCTTATATGGAAAAATAATACAATAATTAATAAATCTCTATATATAAAAGCATAAGTGACCGTTCGACCAGTAGCTATGACATGCACTGACCATCAGGGGGCAGACACTCAATGTATAGGCATGGGAACATGGAACAGACTGATGAATCTCAGAGGGAAGGGGGAGAGGGAAGGGGATTCATACACCGGTGGGGTCCATTGGTCTGGCCTGTGAGTATCAGGCCGAATCTGTGCACCAGGTCTCTGACATCCTCCAAGGGGTCCCGGATTGCGAAAGGGTGCAGGCCAGGCCGAGGGACCCCACCAGTGCACGAATCCGTGCACTGGGCCTCTAGTAAGAATATAAGAATATACTCCGTGTTTTGCATACTCACAACTGTAAACTGACTTTTTCCCAACTCTGTATATTATATATTAAGTACACATTATACATCTATATTTGAAAATGTAAAATATATTATATTAACTATATATCTATATATACTGATATATTAATTATATTATCCTTAATTGTCAGGTAGTCTTTGCTAAGAAGCTATTAAAAAATGATGAGACACTAAGACTGGCCTTTTTTCTTTTAAGAATGTAACCACTATTTAAACAGTAAATTAAAGATTCATTGCATTCTATTATTTAATAGCATTTTTTATAAAGACCTCTTTATATTGCTTCAATGAAACAATGTTTAAACTATACATTAAATGTTCAATTCTATTTTATAATGTCCTTAATCCAATTTGGGGGGCAAATTTCCTATCACTGAGCACCGTTACATTTGTATGAAAGACTTGATTATTCTGACAAAGGAAGCAGCAGTGGCTGTAACTACAATGGTCACATTTTCCCAAGAGGAAAAGAGTCCTTAACCTAGGCCGGGAGATTTAAAACTCAACTCTGGGGACTCCCCGGGTCCTGGCATGGGGACTTGGGTCACCGTCAGGAGTGAAGGAAACTGGGCAGGCGGGGACAAGAAGTGTGTGTACTCTTTGATGATTATGCATAGAAGTAAAGATAAGTCCCTAAAGATCCATGCTCCCGCACCCCAATCAAACAATACATCACCGTATCTGCTCTGACTCCTTTAAACTAATACCTCTGAGATCAAGTTGAATTCCCCTTTGTAACCATTCTTCCTTCTTTTTTCCCAGGGAGGCCCTTTGCATTTCGAAGTTGTGGTGTATCTTTCCCATCCATATTTTTAACACTGGTTCTGCGTATCTTTTGTATCTATAAATAATAAACAGTATCGTTTGGTGTGTGCTTACAATTAAGGGAATGGGATCACACTGTGTATATCCTCCTGCCACATCCTGTTACTCAAACTTGCGCTTCAGACTTAGCCACATTGATTCTCATTGATTCGCACAGATCCGCATCATTCGTTCTAACAGCTGTGCATCTGCAATCGTCAGGGGTCTCGGTTGCAAACAACAGAAACCGACTCTAATTGAATTAAAAAGGAACGGATTTAATGAGAAGGATGTTGGGGCTTTGACAGAAGAAACAGAAAGACTGAAGCAATTTCAGGAAAAGGACAGCTTCAGGGGGAGAGGCCAGGCAACTGAAATCGCAGTCACGGTTTCACCTGTGGCTGGGGCCAAGCTGGTGCCTCTGGACCATGTACACCACCAGTACGACCTTAACCACTGACACCACCAACCACACTGGGCTGTGCATGCCACCAGTCATGGCAGCAGTGCTGACACTGCTGAAGTGTGAAAGCAATGCTGGTCCCGCGTTTGCTGCCGATAACACTGGCCCATGCATGTCACCCCTGGTGCAGCCACCTCTGATGTTCAGGACACTGGACAGTGGGTGCTGATCTGGCCTGGCCCGTGGCTGACTGTCACCAACTCTGCGCCCTTCATCTTCATTTCATATTCTACTCTTTCTATCATTTTCAGGCTCAGGTCCACGTCCTGAGAACACAGCGCTAGATAAGACTGAGTATTGGTCCTCACAGAGCTGGCCCCCTGGAGGATAATAAATTGTATTCAAATCTGCATCAGCATTTATACCTGATGACGATCACTCAGGATTGCATGTCCCCAGCGGGGCTCTGGTGGCCCGTGTCCAAACTCACCTCTTAACGTTGCCCCACCTAACAGGAAGCCAGAAGGAATATCTTCTCCCTTTTTGCAGCTGCCCAGTTTTTCTACCAAAATAGAGTGGTTGGTCTTGGCATTGCCATCTTTTTAATTGCAGACACTCACCCAGTAGTAAAATTATGTCCAAAGGTGTTTTCATTTGCATACTCCTGATCTGCTGAGAGAAAGATAAGTCCATTGTGATTATCTGCTCCCAGCCTTTGACTCTTCTTTCAACAGTATTTATACTAGTGTTTACATCAGCTTGACTGAGTTATCCTATATAATAAAGAGCTAATATGCTAATTAGACCAGATGGCGGAATGACCTTCCGGGATGACATTCCAGAACAACCAGTGCTGGGGTTTGGGCCCATGAGGCAGCCAGGGCTGTGAGGGCCAAGATTCTTACATGAATTTCGTGCATCGGGCCTCTAGCAATTTACATAAAATAAAACTCATCAGTTTGACGTTTTGACAGATGTAAAAAGTCACCATCACGGAATACACTGTCTTCATCATCCCAACAAGTTCCCTCATGTCCATTGCAGTCTGTCCCTGTCCTGTCCGACCACTGATCTTCCTGTGCAAATACATGTTTTAAATTTCATGTAAATGGAATCATAGTGTGTAGCTTTTGGTGTCTGGGTTTCTTCATTTAGCATAATGGTTTTGAGATTCATCAATGTTGCTACAATTATCATCAGTATGTTCCTTTTCATGACTGAGTAATATTCCATGTATGATATACCGCAATTTGTTATCCATTTACCAGTTAATGGATATTTGGGTTGCTTTCATTTTTGTGTGTGTGTGTGATTATAAGTAAAGCTACTGTGAATATTTAAGTACAATTCTTTGTATGGGGGCAGGTTTTTATTTCTTTGGATAAAAAGAGAAGGTAAGAAAGCTTTAGGTAAATATATATTATAAGAAACTACCAAATTATTTTCAAATGGCTGCAACATTCTGCATCCCCAGCAACCAGGTATGAAAGTGGCCTTTGCTTGACATTTTCACCAGGACTTCATATCATCGGTCATTTTAAATTTAGCTATTCTTGTAGGTGAGCACCTTTGCTTTGTAGTTTTAATTTATTTTTCCTGAAAGACAAATCATTTTGAGTTTTCTCAATGTATTTGTTTTCCATCCCTGTATCTTTTTAGGTGAAATGTCTGCTCAACAATTATGCCCACAGTGTTTTAAATCAGGTTAGTTCTCTTTTTCTCGTGGAGTATAAGAGTCCTTTAGACAGTCTCAAGACAAGTCTTTTGTCAGACAAATGCTTTGTAATATTTTCTCTTGGTCCATGGCTTGCCTTTTAATTTTCTTAGCTGTTTTATGAAGAGCAAAAGTTTTTAATTTTTATGGTTTCATTTATGATTTTCTTCCTTTTTATGATTCATGTTTTTTTTGTGTTTTATCTAAGAGATCTTTGCCTAGTTCAAGGTCCCAACTTTTCTTTTTTCATTTGTATCTAGAAGTTTAATAGTTTTAGCTGCTGTTATATTTAGGTGCGTGATTCATTTCGAAGTCATTGTTTATATAGTGTGAGGTAAGGGTTGAGCTTCGTTCTCTTCCATCTGGATGTCCGATTATTCAAGCACCATTTATTGAAAAGACTATTCTTTCCCTTTTGAATTGCTTCAGATGCTTTGTTGAAATTCAATTGACCATATATTGAGGATGTATTTTCCACTTTCCATTATTTTCCACTGACCTATTATGTCTGTCTTTACACTAACAACACAATGGCTTGATTACTGCCGCTTCATAGAAAGCTTCAAATCAGGTACTGAAATTCCCCAAAACTGTATCTTAAGTGCTTTGCATTTCCATATAAATTTTGGAACCAGCTTGCTGATTAAAAAACAAAAAACACCATCCTACTGTGATTTTGATTGGGATTTTGGGGGGATCTAGAGATGAATTTAAGGACATCTAATTGAACAATACTGAGTCTTCCAGGCCCTATCATGTTTTATCTCTTCATTTATTTACTATAGTGTTTTGTAGATTTTTAGTGTACAGATATTACAAATGTTTTGTTAAGTTTTTCCCAATGTGAGTCATATTTTTGATGTTTGGTTAAATGGTATTGTTTATTTAAATTTCATTTTAAAAAATCCTCACCCAAAGATATGTTTTTATTGATTGGAAAGAGAGAGGAAGAGAGAGAGAGAGAGAGACCAATGTGAGAGAGAAACATTGATTGGTTGCCTCCCCTACATGCTCCGACCTGGGATCAAACCAGCAATCTAGTATATTCCCTGATGGGGAATCAAAACTGCAACCTTTTGGTGTATGGGATGATGCTCCAACTAACTGAGCCACCCGGCCAGGGCAAATTTCAACTTTTAATTGTTCATTGCTTGTATGGGAAATATATTTTATTTTTGTATACTGACTTTGTATCTTGGGGCTTTGCTAAACTCACTTATAAGTTATAAAATTTCTTTTATATTTTTCTTGGAATTTTCTACAGAGACAATCACGGTTTACTCCTTTCTTTCCAGCCCGATGCCTTTGATGTCTCTTTCTTGCCTAATTGCAAAGCTAGGACCATCAGTACAGTGTGAAGTAGCAATGGGAGGCGTGGTTCTGATCTTTAGAGGAAAACATTCTGTCTCCTGCCATTAAGTATGGTGTTAATGCTAGTTTGTCGCTGGGTTCCCTTGATCAGGTTGAGGAAGTTTCTTCCATTCCTAGTTTACAAGGAGTTTTTTGGTGGTTTGTTTTTATAGTTTTTTTGTCTTATCATGAATAGGTGTTAAATTTAAAAAATATATTTCTGGCCCAGCCAGTGTGGCTCAGTGGTTGAGTGTCAACCTATGAACCAGGAGGTCACAGTTCGATTCCCGGTCAGAACACCTGCCTGGGTTGTGGGCTTGATCCCCAGTCTCTCTCTCTCTCTCTCTCTCTCTCTCTCTCTCTCTCTCTCTCTTCTCTCTTTTCATCTCTGAAATCAATAAAAATTTATTTTAAATAAATAAATAAAATATATTTCTGTATCTACTGATTTTCCCTTTTAGCCTGCTATTATAATGAATTACATTGATTTTTTAAAACTGATTTACTCGTTTATTTTACATCAATTAATTTTACAATGTTAAGCCAAACTTGCATTGCTAGGGTAAGCTCCTTTGGGTTGGCGCATTTTGACTTTTTGTATGTGTGTTGTTGGATTTGATTTGCAAGAAGGAATGTCTAATGGATTCCTACCTCTGTATTGTGGAGGGATATTGCTCTGTATTTTTCTTTACGTGTAATAAAGATAAAGATGTCAGGTTCAATTATGATCATGCAAGACTCATAAAAAGAGTTGAGAAATATTCGCTCACTTCATATGCTCTGGATTCATAGCCATAGAATTGTTTAGAGTCTTTAAATACTTGGCAGAATTCAACAGTGAAGTTTATGGGCCAGAAATGGTTATTATTTTATTTGTGGGTTTTATTTGGCTTTTTAAACTACAAATTAGATTTATATAATAGATATGGGAATTTTCAGATCATGTTCCTGAGATAGTTTGATACTTTGTATTTTTCAATGACTTTATTCTTTTTACCTAAGTTACTGTTTTTTGGCCCTGAAGTTGATCATAATATCTTATTATTGTCCTTTTAATATTTTTACCATTGTTTGGAATGTTACCTCTTTCATTCCTGCTAAGAGTAATTTAAGTCTTCTCTCTGTTAAATCTACTTGTCTAGAAATTAATCAATATAATTATTTTTTTTCAAAGAAGTAGATTTTGGTTTCATTGATTTTTTTCTATTGTTTTTCTGGTATTGCTTTCCAGTTTTTATTGCAATTTCTTCTTTAAATGGTTATTTAAAAGGTTGTTTAATTTCCCAGTATTTTAGGATTTTCTATTTATTATATATTATTGCTTTCTGGTTAAATTTTGGTATGGCTACATAACCATATTACTGTATTGTGTTATTTAAATCTTAATTTTATTAAGAACTTTTTATAGTATAAGTTGATACCAGACCCTCTTTTTTCTTAGTTTCCCATATTAGTGTATCAAAAGTATTTATCAAAAAGATGTACTGAATTTTATCAAATTATCTTTCTGCATCAATTGAGATGCTTATACATTTTTTTTCTATTTTAATGTGTGGTTTATTTTAATAGACTTTATGGCATTAAACACATCTTGCATTTCAGAGATAAATCCAGTATAAGTTTAAAACACAACTGAATTTGATCTATTTTATTTGTGATTTTTGTCTGTCTCAATAACAGTGACCTATAATAATTCTCTCCTTGCACTAGCCTCCAGTTTTGGAATCAAGATAATGCTAGCATTTTATAATAAGTTGGGTAGTTTTCTTTTTTTTCTTTACTCAGGAACAATTTGTAAAAGACAGTTTATTGGTCCCCTGAAAGTTTGATAAAACTCATGACCCAGTGGCTTTCTAGAAGAGATACATTGCTGTTCTGTATGCCACCAAATGTGTGTGTGTGTGTGTGTGTGTGTGTGTGTGTGTGTGTGTGTGTGATAGTAATTGGTTTATTTAGATATTTGATTCTTTCACTTCAATTCTATTCATTCATATTATTTCAATATAGATGCCCGGTGCATGAAAATTCATGCACTCGGAGTGAGGGGGGTCCCCACAGCCCAGTTTGTGCCCTCTCACAGTCCAGGTCCCCTCGGGGGATTGGGCCTAAGCTGGCAGTCAGACATCCCTCTGGCAGCCCAGGAGCTCTCAGGGGATGTCTGATTGATGGCATAAGCCACAGTAAGACATCCTTAGTGCTGTTGAGGAGGTGGTAGAGGCTCCAATCATGTGCAGGTAGGGTCCCTAGGCCTAGCCTGCGATCAGGGCCAGTCCCCAGTCCCGCCCTGCCACCAGCCTCTAGTTCGCTGCGGTTCCCCCTTTGCCATGCTGCAATCAGAGCCTGTGGGCTGCAGGGCGGGGGATGGGGAAGGGACTGAGAGGTGTTCAATGTACCTCATAGAGACTGGTCAAGCAGTCATTCTGGTCATTACACAATGGTTGCTGGCCTTTTATTATATATGATTACCCCTTTCATATAAATTGTCACATTTACTGTATCAGTTATTCACAAAATCTCTATTGTGCCCCTTACTAACCTTTTTTGTTCCTAATATTTGTGTAAATTTTGTCATTTCCCTCTCAATCTGAGCAGAGGTTTTTCTGTTTCAATAGTATGTTAAAGAATCAGCTTTGGTTTCATTGTCTTTTTAATTTTCCTAATATCTGCTCATCTTTATTATATCTTGGCTTCTGTTTTCTTTGGGTTTACTCTATTGCTCTTTAATTTATTAAACTAAGTGCTTGCTTCATTAATTTTTAAACTTTAATATTTCTTTATATACACCTTAAAAGTTTCAAACTCCCATCTCACACTTCAATTTTACCCAACAGATTTGTATAAATAATGATTTTGTCATTTAGTTTTAAATAATTTGTTATATACATTATGCTTTCTAATTTGTTTCATGAATTATTAAGTTGCCTTTTTTCTCTTTTAGTGTCTAAACATATGGTGAGCTTGAAAGATACCATCATTTCATTGATCTCTGATTTTCTTGCAATGTGGTTAGAAGGAATAATCTATTTGGTGTAATTTTTGGTACCAGTTGCAACTTTCATTCTAGATTATTGCTTGGTCAATGTTTATAAACAACACATGGATGCTCTTAAATGTATTATCTGCCTTTTTATGTGCACCTTAAGCTTTTCAGTATGTTGTTCAAATTTCTTATATCCTTACTAAGTTTTATCTTCCTTTTATTAAACTATCTCATTCTGACTATAGATTTGCCAATTTCTCTTTATAACTGTAAACGTTTGCTTTATACAGATAATAGTTATCTTATTAGTTGCATTAAAGTTCATGATTATTATATAATCTGATAAAGTGTTCCTTTTATTGTAAGTCACAACCTTCTAAATTCTTCTTGATAATTTTGACTTGAAATGTATTTCTCTTATATTCCTTGGGAATATCTATATTTTATTAGCATGTGTCTGATATATTTTTCCCATTCCTTCACTTTCAAACATTCTGTGTTATTATATTAGTAGATGTCTCACAAACAGCATGGAGCGAGGCATTGCTTGCGGGACACCACCTTTATGTTTACTGTCTTCCAGCTCATAAGCTAAATAACATTCTTGGCATAGGACAGGTGTTAAGCCAGGCATGTTTAATGAAAGACTTACGAACACCTACACCCACACTAATAAGTACACGCAGATTTGACTCCACAGCCCAGATCCCTCACAGCTAATTCAGGAGACTTTTCCTATGCTCTCTCCGTGTATATGCAGAGAAGGAAAGTACTTCAATGTGGAGAGCATACATGAAGATGGAAAGGCCGCCTGAGAAAAAAGAAAGAGCCAGTCATGCTCAGGAATCCAGGCCCACGGATGCTGACCGTATTCTCTGTGTGAGCGCAGTCACGGCATCACCCTCTCTGGCCCTCCGTTTGCCATGTTTCTGGACAAACCAAGATATGAATGTTCCATTCCTATAATTAGCATTACATCCATCTTACGCATTAAGAAATTCATGTTCTCTGAGGAAATAGATTTGCTCAAGATAAAAATATCCTAGACAATGCTCGTTTTTTTATGCAATATAGTCTCCGGTTACAGGCACCTGTATTGGGCTTAATTGTGTCCCCCAAAACTCATGGGTTGAAGTTCTAACCCCCAGTTCCTCAGAAGGCGGTCCTCTTTAGAAATAGGTCTTTACAAATGTAATTAGTTAATGAAATGATGGCTGGGGTCCCAGTGAGAAAGGGGACCTTGGACCCAGACATGCACACAAGCTGAATGGCATGTGAAGGTAAAGACGGAGGTTGAGGTCATGCTTCTGTAAGCCAGGACCAGCTCTGATGGCCAACAAACCCTGAAAAGCCGGGAGAGAGGCAAAAGCGAGATTCTCGCTCACAGCCTCTGAAGGAGCCAACCCTGCCGACTGACACCTTGGTCTTGGACTTCCAGCCTCCAGAACTCTGAGGCGGTACCTTCCTGCTGAGGAAGCCAATCGACAATGGGGCACTGTTACCGCAGCCCAGGAAATGAATGCAGCAACCCTGCATTATAACTAGAGAACTTCTTGCTGAAGATCCATGCCTGCCTTCTGTCAGTACACACACACATACATGCATACACACATACATACATGCATACCTGCATGCCTTCTTACAGACATACCCTAGAGCAGCACTGCCTTATGAAAGACATTTATGAAATCTGCCCATCTCCTTGGAAGAGCTACCAGATGGTAAAATGGAAAAGGGGGACCCTGGTTGGGTCAGAAACCTCCAGTTTGGACATTAATTTAGATAAAAACCTCCCCTGCAGGCTTTTGGACTCATTTACACGGTGAGGGGGTTACCAACCTCATCAAGCCTGGCTTGACTAAACATCACATTTCAAACTATTTTGCCAAGAAATCTGCATTTATAATAACATAATTAATTTGATTGCCCAATGTTTATTAATCAAAAGCATATATAACAGGATATGCCATAAAATCACTTCTCCCAAATTCCTATGATGTCACCAGCAGCCAATCAGAGCTGAAAGGAACAAGCTTGTGGATTAAGTGCTAAAGTCCCTGCACAGCTGGGCCAGATGAGCGGGGGCCCGGCAGGGTGGCCCTTGGTGGCCGGGGGCCAACATCTGCCCGAAACACCCCACGTGGCCTGAGCCGCGCCTGGCTGGCCCATCTGGCCCGATGTCATGTTCCCCGGCAAGCGGAGGGTGACAGCACAATCCTTTCCTTTCACCGCTCCAGCCTGGGGTGCCCTCCCTGGGGGCCTGGGAGAGGGGACAGCTGGACAAGGACAGGGAAGGTCCGGAGAGCCCAGCGATGGTCCTGGCTGTGAAATTCAAGCCTCATCATGGCTGCTGCAAGAAAAGAGGCCAAGTCCTGAGACTGCAGTGACCTTCCACACGGAGCCCACAGCCTCCCCGTCATCTTCGCACAAGCAGCAGACCTGGGGATCAGGCCTGGGCATCAGGCCTGGGGATGGGGCTTGGGGATCAGGCCTGGGGGGTCGGGCCGGCTCCACCAGTCACAGCATCGTGTCCTCACACAAGTTGCTTAACTTCTCTAGCCCTCCCCCCCGCCCCGCTTTGTTATGTAGAGATGGTAAGGCCCAAGCTCTATACTCATTGGGGTCTTGGTGAGAAGTTCATTTAGCATTCTCTAATTCAGCAGCTATGCCCTGAGAATTCAATCAGCAAGATGCTCACTTGTTCAATCAGCAGGAATGTACTGAGGGCCTACTATGTGCCTGGAAGCAAACCAGGTGCTTGACTTTGAGACAGATGAGCTGGCAGCCCACTGGGGAGTGGAAATCCCCCCCTTCCTGGTAGCGCGTGTTGCGAGAGGAACTGGCTGGAGGGTCCAGGGGACTGGCTGGATGCAGGATGCACCGTTCCACCTGTGGGCAGTGGGCGGGCTGTTCAGGGAAAGCATCCCTACGGGGCCATGCACTGGGCCTGGGGCTTGGAGGAGCAGAAGGCACCCTCGGGTGGCATCCAGGCCGGGACAGCTGTGCAGAGCGGGAGCCTGAGGAGACAGCAGGTCACCGGGAGGCTGGAGGCAGGGCCTCGGAGCTCTCAACACCCCCACCCCACCCCCACCCCCGCCCCCAGTGCGGGAGAAACTTCCAGAGAGCGTTTCCAGCCTCATCCTGAGCAGGAGGGATGCCCCCTCCAGGGCCAGCCAGCCCACTGTCCCCAAGCCTCTGGCCCGACTCTCACATCTCAGACTGAGACAGAAAGACAGGGCTACGACACACCAGGCTGTCCCTGTCACGGAGAGAAAGCTGTGACCATTCACCCATGCGCTGTAAAAAAACAAAACAAAACAAAATAAATGTCAAAACAAAACAGACAAACGAAAACTAAACTGCCATCACCATTTTTGTCCGTTTTCCTTGTAGCTGCAAGCATTCAACCTTTGGGATGTTTCTAGAAAGTTTGCTCAAAAAAAGAAAGCTAGCCCGCTTTGCTCAACCAGACTATTTGTTCTCCTTTTCCCCTCAATTCTGAAGTCACAAGCTTCCCAGGGCCCCCAAATGCTCTCAGCTACTCCTCAACTTCCCTCTGTGTCTAGATTTCTGGACTAGTTTCCTTTGCTCTATGCCCCTGTGAACTAGTAAAAAGATGCCACAAAGCACGCAGCCAGGTTCACTCCCGGATCTGGATGGGCAACTGGAAGTTTTCAATCCGACCTGTATTGGCTGTTGAGCCTCAAAATCCCAATTTCCCAAGCAGGTTGTCCTGCGAGAGAAGCCAGTCAAGTGAGAAGGTGGAGTTTCCCCTGTGACCTTCCGGGGGCCCAGGCCAGCGAAGGTCACAGTGATCCCAAGGAAGGAAAGAATAGGGATGACTTTCTGACATCACCCATTCGCCTAGAGTCCGTGGCTGCCCCCTCTCTTTCCTTCCAGGGCCTCATTCACACACAGCTGGGTCTGGTGTTGGCCGCCTTTGCCCAATGAGGATGAGGAAGGCGAGGCTGCAGGTGGGTGAAAAGAGTCGGAAAGCGGATGCTTGGCCCCAGCGGACCGGCTCCGCGCAGGCTGGCCCGGGCTCGCTTGGAGAGCTTTGTCTTGGAGCGTCAGGTGTTGGTCACAATCCAGGGAAACTGCTCTCCCTCCCAGGGGTGGGGCGGCTTGGCAGGGAGGTGGCCAACTGCTCCCTTGGCCGAGGAGATAATGAAGCTCAGAGCCGTGTATCAAGCATCTTTGAATGGCAGGCCTCGAATTCCTAATTAACGAACCCCGTGGCCTGGTGACTCTCCGAAGAGTCCAGCCGTATCAGATGGCCGGCATTCTTCCCGGGTCTATCTCTCCCCAAAACCTGTGCTCAGGGCCTACTGAATGGAAGATTCAGAAGACAGTAATTAATGAATGGGAGGGGAGCGAGAGCCAGGCTTTGTGGACCGGCCCAAATCCCCAAAGAGCTCAAGAATGACAGTGGGGTTTTCTGCCAACGGGAGGCCTGCGTGGACAATGCGCCGTGAGGAAAGGGCTGGGGATGCTCAGCTGTTCTGCATTACCCAGGAACGCGGGGCTGCGGTTCGGGGCCACCTGGCACCCAGCTGCTCCCAGCCCAAGGTCCCAGAATCCTGCCCCAGTGGGGCCCGCAGACACCAGCTAACACAGCGCTGCATTGTCCATACCTGGCTGTGGCCATCCAGCTCCCTGAGTGACAGATGCAAGATGCAGGCCCAGGTCATCCAGGATGGCTTGTCTCTCAAGTTGTATTCCCCGTGCCCTGTGGCCCAGCCGTAACTGACACTATTGATCCTGTCCTTTGTGCAGGGCACTGTCCTTGCTCACACTGTCCCTCTCTTTCCTTATCCTCCAGTGGAATCTTAGGTCATCTACCAAGTGTAATCCCATGCTCACCTGCTTTCCTTGACTTGCTTTCCCTCGGGGCTGAATTAGTTGCCTTCCTCCATGCAGCCTGCATGAGTTCAACACCTCCATGGTGACACCCTTCATGCTGCATTGAAGTTGTCCATGTCAGTGTCTGAGCTGCCCTCTGGACCCCAAGCTTCTAGAAGGCACTGCCTGGTTGCCAAGCCCTTTCCACCCTTCCTGAGCGAAACTCATAAAATGTAAGATCGATGATGTCATTCCTTGTGTCTGACTCTCCCACCTCAGAGTGAAGCGCTTGCCGTGTGCCTCCTCTTTGACCGTCACTGTCCCCACTGCAGGGCATCGAGGTTAAGCAGACATGCCAGGACCCCCTGGAATCTCACTCGGTTCAGGGTCCTGCAGAACCTGAGCTAAGGACTGGCCCGAGCTGAGCTTAACTCCTGAGCTAAGGAGCTTATTGGGGACAAGAGACAGGGACAGGAAGACAACAAAAAAGGGGTGTTCTACCCAAGCAAGGTAACCTAGGAGGCCACTGGGCTTAGCCCCCCGGAGGAACTCAAGACACAGAACACGACATGCCTGAGAACTACCCGCCCCCAAAGCGGGGACAAGGAGCCGGGGACTCATCCACCACTCGCTGGTCCTCACTGGTGGAGGGTGGCTTCCGACAGCATTAACTGTCCAGCATTTTCCATGTGGCACCCCCGTGGGTGGAGGGTGCTCCGAGGCGCAGGTGCTTTCTGAGCATCTCCTGCATCCCAGGCACGGCCATCTCTCTCCCAGCCTCACACTGAGGCAGAGGCCACGTGCAGCGGTGATATCTGGAGTCTGTGTTGACCAGCTCCGTGATCTTAAACAAACCACTAACCCCTTCTCCAGCCTGTGACTGGATGGGAATGGTGATCAGGCCCACCAGGCAGGATGAAATGGACTGAGAGAGTGTGTCAAGCAGCCAGGGGTGCATCTAGAACCCAGTGGGTTCCCAGAGCTGGTGAACATAACTGTAAGCTGTCATATCTTCAGCTCATTAGACCTCCTACTGATCTGGGATGAAACTGGACCTCGTGGGGCTTAAACAAGGTGCCCTGAGAGCAAACCTGAACTTGATCGGAGTCTATGAGGCAACAGCTCACAGAGGGGCATGGGGCGCCCCTCAGGACGGTGTCATGATGAAAGCCAGACCTGAGCTCTGTGTCCCTCCGTGTGCCTTGCCGCCCCATCCACAGAGCACGTGGCTGGAAGTAATGAGCTCCCCACCCCTGGCCTTGGGAGTGTGGCTGCTGTTGCAGGGCATTCTGCGGCCGGGTCCCTCCCAGATTGAGACTATCCAACCCCAAGTCCCTGGGTTCCTAGGTGCTCTCTAAGCTCAATGTTTCTCTGGCAGATGTTTTATTTTGGACGGAGGGCAACGGAAATGCTCTCCAGGCTCCAAAGAATTCATTCAAATAGAGAACCTTGTCTGTTGCATGAAACCTCCATTTAAAGGGTTTTAAAAAAAATTTTAAGTGACTTTGGAAGGAAGCTTCAACCTGAGGAAAAGGATCAAAAGTAAAACTGATGGTTTCAGGGTGACATTTGCTCCTTCGGTGACTTAACTGTCCCGACAGAGAGAATAATGTCCGCCTGTCAGGCAGGAAGGCAGGGGAGCTGCAGAGAAAGACAGCAGGAGGCCTCGCAGAGCCTGTGCCCTAGAGAGCACAGGCAGGGCCTGGAGGGGAGGGGCCAGTACCCTCCCTCTGTCCCCTGCCTGCCGCCTGCCTGTGTCCTCCAAGCCCGGGAAAGGATTTGAAGGGCCCTGGGGTCCAGGGGAAGTTGATGGGGATGCGAGGCTGGGGTTCTGCATGCCGCATCGATCACCCCAGCCAGCAGCTCTCACGTGTGCCCATCCCTGTGCTCGGCGCCTCACCTATTAACCTACAGAGCTTCCTATGGCCCCCTGAGGGTGGGTTCCAACATCCCTGATCTACAGATGAGGACACTGAGGCCTCAAGAACTCAGTGCAACTAACCCACAGTCACTTGACAGAGATGTGGCAGACTCTTGGGCAGTCTGAGCCCTAACTGGCATGTCACTCGCCCCACAGCCCCAATCGCCTGTGACGCTCAGCACAGGGAAGCTAATGGGCGAGTTTGGCGCTCATCTTAGAGTGAGGTGACCAAGAACCTGAGAGGGACAATGACTTGTTCAAGATCACATGGCCAGTGCATCGCGCAGCTGGACCTGGAACCGGAGGCTGCTCACGCCTGGCGGGAATGTGGAGGACCCCCGAGCTGGTTCGTTTTCTTTAATGGTTCATTTTCACTCCTATATCAGGCATTTTAATCGTTTTGGTTATAATTAGCTTCTTAGGTTTTATGCTACTGTACCAACATAGAGTAGTTAAAATATACTGAAAGTTACGTTCGCTTTGTCATTTGTTCTGGAGAAAAAAAATAGGGCGGCCAAACTAAGTCTCCTGAGAGAAGTTGGTATTATCCAGGGTGTCCCCCAAAAATGAATCCACACTTTAACAGCTGATGTGATAGCTCAATTTTGAAAATGAAATGTGTTTTAATACACACTGCCTTTTAATTATTCAAAATGTGTGTATACATTTTGGGGAGACACCCTAGAGTTGTTGCCCAATAGCAGGTATAAACAAATCTGTATGTGTCTCTAAACTCATACATAAGTATTACTACAGACATGCTTTATGTATGCAAACATGTTCCATATGCATGAAGTAGCACACACACCTCTCTTTGTATTGCTTAGAATCCTTAACCATTAAGTTGGTCTCTGATAATATTCCTCTTGCACATAGAGTTTCCCACAAAAGCATCTTGTTGCAACAGTAATTCCTCATGGAGAGCCCCATTGCAGAATGAAGTTCAAAGTTTAGCCCTTGTGACTTCCAGTGTAGAGCTCAACCTTACAAACATTGTTCACCTTCGTGACCCACAGCATCTTCAGACCATATTCTGTCTTTCCTGATAAGCCAAGACAGGTACTTCTCATCAGGCCTCAAGGTCAGCTGGAACTGCCGCCCCTCGTTTGGAAAAGCTATCAGGCTCCTCAAAGTGAATGTTTTATACTCCATAGAGCACAAGTTCTACATCCAGACGTCAAACCCAGAATGCAGAAATCCATCCGGCCATTTTTATTTAATGTGGCCACAGAAAGAAAAAAATGTTTCATTTATTATATGGTTTTCTGTATACATCAATTTATTCTGCAAAGTATCGAAGGTAGTGTAAGATGTAGACCAACACAGCTAATCTATCATCTTCGCTCCAGAGGCCTTCATATTTTATTCCATTTGAAATGAAACACGATCAGGTCATTATGTAAATAACAAAATGCAATGTGTAATTTCTTTAAAGAATATCTGATAAATTATCTGCAATCATTTTGGTATTGATCGAGTTAATCAAATTAGCATTTA
This sequence comes from Myotis yumanensis, assembly GCF_028538775.1. NCBI lineage: Eukaryota > Metazoa > Chordata > Mammalia > Chiroptera > Vespertilionidae > Myotis > Myotis yumanensis. Next base: position 12,515,366 of record NW_027223752.1, read on the forward strand.
CCTGACTACGAATGCCACATGGTAATAGTCTGCCTTAAAATAGAAGCCAGGGTCTGATGCAAATTTAGACCTGCACAGTGTCTTGAGCTCAGCTTTGCTTCTCAACATAGAGGAGACCGAGGACCAACTAGCTAGTCTCGAGGTCACTGTTCTTTCCTGAACAGCAAGTTCATTGCCTACCATTCTCATAAACTCAATGAAGTTTCCTTTGAAACTCAAACTGATATCAAAATGACATTGCTCCAAGTAATAATTTCAATTACATTTTCTAGTCACATTACAGATCCGCCCTTAAAGAGGTTATATTAAAGAGAAACGTATTAAAGAGAAGCATATTAAAGAGAAACTCATATTTCTAAGTCAGTTTGAAACACTTAAGAAGAGTCATGGTGAGCTTTTCTTCTCATTTTCCATATGTGTGGGGAGAACGACTGATTTAAACGGTTGGCCTCCATCTCTTTCTCAAAGCCATCAAGTGAGTCAATGTTTGGTTTGTCTTAAAGCCAGTAGCTTCATTCATTCCCTCTGAATCTGTCCACACAGAGAAGCTTCATAATGAAAGAAACACGGAGATCATTGCAGAAAACTCTCATTTTTCAGATGGTCTGCTGGAGACCAGTGAAGGAAAGGTAGTTAGCCAGGATCACAGCACGTTCGTGCTGAGCAGGGAATAGATCCAAGTGATCTGAGACTAGGATGATCATCCCTTCCACCCTACTACTCCACCCTAACTCAGAAGTATTAACATATATACTTCTGAGATGGTTGCATCTCATGTAATGCGTGCTTATCTGTCCCAGTCTTGGGCTATGGGTCCATGTTGTCCAGTGTGACTTTCACATACCCCCAAACTTTACCCATCATGAGCTTCTTCAGCGTAGCATTGCAAACCCTGCTTGGATGTCTCCTTGTTAGCCAGTTTCCATTGTGTCCATGCCTGGAAAGGCTGCCAAATCAGACTGCCTTAGAAGAGAGTTTACAGTTTGTGTCGGCACATTTTGCCAGGAATGAGATGAATCTCAGTGTGACTCAGATAAGAGGGGTTAAAATAATTACAAAATGAAAACTAGGTCCTACTGAGCATTGTCTTCAAATAAAAAGAGAAGATGGGGATCTCATGAGGAATTAAAATTATATGCAACAGAGTGAAACGGGACCAAGTGGTTGGTCCTGTTATGCACTAACTGAAGACCTTTATATCCAGAAAATGATGTCTGATCTGGTGAAGGAAAGAGTTGCCCAACCTAAGAAGGACAAGGCAGCTCATCACAGTGGTCAAGACAGATCTAGGTTTATATCTTAGCTTAAACTTACAAACTATGAAACTTTGTAGCCACACGACATAGTGGACATGCCAAAGATGAAGATGATAGTGAAGGAGAAGTTGATGACAATGATGGTGGGGGTGGTGATGATGATGATGAGAGTGGTGGTAATGGTGGTGGTGGGAATAGATGGTGATAATGACAATGATGAGAACAATAACAATGAGGAGGACAAGAAGATGTTAATAACATAAATAAAGCCTACTTCTGTTAAAAAAAAATGTTGAGTAAGAGAGCCTTTCATTGGGTGGGAGGTGGAAGCCAGATAACGTCTAAGATTTCCTGCTCCCCCTATGATTATGACTCTTAAGAAGTGGAATAAAAGCAACAGAACTTTAGGGTCTTATCAACAATAGTTCAGATCCACTAAGTATTAACTACATGATCTTGGTCAAATTATTTATGTTCTTTGAGCCTTTTTAAACCCTGGGATATGGTGATAAAATAGCCATCACGCAGAGTGGTGAACGGAACAATTTTTTTTTTAATTTTGTAAAGTACCTTGTTACAACTCCAGAAAAATGAGAGTCACCCAATGAATATTAATCAATCTCTGATGAAACATTAAAGCAAATGGGGGGGGGGGGGTGACCTAGAGTGCTGATGGCTAAAGAGCCAAAATGACCAAACCAATGCTAATCAAGGACTTTTTGAGAACCATGTGTATTAGCCATGCCTGTGCCTTGAGAAATTAAATAATAGGGAATGCCTTTATGTTGTCTAGTAAGATACAAGGTGGACTTAGGTCTGGAAATTGCTCTCACCACCCCACAATAAGCCTGGACTTCAACTTGCTATCAAGCCTTTTCAGACTTGGTCCAATTTTGTTCAAAGTTGAATTCCACCAGAATGCTCATTCATTTGTTCAATAAACCCTATTAATCACTTACCATGGCTAAGCCATGTTAAGCATGGGAGATGCATAAATGGGCATGACCCAGTCCTCACCTTGCTCTGGGGATGGGATAGAGGAGACAGCCATGTGGGCAAGCTGGCAGAAAGTGGTGCGCAAGAGCAGAAATGGAGAATGCACACAGAATGCAAGGATGGTGTGGTTCACAGCTTGCCGAATTTTACCTGGGGCAGCAAGCAAGGGGAGGAATGCTTCCTGGAGGAAATTATATATAGAATAAGCACAATTTGGTGAAAGGTGTAACTACCATAGTATAAGAATAACTGTTGTAAGAACTGTGGGTTCTTTGTGTATTCAATGCGTACTTATTGAAGGCCTTCTATGGGGAAGCTCACCTGTGGTAAGCATTGTGGATACAATGAGAGCAAGAGACACAAAGAGTCTTCCCATCATTATTTCTAGTGGAAGAAGCATAAAATTAAAATGTAGACAGGAAGGTAAGTAGATGGATTGAGATACATACAAGAAGAAGTAAGAAAAGAAAGTTTTCTTCAGTCATGTAAAATATAAGGGAATGAAGACAGTAACGGAGGCTGATGTGATGAAGAGAGGAAGGAGTGGAAGTGGCATCACTGTGGATCATCAGGGAGGCCTCGGTGCCCATGATTGTCCTGGAGAAACTGTGGGGCATGAACTAAACAGAGCCCATACAGATTTTTGTGGCCCATACGAAGCACATCGAAGGTAGTTCCTCTCCTGGACACAGATATTGAGGGATATAGAATTGATCATTCTAATCATTGCCTCAGATATCTGATGAGGTGACACATGAGTAAGTGAGGGAAGGGAACAGAAAGGCCTGTGCACACTTATGCAATGGGTGCTGTGCCCAGTGCTGTGGCTACATACCTTCCCCTTCCTCTTGCTCTCCTAGGCCTGGGGGGAGCAGCAGGGGAGTACTCATGGTGTCCCCATGACATGGGGGAACTTCACAAGGTCCCACTTGGCATTTTGTTGGTCCCATAATTGAGTTTCTTGCATCCATCGCACCATATAGAAATGTGTAATGAATAATCGAATGGATGGATGGATGGATGAATGGATGGATGGATGGATGGATGGGTGGATGAAATTGTGTAATTGTGAGAGTGGTAGTATTCTTGCTTTTCAGATAAGGAGACTGAAGCTTGGCGAGGTTCTATGACTTGTATGAGGATCACATAGCAAGAAATTGGCAGGAACAGAGTCAACCAACAATCCATCGTTCATCCAATGCTCCCTTGAAGAGTTTTATTAATAGTGTTGTCTTCGCATGGGTTGCTCTTCTGCCTTCAAGTAGCTCATCATATGAAACAAATGAATGGGCTGTCAAATTCCAGAGTCCAAACCTCAGGTTTGGCTCCTCAGCGTGAGATGGATTTGTGGAAGTTCCACGAATAAAGATGTGAGTACAACGTAAAGAAGACATCTAAAACGTTTGTTTCAGTGGATACTTGTGAGTTCCTGTTCTCTGCTATTCAAGGTGAGGCTGGACGATGCTATTCGGGCATAAGAGCACGGCTCCCTAGAGCCTTGCTGTCAGGGACTTCTGGAGGCCAAGACACTCATCAGAGTCTTAACTCCGACCTGGAGTTCCAGCTTGCTCTTATCTAAATCCCAGTCTCTTCCATGTGTAGACCAGACTCCTCTGCTGGACTATAGGCTCCACCTAGAATGTTAAAAGCCAGGCAAAGAGTATGTGCTCAGGTAAGAGCAGTTGGAAGACTTTAGTTCCCCCGACACTCAGAACAGGGCACCCCATCATCCCCAGCAGACAGAACTGGAGCCGGAGGAAGCACTAAGGACCACGCAGAGCTTGTGCGCTGGGCCCTTGGTGAGGCTGGAATGTCGCTGCCTTGTTTCATCCTCAGGAAGCAGTGGCTATTATTGCTCCCATTTTAGAGATGAGGAAACTGAGGTTATGTAACCTGCCTGAGATCACCGCCCAGCGACGGATGGAAACTGAGGTCCACTTGACCCAAAGCCTGAAAATGTCGCCTTGCATGGCCCAGGATGTGGCATTTTCCGGGTGCGTGGAGGAAGAAAGCCACATTATTTATCTCATTTTGGGATAAAAACCTGGAAGGCAAGAGGGAGACATACCAGAAGACCATATCAGAACCAATCAGATGGTAAGAAGTAAGAAGCCAATGGGATGGCCTAAGACCTATTTGGATTACATTTAATTAAGACAAGCTTTTTGCTTTTATTTATTTATTTTTTCCTTTTGTCGTGACTGTACTATAGGCTTATGCTGTCTGAAGAGAACGTAGTTAATTGGTTTATTTGGCCAACTATAGATGTATTCAGTATTATTCTTCACCGTGTGAATTAAATTAAGTAGTTTATTTACCCCCATGCAATTCATCCAGCTCATTTAATTTAATTTCATAGTTATAATACGGGGAACACACTAACCAGCTTCCTCCCTTTGGGAGGGAAATGGGCAAATATTTTGGTTCTGAATTAACAAGCAGCAAAGCTGATATTTATAATAAATCATCCATTGTTCGCTGTCCTGATAATTATTCCGGGAATGGTCTGAAACAGACACGGGCATGTAATAGACATATTGTTGCCTTTTACTGAAGTTTAGTTCTTTGCGTTCATGAACAGTGTAAATGGAAAACTCAGAGATACCTCCAGAGCAAACGGCCTGGTTTCACAGGCATGAGGTGAGCACCTACTATGTGCTTGGCCTGTGCAGCAGCTGCCTGTGTGTTAACCTTCACACTAACCCCTGCTTTTCCTCCAGGAAGATGCCCACGCCCCCTAGGAAAGCTTCCAGGGACCCCCATGACCCTCAACACTTGTCCCTTGCTTCCTGCACCACACTTGCCCCCCAAATTTGCTACCGATGCTATCAGTGCTGAAGTATTTGCAGTTACACACATGTGTGAGCCCCACTGTGATGTGGATCTTCGTTCCCTCTGTCCTTTCCCTGGTGAACTCGGACTCCACATTCAAAATTCAGTTTAGTTTCTACCTGCTCTGAGCAACCCTCCCTGAAACAGTTAACTCTGCCCCTTCCTTCGCCCCATAAGCACTGCAGGCCTCACACCCTAATGCAAGTGGCCCTATGACCTGAGTGTGAGCTTTGACTTCCTGGATCAGGGAAGGGGCCGGTCCTTACTTGCCCCCCTCTCATCCGAAACCCCCCTCCCCAAAATGGGCTGATGATAATACCGTTCATGCATAGTTGCTTGTTTTGAGGATGAAATGCGGTTGGTGTGAGTAAAGAATGAAATGACAATGTATGCAATAGAAAACCTCTATTAACTATTAGACTGTGTTTATATATCTATTTATGTCACTGTCTATTCATATATCACATTTTATATTCAACCATGAATTGGTGGTGAACCAAGACTGTGGCTTATTTTTATCTCTTGACTCCCAGTGAAGAATACAGAGCTTTGAATTTTTCTCCAATAAATGCATATTTCATGATTTCGATTTCGGAAGATTGTTAGAGAATTTCAGGTGATGAGACATTTTGGGCAATGGAAAAGGAGAGAAGGGAAGCGATGAGAGCGTTGTTATTTGAGGGGCAGCAAGTTACAAACCAAAGCCCCGCTCTCGTCCTGGGAGCTCCGGTGGGTGCTCAGGCTGGGTCAGGAGGGAGGCAGGGGTACTTCAGCACGTGGGGGGCCTGCAGCCTGCTGCTCCCATCTCCGGAAGCTTTGGAGCAGGTATAAGATCCCATTGGGAAAAGATGCAGCCCTTTAACCCTTCACTGAGTAAGGATAAACATATTTGGGGGGAAAGAGCAGAATCATATGAAAGGGTACAGGCCACACTGTCTTTGAATGAGAGACTCATGTTACCATCTCAGCTCCATCTGTTATGAAATGTACTGTCCAGCCTGTTCATCACCCCCTGAAGATCCCTCACCTGGGAAGGCGCGGACAGCAGGGGTGTGGGTGTGGGTGTGGGTGAGCTGATGTCAGGAAAGTGGGGGGGATTGGACGTGGTCAGGGAGGCTCCTTCCTGCACTGGGCCCCACACAGGCAGCCCCGTGCCCCTGACTCCCAGGCCTCGCCCTTGGAGCTGCGTATCAATGAGCTGCAGGCCTCCAAGCTGAATGCAATTAACTCTACAATGTGCCGCTGCTCCCGCTGCATTCCGGTGACATCACATCATGCAGTTGGGGCAGGATGAAGGCTTTCTGACAACGGGAAGGCAGATCTGAGTCAACCCACCATATGTCCTCCTTGTCAGGGTCTGGTCCCGGACTCCAGGCCCCCTCGCTCGCTCCCTCTTTTTCCTTTCTTGCTGGAGAGTGAAGCCTGGATGTCTGAAGCAGCCACCGCCTGGCAACCCCAAGACTACTTTGAACTGGAGGCCAAATCCAGACACCAGGTGTTTCTGTAAGGTGCGCAAAGCCAGAATGGTCTCTCTACATTTTAAGAATAACGTGTTCATAACCTATAGATCAGTTCTTGTGTCGTCACCAGGGAGCGTCTTCTTGGTCCTGGCTTTCGTTAGGTGGAGTTTCATCTACATTTCCATTTTCATCCATGCTCAACCCTGGCAGTCACTTGTTGACCTGCATCTCTTGTAAACACCACATTGTCATATTCTAGTGGGTCTGCTTTAGTTGAGTGTAACTTGTTTTATATTGAAAGTAGTGGCCCAGTGTACAAAATTCATGCATAGGGAGGGGGGGTGTCCCTCAGCCTGGCCTGAACCCTCTCCAATCTGGGAACCCTGCAGAGATTGGGCCTAAGCCAGCAGTTAGCACCCCATTTATCTTGCAATGGGGTCTCAGTATCCGGGACTGCTAGCTCCTAACCGCTCTCCTGCCTGCCTGCCTGATTGCCCCTGACTGCTTCTGCCTGCCAGCCTAATCGCCCCCTAACCACTACCCTGCTGGCCCGGTCGCCCCCAACTGCCCTCCTCTGCCGTGACCCGCCTCCTCCGCACGAGGTAGTGGAGACGCCAGGACCGGCCTCCTCTGTGCCGTGCGGAGCTGCGGGACCCCCAGGCCTCACTGTGCAGAGCGGCCACCAGGCCCCGCCTCCCTTGTACACGTGGCCATCTTGTAGTGGCCATCTTGTGATGACATCACACTTAAGGGCCACTTAGGCTTTTATTAGTATAGATTACTCAAATTTTGGACATCTTTCTACCTTCTCTATGCTTTCCTCTGGTTTCTTATTTTTCTCCTTTCCCCAGATGACAGAGGTGTCTTTGAGGCTTTTTTTTTCTTCATCAATTTAGGAATTACATATTCCCTTTTATTTTTCAATGTCTCTCAAAGATTTTTCATAACCATGGTAACTTTTTTTTTTTAAAAGACAGAAATGTTATCTGTACCTCCATTGTCCTGAGCTCAACCCTCTGCACAGAGCATTAGCTTCCTCCCAAACCTCTCTCTTGCATTACATCATTACATTGCTGCCTGACACTCAGTTCCAGCTTGTTTTTACAGATTTTCATTTAAATATACATATATATATGTGTGTATATATATATATACATATATATATATTATATTATATTATATTATATTATATTATATTATATTATATTTTAGAGGCCCGTTGCATGAAGAGATTCATGCAATAGGCCTTCACTTCCCCTGGCTGCCGGCACCGGTTTTCCTCGGGCACCCGGAACCCAGGCCTTCGCTCCATCCAGAGCCTTCAGTCTTCGCTCTGCCACTTCTCCTCTATGTATGCAAATTAACCGCCATCATTGTTGGGTTAATTTGCATACTCTCCTGATTGGCTGGCAAGCATAGCAGAGGGATGGTTAATTTACATGTTTGTCTATTATTAGGTAATAGACAAACCATTATATCATGATTATTAGTTAATACTTAGGGCTTATTTAGATTCCTCAAAATATTTATTGATGGTATTGTTGACTCTAATTTTCTTGCATCTAATTCCTTTTCCCAGGGTTCATATTTCTTCTTGCTAGAGGACATCCTTTCTAGTTGGCAAACTTTTTCCATAAAGGACCAGATAGCAACTCACTCAGGCTTTGAGGCCATATGGTCTCTGTCACCACTACTCAGCGCTGCCCTTGCAGCTTGAAAGCAGCCACAGCCACGATGTAAACAAATGGGCATGGTTGTGGGCCAATAAAACTTGATTTATGGACACTGAAATTTTAATTTCATATAATTTTCAAGTGTTACAGATTTTATTCTTCTTCTGATTTTTTTCCTCAGTCATTTAAAAACAAAACAAAACATGAGACCCATTCTTAGCCCATAGACTACACCAAACCTGGTGACGGGCTGGAAGTGGCCATGGGGCAGAGTTTGCTGACCATCCCTCCAGGATGTCTTGTTCTGTCAGAAAGGGTCTGTGGTCAGCTTCCTGGCTGGGTAGGTCTTTAAATGTCTTTATCTTATAACAGCCTCACTCTTGGCAACGACTTGGGAAGAGCAAAGAGTTCATGACAGAAAGCTATTTTTCTTTTTAAATACGTTACTTAATTTTTTCTGTTGGCATCCAACACTGCTGAGAAATCTGTTGTCAATGTGATTTTCACTTCTTGGTAGGAAATTCTTTTTCTTTTTCCTTTTAATTTCCTCTCCTAGCTTGTAAAATATTCTTTTTATCAGATATGCTTTGCTAGATGACATCAGCGAGCCACTGGAATATCCACACATAATCCTCAATATTCCGTGGACACCCCCTAAGCACGGCTCTGCCACCCTGGTCCTGAGAACTCCTACTGGACCTGGGGGCGGCTCTGGCCAGGCTGTCTTCTGTGTCTTAACTTTTCTAGCTCGTTCTCTCTTTGCACTGCTGAGTCTTGGAGGTTTCTTCTGCTCAGCACATCTGTCACAGTACTTTGTCATTTTCAGAAAATTCAGTTTTTTACTCAGTGGTTAGAGTGTCAGCCCATGCAGCAAAGGGTCACAGGTTTGACTTGCAGACATGGGCATGCACCTGGGTTGCAGGTCTGATCCCCAGCTGAGTTGGAGTGCATGCAGGAGGCAACTAATTGATGTGTCTCTCTCACATCTATGGTTCTCTCTCTCTCTCTCTCTCTCTCTCTCTCTCTCCCTCCCTCCCTCCCTTCCTTCCACTCTCTCTAAAAATCAATGGAAAAATATCCTCAGGTGAGAATGTCCATAAACTTTTACATATGGAAATGATCATTGCTTTTTCTAACTCCTTGCTATCATTTCAATGTCTCTTTTCCTCCATAGTCTCCCTTCCTCCTCTCATGGCTGAATTCCATCCTTTATTTCTTCCAGGACATTAAGAACATTTTAAATTTCTTTTTGGATTCCTGTGTGATTGTTTTTTTCATCGGGTGAATATTCTCCCATTCTCTGAGGGTTTGTGCATATCCCCTGGGCTTCCTCTTCCTTCAGTGTTTTCTGACTCATGGTTTGTAGGTCATCTCCATTCTAGACAGTTTCCCCTCTTACATCCAGGAACTCCTAGAAACATGGGTTCTGCTCATATCTCAGTTGGGACCTCACCCCACATGGTGGATGTATCTCGGGACAGCCCCTACCCTTCACCCTTCAGGGGCTCCAGACCCCGTCGCGGGCAGAAGGCACGGTTCATATCCCTGAAAGGGGGCTTAAGCCCTGCCCTTGGGTGTAAAGACACAGAGCAGAACAGACTTTGGAACTAGGGGTCGAGTAACAAGTTCAGAGCCTGAGGGTGGTCCTCAGCCACATCAAACTCCAGGATATGGCCCTAGCCCTTCTTCCTAGGACCCCACATCCTTGCTCCAGCCTCATGCTTGGATGGGGCTCTTCCCAGCACCTCCTTGGGGCTTGGGGACCCACACCCTGCTGAGCATCCCCCAGCATCCTCTTCTCAGGAAATATTTCCATGTCTGGTCTCAGCACACCCTCCATTTCTGTTTCCGCACGCCGCTGCACATTATGCACCTGGCTAACACTCCTGTCGCCTTCCCAACCTGTTCAGAGAGGTGGGGGGAGGCTGCAGCGCTTACTCTCTGTACCTTCTTGTGAAAAGCCCCATGGCGAGGTGAATCAATGGAGTTGTCACATCCCTCTCTCAGGATCGTTTTTATAACCAAGTGAGATAAATGCTTTGGAAAGCCTACAGTGTCTGAACATAGCTCATATTCATGATTCTTCCCCACCCCCAACTGGAGCAAAACCCCTCAGATTCCGTGACCATGAGAGAAATGGAGATTGCTTGGGGGAAGCGTTGGCTTCTGTGAATATCAGTTAATCAGAACTGAGTGTCAGGCAGCAACAGTAGAGGGCTTCCAGGCACAGTCGCTTTGGGAAGAGCAGCAAGTGCAGCCTTCTCTTGGAGATGCCACATCCACATCCCTGTGTTGCAGGCTGTAAGAATCCCCGCCACCAAGACTCTGACCTCGCCCAGCTGGTGTGGCTCAGTGGGTGAGCATCGACCTATGAACCAGGAGGTCACGGTTCGATTCCCTGTCAGGGCACACGCCTGGGTTGCAGGCTGGATCTCCAGGGTAGGGCATGCAGGAGGCAGTAGGTCAATGATTCTCTCTTATCATTGACTAGAGGCCCGATGCAACAAATTCGTGCAAGGGGCTTGGCCCCCACCACTGTGGCTTCGTCCAGAAGCTTGTCCGGTCTAAATAGCATATTACGCTTTTATTATTATAGATGTTTCTATCTCTCTCCCTCTCCCTTTCTCTTTGAAATAAAAAAAAAGTATTAACAACAACAAAGACTGCAATCTATCTTCCTTCAGTCCCATATTCCCAGAATGCACTGCTCACCAAAGCCTTCTCAATGTCACTGTGATGAAGGTGTGCAGGAGTGAGTGAGCGGGCACTCACTGAGGAGTCTGCATGCTGTGAAAAGCCTAATTCCCGAAGCCTCCTATATGCGGCTTTACTAATACTGAGCAAAGCACAAGCAAGAAGCTTCACTGTAGGACAGTCTCAGACCATGTAAGATGTGAGGAATGAAATCACTGCAATCCGAACCAGGCTCACCTGACCAATCGCGTCTTGTAAAGGAGTGTTTGCTTCCCACCTGGGAGTTACCTGAAGGACCAGCCTGCTGTGGGGATGCTCAGGGAGAGACGGGACCTTGTAAGACGGGACCTTGCAAACCTGTCGCATGCACAAGTTTGAACATGAATGTCAACCTCCCTCAGCCTCAATGTTATCTTCTGTGAAATGGGGATGACATCAACCCCCAACACTCAGGGACGCCCTGCCCCCAATACATACACATTTTCTTCCGCTGTAGCCACAGCTGCCGCCCCAGCGGTGAGGGAGACATTGAATGAGAACCATATGCAAAGTTGTAACTATCAGAGGTGAGAGAAATGCTTTTTTTCCTGGCCCCTTCTTATGCTATAAATACCAGACAGCAGATAGAGCAGGAAATTTTCAAGCTGGAAGGGGTCTGATGGGTCATTTAATTAAAGCCTCTCCATTTTTAGATAAAGAGATTGAGGTTCAGAGACAACCCCTGACTTGTCCAAGGTTACTGGCAGGTGGCAATTAGAGGCTCACCTCGCTGGCTCCCTGCCCGGTGATCCTGCAGGACTCCGCGCAGCCTCTCCGCGGGTGAAACAACAGTGTCTCCAAGTTCAGACAAGAAACCTCGGGCTTGAACAAGGCAAAGGTTTCAAAACTTCTGATTTCCTTCAGCGGATCTTAAAACACAAAAGGAGGCGATGAATCACCTTCGACGACGTGCAGTTAGGTCACATTCCTCCTTGCGATTTGGACAAAGAAATTCGAGTTCTGCAGCATTTCCGATGTCCGGGCCGGCGGAGAGGGTGAACTTTTGATCCATGTCCCCCAGTGCTGCTCCCCCTCCCCTCACTTCTCCTCCAGGAGGCTGAGCTGGATCACCCCTGCTGGCCCCCAGGAGGGCTGTGCGCTTCCGTCGTGCTCCGTCACCTGGAGGGCGGTGGTCAGAGCTAGCTGTGTGTGCTGGGAGATGCCTCTGGTATTTGTAGAAGCAACAGGCACTCTTTCAAGTGGGAGCGCTGGGAAGGAGAAAAGGAAAGGGAAAGAAAGGGAGGAGAGGTAAGGCCGGCTCAGGGATTGAAACGGTCAGTGCCTCCCTGGGCCTAGCGAGTAGTTCTCAGAGCTAGGGAAGCACTGTCCCAGCCTCCACTCCTCCTAACTCCCCCATCCCAGGAGCCACGCCACGGAGGCACCATCCTTGTGTGCCCCTGAGTAATGCAGCCTGGGTGTGAGCCTGGACGAGCAGGCAGGACCCAAATGCAAGAGGACACAGGGGAGACATGGCAGCCAGACTCCGGAACAGCAAACCTGTGGGAGGCCGTCACCCGGGGCCTCAGAGGAAAGTGGTGGAAAGGAAAGGAGACGGGGCCCATCGGGGACAGCTTTTGAAGCAGCTGTGGGTGCGGACACTGCCCCAGGGACAGAGGAGTTATGAGATAATCTCACGGCTGCCACAGCTCTTTGCAACTCAGAGAGCATTTCCACACCCAGCCGCTGGGCCCCAGCCAACCCGGGGATGGCACATGGTGACGTCCATTGCACAGATGAACGAACTGAGGCTCGGAGGGCCACCCAGCTCATGCACAGTGAGGTGAGGGTTGGAATCCAGACTCTCTCTGACCACCTTCAGATTCCTTACACAGGGGGCTTGCATGGTTGTTGAGCAAAACGGTGTCTCGATGAGAGAACTTGTGCTGGGCAGGGGAGGCGCCCTTGGAGGTAGTCAGGTAGATGGATGTGTCACAAAGTAAAGAGTGGTCCAGAGCAGTGGCCGTTAGCTACCATCACCCCTTAATCCGGCAACATCAGTAACCAGAGCTTAGAAAACTCAACCGTGGTGGTCGTGAGTCACAGCCCCACACCCAACTCTGCTGTCCTACACTGTGGGCTCTGCTCGGCCTCAGTTTCCTCACCTGTAAGGTGATGACAGTGGAGAGGCAGGAAGGAACACCCAAGTCATAGACTTGGGCTTGGCAGCCGATGGGCAGTGTGTTGGTGACACTGTAGGGGCTGGTCCCACGTCACAACCAGGAAGTGGGAGGGATGAGATCAGGACCCAGTAGCCCACTGTGGTCCCAGGAACAAGCCTGCCAGTCCTCAGTCTCTAAGTTTCCTCCAGTGTAAAGTGATGTTCTGCGTCCTGTCTATCTTGGAAAAGTATGAAATGAGATCTGAGTTTGTTGTCTCACTTCACCCAAGCAAGGAGCATTTCCACCGGCTTCCACAGGGACAACAATACGCATCTAACATCTGAGGTCGGCGTGACATCACTGTGAGCGGAGCTGGCCTTATCAATGATATGCCCAGAGAGGGCCAGGGAGGCCTCCCTGTGTCCAGGTGAGCATCCCACCTGTTCTCACAGAAGAGAAACCTGAACTCCATAGGAGGGAAGACAAGTACCCAGGGTTATGTAATCACCAAATAATGTCTTGTTTGGCAATCCCAGCTCTTTGGGCCACACCAAGATTTAAATGGCTGTTTGAGAGAAGCAGAGAAGAGCTGTCCCGCATGAAAAGACCCTTGACCAGAATTCAGATTTCATAGATGAATACTGGCTACTTCCATTTGCCTCTGCCGCCCCTGCAACTTTGGATGACGGAGTTTTTGTTGTCAGCGAGGCTTATGCTTGTGTCAGAAGTGTGCCCGAGCAGAGGAATCTAGGTAGCAGACCTCCAGGATAGGAAATAAGAAGTCTGCGCATGCTGACAATTTCTAGAAAATTCTCCACTTTTTGTGAAATATGTGCTTGTCGAGTGGCCCTGACCTGGCTGGAAATCCGAGCCAGGCAGCATAAAGGGAGAACCCGAGGCGGGAGGAGTTTCCAGGGCGTTCTGAGAGGGTGCCCATTGCCCAGAGCCTCCATCCTGCAGCGGCCCTGCCTCTACCCAGCTGGCTCAAGAGCAGGGAGTCCTCTCCTGTTCCCACAAGTGGGGCCGGGCACTTGTGGCAATAGCACCCCCACTTTTCTGTGTTTGCAATCAAGGGTGGAGCTTGTTAAAAATATAAATATCCAGACCCCACTTCCCAGAAATTCTGATTAAGTCTGAGGACACCTAGGGATTTTAATTTTTTACAAGCTTGCTCCTCAGGTGATTGGTGGCATGCATGAAGAATGTGAAACACTAACACAGAAAGACATCTGCACCCCTACGTGTACTGCAACATTATTTATGATTCTCAAGGTATGGAAGCAACTGAAGTGCCCATCAATAAATGAGTGGATAAAAAAGTTGTGGTACATATGTACAATGGAATATTACTTGGTCATAAGAAGAATGAAATCTTACTATTTGCAACAACATGGATGGACCTAAAGGGTATTGTGCTAAGTGAAATAAGTCAGTCAGAGAAAGACAAATATCATATGACTTTGCTTATATGTGGGACCTAAAGAACAAAAAAAATGAACAAACAGAATTGAAATAGACTCATAGCTATAGAGAGCTGACTGAGGGCTGCCAGAAGAGAAGGGGTTGGGGGAGGGGCTGGGTGAAAAAGGTGAATCAATTGAGAAGTACAGATTGGTAGCTACAGAATAGTCATGGGGATGTAAAGTACAGCACAGGGAGTATAGTCAATAATCCTATATAATAAAGAGCTAATATGCAAATGGTCATCACGCCCTCACACCATCATACCGTGATGCCCTCATGCCGTCACAATCCATCACTGGGGGCTGTGTGTGCAGCGAGGCATGCGCAGGTGGGCAGGGACTTGACACTGCGTGCGCAGCACAGAGGAGGGTCCTGGTGGTTCTGCACGGCATGGAGGTGGGACCCCCAGCTCTGGCTTTGGGGCAGTCCATCTAGGAACCCTGGGTGGGTGGGTGGGGCCTACCTCTTTGGGCCAATCGATCATGGAGCTCCCACCCTATGAGAGGGCACAGGCCAGTCTGGGGGACACCCCCTCGCCCCCCCGTGAGTGCACGAATTTCATGCACCGGGCCTCTAGTACTATAATTATTATGTATGGTGCCAAGTGGGTACTAGAAATATTAGGGGGAATACTTTATAAAGTATATAATTGTCTAACCACTATGCTGTACACCTGAAACTAATATAAAATAATATTGAATAACAACTATAATAGAAAAAGAAAAATAATAAAGAAAAGAAGAAAAAAAAACCTCAACTCAGGGCTCCATTGGATCCTGGAACCCATTAGGCAACTGTGAGTGTCCAAAAGCTGGAATAGAAAGGTAGATCAAGAGCAGGTGCCCAGGATGCAGCCGTAAGAAGGTCATGTGTCAACTGAGACCTGAGCTGACACATGATCTGGGAACAGGTGGGAGGAAACAGCTGGAACAAAGGCGTGAAGGCCAGGACATCACAGCAAGGTAGAGGACCTGAAAGAAATTCAACACATCTAGTACGAACAGGGAAAAAGAGAAGCTGGAAATGTTGGGGATGTAGGCAGGAGCCTGAGTAGGCAGGACCTTAGGAGCCATTTAAGGACCCTGGATTTTATGCTGAGACCTAGGAGGAGACACAGAAGCTTGTAAGCTGGAGAGTCACATGATGTGACTTATCCATTTTAAGTTCCTCTCGCTGCTCCATGGGAGACGGTTCCCGTGAAGCGTTGCCTGCCTCCCATTGGGTGACAGACAAGAGTGGTTTTAGATAGAATGGGGGCTTTAATGGGGCCTGACATCTGGGGGAAGGTATTATTTATTCTGGAGCATCACCTGTGTTGTTCCCTAAGGTAGCACCTCTGGAAGGTCTAAGGCAGCGACCTGTGGGTCGCGACCCCTTTGGGGGTCAAACGACCCTTTCACAGGGGTCTCCCAAGACCATCGGAAAACACATATATAATTACATATTGTTTTTGTGATTAATCACTATGCTTTAATTATGTTCAATTTGTAACAATGAAAATATATCTTGCATAACAGATATTTACATTGCGATTCATAACAGTAGCAAAATTACAGTTATGAAGTAGCAATGAAAATAATTTTATGGTTGGGGGTCACCACAATATGAGGAACTGTATTAAACGGTCATGGCATTAGGAAGGTTGAGAACCACTGGTCGAAAGGCACTTTCTGGAATGTGCCATGCACCTTGTAGGAGAGCAAGGGTTTGCTCCCCAAAAACATGTCTCCTTAGCATAAGGATTATTTTAGGTGGATTATTTTTGAGAAAGAAAAGGCTCAGGAAGGGCTTTTTACCTCAACTTGAACAGCCTACAAAATTTTAGGTAAAGAATCAGGTCCAGGAAGGACACAAAGATGACTATGAAGAATATATGTCAAATGTGGCAAGGGGAACTCACAGGGCTTAGAGACTGGAGACCTCTCTGTGTCCCTTTGTCTCTGGTGACATGGCAAACACTTGTTTACCAAGGATTTGTTTTTCCATTCCCGTGTGAATTGCCTTTCTCCCCTTTGAGATCCCAGGCTCTTACCCATTCTCCTTAATTCAGGATGACATACAAGCTCCAATTGCCCATATTCTTATGGAAGCCCCTGTATATATGTAATTAAGTTGGTTTTCTCCTGTTAATCTGTCTCATGTCAATTTAATTCTCAGACCCGCCAGAAGAACCTATAAGGGTAGAGGAGAAATTTTTCCTCCCTAACAACCTTGTACATATTGGCCATAAAAATGAAACTGTATCAAGTGTTTTCATTTGCAAGGCACTGTGCTAAGCATTTCACATAAATGACTGCACTTAATCCTAATAACAGCCCTATCCAGTAGGTATTATTATCCTCAAGTTTCAGATAAGGATATGAAATGCCAGAGCATTGATGAGATGTCCTCATATGGCCAAGTGGTCTGGCTGGGATTCAGACCCCATCCCCAGGTTCTTTCCCACATGCCTCTCATTGAGGTTTGTCAGCGATGGAACCGGGTAGATTCCCACTGAATGTAGACTGGAGATAGAAAAGTTCAGCTAGGCAAAGTCAAAAGTATCTGTGCCTTTGTGGCTGAACAAATGGGGCCCTTGAAAGCCAGCCCCTTCCACCCCCGCACATTGGAGGGGAGCGCGGCCCTGCCAGGACCCCACACGCTCCGCTCACTCACGGCCTCTGCTGAGAGCTGCAGAGAGAGCGCTCTCGGCCTGATTTATGGGTGTGTTTGTTGTGCTTCGATCATAAATCTCCACCCCCAGGACATTTCAGTTCTGGTATTTATTGACTAAAGACAACTTGTGTTAAAAAAAATGTCTTGAGATTTTGCCAGATAATCACTATGGAATATTTGAGAAAACACTCTGTCCTCGAGTAAATGAAATTCTGCAAGTACCTGGTTTTGCTACCGGGGCAGATACCTTCCCTGTCTACTGTTTTATTGCCTGTTGTTGTTGTTGTTGTTGTTGTTTTGTTTCAATGGAAGAGGCAGGTTCTTCCTATGTGTCTCTTTACCATCTCACAAGTTCATCAAGGGAAGACAGAGAGGAGGAACTGTCAAAGTCATCTCCCTCAGGGCCTAGGAGAGTTTTGATTCTTTTGAACCAGAACGCTCGGCCAAGTGCGTCTCAGAAGCATTCAGGTGGCAAAACACCTGGAAAAGAACTATGAAATAGAGATGCTTTCCATGTAAAAGAAAAAAAACAAAGATGGAAGTGTGACCTGAACCTGACACTGAGGCCAGTTTCCAGTAAAGACAAGCTTAAGACGTCGAAGAAAAATTCTGGAGGAAACGTCAAAAGACTCCCAAGACTTAGCTTTGCTTAGTGTAAGCAGGTGAGCGCCCTTGTGCACAGCTGTGTGAATTTGGAAAATCGTGTCAATAATCAACATTAGTGGTGGGACCACCTTATCCAGCTTAAAGAGAATAGAGTTCCTAGTTGAGACACAGTAAACCACTGTTTTAGATAAGGAGTCCAAAGATTCTAAAGTCTGTAAGGCCGGACAAGTCAGGTAGGTGAGAACGGTGGGAGAAAACACAGAAGCCATCAAGCGTCATCCAGCATTCTGGACAGCAGGTGTGTCCTTAAAGGAGATGCCCACTCCTTGGGTCTCGGTGGATGTGGCCACGCTAAGTGTGAACCCGAAGTTTGTCAGATCTTCTGGTCTCTGGGCCGAACCTGGAAATTCCGATTTTTAGCACGGCAAACCCAAGTGTTAAGTGTTGATTGATTGCTTGCTTTTTTTTTTTCTTCCTGAAACAGTGTGTGGGCCAAACAAAACACATCTGCAAGCCAGACCTGACAAGGGCTGCCAGCTGAGGCTGCAGGCGAGGCTGGGCTATAACTGCAGATTCAGAACCACGGGACCGTTTAACAATTGCTGCTCCATGGAGTAAGCCACTGGCCCTTGACTTTCTGTCATTATGCAGGTTGGGTGTTTGTTGTTGACTCAGAAATCAGAGAGTTTAAGAAAGTGACAGCGGCTGGATGAGCTAAGCCCCAGCCCCGGGTTGAGTGAGGCCTTTGTCCTTTCTTCTGAGACCATTTGACCTTGGGCTGTTCCTCCAGGGCTGCCACTGCCTTTTGCCCCACTTGGGTATGGGGTTTAATTGTGCTCCACTGGTGGAAGTGACGACAGTAGCAGTTTACTGACCACCTGTCATGTATGAGTTGTCCTATTGGTTAATTACCCCATCCTCTCATCCAGTCTTGGTGTTGGGGTAGATGCTACATGAGAGGCTCAGGAGGCTGCAATGCATGCCTAGGGCCAGTTACCTGGTGAGGCAGGATTCAAGGCCAGTTCTGTCTCTCTTCAGAACCCGTGCAGATAGCTGGCCATGCGGCCTGTCTCCACACACAGCTGTCCATGCTGCTTGTAACCAGCTGCCTCTGTACTTACCTGCATTCCACAGTTCTCCTGCAGCCTGCCTGGGCTCCGTGTGCTTCTGTCTCCAATCTCAAAGGCCATCATTGTTCTTAGTCCTGCGATTTCTGTCCCAGCATGGGTGGTGTGCATCAGCCCTGCTTTTGATGGACACGAGGGCCCCCCATCCTTATGTGAAATGTTCCAACTTGGACACAGGGCACCCTTCTTGAATTGCCCCCTAGAGCTGAGCAGACTGAGGCTGCCTCTCTGAGTAGTTGTGTGACGTTTTGCACAGACCACCTTGATGAATGCACCACCATTCTTCCAGCCATAGAAGCTAGAGAATAAGAATCAAATTTAGTCAGTGTCCCTCTCTCCCACCTGAGTCTAATCAATCATCAAACCCTGTAGATTCATGTCTGAACACCTCTGATGTATGCCTGCCTCTCTCCACTGCCACTTCCACCTCGGCAGCCCAAGCTCACGTCGGCTCTCCCCTGGAACCTCAGAGCTTCCGAACTAGTCTCTGCCCCTCAGATCTTGACCACTTCTAACACACTGTCCACGCTGTAGCCAGCGTGATCCCTGAAGTCTGATGATGAGCTGCCCTGCTTTAAGTATCTCAACAGCTCCCTACTGGTCTTCAGATAAGAATCCCAGCGTCCTGCTCTTGCTCAGGCTGATGCCTGCTCACCTCTCCTGATCCATTTAGATGTCAGTTCAAGGTCCACCTCCTCCTCCCCCCACTAGCCAAGTCTCCGTTGTCATATGCCACTCAAGTTCTTAGACTCGTCCTTTGTAGCATCTATCGCCATTCAAATTAAATAACAAATTTCACAGCTGGGATCATGTCTGCCTCCCTGGCAAGAATGTGAGTTCCACTAGAAAAAAGATGGAGCTGTTACTCTTTCATTCTCAGTGCCTGCACTGGTGTCGGCAGAGTGGTGACACCCCCAAGGCTCCTGATGAAAGAAAGAGAGAGGGGAGGCTGAGCCGGAGAGGGTCCTTCTTCAGATTTAGGAGCAAGAAGTAAGGTCCTTGTACGGCCAAGTGCATTGCTTTGGCTAGAAGCTCATTGACTCTCCCAAGATCCATCTCACTCGCCAAAACTGGTTTGGCTCGGTGGATAGAGCATCGGCCTGCGGACTGAAGGGTCCCAGGTTCGATTCCGGTCAAGGGCATGTACCTGGGTTGCGGGCACATCCCCAGTGGGAGATGTGCAGGAGGCAGCTGGTCAGTGTTTCTCTCTCTTCGATGTTTCTAACTGCCTCTCTCTCTCTCTCCCTTCCTCTCTGTAAAAAAATCAATAAAATATATTTTTTAAAAAAAGATCCATCTCACTCTTCTCATTGAGAGTTCAACGATCTCATCCTATCTGTAAGCCCCATGCCCAGGTCATCGTCCCCTCAGCCATGCTCAAGTGCCTTTGGAGATTGTAATCTTTGGAGGATGAGATCCACTCCTTCATTAGTAGATTTTTAAATTTTTATTTTATTGGCTAACGTCATCCAATCCACTGCCCCCTGGAGATGGGGGCCAATGTCCACTGGGTGTCACACATCAATTCTACGCAGAGGACATACATCAGGGGTGTCAGAGAGAACCACCAGGCATTCTAGGTGGCATTCCCCACAGGGATTGGCATATGCTTCTCATGCCACAGCTTTTGAAATTACTCTGGAAGGCTCCCATACATTGTGATCTTACAGCAATACTGAACTCCAGGCTTCTCAACTTTCACCCCAGATGGCATCCCTGGGAGCTGAGGGTTCTGATGATGTAAAAGCAATCTGCTTAGTGATCACCAAGGAGGGGGCCCTGCACGTCCCTGTGTGAGGGGCTCATTTGATAAGCTGCACCAACCTCTTGCACTCTGTCGGTGGTACAGTTCGGGCAATTTTTTCAGGAGGAGAATTGGGAGACACTTGCATAATGCGAAGGGTGGGAGCCCAGGGAGAGAGACAGAGCTGCTCATCTCCAAGGAAGTCTGACCTGCGGGCTCTGCCATTCCTGGAAGCTGGGTGTCAGGATCAAGCAGGTTGGGAGAGGTCTCTGGCTGAAACCCTCAAATAAAACTCGCCAGTTCCTGGGGAAGCCAGCTCGATCCCCTTCCAGAGCAAACGAGGCGTCTCAGTCACCTTTTAAGGCATCTGTCTCTTTCTCTGGCCGATGCGCTGGGTAATTGCTTATCTTGTTGTCTAATTAGCTAATTAGGCTGGCATTGTGTTTTAAGTTGAAAATCCTGTTGCTTAGGTCCTAGAAGATGGCTTTTTGTTTGGGTGTTTTGCAAGGTGATGGGGACGTACTGAGTGGCTAGCTCTGGGTGAGGCTGCTCAGGGACTCAGTGTGAATTTTCGGGGAGTAAGTTGATATATTAGCCACGGAAGGTTGTGTCCAAATAAGAGCACCTGGATGCAGCAAGTTCTCGGCGGGCAGTTGGCTCGGTCATTCCATTCCTCGTTTTTCTATGGCGGTTCACCCTCTACAAAGCGACCCACTCAAAACAGGTCATTCAGTCTCAACGAGAGAGCCTCGTAGATGCATCTCATCACTCCTGACTCACAATGGGCAGCTGGGGTCTGGACCCTCGTCGGTGCCTGGCCCACGGCCCTCGCTGTTCCGGACATGACGTCTGCTATACAGGGTGGCAAAGAGGAATGAAAAGGCGGTGGGCTCCAGAGAGGAAGAGCCTACACTTTTTTATTTCATCCAACATTCAACCAACATTAGCCACACCTCTGGCCACTCCTAGGTGCTGTGCCAGAAACCCAAGCCTGCACGACAGGGGCCGCCCGCTGCCCTGGACCGGTGTGCATGTGGACGACACACCGATCTTCAGCCAGCCTCTCTGTCAAACAGCGGAATGCTATTGACCTGGAAGGACTGTGGTCCGACTGAGAGAGAGCCCAGGTGAGTGGGCGCTGAAAGGTGGGCAGCTGTTCCTAACTGGAGTCCAGGTGTCCGCTCACCTCCCGAGACACAGGTCCTGCCCCGCTCAGGTAGCCTGCCTGTCAACAGGGCCCCTTGGCAGCCTGCTGATCAGCTTCTCACTGTGGCTCCATGTCACCTGCTCTCTGCAGCCCCTTCCCCCCGGATGTAGGAATTCTCACGCTCTCCCTCCAGAACCATCTTCCATCCTCCCTTGGTGTCCTGGCCTCCGGTGGCTGGCCTCTGCTGAGGGACTCTCCTCCCGGTCTTCGTGCCCGTCCATCTGATTTGAACAAGTCCCACTAAGGGTGTATTAGTGCCCTCGGGCTGCTGTAACAAAATTCCACAAACAGAGCAGCTGGACCAACAGAAATGTGTCTCCGAGTTCTGGAGGCAGGAAGTCCAAGATTCAGGTGCCGGCAGGTGGGCTCCTCCTGAGGAGGGGGAGGGAGACACGTTGCTCGCCTCTTTCCCAGTTCCTGGTGGTGTGCTGGGATCTGCACGTTCCCTGGCTGGTGCAAGAACAACCCTGTCTTTTTATAAGAACAGTCATTGGATTGCCCCCTCCAGACGGTCAGCAATGTCGAGGACATGTGGGTCACCACCCTGGGAGGACAGTTGTCACTGGCATCCGTGAGGACGGCAGGGGCACACAGGCCAGTCCCACAAGAAGAATGTCCGTCCCAGCTGTCAGCAAGGCCGAGACTGAGAGCCTCCAGCGGGGAGGGACCCTTTCGGTCCTTGTGGAAGGACAGGGTGGACAGGCTGCAGGCAGGCAGATCAGCCCAAGATTGGCCAGGGAAGCACCTAGAGCGCCTGCTCCTGGGCCCAGCTCCTAGAGACAGGGCACAGGGGGGGCTTGGAAACGGGTTTGTGTTGACAACACCACTGGGGACCCCAAGTGGGAATTTGGGGCCCAACTCTGAGGAACATCACACCAGATGACCCTTAAGGTCCCTGCACCCCGTGACCTCCTGATGCCAAGTGAGAGCTGGTGGAAAGGGGCGAAGCTTTGAAAACATGGGTGGAGCCAGGGCCCGATTCAGGAGCATTTTTAAAGCACCGGGAGAGCTACTTTTCTAAATAAGAAAATGAAATTAAGTGCAAAGCATGGCGACTAGTCATTACTTAATGTTGTGATTTGTGAAGATGCTGTTGCCATGGTGATGGAGCACTATTTATAAGAATTAAGAACATAAATTATAAATAATAATATTATTACAAGCACAAGGGACTCAAACCTCTCAATCAGAAAGGAATCATTTCCAGGTAGAAAAAAGGAAACATGGTCTGCATCCCACACAGGATGGGGAAGGGGTGCTGGTGACCTTGCATTTGCACAGGTTCCTGAGGAAGAATTCGGGTCAAGGTGGCGATTTTGTGTCATGTACCTGGTGATGCAGGGGTATGGGCTGGCAGTGGGGGGTTGGGGGGGGTAGGAGGGAGGGAGTCAGCTCTGAGATATTAGAGTCACCCCACCCCCATCCACCTAGAGCTGCAGGCCGGCCTCCCAGCGGCTCCTCTGCCCAGAGAGGGTGAGGCCAGAGGGCCCTGTTCAGGGCCCGGCAGGCAGGTTGGCACTCAGCCCCGTGCACTCATGTTGATGTAATGGATGCATCTGAGCAGAGGAGGCCCCGCAGCCAAGGAGGCTGAGCCGGAGGTCGGTGGAGCCGCGTTGCTGGGGGCCCCACTGTGAAATGTGGGGTCCCCGGGTCCACCCAGGAGATCCATTCCACCAAGGAGGTGGCGGTAAGAAAGCAGTCAGGGCATTTTCTGTTTGGTTGGTTCTAGGGATAAACCGCATGGCAGGCAGGGACGTCCCACTCGGGCACCCACACGGGCACCCACATGCCCTGACGCGTGGAGTGTGAGGACAGGAGGTCGGACCTCCCCGCTTGGCCTGAGTCCTTTCCTCACAGGGTTTCCTCCATTGATGCCGGAGCTGCCACACCTGAGCCCTTGTTTCTGAGGCTCCGACTTGCTGGATAGTGGGACACATGTTTTATTTTTCCTCAAGGCAGATGAAATAGGAGGGGAGGGGAGGGGAAGGAGAGGGTAGATTCATCAGCTTGTTCAAGTCCCAGAGACAAGAATTCATCAAAGGTTAGAACATGTTTCTGGTCACTAAACATAAACAACTCAGATATCTGAGGACAGAGGGAACTGCTCTTCCAGGTGGATTTACTTCTCAGCCAAACTTTCCAGGGTCTTTGTTCTAATGCAGCGGTTCTCAACCTGTGGGCTGCGACCCCTTTGGGGGTCGAACGACCCTTTCACAGGGATCGCCTAAGACCATCGGAAAACGCATATATAATTACATATTGTTTTTGTGATTAATCACTATGCTTTAATTATGTTCAGTTTGTAACAATGAAATTGGGGATCACCACAGCATGAGGAACTGTATTAAAGGGTCGCGGCGTTAGGAAGGTTGAGAACCACTGTTCTAATCCCTGCTCTGTCCACTGGCAACTGCTGGCTTTCAGAAAGTAGCATCACATACCAGTCACATTTTCCTCTTTCTCTAAAAAAATAAAAACAATTACTTCTGATATCTCTGTCAGGTGATTGAATGAAAATAGTTTTGTCTTAAGTGATAGTTTTTTTTCTTATTATGGGAATTACATTTCCAGCACCCAAAGCCAGGCAGGTCTTCTGAAATCCCAGGATCGGGGTCTTTGGGAAGCTTTCAAGGGCGGTGATCCCAGCTTGCAAATGTGAGATCTCATGTTAATCTAAGAAACTTTCCATTGACAAGAGTTTCGCTGTTACCAGGACCCCAAATCCACATCGTTTTAAGCCCCTTTGGCAAAATAGGTGCCTCTGTTACAGGCAATTTGTGCTTCAAGATTTCATCCTGGTCATTACGGCTGCTGCAGCTCATTTAAATATTTTAATGAATGATGTTATTGTCTCTGTGCCTGCGGGTCTTTTCAGCAGAGGTTGCAATTTGAAGGAAGGAAAAAAATACAGGAAAAATAGCTCTAAATAAGTCTGTGATCGATCCCGGATGTGTGGGGAGCCCAGGCTGGCCTTCATGTGCGAGTGAAGGGCATACTGTCTCCCCGAGGATGGGTTTCAGTGGCCTGAAAATGCATCCATGGGGGACTGGGACCATCTCCCAAAAGTGTCATCACCGATTGTACCATCCACCAAAACTAAGGGGCCAGCGAGGCGGCAGTGACCTGAAAGAGTCTGTACCTGAAGTAGCATCACATACCAGTCACGTAAGCACCCAGGGTCAGTGGCCATGCGGGCAGGAGAAAGTGTCCTACTTTTTTGTTGTTGTTGCATCTTTGCTCTTTGGTCTGATAAGAAAATGGATGATGTTAGGCATGTGGTTAAGGTGGGGGCAAGGTCAATTTCAAATCCAGAAACCCAGGTTAGCACGGAGTCGGGCTGCGGCACCCTTTCCTCTGGGTGCTGAGCCCAGCCTTGATCTTGCAACCAATCCCAGTTGATCGGCCACTCATCAGTTACATCCTCGGCATTCAGCTGAAGTCTAGCTGTTAACCTGATGGAGACGTACCTGCTCTGCTTCCATTAGCCTCCCTCCCCACACTCAACCCGACACAGAAACCCCAGAGCCTCTCTCTTCTGCTCAGTCCACCAGGAACGCACACCCAGGAAGCGGGGGAGTAGACACCGCTTTTCAGTAAACCGTCTCTTTCTTTTCCTCCATTTCCAATGCCAAACGCACAGTACGAACTTCAGACACCTTCATGTGCAGATGCTGTTTGATTGAGTTATACACTTGAAACCTGTACGGTTTTGCAAACCAATGTCATCCCAATAAAATCAGTTTAAAAAAAAAAAAAAACAACTATAGAAACATTAAAACAGAAGGGCCTCCCACTAAAAAATAACTCTCATTCTGGACCATTCTATCAGGTAGAATCATTTAAATAGAGAGGGGATTCTATCTACGACTCCACTCAGAGAGAATGTGGCCCATTGTGAGCATGGCATGGGGACCGTGGCTTCTGGATTCTTGTACTAAGCTGGTCCCGGTTCCAACACGTGTGAACAGCTCACGGTGGAGAGTGGATTCCAGGGTTTAAAGATGGGTGTTTCTCAGGCAACTTGGATCTGAAACTTGGGCCTGGAACTTGGGTCTAGACCTGCCCCTGATGTTCTGCTGCAGAAACAGCAGCATGTCCCACTATGAAGGAACCGCAGGTGAGGGTGAGGGTGAGGGTGCAGGGTTCCGGGGACACAGCCCATCAGTCTCCAACACGGCCGCCTCTGAGGGACTCTCAGGAGGAGCTGGCCTCGGGCATCGTCACTTTCCACACTGACCGTGGGGTCTCATGGTCACAATGCGCACTCACTCACCCTTTGGACCACACATTCACCATATGTTCATTGAGCATTTTCTCTGATCTGGGCAGCAATCTGGGATTCCGGGATAGGGGGATGAGCAAGCAGTCAGGGGTGAGGGAAACAGATGATGAAGGGACACAGATCAGTAAACAGCATAGCTGCAGGGAGTGACCACAGTTCCAGAAAACGATGAAGCACCTTAGGGAGCACCCTAGGGCGGCAGTTGTGATTTGGGACATTGGGGACCTGAAGTCAGCGGGTGCTTCTCTGAGGAGGTGACCACTGAGCAGGTACTGAGTGAGGTGAAGAGGGAGTTGCACACAGATCCAAGCACAGAGGCTCCAGGGAGAGGGGCTGGGCGTGTAGGGAAACACCTCGAACCACTGTCACTCGTGTGTGTGATTCCCAGGAAGCCAGTGGGGTGGCAGGTGAGGCGTCATGAACTTTGTTTCAGAAATCAAGACCCTGGGAGCCACGGTGTTGCCGTAGGGTGTGGCCAACCAGGCCCGGCAGAGGGCACAGGTATGGATGTGACTGGGAAGGTGTTTCCAGGCGTAGCCCCGGGACAGAGCTGACGAAAGTGGAATCCAACAGAACCAAGGTCAGAGAACGTGACTC
Organism: Myotis yumanensis; assembly: GCF_028538775.1. NCBI lineage: Eukaryota > Metazoa > Chordata > Mammalia > Chiroptera > Vespertilionidae > Myotis > Myotis yumanensis. The sequence continues at coordinate 12,542,097 of NW_027223752.1, forward strand.
CGTGGTCAGCCAAGGACCAGGCCACGGTCACGAACACAGAGACCAAGACCGGCCCACGTGAGAAGGCCGCTTGCCAGGAAGGCTCAGTGCCAGGGAGTCCTTGTGTGGAGGATGCAGATTCTGGGTCCAGGGTGGGTAAAAGCATTAGGACAGTGTGTGGAGTTTTTCTCGTTCCAAGAGCCAGGCTTCCTGAGAGTCGATCTGGGCCCTTCTAAATCTACGTGCCCAGCCGGTGACATTCAGAGACACATGGAATTAATTTGTGAAAATGACGCTTGAAAAAATCAGGATCAGAGGTCACTGGGAAGGGGAAAGACAAGCCCAGGACAGTTCTCAGATGAAACGCTTGCCACAGTCGTCTGGGTCACGCTGACTCACGGCAGCCACGCCAGGTCGTATCATGGAAGTTTCTGGGGAGATACGTGTCCAGCTCTGAATGCATTTTTGGGTCCTCACATCAGAGATGCTTTTCTTGACAGAATTTTTATGGGTGGTACCTAGATCACCTTCTAGCAGGAAGGTCTGATATGTCTTATGTGTATTTGTCAACTGCCATTCTGGAAAATTCCAGGGCGTGAGTAGGGTGCTGGCCAGTATGTGAGCCCCACCTGTGTCAGAATCCTGCCTCATTGTCTGCCTTCAATTCTCCTCTAAACAATCGGCAGAGCACAGCCAGACAGGGCGGCTGCTGCCACCGGGAGCCCAGGGCGTGGCGTGGCCAGTGGAGACATGGAGAGTCCAGGTGCCAACAAAAGGCGTCTCGCCCACCGCCTACACCCACGCCATGGCCACCGAGATCCCCTGCCTTGGGGAGCTGGTCTTGAACAATGCACACGGCGCGAGTCCATCATCATTAAAGTTTCCCAGATTTCTGCTTCAGTTATTTTGCTCAAAAAAACATAATCTCTCGGAGGCTCCAATGACGACACCACTGTTTACAGAGACTAAATGGCCCCAAACCCTGGGCCTTAGGGGGCAGCTTGGGGGGGAGGAGGCGGGGTGGAAGGCCAGGGGGAGGCCAGCAAATGCTCTCTGCGCTGGGAACGTTGGGGCGGGCAGCCTTCCACAGCCAACAGGAGCTTCGCAAGGTTTACTCTGCCACTCTCCGCCCCAGCCATGGCGCCGCCATGTTCCCTTCCGGCTAATCCCAGACGTGAGCCCATGAAAAGGGTTAGAAATCTCACCCCATCTCCAGGTGTTCTAGCTGCGACAGCACTCTCCTCCTTGAGACCTCCCACCAGAAAGATGCATGTTCCCTGCAAGCACTGGCCTCACTGCCAGGCGAGCCCTATATCCTCCAGGTGAGCTGTTCTCACCAGGACTCCTGGGGACTGCGCTCCAGAAAGCCCCACGCCTAAAACTCCATAGTGGTGAGGTGCAGGGGGGGCTCCAACAAATCCACTTCCGTTTAATAGGCATCAATTGAGGACGTTGATGTAGAAAACTCCACGCTTGAAAAACACATGATCAGAGGTCATTGGGGAGGGGAAAGGCAAGCCCGGGGAGGCTCTCAGATGAAACGCTTGCCATACACCACGTTCTTCAACAACCGCCAATAACTTCTGAGAAGCTACAAAGTAGTGAGCCTTTCACAGCCGCTGCCTCATTGGTATCAGCCACATGCCTGTGAGATTCTAATTATTGGAGTCGTTTGACAGAGGGTACCCGGGCTCAGAGACATCAGGTAACTTGCTCAGAGTCACACTATCATGGAAACAGAAATTGGGCTACGAGCAAGTTCTCAGACTTTCAATCATTCCTTCCTTCCTCCACCCTAGACTCCCGGGGTGGAACCGTAGATGTCAGACTTGGGAGGTTAGTACTGCCTTTAAATATTACGGAGGTGTTTTTGATTGATTCAGACCAGTCCCTGTTGGTCTCATCCAGCTCCTTTTCTTTTCTTTTCTTTTTTAAAGTATGTTTTATTTTCTTACTGATTTCAGAGAGAGGACGAGAGAAATAGAAACATCAAATGATAAGAGAGAATCATCAATCAGATGCCTCCTGCACATCCCCTACTGGGGATTGAACCCAAATCAGTCATGTGCCAAGACCAGGTATCAAACCTTGACCTCCTGGTTCATGGGTCATCACTGAGCCAACCAGCTGGGCTCACTTGGCTCTTTTTCCATCAGGGTTGTAGCCCTTAAAATCGGCAAACAAAATTATCAGTGTGTGGTGACATCATCACACACACACACACAGAGTTGCTTACCTGTACTAAACACTTGACACAGGCTATTTATTTCCCTGTCCACAATCCTATGATAAAAACCCGCATCCTCCTCACTCCACAGGGGCTTAAGGAAATTAAGTGCCTTGTCTGGTCACACACTCATGAGGGTCCAAGAACTTGAGCCCTGGCTGTTCTGTCCCTAGAGTTCCTGCACCAGGCAATTCATATCTGTGCTCATTTCCTGTGGCTTCCTAACAAGTTCCTCCACAGGGCGACTCTACACACCAGAAATGTCTTCTCAGAGTTCTGAAGGTGGGAGTCCCACACCAAGGCATCCACAGGGCCCAGCTCCCTCTGAAGGCTCTGGGAGTGGCTCCTTGCTGGCCTCTTCCAGCTTCTGTGGTCCCAGGCATTCCTTGGTTTGTGGCCCCAGGAACTTCAATGTTGGCCACCATCATCACATGACCATCCTCTCTCTGTGCTTGTCTGTGTCCTAATCTCCTTTTCTTGTAAAGACGCCCATAATATTGGCTGAGAACCCAACCTAAGTCAGTCTGACCTCCTCTTAACTAGATTACATCTGGCAAGACCCTAATTCCACATGAGGTCACATTCACATATACCAGGGTTTGGAACTTGCATAAGTCTTTTGGGAGACCCAATTCCACCCATACACCACTCATGGTCTTCCTCCTCTCCCGCCTCCAGGTGCCCTCTGTCTCATGTGAAGTGAAAGCCATCTTTCTGCCGAGAATCATAAAGTGTTCAAAGCTGCCAGAAGGGAAAACTGATGCTTAGGGGGAGGGTCCCAGAGCACCGGGGCTCCAAGCTCCCTTTCAGCCAATCCACCAAGCCTCACCATTTTCCTTTTTCAGAACTTCATGAGTTTCGTCTTCCAGATTGGGATGTTTTGATGGGAAAGGAAATTGAGCATGACTAAGTCTTTGCTAAACCTGATTACTGAAGAGCTTCTATTCTTAAAAATAAATCAAGGAGATATTTATTTTGTAAATGAATGAAAAAAGAAAAATCTTACTTTCACGCGGCATGCATAACCTCCATGGCCTAAAGGTGGTTGTCTTGCATCCAGGGTCTTGTGTGATGAATAGAGTTGTTTTCTATTCTAATTGTTGCTGTTTTTCTTATCTGAGATTCTATTAAAGTCATCGTATGGAAAGCCAACATCCTGATAGAGATGTTGGAAAAAGCATTCACTGTCCCCCTTCATGGTTATTCAAGTGTCTGGCATGGATTCATTTGTATGGAATCTCACCATGTGCATAGCCCCAATGATATTAATATTCAGAGGTGAGTCTCCAAATCTACGCGGCCCAGGCAGAAGCCTGCAGTCCCCAAATAAATTACTTGTGAAAGGCAGTGTCTCGATGAAATAGTCAATTTCAAAATTTCAAATATTCAAGACCTAGGATTCAAATACAAAACCTATTTTGTGTTCTCAATTTTACATACGGACACAAACTTGTGCTGCGGCTTGCCTGGCCATATCTGAAAGTGAGCAGGCACATTGAATCAATCAGCCGCCGTCAGCAGAGAAAACTAATCCCCCGTCCAAAGTCAACTGCAGAAATCCATAAATAAGAACCAGAGCGACGGAAACCTCAGCTGCACGGCAGAGTCTGTGCGTGTGCCTTTTCAGACCTCACTCCCCCACCCTCCAGCTGGGAGATTTAAGGGTCTTGTTTTAATAGGCAAATATGCACAAACTTGACTTTCACCTGTCTTCGGTTGCAACCAAACATCAGTAGCTTTTCACCAGAGTCACCCTTGGGAGCAGAACATTATTTGCAGATAGTGAAAATAGAATTCAAACATCTTGTTGAATCAAGCTTGGCTGTGGGTAGGAGCAGGAGGAGGAGAAAGCCTTTTTCCATGGCTATTTGCCTCCTCTTCCCGGAAGCCCTCCAGCTCCCTGCACCTCGGGACATGTGCAAAACCAAAGGAGAAGAGCAAGCGACCTCCAGCGTGGGAATTCCACTGATCTCAAGAGTCCCCTGGTGACTTATTTCACAACCTAGGAGATAGGCGATGGGCACGTCTTGCCCCAGGTCCTTGGGTGGCAAAGTCCCAACAGCCATTTTCAGGTCCTTTTCCTTCTGGAAGATTCCCATCCTCCAAATCTGCATGATTCAGCTCTTCAGGAATCTCACTCTTGTCAGCACATAGGACTCATTCTTGAGTCATACTGTGCCCTCTGACTGTCCCGGGCCACCTCTGCCACTTCCAGCACAAGGCACCTGCCTCATCACTCAGCATCTGAGCCCCGGTGTCTTCACGTTAAAATTGGCTTTGCCCCCCCCACCCCCCCCTGCCATCCAGCAGAGAAAAATCATCCCCTGTCAGTGGTTGAGCGATGACCTATGAACCAGGAGGTCACAGTTCCATTCCCGGTCAGGACGCATGCCTGAGTTGCGGGCTGATCCCTGGTGTGGGGCATGCAGGAGGCAGCTGATCCATGATTCTCTTTCATCATTGATGTTTCTGTCTCTCTCTCCCTCTCCCTTTCTCTTGCCCCTGTCCCTGGGTCAGACACCTCTTCTGAGGCCCCACAGCCCCCTCTTCTCCCACTTCTGCCCGAGGGGACACCCACTTTACCTGACTGCCTTTTTACCTCGTCTCTCTGGACGAGGAGAGTCTATGGCCCGTTGAGGACACGGACCATATCTTGTTGGTTTCTCTGTCCTCCACACCCTGCCCAGCAAATGGCAAAGACAGAAGCTGGGAATATTTATCAAATAATGAGCGTGAATGTGTACAAGGCCCCAACAATACTCTTTGTCCCTGTAAGGTCATCAAACCTTTCGTCTGTGAATGTCCTCAAATGTGTTCCTGGTTGTGAGGAGCCCTGCCCCAGCCTGTCACGTGTTCTAGAGCAGGGGGTCCTCCTGGCGTCCTTATTCCAGAGATGTCCCCATCCGTCCTCCCCCAGCGAGATAGGACCAGCAGAGCTGCAGATAACACGGCGGCTCTGAGGGCACCCGTGAGCGATGAGCAGAGGCCCTGCCGCTGGCCTCGGCAGGCGATGCTTTATCTCCAAATATAATGTAATGAGAAGCGATAATAAACACACCACACGGAGAAACAAATCACTCCGTCTCCGAACTGCTGTCTCGCTCGCACTGGCTGCTATCAAATCATGAAACACACGTAGCCCTTTTCAACCAAACCGCATTTTTAAAGCTAAGTGAACATTTGTTAAAATGCTAAATGGTTCTCCGAGATGGAGAATGTTAGCATATCCCTCATAACAGTCAACAGCAGCTGCTTCGGAGTCTTCAGGTACATTTTTTTAAAGACAAAGAAGAAGGAAAGAAAGAAAAGAATAATAAAAGCTGGAAAGAACGGGGAAAACTAGTTGTTGTCACCAGGCATCCTAACAAGAGCCCAATTTCAAGTCCCTTTCTAGGATGGAGCCGGGTTCCTTTGCTTCCTGTTTTATGAACATTTTTAAAAATCAGACCAGCTCATAGCTCCTTTTTCTCTGAAGTCCCTCAAGTGTCTCTTAGACCAAGTATACAGGGTAATAAGTCATCACGAATTTTTCAAACACAGCCCAATTAGCACCCAATGAGGGGAAATCAAGCCAAAGTATGGAATGATGGGAAAATAAACAGCATTCCTGCTACATTAAGACGTCAGCATTATTTATTTAACCAAATGCTTCCACTGAGAACAGCCCCACCTTGCAAAACCTTTCTAATGAGCAAAAAGCCAATTTCTGTTGGCAAATTTCCTGTTGTCTTTAGCCTTCTACCAACAAAAACTAGAACTCAACGAGCTCCTCATTCATTGTCCCTGATCTTAAAGGGAACAAAAAACAAAAGCACTCAGATTTTATTTTGACAAGAAATCAGACTCAGGTAACTTTTTTAAGATCACACAAAGTCAAGGTCATCTGGTTCCAGGCTTTGTCCTTATAGTTGCATCCACTATTATCAAAGATTTGGTTTCCTTTGCAATCCTTCTATGTATTTATTATAGATTATATAACATGATATGATATAATATGACATAACATGATATAATCTATACTAATAAAAGGGTAATATGCTAATTAGACCAGGTCGACCAGAGATCTTCCAGTCGTCCGGTCCTCCTTCCAGACAAAGCCACGGTGGTGGAGGCCGAGGCAGAGGTGGTTAAGGACAATCAGGCCGGCAGGGGAGGGCCGTTAGGGATAATCAGGCCAGCAGGCAGAGGGATTAGAGGTGGTCAGGCAGGCAGGTAGATGAGCAGTTAGGAGCCAGCAGTCTGGATTTCGAGAGGGATGTCCGACTGCCATCAGTCAGACATCCCCCAAGGGGTACCGGATTGTAGAGGGTGCAGGTCGGGCTGAGGGATTCCTCCCCCCGTGCACGAATTTTGTGCACCGTGCACCAGGCTTCTAGTATGATATATTGTAATATCCTATATAATAAAAGCATAATATGCAAATTGATCGAACAGCCAAACAGCAGGATGACCATCCAGATGATCATCTGGGAGCACGCTATGACACCTACTGGGGCCAGGCCAGCCAAGGTGGGTGCGATGTGATTAGTCAGGGCCCAGCCATCGCCCCATGATTGCCCCACAGAGGGAGGCCCAGGCCACCAACCAGCGGTCTGCAGTAGGTGGGCCAGGCCTCCCTCTGCAAGGAAAGCCCTGGTCCCAGGTGCCAGCAGCTGGAGGGAAGCCAGTGCTGGCAGCCAGGGGAAGGAAGGCCTACTCTTGCACGAATTTTGTGCATCAGGGCTCTAGTAATGTGTATAATGTGATATAAAGTGTATAATCCTATATAATAAAAGGGTAATATTATATATTATATTATGATATAATCTACACTAATAAAAGAGAAACATGGTAATTAGCGTACGACTGCTACCCTTCCCATTGGCTAATCAGCATATCCTTATGCAAATTAACTGTCAGCCAAGATGGCGGCCGGCAGCCATGCACTGAAGCGAGCAGGAGGCTTGCTTGCTTCAGTGACTGCGGACTCCAACGTTCCCCACCTAACTTGCCAGCCTCTCAGCTGCAACTCTAAGCAACTATGTACTATGTTGCAAATAAGAAGCTAAACAAAACCCCAGAAACCAGCCGGACTGAAAGCCAGCCAGACCGTAACATTGTATTGATGTTTTCAGCAGCGAGGCCTCAGAGCTAAAGCTGGCCCAGAATTAAAAAAAAAAAAGAAAAGAAAAGAAAACAAGGAGCGGTTGGGAGCTTCAGTCACTCACCACCCGGAAAACAGCCCTCAGCCCCTCACCCAGACTGGCCAGGCACCCCAGTGGGGACCCCCACCCAGATCCAGGACACCCTTCAGGGCAAACCAGCCAGCCCCCACCCATGCACCAGGCCTCTATTCTATATAGTAAAAGGGTAATATGCCTCCCGGCACCGGGATCAGCGTGACAGGGGAAGGCGCCCCAACCCCCTGATCAGCCCTGCTCTGTGCCTGATAGGGGGAGCTCCCCAATCCCCCGATTGCCCTGTAGCTCTGTGTTTGACTGGGTGCAGCGCACCAACCCCCGCCCCCCCATGGGCCCTGCTCTGTGTGTGACAAGGTAGAGCCATAACCTCCCCATTGGCCCTGCCCTGAGTGTGACAGGGTGCAGCGCCCCAACCTCCTGATCGACCCTGCTCTGTGTGTGACAGGGTACGGAGCCCCAACCCCCCTGATGGGCCCTGCTCTGTGAGTGACAGGGGGCAGCGCCCCAACCCCCTGATCGGCCCTGCTCTGTGAGTGACAGGGGCAGCACCCCAACCCCCTGATCCGCCCTGCTCTGTGAGTGACAGGGGACAGCGCCCCAACCCCCTGATTGGCCCTGCTCTGTGCGTGACAGGGGGTGGCGCCGCAACCTCCCCATCGACCCTGCCTTGAGTGTGACAGGGGGCGGTGCCCCAACCCCCCAATCGGCCCTACCCTGAGCGTGACTGAGGGTGGCATCGCAACCTCCCGATCCGCCCTGCTCTGTGCATGATGGGGCGGCGCCCCAACTCCCCAATTGGCCCTGCTCTGAGCCTGACCAGGGGCTGCACTTAGGGATTGGGCCTGCCCTCTGCCACCTGGGAGCAGGCCTAAGCCAGCAGGTCGTTATCTCCCGAGGGGTCCCAGACTGCGAGAGGGCACAGGCCGGGCTGGGGGAACCCCCTCCCCACCCCCCTGAGTGCACAAATTTTTGTGCACCGGGCCTCTAGTATAGTGTATTATATTATGATATAATGTGTATAATCCTATATAATAAAAGGGTAATATGCAAATTGACCCTAACAGTGGAATGACAAGAACAACCACTCGACCAGTCACTATGAGACGCACTGACCACCTCTTGGTCCCTTTCCCCAGCCAGCAGGCTCTGATCACCGAATGGCAAACAGGGAACCTGCGGGGGCAGGGGGAGTGGTGGCGGGGGCGGGGCCAGCTGCAGGCAGATGGGAAAAGTGGCCCTGATTGCAGGCCAGGCCAAGGGACTATACCCACACATGAATTTCATGCACCGGGCCTCTAGTATGATATAAGGTGATATAATGTGATGTCATATAATATGATATTATGTGGCATAATGTGATATAATACAATACAATATAATGTAATATAATGTATTATAATATATCATTAGATTGTCAACAAATTCCATTACAAAAACAATTGAATAAGTCCTTATTGTTGTTGCTTTTTATAATGAAACTCCTGCCTCTCAAACCTTGAGTGTCAATTTGATACCATTGAGATGATATCAGAATCCCCAGAGGTATTTCCTACCTAAAATGCAATATACATTTCAACCTGGAGACCAAAATAATGCCCAGGGCCAAAGAGAGTCATCGTGAGCTTCCACACCTCTCCTTTCATCAAAAGTAACCCACGGTTCATCCAACACACCCAACCCCTCTTCTGTTGAATCCAGGCATGAAATGCATGGTGCCATGTTTAGGTTGGGCCTAAATATACCCATCAAAACACCCTGCAGAGGACATTGGCCTGGGGCTTTAGGAACACAGCAACAGGACTGCTTACACGTAAGTGAACTCACAGTCCAGAGGGTCTCCTCAGTGCTGGTCATCCAATATCCACCCAACCAAGAGGTGGACCGTGGACTGCAAAGGACTTCCTCTTGCTCTTGGTGCTCCAGGTCTGTCATCAGTATGCATGGTGCAAGCCCTGTGGCACCTCTCCTGGGAGTCATTAACATGCTCTTACCCTTCGGTTGGGTCCTCCCTCTGTTCTGCAAAACATCTAGAACCACCAATGTTGAATGTGGCCTGTTTTCAACAGGTGTTGTCTCTGGAGGGTCCTCTCTCCATTATAGTCTATGAAGGTCCCACTGCAGGTTGACTGTCAACCAAGGTATGGCTCCTGCCTATCTTGTCAATACTCTTTGCCCTGTCCCTTGCTTCAGCTTGCTGCTACAAGGAGAGGGATGCCTCCAATGTTTTCTGTGCAGAAAGGGGTTCAAACCTGAGATGATGGTAGATCATGTCCCCTCATGTCAAACCACACAGAAGATGACAGATAGCCTGACACCTGCTGGCTAAGAACCTTAATATTCCCCCCACCTGCCCACTTAGAGAATGGCTCCGTGCCCAGTTTCATACAGACTCAGATTCCCAGACAGAAACGGGGGTCTAGGAGAACCATTCCTCCCGCGTTCCCCCCAAGTGTCATGGGGACCCCAGCTGGGAAAGGTAAACAAGTGCAATATACACTTGAAAACGACATAATGTGATTAACCAATCTCCCCCAATTAATTTAATTTAAAAAGAAAAGAAGACCAAAGATATTCTAGAGCCACAGTCAAAATAAGGCCCCTGTAGGTGGTTGCTCCTTAAAGGCCTACAGCTCCCCGTGAAAGCTCCTGAGCCCGTGACCTCAGACTGCGGTCAACCCCAGCACCTCACCTCTTAGCCCACCCCCTCTCTTGTTGTACAAAAGCATTTAATAAACATTAGCGTTCATGATGGGACTGGACCTCCCATCCTGCCCAGTTGAAAGTTCCTCCCTCCTCCAGCCCACACCAAGATAACTGGCCCATGTCCGTGACCCCTCACCACTCTTCCCTCACAACATGCACATGCCCTGGAGCACCTCCTTATTGGCTGTCCTGCCAATTTCCCACACTGGCAGGTGAGTTAATTCCACGTGGCCTCTCTCTCCTTCTTCCACTCCCCACTCTCTTTTCCTCAATTATTCACTAAGTAAACATAGACTGCTGTTGTACAACATGTTAGTTAGAGACACAGGAGGCATTGGAATAGAGAGAAAATGGCTCTGTCCTCATGAAGCTCATACTGAGCAGAGGGAGCTCAGGGGCTGATAAAAAGACACTGTACTATGGACTCAGAAAAAAATAACTGTAAATGGAATTCTGCATTCCACAATTGACTAAAAGAAACATCAAACACATTACATAAAATCTTTTATTCTCAAGTTCCTCATAAACTAAAAATAATTGTTCCTACTTTGCAGGGTTTTCATGAGGATTAAATTATTAAAGCTTATAAAGCAATTGGCACATAGTAGGTGATCATTAAGTGCAATTATATTTATCATTGTGGCCATTTTCTTAAAAAGTGGTATCAAACCATTTTTTGGAAATAATAAGCATATCTTCCCAATAAGAGCCTATGTATTCTTTAGTCATGTTATAAATTACACATGTATAAGTCTTAGCAAAAATGTATATAGTTTTACTGAAGTTTAATTTAATGTTCTGTTATACATTTTTAGCTAAAAATAGAAATTTTAATATGCTTTCTCGCACCTCAACAAATAATTTTGGAAACCCCTATGAGCAGACACCCTACTTTGAAGATCATTGGTCAAAATTGTGGGTTTTAAGGTAATTTCTGAGTGTCATTTCTCAGGAAATTATTTTCCAAAATTCCATGCTTTTCATGATTCACTTAGGAGCATCTTATAAGTGAAAGCATTGCCCAATTCACAGAGGGGGAGTTGAACTGACCAATAAACATCTGAAAAGATAGCTCGATCACATTAGGAATGAGGAAAATGCTAAATAAAACAATGAGATATTCTTTCTTAATCCTCAGATTGGCAAACATGAAGAAAATACTCAAAAACCATGTGCGGGCATGGGAATTCCCAGATATTGCTAGTGGGTGTATCCAATACATGGCGACATCTTTTATTAGAACACTTGTCAATCTACTAATGCTGAAATCAGAAACACCACGTGCCCTCAAGATTACACTGGTAGAGCGCACGCCCTAGGTAAGGTCTTATTCAATTGTTTTTGTCATGGACTTTGTTGACAGTCTAATGATTTATATTATATTATATTATATTATATTATATTATATCATATCATATTATATATTATGTAATATTCTATCATATCATAATATATTATGTACTAGAGGCCCAGTACATGAAAATTTGTGCACTCTGGGGGGGATCCCTCAGCCCTGCCTGCACCCTCTCACAATCCAGGACCCCTCGGGTAGGGTCCCTAGGCCTGGCCTGAGATCAGGGCCTATTGGGGCTTTCCTTCCCCTGGCTGCAGGCAGCTGGCCCCACCCCCACTGCTGCCACTGCTTGCCATCTGTGCAGAGCTGCCCCCACTCCCCGGCCGCCACCAGTGGCCTCCCTCTGCAGGCGATAGGCATGGGGTGTGATGGCTTGGCTGGCCTGGGCCTCCCTCTGCAGGCCAATTGCTGGCCGGCTGAACACCTGCCACAGAGTTGCCGCTGGCCTAGGCCTCCCTCTTTCTTTGCTGGGGGGTGGGGCCAGCCCTGCGAGGGGCTGTCTGCCTACTGATCACCCCTAACTGCTCACCTGCCTACCTGATTGTCCCTAACTGCTGGTCTGCCTGCCTGATCACCCCTAAACACTCTACCTGCCTGCCTGATCACCCCTAACTGCTTGCTGGGGGGGTGGGGCCAGCCCTGTGAGGGGCCATCTGCCTACCTGATTGCCCCTAACCACTGGCCTGCCTACCTGATCACCCCTAATCACTGGTCTGCCTACCTGATCACCACTAACCACTCTGCCTGCCTGCCTGACCACCCCTAACTGCTTGCTTGGGGGTGAGGCCAGCCCCGGGGGTGGGGGGGAGGGGTTCGTGGTGGTCCTGATCTTAGGTCCTTCCAATGTTTAAGCTTATGGAGGCTGGCCTTTTATTATATAGGATAATAAATACATACAAGGATTGCAAAGGAAACCAATTATATTGAAAACATCTATAAACGTTTAGAAAACAAAATGTTGAGAATGTAACCTATGTTTTTGCTTAACTCGTTAGAATAAAAATCCAGTAATAATCGCCATAATTTAGAAGTGCTGATGCTCAGCAACGATATTCTGAGGTTCCTTCAGGCAATGTGACCTGAAACCGACCCCCAGGGTGTCCGAGTCCCGGCACTGCTGATGCTCCTGGAGCAAAGGTCAGGAAAAGCAAAAACTGATCCTTCCCTTTCAAGTCCCAAATGCCTGCATTCCACAACCTGCCCACGAAACTCTCCCCACATGGTCACAAAAGACACACTCGAGGATGCGCATTCCGGCACAGTGTGTAAGAGCTAAAACTTAAAAATAACAGAAGAATAACATGCAGTCAATTCATAGACTGGGATGTTACAAAGCACATGAAAGATGAAGTGTACGTGGAGCTTTCAGACATCCTGCTGAGAATAAAAAGCAAGGTCAGAAACAAATACAATCACAGTGTTTTCCCACTAATGTAAACTAAAAATATATGGCACAAAACACTGCATTTTAGCATTTATTGTATAAAATAATGTTGCTATATGTTTACATGCAGTGACACCTCATTGCAGGGACCAAATTAACTCACAGAAAAGCCTGAAAATTGTTAACTTTGGCAAAGGAGGGAGGAAAATGGAGCTATGCAGGATAAAAGCATGACTTCAATTTAGGTACATGGTGTCCCCCCAAAAGTATACACACTTTAACAGCTGATATCTCAATTTTGAAAATGAAATGTATTTTGATAAACACTGCCTTTATAATGATTCAAAGTGTGTGTATACATTTTTGGGACACCCTATATTTATATACCTGTATGTTTTTCAGTTAGATAGATAGGAAAAGAGAGAGAGAGATGATACATAGAATTCTATATGTGTGGTTTATTTTACCATTTTCAAAATGAGAAATATATGTGTGAGTGTGTTTATATGTATGTATGTATGTATATATATGTAGATGTATGCATGTATTTCTATTCATCAAGTATTTCAAGAAGATCATCCCTATGGCAATAATTTTAAGACTATGCTTAAACAATAACCCAGAGCTTTTTTAGTTCCAGAATCATAAAGGAAGAAAATGGGAAATAAATGGGCAAAGTTCACCGATTTGCCATCCAGTTTCTTAATAATCATGGTATAGTTTGGGAAGAATATTAGAAGCCAGAATTATTTGCAACAATATTTAGTAAGATGCAGTTGGACAGCTCTCTAATAAGCCAGTTGCACCTTTAATAAAACTTGTTGCTCAATGGTGGGATGCGAAGATTTTAAGTTAGAAGAAAATAAAAGACCTTTGTGTATCTCAATGCATCTGAATTTATTATTAAGAATTTACTTGTAATTTTTATGTGGCATCCACCTTTGGAGGCAGTGTGGGGAGCCCCGGTCCACCCCGGCCACCGTGCCCAGCACAGCCTCTGTGTGAATTGTTCTCATTACTGGGCTTCAAAGCAGAATTGGGTGCCTGCTGTTGCAAAGGTTGAGCACAAATGTCTCCGGAACCACAAAGATAATGCAGGGCAGGGGTGAGTCTTTGGAAGGAAACACCATGGGGAGATTATGGAAAAGCTATTTCCAGTCTTGAAAAAAAATTAGTCTGAATAGAGAGCGCTGTCTCTGGGTGAAGCACTGCACACAGAGCCTGCAGCTGCTTTTAAGACTTTCCCATGGGTTCGAAAACCATGACCATAAGCAGCTGGATGCATTGTGGCAATGCACAGGCAAAACTCCAGCATCACAGGACAACTAAATATCACAAGGTCCCTAACACTCCTCCAACACTTGAAGTAAGATGATGGTGGTGATGGTGATGATGGTGATGATGATGGTGATGATGGTGATGATGATAGTGATGATGGTGATGATGATGGTGATGATGGTGATGGTGATGATGGTGATTATGATGGTGATGATGGTGATGATGGTGATGGTGATGATGGTGATGGTGGTGATGATGATGGCAATGATGGTGATGGTGGTGATGGTGATGGTGATGATGATGGTGATGGTGGTGGTGGTGGTGATGATGGAGATGGTGATGGTGGTGGTGGTGATGGTGGTGATGGTGATGGTGATGGGGATGGTGGTGATGATGGTGATGATGATGGTGGTGGTGGTAGAATTATGGTGATGATGATGGTGATGGTGGTGGTGGTGATGATGGTGGTGATGATAATGATGATATTCAATGATGACAACCACACACTTCAATGCACCAGCCATTGTTTAAGTACTTTCCATTCCTTCAGTGTCCTAGCCAAGAGGCCATTTAGTCTCTACTTGCATATCTCCAATGGCAGGGAGCTCATCACCCCCAGATGAAGTCCATTTCATCACTGGAGGATCCCAGCTACACCGCTGTGTATCAAGCTGACAACAGTGTCCCTTGGTTCCCACCCACTGACCCTAGTTCTGCTCCTAATAATGGAAGACTTCCTTCCCTGACAGCTGTCCCTGGTGACAGCGCCAACTTTCCTACAGGTCCTATTGCTGTCTTCATGACTCTCCAGGGAACTGCAATTGTTTCTGCCTCTGAACAAACCCACCTGAAGGCAGAGATCTCGACGTTTACTGGCCAGCAGGACAGCCATCTTCCTGCTTTAGAGAGTCTGCTTGCATCCATGCAACTCAACCTAGGTTTATCTTCCTGGAAGCACAGGAATGTTATCGCGAGAAAGAGAGGGCGTGTGAAAGAAAGTGCTGGATGAGAACACTAGAAGGGGCTGTCAGAGCTCCCAGGATGCCACACGTACTCGTCTGGGTGTTATCCACAGCCAGGGTCTCACTGACATTTATAACAGCAGAGTAACAAGGTGGTCAGATCTTGGAAAGAGTGCAAAGATGGCCTGGAGAAGTCCGGGTGGGGATCAAGGAGACCAGGTGGATCAATAGGAAAACAGAACTAACACTAGGAGTGCTTAGACCAAGTTCCTGAGAGGGAGACTAGAGAGACCTCACACACCGGAGCATCAGGAACACCTGAGACACGTGCTGGAAACACCCATGACCGGGCCCCACCCTACATCCACGAATGAGACAGGACATCTGCATGTTGAAAACCGTGGCCTCCAAGACACAGGAGAAAAAGCGACAGGGCATGGTGGTGAAGAAGCTCCGTGGTAAAAGAGGAGAGAGCTTGCGCATGAATCAGGACATGTGCCCCCAGACACAGGAGAGGAGAGGCTGTTATACAAAGCCAGGACCAGGGCCCCATGGGAGGAGAAATAGGATTGGAGGGGAAGAAAATGATTTCCTTCGTCCATGCTGAGTTTGCCTGCTCCACGGAACTTCCACGTAGAGACGCCCAGCAGATGCTCAGGAAACAAAGCTGGACCTCCCCTGGGTGGGATCTCTATGGGGGCGCATTTCCTTCAAATCTGTAGAATCCAACCTCTTATTTTCTTTTTGTAATTAAATTCAAAATGACATCTCTGAACTATAAATCCAAACTCTGGATTGGGATGAAGGTTAAAAAAAGAAAAATTTTAAGTCAGGTGCTAAAAGGTCTAATATAAACTCACTTTTGAGGTACAACTTATAAGTAACTTTCTATTTTATTTTAAAAATTGCCTTCAAGGCCTGCAAGTGTTTACACACAACGGGCAGTCGATGAGAGCGGGTATTGAAATATCAGTGTGGTTTTTCACAGGTGCTGGAAATAAACACAAGTCCTGGGGAAAGTAATGAATGAACTTGAAGACGCCGCGGGAAGTTAACCTCCTGGAGGAATAATCGCACGCTCTCTGTCAGGGCAGGCTGCACGCCGGAGAGGGATTTGCACCCAACTTTGTTCCCGTGAAAAGCCTAGAAGCACTCCGTAATGAGAGCAGCTAGCAGGATCCTGACGATCTTTAAAAATATCTACCCTCTGAAAGAGCTTTCACACCAGAGTTCTCTCGCAAGCACGAGGCCCTTGAAAGCGCCGATGGACACGGGGCAGAGAGGAAAAGCCGGGTCACTCAGGGGAGAGGGATGTGGGGAGAGGCAGACCTTCATGCAGAGAAGCCAATGAGGCTGACCCTGGGATGTCTATGATGTAGAGACTGGAGTGCTCTGGGCTTTTCATTTTTATCTGCTTTGAAGAAATGTTTAAGGGGACACTTCTATGTGGAACAGGCGGTGTCATCGTTTTGGAAGTCACCTGAAATCTGTTGCTCCCTTTTATAGGAAAGCCCCTCCATGCTCTTTGACCCCCCAAGGCCTGTTCCATCCTGCTGGCCTCATTGGGTCTGTGGGGTCATGTGGACCGAGGTGGTGGGACCTGTACCATTTTAATTTCCACATCCACAGCACTAGCGCAGGCTGGGTACATAGTACTTCCTCAATCAATGTCCATTGAATGGATGAATTAATAAAGGAATGAATGAATGAATGAATGAATGATCTTTGAAAATATGCCCAGAATGAGCAAAGTGCTTATGTCTAAGCAAGAGCTGAGGCAGAGCTGAGATAAATGAGGTGAGCAAAGACAACCAATGGCCCCAGAAAACATCAGAAAATAGGCCCTGGGAGCCACGACTTCAAAGTCTCTGCCATTGCCTAAGCCTGCTATTTTGCACCCTCCGACAGCAAAGTACCAATCTATAGTCAACATGAACATACACTACTGACATTTTTAAATCAACCTGAGTTGGTTTGGCCTGAAAAACGACATCAAACTAACACTCTTTGATGTAACTTCTTGCAACTTCTTATTACAATAATTCTGGACACAGAAAAATAATGGTAACGTCAAGATATGTTGGAGAGGCCTGATATTTTGAAGCCAGATGGTGTGATAAGGGCTTGGCCTAATTTGTATGTAGTGCTCACAACAATCCTATAATGGCAGCATCATCAACATGAGTAGTTTACAGAAGAGAAATCAGAGGCTCAGAAAGATAATCCATCCACTGAACCATCTCTCACCATGGCCTTGACATTGAGCCCCGTGCAAGCACCTGGCCAGATCAAGTCTGGGTGCCTAACTCAGAGGACAGGACTGAAGCCTGGCATTCCTGGCCTGCCCCCCCCACTCTAGCACTGCTGAATTGAGGGACCCCACACAGAAATATAAGAACTGGCCAAAGCAGGGAACTAGGAGCCCTCTTATTTTAAAAATATATATTTTTTTATTGATTTCAGAGAGGAAGGGAGAGGGAGAGAGAAGTAGAAGCATCAATGATGAGAGATAATCATTCATCAGCTGCCTCCTGCACGCCCCACACTGGGGATTGAGCCTGCAACTCAGGCAAGAGCACTGACCGGGAATCGAACCATGATCTCATGGTTCTTAGGTTGACACTCAACCACTGAGCCACACTGGCCAAGATCTCTCTCATTTTAATATCTTCAGCTTTAAGTGGCAACCTCACTGCTGCCCCCTTCCTCCACCTCCATTAGAAAGCTCCAGGTCAGCTTATTTAGCTGTAAAATGGAGATACTAACTAATAACACCAAGGCTCAGTATATTGGCTGTCCTCTGCTAATGCTTAATCAACATCAGGTAGTGTCACCATTTCTGTTGTGTTCATTTACATCACTAGCATAAAGAACATTTGGCATCAAGGAGCTCAAATTACAATCTTATCTATAAATTGGCAAATGGGGGAGAAAGCCCAAATAGACACATCGTATGCATAAGTAGTCTTTGGTCAAAGCAGGGTCTGGGGACTTCTCCCCTCACCTGAGGGTGAGCTAACAGGACAAGGGGCTTATGGGAAAGGACAACAACGATGCAGAACAAGAGGAGGGGACATACAACCTCAGTGTGAATGGCCCACAAAAAATCAGAAACAGAGAATTACTTAGTGTTGAGTGTTTCCGGAAAGGGAAATTGTCTGGCATTATTGGGCATCTCCAGTGGGAGCCCAGCCAGAAGTCACAAAGAGTCAGATGACAACTGCCTGAGAAGGAAAAGGAGAAGAGTGTTGTGATAAAGACTGTAGGGCCCTGGGGGTGCTTCGGGTCTACAGAGGAGGCACTAAATGGTAGAACTGAGGCCGAAAAACAATGACATCAGCAATGGGGAGCAAACTTGACTAGGTCTTTTAGGATTCAGACCCAAATATCCTCCTTTGAAATCAAACTCAGATGTCTCTTCCACTGTGGAATCTTCCCAACTTCCCCGCCAGAGCTGGTCGTTATCCCTCTGGGCTCTCCGAAGACCAACTTCCGGCTGTGTACTCTTGACATTGATCTATAGTATCTTTCCATCACCACATATCTGGGGAGGAATCTCCTCTGGCTGTCTCCCAGCTGCATGGGCGGGCCCTCGTCGGTCTCTGGATTTCCCCATTTGTTTGTATTTTGTTGATTCCCATTGCCATGTGTCCAGGCGCTAGTGAGAACCCTGACTTCAGTTAGATCCACTGGAGTTAGTGGTGAGAATAACACCCACCGGTATGACTAGGCAGTTTACACATGAATTATTCATGATCACACACAGGGACACACAGAATCTATTCGAGGAATCTTAATCCTGAAACCAACAGAAAGACTCACATATAAATCACCCCTCCCAAGGCAGATGACCAGAGAGATAGCACATCTCAAGCAGCCCAGCAGGCAGACACAGGCCCTACCCTCCCAAACCAATGGCATAGCCGCCCTTTTCCACAGGACCGGTTTCAGGCCCCGCCCCCCTCCATCAGTCATAAATCTGTCCTTCAGCACTCCCCTGTCAGCAGCTTCCATTCCTTCTGTACAACTGGGACACGCCACCTGGGGCCATGGGACAAGACCCAACTCAGCACACTATGGGGTGGCAGGGGGTGATCCATCAGGGCTTCTCCCTTCTGTTGGAAGAAAAGAGGCCGCCCGCTCACCCTCCTGCCCGCCCCCCATCACACACAGAGCCCTGAAAGGCTGGCCCAAGGGCTCCTCTGTCCACACGCATACCTGGCATTCCTGCACACGGCTTCCTCCCTCACTTCAGAGGCCTCTTCACAGGTAAGCTGGGCTCAAAGGTGTATCCATTCCCCTTAACTGCTCCCTTCCTAAAAGTTCTGTCCCCTTAATCCTCCTTCTAGAAAAGTGCTTCCAGAGAAGGGTGAGGGCAAGACTTAATACTCATTAAATGCTTACTAAATGCTAGGCATTGCAGCTTACAGCATGCTGTGATTGACAAAGAAATGGTTGGGTTTTGTTTTTTCTTTAATTGAAGAACAAAAGAAGAAGCTAAGAGATTTTGAAATAGTTCCCTCTGTGCCACGTATTAGTAAGAGGAACCAAAACTGGGGTTAAAACCAGGGCTGTCCATTTCCAAAGCTTATGTTTTCCTGTCAAAAGATTTCCCAAGGAAAAGCCCCCCTAGCTCCACCCTGCATCCCTCACTCTGCCTGTTAATAAAACAAGAAAATGAAGAGGAACAGAAAAGAGAGGAGAAAAAGAATCTGGAAAGCACATTCCTCCTCCCAGCAAGGCCCCCACCCCTAACCAGCCGCCAGTCAGGCAGGGCACTCTGACCCTCTGACCGCTCTGCCCCGGCGAGGGGCCCAGCTCCGTTCCCCTTCATATCCTCCTTCCTGGTGTATTTCTCCCCCCAGGCCCTCCCTGAGTGGGGTGGGGTCGGTTCTGAGGAAGGCAGGGTGTGGAGCCGCAGCGCCCGAGGGAGGCCTTCCCACCACACACCTGTGCACCCTTCAGCCTCCTCTTGTGACAGCTGCTGTAGACCTTGACTTTCACAGAAGCCTGTTTTCGCTGAACTTGCATTAAACAAAAACCTGGAAACATGGGTCAACAAAATCCAAACATTCGCCTCTTTGTGATGTTGTCTAAGGAGCTCCAGCCCCCCTGTGGAAGCAGCTTAGCAAACACTGCAAAGGGAACCACGCTCCTTCTGGATTCAACCCGCCAAGCAGCCCCCTTGACCTCCTGTAAAGTCCCAATGCCTGGCCTTGACTTCCCAGGCTCTGCAGGAACTTGCCCTCACAGTTCTCCATCCTACTGCCACTCATCTTGATAGGCCTGTAGTTCATCTTCCTCCTTTCTTCCTTCCTCCCTTCCTCCTTCCTCCCTCCTTCCTCCCTCCCTCTCTCCCTTTCTCCCTCCCTCCTTCCTTCCTCTCTCTCTTCCTGCCTCCCTCCTTCCTCTCTTTCTCCTTCCTCCTTTCTTCCTTCATTCCTTTTTTCCTCCCTCTGTCCTCTCTCTTTTTCTTCTCTCTCTCTCTCTCTCTCTCTCTCTCTCTCTCTCTCTCTCTCTCTCTCCTTTCCTCTCTCCTCTCTTCCATCCTTCCTTCCTGAGAGATATTGAGCACCTCCTCAATCCTGGATGCTGAGTCAGGTGCAGCACAGACACAGTTTCCAAGGCAAATAGTCTCAACACTCTCTCCATTTGGCACCCCTGTGCATGCACGCCCTTCGCTTCCTCTGACCACACCTCCTCTGCCTGGATAGACCCTTCTCATCCTGCATATCCCAAATGAAATATCAAGGGTTTCTTTAAGAATTCCCCCTGTTCCCTGCAGTCTGTCCAGAGTTGGGGTTGGCCACCCTCTACAGTGCTCCTCCCCTACCCTTCCCATGGCGTTCCTCCTCTTGGGCATCATTGTCCGCTTAGCTGCCTGTATCCTCAACTAACCTGCAGGCTCCAGGAAGGAAGGCGCTCAGAGTCTTTCTAGACACACCTTAGTGCTCCTTCCCCCACACACCTCAGTGCCTTCCAGAACCCAGGCTCACCCCAGCAGATCATTTATTCCTCAGAGAGAAAATAGAAGCCCTAAGATAACAATGCCCTCAACAGCCACCTCACAGCCCACACTCACCTGAGGATGCCCCTACTTCTAGTTCTGAGGCCCAGACCACTACATTCAACTGTCTCCTCAGAACCTCTGCTGGGACTGCGGCCGTCAACTCAAACCCAGATCCTCGAAGACAAACTCATCATTTTCCCTTTCAAACAACCTTGTGTGATTCTTTGCAGGTTCTCCCAGGGCACAGCCACCTGAGCTACAGCTCCGAGGTCTCTCCCGAGGCTTCCCTCTTCTTCACTCCACACATACAAATGACAGCTCGATCATGTGGATTCTAGAAGCCAAAATAGCCATCCGTCTCTTCACCCCTTCATGGCCAACACACTTCTCCGCATCTCCATCATTTGTCTCCAGGATTTGAAACAGCCTCCGAACATGCCCTCTTGTCTCAGCCTTGGCCCTTCCCATCCGTGTTCAACAAAGCAGCCAGAAACATCTTACGGAGCAAACTAGGCGACGTCACTCACTAGCTTAAAAACCACAAACACCTTCCCGCTGGCCCCGGGAGGGATGATGTCTGCATTCCAGGGCAGAGCCCGCAAGGCCACTCAGATCCCAGCCTCCGCCTCCCTTTCTTGCTCACCTCCAGTCACTCCTCCATCACAGTCTCCAGCTAGACTTGAACCCTTGAACCCTCAGTTCACAAAACCCCCTTGTTCTTGGTGGCTTTCTCTGCCTCGTCACCTCATTAACACACACCAGTCAAGCCTGGCAAGCAATGCAGTGACAGGGACGCCCCCTCATGTCCCTGTGGCCCCATGAAAGCCTTGCCTGCCATGAAGTGGACCCCGTGAGCCCACCACAGCCCAGATGTTCCCTGAAATCCCCAGCGGGAGCTCCTGCTGCACCTCATTATCACTGTCCCCTTAAATAACAGCAGCGCTGACACCCCTGCAAAACCAACACATGCATATTTGATCTGTATAAACAGCGCATATCATAGGACACTTCCTTTCAGAACTCCCTGACGCTGGAAATTCAAATGAGAGCTCACAGTCCCTGGGACTGGAGACTAATGAGGGCATCATAAATATTTGATTAAAGACAGACCAAATTCTCAGGTTTTTGCCTCACAAAATTTTCAGAAGCAACCACTCACAGATTTCTTGAATATCAGAGCACTTTGGGGGGACAGTAAGAAGGCGGCTTCTGCTATTTCTCTGGAGTGATGATGGGCATTTGGCTCTCTCTTCACTTTAAAATCGTCTTCCACCTCGAACTCTTGGTCAGTGTGCTTGTGTTCCCGAAGAGACGGAGAGATGAGAAAGGACCATTGGGCTGCATACCAGAACAGCTGCTTCTCCACCTGCTGGACCGATTTCTTGCTTTGTCCATTTGGGAGGGGGTGTTGAACATCCCTCGACTTCATTGTGTTCTTCCAGAGGTGGTGAGAAAATAAGTGATTGCCACATGAGACTGGCCTTGACGTTCTAGAAACTGTCAAGGAAATGTAATGGGTTGGGATTACTAGTTCACAAGCGGGGCTAGATACCTGGTCCCCTCAGAGAATTCCTCTTGTTGGGATTCTCCAAACAACACCACTTATCAAATAAAAAGCCAGAGGAGCCACTTTGAAAGCCATCTATATCTGGAGAGCTAACAATATTCTTAACTTTGGCCATATTGATCATACTTTCATGGGAATTAAATAATGCGAACTGTGAAGGAAATGCCTGGAAGAGGTTTTTGTTCATTGCAGTGTACTCTAAAATAGTAAAATCCTGGGGGCGAGCTACACAGCCAATAGTGAGGTCAAGAAAATTATGATATATCCCACTAACGGATTGTGTAGAAAAATAAAGCCATAACAAAGATACCTTTAATAATAAGCTTACATTCTTAACATTAGTAGATATATAGAGTTTAAAATCCATGAGGTATAAAAAAATAGAATATATTTTTGCCCTGGTAAAATTATTTCATCTCTGAATAAGAAAGGGAGTCCTAATATAAAAATCAAAGGATAGATCATCAAAAAATTTTAAATCCTGAAGCAAAATATACCATAGATAAAGTTTAAAGAAAATGGCACTATAACAAATATAGCAAAGTTATCACTCTTCTTATTTAAAATACACATACAAACTGATAAGAATATAATTACTCTAATAGATAACTGAGTGAAGAATATTGACAGATCATTCAAGCACACAAAAGAAAAAAAGTTCCATTCTTAAATAAGTAAATAAATAAATAAATGAAATAATATAACAAATGAATTATGATCAGAGCTTTTGTTAAAACAACGCAACTGGGGCCTGGCTGATGTGGCTCAGTGGTTGAGCATTGAACCAAGAGGTCACTGGTTCCATTCCCAGTCAGGGCACATGCCCAGGTTCCAGGCTTGATCCCCAGCTGGGGGCGAGCAGGAGGCAGCCAATCAATGTTTCTCTCTCATTGATGTTTCTCTCTCTCAATTCCTTTCTCTTTCTCTATCTCTAAAAATCAATAAAAGCATATTTTAAAAAGATGTAACTGATCAGTTGGAGGAGGGAAGTTATAGAGAAAGGGCATTCTAATGCATCATTGGAAGAAATATAAAAAACATTTATAAATAGAAAAATGTAAATATAAATCAGGGGTCTTAAAAATGTTTATATCCCTTAGCCAGTAACTTCATTATAGAAGCCTGTCCTCAAAGAAACAACTACATAACCTGCTAAAAATTTATACCCCAAGATTCATCACAATTTACTTGAAGTACAAAAGTTCAAATACTATGAACTGTTATAGGGATAATTAAAAACTGGAAGGAGAATATCAATTTTTAAAGTATTTGGTAGATGTATTCTCACCCAAACTGTTTCTGAAGCAAACACAAAAGAAGTATAAAATAGAAAAAAATTCTATCTTCTGTGAAACCAAGTGAGATATTTTGAAGTAAAAATCAAACTAGAATAAGCGGCTATATTGAAACAGGAAAGGCAGTATGGCCACACCAGGAGACCACGGAGTCTTCAAAATATAAGGAGATGCTGGTGTGACAAGGAGTCTCCATGGACGGCAGATCAACACGCAAACCTTCTCCCCACCCTGCCCTCTAGGTGCCCACCTTCCTGGCCCTCCTCGCTCACTCCGTCCTGCAGCAAAGAGCTCATCAGAAGAAACTCTCCCGTTCTAACAATGATGCTTAAACCCGACAGAGAGGAGAAAACAAAACCACAGACCAGTCTCGCATATGAATATTGATGAAAAACCCTAAATAAAATATTAGCAAATAGATTCCGGCAGCACATAAAAGCGGTTTGAGGATGGCGATCCGGGCACACACAGAGCCCCCTCGTGCTGCACCCAATTCATAGACATGACAGGAAAGCCATTTTTAAAACAAACAAGTAAATGCACGCACTCACAATAAAATGGGGACGCTGTCCCAGTAAGAAGCCCCCGAGAGGAAGCGCGGGGGGGCGGGGGGGGGGGAGCGCTTCAACACCACACGGCGGCTCCCACAGGCTCCTTCCTAAACAGTCACTCCACACTCCACACTGAAGTCGCGTCCTTCAAGGCCTCAGCCTGCAACAACGAGGGAGATAGGTGTGAGTGGCCTTGCTGTGCAGCTAAGCCTGCATGTCCGAAACCAAGAGGACTTTATTTCTCAATCACCAAGAGTGCTGTCCGTGACTGTGGGAGACTCCTCACTCTCAGACCAAGACTCAGGGGCCAAGTCTGTGGGATGCTCGGCCATCAGCACGTGACTCCCGCAGTGGCCCCAGCCATCCACATCCATGGGCAGAAGGCGGGGGATCCCAGTGGGAAGTTCCAGGAGCCAGCCATGGAGGTGGGGTATGTCTCCTCGGCTCACATCCAAAACGAACTGTCTAAAATTAATTTTAAATCTTATATTGCTGAGAAAAATGAATAAAAATATAGGAAACTGAGGTGGCAGGAGGAGGAGGCAGGAAGAGGGTTCTAGTGTGAGTCGGGCATAGTAACAGCCATCGGTGTGTCCATGTGTGTGGGCATCATAGGGGGCAACCAGGATATACTTGCAAGAGCCCCAACAGCCCCACTTTATGGGGGAACCCGACCTTAGAGGAGGAGTCCAAGGTGATCGGCTGGATGGGCTGGTGCCCGCCTGCTCCAGACTCCATGCCGCCTCGAGGTTGGCGGGCCTGAGGGAAGCCTTTCTGCATCTCTGACCCTTAGTTTCTTCATCTGTAAAATGGGAGGGGAGGGCAAGAACGATTTCAAAGTCTTTGCCAGCTCAGAACTGTGGCGTGCTGCTTGGGACGACAGTGTCCCCAGTGGGAATGGCCACATGGCCATCACCCTGCATCCCAGGGCATCTTCCTGAGCAGGTCTCGGAGGCTCCCCCAGGCCACGCTGGGCAAATGAGCTGCTGTCAATGGATCACAGAAATGACCTCAACCACCTCCCTCCTTCCATTAACGACCTTTGCACTGTGACCTTGTCCCTCCCATCAAGACCTGATGTGTCCATTTCCCTCCCCTGACTCTGGGCTGGCCCCGGGCCACAGAGGAAGGAAGGGCGGGTGTGCTGGCTCCTGGGGGAGATCTGACGAGGCCCCGCAGGCCTCTGCCTTTGCCACCCTGGGCCGAGGTAGACCAGGGTCACGCTTTCCCTGGCTGATGTTCTTAGTTTCCTGTATTGACACGAAAGGGCACTTATTTGGCAATTGCACTTCCACTTATATTAAGTTGCTCCTGTTTCAGTTTATTGCCCCCAATCGCAAAATCATTCTCTAATCTTTGCAGAAAATTTTAGAATGCAAAGTGCAAAGAGAACCAAATGTCGCCCATCATCTGTCAATAGTATGATGTCATTATGATGCTCTAGGATGCAATTTTGTGTTTGAAATACATTTTTGAAAAAGCATTGCCTGCACACGCTTTCCAAGTGCAGACAGTACCTGGAGTACACAGTGAAAAAGCGGTCACTCTCCCTCTAGACTTCAACCTGGCCTCCTGGCCTGAGGTGACCTCGTTAGAAGACGCTCTGTAACCTTCCAGGAGTCCCTGAGCACTCAACCACGTGTCCTGGATCAAACGAGTATCCTGGATCATCCGTATTTATTGTGCTTTTTTGTTTGTTTATACACATTTGGGTATTTTTATACATATTTTCTATTATGCTTTCTCCCTGTCAGTATCAAAGATCATCCCAAATGGGACATTCAGATTCATTTAACCCTTTTAAGTAGCTGTGCAGCCGTGGTGCATAGAAATGCTGCAATGTAACCAGTTCCTGGGGACACACCGGTGAGACACAGCTACCTCAACTTTCTACACCTACTGTCCCCACAGAGAAGTCCACTCTCCATCTAAAAGCCATCCTTCGAAGGTGACCCCTCTTTTCTGTCTGGTTGCCTTTAAGTTTTCTTTCTACCCATGAGGTTCCGCCATTTCTCCACGATGTATTCTAATGTGGACTTTTCTTTATATCGCTTTGTATTCAGTTACACTTTCTATCTTGGGACCTCACATATAACTGTCCTGCCATCTGACCATCCCAGGGCATGCGAGTGGGTCTGTTGGCCACACCTAGGCAGGTCCTAATCACCTGAATCAGGAGGAAAGGAGCCCCAGGTGCAGGGAGTCACACCCATCCTTCTCTGAATTTCTGGGGGAATTCCAGAGAGCAGGGCTCCACCATCTGGGCAACAGCAGCAACCAGCTCACTTCCAAGTCTCCAGATGTCAGAGGTCGGATCAAAGACCAAAGTTCTCAGGGGCCAGCCTTTAGGTTAGTGTCAGGAAGGGTTTCTCTTCCAGCCTATACAGTGTGTGAGGTTCATGGTCACTGCTCATGAAAGAGAGGCCAAGATGCCCACCACCTTTCCTCCCCGTCTAAAGTCTGCCTTGGATACTTGAGCTTGAATGGGCGAGACTTGGAAATCCTTTAGTGACCACAGCCACCCACGCACAGGCCTTCAGGGAGGGTCTACTATGTCTCAAAGGCTGCATCCAAGGTCTTGGTCAAGTGCACACCCAGGCCTGCCCCGCTTCAGACCCCCAACATGGCACCCACAAAGGGGTATTGATCTGGGCAAATTTCTTGAACAAACATGCAAAGGTAGAAATGCGTGTGGTGAACCAGGGACGATGAAGACATCGGCAGGATTTGAAAAGAAGACAGCAAGTCATTGAGTACCGAGTCCGAGGCTGTGGGCAGTTCGGGGACCTCTGAGACGGAGAGAAATGGATGGAACAGCAGGCAGGAAGACTGGAGACACGGCCTGCTTTCCGGGGCCTGCTCACCGAGGCAGCCAAGGGTGAGAATGAGAAAACAACAGCCTTCATGAGATTTTTATTAAGAAGCTGAAGAAGATGTTAAGTAATGGCTTATTCGAGTTCATACTCTCGGCAGGGAAACAACCAATGATTTCAGAGAACCGTATTATTACTTTGTGCTTGCTTATCTCTCTCTCTCCCTACCTGATAATCATCTGTCGCTCCATCGCTCTTTTTAAGGACATGCGAGAAAATAGAAAAGCTCACAGACGGCAGGCAAAGAATTGCATATGATTACCTGGCTTTCCCGAGCTGACTCTGCAATTGTTTGTTTTTGATGAGATAACAATGGAGATAGAATTGTTCAGAGTAAATGCTGCTCAAATTTCATCCAGCCATAGCTCCCTGTCCCCTCTCGTGCATGCTGCTCCTCCCTTCACCAAAGACCCTCGGGGACACCAGCGCTACTGCCAATGGAATGAGTTGTGAGAGATAAAATCCTTTCTCTTTGACCTCCATGCCCATCGAGACCCAGGAAATTTCTGTGTTATTGGGATGGATTCATACTTAGTGATGGCACCAGTTCTTACATAGGGTTTCCCAAATGAGCCCAGCTTACGTACGCTGGCCCTTCTCCATGAAACACCACCATCCCTGTCCCCAACCCATCACACTCCTTAAAGATCCTTTGCCCTCCATGGTGCTTTCACCAACACCCCCAACTGTATGTCACTCCCCTGCTTCTATTGAGACAACACATTCTACACTTGGAGGAAGTTTCCAGATCTGCTCTCCATGGCCCATGAGCTCCTTGGGGCAGAGGGCAGAGTCTACAATTCTGCAGCCCCGTGCCTAGCACAGACTTACTATCCCTTAGATGTTTGTCCAATCAATGAATGAATGACAAAAAGTCTGACTCTACCAGGGGTCGAGGAGGTAGAGTATTAACTTCGGAGTCCTCGCCATGCTGTGTGGCAGGCCCTCCCTCTTATTCCTATAACGCTACTGAGTATCTTTGCATTTCACAAGTAAAGGATAATTCCATGTGAGCCAGATGGCAGCTGAGATGCCCACACACTGACACTGTGAAGGGAGCCCTCCTGCTTGAGATCAGGGCTCTGTGCTGTCTTCCATCTCACCTGGAGGAAGTGCAGCCTCGTGGGAGAGACGCTACGCTGTGGACCAAGCACACAGAGTCCACATGCAACTCTTCCCCCACAGTGATGTGCAGTCTAGGGAAGTAACCTTCCACTCCTGTGAGCCTAAGCTCTGTGTGTGTAAAAGGAGAAAAACAAAGGTATCAACCTCCTAAGGATATGGCCAGAGGAAGATGAGCTAATGCAGGAGAGGCTTACCATGGCACCTGCCAGAGCAGGTTAACAGGCCATGTACCACTATCAGTGCCATCTTTTCTTCCCATTCATGCATCCTCTACTTATTCATTCATCTCTTCAGCAAGCGACTCGGTCTAGCATCATCCTGCACAGTCATCACCACATGGAGAATGCTTTTTGTAAACCCCTGGGAAGTTCCTGGGCTCGGTCCGGAGCCTCGTGCCCTCATCCCTCCTGCACTCCACCGTCCAGAGCGCCCTTCCTGCTTCTCGGATCCAAATCTCATGACTCCTCTTCCCTGGGTGGCTCCCCGCCTCCCAGATCTGAGCACTTACCCAGTGACTGGCCTGGACTTTCTGTTTCCCATCTTGGTCACAAGATTGGTTCAGCTGCTTCCTCTACCTGCTTGAATGCCACCAGGTATTCTTATATCTACACTAGTCCAGGCCCCGCGACCTCCCAGCAGGGAAGAAATTTGGAGTAGATTACTTACACAATGACTTTCAGATAAATGAGTTGGTACTGATATGGAGAAGTTCATAGATCCGGAGTTCTCAAAAAATAAGACCAAATACCGATAGGCTTTGGGGAGTGGTCGGTGGTGGTTTACTTATAGCGGGGTTCATGGGGTGGGTTAATGGAGGGAGGCAGGGGGAGTGTGGTGTGCAGCGGACACTGGTTGGACACCCACTGTTTCAGTTGCTCACTGTTGTGTAACAAACTAACTCGAAGTTTAGCAGCTTAAAATAATAATTATTGTTATCACAAGTCATGATTCTATGGGTCAAGATTTTCCAGTATTCTATGTTATAAAAGGCCCATGGCCATAACACCATAACACCGTAATGACCAGTCACCAGGAGGTGCATTGAGCACCTCTTGGTCCCTCCCCTTGGCCCGGGAGCAGATCAGTGGTGGAGAGCTCCAAGCGGCGATGGGTGGGGCGGCCAGCTGAGGCAAGTGGAAGCGAGCTACTCAAGCATGATTTGGTGCGGTCTGGGCCTCTGGTATACAACAATATACATGTATATTAAATAGTATTGTAATATATCTTTACATCCACCAAATTCTTACAGTTATAATTAGATTGGGGGGGGGGGGGGGGTGGAGACATCTTCATTGAGATTATCTTCATTGGCATGTGGAGGTGGATCCTGCCACCTAGCAACCAAGCGCGTCACCATCAGCATGGGTGCCGATAACCAATTTGTCCGTCAGATTATGTAGACCCGTTCCAGAAACTGGCCTGCATTTTTTCAAGGGACCCAGAAAGAATAGGCAATGGAATTATGCTGATTTTTAAGTATAATTTTCCAGTAGTTTAAGGAGAATACGTTTTTCATTTTAAAAACCAGCAGGATCAGCAGGCAGCTAAGTCCTGTTTTAGTTGGAAATCAGTGGGTGGGAAGAAAAAGCCACATTTTTTTCCCCTCTAAATGGAACCAGAGAAGCAGAAGATCTAACAAGTCGTAATCAGCCAAATTCTTTTTTTTTATACATATATGAGTAAGGAGTTGGGGTTTTCTTCTTACATTGTATTTCTTAATCCAACACAGTAGCAGCAAATCACCTTTTGCTAATCTCCATTTCTTTTTGTTGCATAAAAACCTTCATTTAGGGGAAGTCAAAAGAAACTCCTCTGAAACCCTACTAATCTCTGGGAAGTCGGGGACTTAAGACCCCAAATCACCCATGGCCATTTGCATAGGAGAGGGGAGGGTGTGATGTTCTAATAGCATCTCACCTGTAGCCACTCCCGGAGACCAAAGCTGGGGAAGGCTGCTGGGCCAGGGATGGGTAAGATGTGTCTGTTGTCTTAAGTGGCTGAGCATGGACTGAGCCTGAGAAAAGTACGACCAAAGATCTGAGAAAGACAGAGGAGGTCAAGGCCAAAATTCAGTGTCACCTGGTGGCTGTGGAACAAGAAGAATGGGTCCTATTCGACGAGGCCCTTCACTAACCACTGTCATTGCACCAACAACTGGACCCTTTCTTCATCTACTCAGTAGGGCTTACAATGTTTGCACGTGGGTTGTTTGATAATCAAGTGACATGAATGCATAGGAAGGGTTTGGTTGAATACCTGGCATGTAGGGGTGCCCAGTAAATAGTCCAAGGGGTAATGGCAGGTCTAAAATCAATGAGTCAGTAAGCCAAGATCCAGCTAAATGCCCAGCCAGGGCAGGAAGCGAAAGCAAACTGGAAACACCTCAGGGGCGCCCCACACTCACTGCTGCCACGACCCAACACACAACAACAGCATCATACACTAATGTTCCCTCTTCAGTGACTCAGATCTCCTCCTCCATAGCTTGTGTGAGGGTGCATTTGTGTGTGCACGTATGTCTAGGTGTGCGTGCGCGTGCATGTGCGTGGTCCAGGCAGGAGAACTATTTAACTGATCTTATTGGAAGTTTGCTAAGGGGGCTTGTGACCAAACACCAAAGTGAATTCTTTTGTGAGGAGAAGAATCGCCTGGTCGAGTCGGCATCAGAGCAGGCACTCTCTGTTGTGCACCTTCGATTGTGTGTCCCTTTTCACCACCAGGCAGCACTAGACGTGTGGACACCCATGTCGGATTATCGGGGTGAAAATCCTGGCTCTGCAACGTACTCCGGCAAGTGACTGAAACACCCCATGCCTCAGTTTCCTCATTTTCCAGTGGGGACAATGTCCGCTCCTACCTTACCATGCATTGATCAGGGTTAAGTGAGATGATGCACGTGGAGCGCCCAAGATGAGACTTGGAATGGATCTTAGTCTCACAGTCATGTTAGCTGCTGCCCACTCCATTTAGTGTTGCCGTTCGGGCACTGCCGGCATCGGCTCTGTGGTGCAGACTTCTTGCAGGCGGCCTCCACAGCCCCCTTCCTCTCACCCTTCGTAAAATTGCTCACAGAGCCCTGTAGGTGCTGCTGCCACGGTGCTCCTCCTCGTCTCCTGTCCTGGCTGAGGCTGTCCCCCTTGCTTGCTGCCCTCGGTGGTAGCCCTGTGATTTCTGCACCATGGTCCACACTTCTGTAGGGACCCCAAAAGCCGTCAGAGCTGTGTGAGCCTCTGTTGCTCACACAGGCCGTCCCTGACCTGCCCCCTTTGGCTTATTGCCTCACCTCCTAGGGTCCCCAAAGCCATCCACACAGGTCCTCTCCATACTACCCGAGGAGGCCATGACCTTTCTGGTCACTCACATGACCTGCTTTGCATTTTCAATGACACACAGTTTACATCTCTTCCACCAAACCCGTGATGAGGCCGTGGGGACTGGCATGGGCCCAGCCAAGCTCTGCACTCAGTGGGTGCACAATAAATGCACATTAAGGTATAAAGGAGAAAACCCAGGTCACTCTAGAGGACAAACATGTTGGTGCGAATTCCAGAACATTCTGAGTTGGAAGTTTACTCATCCAAGAATCTCTGGGGAGAGATAAGCAAGCACTGCTCCTTGAGTTGTCTATAATCATTCTGACACACAGGTTTGGAGTGTGTCACAGAGTGTCATCTCTTTGTGAGCAGAAGTCCTCTTGCCCTTGGGATACTTCCTGTGTCACTCCAATCCAGTATTCTAACATCTTAGATACATTTCTATCAAATGTAGGCATCTTGATGTCCTCTGCCCTGTGGACAGTAGAAATGTGAGCAGTCCCCAAACCAGAAAAACCCAGTTCCATGCATTCCATTGGACAACCAGCTGTATTCAGCACAATCAGTGCACCTTACGAGCACCTACTATGTGCAAAGTGCATGGCTGTAACGTGAGGATGGGGGTGGGCAGTACAAATGCCGTGATTGGACAGTCTGGCCAGCCTCTCGGGAGCTTGGGCATGTGTGGCAAATGCCATGAAAAGGTAAGTGGGGTGGGATGGTGGAAAGGCTTGAAAGCCACGTGGAGGGATGATGGCTTCCTAGCAGGGAGCCAGGGGTCCTGTTTCCCAGCGACAAATACAGGCATGGTGCCCTCACAGTGGGACCTCTGCCTCATCATACCAACTAGCCCCCGGCAGTAAGAGAAATCAGATTCAGGTCTCACTCTCCCTCCATCCTGAGATAGAATGGGAACAAGTCAGGTGTCTCCTCCAACGCCATGCTCAGGAGAAAATGCTGGAACCAAGAGAGGGGTCCTGAAATCTCGCATTCTGAGAAGCCACTGAAACTTGCCAACTTGGAAGGCCAGGGCTCCCGGAAGCAGGAGTATCAGCACCAGGGGGCTGCAGGCACCTGGGCAGCACACAGGGAGTGCGCCCTGGATGGAGGTCTCCGTGTGCAGGGAGACCTGGTTCAATGCGTGGCCATCATTGACCTGCCTGTGGCTTCGGGGGCAGCTCTAGTCACTCAGCTGTCAAACAGGAGAAGACAAACATTTATGGCTGAATAGGTACTTTATTTTTTAAAATAATAGTGTCATTAAAAGAATGTACACTCATTTTCTCAATGATCAATTGTTTAAAATGTTTTTTAAAAAAAAGAAAAAGCTAAGTCTGGACTCAGGATCTACAGCTAGTCTATGATGGGTGGGCACAGAACCACAGGGAACAGGACCTGGGCCGCCTTCGATTCAGGATGACCGTGCACTGTGACAATGTGTTTTCTTAACCCCTTTCTTTCTCATCTTACAGAACAAATCGAGGGTGCTGACTGGGAGGAACATGGAAAACTTCTGTGAGGTTGAAAATGAGATCACAGAATGGATGGGATGCACAAGTGTATGGGTAACTTGTAAAGTGTGGTGCATTATGGGTGGATTACTATTATTATTATTATCATTATCAGGAGCTCAGTCCTATGGGGCACATGACACAGTGGTCCCTCCCTTTAAATTTTTTTCTCTGTATATGTATGTATACTTATTTATCTATCTATATAATAAAAACCCAGTGGTTATAATGTTGTAATGACCAAAGACTGGTCACCAGGAGGTGCATTGATGGGTCCTGTGGTGCTGGCAGGACTTGACACTGCATCCTGCGGTGTCGGTGGGACTTGACTCTGGGTCCCCTGGCACGCCGGGTCTGGGTCTCGAGCGATTTCATGTGCTGGGCTTCTAGTATCCTATATATTGCTAGAGAGGGTTTAAGGCAGTTCAAAACAAATATTGGGATACATGTTAAAAAAAAAATAAACTGAATTGAAAATAGGAACAAGAAGTTGAGCAACGTCATTATCTGTGGCAGAAGAAGTAATTCATCACTTTGCTATCAAAACAGAAGCCGCCAATTCAAGAGAAGTGACCTCTTCCTCACACTGAACCCCGGCCAGCTGTTTCCAGGGATTCTGCGGACAGAGGAGCCCGGTAAGCAGCAGATCCTGGCAGGGTTGGGGCTTTGGGGGAAGGAAGACTTTGTGGGGGCAGGAGAGCTCAGATGAGTCTTGGATGGGACAGGAGACAGATCAGGAGGGTGAGCCATTGTAGTCAGGGGAGCAGGGTGTGCGCTGCCTGCTGGCAGGAAGCTGTGACCCTCAGGCCATTGGGGCAGCCCACTGGGTTCATTTGCACATGTGGGTGCCCCGTAAATATCTATGCAATGGGATGAACCAAGGACAATGGGAATAAACCAGTGGGAAAATAAAACCAAAGGACCCATTAACTCAGAAATTCAACCAGGCCCAACCTGTCAGCAGCGTCGCTGAGTCTGTGTCATTTAACGATGCGCCAGGCACACGCTTCAGGCTGAGGCAGTCTTTGTCTCTCCCTCGCTACAATCTCTGTCTAAACAGTGCCAAGCAATATGGCTCTTTCTGGAATATTCTAGCACTTAATGCCTCCCCAGCAGGCATTGCTATCAGTAAACTCTCAGAGGGGAGGTGACATGAGACTCCCTCCCAGGTGACAAACCCAGGCTGATGTCTTGAATGCAGAAACTGAGAACTCCCAAAGCACCTTGTTGATTAGCTGACACTGGGTCTTATTAACTGAGTTCGGTCACCGCATTTCCTGCAACTTGACGATGGATCAGACTTATCCTGGGGTAGGAGAGCTAAATGAGGAAGAATAGGAACAGTGAAAACCTGTTGCTGTTTATTTGACAAGCTTGGAAGCCTGGCTTCTATAGCCTGCCAGGTCGCTGGGGATCCTGATGGCTAACCACTGCCCTCCCTCTCCCACGGCTCTCAGCCACTCTCTGCCCACAGCTCTCACCTCTTCTCACATGCCCACTTGTTTCCTCCCTCTCCTTCCCCCTCCCCTTTCTTCTTCTCTCTCCTTCTCCCTTTTCCTCTCTCACTCTCTCTCCAAACATCTAGGTCATGTGCTTTGTCCCAGTGTTTCAAATGTCACATTGGCAGCCTAGAAATGGGTCATTTTTTACGCATTCTGTTCCCTGTTAGATAAGCTCATTCAACCCAATTACTCACGTATCCATTCAGCTCTGGGGGTGGCGGGAGTCTCTTATTATGTCTTTGATAGTTATGTTCCCATCCATCTTTCCTTTTCTCTCGATAAGTTGTAGATTGAATGTGGTAGACAGAAGGATGGTCCCCCAAAGATGGTCACTCCCTAATTCCCAGGGCCTGTGACCCACAGCTGTCAGAGGAGGAAGGGAGTTCAGGCATCACCCCCTTTAACATTGCAGATGAGTTCTCGGGGGAAAAACCTGCCAAGAAAGAAGTATTTTGTGAGCAACTACTGGCGGCTCCTCTGCAACTTTTCAGGCTGTGTCCTGCATGTTCCAAGCACCTGGCCACAGGCGCTGGGATCTCTGGGTGCCCGAACTCTGAATTTCATTTAGCGTTTAATTAACTGGGATGGACTGAGGATCCCTGGCAGCCCCTGATTGCAATCTGTGGATGGATGGGTGTCCTTATCTGGAAATGATGACCGGCTTATCTTCCGTCGCGCAGCCAGCGCACATGATATGTATCTCTCGTTATCCCGGCTGATCAAACCCAGAAAGTTTATTAAGATTCTATCATTTGGAGTTATCACCAATGATAGGATTTTTCTTCTGAATGTGCCTGTGGGCAATACCGTATTTTGCCTAAGAGACCCTCAGGGAGAACGAGAGAGGGGAGGTCATCAGTGAGAAGCGTGCATTGGATCCCCAGGCGATGACCAAGTCATTTAAGGAGTGTGGCCACCATCCTAGACAACTCTAATAACTGGGTCACTTAGAAAGAAGTTTATAGCCCAGCCACCGTGGCTCAGTGGTTGAGCAGCGACCAAGAGGTCAGGGTTTGATTCCTGGTCAGGGCACATGCCTGGGTTATGGGCTCGATCCCCAGTCGGGGTGCAGAAGGCAGCCAATCACTGATTTCTCTCTCATCATTGATGTTTCTAACTCTCTCCCCCTCTCCCTTCTGCTTTGATATATTTTTTAAAAGTTTATGTCTCCCCTTTAGAAAGAAAACAAATCGACATGGATTAAGAACAGCGGTTCTCAACCTGTGGGTCGCGACCCCTTTGGCCGTCGAATGACCCTTTCACAGGGGTTGCCTAAGACCATCCTGCATATCAGATATTTACATTACTATTCATAACAGTAGCAACATTACAGTTATGAAGTAGCAACGAAAATAACTTTATGGTTGGGTCACAACATGAGGAACTGTATTTAAAGGGCCAGAAGGTTGAGAATCACTGATTTAGAATAGCATAGACAGAGGATGGAATCAGAATGATGCTGCAATAAGAACAGAAAAGCTGTTCCCAGAAGCCAGAGAAAAGGAGAGACGTGATCCATGCCGAGGTGTCGGGGCCATGAAATGACTGTGACCCAGCATTTGTGCGAAGCCAGCTTCTCTTTGGGTGGCTCAGACACTCTGGGATCAATTCATCCAATCAACAAACAGCTCGTGAGTCCTCATTTACCCCAGCCACCCTGTTGGTGCTGGGTGTTCAGGGCTAACTCAAACGTACCTGCTCTCTGGGTGTGGACAAGCCGCTCTAGGTGGTGAGCAGCAGTGAGACCATGAGTCAAAGGCGAGATGCTTCCGTGGGCTGTGCAGGGCACCCACGAGGATCCAGGGCTAAGCGAATCACCTGAACTCTGTGCCACTGGGAAAGTATTCACGGACAAGCCCGACATTTAAACGAGAGACCCAGGGGATCTTTCCAACGACCTCTATGGAGGCAGGCGCCGGGACGAGCAGCAATCTCACAGGATAACGGAGGTCCATGTGACAGGTCATGATCCGAGTCTGCCTCCCTTCCCAGGCTGAGTGATTCAGGGACCACTTCCGGCTTTGCTCTCCATCCTCATGACCCCAGCACAGGCTCTGACATGGGTGTGGTAGGTCTTGAATGGACAGGTTCCTCATAAGAATGGAGGAGAGAGGAGATGACCTGGTGAAGGCCTTGGTGATATGGAGCGGTGGTGGGTGGTTTGGTGCTTGGACAATTGGCAGTACGTGCTTACCTTAAGACTTCACCTCAATAATGTGTGTGGCATTCTCCTTCCAATGCTGCTCAGAGGACCACACAGTGGATTTTACCCCTTTTCCAGAGACCTTTAGACTCACAAGACCAGTTCACAACCTTGAAGTTGGTTGATGTCCACAAACATCTGGTAGGGACCTATCGGCCTGGTGGGGTAGGAGGCTGGAGGTAAGCCTGGGGGAATCATTCGGCTCTAATTCCTCCCACATGGTGTGGTTGTTGGGGTCCATGTGTCTGCCCCTCCCTCTTGCCCTGTGAGCTCTCTAAGCCCCGAATGCCATCTGCATTTTCATAGAAAATTTCAAAAACCTTGGGTAGAATCAGAGTTCTACCACCTGGGAGCTGAGGGAGCCTGGGGCAAGTAAATAATTAAACCTCTGAATGTGAAATTCCTCCTTAGCCTCATGTAGGGAGAGTGAAATGCATTCTGTGCAATTCAAAACAGTTGCATACCTGGTATCCCCAACCCCAACATAATCCACCTGCCTTGTCACCCAGCCTCCATCAGTAGGGTGTCCCTCCCTGTTCTTCCCATTTCCATTCACTTCTCCCCACACCTGGGCTGATAAGGAGCGGGGAGCCTCCAACTGGGCCCTAGTGCTCAGCCTTTCACACCTGTCCAGGGCCCAGGACCCTCATCTTTCTCCATTACCCTCTTTGTTTTCCTGAGTTTTTACCTATTTGGGGACCAATCCCCCCCCCCTAATTTTTTCTACTCTCCCTTTCTAGAACCAGTGGGGCCACTTGGAGTGTTTGGGCTCTGCCTCCTGGCTCCATAACTCTCCACTATTACCTGGAAACCCTACTCAGCTCTTCTCAGCATTCCTTGCTGCCCCATTCATTCATTAGTGCCCAGGAGCCCCACCCCCACTCTCCCTTCCTCCCATACAAATTCCATCTCTGAGGCCTGCTCACATGCCTTTTATTGTGACATTAATGAAGTTCTCTCTCGACAGGAGAGAAGTCAAAAATAACTCTATATCATTTTAAATTGCTCTGGTTGGTAACGCTCCGTTTTAAGAATATCAAGGGGAACAGTGTCTAATGGCAGGGCGACGAGTGGGCAAAGAGCTGACAGCGTAATTGCGTGACCAGGTGCTCTGTGGCGGCGAGCGGCTGAGGGCCTGTGCGAAGCAAGGGGTGTCAGGGCAGTAATTAGGCTCCTGCAGAGAAACTGGAAGTGCCATCCGCTCGCCCTGAGCACCCATCACCCCCCGTTATGCCAAGTTCAGTATGAAACATGCCGACATCCTCCTTTTTCCGCAAGGCTGCCGCAAGCTCTTGGGGACGTCTCCCCCCTCTCTCCCAAGCGAGTTAATGAAGTCACCGCTTCCCCTGCACGTCAGAGAACTTGTTCCCAGGATGGCAGTACCCTAGTGCCCGTCGCTCCCCAAAACACCCATCAGCAGCTTAGGCCCTGCTCTTTGAGTCTTCTCTTCTGACGTCAGGCGGGCTGATGCACTCACACGCAGGGCTTCTTCGTGTTGTGTTTGTGTTTGCTGTGCTCAGCTCCTCGGAATAGTGCAAAGGCCACAAGAACCCAGAGAATGGCCTTTAAGTCCTAGATGAGCCATGGGGCATTGGTTGTCCCCTGATGCCAGCTGGACATGCCCCCATTCAATGACCCCAGATGGAGACTACAGGGACGAAATGGGACTAGACTAAGCCATGGGGCAGTGGTGCCCTGGGAAGGTATCCTGTCCATCATTCAGGGTGAAGACTCATAAAGGTGGACTCCAATTTGAAGGTAGCAAGCATGAAGAACTGAGTTTTGAAAGTGCTTGAGGATGGTCATCTTTGGAGAGGTCCAGCAGGAGGCTTCAGGGCTGGCCACCAGGCCAAGAGTAGCCAGGGACAGTACATCAAATCAGGATGACAGAGAGGCAAGGGACACTTCTTGGACATCTGCTGGATTTGCCCCCCCCAAACTGGGTCACCCTTTTCACTGGTCACAAGCATGCTGGCCTTCATGTCTGAAAATCCTCGCTCCTGCTTTCAGTCCACATGGTCAGGTGAGGCTGGCCTGCCCGCTCCCACACACCCAGGAATGAGCGGGATTTACACTCTAGGCTGGCAGAGAAAGCACTGGGATTATCGAGGAAAGGATGCTTTCTCTCTGATGAGGTTGTTGAGCTCATCTCTGAGGGGTCACCATAAGAAGAGAGACCACTTACAAATAAAGCCAGGCCCTAGCTGGTTTGGCTCAGTGGACAGAGTATCGGCCTGTGGACTGAAGGATTCTGGGTTCGATACCAGTCAAGGGCTCGATCCCCAGTAGGGAGCATGCAGGAGGCAGCCAATCAATGATTCTCTCTCATCATTATTGATGTTTCTGACTCTCTCTCCCTTTCCCTTGCTCTCTGAAATCAATGAAAATATATTTTACAAACAAACAAACCAACAAAAACCAATAAAGCTAGCACCATGGAGAGCTGGAGAGCTGGAGAGGGGCCAAGCCTGAGTGACCATGCAGTTTCCTGAGTGCAGCCAGGCCTTGCATTGGGCTGGTGCCAGTGTCCGTTGGGTTTCATTCTCTAATGATGGAATAACCCTAAATAAGGGGTTGGATAGCGATGAGTCCTAAAGGATTTGGGGACCAGTCAACCTTGGAGGGAAGGTTCCCTTGAGCAGAGGGCTTTTCAGCCATCAACGCTACAGAGGGGTGTGCCAGAGGGAAGCAGAAACACGGTTACCCACTGGGGCAGAACGCAGGAAGTGAGGGGACTGAGTCTGAGTGTCAGGGTCTTTCAGTGTCTCCCAGACAGGATGGGGCCCCTGGTTGGAGCCAGGAGCCCAGCTGTGAGGGACACACATGCTGGTTTCCATGGTCACTCTGGCCCAGAAACTTGGCACCATCCAAGTTTGCTTGGCCCGTGGTTTCCCCATTTGTAAAATGAAAAGGTTAGATAATTTGCCCTTTTGATCGTTCCTCTGGCCCCTGACAACTACAATCTCCTTTTGCCACTTGGTCCCATAAAACCAGATAATATAAAGCCCAGAGGCTCAGAATGGTGGTTCCTGGGCCTGGAATCAAGGATTTTTGAGAGCAAGGAGTCTGGCTGTTGTTTCCATGTGAGGGAATCTCCCATGTTTCTCTCACCTTCTATTAATTTTCCACCCAGCTGCCCGGGAAAGGCTCCCCAAACACCACTGAGATCTTACCATTTCTCTGACTAAAATTGTTAGTATCTATAAAATGCATTGAGTCCCTAGGAAGGCCATGCTTGGCCAAAAATAACATTCGGAGGACATGAAGATGGAACATCCTGCCCACTGAAAATTTAAAATTTCATCAAACTCTTGTTACAATGCCTTTTTACATCCTTTAAAACAAAGACATAAGTGACATTTATAATGCTACATGCTCTGGTTTTACATGGTGTGAATTTTATTGTTCTCTTTTTATTTAATGTTTTCATGAACTCATTAAAGAAGGGCAGACATGGAAAACAGCCTGTGTGCTCGGAGCATGTGTCAGGACATGGCTCTAAATGCACAACGTGCTCTGACTTATTATGATCGAGTGTCAGTGCCACAGCTCAGCCCTGGACTAAATATGTAGTGTGGGCTCAAGTTTTTGTTTTGTTTTGTTGTTTGTGTTTTTTTGTTTTTTTAATATATATTTGTATTAATTTCAGAGAGGAAGGGAGAGGGAGAGAGAGTTGGAATCATCAATGAGGAGAGAGAATAATTGATTGGCTGCCTCCTGCATGCCCCCAACTGTGCCCTGACCGGGAATTGAACCATGATCTTCTGGTTCATAGTTTGATGCTCAACCCCTGAGCCACACCAGTCAAGCTTGG
This sequence comes from Myotis yumanensis, assembly GCF_028538775.1. Lineage (NCBI taxonomy): Eukaryota > Metazoa > Chordata > Mammalia > Chiroptera > Vespertilionidae > Myotis > Myotis yumanensis. The sequence goes on from NW_027223752.1 coordinate 12,582,929, forward strand.
CTCAAGTTTTAATGGTCATGAGAGGTTACTTGACTTCCTTTTTTTTAATTAAATGTATTGGGTTGACATTGATTAATAGAATATAGAAGTTCCATGGGTATAATTCTATGAGGCCTCATCTGTATATCGCATTGTGAGTTTACCACCCAAAGTCAAATCTCCTTCCATCACCATATAATTGACCCCCTTTACCCTTTACTACTCCTCTAACCCCCTTCCCACCATATTGTTGCCTGTGTCTATGAGTTTTTGTTTGTTTCTTTCCCTGTTTGTTCAGTTGTTACTTTCAGTTTTATATCCCACTATGAATGAAATCATATGGTTCTTGACTTTTTCTGTCTGACTTATTCTCAAGGTCCATCCATGTTGTCGCAAAGGGTAGTATTTCATATTTTCTTATAGCTGAGTAGTATTACCTAGTATATATGTACCACATCTTCTTTATTCAATCACCTATCAAAGGACATGTTGATTGTTCCCACGTATTGGCCAACATGAATAATACTGCAAAGAATATAGGGGTGCATATGACTTTTTGGTCATTGGAAAGTTAAATCATGGTTTAGATGTGGTAAAGCAGCATTTTAATGTCAGGTGCCCTCTGGTCATAAACATGGGCTCCCACAGAACTGTCTTTGGGGTGAACCCTGAGAACTATGTACAGGTCCTACATGGACCAACCCCTACCCAGGCTTAGGGGTCCCAAGGAAGACGGGTTCTCTTTCCCACCACTCTTTAATGATGAGGCCATTTTTCTAGGAGTGGTCCACAAACATGAACTTTTCATGATGTCCGGCAGGAGACATATTCTATTAAGTTTTTGCCAGTCTCTGAGCTGGACCCTAAGGAGTCAAGAAGAGGCTCTTTAGGCAAGATGGAAACTCATGAATACCTTAGGAAGACAGAACCACACATAGATCATTTCAATATGATGTGTCACTATGGCGATACCCACGGAATCCCAGGGGAGTCCAAGTTGAAAATTAAATTTTGGGATGAGGGAGTAGGTAGTTTTAGTTCAAGAATGAGGAAACCAAGCCTTTAAGAATGGCCCAATGCAGCTGGTTGCATTGAATTTAAGCAAATTTTCTCTATCATCTTACTAGTTTCCATGACTAAGGCAGATGAGCATGTGGAAATAGTCACTTCTAGTCTCATTTTTAAAAAACGCTAAAAAAATCGAAAATACTTTTATTTTTCAGCAACTACACAAGATTAAAGGATTATATGACAACAACACCCTCCACCATGACTGGCAGTGAGGCATAGCCCACTGTGGGCAGAGACCTGTGACCCCACCACAGGAGGGAGACTAACACACAGCAGGGGGCGAAGACAGTTTGCTTGCTTCTCCTCACCAGGTGATGGAGTGTACCCTCAGCCAAAGCTGCCCATAGCAAGAGGAGGAAAGGGATTGTGGGTTGTACTGTGGGGAAGTAAGAGAACTGGAAGATTAAGACAATGTACAGAGTTTCAGTAGAGTCCCTTTCATTGTTTTAGTTGCAATGCTGCAGTGAGTTAAAGGATGCTTTGGTCAAAGATCAAGTTTACAGTTGGGTCTACTCAGCGTGGGGCAGAATATATTGATTGGAGATAGACCAAATCCTTGAGCCAGTGAACAGCTGTAAATGCACAAAAAGAGCCCCTTTCTTATGCAAGCCTCTCTTAATAATCCCATTAGAAACTGGTTAATGAACAAAGGCTGGTAAAAAGTAAGCCCGAGGAAGAGTGCCCAGAGGGGGACCTGAGGTCAAAGGAGCCACATGGGTTATTAACACAGACACTGAAAATTAAACATATGAACAACTCATAAGGAAAAAATCATGAGTTCACTGTAATGTCTACTATCTTAAAACTTGACTTTTAGACCCAACATATAGCATATAGAAAAAAGGGGGGGTGATCATTGAGTTAACTTACTTGACCTTGAATACAAGCTCAGTGGTTTATCATATAGTTCCCTGATCTGTCATATTCTTGGTTTTCTCTTTCCTTTTAGGTAAAATGGGGTTAATAAGCCTCACCTCACAGGTTTTGTTTGACTTTGAATTGAAATAAGCAAAGCACCTGGCCATGAGCCTAGACCCGAGTCGGCATTCAACCATCTGTAGTCAATATTTTCATTGTTATGCTCAAGTTCCTCTTGGCAAAAGTTGGACCACAAGGTAAATATTGACCCTCTAATCCCTTGGTTTTTAGCCTGAATTCTTAAAAGCTAAATTGTCTTCTGTTCCACCAATTAAAATACAGGTGATATAAAGGCCCTGGACTTTCATAATTTTCGTCGCAGAGTCACAAGAATTGTTCACTTGAAGATGGTAGAGAAAATGAATTTTTGCTCCACTCTCACCTATCAAACCCTACCAAAAACAATAATCATTTTTTACAATGCGAGAAACTATACCATCTTCAAATGATACAAGGGAATTACCACCACTTCAAACCATAAACCATGGAACAGACCTGCCAGATACCATCTGGTCTACACGTAGGTGGTGGAGGATGCTGAGCAAAGATACTCGCCACCTTTGGTCTCAAACAGAGCATATCGTCCCTAAAATGTCAACTTTTTGAGCAGTGTGCCCAGCAATCATTTGATTAAGGACCTAGGGCTGTGTAGGAAATATAGAAGAGTGAGCAATGCCCTTCTAGGGATCCCATCCAGGAACATGGAGTGCCTCAGGAAAGGTGAGCATCTGTCATTGCCTCCTAGCAATGAACACAGGAGGAGGTCAAGTGCAGTGTCCAGGGGGAAAGGAGGCAGAACATTCATGATGGTAGCACAGAGGACCTGGGGCCTTGCTGTTTTCCATCCCAACATCTTGAATGTTGAAAGCTGAGTCAAGACACCCCCAGTAAGCACCCACTGAAAGCCTGGGGAACCAAGACTGGCCTCATGGGATTCTGACCTATGCAAGTTGCACATGGCCCCAAGGTCAAAAGGGCCCCACACTTGAATTAATGCTCAACTTAGCTGTCTTGAGATTCTTAACCATTATTGGAGAAAGCATTCCACCTTTTCATTGTGCATCGGCTCCCACAAATTATGTAGTTAGTCCTGTGTGGAATGAACAAATGAGTGGATGAAAGCCATCACTAACCAGTGACTTCAGCCTCAAAGTTTCCCACAAGGTGGGAGGAGAACTCCTCCCCTGCTTGGCTCACAATGCATCCTGGGATCACCACAGAGAGGGTGCAGAGGAGTGGCCAAAGAGGATTCTTCTAGACATACCCCCACCCAACACATAGCTCACTCACTCAACTCACCACCTCCAATCTGCTCTTTCGCAGCAAGAGGCAATTTCTTTTGAACTTCAAAGACCCTTTGCTTACACTGTTTCCTCTGTTGAAATGGCCATCCCATAGTCTGTCTGGATCCCTGCTCATGACTTTGGGACAAAGAGAAAGTGTTTCCTACCCTAGGAAGCCTTCCCTCCTGGAGGGAATCCATGGACCCTCCTCTCCAATCCCTCAAAACCCTCCACTTGCTTTTATCATAGTGCTGCTCTCCCTGTGAGCTAGGGACTGTCACTTCTCTATTTCATGAACCTCTCCCCCTTTTTCGCTGCATGGCAGGCCCTATGCTTAACACCTGGGGTCCAGAGGTGTCTGAGGCTTCACAGGGCAGGACAGAAAGACAAGTCCTCCATCTTTGCTGAGCCCACAGAAGGTGCTCACTGATTGTGAAACGAATGAATAACTCAGGGTTAGGACTAGAACTTGGGGGGCCTGGATTTTTAGCAAGTCTCTGCCAGGAATATGCAGCCTGACCTTGGATAAGCCCTTGGCCCTCCCATGTGAGCCGTGTCCCCTTCTGCCAAATGGGAGAAGAAGAACCGGACACGATAGCCTCTTTCTTGACTTCCCTCTTGTCTGGATCCAAAAATTTAGAAATTGTCAATCAACATCCCCTGGAGGCCAGCGTTGATCAGGCACGTCTCAGTCACTGGGCACTTTGACTAGCATGGCCCCTCGTCCTCACAGCCACCTTGCAAAGCAGATGCACATTTCAATTTTCGGAGGATGACTACATCACTCGGGGAATTAAATACGTTTTGCCACTGTCACACAACTTTTCAATGACTGCTCTGGGATTCAAATTTACCTATTCGACCCAAAGCCTGTGCGCCACACTGGACACAGCACTGCCCGAGCCTCCATCTCCTCTTGTCTTCAGTCCCAGCCCCACAGCTGGTCTAAGGACAGAAAGCCAACTCACATTAAGAACAGGGATCTAAGAGTCGTCTGCATATTTCCAGCGGTTTTTCCACTGGCCACCCTCCAGTTAGCCAGGCTTGGAAAGCTGGGCATTCCCTCCTCAGGCTGGCTAAAAGCCCCCCTCAAACCCAGGGAAGTCAGTCTCCGGGGGGCTTCCTCAGCTCACACCCGCAGCGCACAAGCCCTGTCGCTCACCCTCATCTGGGTCCAACAGAGTGGCCTTGTCCCAGGAAGCTGGGCCCCGGGTTCCCGCTCCATTGGTCTGAGGTCGCATCTCCAGGACCTGAGCTGGTGGCGGGAGCCCCGTGTGGCTGCCAGGAGGCCGGTCACAGGCAGATCCTCCGCCCGGCTCAGCCCTTTCACCCTCTAACAGTTCCTACCGCCGCAATAAATTCTGTCGTAATACAAACAGGCGCACAGTAAATTTATTAGTCTGGCACTCTGTGTTACTCAACAGAACGGCGAGTCTTAAACAGGTAACTGCTGCAGTAAATAAACCAGTTTGTTTGGGCGCTGTCAGCCCTGAGTGGTCACGGGGCCTGGAGCAGTGGTGCTGGCCTTTAAAAGTACCACACATGCCTGTCTACTTTCCATTTGCCCCCTTGGTACCTGATGGCAACACTCCAGCAGGGAATGGCATGGCACCTTAGAACATGTCCCTGAACTTCGCAACGTCCATGTGCAGGAGACGTGAAGCTAAATATGTTAAGTGTACATGCAGGGAAAATGCACATGTGTGGTCTCAGGGTGAAACAAACAGGGCCCTGACCTTGCATATCATGGGGATTCACATCAAGATCGAGACTTTTCTGCCAGCTGCTTTGTGAAGAACCAAGTGGAGAAGAGAAGATCGGAGGAGACTGAGGACAACTACCATTTGTTGGCGGAGCCCTTTGAGGCCAGGCGGCCTGTCTGCACCGTCTGTGTACTCGCCAAGGCCAAGTGTATCTCCAGGCACCAAGTATAGGCAAATAATAACCGCTGGCCTCTATGCCAGACTCAAGTGGGCTCTTTCTACAAATATTTATTGAGAAATGTATTCGTCTCCCAGAGCTGCTGTAACAAAGTCACCACCAACACAGAAATGTCTTCTCTCACGGTTCTGGAGGCTGGAAGTCTGGAACCAAGGAGTCAGCAGGGCCCTGCTCCCAGGGGCTCTTGGTAGAATAGCCCTTGTGTCTTCTCGGCTTCTTGTGATGCCGTCGATCCTGGGCATTCCTTGGCTTTCAGGTATATCACTCCAGTCTCCGCCTCTGTGTCACCTGGCCATCATCTCCGTGCCCGGGCCTTCTCTTCTTATAAGGACACCAGTCATATGGGTCTGTCCAACTCAAGTACGACATCATTTTAATTCATTATCTTTGCAATGACCTGTCTCCAAATAAAGTCACATGTTGAGGTTCTGGGAAGCACATGAATTTGGAGGGACATTACCCAACCCAGTTCAGATGTTTATTATGCATCAAGGTACTTTATCTCCTTGAATTCTCACAGCGCTTTGCTGGGTAGGAATCCATGTGCCCCTTTGAATGAAGACACTAAGATTAGGGGACGTCAAAGTACTTCTTGAACAATGTCTCATGGCTAGGGATTGAAGAAGCCAACCCAGCTCTGTTCCAAAGCCCTCGTTTTTCCCAGGACACTGCGAGGCCATCTCCTCTGTCCAGCGCTCACATCCTGCAAAGTCGCCTCTGGAGCCCTCTCTAAAAACAGCTCGCGCACGCAGGCGCACACGTGTGCCTATGTGTGAATGACGTCCATCCCGTTGGAAAACATAGCTTGGATTGTTTAAAGGCCAATTGCAAAAGCTCAAAGAGCCAGGGCCGGGGGAAGACAGTATATGATGGAGCTGCAGCTTTCTTCAGACCATATTTGGATTCAATCGTCTGTTACCCAGAGCCCTGAAAATAAATGCACCGATAAATAATTATTTCCTGCCCCACACATTACCAAATATGACTGTGCAAGGTCTGGTGGCCAAGGCGACGACCCATTGTTCCAATGCCTGGCCCCACCCCCACTTGGCTGCAAAAACTGTGGCTTTGCCTTCCTGTGAATCCCGACTCAAAAAATAGAATGGCACCCCGTCAGCGAATGCCTCGGGCTGGCTCGCCACTGCCCGGCCCTGGGATCAATTAGATAAATGCAGAGCCATGGAGCTTCCTCCGAATATGGTCAGGAAAACAGTCTCTCCGGGATCTGGTGATTCTGGAACCTTCTGCCTGAGCGAGCCCTGCACTCCACAGCAGCCCCCTCAGACCCACCCTTCTCCAAAGTGTGACCACTGGATGGCGCGCGGTGGGAACGTCCTTGCACTTTGCCTTGAGGGAAATTCAAGGTAAGAAAGAGGACATACAGTGGATATTGTTTAGTCCCACGCAGGGAGGGAAAGTTCAAGGACATCAACAACAGCCAGAAAATATATAGATTGGGGCGGGGGGGAGGGGTTCAGGGGGCACAAATAGGCCCGGATTTGAAACCTACTTCACAACCCAGCCACTGGCTTCGTGACCCTGGGCGAGTCACTTCCCCTCCTTGGTCTCCGTATGCGAATGAATCCTGCCCACCTCTGTGTAGGACCAATGAGCTCACACAGATAGCACACCTAGCCCAGAGGCAGACTTGAACATCAGGTGCCCTCACCCCATTCCTCACAACTGGGAAAACTGAGGCAGATGTTGACCGTTACAATCTTGACTAGTAGAGTCAAAATTCAAACCTAGATCTCCCTCAGAGCCAAGGTGAGGAGGCCCAGTGAGCCTCTGCCCAGGGACCACAAGCTCCTTGAGAGCGTAGGCCACGCCTCATCCACCTCAGCACCGCCGTGCCTGGCAGATGGCCTGGCACATGGAAGGCTTTAATTCATGCTTCTGAACAAATGGAGGGATCGAAGCCCTCCTCCGCGATGCCCTAGCACCGGCACTTCCCTTGCCGTGGCCCTGGCCACTCAAGGGCCATCTCTTGTCTGCATGGGTTCCTTCCTCAGAGGGTTGCAAGATCCATCGTGGCCATGTGTGAGGTACCAGCAGTGTCATTCTTATGACTTAGTGCAATGCCTGGCACCTAGTGGCGCTCAAGAAACCATGGCTGGAAGCATCCGCAAGGCTTTTCCCGGTGCGTGGGAGAAAATGAAGGGGAGAGTGGACTTAACTATAGGAAGCTCCTACTCCAGATACTGTACTCAGTGCTTCTCTCTGAATCATCACACATGCACACACATACATTCACTTGCACGCACACACACACACGCACACGCAGCAGGCTTATCCCCATTTTACAAATGAGCAAAACTGAGGTTGGAGTAGTGAACCAGCTTGTTCAAGACCATGCAGCTCAAGGATGTCAGCGATCGCATGTCACGGAGCTCAAGTCTGACTGCAAAACCCTTGCTACCCCACACGGTTTCTCCAACATCTGAGCAAAGTGCTGCCTACTTTCTCATTTTACCTACAACCAGCTGGAAGCCCCTCCCTTGCTGCTGCCCTGCCATCCTGGGCGGGAAGGACCCACCAAGGGAGCCAGCCTGGCGGGAGAGGAGCCATGCCCGCTGCAGGCAGGGGAGGGCTGGACCTCCTGGCCAGCAGGTTTTTTTCCCTCCAGGACTTATTCTGCACAGGCCTGGCACTCTCAGACTTCATAGTCAGAGGGTGATGGGTGCAGGGAGAGGGGAGAACCCCCTTCCAGCTCTGCCGGGGACCGACGGGTGCCCCCGGGTGAGCTGAGCCCAGCATATGTCCCTGTGGCCAGCCACCACGACCAGGGGGTGGAATGCTGCTGTGGCGGCCATGGTTTGCCAGGCACGAGGGTGGCCACTTTGCAGCATGCAATTCAGCCTTCCAGGTCCGCCCTCGCTCCCCGATGAGCCTCTGGCAGAAGCGGGGGCTGGGGCACAGCAGCCCTGGGGATTCCTGGAGGGACACAGTGACCCCCAAAGGCACCAAGGACTTCCTTGGGGAGGCCGAGGGCCAGCAGCCAGAGAACTGAACAGCGACGGAGCGTGTGCCGGGCTCCTGATTCCGGCAGTCCCATCTATCCTCCCTCCTTACCCTGAAGGCCATTTTGCAGGTGAGAAAACTGAGGCTCATCAGACAGGAAGAGAAAGAAGACAGTGAGGGAGCAAAGTGCTTCTAGTCTACCCACAATATTAAGTTCAGGAGCAAGAAGGCAAAATTCTGATCTGGAGTTTTCTTGAGCAGATCAAGAAGAATCTGAGGGGAGTCCTGACCGACAGGAATGGGCCCCCTTTCTTTTCCTTTATGAGAAACCTACCACGGGGAGTGAGCACCCATTAGCTCTGCCTGCCTGGCCCCTCCTCACCTGCTCCAGGGCGACTCTGCTCTGATGTGTTCCTTCTGGGACGATGGGGAGAAGGGGGGGTATATTCTAAAGGTGGGGTGGTCCGTTCCCCTGCAGGTCTCAGCCTGGCATCTGCATCGTGCTTTGGCTTCCACAGATCATGTGGCCCTGTGGGGGGGCCATCTCAGAACCACAGCCACCGAATGGTGAGGGTGGGAGGCAGGGAGCCAGGCACTGCCCAGCGCAGGGAGACACAGGGGGTAGACGGCGCCCCCCACACACTGTGCGCTCCGTGGCCTGATTCTGTGGCCCACAAGGCCCCTCCCAGACCCCCTGCTCGCTCAGCACCCTGTGTGCTTCCTCCCAGATTCCTCCGAACCCCTTGCTCGCTCAGCGCCCCCCATGGGCCTCCTCCCAGATTCCTCCGCAGACAGGACTTGGCAAGCTGGCCGCACGCCTCATCTCCGCGCGCTGGACACATCAGCCCGACATGTCTTTCCAATTAGGCCCGTCCTGAGCCGCAGAGAAACAGGAAACCGCGTGTAACCTCAGAGCCATCCAGACGCAGGAAACCGGGCAGAGACAGCGGGCCGGGCAGTGGCGTCAGCCCGGGGACCGGGCAGGCAGGACGCAGCCAGCCGGCCCCTCGGACCGTGCACCCTCCCACCGCAGGCCCAGCAGCCCAGGGAGGGCCAGAAGGGAACACCCCCCGCCCCCGCAGCTGGGACATCTCCAGCAGATGTGTCCTTCTCTCCCCAACTCGGAGATACCTGCACCCCAGCTTAGAGGACCAGGCTGGAGACACTCCCCGGGATAATGTTTGGCTAACCCAGCCCAGCCTGCGCTCCCACTAAGTGCTCATTTGTCCCAAGGTTGGGCAGGCTCTTGACCCCAGCCACCCGCCTCGTGCCTTGCAGCTGCTCTGGGAAGGCTCTGGGGTCCCATTTCACAGATGACAAAACTGGGTCAGGGTCCGTGTAAATGGCAGTAGATGAAGTGTGTGGGTCAGAATCCCCTCCTGCCACGTGCTAGTTCAGGACTAAGGCAGTGGTCGGCAAACTGCAGCTCACGAGCCACATGCGGCTCTTTGGCCCCTTGAGTGTGGCTCTTCCACAAAATACCGACTTCTGCGCATGGGCCACGAAGTTTCAATCGCACTGTACATGCAAGCCCGCACGTGATATTTTGTGGAAGAGCCACACTCAAGGGGCCAAAGAGCCACATGTGGCTCGCCAGCCGCAGTTTGCTGACCACTGGGCTAAGGGGACTGTTCAGTCCCTACCCTCCGCTGTGTGAGCACGCCATTCCAGTTCCCACTCCTCATGGCCACGGGTGGGGTAATGGAGGCCTCCGAGGTCCGGAGTTTCCCCACCTGTCCGCGGTCCCACCCCAGAGTGACAGAGCTGTCCGTGAACTGCATGGCCGATCTCTGTAGCATCCCAGCCTCGTCCCTCCACGGAGCGTGTCTAATAACCTCTCCTCGCCACCTCTGGCAGGGGCTCCTAGTCTCTGCACTCCAGTCACTTACATAGAACGAAAACCAATCACTGCAGGAGCTGGGGTCTGGGTGAGCAATTTGCAAGACGATGGCTTAACCACCCAGACCCCCAAGCCTCCTAGCTTGCCCTCCTTGCCCCCAAAGGGCCTGCTGATTTCTCTCTTCCAGGAAGATCCACACTCAGTCCTTTGAAAGTGGCCCAGCCCAAGGCTCAATGTGGGCAGCCCCTCCAGAAACTCAACATAGAACGACCCTCTGGTCCAGCAAACCCGCGTCTAGGCAGACAGCGCAAAGGACTGAAAGCTGGGATTTAAGCAGGCATCTCCACACCTGTGTTCAGAGCAGCATTGTTCCCGGAGCCAAGAGATGGCAACAGCCCAAGTGTCCCCCGAGGGATGAATGGATCATGCGCATCCATGCAATGGAGCATTGTCCAGGCTGGAAAATGGGAGGAGATGCTGACACATGCTACCCTATAGATCAGTGATGGCAAACCTATGACACGCCTGTCAGAGGTGACACGCGAACTCATTTTTTTTTGGTTGATTTTTCTTTGTTAAATGGCATTTAAATATATAAAATAAATATCAAAAAATAAGAATTTGTTTTACTATGGTTGCAAATATCAAAAAAATTCTATATGTGACACGGCACCAGAGTTAAGTTAGGGTTTTTCAAAATGCTGACACACCGAGCTCAAAAGGTTCACCATCACTGCCATAGAGGAATCTTTAGGACATTAGAGACGCGAACGAAGCCAGCCATAGAAGGACAGGCACCGTATGATTCCACTTAAATGAAATACCTAAAAGACTCAATTCCTAGAGACAGAAGTAGAGTAGGGGTGAGCAGGCGCTGGCGGGAGGGAGAAATGGGGAGTTAGTGTTTACAGAGTTTCCGTTTGGGAAGGTAAAAAAGTTCGGAGATGGATGATGGTGACGGTTGTACAACATTGGGAATGTACTCACTGCCACTGAAATGTACTCTGAACAGTGAGTAACATGGTACGTTTTATGTTATGTATCTTTCCTTACAGTCAAAAAATAAAGTAAAAGGAAACAGTCAGCTAAATGCGTTCATGGGGATCCTACTCCCCCACATTTGGCTCAGTGACTGCAGGATTGGCCCCTCAGTGGCGTAACGCACAGCGCAGTGTGACCACGTGCGGCCCCCACGCAGGAACATGGGGAGCTGATGGTAGCAGGCGGTTTTCCTCCTGAGAATCCTTCAGGAAAGTCCTATCCCGCCCTCATCCTCGGCAGGTCTCAGGGCCTCATGGTCTCCCCTTCCACGAGGCTGTTCACGTGGATGGGGTGGGGAGGCCCCTTGAGAACCAAGAAATGGACCCATTCGGGGTGTGAGACATGAACCTTCCCACAAAGACAGCAGGGTGTTTCAGATGGCCTGGAGGGCGGGAGGAAGGGCTACAAGGAAAAAAGATCAAGGTCTCTTCCTGAAAGTTCAGTCGCAGAGTTTAATGCAAAGAAGCTGTGGAGTGTGCGCTGGGACTCTTTGATGAAAACGATCGCAGCCGTCAAATGCCTTCCACATTGTCTGCGCTCTGTGGAGCCCCCGGCCTCTGCCCAGGCTCCTGCGCATCAGCCCCGGAGTTGGTGGGCCAGGCCTTGGGGCCCCTCTAGGTTCTTCATTTCAACTAGCGTTGTTCTTTTATGTAGAAAAAACATTCTGCTGAAATAAATAGGAAGGCTTCTGAGTAAGGAAAGGCGCCAATCCTGATGTGCATGAACCCGGTAAATCTCAGCCCTTGCAAGCGAGGAATCACGCTAAGGACATATGGCATTGACCTCCCCGCCCCACCTTCGAGTGGACAAGGCCATTTGCAAACGCCATGTGGGTGCATGTGTGTCTGTGCACCTGTGTGCATGTGTGTGCGCATGTGTGCATGTGCATCTGTGCAAATGTGCACTGTGCGCACGTTAGCACGTGTGTGCGCACATGTGTTCGTGCCCGTGTGTGTGCGCATGTGTGTGTGTATGCATGCACTTGTCGTTACTTTTTTCATCAGTTGAACTCTGGCTTTATTTTAAATTGCTGTATGATGCACTTAGTAACTTTTAGGCCTTTGACATTGCGGGGGGCAGGAGGTGTGTGTGTGTGTGTGTGTGTGTGTGTGTGTGTCCACCCGTGCACCAGCCCAGCTTCCATGTCATAAGTCCAAGCCTTTTTCACAGCTGGAAGGAAGTAGGAGTCCCTATGTCAGCGTATGTTTCCGGAGGGAAACTGAGCCCTGAGAGCTTATTACTGTGTCCACGGTCACGTGCGGAGCTTCCTGCCTCCTCGTCCAGTGGCCGATGCAGCGTTTGTTACAAAGCACACCAGCCTCTGCTCAATGAGGACTTGAACCTGGGACTCAGGCTCAGCGAGCGGCCCACAGAGCAGACGGTCTGTTGAATATTCCTCTAACATCACACTCTTTTAGTAAAGGCTGCGATTGTCCCCGACAGACCGTATCTTCTAGAAGCAAGTCGGCACCTTGATGCAGCATTTGTTACAAAGCACGGACCGGCTTTCACTCAGCAGTCCCCTCGTAGCTGCTTCATGGACACCCATTAATTGTTGAATGGTGATATCCCTTCATTGCTTCCAGCCACGGCCCTTCCCTGGCTCTCCCACACCCTATCATCACGGTATAATTTGTCTGCCGTTATTTTCTTTCTTAAAAAATCAATAAATTGTTTGTGATTCCTCTAATGGAGACCACATGCCTGGAGTGTAGAAATTCAATATTTACCTTAAACAGTAAATCCATCCTGTCAGGTTCGATGATGTGAGAATTGTTAGGAAAAGATAACGATTTTAACCCAGGCACAAGCTCGCGCATGCACACGTGTGCACGCGCGTGCGCTCGCACACACACACACACACACACACACACCCCGCAGGGAAGTTTCCAGAGAGCCACGCCCAGTGTGTCCAGTGTGTTGTGTGTCTGGCGGGCTCTCCAGTGCCCTGGCGGCCACGTGCAGCTGCTCTGCCTGGGCTGATACCTCTCCGCACTGTGGAGCCTGAGTTTGTCTGGATGTGGAAGACAAACATCCAGGCATGGCAGGAGGAGGAGGCAGGAAGAGGGTTCCAGTGCGAGTCTGGCATAGTAAAAACCATCAGTGTGGCCCTGTGTGTGGGCATCACAGGGGGCAACCAGGATATACTCCCAAGAGCCCCAACAGCCCCATTTTATGGGGGAACCCGACCTTAGAGGAGGCGTCCGAGGTGACCGGCTGGATGGGCTGGTGCCCGCCTGCTCCAGACTCCACGCCGCCTCGAGGTTGACGGGCCTGGGGGAAGCCTTTCAGCATCTCTGACCCTTAGTTTCTTCATCTGTAAAATGGGAGGGGAGGGCAAGAACGATTTCAAAGTCTTTGCCAGCTCAGAACTGTGGTGAGCTGCTTGGGACGACAGTGTGCCCAGCGGGAATGGCCACGTGGCCATCACCCTGCATCCCAGGGCATCTTCCTGAGCAGGTCTCGGAGGCTCCCCCAGGCCACGCTGGGAAAATGAGCTGCTGTCAATGGATCACAGAAATGACCTCAATTACCCCCTCCTGCTATCCACGGCCTTTGCACTGTGCCCTTGTCCCTCCCATGAAGAGCTGATGTGTCCATTCCCCTCCCCTGACTCTGGGCTGGCCACGGGCCACAGAGGAAGGAAGGACGGGTGTGCGGGCTCCTGGGGGAGACCTGGCGAGGCCCCGCAGGCCCCTGCTCTCACACCCTGAACATGCCCGCCTGCTTGTTGGAGGACATAGAGCCCATGTGGAGGGAGGCTCCCGGCCGCTGCCCTCTCCTCTAGCCATCGATCGCTGCATCACAACCACCCCGAACCCGGTGGCCTAAAGCAGCGATTCGCTCTCACCTCTCCTGACGCTGCAGGTCTCTCGCGTGCTTGTAGACAGGTGACGGCTGGACGGAAACCTTCTAAAGGCTGAGCTAGTCTGGGCATCCGAGATGGCCACTCCTTCTAGCCGCTCTCCCCGGGGGTGGGGGTGGGGGGGGCGGTGTGCCTAGGGCAACTCCGGGCTAACCCGGTGTCTTTCTCTGTTTCTCTCTCTTTTCTTTCCCTCTTCACCTTTTCGTCCCTAGCTCCCTCTCCTGATCTCCCTGCAAACTCTCTCTCTCTCTCTCCTTCACCCCTTCATGCTCTCCATGCGGCCAGTTTGAGGTTCATCAAAGCATGTCTCCTCATCCCCAGAGAACAAGGCCGGGGCTCATCCCCGAGCCCAGCACCTGGCCACATGTTGTGTGCATGGCCTTGCTCCCATGTTGGACTTTCTCCCTGATGCCAAGCCCAGCCTCAGTGTGGCTGCCCAGGAGTTGCATCCTCTGGCTTTTGGGATGAGTCCAAAAATTTCCATGCAGGACCCTTCCAAGGAGGGAGAACAGGATCCTGGCTTCATCTAAAGAGCTTCTTAAAAAATAAAATGAAATAAAATAAAATAAATAAAAATAAAGAGCTTCTTAAAAAAATAAATAAGTGCTGTCCTCACATAGCAGGACTTGGAGTCGTATCGCCGTCCCTTCCTGGCTTCCCACTGGCCCCCTGGAGTCGAGAGCCTTCTCCTAGAGCTGAGTGCAACTCTCAGGGGACATCTGGCTAAAGCCAGGCACAACCACCCTATCACCTCCCTCAGTCCAAGAACCATACTTCTGTTCATGCAGCCCAACTACACGGATCATCCTCTGGAGGTCCAGGCTGGTGCCATGGGATTTTGTAAAACCAAAGCCTTCCCCATCCAACCCCTTCAGGTTCCCAAGGAAAAGTGCTGACCAGGCAATGCGCCCCCTTCCTCTTAGAACGCTGTGTGTTTGCCCTACACTCTCGTCAGAAACCTGCATCCACGTCTAGGAAAGAGAAGGTATCCCCGTCTCACAACAGGAGCATAAGGTTTGGAGCCACAGACCCAGACTCCTGTCAAGGTCCCCCCCTTTCTCACGGTGTAAGGGGCGGGGGAGCATCTTGCCCACACTGAGCCTCTGTTTCCTGATGGAGAGAGTCGGGGCGCATGCCCACTTCCTTCTCCGGAGGTGTACCTGGCCCCATGACTGGCCCAGAGGGCTCCAAGTATGTGGACGATGTGATTATTGATGATAGTATCAATAATGCTGAGAATAAAAAAGTAAGTAACTGTACTTCCCATGGCATCTCAGAATTCTGATGAAGGGGCGTCTTTCAGGGTTGTGTCGCTCCGCCTGGCGTATGTATAATCCAGCTGTTCGTCCTCCAAAAATTTGGTGACTCGGCTGATGTTTCAACCGACTTACTAAGAGGACCTGTGAGTGGGACAGGGAGGCGGGCGAAGCCGTGGGGACGCCATTGCGTGGGCTAACCAACATCTGTCCGGGAGAGCTTTTGAAATCCTTCTTTTCAGTCTCCCTAAGGTTACCATCGCTGTGCCCACGTTCCCCCCTCAAGGCTGCATAATTAAAAATCAAAGTAAAATATTTAGCTCCCAAGGTCCTTCAAGGCTGTCATTTTGTTTTCCTCTCCTTCACCTTCATACCCAGCCCCCCACCGGCCACTTCCAAGGAGCACAGTCTTCCCATTGCCTCCGCTTCCCCAGTCACAGCGTGCTGTCCTCCGCGCGGCCCGCCCTCTGCTGGAACGTGTTCAGCTCCCGTGGTCCGGAAGGTGGGGACTCTTAGGAAGTTGCTTTGTTAATAAAGCGCCCCAGTTTCAAAAGTTTGCTCAGCAGCGTGTGTCCCTTAATATGTGTCAACTTCTGTTTGGATCCGTCCACGTGAAATGCTCTATTAATTATTCATTCCTGCAGAATGGAAATTAATTATTGCGCATGAGATTCTAAACACATATGGCAGCATCGCCGGCCGACGGCCCCCCTGCCAGCGCTTCAGAGACTCCGATTCAGAAGTAATATGTTGTTTTGCACAGCCAAGACCTCCTAAGGGTTCCAAGATGGGAGAATTGAAAAACTGACATGTTTCTGTACGCGGTCCAGCTCCTGGCCCTCCTTGAATGCACCCCCGACTTGCCTGCTATCTCTCCCAGAATCCTCGCTGGGGGGCAGGGGAGGCCGGCGGGGAGCATCTGAGTCTGTCATTTTCGCTGCAGCCACCTAAAACCTCGAGTCCCTGTCCTTGCTTCCCATCTGTCTTCCTGCAGCAGGGGAGCCACCCACCTCTCCTCCCTGATCCTCCCAGGTGAGTACTCCTGAGGGGGCAACTGGGCCGGATGCTCCCTTTGCTCTCCATCCTGGCTCCGCCATTGTGTTCCCCGGGTTGCAATGGGATTGTGTGCCTGGGCAACCATCACAGCCACAGGTTGGTGAGTCCTTGTGGGTAGGAACTGTGACTCATGCTTCCAGGACCCCTCACGCCTACTGAAGACAGGCAGCTGTTAAACTGCACGGGATCCATTGTTTCATGAGAAGAGAAAACTCACAGAAGGACCTATCCCCTTTGACGGAAATGGAGAAGGAATTAAGATGGGTGCATCTTCATTCAGAAAGAAGTTACTGGAAGCTCTGGATTGACAGGAGACCTGGGTCCAGACCCGTGGCATTGAAGAAGCAGCAGAAGCAGAGCAACCAGCGTTTCATTCCCCTGCTCCTTTAGCTTCGCTTCTCGCTTCATTCTCATTGCACCACTTCGCACACTGCTCAGCCAAAAACAGCAGCTCAGCGAGCCTTTGCTGAATGAATTGAGACATGGAAGAATGAATAAATGAGGTTGATTGTTTTGGTTGCATGTGACCAAAGAAATTAAAATAAAAAACAACCCACACTGACTAGCCGATGCTGAAAAGAACGGTCTTAATCCCTGTTACTGGAGAGCGTGGGGTACAGGCTGGCTTTGGGCCAGTGTTAATGGCATCACCAGGGCCCAGATTCTCTCTGCCTCTTCTTTCCACCTGCAATAGGTTGCATCCATCCTCAGGCACAATCTCACCTCTTGGTGGACAAATGGCTCTGGTGGCTTCACACTTGACTTCCTCTCAAGTTCAAGTCTAGCAGGAAAGAGAGAGAACCCACCACTGTTTCATGCTTAAAACTAAGTGGATTGGACTAGAACCACGTAAGATGGGCAGCTCTGGAGCCAGTAGTGGGTGAAGCATCAGCACAGTGTCCGTGTGCAAAGCAGAAAGGCCAGAGGGCCCGCCTGGTCCATCTCTGAGCGTGTGGATATGTGGAAACACTCTGCCCACCGCACCATGTCACTCTGCGCAGGAGGTTGAGTCCTCCCATGTGGCAGGTCACGACCAGCCCCCTCATGACGTGTGCAGTTGAACTGTGCCCTGTGCTCAGAAGGCCCCCATGCATGGCTCCATGCTCTACTGTCACCATCTGGGAATTATTAATATTTTAACTGGGACTCATCTTGTCATTTTGTGCCGGACCCCACAGATTCCATAGCAGGTCACCTGTCTGCACTATTGTGGGCATTCCGTTCCCACAGGTAGATCACTCACGGTGGCTTCCCTCAAAGGCACCACAGTCTAGTTCTCAACTCAAACATGTGAACAAACAGTGTAGATATTACCATGAGCCCCTGTGCTCCTCCATCCTCCTCCACTGGTCCTACAGGTGCTACTGCCTGGATGTCCCTACTCACCCCCTCCTTATGGCCCTGGCTCAGGTAAGCCTTGCCCATCTTTCTAAGCCCATCATCTCCTTTCCCAGCTACCAACCAAACTTGTTCTCTTGCCTTTTCTGGCCTCGCACATGCTGTTCCCTCTACACGGGTTAAACCTTCCACCCCACACAGTCACACTCACATTCTTTCTCTCTTTCTCGCTCACCAGCTAGTTACCCTTTTGGATCTTTGGTGTTAGTTCAGGGGCCACTTCTAGGACACCTTGCCTGACTCCCAAGATCCAGAGAAATGACCCTTTTCTGCTTTCCCATCATGCCCTCTGCTTTCCCTTGGGTTTTTCAGAACTACTGTTTCTGCACCAAAGCTCGGTCCAGGTGTGTTTCCCCCACCAACTTCTGAGCTCTTTGCAGAGAAAGACTGTCTTCTCTTGTCTGAACCCTGGGGCCTGGCCAGGGGCCTGGCCTATGGTGGGGGCTCAACCGTTGTTTGTGGAGTGAAGAGTGAGCAGAAGTCTTTGGCAGGCCCTGGAGTATATGCCCCAACAGGAAAAACCAACAGAACAGCCAGGGATGCACTTTGCTTTGATGTCCAAAATGAGTGCTGGTGGTGAGTTGACCTCTACTTGCCCCTGAAGGGCAGACACCTTTGCAGACCTCCCTGCATCTCCCAGCCTGGGCGATGGGCCCACCAGCGTCCCCTGTCCCGGGTCCATTTCTCCTGACCCTTCCTCTGCTGACTGGGTGCTCCCCACTACCCTGTGGGCCACACACAGCCCCTGCCGTGTTGTTCCCCAGTAGAAAGCTGCCCCGCGCAGCAGGGATCACCTCAGTCTTCTGCATAGCCCAGCGTACACTTTGAAAGCTCTCCGAAATGCCATTAATTATAATAATAGTGACACTTTGTACTTTTATAGCCTCTTTCATCAGAAGATCTCCGAGTACTTAAAAAATATTATCTCATTAATCCTCACAACACCCTCGCGAGACAGCTGGCAGGTAAGCCTGCCCCAGCTCATCAGGAGAGGGAACGAAGACAGAGATGCAGAGAGAGGGAACCGGGGTCAAACCAAGGGGTGGGCGCTCTCTGGTCCCGCACCCATGCCGGCAGCATCGGAAAGCCCTGGGCGGGGTAGTCACGTGCACACTCTAGGAAAGGGTGGGTGGACCACGTGGGTGAGACATGAGCAGGCCTGACATGTCTGTCATTGCTGTTTAGGAGATGACACCAAGTCACTGACCTCTTGGGAAAGTCACCCTTTTAGTTTCTTGGCAACACTTTCTGCACATCGGCTCATGGCCAGCTCCCAGTGGCCCTACCGAGGAGGACAGCTTATCAATAACGTTTGTACCCAGCTGGTGTGGCTCAGTAGTTGAACGTCGACCTATGAACCAGGAGGTCACGGTTGGATTCCTGGTCAGGGCACATGCCCGGGTTACAGGCTCTATCCCCAGTGTAGGGGGCATGCAGGAGGCAGCTGATCAGTGATTCTCTCTCATCATTGATGTTTCTCTCTCTCTCTCCCTCTCCCTTCTTCCCTGAAATCAATAAAAGCATATTTTTTAAATAATAATAATGTTTGTGATTGTCTTCCCAAACCCATCTGAGGGCTCATGACGCTCCCAGCAATGAGGAAAGAGTGTAATCATATATGAATCCCGAGGCCCTTTCAACATCAAGAACACAAAACAGCACCTGAGAAAAAATATTCATTATGTCTTTTCCCGAAGAGCCAGGACTCATCCTGCTGAGCCGCCGTTGACATTCCTCACCTGAAGCCGAGCAGGATTTTGAAGGAATCTGTCTCAACCCTCTCATTATGCAGATGGCAGGGACCCACGGAGGGGCCGGCCATGGGGGGCGGGGGCAGGCAATGCGGACGGCCTCTGCTCCACTTCGTCAGGGCGCTCGTCTCTCTCAACACACACACCAGAATGGGATGGTTGAGAGCATTAGAGAAAGTTCTGGTAAACACCAGTGCTTTCGTTTTTCCTTCCAACGACAGCTGTGGGTGTTGGAGGGAGGGGCTGGGTGGAAGCAGGGACTGGAGGGCAGGTGGGGACAAGCCCAAGTGTACGGGCTGTGGCCGTGGACCCAGGCGGGCGAGGGGGAATGAGGGGCTCTGATGGAGTGAAAATAAACCCATGAGCCTCCATGGCGTGCATGGTTTTAATAGATACCTGCCTGATATAATTAATTATGTTTTTCCTAAATTTAACATTGCCCGAAGGGGAAATCATCTTGCCCGGTAAAACCCCTCCTGCCACACAGCGTCTGCGCGCCGGCCAGATCTAATTGCTGTGATAAAAACCACAAGAAAGACCAGGTTCCCACTCAACCTATAACCACATCTGCTGAAGAATAGCTTTAATCACCTTTGAAAGGGTGACCACAAGATAATTAAAGAGGAAGGGTGCTCATTGGGAATTATCCCGAAATATCAAATCTCCACGTATCACGGAGTCCGACTTACAATGTCTTGGCATAGCTGTGCCCACACAACCCCCCACTCCAGTTTAAGCTGAGCCCTTGGATTTCCGGGATGTAGGGGTGGATAAAGTAGGCCCGCTCCCCACGGCTGGATTGAGGGGTCCAAGGGGACAGTTGTCAGCTGAGAAGAACAGTGGGTTTGGGGGGGGCGGGGCAGACAGAGGCTGGAACCTCTTCACTACCTGCCTGTTGACCTTGGCAGTGACCTGACATCTCTGAGCTGGAGCCATGCTAGTGGTTCCGCAGGATGACCCAGCCGGATACCCAATTCGCTCGGGACCCGTTCCCACCGCAGAACACCCAGCCCTTTCTGGAAACCAACAAAAATAAATCAAGGCCTGAAATTAAAGGAGCTGGCCATTGGAGCAGCCGCGAGGGAGTGGGAGGCGGGAAAGGGCATTGGAGGCGATGGGGGAGCAGTGGAGGTGGCCTCTTGGATTGATTTATTGCCCCTGTTGATGCTCGTCCACATGGCCCAGGGCAGAGCTCCGGGGAGCAGCTCGGACAGTGGAGTGACATCCCCATGCCCTTCGCCTCCAGAGCAAGTGGGCTGGTTCCAGGCTGTTCTAGGCCCAGTTGCCAGGGCTCCCGCTGTCTGGCCTCCTCTCTCAGGAGGTCAGGAGGTCGCCCTGGAAATGAAAGTCTCCCTGCTCTGCCCTCCCTCTCACTTCTCCTAGCCTCAGGCACAGTGGCCTTGTCTAAACTCCGAGGAGCAGAAAGATGAAGCACCCCAGCCCCTGAACCCCTCACCCTTCAGGGGTGGGTGCGAGCTGGGACCAACTTGGTTTCCCTCTCACCAGGATGGAGCAAAGAGTCTGGTGGAAACTACTACTCTCTGTGTTAATTTACTTCTCCACCCACTGTCACCCAGGTGTGGGATGTGCCCCTCCCCCATCACAGTCACTTACAGACTTGGTGGTTCAACTTGACCCAACTTGACCAGAGCCACAGTTTCAGGCTCTCATCCCAGTCCTCGACCTATGCAGCTCACTCCTTGCCTCCCTCTCCCTTTGGGTTCCTACATCCAGATGCAATGAATTTGAATAATATTTAATTAAGTAATATATATTATGAAAAAACTAGAGTTCCAGTGCATGAAATTTGTGCACTCTGAGGGGGTGGGGGGGGTCCCCCAGCCTGGCCTGTGCCCTCTCACAGTGCCAGAGCCACGCAATCGATCGCCCCCAAAGAGGTAGGCCCCATCCACTCATCTGGAGCTCCTCAGTGGATTGCCCCGAAGAAGTAGGCCGGAGCCAGGGATCCCGCCTCCACACCACGTGGAGCTGTGGGACCCCCGGCCTCTCTACATGAATCCACGGGACCCGCCTTCGCACCATACACACAGCATCAAGCCCCCACCCACCCACACGTGCCCGCTGCACACACAGCCTCCTGGTGATAGCTCATTACAGCATGAGAGCATCACAGCATGAGGGCATCATGGCATGAGGGCGTGACAACCACATAGGCTTTTATTAATAGGATGTAACTAAATAATACTTATATAAATAATACAATTAATTCAAACTAATATATCCAAAATGCTACCATTTCAACACACAACCAATATAAAAAAATCATTCATCCTTAATGAGATGTTGACATCCCTTTCTTTGTCCTAAGCCCTCACAGTTCAGGTGTGGTTTATGCACACAGCACATCACAGTTGGAACCAGCTGCGTTCACATTCTTGGCAGCCACACGTGGTAGCCAGCGGCTGTCACACTGGCCAGCACGACTCTGCACTCACCTGCAGAAAGGCACGCTGCTTCGAGCCCTGGCTTGGAGTTGTAGATCAGGCTGAGATTTTTCTTTCTAGGCACATGGTCAGCCTTCCCCAGGCCTCAGCAGCAGAGAACACAGGGTCATTGTGCAAGGCCAGGCTGTTGACTCATAGGCTGAATGGCCAGCAAGAGGCCAATGTTCTGGTTCAAGGGTCAGCAAACTACAACCGGGGGCCACAACCAGCCCCTGTGCAGTTTTAATACAGCTCATGAGCCAGGAACGGTCTTTACATTTCCAAAGGGTATTAGATAAGTAAACGAGCAAACAATGAAATAAGAAAAATGTGCAGCAGCAACTGCATGTGGATGGCAAAACCTAAAACATGCATTATCTGCCTCTTCACAGAAAAGGTTGGCTGACCCTTGGTCTAGTTTTACATACATGTACATTATTGTATCACACTAGTAGCCCTGCACATGAATCCATGAGCCAGTAGCTCACCAGTAGCTCGCTGCACCCTCCAGTAGCTCTCTGCCCACTGCCCCCACAACCCCCGCCCCTCATAGCTTGCTGCCCTACCACCTCCTGTAGTTCTCTGCCTCCCACTTGTAGCTCACTGCCCCACCCTCCTGCTGATCCATGATCCAGTCGTTACGTGGCCGGTCGTTACACTTCATGGTGTAACAACCATTTGCATATTACATCTTTATTATATAGGATTTACTGTAGTTACATGCAACAGCATATATGTTATCTCTACATGTTATTTTTACACTGACAGAGTCACAGCGTTTAGAGTCCAGGCTGAGCCAGCTTTCCTGCAGCATCTCTGGTTCACTCGGTGCCTCTGTAGAAGCCACAGCATTCACCTCAGTCCTCTCTCAGTGGCTCCTCCATGCTCCATGCTTGAGTTCATTTGACACATCGTGTGATTAGCTGAAGTTGCTCTCAGCTGTTTTTATTTTTTTTCAAGAGACTCACGTATATGCTCTGTTACAGGTGATAACAATAATGTGGGTTGACAACCACATCTACTTATCACTCCACAGTGATCCTAGTACCTTCACAGTGATCATCCCATCCCATCCTCAGAAACAACCTGAGAGAGTCAGCCTTTTCAGTCCGATTTTACAGACGAAGAAAGGGAGGTGTAGAGAGGACAGGTGTCTCACCCCAAGCCACAGAGTTAGTGGCAGCAAAGCCAACACCAGGCCGCATCTGTGAGCTTGTCCCACAAAATCTGAGCTACTCCTCTAACCCATACCCATCACTGCCCATTGACGGCGGGCGGGGCCACCCAGAGGTTGTGCAGGTCATTGACTACTCGAGGGCCTCTGAGGGACCAGGGAAGGAAGGTGATCACCCCACACCCCTCTTACCCAGCTGAGTGTCCTGGACCGGCCATACCTGCTTAGAGGAGCCTCGTTCTCTGACTCGCATGAAGACGGGTAGGGAGCTGATGACAAGGATAGGCTTTGGGAAGTTCTGCTTCTCCAGGCACCTCCGCATCCAGCACGGGGTCAGCAGCCATCAACTGTTTATGGAATGAGCATGTCCTCATTGATAAAGCTCGTGTTCATAAACTCCTTCACCCACTTCCCATAGCAAATCCCAAGACGGACAACATTTGGAGAAACATGGAGGATTTCTGATGTCCCTGGGCCCGTCCAGTGGTGGGATTTGACCAGATGTTCTAGGTGGAGTCCAGGGTCACTGCAAAGTCAAGGAGAGAGACTGTGTGCCCTTCCTTGGCTCCAAAGGGAGGCAAAAAAAGGAACATTTTTCCTTTCTGCAGGTCCCATATCTGATCCAGCCCCAGATGTAGGCAGTGTGTTCAATGGTCTTTTAGGGTTAAATTTCCCAAACTTTTTCTGCCATCTGTGCAAGTGAAAACCAGGCAGTGAATGGGCCGGTGTCTCCATCTAATTAGATGTGCATGGCTTCTCCTAAAATGCTGCAAACCTGCGGATGCAGCCTTTGGGACACCCACATCAGCAGGAGACCCTGCATGAATGGCAGTGCAGGGACGGGGGACAGAGGAAGGATTAAGAAACCATGCTGGGGAGGAGATGTGGGGCTCCCGGGGACACTAGGGGGGCAGGATGATTGAGAGGGATGGGAGAGCTTAGGAATGAGGGTGGGAGCCTTGGAGAGAGAAAGAGCAAGAAAGCGGAAATGGATGGTGTCCACAAGGCTGGGGTTAATCTCGGTTTTTCATGGAGAAAGAATCTGCTGACAGAGCAATGCAGAGAAATCATCACTGTTCTGCCAAGCCATGACCTCTCTCCTGTAAGTATAGAGACTGCCTTCTTCATTCACTCACTCATTCATTCATTCATTCATTCATGCATCATCCAAGCACTGCACAAACACTTTCTCCGCCTCCTTGGTTCCAGGTCCCATGCTGGGTACCACAATTCTGAAGGTAAAGACAAGAGAGAGTAAAAACGCATTGTTCACGATCCTGTCCAGGGTGCCTCTCAGCCCTGACAAATAGTGAATTAGAGAGAAATCAGAACATCCAAGACCAAAACAGTCATTAACTGCCACTCCCCCGAGGCCCCCTCCCGGAGCACGCCGGCTGCCAGAAGCCAGCCCAGACAGTCCAGTTAGGAAACAAAAAGATGGAACAGAAAGGCCCCTTTGAGCAGCCCGGTTATTAAGAGCTCTAGACGGGGGTGGGGGGTGGGGGTGGGGGGGAGCGTGTGCAGCTTAACTCAAACATTGGTGCCGAAATGTAAGAAACAATTATGACATTCAATTACTCCATTAAGGGAAATTAACCATTCTTCTTATTCTTTGAAAAGACCCAAAAGAAAGCACAGATCTGAATAACTAGGTCAGGGAAGAATTGTGAAGAAAAGATGTCTAGACTTTTATTTTCATTTGCAAAGAGGAGAAGGAGGAGGGTTTTGCATTTGGGCCACGTGTGTGTGTGTGTGTGTGCATGTGTGTGTGCGCGCACGCGCGTCCGCTTATTCTAAGAGCGCCTTTGAATTCCCGGGGTGGTCATATCCACGGCTCTGCCCCAGCAGGTACGGCCAAGTCCGGATCAAGGAGTGGCATTCCCACTTTGATGTTGACTGTCACGCTCAGCTGCCTGACGATCTCTTTGGCTGCCTGCAAGTCTGTTGTCCTGGGCGACCAGGTAAACCTGGCCCAGAGCACAGATCCCGCCTCCCATCCTCCCTGGGACCCCTGGCAGAGACGAGAGGGAACGATGTGGAGGTGGAAAGGGCCCCTATAGCTCTTTCCATCTCCAAGAGGGATGTGGGCCCACAGTAATCGTCTAGGGAGGCTGGGTTTCCTGATGGGAGGTCCACAGACTTGACACATGCAGAGAGCTGCACACTCACAGGTGTGTAGACACACTTGCTCCTGTGGCTCAAGTGCGAAGAGAGGGAGTGCCAGCCACGTGGGAGGACAAGGGCACCTCTGAGCCCCTGGCCTGCTGCTTGCCCTCTCGAGCCCCCAGGATTATAGCTACAAATGAGGATCATGACCATTTCCACATGACCAGTACAGAAGCTGCTGTATCTCAGCCTCCCACCCAGCATCTGACTTCCCTGGTGCAACTTGGCGCAATTTCTCCAACAGACCATTACATCATTTCCTTATTCGGTATGTGAATCAGAAGCCTGCAAATATTAAATATCCATGCCACCCGGGTATTTTTTGTTTGTTTGTTTTGTATTATTTTAATCATGCCAAGTGGTCCATTTCCCCAAGGATGCTTGGAACATCAAGCCTGCTTCTTTGTGATACATGCTTCTGCCGTTTACTCAAAGTTTACCCCATGACAGGGCAACATTAAACTGAGCCCTGCACATCTTTTTAAAAGGATGGTTTACATCTTTAATTATTGTTAATGTGGTAAAATACACATAACATAAAACTTACCATCTTCACCATTTTAAGTGTACAGCTCAGTGGCATTAAATACATTCGCATTGTTGTGCAGCCATCACCACCACCCATCCACAGGACTGTCTTCATCTTACAAAACTGAAACTTGCCTGGGCCAGGTGGCTCAGTTGGCTGGAGCATCATCCAGTGCATCAGTAGGCTTTGGGTTCACTTCCCGGTCAGAGCACATACCTAGGTTGTGGTTCAATCCCCAGTCAGGGTGAGTATGGGAGGCAACCGATCCGTGTTTCTCTCGCACATCGATATTTCTCTCAATCTCTCTCTCCCTTCCTCTCTCTCTAAAAAAATCAATAAAAGCATATGCTCAGGTGAGGAAAAAAAAACAACAACAACTAAAACTCTGTCCCATTAAATACTCACTCCCCATCCCCCTCCTGGCGACCCCAGTCTACTTTCTGTCTCCGTATCTGTGTCTACTCTAGTCACCTCATCAAGCAGAATCATACAAAACCTTTGTTGTTTGGTTTATTTCACTTACCAGACTGTCCCAAGTTCATCGATGATGTTGCATGTGTCTGAACGCCCTTCCTTTTCACAGTTGAATAATATTCCATTTGTTTTTCCATCCACCCATCGGTGGACACCTGGGTTACATCCACCTGGTGGCTACTGTGAATGATGCTGCTATGAATATGGGTGTATAAATTCCCAGGTTCTCCAAGGGTCTTCTAGTCTGCATTTGCAATTATTTTAAGCATGAAAATAACTTTTGAAGGAGAAAAAAATAAAATCATTCTCTTCTGGAAAATGAGTTTCTGTTGAGAGTACTGAACTATTGTGGCAATCACAGGAAGTGCACGTTCTCTGCATTCAAACACAACCTGGATTAAAATTTTGATTATGAACACTTCAAAGCTTTGTCAATTTAGATAAGCCGACTTCTTCCAGATTCACTTTCTTGACAAGCAAAATGAAAAGATAAAGTCCTTTCTAACCCTAGCCCTAACCCTAACTCACACACATTCCCCCCCTCACACACACTCACTCACACACAGTGTGGGTTCCTACCGCCATTGTAACTAGACCCACAAACTTAGTGACTTTCTACAGCACAAATCTATCCTCTCGCACGGCTGCAGGTCAGAAACCCAGCGCGGGTCTCAGGGGTGAAGTCCGGGTGTCAGCAGGGCTGTGTCCTTCCGGAAGCTCTCGCAGGCAGTCTGTTCCCGCCCTGTTCTGTCTTGGGCTCCCAGGCACCCCCATCTCCAGGGCAGCAGTGCAGCATGGCCCTGTGCCATCGCTCTCACCTCACGGCCTCCCTCTCCACTGCAAGGACCTGTGGTTACCCTGTGCCCACCAGGATAGCCTCCTTGGTTAGGTCAGTGGGTAGAACCCCAGCTCTAGCTACTGTCCTTATTCCTATTTACATGTAACACATAACATAAGCCCAGGTTCCAGGGGTTGGGGTGTAGACATCTTTGCGGGCCATTGTCTGCCCACCACGGACATGCACACACAACCATTGCCGTCCACACTCACGCACACTTGCACACTCACTCACACTGACTCACTCACAAACACTGGGGGACCGAGATCTGGTGGGAAAATGGGTCCCAGATGGGTTCCAGCCTGGGTTGCTGGAGACAAGAATCCAGTGCCAGGGTGGGGGGTGGGACGGGGCGGGGGAGCCAGGAGCGAAAGTCAGAGCAAGAGGGTGTGAGCGAAGAGGGCGGCAGATTCCAGAGGCAGGCGGTCATGCCCAAGGCTGGCTTTCCCGTTGTTTCCTCTTTCTGTGTCTTTTTCTGTTCGGATCCGCACCACACCAGTGCGTGGGTGGGCTGGCCCCACGTCCAGGCGCCTGTGACAGGAGGGACCGCTTTCCCCGCAGCTGGAGACTAGGCATGCTGGAACCCAATCCTCCGTCCGATGGGTGGTCTGCTCCCCACCCCTCCCCGCCTACCCACCCCCCGCACCTCTCCCCCCCACACCCGGTGGAATATGTCTTTGCAACTATGGACTCGGCCAACACAGAGCGTTTTCCTTGCTGCTTAAATTAGCACATGAGAAACAACAAGAGATAGAAATCACAGTTCACTTAACACTAATTATTTCCCTGGAAATGAAGGTTAATATTGAACTTGTTACTTGCAGTGAGAATAGCAAACACACATAGACACACACCCTCAAGGAACTGCTCGGATCTAATCCTCCCGTCCTCAGACCCAGGCGCCCAGCAGCCCTGGTGGCCACATGGTTCCCAGTGGTCAAATCCAGCAGTTTGGGCAAGTTCAAGGCTGGCCCCGGAGACACCCCGCAGAGGAGACCAGAGTTCCAGGGTAGCTGGGTGAGTTCTGGGGCTCCGGTGTCTCCTAGGACTGTCGGGCCTCCCCAAAGGGACAGCGGTGCCTGGGTTTGGCTGCCCCTGTGTCCCCAGCTTCTCCGTGAGAAGCTCCTGTGACAGACATTCCGATCTGGGGTCGTGAGGGGATGGGCAAGTGGATGAATGAATGGGTGAGAGAGCGAATGAGAGGGTGGGCCAGTGCCATCACAAGTGATGAGAGAAAGTGAATGAGGCCGCTCACCCAACACCAAAGAGTGAGCAGAAGCAGGACCAAGAGCCAGAGGTCCTGGTGTCCAATCCAAGCCTCCGTCAGTAGCTCCAGGTGCAGCCAGCAACCCAGGCGGGCTTCACAGAGGAAGCAGCATGGAAAAACAGGCAGCATCTTAAGGAGAGAAGGGGATTCAGCAGAAGAGTTGAGAGGCGGTAAGATCTGAAAGCAGGAATGTTGGAGGCATGAAGGTGGGAGAGGTGTGTGTGTGTGTGTGTGTGTGTGTTCCCTCTGGCACAAGCAACAAGGATTGGGAGGGCTAATACTGGCCACACTTGTGTGGTAAGCTCTGGGGTTTACAGCGCGCTTCCTACCATCAGTGTGGGGAATTCTCGGGCAGTTCTCTGTGGCGGGCATTTGCCCCATGACAGAACAAGGAGCTGGACTTACGGGTGGTGAAATACATCGCCCAGGGCCACAGAGATGGAGAGGCATCCAGCAGAGTGTTAACTCCAGCCCCTGATCCAGAACCAGAGACTCCCCTTCCCCCTCCACCCAGGAGCCCCTGCCCATGAAGCCCCTGGCCCAGGCCAGCAGCCTCCCCGTCAGGATCCGGCGATAATGAAAGGCACAGCTCAGCTGCCCGGACGGCTCACCTCCTAGAAACATCCCCAGCTGGTCAGCGGCCAGGGCAGGAAGACAGGAGCTCAACCCTGGCTCTTCTACAGCTACACCTCAGGGCAGCCACACCAGGCGCTCCAGACCTTAAGCGTTTGTGGGCCCCAAGGTTCTTATGCCAAAAGGCCAAGCCATGGTGTCGCTGGGACAGGAGGTGTGACTCCATCCAGCTGTAGACTGAATAAGGTACAGTTGTCTCCCCCTTTGTCCTGGTCCAGCAAAGCCACTTCCGGACCAGATGTGCACCTGCTGACCGCCTCCCCTCCCTTCACACCCCACCACCACCACCACCACCACCACCACCACCTGCCCGTGACTCTGAGGCTGGCTCCTGGCATTACTGATCTGAGCACTGACCCAGGAGCAATGTTGAAGAAAAAAACAAGGATATTGCCCATCAGGGGACGGGAGCCCAGTGAGGGCACCTCCATGGATTTTGGAACAAGGGACCACTCCTGACAGTCGGTCCTCCAGCTCAGAGACTACGAGACAGAGTTTGGAACTCCCCAGACACAGGGTTCAGTGGGGCAACCCTGGGCTACCTCCTTAACCTGTCAGCCTCGGCCACTTCGTTTGTCATAGGGTGGCCATGGCACCCGGTAGAGGTGTCTGAGGAGGGGAGAGGCCATGTGGATGCCCGGCGCACTGCAGGCACCTGGACCCCACTGAACCCCTTCCCTGGGTGACATGTCCTGG
This sequence comes from Myotis yumanensis, assembly GCF_028538775.1. Classification (NCBI taxonomy): domain Eukaryota; kingdom Metazoa; phylum Chordata; class Mammalia; order Chiroptera; family Vespertilionidae; genus Myotis; species Myotis yumanensis. The sequence goes on from NW_027223752.1 coordinate 12,612,511, forward strand.
GGGCACTTGGTATCCTCGCAGGGGCCCCCCTCAGTGGGATGAAAATGACACGAAATGAGCTCTTATGGTTTGAAGAAGTGGGTTCCACGCGCCCCGTTCTTCGGCAGAGCGTCTGTCAATTACTTTGGGGGAATTTCCATGTCCGGGCTACACCTACAGGGTCCCATCTGGGCCTCTCATTGCCTTTGGGAACTGGGAGAAGGAATGCCACTTCTTCCATCCATGGGGGACCGGGTGTGAGTGCCATGAGGGGACGATGATGAGGTTCTATGTGTGCCCTGGGGGATGCCATGGCCAGCGGCACACACAGAGCGAGGCCTGCCCCGCCCCACCCCCTGCTACAGAATCCTCCAGAAGTCCCTCTCTGGGAGTCCACAGCCTCTGCTGGGGGGGCACGCTGTCTCTCTGTGAGTCCATGCCACCCCCGGCAGGCAGCCTTCGTTGGGAAAGGTGGGAGCCAACGCTTGAGATCGAATGGCAAGTGAGTCACCGCGGTCTGTGACACTGGTACTCATTCATGTCCGTAGAGCCTTCCACGTGGCAAAGAGACTGCCGTGGCATCCAGCAGGATAAGACTTCAGTCCATGGAAGACAGGGGGGAGGGGGAGATCGCAAGGTTTCTAATCTTCCCCGTGATTGCCAAATGTTCCATAGTGAGTATCTGTTTACTTTGATAATCAAGAAAACACTAGGCATTAACCAAGAGAAGCTATTTCTCATATCAAGCAGACATTGGTATATGTCTTCCTAAAACCCAGCTTCTGGACTCCCAGCCCCATGCTCTTACCAATAAAGAAATAGTTCACAGAGATGGAAGCATTTCTGAGCTGCCTGTGTAAGCTCCACAGGTGTGAGCGCACAGGACAGTCATCAGGGACACTGCTACACATGATGAAGAGGCGACCCTTTGCAACGTTAGGAGACACTGCACTTCATATAAAAGAGGTGCATTAAAGCTGGAACTCGCACGTAGTGAGTCACAGGTCCATAAACAGAGAGACCGGAACCACAGGGCCAGAACAGCATTAAAGCGTGTGTTTCCCCGTGGCCAGTCATGTCATCGCTCAGTGCCTCAGTGTACCCATGTGAAGAGGTGAAGTTAAACTAAACCAGAGCTCTTTGGGGGGTGGTCAGGAGGGAGACATTTTAAAGGTGGGCACGCAAACATCGAAACGGGGAGAGCTACTGATGATGGGACACACCATCCCCCCAAAATCTCGATCTACAGACACCCCCCACCTGCAAAATACCTAATAGAGGTGGAGATTGGAACGGGTAAGAGTAATGCTGCTGTTTAAGCACCATCGCCCTTTGAAGACCAGATAAGAACAAAGGCAGAACTGCTCCAAAATGTTAATAAGAGCTGGCAGAAAAATAGACTTCCACTTGTAAAAACCACACACACACACACACACACACACACACACACCTCCATCATGGCCCAAGAAGCTTCACCTCCTGATACGAAGTGTCTCATTATGAAATCACCGCAGAAAATCACAGCACCAGAGGGGTCTTCAGAGATCAGCCCGCCACTGCTTTTCAATATTTCCTTTAATCCACACAACCCTTTCTTCAAATGAAATCTCACACCGAACGGTGGGGAGCAGACGGCGCTGACTGCAGACGGGCTCTTGGAGACGGACGCCTGTCGTGTGGCACCCACAGGGGACACATGTCCCTCCACAGAATGTCTGGGGCCCCAGAGCCCCTGGAGAAAGCCATGGGTCTCACTCAATTTAGAACCCGGTACCCAGAGAGGAGCCGGGGACTGGCCCGACGTCACACAGCAAATGGTAGCAGGTGGGGACCACGTGGGCTCCTTCTGCAGCCCCAGAGGTCACCTCTGCGGGCTCACCCCCATGTCCGGCATCGTCAGACATGCCCTCCCTCTAGCAGAGGTAGCCGTGGACAGGAGATACTGGACGTCATTCTGGCCCATCCCTGCCCTGTCCCCACATGCCCACACCTCATTAGTTACTCTGTTCTTTTGGTGCTGCCTCCTTAGTCAATATGAGCTTTAGGGTGAAGCCAAGAGTTCAGCTTGTCCTTCAAACCAGCTCCGAGACCCTGCCCCACCCACCTCCAAAGCTGAGCCAACACCGCTTCATTGAAAGGGACCACCAACCCACGGTGGCCTCCGAAAGACCTCTCCAGGTGACCGTGTGCGAGTCGCCTTAAACAGCATTTCCTGAAGCTGATGGCGAAGCTGGTCCCTCTGTGGGGTGAGCACAGTGGCCATAACTACCTTGAAAATGATGTCATTTCTCTTTTAATCCTTTTTTAGAAATTTAATTTGCCCCGACTTTTTGTTTTTCGTTGAAGGATGAGCGATAGCTCCTGGTAAAAGGGGTGACCCCTGGATTTGTCTCCATATCTTAGCAATCTGCCCCGTAGTCCCTCATAGAGCCGTAATGATGCTTTTATTAGCAACCTTTACACTTTGTCGAAATTAAAATGAAGTCGTGACATTCATATGTAAATCCAGGTACCTTCTAGGTTCCTCTTCTCCTTTATCCCTTTCATGAAATTACAGATTATTAAGAAAGGTTTGAAGAGTGGGAGACAGGCTTCCTCGAAATGGGAGGGAGGCAGAGCAAGACAGAGGGGGTAGAGAAGGCGAGGTGCTTTGACCTTGACCTTCTCCTTCATGCTCAGAAGCATCTCAGTCTGTGGTTTCATTGCTCATCCATTGTGTGAGCCCAGCTCAAGGAAGGCTCACGCAGCAGGGTTCCCGGGGACCCGAAGCCTGTGGGAGGGCTGTGAAAAGGCTGCAGTGGGCAGGAGCCCTGGGATACAAATATTTCTCCTTGATCATGAACTACTTATAGTAAGAGCTGACCATGGACACTGATTGACAAAGGCCTTACTTTAAAATTACCCAGCCAGCATGGCTCACTGGTTGAGCATTGATCTATGAACCAGGATGTCACAGTTCGATCCCAGGTCAGGGCACATGGCCAGTTGCAGGCTCAATCCCCAGTGGGCACATGCAGGAGGCAGCCGATCCAAGTAATGCTCTCACATCGATGTCTCTCTCTCTCTCTCGCTCTCTCTCTCTCCCTCTTTCCCTTCCTCTCCCTTCCTTTCTCTCTAAAAATCAATAATCTCTTTAAAAAGCCATGTTTTCGTGTATTTATTGGCCATTCAATTGTCTTCTTTTGGGAAGTATCTGTTCAAATACTTCACACATTTTCTTACTGAGTCAATGGCTTTTTATCATAATTGATCTGTAGGGGAACTTTCTACACTCTGGTGACCAGCCCTTTGCAGATAGGAGAGATATTGCAAATATTTTCTCCCAGTGAGGGCCTTGCCTGTTCACTTTCTTGAGAAACAGAAATACTTTAGTTTCATGAAGTCTAATTTATTGCTGTTTTCTTTCATATTTAACCTTTGCTGTGTCCTGTTAAAAAGTATATTTCCCTGCCCCAAGGCCACAAAAATACCCTTCTATGTTCTCTCCATAGTTCTACCTCTGGCATTTCGAGCTAGGGCCCATCTTGAATTATTCTTCATGCATGGTATAAGATGAGGGTGGAGACACATTACTTTTCAATGATTATCCAGCTGTTTCAGCACCATGTTTTAAATTGTATTAACTGTATTGGGGTGACATTGGTTAGTAAAAGTATGTAGGTTTCAAGTGTACCATGCTACACTGCAGCGTCTGTACATTGCACTGTGTGTTTTGAAAAGACTTTTCTCTGTTGAATTGCTTTGTGCCTCTGTTGCAAATCACTTGCTCAGGTAAGTGTGCATCTATGTCAGGCTCCCATTCTGTTCCTTCAATATATGTGTCTGAGTTTATAACAATACCCCACCCTTCTGATGACTGTAGCTCTTATTATCCATCAAAGAGGTGGGAATTAAATCCATAATGAGACACAACCACACACCCATCAGAATAACTCAAATTAAAAAGACCGACAACAGCAAATGCTGGCGAAGATGTTAAGTAGCCAGAACTCAGAGGTATTGCTGGCAGGAATGTAAAATAGCATGATCACTTTGGAAAGTTGTTTGATATGGAAGTTTCATATCAAATAGTTGCTCTTGCCCTGGCCAGTATTGCTAAGTGGTTAGGGTGTCAGCCCACTCACTGAAGGGTCTAGGGTTCTATTCCCCATCAAGGGCACATACCTGGGCTGTAGGTTCTATCCCCAACACTCACACGAAGGAAGAAAATTGTAAAAAAAAAAAAAAAAAAAAAAGTGATAATGGCCCTGGGCTGTCTCCAGCGTGAGCAAACAATGTTCCCATGAACTCTTTGATGTTGTCTCCAAAGTCTAGAAGGCCAATTCATTGCCCCCATTGTGCAGATGAGGCAAATAAAGTCCCACCGGCCAGCAGTTACCCTCAGCAAGTGCAGCCCTCGCTCCACATCTGGAAATCACATCATCCCCCTTCTAGTGAACCCATGGCCACTTCCAGCTGCTCAGAGGGGCTTCGTCCAGGGGGAAGGAGGAAGAATGGAGGCCGGCATCAGGGGCATTGGGCTGATCTCCCGACAGGATCCCGGAGCCAGGCATGGGTCACTCACTATCACTGCAACCCCACCAGGGCCACCTCACTGAGCCTGCATTTCTCTCCCTGCAGTTGCAGGATCCAGTGCGGCCAGGGGACACCCACTCCCCTCGAGGCCTCGTGCAGACCAGGAAGCTGCTCTCTGGTGTGGTCTTCTGAAGTCTCCCCTCTCCTGACGCCCAGCGTCCCCTCCCTGCCTCCCCTGGCTGGCGCCGATGGCCTCTGTGACCCTGGGGTGGCCCGGAGCCAGGTCTGGAAAATCAAAGGCCCTTTCCCATCTCTTCCAAAGTGGGTTAAACCGCATGACCTCTCGTCACCCATCAACAGGAATGGGAAGCCCGGGATAATGTGCCATAACCAGTTTGGGCTGATTCTGATTGGCAATCTGTGTCCTGTTTACGTGAGATATTGACACAGACGGTGAGCTCACGGGTTCAGTAAAGAAGGCGCCGATCAGCACCGTGGTCGGGCGACTCTAGAAGCAGAGCTTCTACAAAAGCCGCTGACAAAAGTCACTTTATCTTCCCTCCGACGCATCTCAGATTTTATCTACCCTTTTATTCTTTCTCTCCTTCCTTTTATATCCTTTTTATTAGTACTTTTCCCCACGAAGCACCAAGGGGCTTGTTTGGTCCTCATTCTTTTGGAAGCAACTCTCCATGAGGGAGGTGTTCGCGTCGTCCGGGCTCATTTTACATCCAAACCACGATGAACACGCAGAGCATCGCCTGCGCCCGAGCTGCTCAAACATGGAACGCTCGTGAATTTAGATTCCGCTGCCTGTGGGCCCGGCCCTCCTCAGACCCGGTGAGTGGCGATCACTTACACTGTGCTCTCTCTTGCAGCCAGACGACTTTCTCCTCACTGCCTAATAGGGTAAGTAAAGAATGTTCGTTTAATTGCCCATTAATTCAGACCTTTTACACCTCAAGCTGTCTGCAAGTTTGAAAGAAATATTCTCACTTGATCTAAAAAAGGACGTGTCTTACCTAGAGGGTTGCAAAATCCTCTTCCCTCGGGGCCCTTTTCTTTAATACATTTTTATTGATTTCAGAGAGAGAGAAACATCCATGATGAGAGAGAATCACTAATCGGCTGCCTCCTGCATGCCCCACACTGGGATCGAACCTGCAACCCGGGCATGTGCCCTGACCTGGAATTGAACCAGGACCTCCAAGTTCATAGGTTGATGCCCAACCACTGAACCACGCCGTCCGGACCCTCAAAGTCTCTATGTTTTCTCACAGCTGCGAGGATGGGGGTGGGAAGGGGTGATTTGATGGCCCAGCCCTACAAAATCCATGACAATCACAAAGTCCCTGCAGGAGTCTCCGATTTCTTAAAATGCTACGTGAATATGGCATTCTACAGTCGATCACGTCTGTGTTTCATTTTAATACACTAGTGATGATTTAGATTAATTACCATCAGCAACAAACAAAACGAGACTTTCCCATCAGTCTCGTTGTTATTAAGCAAGAGCCACTGACTTGATTGTTATCAATGTTACGAAACGTGGCTGAACAAACGAGAATTTACATCCAGTCGTACATCTGTGCTGCATCCGGGCAGCTTCTGTCTCCTCTGTGTCCGTCTCACACGACGTAAAGCCCAACCATGTATGTGCCTATGTGGACGGAGCACCACGGGCTCTCCACTCACCAGCTCTGTCCAGGCCCTGGCCCAGAGGAGGGGCCCGAACACCCCTGAAAGGTGGCGGGGCGCATCCAGCAGGTGAGTCGGTGACGAGTGGCTAGGGCGCCGGTTTTATGAGGCCCTGAGCCACCAGGCAGGATACTGACCGCCTCGGGAACACATCAGTCAGTGAGCGTTTTCACCCCGACGGCAGCGGACGAGCGCCTTATGTCCCCATTTGTGCCGTAATCTTCCCACGGAAATCAGCTCCCTCTGAGGACTCTGCCCTCGCAGCCCTGAGGGTCACGGCAGGAGGACACCGTTGTCCTGGCACCCTCACCTGAAGGGATGCGGAGCTCTGCCCTGTCGGTGGTGGGGAGTGCCTTCAGACGTGGAAGGAAATCGCTTCCCAGTAGAGGTGCTCCCTGAGCTGTGTCCAGGGCTGGTGGGGACTGCTCCTTGCTCAGTTCATGAAAGCGCTCTGACCTCGTGGCCTGGGCCTTTGCGTTTCCCTCCTGAAAGGGAACTGACCATCAGCCCAGGTTAACAGCCCTGCCCACTCGCATGGCTGCCGCAGAGGCAATGGCACTGGGAGGGAGGGGGTCCTTGAGAACATTTCTCTCCTCGTTCCAAAGAGAACCCTTAGCATCCAGGTCCCAGGTTCCCCAGGCGGCCATGCCCACCTCCTGGAGGGGTGTGTGTCCTCAGGGTGAGCTGGAGGGTCCTCCCTCAGGACCTCACAGCAGCGGGGGGCGGGGGGCTCTGCCTGTGAACTGGGGGGTCCAAGGGTTTCACTCCTGTCTCCTCCTGCAGAGTCCCCTCCATCGCCACCGAACCTGAAAGTCCGTCCACTGAAAACATGGGGAGGGCTCAATCCCCCTGCCTTGAATCAGCTCAGATCACCACCCACCAGAGCACTGTGACCTCTGAGGGCAGGTCTGCATCAATCTGCTGTGTGTGTGGAGTGTGTGTATGGAGTGTGTATATTTGTATGTGTGGGTGTTTATGTGTATTTGGTGTGTGCAGAGCGTGTGTGGTGTGTGTACAGTATGTGCGTATATGTGTATGTGTACGGTATGTGCATAGAATGTGTGTATGTGTGATGTGTATGTGTGTGCATGTGGTGTGTGTGGGGTGTGTATATGAATGGGTATGTACAGTATATGTATATATGTGTGTGGTGTGTGTAGGGTGTGTGTATGTGTGTATGTGTGTGTGGTATGTGTGTAGGGGGGTGTGGTATGTGTAGGGTGTGTGTATGTGTGTATGGTGTGTGTGTGGTATGTGTGGGTGTATATGTGTGTGTGTGGTGTGTACATAGGGTGTGTATAGAGTGTGTGTGTGTGTGTGTGTAGGAGCGGTGTATATATGTGTGTGTGGTGTGTGTATAGGGTGTGTGTGTATGTGTGTGTGTGTGGTGTGTGTAGGGTGTATGTGTGTGTGGTGTGTGCATAGGTTGTGTATAGAGTGTGTGTGTATGTGTGTGTAGGAGGGGTGTGTATATGTGTGTGTGTGTGGTGTGTGTATATGTGTGGTGGTGAGTGTGTGTGTGTGTATGTGTGTGGTGTATGTATGGGTAGGTGTGTATATGTGTGTGGTGTGTGTAGGGTGTGTGTGTGTATGTGTGTATGGTGTGTGGGGGTGTATGTGTTTGTGTGGTGTGTGCATAGGGTGTGTATAGAGTGTGTGTATGTGTGTGTAGGAGGGGTGTGTATATGTGTGTGTGTGGTGTGTGTATATGTGTGGTGGTGAGTGTGTGTGTGTATGTGTGTGGTGTATGTATGGGTAGGTGTGTATATGTGTGTGGTGTGTGTAGGGTGTGTGTGTATGTGTGTATGGTGTGTGGGGGTGTATGTGTTTGTGTGGTGTGTGCATAGGGTGTGTATAGAGTGTATGTGTGTGTAGGAGGGGTGTGTATGTGTGTGTGTGTGTGGTGTGTGTGTGTGTAGTGTGTGCGTATATGTGTGTATGGTGTGTGTGGGTGTATGTGTGTGTGGTGTGTGCATAGGGTGTGTATAGAGTGTGTGTATGTGTGTGTAGGAGGGGTGTGTATATGTGTGTGTGTGGTGTGTGTGTAGGGTGTATGTGTGGTGGTGAGTGTGTGTGTGTGTGGTGTGTGTAGGGTGTGTATGGTGGGTGTGTAGGAGGTGTGTGTGGTATGTGTGGGTGTATGTGTGTGTGTGGTGTGTGCATAGGGTGTATATAGAGTGTGTGTGTATGTGTGTGTAGGAGGGGTGTGTATGTGTGTGTGTGTGGTGTGTGTGTAGTGTGTGCGTATATGTGTGTATGGTGTGTGTGGGTGTATGTGTGTGTGGTGTGTGCATAGGGTGTGTATAGAGTGTGTGTATGTGTGTGTAGGAGGGGTGTGTATATGTGTGTGTGTGGTGTGTGTGTAGGGTGTATGTGTGGTGGTGAGTGTGTGTGTGTGTGGTGTGTGTAGGGTGTGTATGGTGGGTGTGTAGGAGGTGTGTGTGGTATGTGTGTGTATATGTGTGTGTGTGGTGTGTGTAGGGTGAGTGTGTGTATGGTCTGTGTGTGCAGGCACGCTCTCACTTAGCCTAGTCTGGCGTGCACCCACAGGAGGGGATGGCTACGGAAGGACCTCGCTGCAGTCCTGGCCTGTCGCGGGCACTGGTTTCTCCCCATCTTCCATGCAGAGCCCTGCTATCGCTGCGCATGTGGCTGGCTGCCTAAGCCTCTGTAGGCGAGGTCCACTCCTGGCCTGACCCAGGCACCACCAGGGGCCGGCGGGTGGTGGCTCCCACGCCGTGTCAGTGCTGCTCGGTTGCTCCTGTTGTTTGTGCTGTTCTTTGTCTTACTGACGCCACTCCCCCCGGAGATGCAGGGCCCGGAGGAGCATCGAACTGGCCCGTCTCAGGTCCTCGGCCACCCCTCAGTGAAGGCAAGAGGGGACCCTTTGGGGTCGGGCCCTCTGACAATACACACAGGACTGTCCTTCCCCCCAAGGAAGTCGGGGTGCCGGCGCCAAAGATGGAGTCAATGACAATCCGCCGGCAAGAGGCCCGCAGACCCTCAAAGCCGGTGCCACAGCCAGCTTCCCCGTGGAGACAGCCGCATGCTCCCCCGTCCACAGGCTTCTCCCCGAGCTCACGGAGCCCTCGCTGTGAAATATGGCAGGTGAGCAGATGCCGTTTCCTTAAATCAGGATGTTTGTCAGCGAGCTTTGACAGGTCCTTGTCAGTAACGACAACAGATTCAAACCATGTGGCCATCCCGTGTTGGGGGGAGAGAGGGACAGCACGTGTGCTCTTCTCCCCACTCGATGCCCCGGCCTTGAAGTGAAACATTTCTTCCTGATTAGGCAGAATTTATGAGGTTCCCCAATGTTTAATCTTCCGCTCAAACTTTGATCTTGAGTGACGCTTCCGTCAAGCCACACACCCAAGTCAGAAAGAGTCCAAATCAAAAGCATGAAGCACGGGGTTCCCTGTGGGGTGGGAGAGCTTCGCCGTCAAAACCCAGCGCCCCCGCAACTGGTTACAGGCGGTGAGGCTGAGCCTCAGCGTCCGACCCTGTGAAGTGCGAGTAGAAACAGAACCTCGTTACCCGGGCTACTGTGACCATTGACCATTATCATCTCGTACTCAATAAACTGCCCTTTGCTGAGAGTGAGTGCTGTGTAGGTATGAGGCGCTTTATATACAATATCTCTATCCCTTACAATGACTTCACAAGGCTGTTTAATTCCCATTTTACAGATGAGCAAACCGAGGTTCAGACGTGATGTCAGCTCCTGACGTTTCTAAAGCCAACAGGCTCTTTCAGAGCCCTCGCTGCCTAAGCAACTGGGAATTGCTTCCACTGCTGTGAGCTTTCTGGCCGTGCACCCCGAACGGGCCCTGAAGGGTCAGAGGTGAGACTTCCTGCTCCCAGGTAGGGCCCTGAGCAGGTGGCACCCCCGGCGGGTCACCGATGAGCCATAAACTGGTGTCAGGACATTGTAAAGGTTGGCAAGGAGCTGAGAAAACACCAAAAGGTAAGACGAGGGCTGATTTATTGAGGGGCTCCCGTCCACCGAGCCATCCGAAAGGCCACCCAGCTCCGCTTGCTCGTGGCTCCCCAGAGACCGTCCCCGAATCCCGCCTGGGTGGGCAGCGCCACTCTCCTCTGCTTTGCAAAGAAGTGAACAATGTCCAACTTCCGGCCGGCCATGCCTGTTTCCCCAGAGACCATCCTCTCGGACAGTCCCCTCAGGGGTGGGAGGCCTTCTACCCGGACTTGGGAAATGAAAGCGAGCAGGGCGGGGAAGCAGGTCACCCAGGGTGCGGAAGGGGAAGGAATTTCAATATCACCATCTCCTTTCTTATCCGGGCAGAAATGAAAAGTCCTCATTATTAAATCACAAAGCAATTAAAAAATTAAAAATTTCATAAGACCCTACATGAAAGAAATACAAGTGTTTAATGATGGATTAGAGAGTGGAAGTGGGGGCAGAGAAAAAGTAAAAGCCCGCTGTCCCCGGGGGTTCCCTCCCCGGTGGCGGTGAGAGTGGTTTCTGCCCGCACCCTCATGCCAGCGCGAGAACTAATAAATCCCGCTCCCCTGCCTGGAAGCCACGCCGATTCATATCTGCCTACCTTGTTACCTAATTCATTATGGAATAGCAGTTAATTTGATTTGATATTATTTTAATAAAATTCTGTAATATATTAGATTGTTTCAGGCTATCAAAATAATTTTCCAATTATTACGGTTACTCAAGCAAGTCTTTTTTTTCCCCCTTCATGAGCGGCAGTTGGTCTGACTCGGAATATATTAGCTGCTACAGCTTCATCCCAGCCGGGGAGCCAGGGACCAGTGCAGGGTTACCCAGAGGAGCACCCGCCAAGAACCGAGTTGCACAGTTCACAGCAAATGGCCACGGCAGCGGCCACGGCCTGACGTGGATCTGTGGCCTCGTGACTCCCTGGCCACTGAGCTGGCTCCTCTTCAATCACTGTGTGAAATGTTAAGGGAACATTGAGAGAAATGTTTATAAAAATAACCTTGGAGCCCAGTGAGTGCAGGACTGTCCCTGGCTGGGAAGCTGGGTGATCAATAACACCTGGTAGAAAGTGTGGCTCAGTGGTTGAGCATCAACCTATGAATCAGGAGGTCACAGTTGGATTCATGGTCAGGGCACATGCCCGGGTTGCGGGCTCAGTCCCCCGTGGAGGGCATGCAGGAGGCAGCCGATCAGTGATTCTCTCTCATCATTGATGTTTCTATCTCTCTCTCCCTCTCTAAAATTAATACAGATACTTTTTGAGTTCAAGTTCAGTGCTCCCTCTGTTGGCTTCTGACCTCCCTGAACCGCCAGGTCATTGTGCAGAAAGGGGAGAAGGCTTGCCTTATTGGCAGCGTAGCCTGAGCCGCCAGTGGCAATCACCTTTGTAAAAGCTGTGGATGCTGACGTACAATTGGCCCAAAACATTGATCCCCTGACTTCCTCACCAGTCTCCTTGGGAGGGGAGGACCGGGAGGGTCAAACCCTCGGGAGGGAATCTGGGGCAACGCCGCAGTTCTGGGAGCTGGAAGCTGGTGGGGTCCCTGTGTGGCAGCGGGTGAGCCTGACCCTCCGTGTCTGTGACCAAACTGGGGACTCAGGTTTCTCCACTTTGTGCCTCAACCTCTAGGGGGGCCTCCCTCCAGGGCGAGCTGGGATGGTGGACGGGTTGTCACCCATTGGTTCATTCAGCAGACACTGATGGAGCTCTGAGGATGTGCCTGGTGCTATGTGTGGGGAGTGAGGCCGGCAGAGTCCCCCCTGCACAGAGCTTGTGGGACACCCATGGCCGGCACATATGAGGGTACCAGGCACCAAATTGACAACACAGGCCAGATATTAACCAAATAATCCCGTAAGCAACTTGTAAGTGAAACAGTCCAATCACTATGTAATGAGAATCTGTGCAGGATGAGCACAGCCAGCAGTGACAGACAGGACAGGGGACTTGTCCCAGGAAGTCCTGGGAGCTCTGAGAGGGAGCAGGGAGGGGCCATGCGGAGAGGGAGGATGCAGGAGGGAGGGGCTCCCGGCGGAGCAGAAGCTAAGGCCCTGAGGAAAGGCTGGCCGAGGGTTCCAGGGCAGGAAGAGGACCCCTGTCAGGGAAGGGGTGGTGGGTGGGTGGAGGCCAGGTCCCCAAGGCCCCAGCCCCAAGGGGACCCCGAGGCTCCAGGTCAGAGCAGTGAGGGCTCAGGCTCGGGAGCACTGTGCTCAGACCTGAGTTGTTAGCAGCACCTGGAGTTGGAGAGGGGCCACGTGAAGAGAGAGCTCTCGGCTGGCTCCCCATGCAGACCTGGCACTTTCATTGCCGAAGGTGCCAAGGCTGTTTCAGGAAGGGACCGTGTCTCAAGGTCAGCTGATGCTCAGACGATTTTCATCGGTCCCACAGCGTTTCTCTGAAACCCCCTGAAGCCTAAAGTCGAGTCTGTGGGAAGAGATGCTGGAGCCCCCGCTGCTGGAGACGGCCCGGCACACATCCGCCAGGACCACCAGAGGAACTTTTGTTTCTCATTAAGCCTATCTGGTCTAGATCAGAGGTGGGGGAGGGGCAGAATGTCTTCAAATGCAAAGGCAAACTCTTTGAACCAACTCTTCCCATCAGCAGTCATCGGGGACGGGCCCAGGAGGTCCCAGAGCGTGACACGTGCAGGCATCCATCCTGTCACAGCGGGAAGAAGGGAACATGGCCAAGAAGGGAGTGAAGCTCCTTCAGTCCTGCCTCAGATCTCAAGAATAGCTCTTCTCTTCTCGCCTGGCCCGCCAGTACGGCTCAGTTGGTTGTGTGTTGTCCTGGGCACCCAAAAGTCGCTGGTTCTATTCCCTGGGTCGGGTCACATGCCCAGGTTTGGAATTCGGTCCCCAGTTGGGGTGCGTATGGGAGGCAATGGCTCAAAGTTTCTCTCTCAAATCGATGTCTCCCCCCCTCTCTCTCTAAAAAAATTAACAACAACATGTATTTTCAATAATGACTTTTAAAAAAATCTCTTCTCTTTCCAGGACGATCTTAGAATGAGTGAGTCATTCTTGCAGCTCTTGGCTCAGGGGTGCCCTTCCTACACAAACTCCTGGAAATTCGAGAGAGAGGCACAGGCATGAGGGATGACGGACAACTCTTACGGCCGCTGTAATAACTATCCCCCAAAATGTGTGCCCCCCAGTCACGCCACACATCTCCCCTTCCCTGGTCCCTCCGCCTCTCCTGGGCTCTCCAACCTGCCCGGTACCTCCTGATCTCCCAGACCTGCGCCAGCAGTCTGCCCTCCGAGAAGCCTGCCGTGCCCACCCCACATGAAGGGAATGTTGCCACTAGACAAGAGGCCGCTTCAGGGCAGGAACAAGGTCTGATCTCACAGCTCAGGGGGGGTTGGGAATGGGAATAGCACAGAATCTTGGAATTGCGGGGACTCCCCTGGCCCGATACCCCGTGAAGTACTTGAATCCCCTCTGTGGTGCTTTAGAGGCATCTGAACATCCTCTGCTTGGTTGCCTCCTGGGACAGGGAGCTCATGTCCTCCAAGGAAGCCAATCCCATCCTGGGGTGGCTTTGATTATTCAAAGGGCATTTCTCATACGGAGCTAAAGCTGACCAGCCTGCAGCATCTGCTTCCTGCTCCTCTTTCTGTCCTTTCGGACCCAGAATAAGCTGCCCTCCCTCGTCCCCTCGATGGCACCCCAGGCATTTGAAGACAGTGGGTGGCCTGGTGCCCCTGGATTTTCTCAAGGATGGCATCTCAGGTCCTCTCACTCCTCCTCATGTAACTTCTTTTGAAATCCTTGGGCCAGCTGGGCCACCTTCCCTGGACCTGTGCATGGTTCCTTAAGATGCCCTAGTCAACATTTTAGCAGGGATGGGGGGGGGTGGGGCGGGGGGACCTTTCTCCAGCAGAGTGACCTGCCAGGGAGCCTGGGGGGTGGCGTGTGAGCAAGGGCGCCAATTAACTGCGTGAAGGGTAGGCATGCCATTCGCCCTCTTTCAGCCGCAATTCTTCCAACAGGAAGTGAGGAGAATGGTAACTGTGCCCACTCAATGGGGTTTCCCTGAGGACGAGATGAAAGACGCTACAGAGCCCCTGACATGCTCCGTGTGCACGTCGGGCAGCGGTAACCGCGCTTCCTACGTCCGTGTGTCCCAGGCTCTGACACTGATCTTAGATCCCTTTCTGGAGGCCGTGCTTTTAAACGTCTCCTTAATAACTGGGTGAGAAGTCAGATAAGAGCAAGGAAACGAGGATAAATTTGGAAAAGAAAGAAAAAAAAGGATTGTTTAACTCGATTACTATCATCAAATTGTCCGACAAACCCCATGCCAAGGAGTCTGACGGATCCCACCTTCATTTTTAAGGTCAATGTTGAAAACAGCCACTTTTTTAATGAGGTTAAAAACATGTAATAATTCTCCAGGCAATTAAGTGAATATCATCTGCGTTACCTCTCCCCAAGTTTGTCATTTTCAACATTTCTCCTAAAGGGTAGAGTGGCTCTGTCCGACCCAGTGCTATCCCCCCCCCCACCACCACCACCATTGGATGGAAACTCAAAAGTCACGGTAGCAGGGACTCCCCGCCCCAGTGAGGACAAAGGCATCGTCTCTCGCCTGAGTCATCCGTTCCAGACAGAGCTTCCCGGGAGCCGAGGAGGGCGGGGCTGCCCCTGGCCGCCCAGCGCGTGGCCGGAGCAGCACCTCTGCCCATTCGAAAGGCAGTGACCCGGGCATGCGCAGGACTGAAAGGCTCTCTGGGCACAGCTCTCGGCCATTAGTAGCCTGTGGCCTTCCCCTGGCATCTGAAGGGAGAGACTTGGAACCAGAGAAAGGCTAAAGCCACTGATGAGAAGCCGACTAGGTGAAGCTGTGCTTTAAAACGCAACACCGAGCCCGGCCAGTGTGGCTCAGTGGTTGAGCATCAACCTAGGAACCAGTAGGTTACTGTTTGATTCCCAGTCAGGGCACATGATCCCGGGGAGAGGGGGGAGGGCGGGGGGATGGTGGGGGATGTGCAGGAGGGAGCAATCAGTGATTCTCTCTCATCATTGATGTTTCTCTCTCTCCTTCTCCCTTCCTCTCTGAAATCAATTTAAAAAAAAAATTAAAAAAACGAAACACACGCCAATGTCAGCACACATCTGTCAGGCCGGTGGCCCGGGTCCGGGCCGACACTGGAGTGCTGGGCTGGAGGCCGGCAATGGCCAGGGAGGACCGAAATGAGAAATGTAACTCTTTCACTGATGGACTGTGTGATGCAGGAATGGATGTGTTTAGATTATATATAATTACACATAATTACATCATTTTATCATAATGAGGACTTATCACCTTATTATCGGAGATAAGGTGCCCTCCCTCTTCGAGCCCCAGCTTCCCCAGATGTGAATGGTGATAGTGTCCGCCCCCCCCCCACCCCATATGCATAGCTGGCCACCCAGGGAGGGGCCCGGCGGCTCCCCAGGTGGCACTGTTGAAGGAACTGACCCCTGGGGGCAGGCGGCAGCTTTCGATCATGCAGGTCCCTCCTCTCGGAGACACAAGCCTCCCAGCTCAGCTGAGAAATGTCCCAAGTCTAGTCCTGGGCGTGCTCTGCTGCCTACGCCGGGGCGAGGGCCACACACATGTCGCCAGGTCACACCCGCCAGCCCCCCCAGAGTTAACATAGGACACTCCCCGAACGCCAGTCGAAGCTGTTTAAAAGGTCAGTTTGGAGACAGATTCCAGAATGTGTTGGAAATTCCCCGCGATCGTTGGCTTTGTGGTTTGGGTGGGCACTCCTTTCCGTTCATCTGATATGAATTCAGGAGCAAGACAAAGCCACACTCGGGCGCTGCCAGGCCCTGCACTAGCCTGAGGGGCCCAGGTGGCACTGCCGGGTGGGAGGGCTCAGGTGGGCGGTTGGCATCCCAGGGAACCTCGCCCTGATGTGATTTCAATAGCCAGTAAGTTCACAGCTGCTGGGATGCAGCGGTCCACTCCGCCCCCCAGGAATCTTCGAGCCACAGGCCCCAGGGATTCCACTCCCACCTTCAAAACTGGCATCATGACAGAGTCCAGTCTGACTCCGAAGGCCCCCTCCTCCCCCCACAGAGAGCGGCCCTGTGCGTCGTCGGTCCTTCTCCCAGGCCTGCAGGATGGAGCCCCCTCCTCCCGCATTCCTCCGATTGTGACCCACCTGGGAACCAAGACAACCAGGACTTGGCCCCGGACCCCATACATTTTCTAAAGTGAAGGAATTCCTTCCTCAAAGAAAACCTGGGGCAGAATGCATCTTTCAGGCCTGGGGTCTGAAAGCAGATACAAATGGGGGTGCACTGGGTCATCGGGGGTGTCTGTGCCTCCCGCTCCATTCCTGATCCTATTGGGGATCAGCAGGGGTCCAGAGAGCACATTTAGGAAAAAGAGTGTGTAGCCACGTTATACGCAAGAGCCAAAGGTGGGAGCAACCCAGGTGTCCCTAGAAGAATAAACGGGTTAATGAGATGTGGTCTAGTCACACAATGGAATATTACTCGGCCTCAAAAAGGATGGGAATTCTGACACACGCAACCACCTGGATGGACCCCGGGGACATTATGTTCAGTGAGACAAGTCAGTCACAAAAGGCCAAATAGTGTATGATTCTACCTACATGAGGGCCCGGGCGGGGTCAAATTCACAGAGACAGGAAGTAGAATGGGGTCCCCATGACTGGGGGAGGGGATATGAGGAGGTAGTGCTCAATGCAGACAGTTTCAGTTTTGCAAGATGAGAAGTTCTGAATGTTGTACACTTCAAAAGTGTTCAGATGGGCCCTGGCCGGTATAGCTCAGTGAGTTGAGCGTTGTCCTGTGCACCAAAAGTTTGCCAGTTCAATTCCATCAGGACACACGCCCAGGTTGCAGTTCAATCCCTGGTCCAGGCAAGTACAGGAGAGCTGATATCTCTCTCTCTCTCTCCCCCCCTTCTCTCTCTTTCTCTCCCACCCTCCCTCTCTCTTTCTCTCCAAAATCAATAATAATAATAATAAAATTTTAATGGTTAAGATGGTAAATTTTATGTTATATGTATTTCAGCACAATAAAAAAAAATAACAATTAAAAAAGAGGCAGATTTGACCCACAGATTTGACTCTGGTTTGCCGATCCCTGTGACAGTTCAAGCTGCCTATCTCAGGACACAAAAGGACCCAGGCAGCAGGTAACACAGAGGGGCCAGGGCTGTTCTTAGGGAGGACAAGAAGAGTTCGCTCTCTCTCCATTACGTGAAGAGACAGTGAGAAGGCAGCCGTCTGCAAGCCAGGAAGAGAGCCCTCACCGGAGCCCACCCATGCTGGCACCCTGCTCTCAGACTCCAGCCTCCAGAACCATGAAAAAATGAACTCCTGCTGTTTCAGCCACCAGGTCGCTGGTATGTTGTTATGTCAGCCGGAGCGACTGAGACAAGTTCCCTGCCCACTTTCAAACCCCAGATCTCCATAACCAGGCCCAGGCCCAGTTTATTTCCGTTCCCCTTCAGCTACGGAAACTTAGAGGTAAGGGACAGGCGGACATGGGATGAGGAGCCTTCAGCATCTCTTCTGGAGCAGGAGCACCTGGGGGTGGGGGCGCTGTTCCAGAAGCAGACCCAATGGGAAGAGCAGGGAAGCAGGGAAACAAAGGCACCCGTGAGGCGGTGTGTTGCTAAGTCAGTTACCCTAAGGGTGCTCCGTCCCACTGGGGAACTCAGGGATCCAATGCAGAACTCGGGCCTGCAAGCCCCCAGCAGGTGAGAGAGCCCAGGTGTCTACACAGAAGTTACATCACTCACTGGGGGGCAGGGCAGGGGACCTATAGCATTTGCCACTGGGAAACAGTTGGTGGCCCTGTTCATTTTTATACTTATTTCTTCTGAATACACCATAGGGACAGCTCCTGCCTCTATGTGTAGAGACTAAAGATTCCTAGGACAATAGAGAAAGCAGTGAACCGTCACTCATTGCCATGATGCCCGGCAGAGCCCACTCCTTGTCGAAGCCTGGGAATCGCCTGGACTGGCCCATCATCTCCCGACCCTCCGAGTGGAATCTGCCCCAGGACCTGGGGCTCAGCTTGCTTCTCCTTCCCGTTCACACCTCCAGCTCCATCCTCGTGGCCCTGTTCGCATCCTGGACACCCCATGCCTCTCTTCTTCCCCAGCTCCGCCTGTGACCACCGAGGGACCTTCGGAACCATGCACATCTCAATGGGCCCCTGGCTTCACACTCTCTGGAGGGTTTGTAGGACGGGTCCCACAGCCCCGTGACCAACCCACCCACACCTCCAGCTCGGCTCCCCCACACCCAGTCTCTGGTTCTAGCAGCACAACCCACACATGGCGCCCATCACTGACTCTGTCCCCCCTCCACCCTGCTCACTCATGCTGTCCCCTCTGCCGGGATTGTCTTTCCCCCTTCTCTCTTCACCATCGAGGGGTCATCTCAGGCATTGCCTCCTCCGGGCAGTCCCTCTGGGCTCCCACAGTCTCCGTGGGAAACGATGCTGTACCGGCTCTGGGCGATGGCAGGAACCACATCTTCTCGTGCCTGAATGCCAGCCTCTGGCCCGAGGAGCGGCCCACGGCCAAGGCCCCATGTCTGTGAAATTATACCCGGACCTTTTCTCTAGCTTTGCTTTTCTCCCTGCAGAGAGCAGCGGCGGGCCTCTTTCTGCCAGGACAAAAGAAGAGACAGGTGTTTGCTGGTCACCTCTTCCAGGGCCACGGTGGCACTTGGAAAGGAAGTGACTCTGCCTCTGGCTAAGCGTGAGCTGGAGAAACTTCGCTAAGTCTCGGGCTGACCAGACCCGGCTCCACGCAGGGCCAGCCGAAGGCCAGCCTTCCCGGCACGGGGGTGGCTGTGGGCGGCTCCAGCAGGCCTGCCTCCACACCTGCATGCCATGGGGGTCACCATCTGTAAACATGCGGGTGTCAGGACGCCAGCCACAGCGGAAGCCGTCCCTGCCCGCCGGGCTCTGCCTCCCAAACCAGTGAAGCTACAGCACACATCCCCGTGTGGACGTGGCCAGACTCGGGCCCCACTCTGCCCACGTCCTGTGGGGGGTGGGCCATCAGGGAACAGAGCCCCGTCCTTCTTCTCTCCTTTCTTCTTTCCTTCAAAAAATATAAATATTTACTCAGCCCAGCCCTGGCAGGCCCTGGGACACAGCAAAATGCTAGAATCCCATAGACAGGCTCACAGTACCCACAGCCCAATGCAGCCACATCCTGTTTTAGGCTCAGGGGTGTGCTGCTGGGAAGAGCAGACTCCTCTCTGCTCAGAGAGTGTGGCCCGGGAGCGAGGGCAGGTCAGAGGATAGTCGGACAGGCCCTACAGCTCTTCTTCCTCCTCCCATGTGAGCTACCCTGGTCCACGCTGCCACGTCTCTTACTTCCTACCTGGTCCCCTGCCTTCTCTGCTGCCTGCTCCCCCTCCCTATAGTCTTTGTAGATCAGACAGAGTTACGTACCTTTTAAAACTTAAACTAGAGCCTATGACCACCCAGCTGAAACCGTCTCAGGCTCCCCTCAAGTGGAAAATGAGATCTGAGCATCTTACACTGGTTCACACCCTCCGTGGTCTCCAGTCTGCCTGTCTCTTTCCAGTCTCATCCCTGGGCCTGGTTCCTCCCACCCAGGAGGCCCGCCCTTTGTGTGCGGCATTGCTGCTCCTCCCATGAGGCCGTGGAGATGGACCCTGACTGAGCCCCGTGACCTTTAAGCTAAAACCTGAGTGACTGGGGGGGAGAGCAGGCCGGTTGCAGGGAGCTGCAGAGCTACATGACCTAAGGCAGGAGCAAGGTGGCCAGTGTGGCTGCAGGACGGAGAGCAAGGGGGACGAGTGCTCTGAGAGGATGTTTCGGTTGGCTGTTGCTGCGTAACAAATCAGCCTCAAGTTCAGTGGCTTAAGCCACAACAACCTAAAGCTTCTTCTGACCTTGTGGGCTGAATGGTTCCTCTGCTGGTGTCACCAGCTAAAGCAGCTGAGTCACGTTCCACTGGACGACTGGCTCAGCTGGGACATCCAAGGTGGCATCGCTCTCATGCCAGGCAGTCGAAGCTGTGTTGCCTGGCGTGTGTGAACCCTGACAAAGAAGACACCTACTAAGAAGGGCTTCTGGTGCCTAACTGGCTTCAAATTTTAAATAAAAGAAAAAAACAGAGCCTAGCAGCCATTTCTACACTGGGGGGCCTCTCACACAACCTGCACTTCAGGGAGAAGCCGGCACTGAACTGCCTGCCTACATGGTGCTCCTGCCAGCTGAGCCAGCCCTTATAAAGGAGTCCCTGAGGTCAAGCTGACCTTCCCAACCTTCTCCCCGGCCCTCACTCTCCAGGCTTCATACAAGTGACCCGCCAGCGCTTCCTTCTCATCCCTGCGACTTCCACCTGGGCCTTGACTCAGGGGGTCCCCTCCTCCACGTGCCCCTTTCCTCTCAGGCGCGTGTCCCCTTGTTCTTGACTCAGGAAGAGTGAAGAGGCTCGTCCGAGGTCACAAAGCTGAGAAGATAGCAGGGTCAGAGCTGGACCCAGGGCTGCCCCGAACCGCTCTTCTCTCCTGCCTCCTGCGCCAGCAGCACGAGGCCCTGCGTGTGACAGGTGCACTAACCAGCCTACACCTACTGGGACCGGCAGTGGCGGGCCTTAGAGAGCCCGGGCCGCTGGTGCAATCTCACGCTTCACCCGCTCAAGCCTCACCTCTCATGTTCCACCGAGGGGACTGAGGCTCCGGAGCAGGGACCATCCATCCAGGGGGCAGCACACCTCTCTGCAGAGGGTCAGAGAGTAAGTTCTTTGGGCCTTACAGGCCAGACAGCCCCTGTTCTGAATGCTCAACTCCGCCCTCACCCTGGGAAAGTGCCTGCGGCTACAGGCAAAGGCGTGAGCTGGTTCCCCGCCAATCAAACCATCTTCGGCAGAACGGGCGGCCGGCCGGGTGTGGGCACAGCCCTGCTCTGTCCTTCGTCACACAGTAGAAAGGTGGAGCGGCCAGCCTGGCATTGTGCAGCCCTCCCCCGTGCCCCCTCGCTGCCCGCACACGCCCCCTCCCGTGTTGATGTCAGGGTGCTCTTCCCTGTGGGTGCGCGTCCCTGCTCCTCCACTGCTGCTCCTGATGAGCTGGGGCCGTTAAGTCCTCCACAGCACAGTTCGGCCACTAGCCAGTCCTCGGGTCCTGGGCTCACTCGGTGTGACAAGATGTGAGCTCTGGCTCCAGTCCCGGCTCCTGCCTGGCTCTGGGCCCCCTGAAGGCCTCACTAACCTCCTCCAAGTGGACAGTAACAGCCCCTGTATCGTGGGTTGGTGGGGGTCATCAAATAAATCGAGGTAGGAACATCCCTTTCAAACATGGCCAATGCTGGGCGTGGCATAGATGATGGCTTTGCCTTGGAGCCCCTCCCTGGGAAGTGGAGGCGTGTCCCAGCCACAGATCAGTGTCTCCGCAGGGAAGTGAGGACGCGCATGGTGACAAGCTCCTCCGACCATTGCTGGCTGCGCGAGTGGTGCCCGGAGTCCTGCGGAAGGAGAACCGCCCGGGGACAGCACTACAACCTGACCGTGGTAATAATAATGGCAGCAATATCATCATAGTCCATATTTATTGGGCACTTAGTACAGCCACAGGCTCAGCATCTTGCAAATATGTCCTTGTCATGGAGTCCAGACAGCCCTTCTGAGCTGACGGAGCGGTTTCCTGAGTCACCAGCACCTTTGGTTCACCTGTCGGGGCGGCCTGCACGTCCTCTCCAGCTCACAGACGTGGAAATCGAGGTGACGTCGCCCAGTGGCCATCTAGAAAATGGTCGGGCAGGACTCTCCCAGGAGGTTGAATTCCAGAGCTGGCTGCTCCCTGCATCCCAGGGCCCGGTCCTCAGCTCACAGGAGACATCCACTGGCATCACCCATATGAACCCTCCAGGCCCCACCTCCCCCAGGAACAGGTCTGCTTTCAAAGACCAGGGGGAGGGCATTCTTAACCCAAAAAGTGGTCCCTGGTGGACGTCCTCCCTTGTCAATATCACCAGGCAAGGTGCCCAGGTGCTAGGGGACCCTCCCCGAGTCTCCAGTCACCATCAGCTCCGTAGTCCTCAGGCAGGGGACCTGGGGTTCAGGTGTGGACTTCAAAGGGGAGAAGTCTGAGCGGCCACCCAGGCAACCTGCCCCCAGTGCTGGGATTGTCTCACCAGGGGCACCTTTTGGGGTTTTGGGGGGCGTCTCTGCAAGGACAGGTGACTCCTGCCCCGCCCCACCCCCCCCCAGCAGCTCTGGCTTGGGTTCAGGAAGGCTGTCCTTATAACGTCCCCTGCTGCCTGCTTTCTCTGCCCCGTGCCGGCCGCAGGGCAGTGGTGGCCACCTCCCCTCTCTCCCTCCCCAGGTACCTCGGCCCCTGATGGCGTGCCCAGCTCCCTCCAGAACAGCCATGGCCTTCCCCGGCCACACCTGCTCCTCGTCCCAGCGGCCTGCATGCCGAGGGGTGAGCCAGGCGAGTGAGGCAGAGTTTGTTCCCCCAGCTTCCTACCCAGACATCGTCACACCCCTCCCCGTGTCTGCGTCCCTGTTGGTGCCGCCAGAGTGGTCCCACGTCCCTGGCTCAGAAAGTCAACCCCCGCATTGACCCCCACACTTGAATCCCAAATGGGACAGAACCTGAGGCTGCCTCACAGCCCCCCGAGCACCAGCAGTCACCCCAACTCTGACATGAGTTTGCCTGGCCACCCGCAGGCAAGGGAGTCCCTCGCCAGGTCCCCCTGGCCGCGCCACAGTCCTCGAAGGACAGTCTGCATCCCACCCTTGGCCTCTTCTCCCTCCCCCCACCCCCATGCCACCCACTTGCATTTCTTCTCTCTCTCTCCCTCCCCATCTCCCTTCCTTTCCCCTCCCAAACCCAGAAGTATTTGATTAGATTGAAACTTGGCACCGGAGTCCTGAGCCTCAAGGCAAACATTTGTCCTAGAATTTGCTGGAAATCACTTGGCTGCTCTTAGCTGGGCAATGGCAAAAACCAAGCACCCACCCCCCACCCGTTCCTTCACTTGCCCCCCTCCCCTCCCCCCCCCTCCCCCACGCCCCACCACCCAGCCTGGCTGAGCAGAGGCTCCTGGAATTTCCCAGGCGACACCCACCGCTGCTCCAGGCACGCAGCTCCCTGAGCTCCCAGGAAGCGCCCTGTGTCATTGGTCCCAGCCGCCTGGCTGCTGAGGATGGTGCGTGTCCACTCTCAGTGCTCGTGGCCTCCGCGGGGCCAGCGCTGGCCCGTGCAGCTCCTGGGTTTCCCGGGGATTTGTGTGCGGCCCTTAGAAAGCCTCCCCATGTGCCTGCACTGGCCCAGCGTGGCTCTGAGGACCATGGCACGTGCCCAAGCCGCTCATGACTGAGAAGGCATTTGTCCCTCCCTCACTCATCCACTCACCCACCATCCGCTCATTTACTTCTTCACTTACTGCAGCTTACCTCGTCTTACCCATTCTCTCCTTCGCTCAGCCATACAGTCAGCCTTGTATTCGTTCATAGATCGATGACGATGGAGATACGGGTCCAGATGTAGATTCCTTTGCTTACTTACTCATTTACTGAGTCATCGGCCACCCGCTCATCTCTTTGCCATTTATCCACGGATTTCCCCGTTTGTTTACACATTGACTCACGTCTGTAATGTATTTGTTAATCCATTCATCCTCCACCATCTATGGGCTCCCTCAGCCACTGCATTCATTGACTCACACATACACTCACACCAGAAACAAGCCCCATCCTGCAGTGTGCCCGGCACTGCTTTCCTCGAGGGGGTCGGCGCAGGCTGTGAGGAAACGGGCCCCCTCTGACACCCCTCTCCTCACAGAGGAGCCCAGGCAACCAGGAGCCAAGCCTCCAGAGAGCAAACTACGGGCACGAACGGACTCCCGCCTGCTGGAGAAAGGAGAGGCGAGGCGCTTCGGGCACAGGGGACTCAAGGCAAATTGTGCAGGGGATGCCCAGCTGGTGTGGCTCAGTGGCTGAGCATCGACCTAGGAACCAGGAGGTCACGGTTCGATTCCTGGTCAGGACACAGTCCCCAGTTGCAGGTTTGATCTCCGGTGTGGGCCATGCAGGAGGCAGTCAATCAATAATTCTCTCATCATTGATATTTCTCTCTCTCTCTCTCCCCCTCCCCCTTCCTCTCTGAAATCAAATATATATATTTGTTTTTAAATTTGTGCAGGGAATGACCAGAGAGGTCTCCCTGGGCACCGTGTCCCGAGGGCATGGGGGACCTCCCAAGGCGGAGTGAGTGGCAGAGACAGTCCCTCAAAGTGTGGACCCAGGAAGGGACACCCCTACCTCAGCTGGCAGCTGCCTGTGGACAAAGGTGCAAGAGGCGGGGTGTCCTGGCCTAGGTCCTGGGTCTGGAGACACAAGACCCCAGATTCAATTCCAGATCCGCCTCTGAGGAGCTGGGACCTCAGGGCCTTACCTGCCTGGGGAGCCTCACCTACAGGTGGGGTTGTGACCCCTCACGGGGTTATTCTGAAGCCTCCGTGGAGTGCACAGAGGTTGACAAGGGGAGAGCGTGTGTGGGGCCAGCCCACATGTCCCGGTCTGTGCCCACAGGGCAGAAAGCCACCTGGAGGGTCGGGACTGGGGACAGGACTGGGCCGGGGGGCTCGGCGGGCCGCCCAGAGCCTAGGTCCAGGCTGGCGCACCTTGCACGCCCAGGAACGTGTGTCGAAGGACGAGCTGTCACAGGATCTCAGACAGCACCTTTCCAGACATTTTCAAATGCGGCTACTTTTAAGGTCCTACGGGGGCCACCAGGGAAGGTCGGGACCGTGCCCTTCTTGACCCAAAGACTTCTATTTTCAACTGTTTCCATATTGAACTTTTCTTTCAGAATTTAAGTCTAAAAGTAGGTTTCTTCCTGCACCCCCCCAAAAAAATTTTTTTTTAAATGATGGTCTAGTTCTCTTGTTTTAAAGAAGGGCAGAGAGGGGTAGCAAGTACCTAGGGTCACCCAGCAGCTGCCGCAGGGGCCAGAAGGAGACCCCAGACCTCCAGACGCCCAGGGTCACCTTCCCTCCACCCACTACCAACCCTCCAGGCTTTCAGGGCCCCCGGACACCCATCCCACCTGCCAGGACCGGAGCTTCCAGACAAAAGTGGAAAGAATGGTGAACAAAGGCGGCAGAGCCTTGGGGCGGGCGGAGGGCCGGCCAGGTATGCAGGGCTCCTGGGCTTGGGGGGCGGGGGGCGGGGGGGAGATTGCGCTGGAAATTCCGCAGGAGCACAGCTAGCCCCGCATGGCCAGGGTGCTGGGTTTTGAAACCCTACACATTTTTTAAAATCTATAATTATGTGGCACACACCTAATTAAAATGGACTATAATTGTTGAAATATTTTATTGAAGTCATTTTTTTTCCCCCAAACGACAGGTTTAACAGATGATAAAACTTGTCTTGCGGTTACCTGGGGCTGCCAAGAACCCGGGGCAGAGTACAGGGGCGGGGCTGCGGGGCGGCGGACAGTGAGCCCCTCGGATGACAGCATTCTTCACTAAGCACCGCTTCCCAGCGATCCTCTCGGCCCCGTGCCAGGCGCTCAGGACGGAGACAAATAGCCTGGGTGGGTGTTTTGTGCACAAAGATGATTGAGGTTTGCTTTCGCTCCGTGGAGAAATCCTTTGAAATCGTGCTCCCGGGGAGAGAGGGCAGCTGAGATCAGAGGGAGCTGTTGATTCAAAAGCACAAGAGAGAAGTGTGAGCTTCCCGGCTCAGCCAGAAACCCAAAGGCCCGCATTCCAGGCCTGGGGCGGGCGGCGCGGGCAGCTGTGCGCTCACTTTCTCTGGGGTAGGACAGATGCCTCCCTAAACGCCTCCCAGAGCAGCTGCGATTTACCGACGTCTCCCAGTTGCTCTGAGTCGGTGTTTCTAGCCTTTACTGCCCACTTTAGGGATGAGGAAACTGAGTCACAGATGAAGGCCTGGCTCTGTCCAGCCCCAAGTCCGGCGTGCCTCCACTGCGCGCTCTGGCTCAGGCCCTGACAAGGCGAGTCTTCCTATTGAATCAGTCGGGGAGCAGGGAGGCCAAGAACACGCCCTGGTATTTGGGGTCCTTTCCATTCGGTGTGTCTGTGTGTCTGCTAGCAACATGGGGTCCGGCCGTGTTATAAGATCGAGGAGCACACCACACCCCCAGGTCCAGGAGCCCAGCACCAGGGCCAGGCTGGGGAACAAGAGCAAATTCCTTTTGCGACCCGGCCCAGAACCGGTGGTCTCTGTCCCACAGCCCCGACCTCAGGGAAAGAGGGGACAGAGCCTG
Source organism: Myotis yumanensis (assembly GCF_028538775.1). Lineage (NCBI taxonomy): Eukaryota > Metazoa > Chordata > Mammalia > Chiroptera > Vespertilionidae > Myotis > Myotis yumanensis. The sequence goes on from NW_027223752.1 coordinate 12,638,947, forward strand.
GTGGGGGCCCAGTGCTCCTCAAGATCTACACTCAGCTCCAGCTCCAGCCACTGTCCCCACCCACAGGAGGCGGCGGTCATCCCCAGGTCCCCGGGAACGAACGAGGACAAGGGCGAGCCTGTGCTGACGTGACGCAGCGAACAGAAAGCTCCCAAATCCCCACAGGAAAGAACGTTCTGGAAATTTCTCCATTGGGTCTCCGTTGGGGTTTTTGTTTGCTAAACATATTCCTTCTTACTCCTTGGATTACCTTTGTTCTGCCTTCGCATGCCTGCTGCCCCTCAGTGTAATCTGCACACAGTTGGTTTTTGTCGAGCACCTACTACGCATGAGACCCACGGTCAGCAGGGCATCCCTTCAGCCAAGAACGGGGCCTGGAAGCCATGGCGCCTGGGTTCCCGACTGACTCAGCCCAGGCAGCTGTGTGATGTGCACAGGGCTCTGCCTCTGAGCGCGGCAGCTTCTGCTCTGCAGGCAGGGGAAAGCCCCACCTGACCTCCTGACCTCGGGGTGCCGTCTGGAAGCAGGGAACCCCTGCTGTGTGGGGACAGGATCGGGCCAGAGAGCGCTCCCCCCGCCCCCAGCCATCCTCCTCTGGGGAGGCCTCCTCTGACAGCTGCCGGGCAGGGGGGCTATTTGCACAGAACAGCCTGACTGTGTCTAAATCCCTCCCGGAGGCACCGGTTCCAAATTAACATGTGGCAGGTCTGTTCCCTCCACGCCACCTCCCGCACCCCCCCCTCCAGCAGGACGTGCCCTCCCGGCCCGGCCTCATGTCCGCGTTCTCACCGAGATGAGCACTTCCATCTGCTCTACCCCGCGGTTACCCAACGTCCCTCCCGCTCACCTCCTCCCCCTTCTCCTCTCAGGATCCGGCCACACCTGTTGGATCTGTCCATTTGGCGTGGGAAGCAGTGGGCCGTGCCCTGCCCTGCAGCCCTCAACCCCAGGAGAGTGGCAAGGGCACCATTACGTTATGGAACGAATTAATTAGCCCAGCTCCCCGCCCAGCTGTCTCCTATCCATGTCCCATCCACCCTGAGAGATAGTGTCTCCCTGTGCCCACTGAGGAGATAAGGACATGGCAGGAGCTCAGTGCCAGGGTGACAAATGGCCCAGCTCGGGCCTCCACTGGGAGCCTCTTACCCCATTTGCAGTACGAACCACTGCCTTTGGGGACGTGTGTCCTGGCCTCCGGACACTGCCTGCAGGAGCATCATGTGGTCAAAGGACCTGCAAGGCGAGTGCCACTGGCCCCTCTCAGGGGAGGGAGATCAGGGCGGGAGGGAGGGCGGTTAACTGACCTGAAACCCCAGCAAGGTGCTCAGCCATGAAAGGGGTGAGTGGGCTGACGGCTTTGCAGCACCCCCTTCCCCGCCCTTTGGAGCCCAGTGAGGAGGAGAGCCAGGCTGCCTGGCGGCAGGGTGCTGGGCCTGGGCGGTGGGCGTCGGGGAAGGTGAGCTTCGCAGGAGGGCTGCCTGTGCACCTAACAGCATCCCTGGCTCCTGCCACCTAAAGCCAGTACCAGCCCCGACTCCAGTCCCTAAAGTGACCACCAAAAACATCTCTAGATATTGCCAAATGCCCCGGGGGTGGGGGCGGGCAAAACCACACCCTCCCCAAGCTGAGAGCCACGCCTTAGAGTTGTCCGTCTTCCTTAAGAAAGGCCCCACTTCTCTCAGGGGCACTCAGAGACTAGAAATAGACAGTGCCCCCAGAATAAGGAGCACAGAGTATAACACACCAGCCCGGGCCCAGTGTGGTGGCAATATTGCCATTATCATCATCATCATCATTATTATTATTACTAGAGGCCCGGTGCACAAAAATTTGTGCACTGGCGGGGGACGGGGGGGTCCCCCAGCCCGGCCTGTGCCCTCTCGCAGTCTGGGACCCCTCGGGAGATAACGACCTGCTGGCTTAGGCCCGCTCCTGGGTGGCAGAGGGCAGGCCCAATCCCTAGGTGCAGCCCCAGTCACGCTCAGGGTAGGGCCGATCAGGGGGTTGGGGCGCTGCCCCCTGTCACGAACAGAGCAGGGCCCATCAGGGGGGTTGGGGCTCCGTACCCTGTCACACACAGAGCAGGGCTGATCAGGGGGTTGGGGAGCTCCCCCCCTGTCACACAACAGAGCAGGGCCGATCAGGGGGTTGGGGAGCTCCTTCCTATCAGGCACAGAGCAGGGCCGATCAGGGGGTTGGGGCGCCTTCCCCTGTCATGAACAGAGCAGGGCAGATAGCGAGGTTGTGGCCCCAGCCGCAGGGCGATCAGGGGGTTTGGACACTGCCGCCTGTCACACTGCTCCAGGGGCCAGGAGGCCTTGCGGCTCCGCTGATCCCAGTTCTGGGAGGCCTTGCGGCTCCACTTGACACAGGGGCAGTGAGGCCTCACTGCTCCACTGATCCCGGTGCTGGGAGGCTCTGCTGATCCCAGTGCCAGGAGGCCTCTCGGCTCCACTGATCCCAGTGCCGGGAGGCCTCGAGGCTCTGCTGATCCCGGTGCTGGGAGGCATATTACCCTTTTACTATATAGGATAGAGGCCTGATGCACAGGTGGGGGCCGGCTGGTTTGCCCTGAAGGGTGTCCTGGATCAGGGTGGATGTCCTGCTTGGGTGCCTGGCCAGCCTGGGTGAGGGGATGATGGCTGTTTGCAGCTGGTCACACCCCCTTCAGGGTGGGGGTCCCCACTAGGGTGCCTGGCCAGTCTGGGTGAGGGGCTGAGGGCCGTTTTCAGGCTGGCGGGTGACTGAAGCTCCCAACCTCTCTTTTTTTCTTTTTTTTTTTTTATTCTGGGATTTATTTACCTTCTATGGCTGTCACTGGAGCTGAGAGCCGGCTTTAGCTCTGAGGCTCTGCTACAGTTTGAGATCTCGGCTGCTGAAAGCAGGTATCTGGTTTGTTTGGCTTCTATAATTGAAACACTGTTGCAACTGCAGCTTGGCCAGCTGGCTGAAAGCATGGGGTTTGTTTACTTCTATAATTGCAACATTGTTTCTTAGACTGCAGCTCAGAGCCCAGCAGCAGCAGGCGGGGAACCTTGGCTTCCTCCTTCACTGGAGCAAGCAAGCCTCCTGTTCGCTTCAGCTGCCATCTTGGTTGGCAGTTAATTTGCATATCGCCCTGATTAGCCAATGGGAAGCGTGTTGGAGGTACAGTTAATTACCATGTTTGTCTATTATTAGATAGGATTATCATCATCATCAGTGACTTGCCTGCTGCAGATGGGAACAGATCCCTACAAATCGGTGGTAGCACCCTGAAGGGCAGACAAGGACCTCACAGTCTGAGTCCTCTGGCTGATTCCCAGGATGCCGTCAGCGAATCTGCTGGCCCTTAGGGGACTCAGTGCTCCCATCTCTAAAATGGGAAGACTGAAGGAGGTGACCCTCAGGGACCATTTAAATTTTTATGTTTTTATTGATTTGAGAGAGAGGAAGGAAGAGAGGGAGAGAGAGAGAGAAACATCAATCAGTTGCCTCCTGTATGCATCCCAACGAGAGATCGAACCCACAACTCGGGCACGTGCCCTGACCAGGAATTGAACCAGCAACCTTTCGGTGCATAAGAAGACACTCAACCTACTGTGCCACTCAAGGCTCAAGGACCATTTTAAATCCAGTATTTCCAGATTTCCCAGGTTCTGCCACTCTGGGACTAGATGTATCACACAGCCCAAGGAGCAGGAGCTGTGGGGCTGTCCACCTGAGGTCAGAGCATGGCCCAGCTGGGTGACCTGAGCAGATCTCCAGGCTCTCCCCTGTGTCTCTCTCCATCTGTAGAAGTCTGGGGTTGTACCTGCCTCATCTGGCGGTTACAAGCGTGAGCTGAGATGGACAGTGCCCACACTAGTAGTAGCCCTAGAAGAGGGAGTTACTGTCATCAGACATACCCTGAAAGTATGGAAAAACACAGGACTCCCCATCCTGATCACAGGTTCACTGAATCAGATCATCCCAGGGTGAAACCAGGTGTGCATCTTATTTTTTAAACTCTCCGCCCTGTGATTCTGAAGTCGCGGATCCCTGTACTGGCATTTAGGAACCATTATGAATTTTATTATACTAGAGGCCCAGTGCATGAAATTTGTGCACTGGAGGGGGAGTGTCCCTCAGCCCAGCCTGCACCCTCTCCAATCTGGGACCCCTTGGGGGATGTCCGACTGCCGGTTTAGGCCCATTGGGATTGGGCCTAAACCGGCAGTCGGACATCCCTCTCACAATCCGGGACAGCTGGCTCCCAACCACTAGCCTGCCTGCCTGATTGCTCCCTAACCGCTCCCCTGCCAGCCTGATCAACACCTAACTGCTCCCCTGCCGGCCTGGTTGCCCCCAGCTGCCCTCCCCTACAGGTCTGATCCCCCCAACTGCCCTCCCCTGCAGGCCTGGTCACCCCCAACTGCCCTCCCCTGCCGGTCATCTTGTGGGGTGGCCATCTTGTGACCATATGGGGGCGGCCATCTTGTGCAAGGGCTTGATGGTCAATTTGCATATCATATATTTATTATATAGGATTCTCTGATGGTAGGAACATTCTATTCTATTCATGAGTCAAGTGCCACTCTGTGGGGGGCCCTGTGTGGTGCAAAGATGGGAAATACACTCTGTCCTCAGGGAGCCACTATTTAACCGGGTTAAGACCAACTCAGAAAACAAAGACATGGCCCAAAAGGGCCATGGACAGGTGCTTGGAGGTGACAGACGGAGGACGACCTGCAGGGCGGCCGAGTGGGCTGCACAAGTGTTGGCGGCACTGAAGTGCCCAGGAGCGGTGGCTGTTTCTAAGCCACACAAGCGCCATTGGGCAGTGGGAGGCCTGGAGGTCACCGTCCACCCAGCCTGCCCTGGGAGCTCGAGGTCACCCGTCAGTGCCAGGTCAGCTGCCCCTTCTCTGGGGAGACCCCACAAAGGGAACTGACCACAGTGCCATGCTTGCCAGTCAGGGTTCTTCCTCCCCCAGATTTGAACTCCATGCTTGGGTCAATGCCCCTCCCAGAGTTTATGAGCTCCTTGGGGCCAGGGACTAGCTCTTAACTTTGTGGTGTTCCCAGCCTCAGACACAAGGCCTGGTGTAGAGTAGCTTCTGAGCAGATGTTTGTTGAATGAATGATTAGATAAATAAACAAATGAACAACTAACTAAAAGGGTTTTAGTGCACATCAGTGGAAGGGACAATGCACCACTTATTAAGAGAGCTGGGTGCAATCTGGGGCGACTTCTCAGAGGAGGAGGACATGGGCCTTGAAGGATGGTTTTGCTGGGTGCAGATGTGCTGCAGAGGAAATGGAGGGCACTGGCCTGCACTCTCACGAGCAGAAAATGAGACTTAAAAAGTGGAAGACACGGGGAGTCGTGTTTATGAAGGGTTCGAGAAAAGAATGTTTTGACGGTTACCATGACAACATGCCCTTCATTTGGTCTGGAATCACAAAGTCAATGTTTTCATAGAACCAACAGGAAAATAAGAAGACACGTGTTGCAGTTTCTAGGGAAGTCAGCTTTGCGCTCTGAGGGTGTCCTCCGTAGCTCGGTTATTTTGTCCACAGCTCCCCCTGAGCATCGAGCAAATGGAGAACCAGGCACTATGGCCCATATGCCGAGAGAGGGGAGCTCTGGGTATGGCTGGGGCCTGACATGCTGATTTGAAGGTGTGTTCAAGCCAGTGATGTCCCTCCCCAACCTGGAGCCAGGAGTGGCCCCGCATTCTGCCTGAGAGACCTGGCCTCCGGCCATATCTTGCTGTGGGACAAGTTGGATTTGCCTCTGGGCCTCAGTCTTCTCATCCATATAATGGGAAGCTAGTGGCAGCCTCTCAGGACTCAGTCACATTCAATGCAGCACACTGCTGGCTTTGCAGGCGCCCCACCCCCACCCCGTGTTGGTTCTCTCTCCCCAGAACATTCCATTAACGTCTGATCAGCTGAGCCCAGGGTACATCTCCAACCCTCAGCGGCCCTGTGTATCTCAGGCCTATGCAGTTCCCTGTGGGCCGGAGATGCCATCAATGGAACCCTCACTGATTACCCGAGGGGCAAGGATTCTGGCCCAGCCAATGCGCGTGGCAGTGCTGTCCTAGTGGTACAACCCCAGCTACATCAGCACCCAGGGGCACCCCCACTGCACAGACACACCCACTGTGCAGACAAGGCTGCAGAATGGAAGCCAAACAAAGTCCATGTCCATCTCCCCTCGGGGTTCTCTCTCCTGCCCAGATCTTTCTTGTTTAGGTAACAGGCAAGCAGGGCACCTGTGACAGCCTCCTCCATCCACCCAGAGCACCCAGCTCCCAAGGGCAGGACCCCCCAAGGATGGCACCTGTTTGCCGTGACATTGGCACTTGTGGCTTCGTTCCAGGTGCTCCAGGTTGGCTCCTGGACAGGAGGGCCTGGGTCCTGCCCACCCTGCCTGATTCTAAGCCTCACCCCAAAGGCTCCGCGAGAGGCAGGTTTGGGGTTAGGAATGCGAATGGGGAAGACAGGCTGCCCGCCGGAGAAGGAAGCCCTGCCGCAGAGCCAGCTGCGCGAGCGGCATGTGGCACGACCCACCTGTGCCCTGGTCTCCCACCTGGGACAGGCATTGGGCGGTAGCGCCCTCCTCATGGTGGTGGGGTTCCTTGGTCTGTAAAGCTCTCTGCTCAGGGCGTGCCCCGGGCAGGTGCTCTGGGATATTAATACGAGTTCTATTAATACAAGCACAGCTGGGAGACTTCAAGTCACAGAATCTTTCCACTCAACCCCGGTGCCAGGTGGTCACAAATAACTGTGAAACAGGACCCTCGGAAGGGCTAACATCAAGGGTCAAACAGGCACTGTGGGCGCCTGGTCCCAGTGAGGGGGGGTGGCTCAGGGAGGGGCGGTGGGAGTGCTGGAATTTGACAGCCCTGGGTTCAAATTCTGCCTCCACCACTCACTGATGAGCTCGCCCTGCACCCGGTTCTCTGCCCCTTGCTCTCCGCCGTGAGATGGTGGCTTCCACCTGCGCGTGGAGAGGTTTTCAGCCATCAGTGAGAGCACGCGTCACATGAAGCCCAGGAGCTGTGCTACTAACCCCACTCCAACCGCCACGCAGAATTGCGGAGAGAGGGCGCCAGGGAATGTGTGCCGCCCGCCCTGCCGAGCATTGCCAAGGAGGTGCAGCAGAGTCTGTGGGTGGGAGGTACTCAGAGAGGCAGGAGCTGGAAGGTCCCTGGAGAAGCAGGGTTTCGGTGACACTGAGAGGGGGCAGGAATGTGGCCCGCGGAGGCGAAGGGGCAGCTTGGGAAATGACCCCGGGCCTCAGAGGGCCGTCAGATGGTCTTGTTGCTGATGGAGCACCACACATGTGTGGGCATAGCAGGTGACGGGAGAAACAAGGGAGAGGGGGAGGGAGGAGGGAGGGGGAGGGAGAGAGGGAGGGGGAAGGAGGGAGAGGAGAGGGAGAGGGAGAGGAAGGGGGGAAGGAGGGAGGGGGGGAGGGAGAGAGGGAAGAAGGGGGAAGGAGGGAGGGGGGAGGAAGAGAGGGAGGAAGGGGGAAGGAGGGAGGGGGATGGAGAGAGGGAGGGGGAAGGAGGGAGGGGGGGAGGGAGGAGGGAAGGAGGGAGGGGGAGGGAGGGGGGAAGGAGGGAGGGGGAGGGAGGGGGAGGGAGGGGGGAGGGAGGGGGAGGGAGGGGGGAGGGAGGGAGGGAGGAGGGAGGGTGGAGGGAGGGAGAAGGGAGGGATAATAGAGGATGGAAAGTGTCTCAGTTCAGCCCTTTGCCTATGTCCCATCTGCGGCCATGGCGATGCTGACACTGCCACCGTCCCCCGCCGCCTGACTCCACATAGAAGGGCCCCTGTTTGTGGCTGCTCTGCGTGACCTCTGGGGACCGTGATTACAAACCCCGACACTCCCGTTTCACCCTCTCAAAGGGCACGGTTCCCGGGCGGGCGTCTGCCTCTTCCCCTTCTCGACATAATGCACCCTGCTTGCCCCTGAGAGATTTAGTGTCCCCACCCCCCCACCCCAAAAAGAAAAATGTAGCTTGAGATTTTAATTCCCATTCATGCCGTTTTACAATGGCCTCATTCATTCCTACTGGCTGCATGACTTTTTTTTTTTTTTAATTTATGGAGTACATTTGTGGTGTATGAATTAGAGAAAGGAAATGTTATTAGAAAGGGCCCAGGGAGCGAGCTGTTTCATGTCCGAGGACTGAAAAGCGAGGGGAAAGGAGGCGGGGGTGGCAAGGAGAGCTGTGTTCTAACCCAGACCAGCCCCCAGAGTACTGTGTGACTTGGGGCAAGAAACTTAACCTCTCTGGGCCCTAAGACTCTATGGCTAAGGGGTGACCCCACGCTCATCCTATAGCATCGCCATTAGTTATGACCACAGCCTATGAGTTCGGCATGGCCGTTGCCATAACCTATATGGAGAAGCACCCTTAGGGGACCTCCGTCCAGGCCACCCCTCTCATGGGAAGAGAGCGGGGCTGAACGGGCACCCCCACCCCCACCCATTGTCCAGCGTCAGCTGCCAGGGTCTCTCATGGTCAGAAGCATAAGTGAAGAAACCCAGTAAGCCTGGGGAGGCCAGCCTTTGGCCTCCTAAAGCCCTTTTCCTAAACAGCTGGCCACAGCTGCCCCAAGCTAAGTCTTGCAGGAAATTGGCCCCCAGCCCTGAAAACCGAGGGGCTGGGCACTGGGGCCGAGGGGAGGAGAAGGCGCCAGAGGTGCCCCCAGGAGCGAGAAAGAGGCTGCTTGTTCTGCCACCCACTGGCTGGGCGGCCTTGCCCTCTGGAGCCTCAGTTTCAGGATTGTAAAGTGCAGGAAGCCCTGTCCCCCCACCCTCCCCCCCTACACACACACATACACACACGCCCAACATTTCATATGGCGGCGAGGATGAGACGGGACCCTGGAGGTCTGGCAGCCCAGGTCCAGACCTGATGTGAAGTGTGTTCCCCCTGGGTCCCCTCAGGGGTCCAGCCCAGGCTGCCCTCCCTGCTTCGGCCACTGCACAGTGGTCCCCACCCCGCCCAGGCTCCCAGGACAGGCACCCCTGTCTCTGCCGCCTGCTCCCCACCCTCTGCGGACAAGGCACCAAGGCCTGTGCCTCTGAGCAGGTTGTGCCTGGCCCAGAGCCGCTCAGCCCATGTCCCCTGAGAGGGTCGCTCAGCAAGGGGACCGATGCTCCTGCTGTGTGCAGGTGGGTGCTATTTTTATGTTGTTTTCCTAAATTCTGCCCCCCTCCTGCCCCCAGGTGTCAGCAGAGGAACCAGAGCAACGTGCAGGTCAACATGTGTTCGGGGACCCCATCCCCGTGCAGCAGGGACTGGTTTAGCTCCCAGAAGGTCCGCTCATTGTAACTGGGGGTCACCTGGTTTAAACAGTTGCCGTGGAGAAGTGCCCACTCTGACCAGGGCTTCTCCCCTTTCCTTCCCTCCAGAAACTGTCTGAGGGGCTGAGAGGGAAGGAGCCCAGGCTCTGGCCTCAGGGAGCATGGGCGGGCTCTGCCCACACCCGCCTCGGCTCAGCGCCCACGGGCCTTGGTGACTCCTGGTTTCCATAGCCTGGTGTCTGAGGCCCCACTGCCTCCTCCGTGGTCTCCTTCTGCAGGTCCCTCCTGCCCTCATCCCTCCTGCCCTGGTCCCTCCTGCCCTCATCCCTCCTTGCCCTGGTCCCTCCTGCCCTCATCCCTCCTGCCCTGGTCCCTCCTGCCCTCGTCCCTCCTGCCCTGGTCCCTCCTGCCCTGGTCCCTCCTGCCCTCATCCCTCCTGCCCTGGTCCAGGCTTCGGGCTCCTGCACCTGCTGTCCACAGCCCACCCTCCAGGCCAGGTCCCCCCAGACGCTTCCCGGAGAGGTGCCAGCGGAGCGAGCGGACCCTGAGGCCAAGAAATCCTCGCTCCCCCGCCTCACCCAAAGGGGGATCCTCAGGGCGGACTCTGCCTGTTCTAATCGGGGTTGATGGCACCACTCGGGGAAGGGGAAACACGTGCCTGCCATGGAGGCCGGATAAGGGAGCCCAACACTCTGTTTCTCCATCATCTCGAAGGCCTGCGAGACCCTGCAGGTGAACAGCTTGTCCGGCTCACACAGGCATGAAGTCGGGGCACAGGACTCCCCTCAAATCCTGTACTTCCTGTCATGGGTCATTGCACACCCGTCCCCAGGTCCCCAACCTACGGCAACAACGAAACACCCCCAATCTTCCCTGGGCACCAGACAGTCCCCTTCGCTGACCCAGGCCCCTGCTTCTGTCTGTGACCTCCCTGTTATGTCAGAGTCAGCAGGAACTGACCCAAATGGAACCACAGGCAGCCTGTGCACAGAAAGTGAGATGCAAAATCCTATCGGTCCTTCTGACAGTTAAGGGAACTTTTGTGTGGGCGATGTCCTCGCTCTGATTACCGTGCAGTATAATTTTATTCTGGTTGTTCCGGGCCCACTGAACCCCTGCTCCTTTAAGCATCCCGATGCTCTGCACGCCAAGATAAATGATTATAATTGACAGGGCACTGTCAATCTATAGCCGAGCTGGTTCATTCTGCGAGCCAGGGGCCAGCGCCGGGGGCAGGGAGCGGAGCGAGGAGGGGTTTTGATCTCACCCTCTCCCTGTGGTGCGGTCCACACTGGCACCAAGGGCTGGAGGGCAAGAGAACAAAGGGAACCTCGCGTCTCTGAATTCCAATCTTTTCCTTTGAAACTCGGCGTCCAGAACGGCCGATGAAACTGTGGAAATGGATTTCCGGCTGCATTTGATGTTAAGCCTTCAGTGCCGAGCGCCAGGTCCACTGACTGCCTCTTCGCTCCCCCCTTCCTCCCGGTCTCCCTCTCTCGGCCCTCGTTTTCCCCTTCTCCAGATGCTCTTGCGGGGAACCTGTCCTCTTGTAAGTAAGTTCTTGGGGGGCTGGGTGGGCAGGTGCACCCCCTTGCTGCTTTGGCAAGAAGAGAGTCAATTAGGTCGTACAGGTCGGAGGCTTGCCCTGGTGTCCGCAGTGGAATGGGTCTCACATGGACTGATTAAGACCCAGACTTCGGCTTCAGCCTGAAGTTGTTGGTTAAGGCACCTCCATGCACAGCATCGCCGTCCGTGTCCACCAAGTCATCCCCCCTTTCGACCTAGAGAGGGAGCTGGAGAGAACGTCCAGGACTTAGCGCCTCCTCGCCGGTCACCTGTGATGGGATATGGACGGCAAGAAGCCGAGCTTCCGTCCTGAGCAGCTCGCCTGGGCCTTGACTGGGAGAGGAGCGAGCAGCCCGTCCATGGAGACATCCTCGCCGTCACCCTGGATGACACAGCACAGAGCCTGAGTGTCCAGGCCATAGTCAGCTTTGCGGTTCCAGTAAGATGAGTGAGTAGCCCCACCTGCCTGGATTATATCCCCAAGGGAATCCCTTTTGCATATGGTTTCTGGTTCAGGGTCAGAGGAAGATCCCGTGAAGAGAACAGCTAATGGAACCTCCATTGCTTCTGCTGCCCCTGCCTGGGCGATCCTAGGCTACTTATTTCTCTTCCCTCCTGCTCAGACGTCCGGCTGTGAAGCAAGGGCAGTAAGTCTTCCCCTGCCGTGAGCTCTACGTGAGGTTGGATGCAAGAGCATGTGGAAACTCCAAACATGGTCCAAATGAGAGCGAGGCTCATTGCAAAAATATCACACCCATTAGGACCATTCCATCCTCACAACAGGTTAGCAGAGAAAGGGTGTTGCGTTTCGCTCTAGAAATAAGGAAATTAGTAATAGAACCGCCAACAGGAGAGTCCATCCCCAGTGAGAGGGTCAACCATGTATGCCAGCAATCATAAAGAACTCTAGGTAAAATGTATAAAACATGTTCTTAAGTGCTTGAAATAGCTGGTAAAATAGTATGAAGTTAGGTCAAAATCAAAGTTATGGAAGGAAGAAAAGCTGTGAAGCCACTTTCACCCTGAGGACATCTGGTATACCTGGAGAACTTGATCTGTTGCATTTTCAGAGCCTCAGGAGGCTCAGGGGACAGAAAACAAAACCCAGAGCCTATTCAAAGTAGGGAGTCCAAGAGACCTTCTTTATAAAAACTCAGGTCTCAGAGAATGAACTAGATGGATATCCACATACACACACACACACACACACACACACACACACACACACACAGAACATAACCCAGGCACTGAACAGAGAAGTCCTTAGATGGTCCATTGGGGAACTATAATACAGCCAGCCTCCCTCTCTAGCCTCATCTTCCTTTACTACCTCGTTTATCACCACACCCTAAGTTGCTCTCACATGTTCCCCATGTGAAACCGGCTAGCTGTCCATATTCTACCCCTTCCTTGTTATACTTCCCATTAGCTGAACACCCACTGGCTAGAATTTTTATCAGTTATTCCTCTCCACATACATCCCTCCTTAGCCACACACCCCACATCACTTACTCACCATGGTAGTTACTTTTTTTCTAATCAGACCTCTGGGGGGCGGGGGGACATAATTAATCTTAATCTGTTAAGGTGTTTAGATTTCTTTATAATAATAATAATTATATATATATATATATATATATATATATATATATATATATACTAGAGGCCCGGTGCACAAAAATTTGTGCACTCGGGGGGGAAGGGAGGGTCCCTCAGCCCAGCCTGTGCCCTCTCGCAGTCTGGGACCCCTCGGGAGATAACGACCTGCTGGCTTAGGCCTGCTCCCAGATGGCAGAGGGCAGGCCCAATCCCTAGGTGCAGCCCCTGGTTGGGCTCAGAGCAGGGCTGATTGGGGAGTTGGGGCGCCGCCCCCTGTCATGCACAGAGCAGGGCGGATTGGGAGGTTGCGATGCCACCCTCAGTCACGCTCAGGGTAGGGCTGATTGGGGGGTTGGGGCACCGCCCCCTATCACACTCAAGGCAGGGTCGATGGGGAGCTTGCAGCGCCACCCCCTGTGATGCACAGAGCAGGGCCAATCAGGGGGTTGGGGCACTGCCCCCTCTCATGCACAGAGCAGGGCCCATCAGGGGGTTGGGGAGCTCCCCCGTCATGCACAGAATAGGGCCGATAGGGGAGTTAGGGCACCGCCCCCTGTCACACACAGAGCAGGGCGGATCAGGGGGTTGGGGCGCCACCACTGTCACACTCAGGGCAGGGCCGATGGGGAGGTTATGGCTCTACCCTGTCACAGACAGAGCAGGGCCCATGGGGGGGGGGGGGCGCCACCCCCTGTCACACACAGAGCCACAGGGCGATCAAGGGGTTTGGGCGCTGCACCCTGTCATGCTGATCTGGTGCCAGGAGACCTCTCGGCTCCGCTGATCCCGGTGCAGGGAGGCATATTACCCTTTTACTATATAGGATAGAGGCCTGGGGGCCAGCTGGTTTGCCCTGAAGGGTGTCCTGGATCAGGGTGGGGGTCCCCACTGGGGTGCCTGGCCAGCCTGGATGAGGGAATGATGGCTGTTTGCAGCTGGTCACACACCCTTCAGGGTGGGGGTCCCCACTGGGGTGCCTGGCCAGTCTGGGTGAGGGGCTGAGGGCTGCTTTCAGGCTGGTGGTGGTTGACTGAAGCTCCCAACCACTCCTTTTTTTCTTTTTTTTTTTTTTTCTTCTGGGCCAGCTTTAGCTCTGGCTCTAGCTCTGAGGCTTCCGCTGCTGGTTTGTTTGCCATTCTATAATCGAAACAATGTATAACTTCAGCTCTGAGATCCCAGCTGGCTATATTTTTTACAAAGTTTCAAACTGCCAGCTCAGAGACCTGCAAGGCAGGCGGGGAACGTTGGAGTCTGCAGTCACGGGAGCAAGCAAGCCTCATGTTCACTTCCAGCTGCCTGGCTGCCGGCCGCCATCTTGGCTGACAGTTAATTTGCATAAGGATACGCTGATTAGCCAATGGGAAGGGTAGCGGTCGTACGCCAATTACCATTTTTCTCTTTTATTAGTGTAGATATATATATATATATATATATATATATATATATATATATATAATATGCAAATTAGGCTGGGATGCCGTAATGCAGCGGTTCTCAACCTGTGGGTTCTACCCCTTTGGCAGTCAAACGACCCTTTCACAGGGGTCGCCTAAGACCATCCTGCATATCAGATATTTACATTACCATTCATAACAGTAGCAACATTACAGTTATGAAGCAGCAACGAAAATAATTGTATGGTTGGGTCACAACATGAGGAACTGTATTTAAAGGGCCAGAAGGTTGAGAACCACTACCGTAATGGGTCACGACCAGACAGGAGGAGGTTGTGTGCAGGCGGAGACAGAGACAGGGGGGCCTGCCCCAGCCGACATGGCGGCTCCAGGTGCCCCCGGAGCGGACACAGGCAGAGGGGCAGGGGGACGCTATGAGTCAGGTGTGGGTCCCCGCCCCCCGCGGCGCCAGTCCAGCCTCCCGCGGCGCTGGTCTGGCCTAACCCCCACGGCGGCCAGCGCTGCGTGAGTCAGGCACGGGTCCCGGCCCCCGCAGGGCACCTCCTCACATGATTTCAATCGCACACTGGGCCTCTAGTAATAATAAAACTGTTTGATGATAATTATAAGCACATCCTCTAGAATAACTTCTATGTTTTCATGGAACCGCATCATGTCTGGGAGACAGGACTGGTCATAGATACCAGTGGAGATAGGACATCATCTGGGAACACTCACCCCTGACCCCAGCTTCTCTCCTGGCCAACTCTGACATGTTAGTGGTTCTGGGAAGTTAAATATATGATGTCCAAGAAAAGAAGAAAACTCAATAAAAATGTTGAATAGTAACATTAAGGAAAGCTAATGAGCACAACAAAAAGAAGCCACGAGATGGAAATGTGAGATAAATATAAAAGGCATTGCAGAGTAATTTAAGAGATTCAGCATCTAACTAATAAAAATTTTAGAAAGATAAAATGGGTTACAACAAAGATGAGAAGAACTTTTCAAAATAATAATAATACAAGAGAATTTCTCAGAGGTAAAGGACAAACGCCACTAGAATAATCAAACCAATTGAGTGGCCAGTACAATGTTTTAACAGACCCATAACTACATTATTATAAAATTTTATAATTCTCTGCTGATGCTCCAATCCCTTGCAGGTTTATGGGGTTTTCTAGTAGTTTACCTTCATTTTAACAAGAGAGATTCCTTCAAATCATCCAGGTGTCATCTTCAAAAGAAAAGTAACAAAACCAATATTATTCTTTTCATGAGCACCAATGGATCTAAGAACACAATAGTGTAATTCCTCCAAAGTTCTAAAAGAAGATAACTGTTAACTTGGAATTTCATACCCTGCTAAACTATCCCTAAAAGATAAGAGTAGAATAAAGCATGAGAGAAGAATAAAGATAATCTTAGACATATAAATATTTAGAGGGAAATTTATTGAGGCTATGCTCATGCAATACAAGGGAGGAAATAAACAAGAAAGATGAATAGGACATAGTGTTCAACATGTGGAGTTAATCACCAAGGCAAAAAAAATAAGCAAACAAAAGTAATTGACAGAATTAAAATCAGTTTATTCGGGAGTAAGTGACTAGAGTGAAGGGGTGACGTGGCAAAGAACTATTACTTTTCATTAGAAATATATCTCTATATAATGATTTTTAATCCCATGCAAGTATTTAATAAGTACATTTATATATCATTTTTAACTAAGTTTGACATCATCTTGCAGTGACAGGTCATTTGAGATTGCAATGTACCAATTGTATTTATGATTCTTTTTTTAATTTATGATATTTTTAAATCCTCACCTGAGGACATGCTTAAAGAGAGGAAGAGAGAGAGAGAGAGAGAGAGAGAGAGAGAGAGAGAGAGAGAGAGAGAAGAAAGAGAGAGAGAGAGAGAGAGAGAGAGAGAGAGAGAGAGAGAGAAGAGAGAAATATCAATAGGATGCCTTCTATATGCTCCCCGACTGGGGATCAAACCTGAAACCCAGGTATGTGTCCTGACCAGGAATTGAAAAAGCAACCTTTCAGTGCATGGGAAAATGCTCAACCAACTGAGCCACTCCAGCCGGGCTTTGATTCTGGGGTTGGTATTAATTTGTTGTTGTTGTTGACAGTTTTATCACTTTCATATAGAAATTATTTTAAACTAGATCTACACTGTTCTGTTTCACTCTATTCATGGATTAAACCCAGAAAGCAAGTTTTACAGAGGAAAACAAACATACTGTGGTTTGAATGCCCTACCACTAGGGATTCATCCACCTAACCATCATTTATTGAGTGTCTACTAAAAACAATGACATCTTCAGTATTGCAAGGGCTGCCAGACTCCATAACTGTCCTTAAGGTAACACGTGGGATTTTTCCCCAAAGGAAAACCACAAGAGAAGGCACAGAGTCTTGGTGCCCTTGTGCACACCCTCACCCACACCTTGGCTTTCATCCACTCTTTGTGCCAAGGACTACAGTCAGGATGCTGGGAGTTTTAGACCCAGATGTTTCCTTTCCCTAGCTGCATCACCTAAGCATGTCACCTCCCTGATCTGGACCTCAGTTCTTTTACATATAAAACAACAGTGTCTGGAACAGTTGGGGTCTGAAGCACCAGATCTTGTTGCTTTAAGCTAACTGGTCAACCCCAACAGTGTGTGTGTGTGTGTGTGTGTGTGTGTGTGTGTGTGTAGGGAGAACTTGTCTAACTCTGGAGGCTAAAGAGGCAAATTTATGTCATTAAAAAGGACTATCTAGGCACCCAATTACAACCTGCAGTGCGCACCTAAGCAATCAGGTGGCAGCCGTGAAGCAATCCATGTGGTGGAAAGATCGCAGGCCCGGGGGTCTGGAGACCCAGGGTTTGGTTCCAGCTATGCCAAACCTTCGCTGGATGATCCTGAACAAGTCGCTACAGCTCTGTGGCCCTCAGTGTCCTCACCTGGAAGATTAAAGGGTTCAACTACACAATCCCCAAAGTCCCTTCCAGCTCTGACATGCTCTCACTCCATGATTGCGTGACCACCAAATTAAATTAAATTCACAGCTTTTGCATCACCCCGTGTGTTGGCGAAGACAAGAAACACGCCCATGTGTACTTGAAAAAGCCTCCGACAGTGGGTTGCTCAGCTTCTTGTTGTTGTTGATTTTTTTTTTCATCCTTTCCTGAGCTTATCTGCCCCGTGATCAAGGCCTCCCTCACTAAGGCATGTGCTTATCTGCCCGCTGAGGCCAAGGGCTCATCTGAGTAACTTGAGGCTCTGAGGCAATGCGGGGCGTTTCTGCCACTGTTAAGCCACCACCTCTGGCTACAACAAGGCGTTGCCTGATAAACAGACTTGCCACATACACGTCTGCCTGGGAAGGAGAGAGCTGCCTGCCAGCCCACTCCTGGCAAGGTCTCTGCCAGCCATCTGCAGGTCGAGTCTGAGTGCAGGGAGATGTGGAGCCCAGCCAAAACGCTGCTAGACTTGCGGACAAACGGATGGGAGATATGGCTCCTGTGTGGTGGGCTTCCCTGGGCACCTGCACCCCAGGCCTGGGGGCGGGGGGGGAGCGCGTGTTCCTTGAAGAGGTGCCAGAGGTTTTAGACCTGCGCCGAGAGAGTGGGGATCTACTGGAGGACCAAGGCTGAGCTGTCCATGTGTCAGGGAGAAATGATCTACAGATATGGCTGTTTCTAAAGCCCGGGATGACTCACTATTTCAAGGAAAATTTGCTAAGAGCTGATGTTCACTGGGCATTAAGGAACAGATGAACTGATACAGGTAGGCCCTTCCCACCCAAGAGTTCCCAGTCTGTTTGTGAGGGGACCTGGGCACATGAAGCAAATAATTGCTGTACATGTTACTCTTTCATTCCTCCAGGGCAGCGGTCCTCGAACTACGGCCCATGGGCCACATGCGGCCCACCGAAAACATTTGTTTTTTTACTTCAAAATAAGATATGTGCAGTGTGCATAGGAATTTGTTCATAGTTTTTTTAAAAACTATAGTCCGGCCCTCCAACAGTCTGAGGGACAGTGAACTGGCCCCCTGTTTAAAAAGTTTGAGGACCCCCCTGCTCCAAAGCATATAAAATGAACACCTACTGTGTGTGCCTCAGCACCATTCTCGGTGCCAGAGGAATTCAAGCGAACAAGAAAGGAAAGATGTCTGACCTCTCAAGGCTTATATCACCGATGCTCTTCTGACCCCCTTCCAAGGGTAATGACCGTAGTTTGGGAGTGCTTCCTCGGGACTGGGCACCTCGCTGGGGGCTCTACATATGTTAGCTCAAGTCGCCCTAATGGTAGTGATGGGGAGGTAGTGATCACAACTCTCTCCACTTCCTGTAGGAGAAAATCGAAGGCAGAGAGCCTGGGCCTTTGCCTGCAACCTCTCCACAGTAGGTGCCTGAGGTGACATTGGACCAGTTCTGCTAGTCTCCAAGCCTGATTGCCTTTTACTATGATATTCTGCCAGAAACGTCATTCCCCGCCCTTTCCCTCAGCCTGCTCCTTCTCCTTCATTCTCTTGCTCAGGGGGTTGCATCCTTTTCTCAATCAGTATAGTGTAGGCCGTGCTGCAGTAACAAACAATTCTAAATAGACATGGATTAAAACAAGCAGGATGTATTGCCCCAGTACACGCCATGGGTCTACGTGACACCTTCATTCAGATGAAGGGTTCTGCCCCTCTACGGGTGTGGCCATGGTCACCGGTGCAGGAGAAGCGTAGGACTGCATGATCTCCCACCAGCTATTAAATACTCTAGCCCAGAGGTGACGTATGCCAGTTTCATTCAGCCGTTGGCCAGAACCAGCCGCACAGCCACACCCAACCCCAGGAGAGGCAGCTGGATTCTGATAAGGCGGTAGGGATGTCTGCCAATATCACTGTTCACCCAGGTTCCCGAGGGGGGAACCCTAGTCTTCTGGGAATTGCTGGACGCCTCTGCTCCTTGAGCCAGGAGGTAGGGGAAGTGGACGTGACTCTGGAACCCCTCAGACCTGTAGGACTCGTGGGACCTCGTTATGTAACTTCTGCCGATCTTTGTCATCTTATCTGCAAAACGGGGTGCTATGCCTCTATCACAGGGTTATGATAAAAAGTTACAAGTGAATGCATGTTAACATGCTTGACACCCATTAGGTCCTCTCCCTTCCTTCCCACCCTTAATGTCAGGCTCCTGATAAGCCTCCCAGCCTCTGTCCCCGACCCCCCACGACTGGCATCTCTCATGGCTGTGCAGACAGCACCCTCATCCACTGGTCCCTCTGCCTGAACTGCATGTCCTTCCATCCATCCTCTACCCCATGGCTTCCCCATGACCTTCCTGAGCCACAGATCTCACTGCCCTTAATTCTCTCATGGCTCCTTGCATTTCTCATGCTACAGCCCTATCCTAACCTACCCTCCCAGGCACCTCATTTCCCACATCCCTCCCCCCCCCCATCCTCCATACACCTTGAACCATTCCCTCATTCCTCCCTGATATTTTTATACATGCATGGACTTTGACCAGGGACTCCTTTTGCTTGGAATATTCTTTTCTCTACCTCATATGGAAAACTCCTATTCATACTTCAACACACAGCTCACATGTCACGTCCTCCATGAAGGCTTTCGCCGCTACCCCAGCAGAGTTCATCGTCTTTCACCTGTTTGTCTCATCGCTGCCTGAAATCCCACCATCGGCGATCCACTCCATGGAGCCAAGCTAAGGTTTCTTCAGGAAGTCCTCTTTCCTGACAGGTAGAGTGGGAAGAACCCAAGGACAGCAGTCCCAGCCCTGAGTTTGACCTCAGGGCTTCTCTTGAACTTGCTTTGCAACCTTAGAGCAGTCCCCTCCCATCTGCAGCTCTCTTCCCCAGTGGAGGGACTCCCCATTTGTCAAGTGCTGTAGAAATACCATCATCGCCACCTGCCCTGGGGCTTTTTCGACCTGAGAATCCACCTGTTCCCACGGTGACAGACACTGGGGATGGCCTCACCCTTCAGCAGGGAGCTCTCCCCCCAACCCCCCACTCCTTGGGGAGACTTCCCACTGCAAACTCACCATATCCCGAGGAGGCCCAGAAAGTGCAGCGTTCCCACAACCAAAGCTGCACACGAACAGACCGAGACCAAGTGGGAGGAGGGCAGTTATTCTGCCCAGCCAGCCCCGAGGGGAACAGAACGCTTGTCCTTGTGCAGTGGGGCCGCTGGAGCCATGGGAGAGCTTCATGTGTCCACACAGGTTCTCGTCAACAGACAAGGAAACTGAGGGAGGGGATGGTGACATGGCTCACTCAGGGTCCTCCTGAAATTTCAGGTCGGGGGCAGAAACAGGACACAAGAGTCCTCCTCACTTTTCAGTTTGTTTGCTCTCTTTGAAAGGCACGCCACGCAGCTTGATAGTAACCCACGAGTGTGCGTGATCCCTGGAAGTGGCAGGATGGTGAACAGGGTCTGCTCAGCACCCAGAAAATGAACCTGACCTTCTCCGTCAAGACCGCCAAAGACATGTCATTGGCGGAAAGAGAAACAGGTGGGATACTCATGGGCAATGTGACATGTGGCATGGTTTATGTAAATATGTAAGAGTTTAAACACAAAAACAATAATGCATGGGGTGGGTGTGTGTGTGTGTGAGTGTGTGTGTGTGTGAGTGTGTGTGTGTGAGTGTGTGTGTGTGTGTGTGACTATGTGAGTGTATGAGTGTGTGTGGGTGTGTGAGTGTGTGTGTGAGTGTGAGTGTGTGTGTGAGTGTGTGAGTGTGTGAGTGTGTGTGTGGGTGTGTGAGTGTGTGAGTGTGTGTGTGGGTGTGTGAGTGTGTGTGTGAGTGTGTGTGTGTGTGTGAGTGTGTGTGTGAGTATGTGAGTATGTGAGTGTGTGAGTGTGTGTGTGTGTGTGTGTGAGTATGTGAGTGTGTGTGTGTGAGTGTGAGTGTGTGAGTGTGTGTGTGAGTGTGTGTGTGTGTGTGAGTATGTGTATGTGAGTGTGTGAGTGTGTGAGTGTGTGTGTGTGGGGGTGTGTGTGTGTGAGTGTGTGAGTGTGTGTGTGAGTGCGTGTTAAGATATTTTTAAGTGGTTTAGAAGGAAGGACATCAAACTCATAGTAACAGCTCTTTCTGTGGAAAAGGAAAGGGACGAGGCCAGAAAGAGTGATCCCAGGAGCAGACGTGGGTCTCTCGATGCAGGGCTAGTAGTTTTAGTGTCTAGTGTACTCATCTGTTACTTGCAGAATTCTCCAACTCTGCACATAAAACATAACAAATAGGCCCTGGCCAGGGGGCTCAGTTGGTTGGAGCATCATCCCGTGCGTCACAGGCTTGTGGGCTTGATTCCCGGTCAGAGCACATAAGTTGTGGGTTCGGTCTAGTCATGTACAGGAGGCAATTGAACAATGTTTCTCTCTCATATCTCTCTCTCTCTCTCTCCCTCTCTCTCTCTTTGTTTCCCTGTTTCTCTCTTCTTCTCTCCTCCTCTTTCTCTAGAATCAATGAAAACATATGCTCAAGTGAGGATTAAAAATAAATAAATAAATAAATAAGTATTAAAAATGGTAAATGGTTAATTTTGAGTGGCAGGCATATATGATGATTATAACTATTCTCTTTCTCAAATTTAAAAAATAGCCCTGGCCGGTTTGGCTCAGTGGATAGAGCGTTGGCCTGCAGACTGAAGTGTTCCAGGTTCGATTCCAGTCAAGGGCACGTACCTCAGTTGCAGGCTTGATCCCTGGCCCTCGTCTGGGCTCATGTGGGAGGCAACCAATCGACGTGTCTCTCTCACATCAACGTTTCTCTCTGTGTGTATCTCTCCCCCTCCCTTCCACCCTCTCTAAAAATCAATGGAAAAATATCCTCTGGTGAGGATTAACAAACAAAAAGATATATGTATGTTATGAAGCAAATACTGGGTTCAGAGCCCCTCTCTGCTGCCAACAGCTAATAGCCTCTTGGTGACTTCCTTGTCCTCTACGTGCCTCGGTTTCCTCATTGGTGACCACAGGGAGTGGGATGGGCAATCACTTGGGTAGCTCCCAGTTCTCAGCTCTGTGAGCTCCACATACAGGTGGACCACATCCCTTCCTAACCTGTGACATCTTCCAGCCACAGGTTGAAAATACACCAGGTGTTTCATGGCGAAAGGTATCAACTGAGCAGAGACTACCTGCTCAAGGCAAGAAAGAAGAGACGTAAGAAGAAACCACCACGTTAGGGTCCAAGTTGAGGAGCAGCTTTAGGGTCTTACAACACCAGGCTCAACTCCACCTCTTTCTGCCTGCATGTGAATGCATGTGCCCACATACACGCACATGTACAGGCACACTCACACACAGGCACGCGCGCACAGGCACACACGCATGTGCATACACACACTGGCACACACGTGTGTGCACACACAGGCATGCACATGAGCACACACACACAGCAGGGCTGTAGAAGTGACAGCTCAGACCTCAGCCTGCTCTGCTGAAGGGCCCCCAGCCAGTTCCACCTCGATGTCCCCATCCCGGGACCAGCTCAGCCTCTCACAGGCACTTCCTCTGAGTCCCGTGCATCCCACTGTCTCCGGCCCCTCCCTCTCAAGGTCCATACACAGAGTCAGTCATGCTCCCCACCTAGCGGAGCCAACACGGCACATCTATACCTGTTCCCATATCCCTATCTCCATGCCCCTCACATGAGTGAAGCCTCCATGACAGCCGTGGGCTGATTTGATCCCAGTGGCCGCCAGCCAGGGCGAAGAGAAGAGACAGGACTCCTGCTCCCTCCAGTAATTAAACTCAGTGCCGCACTGCGTGGCTGGCACTGGGCTGAGCACCTGCGTGCTTTTTCTCACCAGTCCTCCCAGCAGCCCAACGCCCCAGGCAGAAAACCACAGCTCAGAGCGGTCTGCCCGGCCCACAGCCTGCCAGGCCCAGAACCCAGCCCCTGTGGAGGCCTTTTGTCCTGGAAAACGTGGCCACGTGTTTGCAGGGCAGCACGTTCGGTGGCCGTGCGGGGATGGGTCCCAGGCCCGAGCCCTCTCGGTCACATTCCTTCCAGTTCCATTCGGAACATCCTCACCTCCCCAGGCGATAGGCAGTGAGCAGTCAGCTACTGAGGAGTCTGCAGAGGAAGGGCACGCAACTGGAGTCACCCAGCTGGTGCCACCTCTCTGCACCAGGTGCGAGTGCAGATGTGAGAGCCCCTGGAGCTAGAAAATGCTCAGCGACCCGCCCCCTCAGGTCAGCCTGGAAGCAGCCCAGCGGCCAGACCTGCGCCCTCCCCTCCGGTGGCAGCAGCCCGTGTTCCAATGAGAAGGAGCCTGTGTGCTGCCTGGGGCCTCGCTCTGCCACCAAGCCGCAGGATGTGGTTGCTAGAACAGCGCAGCCAGTAGAACACAGCTTCCCAGAGGCCTTTGCAGCAAAGCCACAAGTTGGGCAAATATTGTGTTGCCTTTGCTCTCTTTTCACAATGCAGATGTTTAAGGCTACCAGATGGAGAAGAAAATCATCTTGTTCCCAACGACTCTTCCTTCTCAGGAATGGGGAGGCGTGGACGTTATTAGCCATGAGACCCAGCTGGGGCCAACGTAGGCTCTCCCCAGGACATGGGCATCTGCATTCTGAAAGGGAATCAGAGAGCGCCAGGCAGTCCTCTCAGGGGTCACAAAGCGTGAGCCCTCCATCCAGTCCAGGAGCAGGAGTGGGAGCAAAACCACGGGCAGTGGCCACTCAGACAGTGACGTAGCACTTTGACACGTTTCATGTAAACCAACCCAGTGCATGCGTGTTAAAGGCTCCTGAGAGCACGGGGTGTGGGGGGGATGAGCAGAGGGGTGTCCTTTAGAGAAACCACACTTGGGGCTTCACCAACCCCAGGCCTCGGCACTGTGGTTTGGCGTCCCAGCCGTTAGCCCTGCAGCCCGGGGTGGACTCTGGTGCCCACAGGAGAAGCTCACACAACCCACGGACACAGCCCTCCCTGTGTGGCCCACCATCCACTCGGAGGTCTTCATAAAGGGAGGGACACAGGCCACCTCCCACACCTTCCTCCTGTCCTCCCTCTCTCCATTCCCAGGCAGTGTGGCTTCGGGGCACCTGATTCCCCGAGTGACAGGAAGGGCGGGCCCTGCCCTGCGCAGTCTCCATCAGCACGGAATGTCTCCCTCCCTCTCCTGTTCATCCCACAGGACCAGGACTTATTTTGCAGCTGGATGACCGAGCAGGCTGGTCTGCGGCCCAGGGCTCTTGAAAAGTAGCAGCGGCGGTGGTGGGAATGTGCCCGGAAAGGAAGGAGGTGCCTGGAGGCAGGTCTGGAATGGCAGCAGCCTCCTCGGGGAGTCTGGGGACAGTGAGCAGGGCCCTCTCAGGAGCAGGGACCTTGTATTTGGAGATGAAGTCAAGAAGGAGATGGAGGGGCATGAGTCCCAGACCTGATTGATGTGTGCGTAGATCCAGCCCCTGGGAGAGGGACTGAGGCTCCGAGAGCTGTCGGTGGGATGCTGTTGAGAATGATGCATCGGGAGGGATGGAGAAGAACTGAGGGAAGCAAGGTTGGGCAGAGGAAAATGTGGGGGCGTGAGCTGCAGCCGATGCCACCAGAGCTCTGGGTGTCCGATGGACCTCTGAGGATGTCCCAATGCCGGCAAAGGGGCCAGATTTTATGCCCTGGCATTAACCAGACATCCACATGGATGAGGGGGTGTAAGAAAACTTCTCTCAGCTCAGGGCAATGTCCAGAGAGGGATGGCCTCACCAACGCTTCAGGCCCCTGAGAAATGCATGTCCCTGCCCTGCGGTGGGATCTGGGCAGCTCACCCCGACACCCAAGACAGTCCACCCCTTCTTCCGCCTGGACCAGCTGTGGGCAAACTACGGCCCGCGGGTCGGATCCGGCCCATTTGAAATGAATAAAACTAAAAAAAAAAAAAAAAAAAAAAAAAAAAGACCGTACCCTTTTATGTAATGATGTTTACTTTGAATTTACATTAGTTCACACAAACACTCCATCCATGCTTTTGTTCCGGCCCTCCGGTCCAGTTTAAGAACCCATTGTGGCCCTCGAGTCAAAAAGTTTGCCCACCCCTGGCCTGGACCCATGAGCTTCAAGCACTAAGTTCACTCTATCTGGGAGCATCCTGGTTGGTCTCTTCCCTGGGAGAACTGATAAGAGGAAGGTTAGTGGGACAAGCACAGCCACTAGCTCACCTGGCACCATGGTGGCATCAGCACTCATCACCCCTCTGCTGCCTGTTCTGTATTCCGAGTATGGTTGGCCCGCACTCTGCTGGTCCCAGCTGAAAATTCAGCTTAGAGAAGCTGGGGAGAAGGGCGAGGCAGAGGGAGGTGCCCAGGTGTGATGAGGCCCACTCCTTCCTGACTCTGATCTGACCCTGGCAGGGTAGACCTCCAGGCTTTGAGAACTCCACTTCTGGAACACCCTGCCTGCCACTCTCATAATTAAAACCTAATCCTCAACTTTTCTGCTCTCCAGGAAGATGAGTGTCTTTATATGCTGCCCTCTGGCCTTCACACTTAGTCGTTAATTGGCAGTTAATCACCCTTAGCCTTGCATTGGGGGGCCTCCATAATGGCCCCCAGCCTCGAGCATCCAATTCTCCAACTTGTAATACTTCTGATCACTCTCCCTTCCTGCCCACCTGAGAAATGCTCCTGCCAGGGCGACCCTCTCTCCACTACCCCAGCGAAAGGTTTTGCAGTGGCATCGCTGTAGTGTGCCAGCATTTATCCAGCGATGGGCTCTGCGTGCCCAGCTCCGAAACCCTATTCTGGAGTCTGTGTCCTCAGATCATTCCATTGTCACGGGTTGCCTGGTGGGTTTCCGGGTCATAGAGAATGGAGAACAATGCACATGCCCGCGGTTCATTGAGGAGAGCGCTCTGGGACAACCCCTGTAGGAGCAAGAGGAGGAGGACCGGGTGGAGGAAGGCACTGACTATGATGCCATGGCAACAAGGCCTCAGCCAATCCCCTGGGAAACGCTGAATCTGGGATAACGCCTCAGAGATGTCCTGCATGGAGAAGAGGGGGCCAGGCCCTTGTATGCCCACGTGGTACAGTCACTGGCTATGGGAGGCCCTTAGTAGGAGGAGGGGGCACTCTGAGCTGCCTTCGCCTTTTGTATTCTATGAACAGCAATTTTAGGAACTGCATCGACCTATCCCCACCTCAATGACGGGGAACTGAGGCTCAGAGGTTCAAACACTTGTCTCATTAAGAACTGGTGGGGCAGGATTCGGGATCTGTGTGGTTTGGAAGCTCCCACCTTCCAGGGAGGAGGCCAGATACCGTGGAGGAGACACAGAAGGGGCGATGACCAGCCCCAGGGGACGAACAAGCCAGACCCAGGAAATCCAAATGCAGGCTCTGGGTGAGGGTGCAGGGGAGGCAGGAGGTGGTCTGAGCAGTGATCCATCAAATGCAGAATGGGCTACCCTTAGAGGACACGCAGCCTGCTGGGGGCGCAAAGATGGGCCGGGAAGGCTTCCTGGCAGAGGTGACGTTTGAACCAAGCCCTGGGAGGAGAACCCATTTCCCCAGAAGATGGACGCACCTTTGGTTCGGAGCAGTGTTTGACAATTGTCAGTGCTCTGACCATCTTCCCCATCCTCCTCCCTGCCCCTCACTCACCCACCCTCCACTGCCGAGTAGACTTTCAAATCAACCGTAGACCCCAGAGCCGCTCCAAACGTACCCACTCAAGTCTTCCTCTGTCTTCGCTCTTCCTTGACTCCAAGAAACTTCCAGATGCCATCATCCAACCCCAGGACACCCAATCTCTGGCTTAGGAAGAGGGTCTCCCAGAGGAGAGAGAAGGTCCCTGGGGTGGGGGCGGGGGGGGGGGGGGGGGGGGGGAACACATCGATCCACAGACGACAAGAAAACATAGACTAGCATCTCGCCCACACAGGGACGTAATTTCGAAAAGGCAGCTCTCACATAGGAAGAGCATTTATCTATTACGCACGTTTCCCATTTTTAGTGGTAATTGAAGTTTTTCACTGGCGGCTCGCGCTAAAAGCACCAGCGCATTGTGGTCGTCCCCGCCCGCGCGGTGCAATTAGAGGATTTAATCAAACTTCGCTGCCAGGGCCTCGCCAGCCAGGCTATCTGTGAATTCTTCCATCTAGAATCATTGGGGGAGTTTTTAATTGTTCGTTGGGTTTATTTATTGAACTCGGGCTTAAAAGAAAAATAAACAGCAAGGAGGCGAGAAGTGGCTGGGAATGCAAGAAGAGCCCGATGCGGGCGGTTTAATCAAGTCCGCCCGCCCTTGTTGGCGGCAGATTCCGATGAATTCAAATTCCAGCCGGTCTCTCAACATCTTATTATTTACATCTTTCATCTCTTATGATATTTCAAATGAGATTGTCATAAAACGGCCCCCACCCTGGGCAACTGGAGATGGTAAAATGGGGACGTGATTGCATTAAAGGAGCGGGGCCGTATCTCATTTAAAGCCCAGACGCACGTAATTTCCTAGATGGAGAAGCTGTAACTGGGTATAGACCGACGAACAATGAAGTCGCCCCCAAAATTAAAAGCCTCCTGGCTATATATTTGTAAACACAATCAGATCACCATCCAATAAAAGGCCCTTTTGCATTAATGCGCAGCACGTGGCCCTCCTCGCGGCACATCCATCACTTTGCTTTTGAACAGCTCGCGGCCTCCTCTTTGTCTCCGTGAGGACGCCGGGCTGGGTGTGTGTAGCTTCTTGCTTCTTTGGCTCACGGTGTGGGTAGCGATCCTGGTTTGTGAGGCCGGGACATCGGATCATAACGGTGGGAAATACCCTTCGTACCTGGGCGGAGGGAGAGCCCCTGTCCAACTTCTCATAACTTCGGGCGTCAAACACTTTGCATTTTAAAAAGGATCTGTCACCACCCTCATTCATACGACAGTTTACACGGTAATGACCATGGGAGCGATACTCTGAAGCAGGAAAGGGCTGTGTTTCATATGCCCGTGAAAAGATAAAGACCGTTTCTCTAATTTAGATCATTCAACACAAAACTTTCCAAGGGACAACTTTTAATTGTCATTCCTTCGTCTGTGGCCGTTCAGGTCCCACGGGAAGGTATTGCCTGAGACCAGGGGTCCACCATGAGCGAGCAGGGCTTCCTCTCCCAGGGAAAGCCGCGCCGAGGGGCTGGCGTGGCGTGTGAGCCTCCTGCGGGGTGTCCCGGGGAGCCTGCTGAGGGAGTGCGCGCTGACAGCCGGGAGATCCAGGGACCCCTCTGCTCCGGCTCGTGTGGCATTTCCAAACGCACAATTTCTTCTCTAGGCCCCATCTTCACAAAGACCACATTTTCTATAATATTGTCAACATTATAGAGAAGTATTTTGTCTAAATGTCCCCCCTATTTCCTCATGCAATTAATATTGTAGATATCCTTGATCTGCCTTTTGCTGAGGTATTCTTTTCCCCTTCGTGTTTATAGTTATTCTGTTTGTATAGTGTGACGGGGCACGGACTGGTTCTTCTACGTAACATTTTTTATTGAGTGGAGGTAGCCATGTGTGGACTTGGGGGAGACGGGGGAAGATAACCAATTGGGACATCGCAAATGAAGACCAGCTGTGGCCTGGAGCCCCTCTATTCTTACGTGTGATGTCCTTCCCCTGAGGCACATGTGTATCTGGTCCAGCGTTCAGGAGGGACTTCAGGCTCTGCGTCCGGTGGCATTTCCTGCCTTTCCGTCCTCCTCTCATTGCTGTCTATCCAGCACTCTCCTCCCCTTCCCCCCTCCCCCCGCCCCGAACCTCACCCAGGCTACCAAAACGGCACCCTGGTTTCAGTGTCTCCTCTACCTCCACCACCCATCACTGCATGGTATCAAACTGAGTGTCCCCAGGGCCACCGCCTGCCCACGCTCTAGATGACTTTGTCATGGGAGATGCCTTTAACCAGGGTCAGTCACTCTTAGGGAAATGTGTCCTGCTCACGGTTCCAGGAGATGGGCACCAGCTCTGGGCACACGCCTGTCAATTTGCGTTGCATGGGTTTCGGAAGCTTTGCCTTAAGTTCTACGGTTTGGGGTTGTGACTTCCGCTGGCTTTTAGGGAAGCACAAAGCTGATTCATTTTTTGTTGGCTGTGATACACTTTGAGGGACGTGATAGAGGAAAAAATGCCCTAAACCAGCTTGGTTTAACCAGAAGCCTGGCCGGAGTCTTGTATAGAAAAAGGGTTTCCATTTTCCAAGGGTCTCCGTGCATCTCTGCCCCTTTTCCCAGTTGCAGAACCTCACGCCTCCGTTTCTTGACTGTTTCCTCATCTGTAAAACGGGAATAATAATCATTCTTAAACCTCAGAGAGCTGTCATGAGCACTATACCAATGAATATGTGGAAACACATCAACACCCCCATGACACCTAGCAAAACTCAGAAAATACCTCCTAGTATTATTATTAATTAGAGGTCCAGTGCATAAATTCGTGCATGGGTGGGGTCCTGAGGGGAGGGGGGTGGCTGGGATGGGATTGGCCTGGGCTGGTGGTGAGACGCCCTTGCTGGCCCAGGATACGGATCTGTCCCACTGACTTTCGCGCCAGTTGTTGGGAGCCACCTGGCATCTGCTTTTATATCCTTTCTTCCTTGTGGAGCATCTAGGGAGAGGAAACAGCCGCAGTGCCCGAGGCTGACTTCCAGGAGGCCAGTGGTGCTGGTCCGTCGGTGCCTGGCCCATTCTCCGGAGATTGGACCTGCAGGACTACTGAGGGAGTGAGTGAGTGGCTGCCAGCGGGCTGGTGGGCCGCTGGGACAGGTCTCAGCTGAGCAGCACTCCCACTGTGGGAGTGCACTGACTACCAGAGGGCAGCTCCTGCATTGAGCACCTGTCCCCTGGTGATCAGTGCACATCATAGCGACCGGTCATTCTGGTCACTCCGGTCGTTTGGTTGTTCGGTCGCTTAGGCTTTTATATATATAGATAACAATTCCGTGAGGCAGATATCACTGTCCTTTTGTGAAAACTGAGAGGCAGGTCACCTGCCTTTCCTGAGCTTTCACAGTAAAAAGTGGCAAAACTGGCTTTTGCAACCCAAACCTTTGCTCTACATGCCCCACGAGCTGGAAGGATGGTCTGCCCAGCACCATCCCAAACACTGTCAGAGACACGAGAACTTTGAATCAAAATGTGCCCATTTTGTAGGTCAGACAGACCGAGAGCGGAGTTGCCTAAACCACACGGCTAGGGAGTCACGGAGTCAGGACTGGAAGCCTGGCCCCGAGCATCCAATGGGAAATGCAAATGGGCTCATTGACTTATGTCCCAAATGGTATCGCACCTGAATATGGGGACCGAGAGGGAAGAAACGGAGTGGGTGGGAAGGAAGGCGGGTCCGATCTGTGTAGACAAGACATTTCACTCCCTGAACTTCAAATGCCTCACATGAAAATGGGGTTAAGCCCTGGCCAGTGTTGCTCAGTGGTTGAGCATCGACCTATGAACCAGGAGGTCAGGAATTGATTCCAGGCCAGGGCACATGCCCAGATTTCAGGCTCGATCACCAGTATGGGGTGTTGGAGGAGGGTGCAGGACACAGCTGATCAATGATTCTCTCTCATCATTGCTGTTTCTGTCTCTCCCTCTCCCTTCCTCTCAGAAATCAATGAAAATATTATATATATATATATATATATATATATATATATGTTATATCAAAGAAAAGGAAAGAAAAAGGATCACAGCTTTGATTACTGGTCAAGGGCAAGTACCTTCCCATCAGGCACATGTGGGAGGCAACCACTGATGTGCCTCTCTCACATTGATGTCTCTCTCTCTCTCTCTGTCTCTATCTCCCCCTCCCTCCCTCCCTCCCTTCCACTCTCTCTCTGAAAAGCAGTGGGGAAAATATCCTTGGTGAGGATTAACAAAAAAAAAAAAAAAGAAGAAGAAGAAAGAAAATGGGGTTAATGACTGCATCGTAAATGTTAAGTGGAGAAACAACCCTTTAAAGCAGACTCTACGGTGCTTTCCGAGTTCCGTGTTTAAAACCTTGCTCTCCATCAGCGAGCGCCTCTGTGAGGTCACTCTCCTCACAGATCCGTCTACTTATCTGTCTAAACAGCGGGGGAACATAAACAAAACAGACTCGCGCGTGTGTTTCTCTGGGTGGCAAGCATACAGGTGATTTTAATTTTCTTCATGCGCTTCTAAATGTTCAAACTTTCCTGTAAAGAAAAGCACACGTGTTCTTTATATCACCAACGAAAACACAAGCCTTACACAAATATTGACCTTGTGGGGCTGTTGTGGCACGACAGGGGCAGCGAGGGAGTGGGATGGTGCGGGAGCTGCAGGCCACCCGCCCAGAATTCATTCCTAATCCGCAGCCCGGGTTCCTGGCCCGTCTCCACTGTCCCGGGGCCTCCACTTCCTCATGCGTGCAATGCGGAGGAGACTGACTCCTGGGTTGGCAGGAGGGCTTAACGGATTACCTATGTAACTGTCTCCCAGGAGGCCGGCACCGGTAGTCCCACCCCACGTCAGCTCCTGTGCCTTTGCCCAGAATCCCAGCTGGGTCGTCGGCAAGCCCGGGAGACCCTGGCCAAGCCTGCAGCCCAGGAGGACTCCTGCAAGGGCTGTTTGTTTGCACAGTGGAGAGGCTGGAATCATTGTGCTTTGACTGGCAGGAGCCCCTAACAGGCCTTGTTCCCGGCGAGCGGTTCCCCAAGAAACTCCAATACGCTCCAGCTTGGCCCTCGAACCCCATGGAGATCTGTGTGGGCTTCTGCTTCCCAACCACATGAAAGCGGAATTCCTTCCCGGTGCCGTGAAGTCAAATCACTGCCTGCAGGATGTGGGGCTCTGCAGAGGGAAGGGGCCTGGGGAAACCCTCCAAACACGGCGGGTGGAGCTCAGCGGAGGAGCAAACGCCAGCATCACTGTTCCCCGCAGGCCGGCCGAGTCTCCGAGGGAGCAATTACGATTTCATCAGGAGCCGGGACCTGGAGGAGGCGCTCCCTGTGAGTCCTAGGACATCACTCCCGCGTGCTGGTGGAGCGTGGGTTCTGGGCGACCATGGGAGTGAATCCTGTGGGTGCGTGGATGAGCGCTGGGGGGCTAAGGCCTGAAAGGGTGTGCAGCCGGGGGCCAGCAGGGGCAAAGCTGGAGGGGCTGGGCAGTGAGGCCTCAGCTGGGCAGAGCAGAGGATCCCAGAGAACAGCTCCAACCCCACCAGGAACACTGGCACGGAGTAGATGCTTCATAAATGTCGGCTGGCCACGTGTGGATATACTTTGTGCAAAATGAGAATGGAAGTGGGTCTCCAGAAGAGAAAAGAAAAAATGGAGGCTTTACGTTTCTCCTCAAACCTCAGTCCTGGGAGATCTGGGGCCCCCGCGAGTCCTTTCTGCCCCTTGGGGACCAGGACTCTGCACAGACCTCGCGCCAAGTTTTCAAAGTCGGGGCATTGAGCAAAGCCCAGGCTGTTTCCCTGACTTGCTTTCAACTTTCCTTTAAGTTCAACATGCGTTTGCGTTCAGGGGAAACGCAGACCACCTGGTTTTAATCCACTGACTCTTAAATCATCAAACTGTTGGAGGCCGTGCTGTGGAGGCCAAGGGGACGCCCGGGCCTTTAAAGACTAGCTTCTCCTTCCCCGGCAACCAGGAAGCAGCCTTCGTCCAAGAGGAAACCAAACGTTGGCTCCAAAGGGGGCAGCTGTGTTTCGGTTCCAAACCCAGCGCCCTCCACGGCCCAGCAGACCGGAAAGTCTGCGAAGCTCGGGGCTGCAATCGCTGAGCAGGCCTGTGCAGTCCAAGGGGCCCGTCTCCTGGCCCACGCTGTTCCCCCTGAAGATCTGGGAGATAAAGATGGGAAACAGGTGCTCACCCGGCTGGTGTGGCTCAGTGGTTGAGCATCAACCTATGAACCAGGAGGTCACAGTTAGATTCCCGGTCAGGGCACATGCCTGGATTGTGGACTCGATCCCCAGTGCGGGGCGTGCAGGAGGCAGCTGATCAGTGATTCTCTCTCATCATTGATGTTTCTCTCTTTCTCTCTGAAATCAATAAAAATATATTAAAGAAAAAAAGATAGGAAATGGGAGAGGGGGGGCGGTCACTTGCCTGAGGAGAACGAAGCAGTGCGTGGGGGGACCACTGGCAAACCTAGAGGGAGATGCAAACCCCGGTCTCACACACGGGACTCCAGGTGACCCTGGGCTGCTCAGTCTCCACCTCATCCCGGGGGGTGGGACTCAGCACCCACTCCAGGGGATTGTGGGAAAGAGAAACTATTCCAGGAGAGGGAAATAAAATGAAGTAAGCAAAGTCCGTGGATGTGAGGAAACACATCAACCGGGAAGATACCTGGCCGGACAATTCCATTTGCTTTGCCCACACTCAGGCCCAAAGCCCGCCCCTGGTTGTCATGGTACCTCTGGGTTCCACAGACCTGCCCATCCACTCTCGGCTCGCTGGCTGGGGTGACATCACCAGCTCAGGGGACCAAAGGTGAATTGAAAGTGCCCCCCTCACGTGCATGCAAGGTCTTTGGTTGATTACCTCCTACCCAGACCTCCTCCCCCCGCCTTGCCTCCAAGATCCTGCACTCTGTCCCACACTTCATGTCTCTGGATCCACTCTGTTCATCAGTTCATTGTGTTCAGTAGATTCCACCTATGAGTGCGATCATGTGACTCTTGTCTTTCTCTGACTGGCTTATTTCACTTAGCATGATGCTCTCCAGGTCCCTCCATGCTGTCTCTAAGAGACCCTTCTTTTTTACTGCTGCATAGTATTCCATGGCGTAAATGTACCACAGCTTTTTTACCCCCTCATCTACTGAGGGGCACTTGGGCTGTTTCCAGATCTTGGCTATTGTAAATTGCGCTGCTATGAACATAGGGTGTACACATTCTTTCTGATTGGTGTTTCGGGGTTCTTAGCATTCCACCGATTCTGACACCAGGGACTAGACTAGAGCTCCCTGAGGAGAAACGGCGACAACAGCAACAACAAATATTGCCATCCTCCCCGACCCAGCTCCGATGTATCCCGTGAACCTCTCCCTGTGTGCCCCGTGCTGTCACCTCCCCAGGGCAGAGGGTCTGCCCATTGTCACGGTGACACATCCACCCCCTCCCATCCCTGGTCTGGAGGCAGTGGGGGAGAACTGTGCACATGCTGTGGTTGGAGTTGAGGTCTAGTTGTACCCCGCAGCCGACACCCGCCACCCCCAGCAGCTACCGCAGTCTGGGGAGCAGACCCCTATGAAGGGATTTGCAGCCTGAAAACAATGAACAGCAGCACAGACCTGGAGTCAGCCTGTGGAGGTTGGGTTCCCGGCTCCATCGCCACGAGCTGTGTGACCTCCATCCAGTTGCTTAGCATCTCTGTGCTTCAAACCCTCTACTGTGGAATCAGATCGTGACCATTAAAGGAGCCAGCACACACAAAGCATGACAACGGTTTCCGGTCCTGCCCCTGTGTGCTGCTAACATCATCGTGGTTATTACTGGCCCAGAGTGACGGGCTCTGTGGGCACACAGGGGGGCATGGGGCACAGAATGAGCCCTCTGCCTTCCTCCTGCCCGTCCGGAGCAGGCACTGCTGATCCTGGGGCCTGAGCCTCTGGAATCTGATGTCAGGAGGGGAGGGGGCCCAGGGCCCTGCCCACACACTGCCTTTGGGATATTTTGCCTAATTTTTTTTTCTTTCTTTTTAATTCACCATCAACAGTTGCGTCTCCAAGGCTTTGAAATCTGCAAAGAAGATTTTCCCACTTAAGTCAGCAGCCCAGAGCCCAGAGCCAGAGATGCAGAGAGAAAATGCTCTCAGCCGTCGGGACCACCCACAGCAGCACCCTGGACCAAGCAGTCCTCCCCCTGCTAACTGAGGCCGGGAGGGGAGGCCGCAGGAAGATGGGCAGGGAAGGGAGGGAAGAAAGCGAAGGAGAGGAGGAGATAAAAGACAGTCTTTCAGTTCTGCTGCCCATCCAGACGTGCATCGTCACTGCTCAGTAAGAGGTCGTGCACACCCTGGGAGAGAGGTTTCATCGAAACAGAACCTCGGCCCAAGAATCGCCCCTCAGCCTCAGAGTCCACCTCAGGTATCTCGAAGGAGCTGAAGTTGTCCTTTGCACTCAAATCTGTTAAAAAGCATCACCATGGCTACTGTGTCAGGGAGCCATATGTCACTCTGACCGCTGGGAACAGCTCTCAGGACAAGACCTGAAGGCCACGGCTGGACTTATGGTTCTCGCCACCAGCTCACCTGTGCGGAGGTGACGGTGAGGCCTCCTCTCACCTGTCCTCACGCAGCAGGGCAGGGCTCTGCACCCACTGAGCTGCCGAGTGGTCAAGCGGAATGTCAAAGGTGCCACACCCGCTGACCCAAAGTCCAACCTTACACATTGACAGTGTCCACGGTGTCCTGGCCGGGTGACTCGGTTGGTTGGAGCTTCCTCCTATGCACCAAAAGGTTGTGGTTCAAGTCCCAGTCAGGACACACACCTGGCTTGTGGGTACATGGGGAGGCAACTGATGGATGCTTCTCTCTCACATCGATGTTTCTCTCTCACCCTCCCTTCCTCTGCCTACAGAGTCAATAAAAAGACATGTTCTCGAAGGAGGATTAAATAAATAAACACATAAGTAAACAAACCAATCACTCGATAAAGCGTCACAGGAGAGGCTTGGGGGATGCTGGGCACCAGGCGAGGCAGCCCACCAGCGTCTGCATATGTGCACTCACCGCTCTCCACGGGCTTTTGGAGCCTCTGTGCGCTCGCTGGTGACATGGGACAATGACATCCCCCCATGCGGGTGGCCATGAGGGACGGGGAGAGCCCCACCCAGCACCAGGCCCAAAGCAGCCCCCGACCAATGTGTGTTCAGAGTGGACCTGAGAGGTTACCCCTCAGCCTCTCAGGGGCCTGTTTCCCAAAGAGTCTGGTTTTTGCTGCTCCTGGTGGGGGGGGGGGGGGGAGTACGGGCAGAGGGGGCAGCCCAGACACCGTGGGAGACAGAGATCGGAGAGAGGCCAGAAAGCAAAGAAAGGAAAGGGAACAGGAGAGAAGAGAAGGCAACACAAAGGAAAAGACAAGACAAGGCTCTCCAGGGTCAGCAAGTCTGGGAGCCGTGGAGTTAGGCCAAGTCAAACCCACTGCTTCACAGCTCAGGGTCTGCACTTCCCGCCGGGCTGGGGCGGCCAGCACAGGGGCCGCCGGGGTGGGGAGAGGCACCACCAGCAAGATGGCCCCACAAACAGGGATGAACGATCCACCATCGCCCGGAAGCACAGCCAGGAGGTCTGACACAGCCCCTCCCCCACCCAGCAAATCTTCCGGATCCGATCCCCTGGCCCGTCCGGAAACCATGCAGATGCACCCAGAAACCCCCTCTGTCCTGAGGAGGGTGGGCTCAGCTTCAAAGGCTAGAGTGTCTTCATGCTACCAGGAGCCCCCAGGATGGCCTCGCTAAGCCCTGCAGGTGGCCAGGGGGAGAGGGGGCCTGCATAGAGCAGAGAGGGGGAGAATAAGTTCAAAGTCAGGAGGTGCTGGATTCCAACCCCAGCTCTGCGGCTTTAAAGAGAGCGCCTCCACTCGCTCACCTTCCTGGAGGTTGGCACGACCTCCCACCAGATGGTTCTGCTCCCTGGGCCCCGTCGAAGGACACTGCAAACAACTCGGGCGTTTCCAGGAAGCAGGAGCCCAGCTCGGGGCCATGGAAAGCCCGGTCCCCAATGTTGAGTCAGCCTTGAGTCATGAGCTAAAAACACACGCTTGCCGATTACCGCTCTCGGCGGCCGTGAGTAACGCAGGGCCGGTGAGAACTGGCAGAGAGGGCATTCCAGGTGAGGAGGCATCACCTAGGGCCTCCATCACTGGCCTTTCCACACGAGCTCTGGCCGCCCCGACCAGGCCCTGCCTCCAAAGAAAAACTTAAGCAGCATCAGCCAACAAGATGCGCCTCATTTCAGAAGATGACCTTTCCTCCCTCAGTGTTTTGAGTGCAAAATGCTAAACACACAAACTGTAATTGGTTTGCTCTGCCGCCTGGAGCAGAGAGTCTTCCTACCTGAGCCGGCAGCCCCCTGGGGTGGGCGGGTAATTCTGCTCTGAGCTGATCCCACTGCCAAGCCATCTGTGGGACGGAAAGATGAGCCCTCCCTGGTTTGGCTCAGTGGCTAGAGCGTTGCCCAGAGGACTGAGGGTCCCGGGATCGATTCCAGTCAAGGACATGACATGGACCTCGGTTGCAGGCTCGATCCCTGACCTGGGTTGTGGTGGCCGTAGAAGGCAACCATTTGAAGTGTCTGTCTCACTAGTATGTTTCTCTCTGTGTGTCTCCTGCTTCCTCCCTTTAACTCTCTCTTTAAAAAAATCAATGGAAACATATTTTTGGGTGAGGATTAACAACAAGAATGAAAGAAAGGAAGGAAGGGAGGGAGGGAGGGAGGGAGGAAGGAGTTGTGTTTTGTTCATTCATTCATTCATTCATGTCACTTCCTCATGTCACAGCTACTGTGAACCCACTCTGCACGGGGCTCTGAGCAGAATAAGGAACTGAGAACCCAACTTAGAGGAATTTCCACTTGAGATGGTGGTAGAGACCCAGTCTAGTCACTTTCTTTTACAGATGGGAACCCTGAGGCTCAGCCAGCAGGTCAACGAAGAGCAAGGAACAGAAGCTGGGTCCATGCCGCCCAGCGAGCTCAGGCAGCCACACTAGTCCTAGCGGAGCCTCCCCGTCTCACTCGAAGCAAGGGCAGCCCCCCAGCTCCCCTGGGCACATGGAGATCTCCAGGTGTGTCTCTAGGGAGGATCTCCAGGTGTGTCTCCAGGGAGGATCTCCAGGTGGCTGGCTACCTGCAGAACCAGGCCTTCCCCACAGGCCCCTGCCTAACCGCCGACTGCCCGGCACTGCTGGGCGGGGCTCCGCAGGTTCCCATGACTAAGGCGGTTGTCCGAGGACAGCCTAGCCTTCGCACTGGGCCCATGTTGCAATGCCCAGCAGGTAAGGCAAGAGGGACATTTGGTGTCTGCCCAGCAGCCCTAGAGAAGCCGGGGGAGGCTGCCAAAGGCCAGGACTCCTGGGGGCTGAGCCCCCGCGCCCAGGTCTCACCTGCCTCTTCAGCATCCAGACTCCTTTCCTGATTTTTGAACTCTAACAACCTATCCAAGAAACGGAAATAAACTTAGCAGTCTGAGCTGGCCGAACAGGATGCCAGGCCCTGGGCACCAGCACACGAGGAAACCAAGGATCTACTGGGAGACTTTAAGGGATTTCCCAAGGTCACCCAAGGAGGGAGGGCACATCTGGGCCTAATGACGGGAACGATAACACCAGCGAACGCGGGGCGCTTACTTGTGCTCAGCCCTTGACGAGTGTCACTCATGTGATCCTCACGGGCCACACAGAAGCGAGGGGCAGTGTTCAAACCCAGGCTCTGACTCTCCAGCAAAACACCTGGCTGCCCCCGGCACCACCGGGCCCATCTGCATCCCGCTCAGCCCTGCCTGCGGTGGCTGGGTCGCTGCTCCTCTCCGAGCTTCGCAGTGGGACCCAGACGCCTCACCCACAGTGGGGGAGAGGGCGCGGTCAGCTCTCCACTCTCTTGCTGTCCCCACCTCCAAGCCCATGTCCTGCTGTAGTCACCCATGTCTCAGTGCCTCCATCAGTCACGTGGGTCCTCAGGCGCAGGGAAGAGCAGCTGTTTTGTGAGAGTAGCTCGCCATGTTGTAAGCCTGAAGGCAGGTGGGCAAGCCCAGGCTTGGCCAGGGCCGTGGGGTGCCCTGGGGCGTCCCTCTTCAGCATTGGGCCCATTGCTCTCCTGTCACGTGAGAGCCCAGGAAAAGGGGGATCCCTCGTGCCCCTCCCTGTTTTGCTATGTGGTGGCTCTAAAATTCAAAAAGTTAAATTTTAAGTTTATTTCCTAATTCAATAAACCAGAGGTATACATGTATTTCTCCTTCTCAGAAAAAGACAGAAAACGTTTCACTGAGCACCCATGATATGTATGCCGGGAACAGGAGAAACACTCCATGTTTCTTGAATGAATAAATTCATTCATTCACTTCACTGGATGTGTGCTTCCCTCATTTGGGTCACTGGGAATGAATGAATGAATGAATGAATGAGTGAAAGATAGTGAATGAATGAGTTCACTTCACTGACATGTGCTTCCCCCATGTGGGTCACTGGGAATGAATGAATGAATGAGTGTGTGAAAGATAGTGAGTGAATGAGAATGAGTGAATGAGAATGAGTGAGTAAATGAGTGAACATTCCATCCCAGGCTTGGTGCCACAAGGGTGTGACACTGAGCTGGCCCCTGGATCCTGGCTCTCAGGGTGGAGGAGAAGGAAAATCTATGAAGGTAGTAAAACCTTCCTTTTCTTCTTTATAAAGTGGAGCCATTGGTGCCTCTTTGAACCGGGTCATGGTGCAGATTCAGTGAGCTGCCTGGCCTGTGGATGAGAGTGCCCAACTGCACTCAGCACCCAGGAACCACCGCCGTCATTGTTTATTTTATTACTGGAGGCCCAGTGTACAAAATTCATGCATGGGAGGGGGGGTCCCTCAGCCTAGCCTGCACCCTCTCCAATCCAGGACCCCTCGGGGGATGTCCGACTGCCTCTAGCAATCTGGGACTGCTGGCTTCTAACCACTCACCTGCCTGCCTGCCTGATCGCCCCTAACCACCTCTGTCTCACCCCACACCCGAGACCCAGATTCCCTCCTCCAGCCAGTCACAGGTACCCAGGACCCGGGCTTCCTTCCCTCTGGGCGGCCGCAGGCACCCAGGACCCGGGCCGGCCTCGCTCGGGCCGGTGCTGGTAGCAGGTGCGAGCAAGGCCGGCACCAGTGGCAGATGCGAGTGCTGGGTGGGACTGCGGCACACGGGAGCAAAGAATTTTCAGTAACCACCAGAGGCTCACCCAATTATAGTGACTGGCGCCCCGCCTTGGTCTGGCGCCCCTGCTCACCTACTCCACCATCCCGCCTCGGCCGACACCCACCATGTTCCACACTCTGCCACCTGCTGCCGATGCTCGCCAGGTTCCATGTGTGCCCCCTGGTGGTTAGCACACATCATAGTGACCGGTTGTTCAGTTGTTCCGCCGTTCGGTCTATTTGCACATTAGGGTTTCAGATAGATAGATAGATAGATAGATAGATAGATAGATAGATAGATAAGAAGAAGGCCCAGCCCATGTGGCTCAGTGGTTAAGATTTGACCAATGAACCAGGAGGTCACAGTTAGATTCCCAGTCAAGATACATGCCCGGGTTGTGGGCTCAATCCCCAGTGTGGGTGTGCAGGAGGCAGCCGATCAATGATTCCCTCTCACCACTGACATTTCTATCTCGCTCTCCTTCTCCCTTCCTCTATGAAGTCAATTAAAAATATATATATTTAAACAAATAAAAAAGAAGAATGAGCTGAAACCGGTTTGGCTCAGTGGATAGAGTGTCGGCCTGCGGACTGAAAGGTCCCGGGTTCGATTCCGGTCAAGGGCATGTACCTGGGTTGCGGGCACATCCCCAGTAGGAGATGTGCAGGAGGCAGCTGATCGATGTTTCTCTCTCATCGATGTTTCTAACTCTCTATCTCTCTCCCATCCTCTCTGCAAAAAATCAATAAAATATATATTTTTTAAAAAAGAAGAAGAATGATAACAGCAAGAGCTTTGCAGTCAGACCCAGACCATACCGACCCTCGGCTCCCTGCATGAGGCCAGAGGGAGGTGCTGGACTCCCCACCCCACGCCTGGGGTGTCCATCTGCAGAATGGGAAGGAGGCAGAGCCAGTGTGCCCAGGGAGAAGGGGCCCTTGCCCGCCTTCCCAGGAGGGTGTCGCCCTGCTGTGCCGCTGACCGGTCGCCCTCTGGCTGGCATCGCCGTGTGACTCAGCTGGCAGGGACGCTGCTGCTTTCGGAACAGGGCGAGCCCAGGTGAGCAAGGGCTGAGCCGGAATGATGGATGGCGGGGCCGACCCGGGCCCTGACTCTCACTTTCTAGAAAGCCCTGGTTCCCGGTGCTAAGAGGACTTGGGGGCCTGGGTATTTCCGGCTCAGCTGGTCTGGAGGTGGCCGGCAGGGAGAGGCGAGGGCGTGAGCTTCCCGGCGGCTCCCACAGCTCGCCCGCCCTGCCAGCCTCGGGCTGTGGCAATTGGGCCATCGTGGCCTTTCTGGGAAACTGCCTGTCCGAGCCCGTGTCGTCCACGGGCAGGTATTTCTCATGTGGGTGGGAGTGGGTGTTGGCAGGAAGGAACTGGCCAGCAAGAGAGTCATGGGTTACAAAAGTCTGGGAGGTGTCTGAGAAATTGTCCAACTTGCTGAGGCCAAAGTTCAGGTGCAGAGAGGGCCTGGGAGCCGGAGACACCGGAGCTCGTGACCTGCCTGGTTCTCTGATGGGGAAACAGGACAGAGGGGCGGGCAGTCGGGGGCACACTTGAGACTTGCCCCCCATTTTCTTGATTTCAGAGCTCATCTCAGTCTCCCCACCTGGCTCTCGAACAGGCCTGGGTCCAGCCACCCCGAGCCCTGGGTGAACGCTCTGTGACTACAAGCCCAGCCCTGGTACCCCTCCTGGCATGTGGACCAACCTCCACCAGACAGTGGGCGTGGGAAAGAGGCCACTGGGTCGTGTGGCCAGCGGGTCCAGGCAAGAGGAGAGACACGTGAGAGTCCCTGGAAATCACTAGCTGGCTGGGATCCCAGGGCGGATCTGCAGGACAAACACACTCAGAGAACATGTCCTGCCTCCTCCAGCAGGGGCCCCGCTCAGCCACGCCCAGAGCCCAGGCGGCTCCCAGAACCTCCCCCGGGCCCCCGGGCCCCCGAGCCTCCCTGCTGGGCAGCACTCCTACGGAAAACACGCGGTCGTCGGAAACCTGGTTCGTTTTCAGTGGTCTTTTGCAAATGGGCCGGATACAGGGCCACCCAAAGCAGCGTCCAGGGGCCAGTTTCCTTCGAGAAGTTTCCAAGCCCACATCTGCCACCGATGCAGGACAGACGCACTTTCACAGGGACACTCACTTTGGGTTGTGTCTGCTCATCTCGAGAGACCGACCACCAGCCTCTCAGGGCAGGGACCAGCCTTAGTAATACCGGCTGCTCTTTGGCCCCGCGCACCAGGCATTGTCCGTGCATTAACTTTAATCCTCCCAAACCACGCTGCGGGAGAAAGATTATCATCCTGAGCACACAAATGAGAACCCGGGAGGGCTGCAGCGTTGAAACGACTTGCCCAAGGTCACGGTTGGTGAATTACGGGACCAGCGGGACCTGAGTTTGCCCTTTCCCACAGCCTCGAGCCTCCTCTCTTCTCTTTCCAGCATCTCTGGGAGCAGCACCAGACTAGCACAGAGTAGGTGCTCACTGCTTGCTTGCAGAATAACTCAACGACTGCCTAAATGGATAAAATCTATTTGAAAACTGCTTTATTTGCATTTTCAAAGAAGACCACATCGATGCTGCTGTGAGGAAGAACACAGACTGTTCATTCGTCTCCTGCTTTTTTGAACTCAATGAGAACAACCTCTAAATAATTTCTTGACTTTGGGCTTATTCTTAGCACAACAAAAACATTTCAATTAAAGTTTCGTCCTAAGCCAACTTCTCTTTCTTAAGAGATGGGGCCCTAAGGTCCCTGGGCGTCTCTGATGCATGCGCACACCACTCTCAGCACACTCAGTCCTCACAGCAACCCTGCCAATGGGCATTGTCACCGGTGTCCAGAGGAAGAGCCTGAGGTTCAGAGTGGCTCTGAATCACCCCTTGTCCCACGGGCCTTCCAAACATGTGCTCCTCAGGCCACCAGCGGAGCAGAGGCACCTAGAACAAGGAGGTGAATCGAGAGAAAGAACCCAAAAGTCTAGGAAGAAGCTGTTCTGTGCTCAGCGTTCATGAACATTCAGGTCATTTTTAGGATACAGTCTCCCTTGTGGTGTTAGCATTAACTGTGGGTTGGGCGGCAGGTGGAGGGTGGGCAGGAGACCTCAGGCTTCTCACACAGCCACACAGCCAGCCTTGCCTCTCCCAATACACGGCCCTCACCCACAGAGAGAGAGGGAGAGAGGACTCTGCCGGTCAGTCCGTGCAGAGGGTCTGTCTCCCTCGGGTCTGTGCACAGGAGCACAACTGCCCCCCACCCTCCAATGCAGGCGAGTCCTGCCCCATCCCAGGCACCTGCCCCAGCCCCAGGCCCTGCAGAGGCAGACAAAGGAGCCGGGTGCCCCAGCCCCCACGCCCACTGTGGGGCCTGTCCGGGGAGTCCCTGGCTAGCGGCCCTCCCTAAGGCCGCTGGAACCCAGCTCCTCCCTGTGGGTGCAGTGGGAGCCGCTGAGCAACCTCCCTGCCCTGGAACCTGGGGACAATCCCCTATGTCTTGCCACCTCCCCACCCTGGCTGCCGGGAGCCAGCCCCGTCTTGGAGATGCTGAATAGGCTGTTGTGAGATCAAAGGGCCACCTGCGAGAAGCGCCCACAGCCTGGAGCAGGCCCAGGCCCTGTCCTGCCCCAGCACCCGCCTCCCGCCTGCCAGACCCCAGGCTTTCCAAACAGCCCACAGTGGCAGGGAGGCTCCCCCACCACGTCCCTTTCTAACACCTTCCTCACGCCACGCTCTCACGGGTCGCCTGGGCCTAGGGGTTTCCCTGTCGCGGTGCCCTCTCATGGGCACACCCTTCCTTGCCTTCTGCACCCAGATAAAGCTCAGGCATCAGCTCAGGCGCATTCCTTCCCCAAATCCTCGGGGCGCTCCAGATCGCAGAGCCACTTCCCCCCAGGCCACGCTGGGCCATGAGCCCCCACGGGCTGGGGCTGGGGCTGGCCCCAAAGCTAGAGCCTTGAATCCCGGGCACAACCCTCATGCACTGGCATTGAATGAATGGGGAGGGGCATCCTGATCAGGTTTCGAGAGAGGGAGTCAGTAAAGAACGGGTGAATGGCTGCTGTTCGAAGCCCATCTGCAAAGGAGCTGAGACAGAGGAGTCAAACTTTAACCCCTGGGAGAGCCCGTCTCAGCCACAGACACGTCTCACTGGGACCACCGCCCACTGGCCTGTCCTGCTCGTCTCCTCCAATCGGTCCACGCCCAAACCACGGCATCTTTCCAAAGTGCCACCCAGGTCACATCCCCCGCCCCCATCGCAAGCATGTGGTGTCGCTCCCCAGCGCCTGTCAGGTGCAGGCGGACCTTTGCCCTGGCTCCCAGGCCTTGAACAGCTTCTTGGCGTCCAGGCGCTTGGCTTTTCCTGCCTTTCGATCATTTTCTTCTTTGTCACCTCTCCCGGGTCCACCCACGGTGCTGCTGAGCCTCTGACACAGTCAGTCCTAGAATAAGCTTGGCTCGCCCTTGGGAAACAGTCAGGTGGGGAGAACGTGTGGGCGGGTGGTGAGTCGGCACCCTTTGGCCTGGGATGACGGATGTGTTGGGTCATTTCCTCTCTCACCCCTCCAGCTCATCTTGCACCCCTCTGACCCCAACACCCTCCACTTCGGTCGTAATGGGCTCCTCCAGTCCCTCCTGCCACAGGCCCTTTGCACAGGCTGTTCTCGCCTCTTAAAATGCTCCTGCTCAACTTTGTGTTCCAACCTCCAAGTGTCTGCTTGTGCCTTCCAACCTGCTTTTACCAGCATCTCCAGCTCTTCTAGTGACGCTTTGATGGATGGCTCCCTCGCTAGAATGTAAACTCCGAGGAGGCAAGACTGACTATCTCAGTGGTCAGCAAACTCATTAGTCAACAGAGCCAAGTATCAACAGTACTTCTTCAAAGTAGACTCGCCCGGACCGAAAACCGACTTCTGTGCATGGGCCACGAAGTTTCAATCCCACTGTACGTGCGCACCCGCACGTGGTATTTTGTGGAAGAGCCATACTCAAGGGGCCAAAGAGCCACCTGTGGCTCGCGAGCCGCAGTTTGCCAACCACAGGACTATCTGGCCCACAATGCACATGGGCGTGAACGGCCAGTCCGTCCCAGAGATTCCAGCAGGCTTTAATGCACGTGACCCTCTCCTTCCCCATCTGCCCCTTTCCCCTGTGATCTCCTGGGGACGGGGAGCATGCCCTGTCCCCACCATCCACAGCCCAGCAGGACGCTGGGCCCACGGGA
The DNA here is from genome assembly GCF_028538775.1 of Myotis yumanensis. Taxonomy (NCBI): domain Eukaryota; kingdom Metazoa; phylum Chordata; class Mammalia; order Chiroptera; family Vespertilionidae; genus Myotis; species Myotis yumanensis. Next base: position 12,683,862 of record NW_027223752.1, read on the forward strand.
GGAACAGTGGCTCCTGTCCGGAGATGTCCACACCGGCCATTCCATTCTGCACACTGACCAGGAGCCCCCATCAGTGAGGCCGGCCCTGCAGACCTGGCCCTTTCTGTCCCCTTTCACGCTCCTGTGGCCCTGCCCCGCCCTTCCTGTCCCACCTTTTCCGAAATGAAAATGCCGACTGAGTGGGAGGCACACTGGGCGTGCCCAGGCTGAGCGGACCCTATCAGGCCTGGCACCCACTCACCCACTCCCTGTGAGTCCCTGCCCCGGGGGAGACAAACTCCCAGGGAGCTGCCTGGGGTCCAGGAAGTAGGAACAAAGGAATTGAAGTTGCCCCCCTCCCCACCTCTGGTCCTCCCTCCCCCGCCAGGCCCTGGCTGCCTGAGGCCACAGGTCTGAGCTGGGCCCTGACACAGGCCTGGGCTCACACTGTGGGCTGAGCAGGCGGCTCACCTCCCTGTGCTCAGTGTCCACACCTGTGAGAGGCACAACCACACGGACCCTCCCTGGAGGTCAGGAGGGTGAAGGTCACAGCAGCAGCCACCAGCTCAGCTGCATGGAACTTCCTGGGCTGGGCCTGCTCATCGGGGCAGGGGCTCAGGGAGCTGCCTTTCTAACAGACTCTGCAGGTGGTTCTGACGGGGACACGCTGAGATCACAGGAGAGAAGACCCCCGAGCTCCACCAACGCCCCAAGAATCTGGGGAGCGTGAGGCCGAGCCAGCCTCAGCCCCTCCAGATAGTAGCACCAGGCCCCCCCCCCCCCCCCCCGACTCTCCCACCGTTAGCAAGCCTTGTCCTTTCTCTGACCAGAACCTCAGACCTACACCCTCCATTCTCCTTTCCTTTGTCCCTGCAGCGGCCAGTGGCCTCCGACCCTCATGAACTCCCCACCCAGACCCACACTGTAACCCCTAACGGCTCCCCACCTCCAGCCTCCACCCAGCCCAGTCCCTGCATCCTGCCCTATCCTCTTCCCAGAACGTGGCCCTGCTCCATCGCCCCCATCAGCAGCACTAACATCCTGCAGAATCCAAGACCTCCCAAGTCACCTGTCCCATCTGGGCTGCCACTGCCTGGACTCCCAACACGTCCAGTCACCTGCCTTCCCCCCTTCCCCTCCTACTCCCTACCTGCACGCGCCCTCTGCACAAGCCTTACCCTCCTCCGGGACCTCCGCCCAAAACCTCCCTCCCAGGGCCATCTCAAGGCCACACCCCCTGTGGGACGTCCCCTTGGTCACCAAACACTCAGCGTGTGCCAGAGCCACCCGGTCACCTCGCAGACCAGATCCCGTTCCTGCTGCTCCCCTTCCATCTGTCTGTCCTCGCCTGCCCTCCAGGCTCCTCCTCGGGGCCAGGAAGCTGATCGGAGGTGACCACCAGGCCCCGTCCCCCAGGTCCTCCCTGGACTCCAGCTGCTGCACCCCCTCCCCCAGGTCTCTGCTCCACCCCTCCCTCCTCAGGCCCGGGCTGGGCATCACAGCATCCCCTTTCCAAGTGACACGTCCGATAAATTCCCCTCACGTGACCCCACTTGCAGGTGCCATTTCCTGCCGGGTCCTGACCAACACACATCCCGTATCAAAACAGCTGCGTGTAAATGGCCTGGTCCGAGGGCCTCCAGACGCCTGCTGTCTTCGGTGGTAAAGCCGGCCCCACCCACCCAGTCCCTGGGCACCTCCCCCTTCCTAGGGAGACACTTTCCTAAGCCCCTAGCAAGTTCATGGGGGGCTCCGTTCCCACAGGAAGGCCAGGCTGGCCCAGTGCTAGGAGGGCATTCGAGCCCATACCCCAGACAGGACAGAGACGGGACGTGAGTGTCCCTGACCCAATGAATACTCACCTCCACAGAGGGAGGGAGGCGGGGGGGAGGGGAAAGCAGAAGAGAGGCGGGAGGAGGTAAAACGCCCCTGACCCTGGTGAACCCCAGACACCTGTGGGCACACAGACAGACACCTGAGGGGTTGGCCTGGGTCTCCCCACCCACCTGCCCACGTCTCCAGGGAGCAGTGAGGAGTGTGAAGGCTTCCAGGGCCTCAGGCTGGTGCTGACGAGCCGCCAGCTGGGTGAGCAGATGACCTGCCATCCTCCCAGCTCACACACAGTCCTATCCCCTTGACACAATCGGATCCGCAGAGAACTCCACGCTCCGATTCAGGGAGAGCCCAGGAGGCATTTGGCACGGGCGTCATCATCGCCACCCCAGACCTCCTCCTCATTTTCCCAGCCGCTCTGCACCCCTGAGCAGCTCACCCCGAACCCCGACTTCACAAAGGTCAAAGGATCCCTGCCCTCGGGTTCCCAAGGGCCACAGACCTCATCGCCACCCCCAGGCCATCTCGGGCAAAGGTCCCACGTCAGGTTTCTGGAACCATGAAAACACGCCTGACGTACCGCCAACCTTCAACGCAGTCACACCGGTGTCTCCCTGTCCCTCACAGGGCTATTAAAACGCCAAAATATAATTTTAATCATCGGTGGGGTTTTAATTAACGCACAATCATGATTCCCATTCAGTCAGACTCCTCAGCTTCGCAGAGCAATTACTCACTCACGGCCTTCAATTTGAAAGGGGACCACAGATTGGGATCTCCTGCAGCCACAAGAAGTGAGATCAGAACATTGCTTGTTAGAACTTATACAGTAAGTTCACTTCAGAGAGCGAGTGAAGACCAGTTCCAGGGCGGCGAGAAGGGGAAGACTGGGAGCCAGTGGGTGGCCTCAAGGAAGGAAGATGAGTGTGGTCTTGGGGGTGGGGGTGGGGTGTTTATGCCACCCAGCCAGCTTTTGGCAGCATGGCCCAGAGGCTCCCTCACACTCTTCCCAGGGGTTCCCAGCGTTGCACACCTCCGGGGATGGAGAGCTCATTACCACACAAAGCATGGTGCCCTGTGTAAGCTTGGAAGACACCTCTCCTCTCCAAGCCTCTATTTTCCAATCTGCTGAATGGGAGGAAGAGGGTCCAGTGAGCCTGACTCCTCCAGGTGAGCAGCTGGCAGGCAGCTCATCCCCACAAGCACGGGTCTCTCCAGACACACGAGGGGTGAGGATGTGCCTTGAAAGTACTCTGATGCCACATTCCAGGCGATATCGGCAGGGACCCCAGGGCTTGGGGTTGATAGCAGCAGAGACTTCAGTTTCTGGGGCCCCTTTGGAGGCCAGGCCACGGGCAGGACAGATTTCAGAACCCCTGGGCCGCCTCCTGCCCTCCCCGCTACCCCCTACTTCAGCGGCATCTTCCGCTCGCTGTCCCTCATACACACCTGGTTCCACACGCCACCCCCTCCCAGCTGCTGCCCAGGCTCAGGAAAGGGCTGCCGCTTGGTGGCTCAGGTGCAGGATTCTTGGGACCTGAGCCTCTGGCCGTCCCAAGGCGGGTCACATGGAAGCTAAAGGAGGGAGCCCACTTCCCGATACACCCCGCAGAAACACGGGGCAGGTGTCCCAAAGAGACCGGGCGGGGTGCCCACCGCAGCAGGCCCCACAATGGCAGGCAGGCACTCCAGCAATCCCCGCTCCCAGCAATCCCAGCGAGAAGAGCCTCCTCATTTAAATACGCTGTCGCCACCTCCGGGGAGATGGATGTTGTAAATGAGGGGGGCATGGCTCCACCACATCTTTCCCACACGCGCAGATCATCCCCTTGCTGGTGGCTCGGGGCCAGGCCAGAGGGCGCCTTGCTTGCCTCTGGGCAGTGGGGCCCAGCCAGGATGCTGCTGTCCCAGAGGGTGCTGGTGGGGATGCTGGGGTAAGCAAATCTCCAGCGCTGTGGGTCGCAAACAAGCACAGCGCCCACCATTACCAACAGGGCACAGTGCTCGATGGTGATGATGATAAACGACCATGTTCTGGGGTTATGTATCTATTATACTATAGTTTTATCATTATTTTAGGTAAAATAATTACTTACTTCAAAATGTTTGCTGTAAACAGTATGCCGAGTTATGCCTCATACATCTCGTGTTTGCCACGTCTCTGAATTGCAGCATTTTCTTTGGTGTTTAATTAACCTCTGCTGTTTTATAAATCGAGTGTAGCCTAAGTGTGCGGTGTTTATAAAGTCTTCAGTGCTGTACACTAGTGTCCGAGCCTCCACATTCACTCACCGCTCACTCACCACTCACCCCAAGCAGCTCCCGGGCCTATGAGTTCCATGCATGGTGTATGCCCTGTACAGGTGTACCGTTTTTTATTTTTATATTGTACTAGAGGCCTGGTGCACAAAATTCGTGCACAGGAGGGTGTCCCTCAGCCAGGCCTGCACCTGCTCGCAATCTGGGACCCCTCGAGGGATGTCCGACATCCCTCTCACAACCTGGGACCACTGGCTCCTAACCACTCTGCCTGCCTGCCTGATCACCCTTCACTGCTCACCTGCCTGATTGCCCCGAACTGCCTCTGCCTCGGTCCCCGCCGCCACGCTTTGTCTGGAAGGATGTCCGGAAGGTCATTTGGCTGTCTGGTGTAATTAGCATATTACGCTTTTATTATTATAGATGTTTGCTGTCCCTTTTCTATGCGCACAATACTTTGGGTTACAGTTGCCTACAATATTCAGTACCATAACCTACGGCGCAGGCTCGCGGCCTCAGTGCTGTGGGCTACACCGCAGAGCCCCGGTGGGTAGCCGGCCGTACCGTCTAGGTGGATGTAAGTGCACTCTGTTGTTCACAGATCGATGAAATCCTCTAAGGACACATATCTTAGGATGCATCCGCTGTTAAAAGGCACAAGACTGTAATGATCTAAACACCACAATTAAAAAGCAGAGTTGGTCCACAAAACAACGCCCAAATCTCTGCTGCCTGCAAGAAACCTACTTTAAATATGAAGACACTAGATTAAAAGTAAAATGATTGGAAAATATATAGCATACTGACACAAAAGAAAAGTGGGTGTCACTCTATTGATAACAGAAAATAGATTTCAGGGCAAAGAATAACAAAGCAACAATGAAGGTCATTTCATAATGGCCTCAATTTATCAAGTTAATTTATCAAAAGGATATACTAACCCTCAATGTTCATGCACTCAGTAACAGCACTTCAAAACAGATGAAGCGAAACTCCTAGGATGGCATGGAGAAAAAGACAAATTTACCATTTCAGTTGAAGATTTAAAGATCCTCTTTTCAAAAATTAACGAAGCAAGTGGAGAGAAAGATCATTAATAACACTTGAACACTATCAACCAACTTGCCCCAATTGACATATTAGAGTCCTTCACCCAACAACAGTGGAATATGCTGCAAGTGCACACAAGTACTCACCAAAACAGATCGCATTCTGGGCCTTAAACAAGTCTCGCATATTCAAGTCATGGAAGTGGGTTCACTGACCACAGTGGAATTAAATTGAACGTCAATAATGCAAAGATACCTAGAAAATCTCCAAGAACGTGGAAATTAAATTATACACTTCTAATAACTCATAAGTCAAAGGAAAATTTGAAAATATTGAGAACTGAACTAAAGCAAACCCGATGAATAGGCCACTGCTAAAGCAGCACTCAGAGTGAAATTTGTAGATTTAAATGCCCACATTCGAAAAGAAGAAAGCTCTCAGATCAATTTTTTCACCTTCCACTTTAAAATACTAGCTGAAGAATGACAAACAAACCAAAAATTAAGCAGACAAAAAGAAAATAAAAATGATCAGAGTAAGATATCAAAGAAATAGAAATCAATAAAAAAAATCAATAAAGCCAAAAACTGGCTCTTTGACAGGATCAATAAAATTGATGAAACTGTTGCCAGGCTGCTTAGGGGAGGGAGGGAGGGAGGGAGAGAGAGAGAGAGAGAGAGAGAGAGAGCAAATTACCAATCTCAAGAATAAAAGATGTAATGACAAAAAAAATAATGTAAAAAATGTTATGTCAACAATTTAGATGAAATGAGCAAACACCAAACCTTACTCAAAAACAAGTAAATAATCCAAACAGCACTTTAACTATTAAAGACATTGAAATTTTAGTTTAAAATTTTTCCAATAGAAAGCACCAGGCCCAGATGGCTTCTACTGAAACATTTCAGAAAACAATAATACCAAACTCTTCAGGAAAATAGAGGAAGGATTATTTCTCAGTGCAATCTATAAAGCTAGCACTACCCTGATACCAAAACAAGATTAAGATATCACAAAGAAGAAAGCTATAGTACCGTATCCTACATAAAAATAAATGCAAAAAATTATTTTTAAATTTTTAGTAAACCAAATTCAATAACATATATAAAGAACAGCATGACCAAGCGGATTTTTCTCCTACAAATGCATGGTGGTTTAATTTTTTAATCAATCAATGTAATTCATCATGTTAACAAGCCAAAAAATGAAAAACTATATAATCAACTTAATAGATATATAAAGAAGCATTTGGCCAAATCAAGCATCCATTTCTAATTAAAAAAAAAAAAATCCTCAGCAAACTAGGAATAAAAGGGAACTTCCTCAAACTGATAAAGTGCATCTTCCAAAAACATATGCTAATACCACATTTAATGTGAAACACCGAATTATTTCATCTTAAGATTAGGAACAAAAGTATCTTGTCGCCACTTCTAGTCACCATAGTACTGAAAGTTCTAGTTCATGCAGTAAGGCAAGAAAAAAATAAATAAAAGAAATCCAGATGAAAAGGTTGTAAATCTGTTTTTATTTGCAGACATAGTGTACATAGAAAATCTTTTGTGATATACAAAAAAGTGACTAGAACTAATAAGTGAGTATAGCAAGGTTGCTGGATACAAGATCAATATAAAAACCTCAATTATATTTCTATGCACTAACAACAATCAAATTGAAAATTAAAAAAGTATTTACAATAGCATTAAAACATAAGAAACATTTGGGCATAAACTAACAAAGATGTACAGAGCCTGAGCACAGAAAACTACAAAATATTGCTGAGACAAATTTAAAAGCCACAAATAACTGAAGAGATTCACTGTAATCCTGAACCGGAAGACACACTACTACTAAGATATCAAGTCTCCCCAACTGATCTACAGATTCCATGAAATCTCATCCAAAATCCCCACAAGGTTTTTATAAAAAAACAAAAAACTGACTCTAATTTTCATGGACCTACAGAGGACCTAGGATGGACAAAAGAACTTTAAAAAAGAACACAGTGGAAAGGCAAACACTCACTTCAAGACTTATTATGAAGCTACTGTAACCGAGACAGTGCGGTATTGGTGTCAAGATAGACCAACAGATCAGACTCTAGAAATAAACCCACATAGACATGGCTAATTAATTTTCAACAAATATGTAAGCATAATTCAGTGGAGGAAAGATAGTCTTTTCAACATGTGGTTCTAGCGCCATTAATAATAATACAGATTACTAGTAATCATTTAAAAATTTAAAAAATAATTATTATAAGCACATGCAACAATAAAATGCAATCCATACCTCACACCATATGCAAGAATTAACTCAAAGCAAGCGATAAATCAAAAAATAATATATTAAATGATAAAACTGCTAGAAGGAAGCATATGAGAAAACCTTCGTAACCTTCGTTTAGGCAAAGATTTCTTAGGTACAACATGGAATGCAATCCTTAAAGAAATTATAATTGGCTTCCTCAACATGAAGATGTCTTCTCTTTAAAAGGTACTGTTAGGAAACTGGAGAGCCACTCACAGAATGGAACCAACCCTGGGAGGTGACTTGCTACCTGGACTGGGGTGACCATTTCACGGTGTATGCACATGTCAGAACGTACCAAATAGGACACTCTCAACCTGTGTGGTCTATTGCTTGTCAATTACACCTCAATAAAGCTGTCAAGGAATTATGATGTGTGCAAGCTTCCTGGGCCCACAGCCCACCCTTTCCCAGGATCTCTTCCGGGTCTCACACCCATGAGAAGGTCATGATGGATGAGCCCCTCACCTTTCTGCCGGTCCCTCTACCCCACAAGGAGGAAAGGGGTGCTCGGCACAGCCAAGTGACCTCCCGCTGGCCCTCGTCCTGGAGGCCTAGTCCCAGCCTCTGTCCAGACAGAACCTGGGACTGAGAAATGGCTGGACCTCCAGGCTCACATGCAGCGTTTTCCCTGGTCCTGTCACCTCACACCACCTCCCTCCAAGGTCCACAGGCAAGGCAGCTGTGTGCAAAGTGGGTGTGAAAACGCAGCCATGCTTGTCCCAGGAGAGGCTGGCCCTGCAGTTCTACTCTCGAGTCTCACTCTGGCTCTGTCTTAATAATCTTGCTTATTTACTTTTCTGACCAAGCGTAAGATCCTAAAGCAACATCTTCTGTATATTTTGGGGGGTTTTTGCTAAATGCCGTGGATTTGGGGTGAGGGAGGGCTTCTGGAGGAAACATTGGCCGGTGAGAGAGTGATGGCATCGCTGAGCTTCAGAGGACTCGGAGGTGATGGGGATGATGACCTGGCCCCGTCCACTCATGTCACAGCGAAGAGCCCAGAGCCCAGGGAACAGGCGAGGTCTCCCTAAGGCAGTGGTCGGCAAACTGCGGCTCATGAGCCACATGCGGCTCTTTGGCCCCTTGAGTGTGGCCACGAAGTTTCAATCACGCTGTACGTGTGCACCCGCATGTGGTATTTTGTGGAAGAGCCACACTCAAGAGGCCGCAGTTTGCCAACCACGGCCCTAAGGCCACCCAGTAAGTTAGTGGCCATGATGGGACTTGCATCCCAGGTCTCTGAAATCTCCTACCAGGCTCCTGCCTTTATGGGACAGGTTGGGAAAGACACAGGACAACTGCAAGGAAGGGGCGGAATTCTGGGGCCATTTAGTGTCGGTGAGAAACCAATGGTCCCAGAGCAAAGCCCCACAGGCTTGCAGGCAGTACCGGCTGATGCTCCCGACTGAGCCCAGAACTCCACAGACAAAACTCCATGACATCCCATGGACTCTGCCTGAGACCAAATTACTCTCCATGCAAAGTAGCTAGAATGAAACAAAAAATACATGAATTAAACATGAATAGCGATCCTCGTATCTTCTCCTTGTCCTCAATGACGGCGCCTGCCACGCACACCTTCCCTTTGAAAACCCCCCACGTAAGGACATTCTTTCCTAAGGAACAGGGTGCCGCCCTAGATGGGGAGCCCTGGGTCCTCCTGCAGCCGGCGACACCCAGTCTTTCTGATTCTTGCTCCCCTCTGCCGCCGGGGAACCTGCAGTGCAGGGAGAGGGTCAGACTTGCCCGAGGCCACCCTGACAATAACCATTAGGACGTGGGCCCAGATGCCGCATCAGAGCCCTGCTGGTGTCGGGGGCCAGTATGTCCCAGGAGAGGCCCCACTACAGAGCCAGCCGCGTTCAGGGAGCACAGAGGGAGGTCTCGGGGGTCCTGAGTCGGAGCAACCCCCAAGTCCTAGACCTAGAACGTGGAGGCAGAAACACTGGCATCTACCGCTTCGCTGGGGAGTCGGACAGCATGCCAAATAAATCAGCACTTCACATTTGCGGTACGTGCCCTGGCCGGTTCGGCTCAGTGGATAGAGTGTCAGCCTGCAGACTGAAGGGTCCTGGGTTCGATTCCGGTCAAGGGCACGTACCTCAGTTGCGGGCTCCTCCCCAGCCAGGGCCCTGGTTGGGGCATGTGTAGATGGTAACTAATGGATGTGTTTCTCTCACATCAATCTTTCTCTCTGTCTTTCCTTCTCTCTTCCACTCCCTCTAAAAGTCAATGGGAAAATATCCTCCGGTGAGGATTTAAAAACAAAAAATGAAAAATGTGCGTGCGTGCTCTGGCGGGGAGGGGAGCCATTCGAGACGGAGGGACATTTGAGGCGAGAAGCCCAGGAGTGAGGTGCCTCTGAGCCCGCTGTGTGGATTTCACAAAGTGATACCTCACACGGGGGAGGGAGGGTGGTTTTTAGAACCCCACCCCACCCCCCGGCATGCTCTCAGGGGGCTGGAACATTCGACTTAGTCCAAACCCAGATGCCCGCTTCGCTCGGCAGCCCGCGGAGAGGCGGACAGCCATTTCTGTTCCTGGGGACTCTGCCCTGCACTTTCCCAGCCGCTGCCACTGTCTGTGTGCTTACCGTTTCCCGTTGGCATCCTCTGTGTTACTGCCATGTCCTCGTTATTCACGCTGGCCTCCCTGCCCTCCCTCCCCCTCTTCTTTTGGGGAACATGGCCCGCCAATTAGCATTCTGACCGTCTTTATGATTGTTCCCACCCGTGTGAATAACCGCCCCCGATTTTGTGGCTTCTGCGTTTCTGAAGTTTTAAGCCTCCACTGGAATGTCTCTCCAGGAGGCCCAGAGCTGTGCTGAGCTGCTGCCTGCGCGTGAATGAAGTCCAGTCCGCAGTGAGTGCTGCTTAGGGCTCCTCCCACCAACACAGAGGGACAGACAGACAGAGACACGGGCACAGAGAGAAGCTCCCATGCCACCGGAGGCGCTGAGAGCCGTCCCGGTAGCCAGTGGGTTTTCATGGCAAGTGAGGAGGTGTGACATGGTAGCCCACGCAGAGCACCCAGAAGCTCACAGATCCCTGCTCACCAGAACAGACAGTTGTATTTGTGAGGCAGCAGCAAATGAGAGGGAGAGGCCTGGCCAGTGTGGCTCAGCTGGTGGGGCTTCGTCCTGTTCACTGAAGAGTTGCCAGTTCAATTCCTGGTCAGGGCACATGCTTGGGTTGCAGGCTTAGTCCCTGGTAGGGGGCAGCCAATCAACGTTTCACTCTCACATCCATGTTTCTCTCTCTCTCTCTCTCTCTCTCTCTCTCTCTCTCCCCTTCCTCTCTCTCTAAAAATATCAATAAAAATATTTTTTAAAAGGGAGTCAGGATGAGATGAAAGGAAGGAAGGAAGGATAGGAGGGAGGGAGAAAAGGACGGAGGGAGGGAGGGAGGGAGGGAGGGAGGGAGGGAGGGAGGGAGGGGAACATAGTAAAAAACCATCAGCATTTTGCAAAATCAACAGAAAAGGAGTGACACCTGTGCCCTTGTCCACCTGGAGGGCTACGTGGAAAGGACTCTGTAGATGACAGATAAGACAGAGGTAGGTTCTCAGGGCACGATGGCCTCCCTGCAGGCCTTCAGAGTCGGGTCCTGATCCCGTGACACCAGCCCAGTGCTTGCTGGGACCCCCTCCGTGCCCCTGGCCTGGGTGAGTGCTCAGGCGTCTCCTCTCACACCCCCGCTGTGCTCCCACAGAGCTCAACCCATCGGTCTCCCTCCCGGCCCAGAGGCTCCAGCGCAGAAGGTCTGGTTATGGCCATATCCCCAGAGCATGGCCCATGGCCACAGAGCTCCAGAAAGATCTAGAATGAATGTGTCTCTAAGCAGAGACCACAATCAGACCAGATAATGGATGATGATGATGATGATGGTGATGATGAAAGTGTCTATTCTATACCAAAATACCCTTGTAGGTACCCCTGCTTCATCGGCTGCTGATTCCTGGCAACAGTGCGTTAAGTAAAGATCGATAACCTGCCCAGCCAGCATGGCTCAGTGATTGAGTGTCGACCTATGAGCCAGGAGGTCACGGTTCTATTCCCAGTCAGGGCACCTGCCAGGTTGTGGGCTCAATCCCTGGTTTAGGTGTGCAGGAGGCAGCTGATCAATGCATCTGTCTCATCATTGATGTTCCCCTCTCTCTCTCCCGCTTCCTTCCTCTCTGAAACCAATAAAACTATATTTTTCTAAAAAATGATTGATAACCCCATTTCATAAGAGGGAAAGGAAGCCCGGGGGCAACTGACTTTCCCACGGCCTCATAGCTAAGGAATAACAGAGCCAGGGCTGTAACCCAGATCACACCCTGTCCCTCATGGCCTCAGAGGGGGTCCTCCGTGGATGGGGAGATCGGACCGGAGACGCCGCCCCCGAGCAGGGAGCGCTAAGTGCAGCCTCAGCACCTCGCTGACCCTGTCAGCAGGTTCTGCAGCCCTGGCCCAGCCCCACGCTGCAGACCCACCGGCCAGCCAATCAGCGGGCGGCAGGAAGCCCCTTCTGCAACTCCTCTCCCTTATCTCCCAGCAGGGCTGCTCTGCAAGGTCAGGCTCACAGCACCTTATCAGAACATCTCCACCTCCTGGAGACAGCCCAGCCAGCTCAGAGCAGCATTTCCTTTAGATCTTCCCCACAAGCCCCCCTCGCAGGCATCACAAATTAAAACCAGAAACTCCAAATTGAAACATGGGGTCGGGGGGTGCTCCCATGTGGGTCCTGGCCTGGATCAGAGGCCACAACGAGATATATGTAGCAAAAATCTTTTCCTCCTTCTCTCTCTGGTGAGCTCCTGACTGCCCCATAGAACCCCAGCTCCAATGCCCTTCCCCCCGAAGATTAACCAGTGCCTCCCTCACCCCCAGCTAAAGCGGTCATGATACCTTGTCTGCCTGTCTTCCTGGATGGTAATTATTGGATTTTGTGTCTGACTCCTCACCAGACTATAACCTGGAGGGAATCAACTTCCTCCTGGTGCAAATATAGGTTAACCACTTAGAATGAATATAAGATTTAATCGCGGTTGATCAAGTTACTAGCTCTGTGACCTTGGGCCAGATTGCCTTCCTGAACCAGAGGCTCATCTGTACACTGGAGATAAAATAGGCCTATCACTGTGGGAATATATCGTTTCAAGCGCTAGAGATAGTGCTGCCCCCTCCCACCTCCCACTTTCCGTGACAGCACAATACCTAGCGCATGGAGATTCAAACCAGTGTGTGTTTAAAGGAATCACTACATGGATGGAATTCAATGAAATGCTGAGATTTTCCTCAATAGGCACTCCTTAGAAGAACAAGAAGCGATCTGACTCAAGGATCTGACCCTAGCTCCCTGCCAAAGAAATGGGTCCATGCAACCATATCTCACCACTTCTGCTTCTTCCTCATGGACTCTCAGAAAGACTACATTTCCCAGAATCCCTTACAATTATATTAGGGCCATGTGACTAGATTCTCGCCAATGAAATGTGGGTTGACCTAATGGGCACCTTCTAAGTCCAGGTCTAAACCACTCCCCATGGTCCTCTGTGCTCTCTCTCTCTCTTTTTCCCTTGTCCTCATGGCCCCTGAGATAGTGGAGCCACATGATGGAAGAAATCCAGTTTCCTGAGTCAAGGCTCAGAGGAGAGTCACCAACCCACACCAACCCGCAACAGGATGCTCACATGAATAAAAAAATAAACTTTTATTATGTTAAGTCACTGAAATGCCAGCTTTTTTGTTGTAGCAGCTAGTGTTACTTATCCTGGCTGATCTAGAAATAGGAGATAGAAGGGGGATGCAAAATTTTTTAAATTCTAAGATAGATGGAATCAACTTATTATTCAAGAGGCGGGAAGTGAAGGCATAGACATATTAAGATGGACAGATGGGCAAGCATTGGCTAAGAAAGATGCCCATAATCATTTGGAGAGAACGCTCTGTGCCCATGGAACTTACAGCTCTAGGGAAGAAGTTTGAAAACAGAGCATTAATCTGCGTGTGCCCAATACAGCTGGATGCATCGGGCAGGCAAAATATCATAAAAAAAGAAATACGCTCAGGAAAGACTTGCCCGGTTGGCAAGCAGAATTGAAGGGGAATAGAAAGTCCAGAAATTGGGGGCCTTGCCAGGTAGGAAAAGCCAACAGCTTCTAGTCCCCAATAGAAGTGGAATTTTAGCACGTTGGAGGAGCCATGGCCCCGTAAACCTTGAGTTGGATAAGGTGATTTAAAGCAAAGATCAGATGAAGGTGTGGCCTTTCTGTTCAAGCCAGAGAGCGCTCTGGGTGTGGTTACCAGTATTCAGAATGGGGCAAAGCAGGCTGATCAGCAGCATACTAAGCTCTTGAAGGATATGTAGTACCAAAGAAATCAAAAGTGAATGTTAAAAAGTTTTTCACTATTCGACACTTAGAACACATTTTGTTCTAGAAGAAACGTAGGTGAAAATCTTTGTGACCCTGGATTAGCTAGCCTTGTCTCAGGTACAGAACCAAAAGTTCACCCTTAAAAGAAAAACTTGATAAATTTGCATCAAAATTAAACTTTCTGTTCTTTGAAAGACACTGGTAAGACACTTGAAAGACAAGCCAAGGACTGGGAGTAAATTTTTATAAATCATATACCTAATAAAAAAGAACTGTGTTCACAATATATAAAGAATTTGCACAACTCAAAATAAGGAAACAACTCAATAACAAAGTGGACAAAAGATCTGAAAAAAAAAAACACATATCATTGAAGAAGATACATGGATGGCAAATAAACACAAGAAAAGATGAGTAGTATCATTAGCTACGAGGGAAGTGTGAAACACACCCTGATTAGAATGGCTAAAATCAAAAAGACGAAAGAGCAAGTGTGGACAAGGACAGGGAACAACTGGTGGGGATGCAAAATAGCATGGCCGCTATGGAAGTGTCGCATTAAATTAAACACACACTTGCTGTAGGCCCCAGCAATTTTACCCAAGAGAAATGAAACCTCAGGTTCACACAGAAATCTGTCTGTGATGTGAATGTTTATAGAAGCTCTATTCATGGTTCCAGCCCCAAACTTGGAAAAAGGAAGTCCTTCGGAATGACAGCCATACATACAATGGAACCCTACTCGGCAACAAAAATGAATGAGCTGGAATCACACACCAACCCGGATGCATCGCAAATGCACTGCGCTCAGTGAATGAAGTTCCATTCAGGGGCTACATACTGTGTGATTCCAAGCAGATCAAGGTGGTCAGGGACTAGGGGTGGGGCAGGGGTCGGCCACAAAGAAGAATCAGGAAAATGGGGGGGGGGGTGATGGAACTATTCTAAATCCTGATTGTGGCAGTAGTTATATGATGATATATAATATTTGTCCCCCAAAAGGTGAATTTTACCATACTTAAATTATATGTCAATTTCACAAATGCTTTTAAAAGCGTTCACGATAGACAGTCAATCACTGCTTAGCATTAAAAACACACAAGTGCACACACATTCAAGTCCCCAACACCTCCTGGGCAGGAGGTGGGCTTCAAAGACGATATAAGCCCCCAAGCGGGGAGGGGGAGTGGCGGGCTAAGGAGTGAAGCCAGGAGCTACAGAGAACCCCCGAACAGGAATTTTCTCCTGAAGATCAGGATCAAGACCTAACCTTGGATGCCAGGTGCTGGAGCTTTTACCATGAACACCCCGGTGAAGATTTCAGATTTGCTACCAATCAGGGATGTGATTGTCTCCCATTCATCTGCGTCCCTATAGGAAGAGTTTATGGCAATCACACAGTCCCTGACCCACCACTGCACTCTGGATGTACAGGGGACATGTCACTTGTCTTCAGAGGTCACCAGGCCATGAGGACTGATGGAGAGCATTCCATATTATTCAAAAACCCAGACTTGCCACTTGATATAGAGGCTGGATGGTTAATGGGGCTATTTCCCTAGGGAGGGGTGGCTGCCTGCTGTGTGTGGGAGGAAGGTGGGCTGTGGCTGAGGCTGGCTAGAGGCTCATCAATCCCATTCCCACCTCCAGGACGCATGGCAAGTGCACAAAATCATGGTTTGATCCAGGTCAACAAGGAAAGAAGACAATGCTCTGTGTTTGGTGGGATCAGGAAGGTGTGGTGTAATAGAGCTTCTAAAACCAGGTGAAACCATTAATACTGATCGCTACCGACAACAAATAATCAATTTGAACCACACTTTGATGGTAAAATGACCAGAATGGGCCAGAAGACACTGCAAAGTAATTTTGCTTCGTGATGACGCACAGCACACACTTCAAAACCAGTTAAAGACATGTTAAAAGATCTTGCCTGGGAAGTATAGGGTGTCCCAAAATTCATGTAAGATTTGAATTTTGCGTGAGCATTAACAACAACAACAACAAAAATAAAAGCCTAATTTTACTTGGTTTATTGAATCAGATTCTAATATCTGTTCCCCTTTGATTTCAATCCCTTCAATTTGATAAGCATTACCAAGTACCAATTAGGGCCCAGGAGCAGGGACAATGAAGACCAATGAAGACCACGGCTTTGCGTATGTGCCAGCAAAGCCGTGGAGGCCATTTACCCGATGTGCTATTCCATACATAACCCTATACTGGATACTTTATGAATCAATAAAACATTTACAATTTTTAATTATAAACCTGTGTTTTCTATCAAGATTACTTCTTGCGTGAATTTTGGGACACCCTATATTAACCCACACGCTGTATTCACCAGACCTTGCTCCTTCAGATGAACACTTGTTCCCATCAATGGCACACGCACTTTCTGAGCAGCACTTCAAAACATACGAAGAAATGGAAAACTGGGTCTCTGAATGGTTTGCCTCAAAACAAGAAAAGTTCTATTGGGACGGTATCCACAAATTACCCGAAAGATGGGGGAAATGTGTAGCTAGCGATGGACATGACCTTCAATAAAGCACTTTTGATGTTTCTCTTGAAATGATCGTGTTTTCTTTGATTACAAAACCTGCGTCATTAACCAGTACACCTGGTAGGAAGAAGGGCTGGAGGGGTGATACAAGAACTGAGCAGCCTCTACGGCGGAGTGGTCCCACCTCAGCACTGGTGACATTGGGGGCCAGGCTGCTCTCTGTTGTGGGGCCGTCACGGTGAAGGATGCTCGGCAGCATCCCTGGCCTCTTCCTAGAAGACGCCAAGAGCAACATCCCACACAAGTGGCGACGATCAAAACTGTCTCCAGACACGGCGAGTGTCCCCTGCTATCGGTGGGTTAGCTCATGTCCCCGAGGAAGGCACTGGTCTCAGAACCTCGGGGCCCAGTGTGGTTTAGAACCCAGAATATCCCAGAGTTTTAAAAGGAATCCCGGTGGGTCTGGGGGGTACCCTCTCCCCCATCACCCCAGTTACTATTTCAATAGTAATGAATATCTGCATTGAGCAGGATAAATAAGATTACAGATCAGCTCACGTCAGTTCGGGTCAGGTTTTGCTGCCAAATGAGCCTGCTATAAACCTGTAAAAACATGCCTTTGCAGTTTTTTCGGTTTCAAAATCGCAAATGGTTTAAGAGCAACACAACTCAGAGAGGTAAAGGGCTGGCTTGTGGTCACACAACTGTCACTATGGACCAAGATTTTTGGCCACCACAATAGGCTTCACACTCCACGCCCACCTGTCCTACCTGCAGGGCCCCACGACGGTGAGTGGAGGACCAGGACTCAGGTCCTCGGCTCCGGGCCCTGCCCCACGGCCATGTCGCACCCGCTCCCCCGACACTGTTCCGCTCCCAGGGGGACCCCCTTTGACTTCACTGGCCCTGGTCTCATCCGTGTCCAGGTTGTCTCAGGGTTAGAGCAGGCTTTCTACATGATCGACCCACACGATGCAAATCAGGAAGATTAGAGAGCCAGGGATTTCTGAAACATAGGAAAAGAGAGAAGAGAAAAAGAGGCCAAGACAGGAGACCTCCCACAGCCAGGGAAGTATCAGGAGGACCGGCCTGACCAGCTTCCCCTGCAGGTCCAGAGGCGCGTCTGACAAGCAGAGGGGACGCCCGTGTCACCCAAGCCGCCGTCGCTCTGTTCCGATGATGAGAACAAGCCTCGCGGGGTCAGGTCTGTTTACTCAAATATTTGTCCCCCAAAATCGAGCTGTGAAAACCGTCAACCTCACCCACGGCCGGGGACAGGAATGTGCCTCCAGCTGGAGAAGTCTGTCCGCTGCCTCTGCCGTGGGGACCAATCAGAGGATGAGACGGTCCATGGGGTGCGGGCGTCCGTGGTATCCGGCCATCTGGGGGCCCCCGCTTCCCCGGGCCTGCAGTGGCGGCGCGGGGGTTTTCTCCGGAGCGCGGTAGAGCTCCATATGGCCGAGATCAAAGGTGTTGCTGGGTGCACGGTTCTGCTTTATTTCCAAGCACTGCTGTTAATTAGAAAACAAGATCAGAGGCAGTATTAAAATCCAATTAAATTGATATGAACAGATTGCCAAGTGATGTTCACTAATGTATAATTGAGCACCATGCAAATTTCGGTGGCTGGCTTTTGTTTTTTTCCCCCCCGCACTCTGGAATGAATGATGAGGCTATGAAGTTCCCCTTCATTGTGAAAAACAAACATGCTAATGCATTGATCTGGGGGGGTATTGCTCGGGTGATGGATGGAAGCGAGAGAGGACGGCAGAGTGGGACTTTCTGAAGGGAGGGGAGAGGGTTCTGTGATTCTCTCTTTGCTTCCATATCCATTTCCCCCAAAAGGAGTCAGGGCCTCTTTCTGTGGACACCCCACCATGAGCGACCCATAGAAAGTTCCCATGGGCCCGGCTGGCGTGGCTCAGTGGTTGAACGTCGACCTATGAACCAGGAGGTCACGGTTCGATTCCCGGTCAGGGCACAGGCCTGGATTGTGGGCTCAATCCCCAGTGTGGGGTGTGCAGGAGGCAGCCGATCAATGATTCTCTCTCGTCATTGACGTTTCTATCTCTCCCTCTCTCTTCCTCTCTGAAATCAATAAAAATATATTAAAAAAGAACGTTCCTCCCGGGTTCAGGGACTGACTGGAAGCGAATTTTGGAATCGTGACGGCAAACGGCACGGATAAAAGGGAACCTGCGTGCAGGCGGCGTTTGCTTTCCTATCGATTGCTTGTTTGTGCTTTTGTGTCTTAAAAAGAAAGGACTCTGTCCTGATTCGGGCTGGTGAGCGAAACGCCGAGGATGAGGGATCCGGGGAACGATACCAGGAAGGGCAGGAAAGGCCAGTGTGACCAAGAACGGGAGAGGCTGCCCCGGGAAGAAGCCGATGGCACAAACACGCGCCAAGAGTTGCCTGTGATCGTCGCAAATCACATCGTTTGCTCGCTGTGGACGGAGCAGGTTTTGGAGCTCAACGTCACTGCTCATGTAAAAAAAAAAAAAGTACCGCCAAGGAAGGGAGAAAGGCAACGGCGGATGGCACTGTCTGCATACTCATGCTGTGCTGGTAGCGTTTGGGTTTCCATTTTCAATCCCTAAAAGGAAGGAAACTTTGATCAGCTCACTCTCAGGACTGCACTTGGTGGGCGAGGAGTCCCAGAGGGGAGCCAGGCCTGGCTCGGCCTCCAGGCCTCCAGGAAGGAGCAGTGAGTGTGAGGGAGCAGGTAGCACAGACACCAGAGGCACCCCTAGGCGCTGTGGGCCCGTCCCTGTCTGCAGCCTGATTCTATTCAGGCCACCGGCCTGCCGTGCCGTTCAGGGCAGCTGGCCGGGCTCCGGGAAGCTCATGGCTGCTCCGAGTGGTGGGGTACGGGTGCCCGTGAGGGGTACAGGCACGGATAGGTGACCCAGTTCTGGCCAGTGACATAAGGCGGGAAGGTCCTCTCCCAGGGGCTGCTGGGAGTCGATCTGGAAATGGAACCACACGTCACTGCTGCCACCAGGACCCAGAGATTCCCAGTGAACCAGAGCCATCAGGCGCCTGGAAACCCTCCTCGCTTTCTCTCGGTGACCCGCGAGGTCTGCTGCCGCAGCTCCACGGCCTGCAGGAATCTCTGAGGCTCAGAGAGGAAGGCCGGCCGCAGGGGCTGCGGGCTGAGCGGAGAGAGCAGCTGGTGCAAAGGCCGGGGAGTCACAGGATGCTTAGCCCTAGACACGCCTCGGTTATTCTCTTCCGCCACCACCAGAATGTGCTCACCTTAACATGTCCTGAGAGCCAGCACAGAAACGTCCCCCTCGCCTGAGTAAGGCTCACACGACACACCGAGAAGGCCGCCTTCGTCAGGGGGATGGAGGTGTCCACCCTCTGCTTATCCACAACTTAAGAACAGAGGGACAGGGCCAGGGAGCGCTGGGCGTGAGATACGGCAGGGAAGGTGCCCCCACATGGGGTCCAAAGAAAATGGGGGGGAGAGGGGGGGACCTGCAATACACCTGACCTAGTTGAGGCCTCAGGCAGAAATAGAGTCACGGTGGCCAGTTCGGCTCAAACAACCCCCAGAGCGTTCCTACGGGCTTCTTCCTCTTCCTCTTCCTCTTCCTCTTCCTCTTCCTCTTCCTCTTCCTCTTCGTCAGGCTCCTGCGCTCAGCCCCTCTCAGCCCTGCGTCCACACATCCCTGCTGCGCTCAGCTTCCAAAGGAGAGGGCTTTTGGGCTCCATCCTCAGAAATGCAGCACTGTTTGATTTTTGGAACTCTCACCCCTCGTGACATGAGAGAGCGGAGGAGAAAGGGGGCCACACAGGCAGGGTCAGGGATAGGGGTTCGGGGGAGGGTGTCTCAGGATGGGGGAGCAGCGCTGGGCCTGAAGCTTCCTGCCTGGAGCAGTGGGTCCCTCCCACAAGGTCCAGCAAATCGCAAATTCAGACCAGGCACCGTCTACGGGCTCTGGCAGGAAGGAAGAGGGCCAGGGAGGCCTGGCTCCCTGCAGAGAGGGTGAGGAAGCCCGCTTCAGGGAGAGTCAGGGAAGGTGGAGCTGAGGCACAGCCATCCACACAGGCAACTGGAAACCCAGGCTATGACTGCGCAAGCCATCACATCCGCTCCAGGCCCTGCACCCAGGCCTCGGCCTCACCAGGTGTGCGCCTCAAGTGCTACTGGCTGACAATCCCTGGTCAGCAGAGAGGGGTGAGCGCTGGACCGAACAAAGTGAAGCACGTCTCTCTGCTGCAGGACTTGTCAGGGCCTTTACTCCATCAGTTTCCACTGTGACTCTACAAGGTGGGGCAGAAAATACAGGAATCTGCAGACTTACTTGGCCACTGACGCCAGGTCCTGGGGCCTCACTCTGGGAAACGCCTTGGAGGCGGGGGAGGGTGTGGAGGGTGGAGTCTCCATCGCTGGATGGCGAGGGTGCTGGCAGCCCAGGAGACTTGCATTGAGAAAGATGGCCACTGCTCAGGCGTGGCTGTGGCATCATTTCCCTTGGGGTCTGGCCCACCTGGGTGGTTGTTGGAAGACAGAATGGGCGCTCGAAATCCCAGACCCTCACATCCCCTCGCCCAGTGGGTGGTCACACAGACGGAGCAGACGCTGTGCCACCCACACCCTGTGGGCCCCTGAGTAAGTGCAACTCTGGTGGCGACTGCCATGCACTTGGCCCACTTCCCCACCCACCATGTTCACACCACAGCTCCTTGCCCCTCGGCCTCAGAGCCACCGAAGCCTGACTGGCTAGGTGTGGGTGCAGCCCAGAGCCTGGAGGTGATGCTGCCAGAGGCCAGAATCAGCCATGGGACAGCATCCGGCCGCCCCTCCCTGGAGGGATAATTTGGGGGATGCACCCCAGCCACCCGCAGTGGGGACCAGCTCAGGAATGGCCCTTGACGAGCCTGCGCCCTCTCTTCCTCGCTCAGCAGACCTCACTGCTTCCGGTTCCTGGGCTCACCTCCCAAATCAATGGCCTGCATCTAACTGTTCGTCTTGGCCTCTGCTTGTAGGAGGTGACACCCCGACAGCGAGGGCCTGCTCTGTCAGAGCCGGAACGCTCCCCATGAGCAGAGTGGCCTGCGACGTGAGCGCCAGCCTGGGGTGGTGAGCTCCTGGTCACTGCAAACACGGCAAAGATGCTGATGGAAACAGAACCCAGGCATGGACTTGGGGGCTGGGACAGGGACAGCAAAGCGCCTGACCGTGCCCAGGAGTCACGGTTGCACCCGCCCCAAGGACCACAACACCAAGGTTTTCTCCCGGTTTCCAGGGCCAGTGCCCAGCAGCTGGGGCAAGGCCATCAGGGCGGGCAGAGACCACAAGGCAAGGGACCACGGTAGGTTGCGTGGCCAGACTGGCCCTGGAGATGGTTCCAGGCAGAGTGGGAGCCCAGACCATGCAGCAGAGGAGGCAGGCCCTAGAGCAGGCAGAGCAGCCTCAGGAGGAGCATGGTGGGGGCTGGGGATGGGGCCGCCCAGGGGCAGGCATGGCCTGCAGGCCTACAGGGCAGTGCAGGGCCACGGTGCCTGTGGGAGCCACGCAGGCAACATCCGGGGGAGAGACTGGACACGGGACACGATTGAGTGACTCTCAAAAAAGAAAAAATAGACGAATTCCAACATTACACAGAAACATGTCGGCTTCTTCATCACTCAAATAAGTGCCAAGTGCAGCAACAATGGTCTGTTTTCTCACCAATTTAGCAAAGTTGTTTTTTAAAGGATTATTTCTAACCTCGGCCAGGGAGCCGTGAAGTGGGGACCAGAAGTGGTTATTGGAAGCCGCATCTGGTCCTCCCGTCCTGAAGGTCGGTTTATCCATTCCGATCAACCGGCTGCAAAGGCACATGCCCCTCACAACAAGCGTGTCCCGAGGAGCTGGAGACGCTGGGACGATTTCTCCACGGGAATGTTGATTGTGGCATTTATTCCTAATTGCAGAAAACATTGAAATCACCCAACGGTCAAATAATGGAATGTCAAATATAAATATGATGTGGTAGATTCTTCCAAAAGGATATTTTAGAAAAGATGTACAGGACTGGTGTTTGGGAAATCTATTAATGATGCATAGTTAGTGGAGGGAGCAGGAAATAGTTGTTACAGTATCATCCACATTGAAACACACACACACACACACACACATGCACACACACACAATATGACATGTCTCTTCACTTAAAAGGCTGTGGTCCATCTCAGAGCTGTGACCTGCTTGGAGGAGCCCAAACTGGAATCTTCCTTTAGCGCTCACATCTCAGCTCCCTTCGACACTGAAGAGGGTCCGAGTTCACAACCCTTGTTTAAAATCTGACATCTGTCTCTATTCCCCTGCAACTCCAACCTGGGATCCTAGCAAGATGCTCTTTTTCATGCCCCTGGGACCCACCCTCCATCCTCTCTCATCTGCCCCATCCCCAGCCCTGCACAGTGTGCTCCAAGCAGGTCCCATCCTCCGCGCCCCGGGTGCAGTTCTCCTGCTCAGAGCTCCCCCCTCCCTGCAGCCTTGCCAAGGGCACCAGCTCAGGGGCATCCCTTTAAGGTCTGAGGATGCCCTTCGCCATCCCTGTCACCTATTAACCCTGAGCATCTGGTGTTCGGTTACACTTCCTATTCATATGCCAGCTTGAAAGTGAGCCTCAGTTTGCTCATCTGTAAAATGGGAATAACACCCATCTGCCTTATGAGAGACTTCCTGCAAGCTGTGGCAGCACCTGGCACGTTGCCTGGATTGTGGTCATTGGTGAACATGTGTTAATTCCTTCCCTCCTGTCCCCCCTTGGTCAGTGTCCACACCTTGAGAGTCAAGAAGTCAAACCAAACTATTCCGACGACAAAAACAACAGATGGTGTGTCCTCTGAACCAGAGGATCCTGGGGCTTGGAGAGGGTCTCACGTCACAGTAGGGGCTCCAGGACAGGGAGTCACACTCATAGATCATCTCAGGCCTCGAAGCACCCAGAGAGGATGTGCTCCACCCTCCCACACTTGACAGCCTGCCTTCCCGTCATGGCCACACCGCCATGCGGTCTCCTCATCCACAGAGTGGAGAAAGGAGGAGCAAACGCCTCACAGAACTGCCTGGAGGACCCGGTTAAACGTGCCCATAAATCCTTAAAATCCCTGTGAAAGACCACCCAGCACCCTCAAAAATGGCTACACCGAAAAAGACTAACCATGCCAAGTGGTGGCAACACTGTAAAACCAATGAAACTTTCCCACACTGCTGGCGGGAATGCAAAAGGGTCCAACTATTTTGGAAAATAGTTTGTCAGTTTCTTATAAAGAGAAATAGATACTGATCCCATGACCGAGCAATTCCGCTCCTTAACATCAACCCAAGAGATTTGTGTAGTCAATGTGTGATGTGTATGGAATATTTAAATATCAATCAATGTGAGACTAAACAAAGAAACTGGGGAACAGCCCAGTGAATTAATCTGTGGGATGGGACACTGTTCCTCAATGCCAAGGAGCGGACACGGACGTGGGCAGCAGGGTGGGTGACCCTCACAGGCCCGGGCTGTGTGCAAGGAGCTGGCTACAAAAGCGTGCACACAGTAGGATTCATCTATTTGAAGAAGAAAAACTCATCATTGGTGGAAGAATACAGGATCGGAGTTGCCTCTGGGAGGGAGCGGTAGACCGCTGAAGAACCAGGGAGCGCTTTCTGGGCTGTGGCATTGCTCTCTGCCTCAATGAGAGGTTGTTTGCAGGGACGTACACATTCGTCAACACTCATCAACCTGTGCCTGAGAGACCTGAGCCATCCCTGCATTCCTACTGTCTATCTCAGGCCTGCACAATGGGACCTCGATAAGAAGGAGGAGTGGCTCTGGCCCCGGCTAAGCACTCGGGGCCATGGTGACGTTGTCATGACGATGACTGTGCTAGCTCCATGACACACAGGTCGTCAGGGTTGGGGACCCTGGAAACCCCTGGTCCTTACCCAGGTTCGTGCCACGGGCCCCCTGGCAGGTGGGTGATGCCGAGGGACCTTTCTCAGAGCGTAATGTTGCCCGCACACCATAAGCCACGCACGATGACAAAGGGAGCCAATTAGGTGGAAAGTTATCAAATATTAAAAATGGGCCTGGGATCCGGAAGCTCACGCGCTCCTTTATTAACGCATTAAATAACCAGCCCCGCGGAGGCTAACGACGGCCGTCACTTCCGAGGCGCGGGGGGGATGGCGTCGCCGCACCAACTGGAATGCAGGACTATCTGGGACGCCGTGGGCAACGAGGCTGCAGCCACTGCAGACACTGTGCCCAGATCATCCTGTTCCCCACGAACCGAGGGGCTCCAAGCAGCAAGAGCTTAGAGAAGACAACGGTGCCACTTCATCTTCCCAGCTCAGTGCCAGGACCTGCCCACAGCCCAGCCTCCCCAGGAGACCCCGCCCTGCCCTCTGGGCAGAGGGGAAAGGGAGGCAGAGAGGGCGCTGTTATTCCAAAGCAACAAAAGACTCAAGTCAGATCCCAGTGTCCTGCCCCGGGTCAGCCCTCAGTTCTGCATAGATAAACAGATAAAGAGTTAGCACCGAGCCTGGCATGGGGGTGTCTTATCATTAAAGACTGTGATTTGTTGGTGCCGGGCAGGCCGAGGCAGGGATGCACACATGTGCATGCAAACACACACACACACACACACACACACACACACACGCTCCCCCACTCACACTCTGACCCTGCCTGATTCCATAGCGCAGGGCTCAGTGTGGGGAGCTCCGCTGGACCCCACAGCCCCTGCCGGGTCCGGCCCAGAAGGTGGCGGCCCCCTCGGTGGCAGAGGTCAGCAAGCCGTGCCCACCGCAGGCTGGCAGCCTGGCAGCCGGGGCGCCCACGGAGCACGGAGCCTCTGCCCATATTAACACCCCACTGAGATAATTCTTCTCCAGGCTTTTTTCCCGGCCACCAAGTGGGCCTGCCACACATCGCTGTTTTTCATCTTGTTAATTGAGTCATTTATTTCGTTAAAAGGTGAAACTTTATCAGGGTTGATGTGCCAAGTGTGAGAAGGTGGACTTAATGACACATCCAATGGTCGCAGCGTCAGGGGCCTCTGTGTGGCCGGGGGTGGGGCAGAATAAAACTGATCCCGCGCCGTTGAATGATGCCGATTTAAAACACCCCCGGTTACGTCCTGGCAATGCAGGCGCCAGGGTGCACACAATTGCGCGTCTCCCACCCGGAAGTGCCCTTCTCCCCTGCCACGCCTGACTGTCCTCCAGGGTCAAGTGACATCCCCTCCACTGGCCCTCCTGCGGCCACCACGCCTTCCCGCCCGGCTGTCTCACCAAGCCTGTCCTGTGTTGTGTGTCTGTCCGTGTGCGAGGCTTGCCCAGGTGCTGTGAGCTCCCTGTGGGTGTGCACTCATGCCTCAGCCATCCCTGTGTCCCTACTGTCTGCCTCAGGCCTGACACCTAGGAGGCCCTTGTCTCGCCGCAAGGCCTCACCTACAACCAAGACCCCAGTTTCTCTGTCATTTGCAATATGACTGCTGTCCAGAGGGAGGAAAAAGAAAAGGGGACACTTGTGGTCAAATCGGTGGGAAGCACGGAGCCAGTGAAAACCCTTCATTTTCCACGGAGGCGACCAGACGACCTCATGGGAAGTGTCTTGTCCAAGGTCATAGAAGACGGGTGATGTATCAAGAAATGTGACCCAGAAACAGGCTTCAGAGCTCCTGCTCCACTTCATTGCTTTTTTTTTCTTTTAAATCACCAGGTTGGAGATGCTTGACCATTTTCATTTAATGTGGTTATTGGTAAGTCAGATTTGAGTCTCTCATCTTGCTATTTTATTTTTTCTTTTTCCAACCTGTTCTTTCTCCCTCCCTGTATTCTGCCTTATTTTGGATCCCATGACTGTGTTGTGTCTCCTTTGTTGGATGGTTAGCCGGAACTCGGGATTTAACCATTTCGGGGGCGGTTTTAACGTCTCACCGTCTAACTGGAAGTGCTATTTCACATCATCCGTGCAGTCTGGGAACCTTACAATAGATTACACCCTGAGACAGATGCCAGGAAGCCTCGCCACAGAGCACCACGCAGGCCTAAGGAGGTCAGGGAAGGCTCCTACTAAGCAACGTGGGCGGGGACCAAAGACTGGAGAAAACTGGATGAGCCCTGACGCCGCCTTCCAGGCGCAGGGAACAGCGGGAACAGCGCGTGCTGAGGCACTGAGGCAGGAGGGCAGCTCCGGCTTCTTCTAGCTTCTCCTCGCTCGTCCTCCATGAACCCACACTCCAGCCACCCTGAGCACATCCCGTGCGTTCGTTTCCATCTTCCTGTCTGTGCTGCCCCTCCTTTCCCGGGGGTCCCCCGGGTCTCATTCCAGTGGCACCTCCTCTGTGAAGCCCTCGGTAGCGAGCCAGGCACGGCCACTCGCTGCTCTGTGCACCCACACCAGGTCTCCCCTGAGGGCCTTCCAATGCTCTAAGAATGGCAGGGGGGCCCAGTGCATAGAGCGTCAGCCCGAGGAATGAAGGGTCCCAGGTGCAATTCCGGTCAAGGGCACGTACCTTGGCTGCGGGCTCGATCCCAGTAGGGGGCGTGTGGGAGGCTGATAGATGTTTCTAACTCTCTATCCTTCTCCCTTCCTCTCTGTAAAAGCAATAAAAATATATTTTAAAAAAACAAAAGCAAAAAACACCAAGAATGGCAGGGAGGCCGAGTGGCCCGCAGACTTGGTGACGGGCGAGGAGGACAGCCCTCACCTGCCACGCGGCCCGCCTTCCGGTTTTGGTTCCCTTGCCGACGAGGAGACAAGAAAACCTTCCCACTTGCTTGTCGCGATGGACGTGTTTCTAACATTGTTGACTGTGACCCACAACAACTATGTCATGCCCCAAAATCTGGAACACACACACAACCCACCCAACATTTCACAACATTCCCACCCTCCCTGTGTGCAACGCACACTGGTAAATCCCATCCACTCCACTCGCTGGGCTGCAACCACTAAACCAACCTGACGATCCACTCATGAGTCACGACCTTCCGTTAGAAAACACACTGCATTTTAGAAGAAACGGGGCTGTCGTTGGTAAAACCGCAGAGCCATGCTCACGTGATGGGAGTGGTGCTCCAGTCAAACGCTGTTGCATAGCAACGGACCCTAAAACGGTGTGGCTTTCGGCAACACTTTCATACGACCTCTCCCAGGTGGAAGGCTTGAGTGAGCTCAGCCTGGTGGTTCTCTCTTGCGTCCGGCTGGGACCGCGGTCATCGGAGAGTTCGCCGGGCTGTACGTCTGAGATGACACACTCCTATGGCTGATGGTCCCCACGGGCGGTCGACTGAAGCAGCTACATGTGGCTTCTCCGGGGGACTCGCGTGTCGCACAATAGGGCAGCTGGTGTCAGAGAGGGAGTGAACCGGGAGTAAATGTTCTAAGACGCCAGAAGCAAAAGCCGCCAAGCCAGGAAGGGCTCTGCCTGGCCGTGGCACAGTGGCACTTCGGCCATAGTCTGCCTGCCCAAGCAGCCCCAGCATCACCCCAGATTCAAGGGGGCGAGAAGCAGACGCCCCTGGGAGCAAGGACAGCAGGTCGGCATCGCAGAGGGGCCTGTGGGATGGGAGACTCTGTGTCCACCTCTGGAAAACACGGCGCCTTTCTCAACCCAGCTCACCCGCCAGCAGTGGGTGGGTCACGACACCTGCCCCGGGCTCCATTTTCTCCTCCACAGAAGAAGGGAACTGCTGACATGTGTCAAAGACCTTCCAAGCCTGACGTTCGCGTTCAGGATAAAGTTGGGAACACGCAGATGCCATCTAACACGCGTGCTCTTGGCAGAGGCTAAAATCAGCCCCTCCCACTCACCTTGATGCCCGCTTTGGATTCACCACATACGCCCTGAAATCCCCCCATGGGTTTCAGAATCAGAAAAGGCGCCTCGTTTCCCTCCGCCCAGCCTGGCAAAGCCACACCGACAAGATCCCCGTGGGCCGTCCTTGCTTTTCACTCCTCACATCCAGGAGACGGGGACAGGATTCTCTGAGGCACCCACCTGGCTGAAACCAGGCCGCGGCCAGTGAGCACCTGCGGGAGACAGAGGCCCCGCGCTCGCATGGACGCTGCATGTCCCCAAGCGGGTATTTCGCGGAGCCTGGTCATGTCGGGCTCGGGACAGGTGGGAGGGAAGTGCACCCGCCAGACTTCCAGATCAATTCTGAGCATAAACCAACACAATGCTCCTCAGTGAGTCGGATTTCCCGGCCACGGTATCAAGAAGCCACGGGCACTGAAAGTCTTCGAATCCATTCCCTCTCCTTGGAGGCAGTCACTCTTCTGTCTTCCTTTTTGTCCTGGGATGCAACCCGCTCACCTGGCACAGGGGGCACTCCCATCATGACACCGGGCTTTAGAGATTTACATGAGAATCAGCAAACCTTCTTTCAGCCCAATAGAAAGCCTGCGCCAAGCGCGGAGGGAACTCCGGGCGCATTCCCCAGATAAGTCATTTATTTCTCTCCTCCAAGAAAAATCCAATATCCTGAGATCAGATGCAGATGGGGGCTTTGGTGGAAAAGGACCCGTTGCATAGCCCAGACTCCTGCCGGTGTGTCCGGCCCAGCAAAGCCCCTGACACGCTACCAGACCTCCACTCCCCGGCCGCCATCCTAATTAGCTTTGATGCAAACGGCCTCATCAGTGCTAATAAGACCGTCTTCCTCCACACAGGAGGCCTCATGACATCACTGCCCTCCGGGAAGGCTGGGAGACGACCTTCGCTGGATGAAAGAGGAGGCTTTGTTCTGATGTCTGCCCCCGCTGACGTGGGCTTAAACGGAGCAGGACGATCCAGGCCGAGGAGAGGTGCTGAGTTCACTCACGGGCGCGCGGAAGAGGGCATAGCTGCCCCATCCTTTTTATAATCGTGTGAAAGGCCTCTGGGTCGTTCGCTGGGCACTGAGGGGCACTGACCCCCGGGCAGCAGCCTATCAGGCTCCTTCGCCCTTTCTGATACCTTTGCTCCCAGAGCAGGGACATCAGCACATCACCCACACGGGAAAGCAGCTCCGGGAGACGTGGTTGGTCCCCTCTGAGAGCCCAAAGCCCGGCCCCTCCGACAGCCAGGCACCTCCCCCCACCCCGCCCCCATCCCAACACCAGGTCCCTGAACTCCCCTGCCTGGAGCCACCCCTCCCCTCCTCTCTCTTATTCGTTCACCTTTCTGCATCAGTGCCCACAGCTTCGGGTGGAGAAACCAAGGCTCGAGGACACTGGGTTACCTGCAAAGTCAAGGACACACAGTGGTGAATGACCAAGTGTGCCATTCCTTCCCGCAGGAAAAGGGCCCGTGTTTAAGCCTGGAGGAATTTTCTGGACCCTTCTGTAGCCAGGCTAGAGCAGGCAGTCCTCCCGCAGCTCCAGGCAGCCCTCCCACAGCCCTGCCTCTTCCCACTGAGTGACCTCCAGGGGTCCCTGACCCTCTCTGGTCCCTGACTCCATAAAGCAGAGCAAAAAGCACAGCCTGGAGGACTGTGGGAGGATGCCAGGGAGGAGCAAAAGTCTTTCCTGGAACTTTCATCAACTGCATGATGGACATCGATGGTTGTGGACCCTGAGAAAGAAGATACCTCCTACAAAGGGCTCCTGGTGGCTAACTGAGCTCAAAGTAAACAAACAAACAAACAAAACAAACAAACAAAAAAGCTAGCAGCCATGTCTACACAGGGCCTCTCACACAGAGCAGACTGCACTTCAGGGAGAAGCCGCACTGAACTGCCTGCCTGCACTGTGCTCCTGCCCGCGGAAGCAGCCCTTATAAAGGAGTCCCTGGGATCCTAGTTCAGCCAATAGGACTGAGGCTTTCCCATCCAATCAGAGCTACACAGCTGTATCCCTCATTTGCTTCTTCACCAAGCCTCACAGTGGCTCCATCCTGACCAATCAGGACAGTGCCTTTTTGAACCAATCAAACTGTGAGGATTTGGAGTCCTCATTTGCATGAAGATGGACCAATCAGGGACCAGGGCACGGACTTTTGTCTACAGGAGTCAGCTACTCTCTGGTGGAGGAGTACACTCTCCCTTTCCACCGAAGACTGCTTCCCCCCTCTGAGCTGGAACCCCGGTCTCCCCGGAGCAGAGGGGAGCATCCTGGCAGGAGCAGAGCAGAGCAGAGCTGTCCAGCCAGAGGCCCGGGGCCCCAGGACTGCCTCACAGCCTCACAGCCAACCTTCACCACAGCTGAGCTGTTTGTACTGAATAAATGTCCTCCTTCACTGCTCCCCAAATTGGGGATCCTGTTGGCGCTGATCTGGTACCAGTGACCACGGATTGACACCATTCACCGCTTGGGAAGGTGGGAGAGCAGTGTGTAGGGGGGCTTGATGGCAGCCACCCCGAATTTCAAGGACACGCTCATCTAGAAGCCCCTGGGGACACCCTTGACTCTTCACCCCACGGGATTGGAGAAAGTACATGAAGCAGGAGCACCGGGAAGGCTCGGGAGATCCCTGCTCTCCGTGCCTGGGCTGGGAGGAGAGAAGAGACAGGCCGTCACAGCCGGGCTCTCCCAGAGAAGTGCTCGTGTGGAGAATCACTTGTTCTTAGAAGGACTTATTTGCCCAGGCCTTGCTGTGTGACCCGGGGTAAATTCCCAAACCTCTCTGACCCTCCGTTTCTTGGCTAAAAAGCCAGAATGTCGGACCAGTCTCTTAGATCTTCCTGGGCATTCAAAGCCATGAGGTGTCACGGATGTCCCCCAACTCTATGCCATCAGAACCCGGAGGGTGTCCTCGCTCCCATGTTCAATGTGAGAAAACAGGCTCTGCGAACCTCCTGGTTTCCAAGATTGCAGGAGGGGTGGGGCGGGCCGGGAGCAGAATGGGCTCCATGTGCCTGCGGGGCGGTGCCCTGCCTCCCTCCCTGCGTGCAGGAGCTGGCGTGAACCGGCTGGCCGGCCCCCCAAGCCTCCCATGCTGGTGGGAGGTCTGCCAGGCACAGCCAGTGTGTCCTCCGTGGGGCCCGTGCCAAGCGGCCCTGCCCAGACCGCACGAGGAGCTGGCCGAGGCCTGCCAGGCTGTTTCTCATTTACAGCGAGCCCCGGCTGCAGCCCAGACATTCCAGCGGGGACATGCAGACGCCAATCCCGCCCAGGGCTTGGGAAACCGGGCTGCAGGCAGCCCGTGGTCAGAAAGCACCACGGTTCCCTTTTCCTGTCGACATTCGAAAAGCGGCTTAACCCTTAGAGGAGTTGGGTCCACGCTCTTTGGGCCCTGACCCTGGCATTCAAGGCCCCCAGGACCAGGGATAAAGGTGGGTCTGCAGAGCAGGCCAGACTTGCCTGGGCTCCCCTGGTCTCCGGGATCAGCCCTCCCTACCCCATCTATGCTCAGGCTGGTCTTCACCTGAGTCAGCCTCCACTCCAGCTGGCAGTGCGGAGGCTCCCTGGGGGAGGAGGCATCAGAACAGCACAGCTCATGATGACCAGCTGCTGGCTGCGGCCAGGGGCCCTCACCCCTCCTGGGAGGTACAGGGAGAATCACTCAGCCATCCCCGGAAGAGCCCTACCCTTTCCGCGTCCCTGAGTGAGTTAATTATAGATTGCTGCCTAAGGACGTACACAGCGTCCCAAATTCCACCAGAGTGACAATTTGCCATCCACATGAAGCTGACTGCCCGTCGCCGGCCGGGCGTCCGGGCAGGAGGCTCCAGTTTGCCGGCCGCCCCCTCCGCCTCCTGCCCGCACCTGGATTATGCTTGCTTGGCTTGCCAGTCAAAATACATTCCTTCTCCTGACAGGGCTGCCATGTCAGCCCTCAAAGGGAGGGTTTTTCTCTTTCCCTTACCTTTTATCCTCTGATTTATAAATCCTTGCTAATGAGACCAGAGGCTTTAAAATGTAGTTCTCACAGTATAGCGATTCCTCAAATTTTTTAAATTATCATATGATCCAGCAATGCCACCACTGGGAACATCCCCAAAAGAACTGAAAGCAGGGACAGGAATAGATAGCTGTACCCCCATGTCCACAGCGGCATTTCTCACAATAGCCAAAAGCTGGGAGCACCCCACGGCTCCATCAGCGGATGAACATACTAGTGTAAGCAAACGGTGGTCCATCCACACAATGGAATTTTCTCAGCCTTAAAAAGAAAGGCAATTCTGCCCAGCGGGTGTGGCTCAGTGTTTGGGCATCGACCTATGAACCAGGAGGTCACGGTTCGATTCCCAGTCAGGGCACATGCCCAGGTTGCAGGCTCCATCCTTTGTGGGGGCGTGCAGGAGGCAGCCGATCAATGATTCTCTCTCATCATGGATGTTTCTATCTCTCTCCCCCTTCCCTTCCTCTCTGAAAGCAATAAAAGATTTGCCTTTTTGCAGACCCACTTTTATTCCTGGTCATGGGGGCCTTGAATGCCAGGGTCAGGGACCAAAGAGAGTGAACTTTTATATATAAAAAAAGGAAGGCGATTCTGAACATGCTACAAATGGGTGGAACTTGAGGACACGATGCTCAGTGAGAAGATAAATAGTGCACGATTACACGTATAGAAGGTACAAATAGAGACGGGGGTCGAATGGCGGTTGGCAGGGCAGAGCGAAGGGCTTGCTCAGGGGGACCAGGATCAGGGGGAGGAAGCAGTTCTGGGGCAGCTGGTGGCGGTGGCTGCACAGCGTGAATGTACTCGCTGCCTCGAGAGGTGTGTGCCAAAGCGGTTACGATGGGGATTTTATGTCACGTGTCTCTCACCACAATAAGAACATCGGTTTAAGGAAAACGAAGAATTCCCTTGGTTCCCTGAAGTCTGGGGCTGACAGGGTGGCAGGTCCGTGTGATGCAGCGAAAGCCGTGTCTGCACAGGTCACAGCATCTCCCTGTGCGCACGCAGCGCCAGGCAGGCCCGGCACAGAGCGCCGGACCCTGCCGGGGACCTGCAGGGACCCGAGGGGCGTGGCTGGCCCGGGACTCACACCCACTACCTAGAAGCAGAGCAGGACCGAGGACCGAATCCATGCGGGCACCACAGGCGCTCTCTGTGGGCACACACTCAGGAGAGGGGCTCACCTGCCCCTCCTGGAGACCACGCCCCAGGGAGGCAGCTGGGAAAGGCGCAGTGACTTTCATCAAGTCTAGGATGGCGTCGATCCTCCCCTCCCCCAACCCATACACGGGGGGCAGGGGCAGGCCAGGTCAGGAAGCCGTGGGTGTTAAATAAGCCTACCTCACCTGAAATGCCCACTATTGCCCTGCTGGCTTCTGTCTCCTCCTCCCTTCCCCCCTCCCCCTCCTCCTCCCCCTCCTTCTCCATCTCCTCCTTCTCCTCCCCCTCCCCCTCCTCCTCCCCCTCCTTCTCCATCTCCTCCTTCTCCTCCCCCTCCTTCTCCTCCTCCCCCTCCTTCTCCATCTCCTCCTCCTCCTCCCCCTCCTTCTTCATCTTCTCCTCCTCCCCCTCCTCCATCTTCTCCTCCCCCTCCCCCTCCTCCTCCCCCTCCTTCTCCATCTCCTCCTTCTCCTCCCCCTCCCCCTCCTCCTCCCCCTCCTTCTCCATCTCCTCCTTCTCCTCACCCTCCTCCTCCTCCTCCCCCTCCTTCTCCATCTCCTCCTTCTCCTCACCCTCCTCCTCCTCCTCCTCCCCCTCCTTCTCCATCTCCTCCTTCTCCTCACCCTCCTCCTCCTCCCCCTCCTTCTCCATCTCCTCCTTCTCCTCACCCTCCTCCTCCTCCCCCTCCTTCTCCATCTCCTCCTTCTCCTCACCCTCCTCCTCCTCCTCCCCCTACCTCCTCCTTCTCCTACTTTCCCTGTATTGCTGCCCAGACAGGACCCTCAAATGGGAACCCTAAGGGACCTACAGAACGTGCCCTTAACCAGCTCATTTCACAGGGAAGCACTAAGTGAGTTGTGGGGCTGGGCCTAGAGCCCCCTCTGCTCCGTCCAGGGCTCGTCCCCTGTGCCCACTCCCGAACCCTGACCCAGAAGAGGCCCTGCGACAGGAAGAAACCTGTGTGTACAGATCACCGGCCGAGTGCCTGGGCCTGTGGACGTCACTTTCTGCATCACTGGCATCATCACCCAGGTCCTGATTCTGCGTGACAGGTCATGTGACAGGTCCCTTGGAGAGTGAGGGGGTTTCGGCTCGGAGGTGAAGGGGCCAGCGGCCAGCCAGGAGGACCCACGGCAGAGCCGGGCCTGGCTGCAGACCCGCGCCGCCTGTCACTCGCCTCTGGTCCCGCCTGGATCCCAGAGCCCCTCCTAAGCTTGGGACCCAGCTCCAGCGCACACAGGAGCCGGGCTTGTGTGGAGAAAAGCGAGAGAAAGGGGAGAAGGACAGAAACTTGGTGAAAACGAAAGCATCGGGAAAGAAAAGCAGGAACAAGGCGGTGAATGTTACTAGTTCAAACCCACTTCAGTGTAAACTTGAATCCGTCTACTACACGCCAAGCCCTTGGCTGCGGCCGCCGTTTCCACACCTCGGCTGGTCATTAATACGCACTTAGCGGCAGCGGGAATTAAAGCTCCGTAATAACACCCTTCCCCAAACGCTGCAGATGAGGCTTCTGTTTGAAATTTAAGGGACAGGCGAGTATGTAAGAGGCGGTTTCCGTGGCCCCCGCCCGTGGCTGGTGTCCCGTGCCAGGAGACAAGCTGTGGGTGTGGCCCAGGGCGGAGGAGCGCGTGGCCAGCGTGGGCCCGACTGGGAAGCGACGGAGTTCCCCTGACTCTCTAGGGCCTCCGTCAGCTCCCCAGCCCCGTCCTCTCCAGCAGCGGGCAGTTAGGGGCCAGGCCCTCGCTCCAGCCTGAACCAGCGCAGGGACAGCTAGCGCGCCCATCGCCCGTGTTTGTCATTTCCCTGCGACGCCTGGCCAAGGCCCTCATGACCAGGAGGGTGACGTCAGTAAGTCCACTCCACCCCGTGTTTATCGAGGCCTCTGTCACCCTATTCTTAAAATATATATTTTATTGATTTTTTACAGACAGGAAGGGAGAGAGATAGAGAGCTAGAAACATCGATGAGAGAGAAACATCGATCAGCTGCCTCCTGCACACCTCCTTCTGGGGATGTGCCCGAAACCAAGGTACATGCCCTTGACTGGAATCGAACCTGGGACCTTTTGGTCTGCAGGCCGATGCTCTATCCACTGAGCCAAACTGGTTACAGCTGTCACCCTATTCTTGACTGTCATGGTGATCCCCATGGGCCTCCCTGCCCACAGTGTCCCCTCCCCACTGAGTCAGAACTTTCTAAAGCCCAGATCTGACCTGATGGCACCCCAACATCAAACCCCCACATTCCCCCTCGGCCAAGTTCCTTAGCCAAGAACCTGGGACCCTAAAAATGGGGCCACCCTCATCTTTCCTGCCTCCTCAGGTCTCAGTCAGGCTGAGTGGCTCGTAGCTCTGACAACACATGGCTTCCATATGCCCCGGGGCCTTTGCACATGCTCTGTCGGGAACAGCGCCCCTTCCTTCCTGCAGGGCTGACTCCCCCATCCTCAGGCAGCCCCTGCTCCAGGAGGCTTCTGCTGATGGCTGCCCTCCCCCAGCTGGCTCCGTGCCACCCTCTGTGGGCCCAGAGCCCCACACAAACTCCCTGGTGACCTCGGTTCCGTGTTGTCTGGTTCTGAGCCTGTCCCTCCCACCCACCTGGGAGGTCCTTCGGGCAGGGACCGGGTCGGAGTCATCTCTGTGTGTCCCAGCACTGGTCCTGGCACATAGTAGGTGTCCAAGAAAAATGTGTCAAACCAATGAAATGTACTAAACTGGGCCGTGCAAGACTCACGCAGGAATATGGCAGCTCTCCGGCCATCAGCTCAGTGGCGCTGGGCCCCACATTCCAGAACTCACTCACTGAGGCTGCCGGGGAGGAGGGGCCTCACAGGCACCATCACAGGACCCTTGGAGGGCACCAGAGGAGCAGCAGACGTGTGTGCTCTTCTGCCAGGAGGCCAGGGCAGGCCCTTCTGTCCCGCGCCCACAAAGACGTCCGTCTGCTGGCTCGCCTGGGTGTCGGGCAGCGGCCTGGCCAGCAGCGGCTCCCCCTCCCCCTGCCCACTCCCTCCGCTCCGACCCCGGGCCTGATGGTGGTCAGTTTCCTGTTGAGGGACCTCGGTGCTCAGGCAGGACACCTGGAGGACAGGAGCGGGCGGAGGCAGTGAGGACGGACCCAGGTCCCCGTCCGTCCGTCCCTGTCTTTCCAGCACCATTGGGATTCCCGCCGGCTCGTGACGGCCGTTTCCCTCCCCACCGCCTGCTCTGAGCTGGAAGCTCCGGGCCAGAGGTGACCCACACATCAGGGGCTGCTGAGCCAGCTCCCTCACCGGGTGAGGTCAGACCCCTGCCCAGACCTGTGTGTCTCCACTCACCCACACCTGCTCTCCATCCTGCTTCCCACCCAGCCCTGCCTCACCAAGGAGACAGGCCCTGCCTGCCTCAACCCGGGACTCACTCACATAACGGTGCGGCACACTGGAGCGCAAGTAGGGAGGGGCAGGGATGGGAGGGGAAGCCACGGAGGCGGGTGGCGTCAGCTCAGCCTTGGAGAGCAGGAGCATCAAAAGTTCTCAGCCCTGGCCGCGCCCACGTCTCCACCGACTCTCCCAGCGTGGACATGGGCGACCCTGATCCCGTGCCACCGGCGGCAGGACTGCGTGCTGCTGGAAGGCACAGTCCCCAGACCTCCGCTGTCACAGCCAGAGCAGGAGGGTCAGCCGGTCCTGCCTTTTGTGTTTACAGATGGGGAAACTGAGGCTCGCAGATGCACCGTTCTCTTTCCAGGCACACGAGACAGCAGGTCCTCACCTCCCTGAAGTGAGGTGTGGTCACATGACTAGCTTTGGCCAGTAAAATGTGAGTGAAAGTGACAAGGGTCACTTCTGCATGGAAACCCTACGCACCTCCTACGCTTCACCATTTTCACTTTTTGCTGCCTTCGTGTGTATGAAGGCCCGAGTTCATGCGATTCGGCACCAGCCTGCATTTCTGAGTGACTACGACTAACAGAGCCCTCCTGCTGACCAGCACTGGATGTGCAGCAAGTGCCAAAATTCCATTTTTATTGTATTTAAGCCACTGCCTATGGGGGCTGTTTGTTACACAGCATGACCTGCCTCACCCTGACAGATACACATTTCTGTGGCGATGGCACTGATTGGTTGCCCTGGTTTTCCTTAGTAAGGTCCATAATGACAGGACCAATTTCCTGAACTGGAGAGGCAAACCCAGCATGTGTGCAGGTAGTGACAGCCATGCCCTGGGGATGGATAACATGGCACACAGGCTTTCGTTCCAACAAAGATCCCACCCACGTAACTATCAACCATTGCCTCCTAAAGGGATGGCAAGAGGCCCAGGGTGCTGGGCTGAATCGCCCAAGGCCACAGCTACCATTTGAGCAGCCTGCCCAGCTCAGAGCCAGGAGGGCCGCCTGCCTGCCTCACACTCCTGGACAGGAGTTCAGGGAGAAAGAAGGCCACGCCCTCCTTCCCCTGTCCCTCTTGGTCAGACCTCGCAAGGGAAAGTCAAAGAGGAAGTGAGCACGTGTGAAGCTCCACCTTCCCGTGCCATCTTGAGAAGGTGCAGCCCACGGGAGTCAGAAAGCCTGTGAGCTAGAAAGAGCTCTGAGCTGGTGACTGGAGTCCCGCATTGGCGCCCCGGTTCTCACCGCCAGCTGCATCAGCGCCTCCCTTGGCGCTGCCTCAGTTTCTCCTGCTGGCAGAGCAGCCTATGCCGAACGAAATCACCCCTAGGATGGCGTCCAGCTCTGAAGTCCCATAGTTCCTGCGAACATGCCTCTGGCTGAGGCAGGAAAGAAAGTCGAACCCTTTTAAGAAAATCGCTAAAGCCCTAAAATTATGTGGAAGGCTTTGAGAGTCCCAGAAAGAAAGGTATTTGCCAAATCCCCTCTATTATTTCCAAAGGCTATTTCCTATTATTATTATTTACCAGAGGAATTTCTGGACAGAGTTTAAGTGCCCCAGAGCCTACAAAATCCTCATCCCTTCGAAACATAACAAAAGGAGCTGCCTATGCTTGGCCCGCAACTTCCTTGAAACGTGTTCTGAACAAAGAATTTTCTTTTTCCCCCCAATTTCTCTATGTTTACGTGAAACACACACACACACACACACACACACACACATCATAATTATCAACCTCGAAAATGTTTAAGTTCGCCAACTAGCCTAAGAATGCGTTTATAAGATTAACGCTTGCCATTTAGGACACACTCTGTATCAGGCAGCATCCTGAAGGCTGGCTACTGGGAATAAGACAAAAATGGTAGATGTTCATCAAGGACTATGAGCCAGGCCCTATGCCAACACCTTTATACATATTAACTCACTTAAACCCCTACGTACTCTGGTGCAATAGGGAAACTGAGACTAAGAAACGTTTAGGTTAAGCTGGCCCAAGATCATGCAGCGGGAGTTGGGATTCGAACTCAGGTCTCACAGACTGTTGAATCCATGCTTTTAAGCACCGTGCTATGCTCTCTCCCATGCACTGCCCCATTTAATCACCATGCCCAGCCTACCTGGCAGCTTCAGGAGCCCCATCCTACAGATGAGGAAACTGAGGATGGGCCAGATCGAGGCATTGGCCCAAGGTCACACTGAGTGAGTGTAAGTGGCGCCAGGATTCAAAGTATAGTCCATCAGACCGGAGATCCCGTTGCCAGACTCCGCCCTATGTATAGGCAAGAAGACTTCAAGATGCAGGTCCCTCTCCCGTGAGCCTAACTCGTGGCCCAACACATTGCTAGTGCCAACTCCCCAAACCTCCAAGTCATACGTGAATGAAAGAACAAGAGACAGTGAGCAAGTGTGGCCAGAGGACGGATTAAGTGTCCAAGCCAGGGTGGAGCTCTGCGTTTGGGGGGCATTGCTGCAAGGCCTGCTCTGGCCGGGACCTGGGCACTGCCAGGAATTCCACTGCAGGCAGCTGTTTGCAGAGGTTAACAACTCGGCCCATAAAATGTGCAGCGCGTTGCAGCTTGGCACCAGCTGCCTCAGACTAGGGGAGAAGCTAGCGTTTGCAAAATATGGTTCCAATAATCCTGCCCCCCACTTTTTCCTTTAGTTTTAAGAGTGCAAGAAACCTAGAAGTTTTGTGGTTTCACACTGGTCTTTTTATGGTTTGAAAGACTCCAACACAGAGTTGATTTTTTTAAAATGTGTCTGCATAGTGCCAATGGTTGTGTGGGCATTCTGAAGGAAGCATGCCATTGGGGCTGGGGCTGGGGGACTCAGATACTCTTTGTGGTGTAAAGAAAAGGTTTTGTCCTCAAACAAAGGAGACGTCCCGACTCAACAACTCAAGTCCCAAATCCACTCAGAAGAAGTAACCTCATACAAGGAAGGAGCAAGGACCTCGGACCCCGCCAGGGAAACCTAACACCCTGGCTCTGCCCCTTCCCAGCCACAGGGCTGTGGGAGTCTTGAGAATCTCAGGGATCCTCAATTGTCCCATCTCTATAATGGGCACAGTAAGCTGTACTCAGGGGGTTGTTGAAAGTCTTGAAAGAGAATATTTGTAAAGCATAAAGTGGATCACCAGTCCTTCAAGGAATAATTGTTGAGTGCCTCCTAAGTGCTGGGCATTATTCTCATTACTGGAAAGTCCAGAGTAAACACGGCAGCCCCGGTCTCTGGTTGAGCTCACATTCTTGGGGAGAGACCATAAATGAGTAAAGACATGAATGAGGTCTTTGGTGAGTTGAGGGTAATGGAATGGAGAGTAACTGGAGGGATGCTCCTTTAGGAAGTGTAGTCAGTGACGGTCTCTCTGAGAGCTGGCACTTGAACCAGGGCTGAGTGACATGAAGGAGGAAGCCATGGAGAGATGGCCGGGAGCAAAGTGCTCCGAAAGAAGTTTCAGCATGTGCAAAGGCCCTGGGGCGGAATGGGGAGGCCAAGCTACAGCACGTAAGCGAGCAGGGCATGGAGGAGATGAGGCTTCAGGGGAACAAAGGGGCCAGATCAAGGGGTGACAAGGTCGTATCAAGGGTTCCACTGGCCTCCATTCAAGGTTCAACAGGAAGCCATGGGGGGGTTTGAAGCAGTGGAATTACAGGATTGATTTGCATTCTGGCTCTGCTAGATGGAGACAGGATAATCCTATAAATTAAAAGGCTAATATGCAAATTATTCCTACAGGAGGGAGTTCAACTGACCTGGAGTAAAACGTGCACTGACCACCAGGGGGCAGCATGGAATATGGCGAGCATTGGCGACGCAGAGCTGGCAGCAGGCAGCAATGGAGGTGCTATAGGCCCCGATAGGCCTCAACAAGAGCAGGACCGCAGTGGGATGTGGAGCAGGTAGGTGAGTGGGTGGTGCCAGGCCAAGGCGGGTGCAAAGGAAGGCCCTGGCAGGCAGCCGGCAGACGCTAGGGACCCTACCCATGCACAAATTCTGTGCACTGGGCCTCTAGTGGTAAAATAACTAGGAATACAAGGAAGCCAGTGAAAAGAATTTCTCAGTCTAGCAAAGGATGAGGGAATATCATGACAGCAATGAGAATGAAGAGAAGCATATTAATTTCAGGATAGAGCTTGGAGGTGGGGCCATGGGCCAGATGGTACCCAGGAAAGAGAAGAGAGCCTGGGACACCTAGCCCTTAGAAGCTGTATAAAGGCACGTGAGAACAGTGGTAGGTGAGGTGGGAAGGAGCCAGGAGAGTGCAGTGTATTGGAACATGACACAGAATGAGTCTGAGCGGAAAGGATTTGGCCAGATGGAGGTCACCTCAATGACCTGGACACTTGAGAGGAAGATGACAAAGCAGAGACAGCAAACGCAGGCAGCTCTCTTAATAAGTCCAATGCACACATGGTGTGTTTACAGTTCATCCTTCAGGAGTGGAAATTGAGTACCTCATTCCTCCCAGTGATGGAGAGCTTTCAAGTTTATCTGGCAGATTTACGCGCACACTGTCTTAATTCTGGTGACTTACACAGCTCCTGTCATGATCATAAAAATATCCATAGGAATGACAACTCTTGATCCTCAGATGTCCAGTCTGTAGGGTGGACCACGCAGACACTGAAAGACCATCCACACCACCTGACCCGCAGTCCGAGCCAATAAAAATGTTGGCTGTAATGTAACAAGCTATTTAAATACAAAGTCAAGTTCAAAAGCAAGGCCGGGGGAATCTCCAGGAGCTCAAAGAGAAGATAAAACTCAACCGTTGTAGCCGGTAAAAGCAGAAGACAAACAAGTCACAGGACTTTGGGGCTGGATGAGAGCAGCTGGTGACCAGGAGGAGAAACGTGACCTCAGTTTTCAGGGAGGCAGTGTGTCTCTGGGCCCCAGCACAAGCCAGAAGTCCTACAGCCTGGCCCACCCAGGAAACTCCAGGCTATAAAACTATTTTAAAATTAGTCCAAGGCTGACCAATCCCTGTGGAGGCAAATATGAAACTGCTCAGAAGGGATACCTCCAAAACGCGAGGGGACAAGGCTCCTTGGGAAAGCTGCCCCATAGAAGATGAGCTCTCAATAAAAAATTACAATCCACGAGAGCAAAGCACCATCCTCAGGCCTGGTGCAGCCAGGAGACATAACAAATGAGAGACATTGATCTGAAGAACTAGAAATAATAAGAGAAACATTCGGGAAAGGAACTTTAAGCATATCTTAAATCTTCAGAGAATGACAAAATATACAAACCAAGAAATACATGAGAAAGCCAGATGTATGTAAAACAAAGGCACAAGAAGGAAACAGAGATTCTCAGAATGAAAACTACAATCATTAGAATGGAAGAGTCCAACAGACACATGCACAGGATAGAGTTAGACAGACACATTGAAGCGAAAACACTGTACAATGAACCTTTGGCAATAGCACAATGTAGAAAAAAAACTGAGATAAATTAAATGTATAATATGAAAGAGGAATTTGAAACATGACAGAAAGGGAAGCGCCAATCAATTAAGTAGAGCTATTTCTGTGGGTCAAAAACGATTGACTATGAACAATTTCATGCAGTTTTATCAATTATGCTTAATACGAGCTCCAGAGAGGAAAGCAAGAGAGAACGCGGGAGAGACAATGTGTGACGAGCTGAGAGATGACAATTCTTCAGGTGAAAAAACATGAGGCCTCTTATTGACTCAAAGCAACTTAAGTAAAGCTTTGTGAACCCATCAAAGACAAAGAGAAAAGTTTAAAAATCACCAGAGAGAAGGGATCAAATCCTAGCAGGCCTCTGGCCATCATTCTTCAAATCTAGACGACAATGACACCGTTTTAAAGGCTCAGAGAAGGTACTATCAGCCACCTGTTCACATGTACAGACTGCGAAGGGTTCTTCATTATACAAATGCAAAGTATTTATCAATTTAGACTTTAACAGAATAAAAATACTGCAGGAGGACATAAGTCAGAGTTGGAAGAAGGGGAGTGCAAGAAGCAACGTGAGTCTGTCGGTTGGTAAATATGTTGGAAATCTAAGTGACTACAAAAAAATAAGAATGACTAAAGCAGAGGTTAAAATATGATAGAAGTAACAGATTAGGCAACAATAATATTTTTAAAGGAGGGGACAGTTCAGAATTCAGGAGCTCTGAGGTCACTGAGTAGTTAGGGCAGAGGATAAAGACAGCTGTAGATGTTGCTAAATATTCACCTTAAAATTTTGAGGACAACTGCTAAAAAGTATTTGTAGAATGTATCATGACCTCCAAACCAGTA
Source organism: Myotis yumanensis (assembly GCF_028538775.1). Taxonomy (NCBI): domain Eukaryota; kingdom Metazoa; phylum Chordata; class Mammalia; order Chiroptera; family Vespertilionidae; genus Myotis; species Myotis yumanensis. Next base: position 12,726,802 of record NW_027223752.1, read on the forward strand.
GTTACCAAAAAATAAAATTAACCCTACAGACAGAGATGGGCAAACGCTTTCTGTAAAGAGCCAGATAGTACATATTTCCACCTCTGCCATTTCGGTGTAAAAGCAGCCTTAGACGAGAGGTAAGTAAATGAGCACCGCTGGCATCTGATTCTGGAGGGCTCCATATGCTGTGCTATCTCTTTCCCAATAAATGTTTATTTTAAAAACTTGGTGCTGGTGTATTTATCCCTCAGGCTATAGTGTGTCATCCCCTGAAATAGAAGGCCAATGAAAGGATAAAAGTGAGTAATGAAGAAAATGCATGTATTTAAAAAGAAAAAGTTCATTAGGCATCACAATAAATGTAAATGGACTAAATTCATCTATTAGAAAATCCATGTTGCAGAATGACTCAGTGTGATGTCATTTATATACAGATTTAAAATGCACAAACAATACCATTTCCCATGTATCGATAACGTTCATGTGTAGTCGCAGTACAGTACAGAACGCACCCAATTTTAAGGAGTGGTGCCTCAGGTGGCGAGTGAGAAGAACAGACTTGGACAAGGGCGCAAATAGAACATCAACGTAACTGTCCAAGTTTTGTCTCCAAAACAAACAATTAAAAAGTCAATTTGGCAAAACATCAATATTTGCACAGTCTAGGTATTGGGTTCGGGTATTAATTATATTACTCTTCATATGTTTCTTAGGTCTGAAACCATTTTATTTTCTAAGCACTTGTGTCTCATTTGCATTTCCACACTCATTAGGGGAATGGTATTATAAACGCCGTATTCCCAGATGAGGCACTTGAAGCTGTAGGAGGTCAGGAGACTTGGAAAAATGCGATGTTGATTTGATCTGAGCAGGGAGCTGAGCTGAACTGAGCTGGCGTGAGCTGCACTAAGCTAAGGTGAGCTGAGCTGCACTGAGCTGTAGTTAGTTCAGCTGAGCTGAGTCGAGCTGAATTGAATTGAGCTACACTCATCCAACCTGAGCAGCTCAAGTCCTCACAACAGTTTCTCAAAATAGAAACACTCTGCCAAGTAGTGCCATTGACACACTAATTGCACACGGGTACTTTATACTCCAGGAAGATGCATCTACAGTACAAGAGCTGATCCCCGCCAGGAGGGGGGCCCAGGCTAGTTAAGCCGTTCAGTGAATTTTATACATTTCCTGGACCCTGGGACCATGGAGACCAACTGGAAAGAAGTCCAGAGGTTTTGTGTAACCACTGTCTCCTGCCCGGGAGCCCCATGGCTTGGGCAGAGCCCTTGGGGGAAGGGGTGGCGGGGGAGAGTTCGAGGGGCTGGCTCTCACCCCATGATCTCTGCAAAAAGTCCTCGGAGAGGGAGATCTAGGTTGAGCACAGGCTGCCACAGAGGACTAAACCCCTGCCACCTCTGCCACCCACAGCCAACCAAAGCCGAGCAATCGCATCGGGAAGGAGTGAGGTTCCCAGAAGCAGCGCACTGGGGTAGAGACAACACAGGCTGCAGAGTCCGGGAGGCCCCTGTGACCCGCGGGCTGTGTGGCCTCAGGCAGGGGGTTCATCTCTCAGAGCTGCAGTCCCCTTGCGTGTGAATGAGTGAAATAAAATAGCACCGCCTACCTGGGGGAGCTGCTGCGAGAAGTAAGTAAAATGGTCTCTACGCAGCTCCTGTCCCAGCGTCCGACACAGCAGGTATTCACGGAGAATGCGTCCCCTTCTCCGGTTTCCCCTGTCACTGCCGGGGATGCTGCCTGCAAAGGCTCGTCAGGTCTGCCGGCCCGCAAGGCTCAACCATCGCCAGATCACGTGGGAAGAAGATGGAGTGTTGTGTCCTATACACCTGTCTCTCCCTCTCCCCGCCCCCACCCACCCCCAGAAGGCCCCACGCCGGCCGCACTCCCTCTCCGGCCTCTGCTCTAGTCATTAAAGGAGAGGTTGGGCCAGAGGAACTCTGAGAGCCCTCTCAGCTCTGCCTCTGGAATGGCCCACGACGCCCCCCTGGGACCCGTGAAGGCAGAGTTCCGCCTCATGCCAGCATCATCGGCCCGGCCGTGGTAAAAGCACGGCATCACTAGTATCGCTCATGATGGTGGGATGTTGAGTTTCCCCAGAAATGAAAAGGCTTGTTTAAATGGCCTGGGAAGGGGAGCCCACATTCCTGCTGCTGCCGCCCACCCACCGGCCACTTCAGCTGCTGGCGGGGCCTCGCTCCTCCCACTCCTGGGCCTTTGCACACGGTGTCCTCTCTTTGTGGGATGCTCTCCCCACCCCTTCACCTAGTTCACACCGACTCTGCTCTGCCGCCAGCTCTCAGCTCACTGGTAGTTTTCTCAGGGAAGAAAACAAACCTCCCAGATGAGTCAACTTCTCTGATTACACGTTCTCATGGATCTGCCTGCATCAGTCACGTATTCCCATGATAATGCTGAGTAACAAAACCCCTGAAAACCTAAGACCACCACTGCCGTGTATCTCAGTCCAGGCGGGGCCCAGCTGATCCCAGGTAGCTCACATTGGCATCTGTGGTCAGCTGGCGGGTCAGATGGAGTCTGGCTCGACTGGTGGGCCTCAGCCATGGTCCAGGGCTCTTCCCCACAGCAGGCTCACCAGGCCTGTTCTCATGGTGGTGACAGGCCCATGCAAGGTCTCTGGACACTAGACTCTCATCCACTAAACTGTAAATCCCTGGAAGGCTGGAACCTATCTACTCCATTATTCATTCATTCATTCGTTTACAAATGACCTAAAAGGAAAGGAACATTGTTCAGGGTGTTTCTGAATATTATTTTATTTCATCCTCAAATTAACCTGTTGAATAAACATTCATTTTCCCACCTTACCCACTAGGAAACCAAGACTCAGAGGGAGGAAGCAACTCACCTAGAGCTATACACTGAGTCAGTTTCAAAAAAGATGGTGTGGTGGTCACTCGTACATAGTACAGCCAGTGTCTTAAGTCCTTTGCCTTCTTCAAACATAGTGGGTTGCACTGTTGTGGCCCTTTGAACTTAGGTGTAAGCATGGAACTTGCTCTGGCAAGTAAACAGAAGTGATGTGCGTCACCTCCTGGTGGAAGCTTTTAACAGCCAGTGTTCAATTCACACTATTGTGACAATAGGTCAGTGATGGTGAACCTATGACATGCGTGTCAGGTGACACGCGAACTCATTTTTTTGGTTGATTTTTCTTTGTTAAATGGCATTTAAATATATAAAATAAATATCAAGTATATAAGTCTTTGTTTTACTATGGTTGCAAATATCAAAACATTTCTATATGTGACACGGCACCAGAGTTAAGTTAGGGTTTTTCAAAATGCTGACACACTGAGCTCAAAAGGTTCGCCATCACTGCAATAGGTGATATTCCAAATAGTGACTGCTCTGAAGGTGGGCCTGAGTTCCTGAGTGATGACAACATAGAGCTGAGCCTACAGCTACTTATTGGACATGTAGTGTTTGTTGAATTAAGCCATAGAGATATTGGGGCTATTTGTTACACAGCACAACCTAACATATACAACCTGACTGATACAACAACCTATAGCTTGAGTAGACCCCAAACTATCAGCTCTGTTTCTAGCTTATAAAGCTGACAAAAATGCACCTCCTTGTGGTTGCTTGGAGGTTAGTACTCTGACCCTAAATTCTTAGTATATTGGGCACTTTTATGGGTGCTAAACATCTATGATGTAATTTTATTCCTTCACACACAGAGGGTTCTTCAGGAACAGACACAGCGTGTTGCTGGGATCAAGAACAGGGTTTGGAATGAAAGGACCCCAGACTTGATGCTTTAAGTTCCACACCAGCTATTTGTCGTGACAAACATTAACAAGCACCCACAATTCCAGGCCTTCAACCAAACCCTAAGCATGGAAAGGGCACAAGCTCATCATTTAGTGGATAACTGGGGCAACCTCCCTGATTACGCAGATGTTGAGCACAAACCTAGTCCCAGTCGCTGGGCACAGCCGTGGATCAGCAACAGTTCACCTAAATTATGTGCAAATTAAGGCCAAATCCCCCCAGTACCCATTGCTCCATCCATCCATCCATCCACTCAATGTCTCGAGCACCTGTTCTAGGCCCTGAGGATACATCAGAGAACAACAGAGGTGAGAACCCTGCCCTGTGACAGGTCCATCCTGGTGAGGGGTGGACGGAGGGAGACAGCCGTCCACAGAGAATCACCAGAAGTGCTTTGGGACCCACCCTTCTGGCTGTGCCTATATATCTGTAGGAAGTTCTCCAGGAGCTGGTCCCAAAGCAGGGTCTGCAAGCACTAAAGAACTGAGAGGGGCGTTGGACAGGGAGCACGGGGTCCCGGGCACCCTCCCAGCCAATAGCAAACACGGTGGGTCCCACAAGCTTCGGACGAGCTCGGGGGGGTCTGCACGGTCCTGCCAGGGAGAGAGACTCGCCTGGGAGTCCCACAGAGCTCTCTGCCCCAGCCACAGGCCAACTGAGAGGGAAGAAAGGAGGGTCCTGGTATCCCGCTGCCCTTGGGGGCTCTGCCCCGGGCCCACCCCACAGACCACAGTGAGGCACTGCTAATGGCAGCTTGTCGCCGCTGCCCTCAACTAGCCGCTCTGCTTGAAACACAAATCAACAGCTTTCGTTGCCAGAGAAGCCACAGCAGCCAAATCCTCTTTGAGGTTTGAGGGCCGCTCCTGCTTGAGGCTTTCAGGCCTCGGGAACCAGCGCGTTTGCACTGCCAGGCAGAGGGTCCTCAGGTCAGAGGAAGCCGCTGCCTCGGCCGAGCCCAGGCTTCGGATCCCCCAGCTCAGCCCCTGAATCCATCTCTCTGGTCACTGCGCTGTCCATCCAGACGGTCCCAGCGGGCCGTGAGCCTGGGCTCCCGCGGCTGTGGCAGGGAGGTCACTGGGGCCATTTAGCGAGTTCCCAGGGCTTCCGCCCGCTCTGCCCCGCCCCTCCCTACGCCTTGGTTTCCTTTTCTGCAAAATTAAGATGATCATAACCCCCCCACGCGCATGCCCACATGGTTGTTGTGACTTCTTTAAGGGTAACGCACAGACACGGCTCCTGCGTAGAATGAGGATGCGCTCAACACCGTTTGCTGACCGTGATGTCGGCACCTTCACGAGCAGCATCCGCTGAGTCCTGACCGGGAGCCGGGCACGGGCACCGCTGTCCTCATGCCTCGTGCCGTTCAGTCACGGAACCGTCTGGGCGGCATTTGTATTAGTCCCGTTTCATAGACACCAAGGCTCTGAGAGACTAGCCATGGGCACGTGGTGAGAAACAGGGCCTCAGCCCAAGCTCCACATGTGGGGGGGCCTCTCGCTGGTGTGGGGGATGCGGGGGAAGCCCTGGGCACACCGCGGGGCTGCGCCCGCCTTCGCGCCCACCCTTGGCCTTGCCTTGGCTCTTTCTCTTGCAGAGGCGAGGGCCTCTTGCCTGGCCAGTCCCCCAGCACCTTCTGTGCCCAGGCACACCAGAAGCGTGGGCTCCGGGACGGTGGGAGCCCGAACCCCCACGCCCGGGCCTGTCAGGCAGAAGCAGGTGGGAGTGGGTTTTATCATCCACCACATGTCTGACAGTCGGAACACCGCCCACGACCAGCATGTGTCAGCTCCAGGGAGACAGGGAGCGCTTCAGGACACTGCGCTCCCAGCGGGGTGGTGACAGAGGCCTCCCTCTCCTCGGAGGCGTGTGCCCGGCTCCGTGAGAAGCCGAGGTCCCCGCTGGAAAGTGGCGGATGACAGGGCCCTGCCCCTGTGAGAAGGGTCTCACAGCCAGGCTGTGCCGGGCGCTTCCTCTCTGTCCTCCCCCTTCACCTGCGTGCGCACTCCTGCTGCTTTAGCTGGTTTGCATCCCATTCTACAGATGGGGAAACTGAGGCTCAGAGCAGCAACACGACCTGGGGCCCACAGTTCATAAGGGGTGAAGCTAGGCCCAGCCAGCGTGGCTCAGTGGTTAAGCGTCGACCTCTGAACCAGGAGGTCATGGTTCGATTCCCGGTCAGGGCACAGGCGCTGGTTGTGGGCTCAATCCCTGGTACAGGGTATGCAAGAGGCCGCCGGTCGATGGTTCTCCCGCATCATTGATGTTTTTATCTCTCTCTCCCTCTCCCTTCCCCTCTGAAGTAAAATATATATCTAGATATAGATATAGATATATAATTTGAAAAATAAGCGGTGAAGCCAGGACATACCCAGGCCCCAGACTCCAGGCTGGTGTTCCTGCCCCTGACCACCCTGGCCCGGCTCCGTGAGCCGGAACCAGGACTCAGGCACATGCAGGTGGAGTTACCACTCAACAGTGATGGGTCCACAGGCCAGGGGGCGGACTTGCAAAGGGACAGCAGGATCTCAGACAGCACCCAAACGTCCCATCTCATCAGCCTCACAGACGAGAGCAGGAGAGCCCGGCCCCTGGCTTCTGCATCCGCCCTGTGAGGCAGGAGGGCACATCTCGGGGGCGTGAAACACACATGCCCATCTTGCCAGCTGTGGGCTGGCACATTAGCAAAATATCCACAAACTATAGGTTTGGGGAGTCATCCTATAAAACGGAATGAGCCATTTTCCAAAACAGAAAGTTGCCGGATCATTAAAGGTTTGGTTGTTTTAAGCATTCAAATACCCATAGGCTTTTGTTCCCATCAGCCCGTCCCTGCCGCTGTGTGGGGAGAGGAGGACGTGGCTGCATCCTGTGTTTGGATTTTCCAACATCCCCACTCTCTGCGTGAGCTCACGTGCCCACTATGTGTGAGGAGATATAAACACTCCGATTCGGTTATAAAGGGACGGAGATCTGGAATTCTGAACCTCCTGGTTTCAAATGTCCACACAGTCTTTCTCCCGCTGTGACTACTTCACAAGCTACTTCACAAGCTACTTCAGGCTACTTCACAAGCAGGCAAGTCCATAAAAAAGACAGAAAGCATGTTGATCTTCATTAAAGATGACCCTCAGTCCCTCCAAAACTATATTCTGTCTTTGACTTTCCTGGAAGAATGGAAACCTTTAGGTTTTTAGAAGAAAGGAAGGAGGAAATGAAGTGTATAAATGATAAACAACCCCAAATAAGATGAGAAATCTTTACTGATTTTAGAGAGAAAGGAAGGGAGAGGGAGAGAGAGAAACATGGATGTGAGACACTGGTTGGCAGCCCTGACCAGGAATCGAACCAGTGACCTTCTGGTGGATGGAATGATGCTCAACCAACTGAGCCACACCAGCCAGGGCCAGAATGAAATCCTTTTAATGAAGTCTAAGTTGCAGCTCTAGAAGGAACTAGAAGTGCCTTTCCCGGCTCCATTGGCCCATGTGTCTCAGAACCACAGAGGGGGTGAGATCTCTCCCCGGGATACGGACCTGTTGTTAGTTGGACGAGACACTTGTAAGGATCAGGACTGGGGGGCTGCTGGGACCCCCAGCCAGTGGGATGTTAGTTTGCATCATCATTGAGACTCAGGGGACTGAGGCTCAGACATGAGTACTTTTCTCAAGACCTCCAACTGGCCCTAACCGGTTTGGCTCAGTGGATAGAGCATCAGCCTGCAGACTCAAGGGTCCCAGGTTCGATTCCAGTCAAGGGCATGTACCTTGGTTGCGGGCACATCCCCAGTAGGGAGTGTGCAGGAGGCAGCTGGTCCATGTTTCTCTCTCATCGATGTTTCTAACTCTCTATCCCTCTCCCTTCCTCTCTGTAAAAAATCAATAAAATATATTTAGAAAGAAAAAAAAGACCTTGAACTGCTTTGTGGCCAAGCAGGATCAAACCGAGCGCTCCCAGCTCCAACCCCAGGCACACTCTCTGCCTAGGAGATGAACCCTGGCGTCTTTTAATGCCTCGCTGGCTTCCAGGCTTCACGTGGATGAACAGGGCTGCAGGGCGTGTAGGGGAGAGATGGCTGGAAGGAGCTGAGTGATCCAACCACTTCACCTGGCAAAGGCGGAAAAGAGCCCAGAGAGGGCAAGTGACCTGCCCGGGGTCACACAGCCCGGGGCTAAGCCTCTTAGAATCCAGGTCATCTGACGCTCAGAGCTCCATGCACAGCCCCCTGCCTCCTGCGTCTCCTCTCTGTCCTCCCCCCCTCATCGCCAGGGTCAGGTCTGCACCTTCTGAGACCATCCGAGACCATCCCAGTGGGATTGCTGCCAACATTTTCCCCTCGGTCTGCAGGTGAGCAAGATTCCTTGTCCGCCTGGCAGTGTTGGACCACGTACACTTCCATTCTCAGAGCAGATTCCATCCTCATCAAGGCTTTTATGACGATGATCCACCTGTCATTCCACAGCATCAGACAATTACAGGGCTCAGCCTGGCGCTCCCACCGCACACCTTCCCCTCGGCTCCCGGCGGGGGAGGGGCGCGCCTCCACAGACTATTTCATTAAAAAACAGGGACGAATCTTTCCCTTTTTCAAAAAGCGCTGCCAAGGCTGCTACCCACGCTTTTCAAAACTTTGTTGTGAAAAGTCACCGGCGTGAGCGAGAGGGGGATGAGAACGCCGCGTGGGCTCGGAACCGTCTCCGCTCCCGCTTTGATTGCCAGGCGATTGACAAAATAATTTGTACCCGTCGATGCTCCTGAAGGGGATTTTTACAATGGATTCGCCAAGCAGATTTTTAATTTTAATCAGTAATGAAAAAATGACAACACGAATCACAACAAGACATCAGCCGCCGAGCGGCTCTGCCGTCCCTGTCAGCCAGCCTCCGCCAGGCCCTGCACCTCCGTGCACGTCAATCACCGCTCCGGCTCTGTTCATCTCGGCGATTTAATTAGACATTTAAGTTCTTTACCCGCCATTTGCAGAACTGTCACTTGCCAAAAGTGCAAGACGCTGAGATGTCCCGGCTGGGTCTGGGGGCCCCGAGTCCCTCCCTCCAGCCCCCGTCCGGACACTCCGTGCACGCGCGCTGGCTGAGGCCCCCCCCCCCCCCCAGCGCTGCGGACAGTTTCCAAAAAGCAAAACAATGGACAGTCGACGACTGTGGTGAAGAGCAGTGCGACAGAGGTCTGTTGTGTGGACCTGCTCTGAGACCTGGGTGGGGATGACTGCCCTGGCATGGGACACGGAGGGGCATAGGGCAGGTTCATGTCCTGGCTCTGTCACCTACCAGCTGTGTGACCTTGAACCAGTCCTTCCCCACCCTGAGCCTTGTCTCCTAGAAACCTAGAAACAGAACAGTGAAAAATTCCTGCAGGGTGCTCTGACAGTGCTTCATTTCACCTGGCTTAAGGGATACTTTCTTCTTTTCTTTTCTTTTAATGTATGTTTTTATTGAATTCAGAGAGAGGAAGGGAGAGGGAGAAAGAGAGAGAATCATTGATCGGCTGCCTGCTGCACGCCCCACACTGGGGATCGCAATCTGGGAGTGTGCCCTGACCAGGAATGGACTCATGACCTCCTGATTCAAGTACTGAGCCGCGCTGGCCATGCTTAAGGGATACTCTCTGTCAACAGGCGGGAGAGGCGGGGAGAGTCCCACCCACCTGCGGAGACACCGAGAGGGACCTGCGAGATACCACATGAGTCATGAGCACGAGAGACGCATCAGCATCCAGACCTATTGTGGTAGGAAGGGGGCTCCCGCCCGCCAGTCCCCCGCCGGCACTGTGACGACCCATCCCAGGATCGAAGGCCAACAGCTGTGACCAAAGACGCACACGACATAGAGCCTATTCTGCTGTCTGGGGCTTTCATCTTGCACCTTCCAAAGTCCCTAAAGCTGTGTTTGCTTTTGAAATCGTTGGGGTTTTTCGTTCTGTTTGGTTTTCTGGTCTAGATGGAACAGACGTTGTCTTGGTCTGATTGTTCACCGACGGGAGAGTGGGTGGGAGGATGAGCCTCCCGGGGGGCTGGTGGGGGGGGGGGGGCGGCTGAGCTCCACCACCCCGCAGGAAGCAGGTTGGGAACGAACAGAGAGCCTTCTCCTTTAAGAGAACCTTGGTTTAGCCAGGCGCATGATTGAAATGAACATAAAAGGTGGATTGTGAAAAACCTATTACTCACAGATAAGAAATGCACCCCAGGCAGAGCTGAGGAGCAAAAAACGCCTTTTCTCCCTGAAGTTTCTTTCAAGGGATGGGTCCGCCCCACCCCTAAGAGTGATGGGGTTGGGGGTGGCAGGGCCTGGAGGGATATTCTCACCTTGCACTCAAGTCTCTGGGAGCAGGACAATCAGCCCAGACGGTGAGTGTTAAACCAATTAATTCACGAGTCTAAACTGACAAAGATGTATTTTGCAATGTCTCCCCGACCCAGCTACCTGTCCGCACCTGGGCGAGGCCCCCTGGCTCTCCTGCAGGAGACAGACAAGGCGCTGTCTCATCACCCCCCAGGTGTCCTCTCATTCTTGTCTCCTGAGTGACCACAAGGCCCTTCCCAGAAGGACACAGCCGGTGCCAGACGGCGGACTCACAGAGCCCAAACCCCATGACACAAGAGTTGGCAGGAACTGGGACTTGGCAAGTCCTGGCTGGGGCTCTGAGGCCAGGACCCTCCACCCGCTCAGGTGCCAACCTCCGCTGTGTGACGGCAGCAAGCCAGGGCCCTCTCTGGGCCTCAGTCTCTTCAGCTGCCAGAAGAGATCTTCTGATTCTATGAAGCCACGACCTTAGATGGAAAAGTGTTAATCTAGGAAAAACAAACACGGGAGCCCAAATGAATGTTTGTTGGATTTAGAAGCAGCAGACGTAGGTGTGTGTGTGTGTGTGTGTGTGTGTGTACCAGTCCTCCTGAACCCATACGTGTCACCTCTTCCAAGAAGCCCTCCCTGACTTCTCTTCCCTATTGGATGGATGAATGGATGGATAGATGAATAGGTTCTGAGAGGGAAGGGCCTGTTAGGAGTGCCGGACCCAGAACCCCTGCATCCACCACATGGCTCTGCCCAGCTCCTTCCTGTGTATGGTGGTAACAGATCTTGGGTTTTCACATTTTCTGGGTCTGTTGACCTGTCCATCCCTCAGGGGATTGTGGGTCTTTTCACCTTTTATCACTCCAGGTGCCTGGGATCCTCTTCACATGTCTGTGGGCACCCTCCCCTGCTCCATCACTGTTGTCCCTGTTGGCCTGCACCTGTGACTCCCTGTAGAGGTCAGGGCTGGGCTACCTGAGCTGCCTGACCTGCACTCAGAGAGCCAGCCTGCCAGGAGTTTATGCCCCTGGGAAGTCCTTAGCCAGTGCCCGGCCCAGCTTTTTGGCCTCCAGTCAGACAAGATCAAAGGTACTCTTTATGCTCCAAAGCTCCCCTGTGGGATGAGGCTGAGACTGGGTGTTGGCCGGATGTCCTGCCCTCTCTCACCTTCTTCCCCTGCCTTTTCCTCTCCTCCTTACCCCCACCTCTTACTGGTTTCTTGTGGGAATGCTTCCTTAATAAATCCCTTAGCATGTGTGGAGTCCTTGCCTCTGGGGAATCAGAGCTAAGATGTCTAGATTGTTAATAAAGGGTGTAGCACGTGGGAGATGCTGCTCAATGAATGTTTGTTGGATGGATGGATGGATGGATGGATGTTGGATGTATATATGAATGGATGTTTGTTGGATGGATGAATGTATGGATGGATGGATTGGTAGATGGAGGATGGATGTTTTTTGGATGGATGAATATGTGTTTGTTGGATAGATGGATAGATGGATGGATGTTGGATGGATGGATGTTTGTTGGATGAATGAATGGATGGATGAATGTTTGTTGGATGGATGGATGGATGGATGGATGGATGTTTGTTAGATGGATGGATGGATATTGGTTGGATGGATGGATGGATGGATGGATGAATGTTTGTTGAATGTATGGATGGTTGTTGGATGGATGGATGTTTGTTGGATGAATGAATGGATGGATGGATGTTGATAGATGTTGGATGGATGGATGGATGGATGGATGGAGGATGGATGTTTTTTGGATGGATGAATAGGTGTTTGTTGGATGGATGAATGTTGGATGAATGAATGGATGGATAAATGTTTGTTGGATGAATGGATGGATGGATGGATGGATGAATGTTTGTTGGATGAATGGATGGATGGATGGATGAATGTTTGTTGGATAGATAGATGGATGGATATTGGTTGGATGAATGGATGGATAAACGTTTGTTGGATGAGTGGATGGCTGGCTGGATGGATGGATGGATGTATGGATGTTGGATGGATGGATGATGGATGGATGGATGGATGTTTGTTGGATGAATGAATGGATGGATGAATATTAGATGGATGGATATTGGGTGGACGGATGTTTGTTGGATGAATGGATGAATAGATAGATGATGGATGGATGAATGGATGGATGGATGGATAAATGTTGGATGGATGTTTGTTGGATGAATGAATGGATGGATGAATATTAGATGGATGGATATTGGATGGATGGATATTGGTTGGATGAATGGATGGATGGATGGATAAATGTTGGATGGATGGATAGATGGATGGATATTTGTTGGATGGATGGATGGATAAATGTTGGATGGATGGATGGGTGGATGGATGTTGGGTGGATGGATGTTTGTTGGATGAATAAATGTTGGATGGATGGATGGATGGATGGATGTTTGTTTGTTGGATGGATGGATGGATAAATGTTGGATGAATAGATGGATGGATGGATGATGAATGCATGGATGGATGTGTTGGATGGATGGATGGATGTTTGGGTGGATGGATGGATGTTTGTTGGATGGATGGATGTGATGGATGGATGGATGGATGTTTGTTGGATGGATGGAAGGATGGATGGATGGATGAATATCTCGCAGGCTCAGTCTCTGTTGGATAGATGTCAGAATCATTTTATAGAATTGGAAGCCAGGAAAGACCAGAGGAGCCCTTCTGGAAGTCTGTGCTGGCACAAGCTCTGTGAGAGCACAGATCTGTCTGTTACTGTGCAGCCACCGAGCCTGGCCCCGAGGGCTCTCAACAAAACAGCATGGACTGGAACAGTGATGGTGCTCTGCCTCTCAGCTACCAATCATGCAGCACCCTCCCGTTAGGGCCCTCCTCCTTTCCAAAGGAAACCCTGGGGCTCAGCTTCCCATCCTGACACTGACCAAAACCCAGGCACCCTTCCCTCCAGACACCTTGCCGCTCTCGCCTGAGTCTGCAGCTGCACCAAACCACAGCAGAGATGCAGAAAAGCTGGTCCCTCTCAGCAAGGCCTGCTCATAGGCCACGCCCACAAAAAGCACCCTGGGCAGCCTCACCCTGGTGACCTCCCTGGCTCTGTGGGAACAGTGGCAGGCAGAAGGAAGCCCGCCCTCCGTGGGCCGGGGCGGCAGGTTCACACACTTCAGACATGTGTGTGAGCACCCTCCACAATGGGGCTTTGTCCTGGCCCCAGTGAGCCAGCGTCTGCAGAGCCCTGGGAGGGCATGGGCAGCGGCCCAAGGACATGCCACTACCTTCCAGCTGGGAGGGTCCAGGGAGGAGACAGGCAGGTCCTGGGAGGCCACCAGCAATGCCTCTCCCGGGGCTGGAGGAGCACCCAGAATCTCACACGCAGTCTACTCCCTGGCCATGTGCAAAGAGGAGCGTGAGGAAGAGGAAGGAGCTCTCTGTCCACGGAGCTCTCACTGTAGACCAGGCGCCGGGCCATACACTTTGCATGGCTTACCTCATCCCACCTCTGTGAGGTGCATTCTCACACCCGCTATACAGATGGGTAAACTGAGGCTCTGAGCAAGTGATTTTCCCACAATCAACAGCACCCCAGGTGTCACTGCCTTGAAGGCCTCTGCTCTGCCCCCTCCTCCAGTTTGGCTCCCCTCCCCCTTAAGCATCTGCCCACCTCTCACCTCTTCAAGGACCCCGCTGCCTTTGGACCCCAAGAGCACCCCTACTCAATCCCTGGCTGCCCTGACCTCCTTCGGCCTCTGGCCCCACCCGGGTCACTCAGAGCCTGGGAACTTGCTACAAAACCTGCTTTCACCGGCCACCTGCCCGTGACCGGTAACACTTCCTCCACTCCCGGCCGAGGCGGGACAGGCTCAGGACTGCCTCCTCCAAGGCCTGCCCCTCCCTTTCCACATGCAGCAATGGCTCCCAGGGACAGATACCTGGTGTTCCCCCAGACCAGCCGAGGACCAGGAGGGCTGGAGCTCACCGCCACGCCTGTCCCACGGACCAAGCCTCAGTGTCCACGGACAGAAGAGTGGAGGCTGGGAAGACTGGCCCAAGTTCATCGAGGCCGCCCTCAGGACAGGACCCTGAACTTGGGGACACCGGTCCAATGTTCAAGTTCAGGCGTCCTCCATGTCCAGCAGGGCCAGTTGTTACATGCTAACAGCACACAACTGACTGTAGCCATCGCTTCCCTTTCTCCCAAAACCACCTGAGGTGATGGAACTACCAGGAGGGCACAGGCACCACCCCAGGATGCACAGGACGCCGAGATGGCAGCTGGAGCCGGACTTGCTCTCAGCTCTCCTCCTGCAGAGGGACCCAGGCAGCTGGCCACAGGCCCCGGAGCCGCCACGCCAGTGTGCGCAGACTGCCACGGCTCCTGAGGGTCAGAGCAGAGCCTGCCGGCACCCAGAGGACACAGTGCCTCGGGGAGCGACCAGCACCCGCCCATCCACCCAGTGCAGCCATGGGGACCATCGGTCTCCCAGCCACAGTCCACCTGGAGGAGCCACTGTGTGCACACACAGAAGTGCAGACCACGAGCCCGGAAGCAGTGGCCACAGCGGGGGAGGCCTGCTAGAGAGAGGTGCATGCACTGAAGGTGTCACTCAGCCATGCGGGGCCCCAGCGCCTTCTGGGCTCAGCAGGCCCTGGCCACTCTTCCCCGATGCGGTCGCCTCCCCTGCCCAGCTCCCTGCCTCTCTCCAGCCTCACTCGATGCAGGGACAGGCTGTCACCCCTGGGATGGGTGCTCTGCGATCGGGGTCCTCAGTCATCCTTACCTGTCTTTCCCTCCTCTTCACACCTCTCCTCCTCCCTTCTCCTCCCTTCTCCTCCCTTTTCCTCCCTCCTCCTCCCTTCTCCTCCCTTCTCCTCCATTACAGTAGCTACTATCTGTGACATTCGACCAGATGACAGGCCCCAGTGTGTGGGTCCATTCCAGCATCTACCCGGATCCTCCGGTGGAGGCGCTGCTGAGTCCTCATCCTCAGCTGGGACACCAGCCTCGGAGAGTGAACTAACTGGGCCGAGGCCACTCAGCCTTGTGACCCTGACAGTGTCCACGCAAGAGGGACTCCAGAGGCCAAGGGAAGAGCCGATCAATAAACATTTGTCAAGGAGTGATGGACTGACTACATGTGTGTGTGGAGTTTTTAAAGCCCGAATTTGACCTTGTTCCTGCCCTGAGGGCAGCCCTTCCAGGCAGCTGTGGCCTTCACTCGGACCCCGAGCCCCTCCTGCCTCTGGCAGGCGTGCTCTGTGAGCTCAGTGCGTGGTCTCCCAGAGAGCGGCCTCCACAGCACCCCCCTGGGATCCAGCAAATTCTAATGTTGGGGTCCCAACCCTCAGCACCTCGGACTGTGCTCACAGTTGGAGACGGGCATCAAGTTAAAATGAGGTCATCAGGCTGAGCCCTAAGCAGGTGACTGGGGACCCTGTCTCACCTCACAGACCCTCCACAGCAACTCTCCAGAGACATTGTTCTCCCCATTTTACAGATGAGGAAACTGAGGCTCAGATTGTTGAAATCACTCGAACAAGGTCACAACCGCAGATGCTCCAGGATTCAAACCCAGTGCAGCAGCAGCCACACACCCTGTCAGCCTCGCGGTGCACACGCCATGCCGGCGCTGGAAATGGGAAGCGCGCTTGGCTGGGAGCAGGCTGGAGCCCCGAGCTCTGCCAATCATCCCGGGGAACATATGCATCCCGGGGATGGAACAGTTGTGCACTCTCTTGCCCACACCGAGTATTTTGCATGTTCCTCTGTCCAACACCGAAGCGCTCCCCTCGCCCCAGAGATATTTTCTCTCCTGTGTTTTACCCCACACAGCGGCTGTCTTCTAAGAACTCGACCAAGGGACAAAATCTTGTAAATATTCCAGCCATTCACTTATCCGGCGTAATTACCCAGCAAAGAGCAACATTCGGGGCTCCCTTCGCCAGCAGATAACTGCGTTGTGCTATTAGCCAACACACAGCTAGAGGGGTTTGCAACCCACGTGACCCCTGGGGGCACCGCAGGCCTCCAGGAGGCTCTGGGTGCGGGGACGGGCCCAGCAAAGTGGCACCTGCTCCCGGGAAGGTGGCTGGAGGTGGGTTCTTTGGAGAAGTGGAGGTGAGCTCCATCCGACCTGCCTTAGCATGGGCCCCAGGACTTAGCTCCAGCTGCGCTAACAAAGCACAGACCCGGTGGTCTGCGGGCTGTGGGAGCTCAGAGTCCAGGCCTAAGGAAGGCTTCTTGGAGGAGATGACCTCAGAGTGTGATCTGAAGGACTGGATTATCGGGGCTGCTGATGGAGCAGGCACGTGCCAGACTAGAGCCCCATCTCCTGAAGTTCCAGTATTCCCAACTGGTCCTCCACTTGGGGGCGGAGTCAACTTCTTGCAACCCCTCAACACTGAACTGAAGCAGCTTTATAGGCATGACCCATACACCCTCCAACAGCCCTGCTAGGTGGGCATTCTTAGGCTTTTTACAGCGAGGGGGGGGTTGGGGGGGCGGGGGGGTGACGGTGGGTGGAGCGGGGACGGGGAGGAGTGCAAAGAAGTTAGATCTCTCCTGTTGGGTCAAGCCCGTTTCAAACCCGCAACTGAAAAGCGCCAGAGCCATGCTCACAGCCCCGTGCCCACACAGAGCCACTGGGAGTGGCTGCTAAAGGGAAAAAGTCCAGGACTCGCCCCACGAGGACGGAATCAGAATCTCTGGGGCTGTGGCCAGGGGATATGAACTTTGTTAAACACAACCCCTCCCCAAGGTGAGGTCTTTGTCATGCTGTTCCCTCTGCCTGATGCTCTTCCCACAAAGAGCCACCTGCTTCCTCTGTACAAGTCGCCAGCAGCCTGCCACACAGCCGGGGGGGCAGAGAGAGAAACACCTGGAGTAGGTGGGAAGGGTCCCCCACTTTCACCACCACACGCTCACCAATCAGGCCCTGGGGGATGGAACCCACCAGAAAGTGGGCGGCCTGTCCAAGGCTGAGGAGTGATGGAATCAGAGTCAGAATGCAAGCCACCCCGACTGAAGCGCGGATGCCCCCCTGTCCCCGCTGCCCCGTGTGGTTTCAGTCATGCCCACAGGGACCCCACACCAGTCCTTACAGTGTTTTCCCAAAAGGACCACAGCGTTTCTTAACTCAGAGCCTGGCCACGTCCCCGGCCACAGCCACGGTCCGTCTGCTCCCTGTGGCCCGGGACCCTGGCGCATGGCTGGCCGTGAAGGACGGCAGATGTGTAGCTGTGTGACTTCTGAGTGTCGGTCACAGATGCAGAGCATCTGACTCACAGGACACTCACTCTTGGAATCTCGCCGCCATGCTGTGAGGGAGCCCAAGGTACGTGCGGCGGCCACATGAAACGTCCCTGCCACTGGCCCCTCCCGCGATGCCAGCCAACAGCACCCAGCAGACATGCGTGCGAGGGAGCCATCGAAAACTCCAGGTCAGCCTCCCTCTGAGCACAACCCCCTGAGAGATCCTGGTGAGAACTAATCAGGAGAAATAATTACCACAAGTGAGCGGTGGTTGGCGCTCCAGGCATGGGGGTTTGCTGTACAGCGCGAGACAACCAGACACTGGCCTGATACAGGGGAGCAGGCTCAGATGTGACAAGACATGTCCTGGCCCCCAGGCCCTGGGCTCTGTCCTGGGAGTGGTGGGAGCAGTGGAGGCCGCCCCTGGCCCCTCTTCATCCCACTGCCATGCTCCTTTCCCTTCTTAAGCCACCTGGGCTTCTTTCTCAGAAATAAAGGACGTTCACTAGCAGCGCTTCTGTGCAGTTGGATGAATACAATGGGATATGTTCTGTGATGACTACGCACATAAAAATGATGTTTTCTTCACAAAGAATCTCTCTCTCTCTTTTTGCTCTCTCCCAAATGAGCCCAGCCCACAAGAACTATGAAAAGTACAGCCTCCAAGATGTTACTCAATCTGTTAGCTCAGCACACGCCACGAAATAAAAGATAAGGCTGCGCAGAGCGAAGGCCACCCTGGAGAGGTGCTGGCCAGCCCTCTGCCCTGAGAACCGCCACACCTTGTCGGGGAAGCGGGGAGAAGACCCGGAGGAGACCGTGAAATATCCCCTGAGCGGGGTCGGGTACGGGACCCCGGGGTCCAGAGCCCCCCAGAACCGTGCAGGGGCCCAGGCGGGGGCTGAGCGATTCCTTCCCACACACTTTCTGGTTTCTTCTCCGACTTTTCCAAGGCAACGGACTTCCACTTCCTTTCAAGATTTGCTTTTGCTCAGAGAAAGAAAGCAGCGAGCCTGCACGATGGGTACATGCCGGGCGCCGGGCGGGCCCTGCACCTGGCTCCCCAAGCTCCTGGTGACAGGAGCCTGGCTGCGGAATGAGCCAGAATGAGCCAGAAGCGGGTTGGAATCCCCTCTCTGACTCTCGGGAGCCGGGCAAACTGGGGGCTCAATGAATGAATACCTGTGGGATGGGAAAATAAAGGTCCTCATTCCCTCCCCGTCCTGGTCCCTCCGGCCAGCACACGTGCCGTGTAGAGATGCACAGGTGAGGCCGAGTCCTGCTCAGAGACTGTCTGCACACTTCCCACGGCAGAACCAGGCCAGGCGCTCGCTCCTAAGCCAGGCACCCTCACTCCAAAACACAGGCTCACCCTCAACCGTCAGCAGAACAGAACCCAGCCTGTGCCCGTCTTCCCCGGGCCTGAGGGAGCTGAGTAAGAGGCACACGGTGGGACCCGGGACGGTGGGGCGGCTGGGGGTGGTGTCACAGGGGCCTGGAGGTCCCTGGAGACGCTGGAGGTGGTGAGAAGCTTCCAGTAGGTGACCAGCAGTGGCCCGAATGCAGCGCCCTTCCTGTCGCCCCAGGCAGCCCTGGGGGAAACCAGAGGGCCCAGCGGCTGGAGCCCTGCGTCCCCGAGAGCACCTGATGTTTCCGAGGTGAGCTGCCGATGCCCTGGCACCCCCATTCCCTCCTAAGGACAAGGACGTTGCTAATTAAACCCCAAGGGCACATGGAACTCTGACATCCCATCACATCTGCACCTTAACTCACACGGCAGCCCTGAAACGGCTGCAGCATGGGTCCCGGCTCCCCTGGTTGACAGGAGAATGGTTATCCCGAGGGGCCACTGGCTTGCAGGGCCCAACCACCCCTCAGAGGAGGTTTCACTCAGGACCCTCCTAATGCCACCCTGCTCTATGTCACCACAGGGCCCGGCACACAGGTGAAGGATTAGATGACTTAGGTGCGATCATATATTTTATAAAATTTCATTAAGGACGCTGCATATTATATTCTCCGAGCCTCGTTTCCTAGTCTATAAAATAAGAGTAATATCACCTGCCTAACGGAGTTGCAAGATGAAGCGAGGTAATATATGTGCAGGGTCCACGCAGCTACAACAATCAATTTACGTTCAATTAGGTTCAGCAAATATTTAATCACCATCATCATTATTATTAGCTATCATTTATTTAGCATCTGCTAAGTGCTAGAGGCTTTCTAGGCTTCCTCATAATAATCCTTCAAGGAAGATAGTCTGATTGCATTTAGTGTGCAATAGTGATGAGATCTGTAGAAGGAAGAAGATAGGAATAGAATGATACCGTGGCTTCCACGCTGGGAGTGTGGCCGACCGCTCACCCTGCCACGTCCATACCAGACTACCCTACATAGCATGTACTTTTTAAAAAATACATATTTTTATTGATTTCAGAGGGGAAGGGAGAGGGAGAGAGAGAGATTGAAACATCAATGATGAGAATCATTGATCAGCTGCCTCCTGCACGCCCCACACTGGGGATCGAGCCTGCAACCTAGGCATGTGTCCTTGACCGGAATCGAGCCAGGGACCCTTCATTCTGAAGGCTGCCGCTCTATCCACTGAGCCAAACTGGCCAGGGCTAGCAGGTACTTTTAACACATTGTTGAGCTTGCAAGGCTCGTGGAAGTCTCCAGATGCCTCCCCTGTTTCTCCCCAAAATGGGAGCTAGGCCTGAAGGTGGGATGAGCTGGCGGTGCCATGATCTTCCGGCAGTTAGGGTGCTGGACCCGCAGCCCAGAGCAGGCAGAGGAGCCGAGTCTGGTCGCCTGGGGCAGACCCGGGAGCTCACAGGTGGCAGAAGTGTCCCCGGGTGTTTGGGTCCTAACTCGGGCAGAACCAGATAGAAATCTCGGGAGTAAAGCAGCCCCAATTGTGAGCCACAAACTTCCTCAATTTAGGGCCACAAGAGTCCCACAGATTAGAGATAAGCAAGGACCTCACAGTGAAGAGTCACAGGAAGGGGAGGAAGTGCGTGTCCGTGAGTGGCAGCGACAAGGGGCAGTAGCTTTAAACACCCAGGGAGCCCAGACAATGAATGGTCTGACACATAAGGGATGACATGGGCGTATGGGATGCATAAAGAAAGAGAGGGTGGGGACTCGGGGATGAACTATCAACAACAGGCTCTCAGGAATGGCCCAGCAGGTTTCAAAAGTAAGCCACTGGAACTTCTAAAAGTGAAAGTGTCTATTGATTTTTTAAACCCATGGATTATCCTTAACTAACAATAAAAGTTGCGAACCCAAGAGTAAAAGTCGAACTAAATAGCCAAAATGCAGTGCCAAGAGACAAGGACATGGAAAATACAGAGGGGAATGGAAGCGACGGGGAGGACGGGGCGAGGAGCTCCCAAATCTGTCTGACCTGAGCTGCAGGAGGGAGTGCAAAAGCCATAGGTGAAGAGATAACAGCGGAGAACTTTCCGGAACAGGCGGGAGATATAAATCCAAGATTCAGGAATCACAACGCGGGAGAGGCAAAGGCGGTTTACAGTTGTGAGTACGTGGAACACGGAGTTCATTCTTGTACTGTCATGCACATCTGTTACTGTATTACTTATTTGTATTATGTAAGCCCCCTTTTGCCCACCCCTGTTTATTCCAAGTAAGACTACATGTTTTAAATCCACTCAGACATCTCATCCTGAGTCTTTCAAATACCAAAGACAGAAACAATGCTTTAACGCAGCCAGACAGACGGAGGGGGACATGCTCCCAGGAGCGATGGTCAGACAGAGCAAACTGCTCAGCTCCCACAGGAGCCGCCAGAAGGCGCGTAACTGAGATTTCAACACACGGAGGGGCGCTGGTTGTCCATCCAGGAAGGTGCACTATACAGAGCTGGGTGCCCGGCAAGAGCCAAAGGAAACAAAGGCAGAGCAGATTCGTGTGGTGGGTGCTAAGCCAGCAGGTCTCCCCAGGGAAGGACAATGTGGGTGCAAGAAGGGCTGGTGAGCGGAGAAGCTGATGAATGTGTGTATAAAACTAACAAAAGCCCTAGCTGTTTTAGCTCAGTGGATAGAGCATCGGACTGTAGACTGAAGGGTCCCGGGTTCAATTCTGGTCAAGGGCATGTGCCCAGGCTTCGGGCTCGATCCCCAGTGAGGGGCGTGCAGGAAGCAGCCAATCAATAATTCTATCATCATCATTGATGTTTCTGTCTCTCTCTCCTTCTCCCTTCCCCTCTGAAATCAATAAAAATATATTTTTTAAAAAAACTAAATAAAACTAACAAAATAACATGTGTATAAGATAACAATAGTCTAATGCATGAAGTTACAGAAGAACAAAATTAAAATGTTAGATAATGCATGTAAGTCAAGAGGGCGATGACTTGATTTAGGATATTCTAAGACCCCCCTTTGGGGGTCAAACGACCCTTTCACAGGGGTCGCCTAAGACCATCGGAAAACACATATATAATTACATATTGTTTTTGTGATTAATCACTATGCTTTAATTATGTTCAATTTGTAACAATAAAAATACATCCTGCATATCAGATATTTACATTATGATTCATAACAGTAGCAAAATTACAGTTATGAAGTAGCAACGAAAATAATTTTATGGTTGGGGGGTCACCACAACATGAGGAACTGTATTAAAGGGTCGCGGCATTAGGAAGGTTGAGAACCACTGTTCTAAGGTCTTTTTATAATGCAAAGGAGGTAAAGATGTTGTTTAATTTAGTATGTTGTTAAGTTAAATGTGGGTGGTAAAGTGTCTAGGACATTCAGAAAAACCATGGAGAAAAAATAAACGTCAACGTAATAGAGGAAGAGTTAATATGGAATGAGGAAAAGAAGCAAATGAAAAAAATTTTGTTTTAACCTCAATCAAAAGGCAAGAAAGAAGAAGAGACCATTGTACAGTGGGGAAAAAAGAAATCACAGACTGAGATAACAGAGAAATGAATTAATGCCCTAAATAAACATAAACGGACTAAACCAAGCCATTCAAGACAAAACTGTTCAAAAGATGTTTGAAAAACACAAGAAACACCGAGCGATGCCATCACCTGGTTTAAGAAGTAAAACATAATCAGCAAAATGTACCTTCGTTATCATAAGCCCTCCCTCACCACCAGAAAAAAAAAAAAGGCCATTTAGTTCAATGTCTATTATAACCTCCCAATCCCATATCTTTTACTCCAAGTGTAAGTATCACCACACACACACACACAAACACACACACACACACTATTTTGCACATCACATTTTTTCTCAATCTGCTGTTCGTGAGGTTGGCCCATTTTGACACGTGGCGCTAGTTCACGGATTTTCACGGCCGCATCATCTTTTGTTAAGACTGAGCCCCGATTGATTGACCCATTCTCTTACCGGTTGGCATTGCCAGCCTGAAACCTGTAACATTTGCTAACATTTCTCTCGAAGGTAAATACTCTCAGGTGGGGAATGTCTGGGTCATGGGATGCCCATCTAGGTCTTTGACTTCCCTAGATGTTGGTGAAGCGGGGGAGGTAGCACCAGATTGCCGCGTGCCGGGCAATGACAGGTGAAGGGGCCGGGACCAGCGTCCCCACCGTAACACCTGGAAAATCTCCATCCCCTTTTAAATTAAGAGCTAAATGCCTGGAGGCGTTGGCGGGTTATCAGACAGAGAAAACTACGGGGCGAAGATCCAGGAGAGGAAATCACTCGGAGGCAAGCCCCGCATTTGGACAGGTTTCCCCCTAAAGGGGCTGCTGCTTCTGGACGAGGAGGCTGAGAGGCTAAACCTCTGACAAACGCCTAGACCTAGAGGAGCAGAAAGGAAAGCTCAGGACTGTTACTAAGGGGCCTCAGGAAGCCGCCAACACCGAGTGGCACGAGTCCATTTTTCCATGGTTCTCTGCTTCTTTTCTTCTCTCTTGCCTTTTGTGGAGAAAGTGATTTGGTTTTGGTTTTGAACTGACTCTGGAAAGAAGGTGCATCTTTTTAGAGTCGGTTAAAAACCCGGTCAGACGTGCCCCGGGAGTGAGGGCAAACCAGCGACATGCTGTCCTTCTCGAGGATCAGAGCCCCGTTTAAAACGCCTCCGCCCCCGACTGGCCTCAGGAGGTCTGGCGCTCCCGGCAGCCTGTGCCCGAACCAGACACCGAGCCTGGTGCTCTGTGTGTGCACTGCTGCCAGCACCCACTTAGGGAGCCGGCACACCGCAGGAGTGAGTGACGTTAAAGCCGAGGCCCTGCGTTTCCGGGAGGCGGGAAGGCACTGTTGTATAGTAGATGTAAACGCAAAGACCTGTGTTGTAACCTCTGGTGCAAAAGCTGCAGGTCATATCACTGCTGGGGCCCGGGTGGCAGCGGCAAGAAACCACGCCACGAGCCGGTGCAGTCTTCACGACCATGAACTTGCAGGAAGGAGCAGAAGGGAGGTCGGAAGCCAGGCCTGGGGCTGGTCTCTCTTGCTCTCTCGGCACAGCTATGCAGAGGGAGGAAGAAAACGCCACGGGGCCTGGGCAGCAGCTGCAGGCGGCCCCCCCACCCCGCTGCCTGACCCCATCCCCAGCCCGGGGCCCTGCAGCTGGGAGCCTCCAGGGTCCGTGGTGCCTGCAGCCATGGAGGGCTCTCGTGTTTCCCAGCCGCGCCCGGCCTTGCCAGCTGCAGCCAGGTGTGTCCAGCTACCCACGCCTGACCATGCATGTACACACACTCACACACTCATACACACACACTCACACACATACACTCACACACACACGCACACACACACTCTCTCACACACGCACGTGCTCACACACGCACGCACACACTCATACACATGCACACACGCACATGCACTCACATGCACACTCACACGCGCACATGCACATACACATGTGTGTGCACACACATACTCACACATGCACACACACTACCCTGGCACCTTGAGCTGGAGCCACGCCCCAGCAGAACCTCAGCTCCAAGGCCCTGCAGAGTGAGCTCAGGTTCTGCATCCTCACCCCACAGCTCCCTGTCCTATCCAGCTGACCAGGCTGCTCTGTGGCCAGTGCTGGGTCACCCCAGGGGCAGAGCAGGCAGGTGCCTAGGCCTCCGATTTTGCCATCAGAAAATCTAACCAGAAGGTATTTTAAAATCTCACTGTACGAGCAAGGTCTGTGTCGATATGAAAAAATACATGCATGCATTTGAATCTCACGGGGCTGTAAGATCATTATCACGTCTCAGCTTAGGGCTTCCCAAGGGCTGGATTTTCCCCGGACAGTGGCTCAGCCCACAAGAACGATTTCCCAACTTGATTCTGAGCTGCTCTCTCTTTGTCTCTCACCTTTTCTGTATCTTCTCTCCCCTCCTCTCTCCTTCCTCTCTCCCCTCCCCCTCATCCTTTCCACTCTGAACTACACAGAACCATTTCCAACCCTAACACACTTCACATTTGGTGAAAAGCACTTCAGTTTCAAAGTGATTAGAGGTTGAAGATCCGTCGTTTACAATTTAAATGAAACTGATTAAAATGACAGGCGTACTTCACAGGTTTTAAGCAAATAATTATTTTTTACAAATAGATCTGAGAGGTTGGGCCGAGCCAGGTACTACATGGGTGTGAGAATGTGGCAGGACCCGACCTGCTCTGGTGTCCCTTGGCAGCCTCCCCAAACTCAGGGGGACAGCAGGCCCAGTGACAGCAGGTCCCTTCTGCTCCCAGAAACCAGCCAAGACCCTGGGCCTTCCCTCCAATGTCCCCCAAAGAGGGGGACTCCGAGGGCCTCTATGGGGCGTCCAGCGCGCGGAGGTGGGTCTGACTCACGGAGGAGGGGGAGGTTCTCTCTGCTCTGTGGTCCCTGCCCAGTGACACACCTGCTGCACGCTCCCACGGTCCTCCCCGGTGCCACCGCAGAGGGGATGCAGACTTTGGGGTCACCAGACAGCAAAGAGGACCTCACATTTAAGAAGCACAGTTTGTGTCCAGGACACAAGAATGAGTCAGCAAAGTCCCCACCCTGGTGGAGTTCAGCCGATCAGAGGAGCGAAAATACAAGTTACAGAAGAGGTTGTAACACAGAAAGCAGCATGAGACATTGAAATAGAATGAAGATGAGAGTGATTAACTTCTGGGGTCCTGAGTCAGCCTCACAGAGCAGGGGTGATGTGAGCTGGGATTTGCAGGATGAGTAGGAGTTTTCCGATGGACAAAGAGCACAAGACATTCAAAAGGCCAGGGCACCATGCTCCTGGTACAAAATGGAGACGCGTAGAATGAGGTACTCAAGTTTTCTTCTCCTACCAAGTTGGAAATTGAGTCTCAATGGCTTGAAGCTCCTGTGTGAGGTGACAGGGCTAGGAAATTGGAAGCTTAAATACAGATTTGACGCCAACATCCCAAGCATTTTTTATGCCCCCTTCGTTGATACTTCAGTCAGGAGATCTGATGTTTTTCAGTTTGTTTCGCTCCTTTATTTTTGGCCAAACTGCAACCTGGGATCCAAAACAACACACCCACCTACCCCACAGTGCTGCCTCCTGCCACACCAGCCTCCGGAGGGGAGGTGGTGGCTGGGCCTAGGAGGCCGCTGGATCAGCGAGCCAGCGAAAGAAAACAGCTGCAGGTCTGGGTGGGGGAGGCAGGGAGACAGGCAGCCCAGCCTCGTCCAGGAGAGCAGGAGGCCAAGCCCAGCCAGACGTTTCAAAAACAAACCTGCGTCCAGGTTTCCAGCACCTGGGGCGGGCCCCACCCCGGGGAGGAAGGTAACCGCCATCCAACCAGGTCCCTTTCTTTCAGAATCCCTGCTCGGTCGCTTTCCCTTTTCCCTAATTAGGTTCCAGAGACCAGAATCCATCTGATTGGATGTGTGTTTATTTAAAAATTCTCCCAGAGGCAGAGGAAAACATTTTCTAAAGAAGAATGAGACCTGGGGCTGGGGGAGGGGGAGTTACTGGTCATGGGGACCGAGTTTCCCTTGCGGACGGCGAAGTCTGGGTACAGGTAGCAGCGATAGTTACACTGAGTTATATTCCTAGGAAAGGCCCAGAAGGATCGGGACTATGTTATGGATACTTTGCCATTAGGATGATTAGCCCCTGTGACGTCATGAGAAGGGTAGGAAACAGAGAAGTGAGAACTATTTCACCAGCGCTGATTGGGGGAATCATGCCAGGCTTTTGGGCATTATGGGTCTCTTTGCCAAAGAGAATGGAAAATTTGGGGACGTCTGGGCATGGCTGAGGCATGGCAGCCTTGGGAACACCATCCAGTTCCGGGGACCTGCATCCAAACTAGATGTCCCTGAAGCCATCGATTTCCTTTCAAGGAACAAACTGAGACCTGTGTCCCCTGGGAAGGACCTCGGCTCCTGGGCCCTTCCCTCAGCTGTGGCCCTGCCTGTGGGAGACATGGGGCGGGGGGGTGGAAGGCACCCGCCTCCTCATGGCGGGGCAGGGTGGGGAAAGGGCACAGTCTGGCAGACGGAGAGCCTCTTTCCAACTCCAGCACTCTCCTCTTTTGAATGTGACTAAAATCCTTGACACTCGTGCATGTGCCTGGCACACAGTAGATATTCACATGGCTGCTTCTCTCTCACTGTTGCTTCTGAGAGGAGCCTAGTGCCCGGCTAAGCCACAGTTTATTCTTGAGGACCAAGAGTGAGTCTCGCGGAGGCCGTGGCTGGCAGGGTCACAGGAGGGCGGAGGCTTGCTCTGTCTGCTCAGTGATTTGTGTGATTCTGCCTCCGGAGTGGGGTGCAGATGGGAGGAAAGGGGGGCATAGCCAGGGCTGTTGGGCCCCAGGCCGCTCAGCAGCAAAGGGTTGCCAAGGCTGCTTGGAGTGAGTGAGGCCATGATGAGGCTTCGGGTATGTGGAGGCCCCTGAAGGCTTAGCTCTGAAATCAGAGAAAGGGAAGGTCGACCAGCAGGCTGCTGGATCCTCTCCCATTGTTCTTCTTTCCCTGGAGATGGAGACTATCTGTCCTGCACACATGGACAGCTGTCTGTCCTGCCTAGTTCAGGGTGTGCTAGAGTAGGAGGTCACCTTGTCAGAAAGACCTACTTCCTATCCTCACGCCCAAAAAGCCAGCTCCTTCTCGGCCAAGGCCACTTCCCTTGCTTATGGCGGAGAGGACAGGGACGTGTTGGAGATCCACCCAGGCTTCTCAGACATCGTCACGCTGCCAGCAGTGCCCATGGGAGCCTGCGAGTCCCGAGAGAAGCCTCCCTGCAAAGCGTTTCTCAGTCTCATTTGGCCCGGGGTCTTTTTACCCATGGTGCCTTGAGACGCAAGTTTTAGGGACATCATTTGGGAAATGTGGACTTGCTATCTCTAACCATGGCTACTCCTGGCATTAATTTTTCTCAATTCTTTCTGTAGATGTGTGCAGTCTTGGCCACTGAAATTCTTGGAGCCTCAGTTTTGACATCAGTAAAATGGGTACCATGTACAGTACCCACACAGACAGCTGCTGAAGGCAGTCATTTCCGGGGAATCACCGAACACCACTCTTTGTCACCCATTGCAGTTGCTCTGACATATTTATCCCCACAGTTGACAACCATTTACTACCTGACAGACCAAGAAAGGTATAATCACCCCCTTTTTTGGTCACTGCTGTTTGGTTGGGATGCAGACGCAGAGGTGGGGGATAGAGCTGAACTTTCCTGGGACCCACAGCTAGGAATTCCAGTGCCAGGACTGGAACCTGGGCTGTGTGAGCCCACATGCAGGCGTGGCCCACCACACCAGCTGGCACGGCTCCTGCAGCGAGGGAGAAGTCCAAGGTCCCTCCCCAAGGAGGTCACAGCCCCACAGAGACCTGGAGACCGCCTTGGGAGCCTGGGGAGGACCAAGCCAGGTGGATAGGCAGGTTTAGGAAGCCCAGAGTGGAGAGGAGGGCTCCCACAGAGAGAAAAATGTGAGTGAGGAAGCTGAGCAGAATGAAGGACCGTGCGCGGAGGAGGAGTGGGGGTGGGGGCTCCAGTGAGGCCCACACGATGGACCAGCAAGGGATGAACCTCAATGCTGTGGGCTTTGGGGAGCTTCTGGGATTCCTGGTTGGGATTGTCAGATGTGGGGTGCAGGAAGACTTATCTGAAAACTACAGGGGGAACTGTCATACACTCTGCAAGACATTCTGGCAGTTTCTCAAATGATTAAACAAGGACTTACCATATGACTCAGCAGTTCACTCCCTGGTATCCAAGAGAAGGGAAAACATGTATCTACGGCTCTGGCTGGTGTGGCTCAGTTGGTTGGGCATCACCCTGAGCACCAAAAGGTTGCTGGTTTGATTCCCGGTCAGGGCACATGTGGGCTTGATCCCCAGTGGAAGGTGTGCAGGAGGCAGCAAATTCTGCTCTCACATCAAAGTTTCTCTTTCTCTCTCCCTCTCCCTCTCTGTCTCTCTAAAAGCCAATAACAATCTTTTTTAAAAAACATATGTCCATGAAACATATACACAAATATTCAAAGCAGCTTTATCCATGTAGACCAAAAAAATAGGAACAACCCAAATATCCACTAACTGATGAATGGATAAAACATGCTAATCCATGCACTGGAATATTACTCAGTCATAAAAAAGAATGCATTTCCGACACAGCAACAGCACAAATGGACTTTGAAAACATGCTCAGTGAACGAAGCCAGACACAATAGACCACGTATACGATTCTGTTTATATGAAAAAGTCCAGAGTCGGGAAATCTATATAGGTAAAAACCTGAGTGGGGTTGCCAGGTCTGGGAGAATCGCAGGATGGAAGCGGGCAGTAGCAAAGGGGCTTCTTTGGGAGGCGGTGAAAGTGTTCTAAAATGGACCCTGCCGATGGTGGTACAAAGCTGTGAGTATACCAAACGCCATTCAGCTGTAAACTTTAAATAGATGAATTGCATGGCCTGTGAACTATAGCTCACTAAAGCTGTTTTAAAAGTTATGGGGTTCAGTAGACAAGTGTGCAAAGCGCTGTAGTGCATAAACACAATGGAATATTACTCAGCCTTAAAAAAGAATGAAATCTTCCCATTGTGACAGCGTGGATGGGCCTGGAGGGTATTATGCTCAGTGAAATGAGTCAGTGCCTTATGCTTTCATTCATATGTAGGTTCTAAAGGACAAAATAAATGAACAAACAAAATAGAAACAGACTCATCAATATAGAGCCTAGCCTGTGGGTTGTGGCGGGGGGGGGGGGGGGGGGGGGACTGGGTGAAAAAGATGAAGGAATTTAAAAGTACAAGTCGGCAGTTACAAAATCATCCTGGGATGTAAAGTACAGCACAGGGAATCGAGTCAATGATATTGTGGTGACTATGGTGCTAGGCGGGCACTGGAAATACTGGGGTGGGGGTGGGGTGGGGGGTGTCCCTGTAAAGTATATGATTAACCACTGTGCTGCATGCCTGAAACTAATACAGAATAAGACTGAATGTCGACTGTAATTGAAAAATAAAAATTTTAAATATAAATTTTAATCTTTATTGTTGATTTTAAAAATAAATAAATAAAAGTAATTATATATTTTTTTAAATAAATTTTTAAAAAACTGACGAGGCCATCCAATACTTCACGTGTTAGCTTCCTTAACCCGACCTCCTGGCAGGAAGAAGGACATTGTCCCCATGTTACAGATGAGAGGAGGAGGCTCAGAGAAGCGGAGTGACTTGTCTGAGCACACTCCAGGGGTCCAGCCCACCCCCAAGCCCACACTTCCTGGGGACAGTCACTCCCATGGGGGGTTGGGGGATGGGGGTGCCAGGTCCTCCTGTCTCTCCACTCGCTGAAGGCCAAGGCTTCCCCACATCCCCCCAAATCCTTTCAGTGCCACCCCATCCCCCGCCCCTATTCTTTCCCGGGCGACATGGGCACTGCGGGCTTTGCTTCTAGTCCAGCTCTTCATCTTCAAAGGCGATTTCCGCTCCAAATATTTATGGCAAAACACAGGGAGAGCCTCCTTTCACTGGGGCCCGCGTTTGAAGGGCTTTCCCAGCGCGCGCCGCATTTGACAGTCAAATCTGTCTGGGGCACACGAGACCTCTGGGCTGCTGGCACTGGGCGCCGGCACCCACCCACCCACCCACACCCACACCCACACCCACACAGGTCCTTGGGGCCCCCAGCAAGGGTGCAGGGAGGCGCTTCACAGGAGCTTCCAAGACGCCAGGCCCAGTGCGTTTGGGCTCTGACTCCGCCCACTGCAGCCAGTGCATCAGCTGTGGGGCCAGGCAAGTGTCCCCGCGTGGGGGGTACATCACGCCCTGGGGAGACAGACTCGGGGGAGCCCTTGGAAACCGGCACCACCATTCACCAGCTGCGTGACCTCCAGCAAATGGACCCCGATAAGCCTGCTCCTTTAGCTGGCAAGTGGGGACAATAGTCGGAACGTCAGGATTTTATGGATTGTTCCAGGGTTTTACAACAGTTTTTAAAAGGCGAGCTAGCACACAGTAAGAACGCAAAAAATGGTAACTGTTATCATTCCCTTATCTTCCTCCTCCTTCTCCTGCTCCCCTCCTCCTCTTCCTTTCTTCTTTCTTATTATTAAACACGGAATTCTGAAATTAATAATGGCCACAGGAGGGGGTGGGGCTGGAGGAAAAGGGTGGTAAGTACCAGTTACAGGATAGTCACAGGGACGGAAAGTCCAGCCCAGGGGATGTGGTCAGTAACATCGTAGTAACTACACATGGTGCCAGGTGGGGACCTGAAATATCGGGGGGCGGGGTGGGGGGGGGCGGGTAGATCGCTTTGCAAAGCACACGATTGTCTAACAACGACGCCGTATACCTGAAACTAATACAGAATAGTGACTGTCAACTGTCATTGAAAAACAAATACATAAATAATAACTAGTAGCCACACATGTTTATTACACCCCAGCCATTCGCATGAGCGTTGCTGCTCCCCAGAGGGCCCTGCGGCATCGGCCTTCTCGGTGCCCTCATTAGAGGTGGAAACTGAGGCTCAGAGAGGGACACTCCATGGCCCAAGGTCACACAGCCCAGCGCGGTGGGCTGATTGGGAAGCCCAAGCTCGTTCCCTGTGGGCCCCGCTGTCCTCTTCTTCCCCGAGGGCCATCAGAGGGCGTGGACACAGAGTAGCCATGGGGCCCAGAGGCTCATTCATCCTTCGCTCTGAGTCTTGGAACACGTAGTCGTGAACTGCCCGGGAAGGTTGCGGGGATGCGAACCTCAGAACTGTCAGCACATTCCTGGGGCGGGAGAAGCCAGCTCCCGCCAATGACAGCCAAGCACAGCCCCACCCTGCACCCCACCCACCACCTCTCCCAGGCCCAGGCCAGTGTCTCCAGGCCCCTGGCCCTGGCGGGAGCGTGCAAACAGGAAAAACTCTTCGGGCGAGTGGCCCGGGCCCAAGGCGCTGACCCAGTGCCCCGCCCCAGCCTCGGCGTGTCCAAGACTGCACTTCTGAGGACTGATCAGGACAGGGGTGGGGAAGGGTGCCAGTTCCCCTGGGGCTTTCCAGGGAATGGAAAGAAAGCTCCCGGGCCCTGGAGGGCAGGGGTGGGGCCTCTCATTTATCTAGAAGATTCCCAGCACCAAGCCCAGCGGTGAGCCTGGTGAGCTGGACAGGTGTGCTCTTCAGGCAGGAAGCCAGCCCGCCTAATACCAGGGCCAAGCCCTGAGGACAGGGCCTCCAAGGGGGGCAGTGGGACACCTGGGAACAGGGGAACACTCACGAGGTATGGGGTCAGGCAGACCTGATGGGCCTGGCCTACCACACGGGACCTCTGTAGCCACTGGACTCCGAGGCTCTGACCCTCCCCATGGGAAGGCTTGTTCTGGGAAAGGGACATGTTCATACATTCAACCTTCTGTCCCCCAAGTCCCCCGAGGCCCAGGGACGCGGGTCCAGCACTCCCCGAATCGCTTAAAACCTGCCCGGCCACCTTCCCTCCGTCCAAAATCCAGCCGCCCTCCCATTCACTCATTCAGGAAGCTACCCATCTTCCATGTTTTACCTTTTTTGTGACACCCACACCCTGGATTTTTGTTCCCCCTGGACTCCTCTCAGTTCTTCGCCCCGGGACCACGCAGGCCACAGACACAATCACTGCCCGAGTATTTCGGGCCAAAGCAGCTCTCAGCCGGAATTTCCCTGTGAGTGAACGGAGGCGGAGCCCGGAAGGTCAGAGCTATAGGCTTCCCTGCGCACATCCCAGCTGAGGCCGCGGTGGGCGCCACGGGGAGCGGATCCTGACATCAGTCAGACCTTCTGGCTGGAAGGGGCTCGGTGCATCCAGCCTTCTGCGAGGACTGTGCCTCTTTGCAGGCAGGGGACTGGAAACCGACTCAAGAGCCCCTCTTCCAGGTACAAGCTTCGTGGAGACACAGAAAGGGCCGAGGCCCCGGAAGAGATCTGTTCCCCCAAAGCAACCCCATGTTTGCACGAGTGGGAGCAAACGAGATCCCGGACGCTTAAAAAACAATTTTAATCATCGTCGTAACCCCATTCGCCACCTGTATCTGAGTCAGCATGCCCCATCTGAAAGTCAGAACGCTATGGCCCGGAGGCCCAAGCGTCCAATTCTATAAATACAGACAGAAGCTGCAGAGTCAAAAGGCCAGACCATCCCAATCTGTCACCCTTGGCGCGCTGATAAATTATGTACACCCTTAGATGGATGCGCCCGAGGCCTACGTCCTGTCTGAGAGGCTCAGCAGTCAGCCCGGGGCCCGCTCCCTGCCATCCGGGGCCCCCCTCCACCAGCGCAGCCAGCCCCTCCCTACCCGCTGTCTCCTTTGGGCAGACCAGGTGTGCTGGGTGATGGATTGCCCATGGGGCCCCTGAATCCTGGAGGCGGCGGGCCGGGGTGTCGGGAGGCATCCATCGCGTCTTTGACAGACGGCCAGGCACGTCAAAACTGGAAGCGAAACTATCTCGGGGGGATGTGCGTTTTATTTGTGTTGCAGGGGCTCCTGCCCAGCTTCTTCCCTGACCACACCCGGTGCCCACCCCCCCCCCCCCCCCCCCCCCCCCGCCCCTGCTTTTCTCCTCACCTCTCTTCATACTCAGGGCCTTGAATGCACTGGCACCTGGAGGAGGAGAGGCACACCTTAGCCCCAGAGCAACGGGAGAAGCAAGCTCCTCCCACTTCGGAAGACTCGCCCTGTGATCCTAGCAGGAAATCAGAAGGTGCCATGTCTCCTGCGGCTCCTGCTAATTCAGGGAGAGAGTTGCAGTCATTTGAAAGGAGACACAGGATCTAATACATTTAGTCCACATCTGATTACCAAGGAAGAAAGTGCTCTCTCTTTCTCTCTCTCTCTCTCTCTCTCTCTCTCTCTCTCTCTCTCATCTTACAGGGCTGGAATACTGTAGTAACTGTTCCGTCTGATTTTTTTTAAGATAAGATTTGCTAAAGGTCATTGCATCTCCTGACCACATATGCAGCAACATTCAAATTTCCCTGGTCCAAGAATAAAAAGATTCTATCGTTAAAAATAAAGGCATAAGGACATCTCTGAGCCCCTCAGAGATTGAGACAGAGGAGACATTTCACTATCAGGGGCAATCACGAGATTTTTCAGCAGTATCTCTCATCTCCTCCCCCCCTGCCCCCCGCAACTCATCCACCCCCCTCTTTCCACATCAAGGTCTTTTTATCTTCCAATTTTGCATCTAAAGATGAGGTGAATACCATTAGCTCCATTCAACCTCAAGTGTAGTCAGATGGGCCTGTGATTTCTGAAAAGCGCTGGCTAAGGTCACATTAAAATGTATAAGAGCATTTCGATTCCTGAGAAGGGGGCTTATTATCCACCCGCGGAGTAAAAGAGGGATGTCAGTGGCCGCAGACTCGGGTGAAAACAAAAGAGATACCAGGATTTCAGCCTTTTGTCAGCAAGCTTTTCTGGTTTCTTTTCACAGCTTCCTCAGCCCTGCAGATAGCTCCGCAGACTGCAAACTTAGGCCTCCTACAAAAAAAAACATTTCAGCTGGCTTCTGCCAGTTCTTGTTTAACCCTTTCGGTAGAGTCAGCCCTGCCCCTGGCCTTTAGATTATTGATGCGTGTTTCCTTGGGGGACAGAATTTGGTCAGGGGTGTTCTTGTGGCTTGCCTTTCTTTGTCCCTTCAGTAGACAGGAGGCAGTTGGAAAGGTGTGGCTGTGGGAGTCACACCTACGTGGGTAAGAAGCCCGGTTGGGCCACTCAGCAGCGACGCGACCGGGTGTTCACCGTTCACCTACTGGACAGAGATGCACGGAGCACTGGCCCTATACAGCCAGGGTTCTGGGTTCAGGGCACATAGAGGAACCAGACAGGTGACATCCACCAGGGTTTGCATGATTGAGGGGTGGGCTGCCCTGCAAAACCCTAAACAACAAGGCAGATGAGAGGATCATTCTACCTGAGGAAACAGACAGGGTGCTGTAAAGTGAGGATCGGGCTGAAATTGGCAGTCAGTCCAACATCCCATGAGGGAAGAAGAAGTGCACGAAGCGGCAGGCTGCCCGGGAGGAGCCCAAGCCCAGCCCCACCGTACCTGCCACGGCTCAGTAGTGCTGCCACGGAGGCAGGAGAGGCTCGCGCCACTGCAGCTGCCGTTGCCAATCGTGAGCCCAGCATCTGGAGCCCGTTGGTCAGCTGAGCAGCACTCCCGCTGTGGGAACACGCTGACCACCAGAAGGCAGCTCCTGTGTTGAGTGTCTGCCCCCAGGAGTCAGTGAGCATCATAGCAGCCAGTCGACTGGTCATTGGGTCGTTTGGTCGCTTAGGCTTTTATATACCTTTTGGATTACCGAAGAGATCAAAGAAGAAATAAAGACATCCTAGAAACAAATGACAATGAAAAAACAACAATCCAAAATCTACGGGACACAGTGAAAGCAGTCCTGAGAGGAAAGTTCATAGCATTACAGTCCTACATCAAAAACCAGTAAGAAAGTGGTAATAAATTATCTAACACTACAACGTAAAGAATTAGAGAGAGAGCAACAAGAAAAGCCCAGAGTGAGCAGAAGGAAGGAGATAATAAAGATCAGAGTGGAAATAAATGACATAGAGACAAAAAATATATATATATATAAAAGATCAATGAAACCAAGAGCTGGTTCTTTGAAAGGATAACAAGATTGGTGAACCTCTAGCCAGGCTCACTAAGAAGCAAAGAGAGAGAACCCAAATAAACACAATCAGAAATGAAAGAGGTGAAATAACAACAGACCTCATAGAAATAGAAAGGTTTGTAAAAAAAAAAAAAAAAAATACTATGAGCAACTCTATTCCAACAAACTGGTCAACCTAGAAAAAATGGAAATATTCCTAGAAAAACACGACCTTCCAAAACTCAATCAGGAAGAATTAAAAAAAAAAAAAATCTAAATAGGCGAATAACTATGGAGGAAATTGAAGCAGAAATCAAAAAACTTCCAGCAAACAAAAGCCCTGGGCCAGATGGCTTCACAGGGGAGTTTTACCAAACATTCTAAAAAGTACTAAACCCTATTCTCCTGAGACTATTCTAAAAAATTCAAGAGAAAGGAATACTTCCAAGCTCTTTCTATGAAGCCAGCATTACCCTAATCCCAAAACCAGATAAAGACACTACAAAAAAAGAGAATTACAGGCAAATATCCCTGATGAATATAGATGCTAAAATCCTCAACAAAATCCTCAACAAATTGAATCCAGCATTACATTAGAAAGATCATACACCATGACCAAGTGGGTTTTATTCTAGGGATGCAAGGATGGTACAATATCCGCAAATCAATAAACATGATAGATCACATAAACAAATTGAGAGATAAAAATCATGTAATCATATCAATTGATGCAGAAAAAGCATTTGAAAAAAATCCAACACCTTTTCTTGATTAAAAAAACTCAGCAAAGTGGAAACAGAGGGATCATACGGCAACATAATAAAAGCCTTATATGTCAAACCTACAGCCAACATCATACTCAATGGGCAAAAACTAAAACCATTTCCCCTAAGAACAGGAACAAGACAGGGATGCCCACTCTTACCACTCCTGTTCAACATAGTACCAGAAGTGCTAGCCATAGCGATCAGACAAGAAGAAATAAAAGGCATCCAAATTGGAAAAGAAGAAGCAAAACTGTCATTATTCGCAGATGACATGATATTGTACATAGGAAACCCTGAAGACTCCATCAAAAAACTGCTAGATTTAATAAATGAATTCGGCAATGTAGCTAAGGGTACAAAATTAATACCCTGAAATCTATGGCTTTTTTATTCACAAAAAGAGAAACAAAGAAACAAAAAACCTATCCCATTTACCATCACACCAAAAAAATTAAGATACCTAGGAATAAACTTAACCAAGGAGGTACAAGACCTATACTTTGAAAACTACAGGACATTGAAAAAAGAGATAGAGGAAGATATAAACAAATGGAAGAATATACCTTGTTCATGGATTGGTAGAATCAACATCATTAAAATGTCCATACTACCCAAAACAATCTATAGATTTAATGAAGTCCCCATTAAAATACCAATGGCATATTTCACAGACCTAGAACAAACTCTCCAAAAACTCATATGGAATTTAAAAAAAGATCTCAAATAGCCACAGCAATCTTGAGAAAGAAGAACAAAGTTGGAGGGATCACAATACCAGATATCAAGCTATATTACAAAGCCACTGTTCTCAAAACTGCCTGGTACTGGTAAAAGAACAGACATATAGACTGATGGAATAGAACAGAGAACCCAGAAATCAACCCAAGCCATTATGCTCAATTAATATTTGACAAAGGAGGCAAGAGCATGCAATAGAGTCAAGACAGTCTCTTCAATAAGTGGAGTTGGGAAAATTGGACAGATACATGCAAAAAAAAATTAAACTAAACCACCAACTTACACCAAACACAAAATAAACTCAAAATGGATTAAGGACTTAAATGTAAGACGGGAAACCATAAAAATCTTAGAAGAATCCATAGGCAGAAAAATATCAGACATATGTCATAGCAATATCTTTACCAATATACCATAACTCCTAGGGCAATGGAAACTAAGGAGAAAATAAACAAATGGAACTACATCAAAATAAAAAGCTTCTGCACAGCAAAGGAAACCATCAACAAAACAAGAAAGCCCATTGCATGGAAGAACATATTTGCCAATGTTATATCTGATAAGGGCCTAATCTCCAAAATTTTTAGGGACTCATACAACTTAACAAAAAGAAGATAAACAATCCAATCAATAAATGGGCAAAGGACTTGAATAGACAATTTTCGAAAGTGGACATATAGAAGGCCAAGAGACATATGAAAACATGCTCAAAGTCACTAATCATCAGAGAGATGCAAATCAAAATGAAAATGAGATACCATCTCACTCCTGTCAGAATGTCTATCATCAACAAAACGAGAAACAACAAGTGCTCACAAGGATGTGGAGAAAAAGGAACCCTCCTGCACTGCTGGTGGGAATGCAGACTGGTGCAGCCACTGTGGAAGACAGTATGGAGTTTCCTCAAAAAATTAAAAATGGATCTCCCATTTGTCCCAGTAATCCCACTTCTAGGAATATATCCCAAGAAACCAGAAACACCAATCAGAAAGAACATATGCACCCCTATGTTCATAGCAGCACAATTTACAATAGCTAAGATTTGGAAACAGCCTAAGTGCCCATCAGCAGATGAGTGGATTAAAAAACTGTGGTACATCTACACAATGGAATACTACGCTGCTGTAAAAAAGAAAAAAACTCTTACCTTTTGCAACAGCATGGATGGACATGAACAACATTATGGCTAAGCGAAATAAGCCAGTCAGAGAAAGATAAATATCACATGATCTCACTAATCTGTGAAATATAATGAACAACATAAACTAATGAACAAAAATAGATACAGAGACAGAGAAGCATCGATCAGACCATCAAACCTCAGAGGGAAGGCAGGGGAGGAACTGGGGGGGGGGGGGGGGGAGATCAACTGAAGGGACTTATATGAATGCATATGAGTATAACCAATGGACACAGACACTAGGGAGGTGAGGCAATATACTGGGGGGTGGCCAGAGAGAGGTCAATGGGGGTAAAAGGAGACATATGTAATTCTATATAATAAAAGCCTAATGTGCAAATTGTTCCCTCGGGCCTTCGTTTGACCGGAAGACCAGGAGTTCGAATGCTCGCTATGACGTGCACTGACCACCAGGGGGCAGCGCGGAACATGGTGGGCGTTGGTGACGTGGCGCTGGTAACAGGCAGCAATGGAGACGCTGCTGGCCTGATGGGCCCCATCGAGAGCGGGACCACGGCAGCATGGTGGAGCAGGTGAGTGGGCGGCACCAGGCCAAGGTGGGGTGCCATGTGGGGCTGCGGGGCTGTGAGGCTGGGGGCACGAGCTGGGGCCCGATCCCTGCAGGCCACCCCAAGGGACCCCACCCATGCACGAATTTGTGCACAGGACCTCTAGTACAATATATAATGCTTTGAACAATAAAGAATTTTTTTTAAAAAAAGAAACATTACCTTTTCCTCTACTTTATGAAATAGTTAACATAATATTGATATTAGTATTTTTTCATTAGATGTTTGCTAGCATTCACCAGTTAAACTATCTGGGCATGAAGCTCTTTAATTAAATTTAATAAAATTTAATTAAAAATTATTAAATGATTAATTGTTAATTTAATTTTAATAGATATAGGATTATTGATATTATCTATTTTTCTTGTGTCTATTTTGATAAGTTATGCCTTTCAAGGAATTTGTCCACTCTAAGTTGTCGCAATTAGTGGCATAAAGATTTTCATGATTAGTCCTTAGCATCCTTGTAATGTCTGCAGAATCTATCATAATATCCTCTATTTTATTGCTAATATTAATAAAATTTCAGAGGTGCCCTTTATGATCAGTCAATCCAGAGATTTACCAAACTACAAAACATTTTGAGGAATAATCTCTGGGTTTCATTAATTTCTCTATTGTTTTTCTATTTGCAATTTTATTAATTGCTGCTTTTACCTTTTTATTTCCCTATTTCTACTTAATTTGGATTTTACTTGCTCTTCGTTTTCTAATTGTTTTTAACATGGATTCTTAGATCATTTATTTTAAACATTTCCTCTTTCCTAAAACAAGATTTAAAGTTCAATATTTCCCTCTAAAAACATGAACATCACAAATGTTGACTTTTTTTTGTTTCCATGCAAAATATTTTCTAATTGCCTTTATGATTCTTCTTTGACTTATGGTTTATTTAAAAGTGTCTTGTTGAATTTCCAAACATTTTTAGATTTTCCTGATTTATTTTTATAATCTTATTCTCATTTAGTTTCATTGTGGTTGGAGAATGTACTCTGTTGATTGCAATCTTTTAGACTTATTGAGAGTTATTTTATGTCCCAGCATATGGGTTATCATAATGAATGATTCACTTAAAAAGAATGTACTTTCTTTTCTCCAGATGTGTGGAGTAGTCGATAGATGTCAATTAGGTCAAATAGGTTGATGGTGTTATTCAAGTTTTATTTAGCTCACTCGAAGCGTGTTGACACTCTTCAACTAACGTTATAGATTTGTCTACTTCTCATTTCAATCCACTCCATTTTTTCTTCATGTATTTGGGGGTTCTGCTGTTAGGTCCATTCACATTTAGAACTGCTGTGTCTTTTTGATGAATTGGACATTCATAATTTGCAAATATCACTCCTTCTCTTTGGTAATATCCCTTTTCTGATAATGACATAGCCCCTTCAGCTTTCTTGGTGTTGAGCTTTTATTGTAACACCTTTTACATCCTTCGACTTTTGCCTATATAGTATTTCTTTCTACTTAAAGTGTACTTCTTGTATACAG
Organism: Myotis yumanensis; assembly: GCF_028538775.1. Lineage (NCBI taxonomy): Eukaryota > Metazoa > Chordata > Mammalia > Chiroptera > Vespertilionidae > Myotis > Myotis yumanensis. The sequence goes on from NW_027223752.1 coordinate 12,766,925, forward strand.
CATATGGTTGGATGTGCTTTGTTAATCCACTGTAAGATATCTGTCTATTAATTGGAGTATTAAACCATTTACAATTAACATGGTTAGTGATGTGGTTGGATTTGAATCACTATTCTGCTAGTTCTTTCTTATTTGTCCCATCTGTTCTTGTTCCTTTTCCTCTATTTTCATGCCTTTTGGGGGTTTATTGAGTGCTTTTAGTGTTCACTTTTATCAACTCAATAGGCTTATTTGCTATATGTCTTTGATGTATCTTTATTGTTTTTTCTAGAGCATACAACATGTATATTTAACCTATCACTGTCTACCTTCAGGTAGTATCCTATAACTTTACAGTGATGTGAAAACCCATAGCACTATACTTCCACTTCCTCTCCATTCCCTTGGACTAGCATTGTCATACATTTCACTTCGATATGTTTTATAAATCCTAGTGTATTCTTGTTTTTATTTAAACAATCAATTTTTTTTTCTTTAAAATATAAACAAGAACAAATGTCTTTCTATATCTCTATATATTAGACATTTCTGGCACTCTTCATTCTTTCCCGTAAATTTGGGTTTTGACATAGAGTCATGTTCTTTCAATCTGATAAACTTGGTTTAACATTTATGTAATTATTGAAAGTGTCTTGATTGCATCATTTCTTTTGAAGGACATTTACTGGATGTAAAAGTCTAGGTGGTCAGGATGTTGTGGGATTTTTCCCTTTCAATACTTTACAGATGTCATTATAGTATTGCTTGGACCGTATTGTTTCTGAGAGAAGCCAGAGGCTGTTGGGGGGTGGAGGGAGAGGGGAGGACCATGGTTTTTTGTTTGATTGATTGTTATCATTGTTGTCCTTTATGTAATACTAGAGGCCTGGTGCACAAATTCATGCATGGGTGGGGTCCCTCAGCCTGGCTGGCGATCGGGGATGATTGGGACTGATCGGGGCTGTGGGAGGTTCTGATGGGGCCATCAGGGCCAGCCAGCCAGGGGGAGGGGCCGCAGGAGGCTGGCCAGACAGCCCCATTGGGGCCATGGGCCTGGCTGGCCAGGGGAAGGGACTGGGGAGATTGGCCGACTGGGGGGAGGGGCCATGGAAGATTGACCAGCCGCAGGAGGTTGGCTTTGGGAGTGCACTGACCACCAGGGGCAGCTCCTGCATTGAGTGTCTCATAGCGAACAGTCTACTGGTCATTCAGTCATTCAGTTGTTTGGTCGCTTAGGCTTTTATATATATACTAGAGGCCTGGTGCACAAAAATTTGTGCACTCCGGGGGAGGGGGTCCCTCAGCCCGGCCTGTGCCCTCTCGAAGTCTGGGACCCCTTGGGGGATGTCTACCTGCTGGCTTAGGCCTGCTCCCTGGGGGATCGGGCCTAAACTGCAGTCAGACATCCTTAGCACTGCTGAGGAGGCAGGAGAGGCTCCCACCACCACCGCTGTGCTGGCAGCAGTCAGCCTGGCTTGTGGCTGAGCAGAGCTCCCCCTATGGGAGCACACTGACCACTAGGAGGCAGCTCCTGCATTGAGCATCTGCCCCCTGGTGGTCAGTGTGTGTCATAGTGACCAGTCATTCCCAGTCATTCTGCTGTTAGGGTCAATTTGCATATTACCCTTTTATTATATAGGATAGAGGCCTGGTGCACAAGTGGGGGCCAGCTGGTTTGCCCTGAAGGGTGTCCCAGATCAGGGTGGGGGTCCCACTGGGGTGCTTGGCCAGCCTGGGTGAGGGGCTGATGGCCGTTTTCAGGCTGGCCACGCCCCCCAGCGACCCAAGCTCTCAGCGTCTCCTTTTTTTCTGGGATTTATTTATATTCTATAATTGAAACTTTGTAGCCTTGAGCGGAGCCCAGGGCCCGCCAGAGCAGGTGGGAAGCTTGGCTTCCTCCATCACCAGGGGCAAACCAAGCCTCCTGCTAACTCCAGCTCTGTGGCTGCTGCCATCTTAGTTGGGTTAATTTGCATACTCACTCCTGATTGGCTTGTGGGCGTGGTTTGTGGGCATGCCTTGAGCGTAGCTGTGGGATGGCTAATTTGCATTTTCTCTTTTATTATATAGGATGTCTTTTTTCTTCTGGAGGCTTTTAGGATTTTTCTCTTTGTCATTGGTTTTGAGAAATTTAATTATAAAGTGCTTTGATGAACTTATTTATTTATCTTGCTTGGGGTTCATTGAGATTGATGGATATGTGGTTTCATGTTTTTCACAAAATTTGGAGAAAGTTTGACTTTTATTTCATAAATATATTTTCTGCCCCGTTGTCTCCTCTCTCTCTCTCTCTCTCTCTCTCTCTCTCTCAGATTCCAATTACATACATATTAGGCTGCATGCTATTGTGCCTAGGCCACTGTCATTTTTCAGCCTTTTATCTTCTGGTCTTCATTTTGAATGGTTTATATGACTACATCTTCAATCTTTTCTTCTGCAGTTTCCAATATGCTTTTAAGCTGATCCAATGATTGTTTAAATTCATAGGTTGCACTTCTCAGCTCTAAAAGATGCATTTGCTTCTTCTTCACAGTTTCTACTTATTCTCATTACATACATGTTTCCTTTAAATTCTTGAACATATTTGTAAGAGCTCATATCATTCTTGCCTTGCAATTCCATTACCTTTGTCATTTTGCATCTCTCTTGATTTTTTTTCTCCAGGTTATGGGCCACATATTTCCTACCTGGCCACGTGTCTGGTAATTTTTTACTAGATGCTGGACATTGTGGCTGCAGCATTGCAGAGTGACTGCGTTTTGTTCTATCAGGCAGTTCATTTACTTGTATCACCCACTGAAGCGTGTTAGGAAACCTTGCTGAAATGAGTCTAGAGCTGAGCTTATCCTGTGGTTCACCTCGCCCTCTTCTTAAGGTATAGCCTTTTGGGGTCTCTACTGAATTCCCCAGGATTGAACAAGTCCCTCCACTCTCATTAGTGAGAACTTGAATGATTCACAACTCTATGTAAGTTCTGGTCATTTTTGCTGGCTTGCCACCCCACAGTTTATTATTTTTCCCCATGGTTTTCTTTGCCCAGCCTCATAGATTCCCACCCTGGGCACACGTAGATCAGCATTAAATCAAAGACTCGGGAGGCCTCTGAAGATTTTTGGAGATCATTCACAATGCAGCTCCCTTCCCTCTGGTAACCATCTCAGTCCCCCTAAACTCTGGTGGTTGTCGCCCTTACCTCACCAGCTCTCCTGTGCTCCCCTTGAGCTCCCCTTTCTTGCATTAGGGTCATACAATTCCTCCAGGAAGAAAGCAGGGGTAATGATAGGGCTCGTATTGTCTGTTCCATGTCTTCCAATGACCACAGTCCTGCTCAGCCTGTTGTCAAGTATCTGGAAGTGCTGCTTTATATGCTTTCTCTAGTTATGGTTGTTTGTGGTGGAAAAACGTGTCCAGCACCAATTATTTCCTCATGGAAAGACAAAATAAGGGACAATTGGAGGACCAATACAAATAATAATACTAACAGATTATATCCATTGAATGAAATAGGATCCATGTGTCTACTCGTCTTTGAATAAAAAATAAATAAATGGGGAGAAAAGAAAGCTTTTTCCTCAGAGTAGCATGCCAACTAATAAATGTACAAGGAATGATAGAATTAGAAAATCACCATTTGGCAGTCATCATAGTAATAATTAATTCCGCCAAGAGACATCAGTCGATGATAAAACTTGTAATAAATATTTGATGAGGAGTGGGCTACTTACATAGTTCCCAAGTACTTCCCCCCCTCCCCCCCCCCCCCGCCAAAAAAAAATCCTTATTAATTACAAAAGAAGAAAGAGGAACTTTGCAATAAACTTGATAGATACCACCCGTGATAAAAGTTTACGAAGCCGGTAATGGGACTTATCAAAATCATGCCAGCTGATGGGATGTGCTATGGACTGCTGGGTGGAGGATGCCAGGGTAATTGGTCAGGGGAGAAATGTTGAAGCCAGCTGCTACAGATTGAATGTCAGTGTCCCCCAAAATTCGCATGTTAAGCCCTAAATCTTGTATTCTGAGATAGAGCCCAGAAGGAAGTGATAAGTGTCAAATGAGGCCTTAATTTTATCAGGCTGATGTCTTTAAAACAGTGGTTCTCAACCTGTGGGTCTAGACCCCTTTGGGGGTCGAATGACCCTTTCACAGGGGTCGCCTAAGACCATCGGAAAACACATATATAATTACATATGGTTTTTGTGTTTAATCACTATGCTTTAATTATGTTCAATATGTAACAATGAAAATACATCCTGCATGTCAGATATTTACATAACGATTCATAACAGTAGCAAAATTACAGTTATGAAGTAGCAACGAAAATAATTTTATGGTTGGGGGTCACCACAACATGAGGAACTGTATTAAAGGGTCACAGCATTAGGAAGGTTGAGAACCACTGCTTTAAAAGAAGAGGGAGAGAGACCAGAGCTCTCTCTTGTGAGCACACAGCGAGGAGGCAGCTGTCTACAGCCAAGGAACCAAGCTGACCAGAACCTTGATCTTGGACTTTCAGACCCCAAACTATAAGAACTAGACGTCTTTTGTTTAAAGCACCCAGCCTATGGTTTTTTGTAATGACAGCCCAAATCGATTAATACGTAAGAAAACAGATGAACAGGGCCTCCCTCTGTGACATTCCTGACAAAGATGCACATCCTGAGTCTAATCATTAGGAAACATCTGACAGATCCAAAATGGTAGACATTCTACAAAATAATTGGTCTGTGACCTTCTACAATGTCAAGGCCATAAAAGTTAAGCAAACACTGAGAAACTGTTCCAGTCTTAATGAAATTAAAGACACATGACAATTAACTACCACTCGTGATCTTGGATTCTTTTGCTAATACGACATTATTGGGACAATTGGAAAAATTGAATGAGGTCTATAGATGGATGGTAGTCATGTATCAAAAATTACTTTCTGATAGTTGAATTGTGGTTCTATAGTTGTATTTGGGTTCTGTATAAGGATATCCCTTTTTTTCTTTAGGAAATACACACGAAAATACTAGTATTCAGTGATGGGACATAATGTTAGCCACCTTTTCTCAAATAGTTCAGGGGTAGTTCTTCATACTATCTTGCAACTTTTCTATAAGTTTAAATTATTTCAAAATTTTAAAAAATCAATACCACATCCCCAGGAGAATTGCAATCATCAAATATTCTATGGTAATCCTCATCACACCCATATTCAAAAATGCAAAACTGAAGAATTCAGAGAGCACACTGGGTTTAGGTGAAAGTAATCAGGTGTTGATTGTTGTTGGTTTCCTAACAGGAGATTCTGGAAGGAAGGAATTCTTTTTGTAGCTGTTTAAACTTCACACTTAACTCATTTATTTTCAGACTCTTTGATTTCCTAATAAATGCACATGAGATTCTATTAATTTTCCTCTACAGACAAATTGATCTGCATCTCCCAAGCTATGATACATGATTTTATTATAAATTCATTTCTACATGTTTTATAATTTTCCTTATGATTTTTCTTTAATTTGTGGGTTGATTGGGAGTTAGATTTTATAGTCAATGTTTTCAAATGCATGGGAAATAATTTTCTTTTTATTGTTCATATTTTATTTCACCTCATTTTGGTCAGAAGATGTGGTTTGTTTAATGGCTATTATTGAAATGTGTGTTGATTTCATTAATGTCTAATACATTATCCTTTTTGGTAATTATTTAATACTAGAGGCCCAGTGCATGAAAATTCATGCACTCAGGGGGAAGTCCCTCAGCCCAGCCTATGCCCTCTGCAGTCTGGGAGCCCTCAGAGGATGTCCAACTGCCAGCTTAGGCCCACTCCCCGGGGGAAGCTGGCCTAAGCCACAGTCTGGCCTCCCTCTGCAGGAGGTGACCCGCAGGCCGATCAGGGAATGGCGAGTAGCCGGTTCCACCCTGAATTGCCCCGCCACTGGTCACCACTGCCCCCCCCACACCCCATCGCTGTCCCCCCCTCTGCCCACTGGCACGGGCCTTGGCTGGCCTGGCACCACCTGCTCACCAGGCCTGCCCCTGCCAAATGGTTGTTCTGCTGTTCAGTCAATTTGCATATTACGCTTTTATTATATAGGATATGCTCAAAAATAATGTATGTTCTCTGAAGAGCAACTTTCTATATATTTCCTGCCAGGTACTGCTTGTTTTCTACATATTTATTTATTCTTCATTTGCCTAATGAATCCTTTTCTGGAAGATGGATATTAAACCTTCTATCATGATCACAAGTCCTAACAATTACTCCCTGTTGTCTTGACAATTGTTGCTCTTTATAGTTTCAGGCTGTGTAAGTTAGGTATATACAAATCAATGATTATAGAAAAAAAAAAAAAAAAGAGGAGAAACCAAGATGGCAGCATAGGTTAACGCCAGAGTTTGCTGCCTCGAACAACCACTTCAAAAATACAACTAAAAGATGGGACGGACATCATCCAGAACCACAGGAAGGCTGGCTGAATGGAAGTTCTACAACTAGGAGGAACTGAGACTCAGAGGAGGCGCAGTGCTGAAGTAAAATACTAAAGTGTGGAGTGTGCGCGTGACGCGGGCTGGTGGCTGAGGGCGTGGTTGTCTGTTTCAATCCGGAGGGAGCCTCAGACTCAGAGCTCCAGATCCAGGCGAGTCTCTAGGGACCCAGACTCAAACAGGAGAAGCAGGACTGTCTGGCTACGGTCCCTCCGAGGTTTGCAGCTGTTGCTGGGACAGAGAGGCAGAGCCCCTGGGGATGGACTGAGAGCAGCCATAACTGCTCCCTCCTCTGCCCTGTTGATCCCGTGGGACCCGCCCCGCCCAAGCCCTGCACAAAGACATTTGTCAGATAGCCTCAGGCAAAGGCTAGATTAGCACCTCCCTAGAGGACACAAGTTCTTCCACTGCAGACACAGCTGATTATCACAGCCAGTCGGCCTGGAGGTCAAATCCCTCTAATATTAACTATAACAATCAAGGCTTAACTACAACAAGACTGCGCACAAAGACCACTAGGGGGTGTACCAAGAAAGCGTAAAAAATGCAGAGACAAAGAAACAGGACAAAACTATCAAGGGAGGATATTGAGTTCAGAACCACACTTTTGAGGTCTCTCAAGAGGCTTCTAGAGTCTGTCGATAAACTTGATGAGATGTACAGGAAATCTAATGAGACCCTCGATGGTGTGATAAAGGACCATCTAGAAAGTAAGCATACACTGACTGAAATAAAGAATATTATATAGACTCCCAACAGCAAACCAGAGGAGCGCAAGAATCAAGTCAAAGATTTGAAATGCGAAGAAGCGAGAAACACCCAACTGGAAAAGCAAAATGAAAAAAGAACCCAAAAATACGAAGATAGTGTAAGGAGCCTCTGGGACAGCTTCAAACGTACCAACATCAGAATTATAGGGGTACCAGAAGATGAGAGAGAGCAAGATATTGAAAACCTATTTGAAGAAATAATGACAGAAAACTTCCCCCACGTGGTGAAAGAAATAGACTTCCAAGTCCAGGAAGTGCAGAGAACCCCAAACAAAAGGAATCCAAAGAGGACCACACCAAGACACATCATAATTAAGATGCCAAGAGCAAAAGACAAAGAGAGAATCTTAAAAGCAGCAAGAGAAAGAAACTCAGTTACCTACAAGGGAATACCCATACGACTGTCAGCTGATTTCTCAACAGAAACTTTGTAGGCCAGAAGGGAGTGGCAAGAAATATTCAAAGTGATGAATACCAAGAACCTACAACCAAGATTACTTTATCCAGCAAAGCTATCATTCAGAATTGAAGGTCAGATAAAGAGCTTCAGAGATAAGGAAAAGCTAAAGGAGTTCATCACCACCAAACCAGGATTATATGAAATGCTGAAAGGTATCCTTTAAGAAGAGGAAGAAGAAGAAAAAGGTAAAGATACAAATTATGAACAACAAATATGCATCTATCAACAAATGAATCTAAGAATCAAGTGAATAGATAACCTGATGTACAGAATGAACTGGTGATTATAATAGAATCAGGGACATAGAAAGGGAATGGACTGACTATTCTTGGGGGGAAAAGGGGTGTGGGAGATGCGGGAAGAGGACTGGACAAAAATCGTGCACCTATGGATGAACACAGTGGGTGGGGAGTGAGGGTGGAGGGTGGGGTGGGAGCTGGAAGGAGGGGAGTTATGGGGGGAGAAAAGAGGAACAAATGTAATAATCTGAACAATAAAGATTTAATTAAAAAAATAAATAAAATTAAAAAAAAGAGAAAGAAAAATGATTATGTCATCTTGGTGGATTATTCTATTTATCAATATGAAATAGCCCTCTTAATTAAAATACTACTTATAATGCTATTCATATTAAATTCTATTTTGTGTGTTATTAAGAACACTATACTGGCTTCCTTTGGGTTAGTAAGTGTCTAGCACAGTGATGGCTAACCTATGACACGCGTGTCAGAGGTGACACACGAAGTCATTTTTTTGGTTGATTTTTCTTTGTTAAATGGCATTTAAATATATAAAATAAATATCAAAAATATAAGTCTTTGTTTTACTATGGTTGCAAAGATCAAAAAATTTCTATATGTGACACGGCACCAGAGTTAAGTTAGGGTTTTTCAAAATGCTGACACGCCAAGCTCAAAAGGTTCGCCATCACTGATCTAGCATATCTTCTCTATATTCCTTAATTTTTTTAAAATATGTCCATTATCATTATCATAGACTTTTATTTTTTAAATCTAACCTGGAGTCTCTGTGTTTTCATTGTGAGTTTAACTTATTTACATTTATTGTGGTTAGTAATATATGTGGACTTTTTTCTACCTTCTTGCTTTCTTTCTACCTCTTTTGTTTTTCTCCTTTTGTTTCTTTTGTTGGATTGATTGAGCTTTTTATATTTCTTTTCTTTTCCACTACTGGTTCAGAAGTCTTGCATTCTATCATTCTAGTGTTTATCCTTAAATTTTAATATTGTTTATTTTGCATCCCCCTCCTTTCTTCAGGAATGTTTTTTTCTTGTTTAAGTAATATGTTTGATAATTATATTAGGGAGCATCTGTACGTAGAGTCCACTCTATGTTCTGATTTATCTAAAAATATCTTGTCATCCTCACCCTTAGATTATAGTTTGGTTGGGTATAGAATTATAGATACACAATTACTTTCTCTCAATTTCAAAGATATCATTCTGTTTCTTCCTGGCATATGTTGTTGTTCGTGAGCATTGGTGTTCTGTTGAAGGCAATCCATATTTTATTTTCTGGTGGCCTTTAGGGTAGTCTCTCTCCCTGATGTTCCACAGATTCACTGTAAAGTCTCTAAGTGTGGAGCTTAATGGAGCTTTCTGTACATCTGAACATTTCCCAGCTATTGTTGCTTTAAGTACCACCTTGCTGCCTTTATCCAGTCTCTCTCTCTCTCTCTCTCTCTCTCTCTCTCTCTCTCTCGCTCTCTCTCTCTCTCTCCCCCCTTTTATTTCAATAATTTATATCCTATCAGATTTATATTGAAGTTTCTCATTCTACATTCCATGTCTCTTTATTTCCCTCATGATTGCCATTTCTCTCATACTTGCCATCTCTTCCATATTTTCCATTCTGTTAGTCATACGCTGAAATGCTTCATTCTGTCTTCAATTGTTTTTTAAGTTTTCTTTTATATTTTCAATGCCAAGGGTGGGTGTTTACAGACTCAGTGTAATCCCTTGCCCCATATCTGGTGCCCCCTCCCAACCCCACCACCAGCAAATGAGTATCAAACTTCTTTGGGGAAACTAGCCCTCCTTCCAGGATCTGAATCTTCGAGCATCACATTGGGGCGCGGGGAGGAGAGAAGGGGCTCCCTGCAGCAGCAGCAGTAGCTGTGGAGGGGGGTCCCGGCCAGCTGCTTTGTGGTGAGACTGTATTCCCTCCTCCCACTTCCTCTATGCTGTCTCCTTGAGTTCTCTTGGCTTTTGCCCACTCCCTGTCTGCTCCCTAATGTGAAGTCACTAATACAGAGTGAAGGAGGAATTCAAGTCAAGGGTGCAGGGGGGCCACTCGGCAGGCTGCCTGCGGGCCCAAAGGAGCAAAAGCAGGGACTTCTTCCTTTCGGTGGGAGATGGGCGCCCCTGCCTCTCCCCGCCACCCCCTTGTGCTGTCTTTGAGGTGGGTGCTCCGTGGATTCCTCCGAGAAGGCACACTTTCCTGGGAGGAGACAGGGTGGCTCAGTTGGTTGGGTGTTGTCCTGTGCACGGAAGGGTCACCGGTTTGATTCTCAGTCAGGGCACATGCCCGGGTTGCGGGATTGATTCCCCAGTTGGAGTGTGGCAGGAGGTAGCCGATCAATGTTACACTCTCACATCAATGTTTCTCTCTCTCTCCCTCTCCCTTCTCTCTCTCTAAAAATCAATTTAAAAAATAAAATAATTTGGGAAAAAAAAAAGAATAGACCTGCGGAAGAACTGGGTTCCAGTCCTAGTCTCACCATGACGTCATGGGTCAGTTTCCCACAGGTGCCCTTGGGTGCACCCCTTCTTCCAGGGTACACCATGAGCCCCCCAGTGGAGGAGTGCGTTGTCCGTGGTGGCCCCGCCAGAGTCCGAGGGTCCCCCGTGGCTCACCCGGGTGCCAGCACCCGCCTCCCGTGTCTTGAGGATTCTGATGCCTGCCATCTGGAGGGAGGAAGCCGGCCGCGGGGCGCCAGGCCAGGAAAAGCGCGGAGCAGGGGCGGGAGCCAGCGCGCCATGTGTGCGAGCATTCTCATTTACACTGAGGAGCCGGGTATTTAGAAAACAGGGCTGGTCCCGAGCCGCCATCTGTGGCCACGCTTCCCAGCCCACAGCACCATATTGCGGAGGCACCGGCTGAAGGAAACAGCGTGCTTGTCGCGCCGTGTTTGTTTGGTTTGGGGCTTTTGTTGTTTTTTGTTTTGGGGGGGACTTTTTTTTTATTTTTTTACAAATTCAAATGCGGCTTCCTCACTTCGCAAAGCAGGCTGAATGGCCCCAGAGCCAGAGTCGCTGGAGGGAGAGGGGTTGGTGCAACCCGGGGTTTGCACGGCGGCTCTGGGAGGGGTGAAAACGGATCGCACCCAACCGGAACCAGCACGCGCGGAGGGTGGGACGTGCGTGTGGATAGCAGTTTCTGCGCGCACATGTAATTCCTTTCATCTGCACAACAGCCTTGAGTGCTGCATACTATTACTATTCCATTGCGTAGACGTGGAAACAGAAGCCCAGAGAGGTGGAGTAACTCGCCCCTGGCCACACAGCGAGCAGAATGCGGATCCCAAGCAGAGAGCGGGGTTTAGTCCACATCCCCTCTGGCTGTTTCTCACCCTGAGATACGCAGAGCTCTTTCCAGGCCTTTCTGGGAACTTCCACGCCTCCCTGGGTCCCTCTTCCATGTGGTCCTGCTGCATTTTCCTCTGCGCATGGATCGAATCTGAAATCACCTTCCTTATGGATTGTGTGTGGGCTCCGTCCCTGACACCAGACCATGGGTTCCCTGTGGGACAGGCTCCTGGTGCATTCTTCACCACGGCATTCCCAGCGATGGGGGTGCAGGCACAGGCCACCCCCATGCCAGGCATCAGCTTTCTCCTCCATAAACTGAGCGCAACTCCCGCTTCCCTGACTGTAAGATGATGAGCGAATACCTGCTGTGTGAGGGCGCATGGTACATGGGGAGCAGTGCCAGGTGTGGCCTCGCCTCTGGCCTCACATCACACCCGCATGTCTACGCTCCTGGCACCTGACCCTCTACATTCAAGTATTCTGTGTACCCACTGGCCCCCGCCCCAGGAGGAGGGCACAGCCGCATCGGCCTTCTCCTCTGCTACTTGCCACATAATAGATGCTCAAGAAAATATCACTGAATAATAAATAAAGAGCCCTCAGTCCCTCTTTCTGCTCTCAGCCTCAGTTTCCCCATCTGTCACGTGATCCACAGGTCTCTAAAGTCCGACACCCTTTGGACCAACTCCTCCAGCCCCGGAGAGTCCTGGGCCAGCCTTGGAGCCAGGCCCCATGCAAAGGCGGCCAGAAAGCACATTCTGCTGGTCAATAACGCAGGCCCCGCAGAGCCGCCTCCCCCACGCGCCAGGAAGGTCCGGGCCTCAGGCCTCCGCGGCGGTGGGCAGCCACCCTCCGGAGGGCCCGGTCCATTAAGGCACAATTCCCTCCACACCATTGAGGCTGCAGGAGAAGCTGGGTGGAGAGTGGCAGGCAGGCGCTGCGCCGGAGCACATGGCAAAATTTGGTGCAATTAGCAGTGAGGGAACACACATTACTACTTGTTATTGTGTTCTCTTGCCACCCTGGCCCTGTCGCGGGCTGCTTTCTCGCTCTAATTTTGTTTTTTAAAGAAGAAGAGGGAAAAAAAGTGCTCTTTGGGAACTGAAGCAAAATAAAAATGCCAAGAATTAAAAATGCAAATTCATCCAAGATGTTTTCTGCCCAAGACGGCAATGGCCACATGGCTCGATAACATTTTAAATGTTAAGAAATGGGTGATTTTCAGTAAAAATCAGATTTGCCAGCGCCTGTGTTTGAACGAATCTCATCGAGCGCTCGGGCACCCAGCCAACACGTGAGCAGAGAGCCCCTCCCGAAGGCTGTGCCACCAACACGAGGAGAAAACGCACGCTCCACGGCTGGGCTCGGACCCGGGAATATGGGGTGGCAGGCTGTGGGTCCCGCTCAGCCTTCCTCCCCCTGCACTTGGCGGTCCCATCTGTAAAATGGCCATAATCAATTCCTCCTCTGGGCTTTGATGAGTAGCAATCCTGTTATAAAACCCAAAGAAGTGTTTTCTTTTTCTTTTCTTTTTTTTTTAAATATATTTTTATTGATTCCAGAGAGAAAAGGAGAGGGAGAGGGAGAGAGAAACATAAATGATGAGAGAGAGCCACCGATCGGCTGCCTCCTGCACGTTCCACACTGGGGATTTAGCCTGCAACTCGGGCAAGTGCCCTGACTGGGAATCAAACCGTGACCTCCTGGCTCATAGGTCAATGTTCAACCACTGAGCCACGCCGACTGAGCCCAGTAAGTGTTTTCTTGATAAACATTGAACAAACAGCTTGTTCATCTGTAAATGCCTTCCTGAACGGAAGCTTTAAGGATGGGGTGAGTCTGAAACACACTTCACCATCCGCCCCGTTCCCACCACGCCCAGCAAAAGGGTCTGGCTCCTGGCAGATGCTCAGTAAGTCCTTTGGCCATGACCGGCCTGGTGAGAGCTGGGTGCCCACCTGTGCCCAGCACCCAGCCTCGTGGTTCCAAGATGAACAGAGGCCCCAGCTCCCCAGCCGGGTCAGGGCTCCGGGACAAACACAAAGCCTGCCCCTCCTTCCCTGCCATGGCTCAGTTTGCACCCTGGGCAGGAGCGGTTGGGAGCGCAGGTGTTACCCCCAGCCACGGCTGGGCTCAAATCCCCCTGGGCCTCCCACTGGCCCTGGGACTTGGGTAAGGCAGGCCTCAGTTTCCCCATCTGTACAGTGGAGACAGAATGGAACCCACGTGCTGGAACCCACATGATGGCTCCTATAAAGCTTTAAGCGCAGCCTGGCCCGCGGTGAATAAGTGCTGAGGAAGTGGAGGTTGTTTCAGCCTTGGTGGCAACGCCTTCCTCAGAGCGGCCGCTGGCCTAAGAGCAGTCCTGCATCGGGCCAAGGGCTCCCCCTTAGACGACAAGGTGGGGCACCAGCCGGGGATCAGCCGGTTCGCTCCGTCCCAGTCAGGACCCCACATAACACACAGCCGGTGCCTTCCCCCACTCTCCTCTCCCCCACTCCTCTGCCTGGAACCCGCCCCCCATCACCGAGCCTCGCCTCGACCTCATGTGCTGTGCCACCAGCACCCTCCCCCTCCTGCTACATCCTCACCTCAACTCCCAGCAGTCTCCACACCAGCCCCTGCCCCTCTCCCGGCAGCCAGTCACCCACCCACCTGCGGGCCTAGCCTCACACCCTTTGCGGCACCCTCTCCCGGGGATAGTCACAGGGTCCCACAGCTCTGCTCACAGGCCTGGGCGATGGTGACCTCTTCCCCGAGGACACTGTCTGGGCCCAGTTCCCCCCTCCCCCCGCTGCACTGTGAGCTCCAGGAGGGCGGGGTCTCAGTGACTCACGTGGCTCTGAAGATTGAGGGTCTTGGAGGGAAGGAAAGAGTGGGCACTGCCCCCAACACCTGCACCCAGGTGGGCACCAGAGGCCTCCAGACCAGGGCACCGTGCCTCATCTCACGGGCCAGGAACACAGGGTCAAGGCCACACGGGGAGTGGGTGGCAGAGCCTGCCCTGGCCTCGGTGTGCCCAGTGTGCCCGGCGAGCAGGCTCCACGGGGTGACCACAGGCAGCTTTGTCTTGCCTGTTCTGTCCCTCACAACGCTCTTGGCGGGAAAGCACTTTCCTGGCCCTGGGATCACCCGCAGGAGGCTCAGACTTTGCTTGTCACCAGGCAATCGAAGGGCTATCGTCGCCGAACGTCACCAACATACTGTGTCACTTTGGCAGTTACACGCGGCACAGAAACTTCACTGAAACGTCAAAGGAGATTTAAAGTTCAGTCCTGGGTCCTCCCCGCTGGCTCCCACGGCCCGCGTCCCAGTCACTGGTCACAGAGGCTGCTAGGTGCTGCCTCTCTCTCCCCTGTCTCCTCCTACTGACTCCTCACGTGCTGGTCCCTACCTCTGGCCCCTCCCGCTGGGTCTGGACCCTGGCACAGGAGAGGGTCACAGGAGGTAAGGAAATGGAGTGGCCCAGCTGGTGTGGCTCAGTGGTCCAGCATCAACCTATCAGCCAGGAGGTCGCAGTTCAATACCTAGTCAGGGCACAGGCCCTGGCTGCCGGCTCAATCCCCAGTGTGGGGAGTGCAGGAGGCAGCTGATTGATGATTCTTTCTCATCACTGAAATCAATTAAAATATATATTTTTAAAGAAATGGATGGAAAAGCTCTCACCGGCCTGGCGCCGTCAGAAGCAGGCATCTTGCTCTCCTGGCCGGAGTAAACTCTTGCCACTTCTTCCATAGAAGTCACTGCCCTGTCGTCCCCTTGACTGGGTCGCTGTATCCCGCTGCCTGCCAGTCCATCCCTTTCCAGGGGCCCAGGAATCCCGGCCCACCAGCTTTTCCCCCTGAGCTGTGCTAGCTGCCCAGGCCACCCAAGGCTGGCCCCTCGCTGTGCGTGGCCTCCACTGGGTCTGAGGGACCGCGTGTGTGTGCCCGGCTCTGGTCTGTGGGCGTGCAGGCAACGGCACTGCAGCCAGCTCGGCCTCGGCTCCTCTGAGAGCCACCACACAACTTTCATGCCTTGGACGGGACTGGACAGCAGGTCCCACGTGTCCACTCTGCAGGGAACGGACATGAAGTGCCTCTCACTACACTCCAAGAGGGGTGTCCTCTTACTGAACAATCTCTCCCTGTTCCCAGATCTCTCCCTTCTCGCCCCCAGACCCGTCTTACTCTCCCCATAGAAACAGAGACTTTAAAGCCCAGGCCAGTTTGCCTTGCAAAGCTGCCTGTCGCTCCGGACATCACTTGGGAAGGTGACACCCATCAGACCTTGCCGCTTCTTCAAACGTCCCACTAACAACTTGCCACAACTCTCTGCTGGTCGGTGTGTTTCTTTTCGGGGGGAGCGGGGGCGGGAAGCAGCTGGTGAGAATGTTTATGACACTGACAGCACAGATGATTTCTGCAAATCCTCTGAAGTTAAATAAAATACGATGCTTTAGACAGGCGGTCTGAGCGGGAGCATCCACAAACCCCTCTTGTCGCTTAGAAACACATCATCCCCTGAGAGGAGCCCGGAGCCCCAGCAAGGCCACCTCCCATGCCCTCGACCTCCCCCGTCCGCTGGGGAGCCCCCGGCACTGCACCCAGCATTGCACTGCCTCTCTCTCCCCTGTCTCCTCCTACTGACTCCCCACGTGCCAGTCCCTACCTGGGCACTGCAGGGTGCTGAGGGATCACTTCCTGAACAGCTGTAATTATTCCCACTTTACAGACAGGGAAACTAGACTAGGAAGAGCTTCCTCAAAGAGGATTTGAACCCAAAGCTAGGGGGGTGGGGGGGGTGGTCCCTGTTGGTAGGTTGGTTGCTAAGTTGGTTGGCAGGATGGCTGGTAGGTTGGGTGTGTGATTGGTTAGTTGTTGGTTGGTAGGTTGGTACATTTATTGGTAAAATGGTTGGTATGTGAGTTGGTTGGTTGGTTGGCTTGGTTGCTGGTTGATAGGTTGGTAAATTTATTGGTAAGTGGGTTGGTATGTTGGTTGGTGGGTTGGCTGGTTGTTGGTTGATGGGTTGGTAAATTTATTGGTAAGTGGGTTGGTATGTTGGTTAGTTAGTTGGCTGGTTGTTGGTTGGTGGGTTGGTAGATTTATTGGTAAGTGGGTTGGTTTGTTAGTTATTTGGTTGGTTGGCCGGTTTTCTTTGAGTCACCATCACTGAGCACAGTGCCATATGCATAGTAAGCCTACAAGAAACATCTGTTGAGTCCTGTCACACACGTATGTCTCGTTCGATTCGTACAACATCTCAGGCTCTCGGCAGGGGAGGAAGTGTAACTTCCCAGTCATGACGCGCAGCACGGGCTATGAATTCAGCCAGACCAGCCTGGGTTCAAAACCATCAAGGGAGGCCACGCCAGGCCCCGGGAGGCCTGCCTGTCACGGAGCTCTTACCTCTGACGAATGAGAGGAAACCCTTCGTGGCCAAGTCAAGAAAAAGACGAGAGAAAATAGCATGTTTGTTTCCTTTTCCTAATGGTGCGGCCTTTGGGTTTTCGTAGTCTGTATTTTTGGTCCACTGGCTTTGCATAAGCACTTTACTCCCAGACCACTCTGCAGTCCAGTCAGCGGGCCCTCTCTCCCGCCCGCCCACACGGCGCTGCCCTGCAACACGGGGGTGGCACTGGTGGGCCATTCATTTCAAGTGAGTGTGAACCTCCTCATTGATCACCTCCTGCCACAAGGAACTTCCTACCACCACCAGCAGCTGGGAGGGGCTCCCCAGCGCCCGCCTCCCATGCAGTAAAGTTGAGGAGCCTCGAGCCCACAGACGCTGTCCTACATGGGGCCTGCTTGTGGCGGTGGCGAGCATTCCCAGCAGGGACCCGCAGGAGGGCCGGCTGCCCCAGGCTCCTATGTGGTACCGGTTGCATGGTCCTCGCAGCCTTCCCTGGGAGTGGCTCTCCTGACATCAGCCCTGCTCTTCAAATGAGGAACCTGAGACGCAGAGATTCAGTCTCTGGCCCAGGACTTCACAGCTAATGAGTGACAGACCAGGATCATGGCCCCTGGGCTGCAGGCCCAGCAGACAGAGACCCGGTCTACGGCCACTGTCATGACTAACCAGGAAGTCGGTGCATATTGGCACGGCAGCTGTCAGTCACGCTGTGACAGCCAAGTCTGACTGCCCCCCTCCCCCCCAACCCCCCCCTGGTCCCGGCCCCTCTCCCAGCAGAGGAGGAGCCTGGCACCCCGCCTTGGAAGCAGGATCAGCAAGCAGAAGGAAGAGAAACCTGAGCTTACACAATCCACCTTAAGAACGCTGCTTCCCAAAGTGGAAACAAAGACCTCCAGGGATGCGCTGCCCCACGCCGGTCCCTGCCAAGCAGCCACCCAGGGAGCGAGGATCGCACAGGCTCGCTCACACAGCGCTGTTGCAACTTGCCTTCCGGCTTCCCCCTCCACCCTCCACCCTCCACCCATCACAGGACAGGAAACGAGTCCTTCACCCCTTTCTTCCCAGCACACGGGCGAGGACACCAGGGCTGCTCAGCGAGGGGAGAGCCCCATCCCTTCAGCCGGTCCAAGGTCAACAGCAGAAGAGTCCCGCCCACCCATCTCCCAGGGCCTGTGAACCCCAGACCTGCTTTCTCTTTCATGGAGAGAGAGAGAGAGAATAAGAGAGACCAGGGGGAGGGGGAGTGTTGTACCAGGAGCCACCACCTGGAACCTCACTGCTGAGGACCAGGAGTGTGTCTAACCTGAAGAAATGCATTTCGGAGAGACTCCCCAGGAACTTCCCTCTCCTCCCCTCACTTCTCACACCCCTCCCAGCTGTTTGGCGCTGAATAGTTTGATGGGCAGAGACGCAGGAGAGCTCGCTTTCTGCATGAGGGTGAAGAGGTGCCCAGGTCCCCGGCTGGACTGGTCCAGCAGACCCTTTCGGCTCAATCAAATCACTGGAGCCGAAAGGAGAGGACAGACCCATTGCACAGATGAGAACACTGAGGGGAACAGGGAAAGGAGCGCCCAGGCCAGGCTGGGACCTACGGCGTGCCGAGCAGGGATACCGGCCGTCCTCCTGAGTCCTGGGGCAGTCCTGTGAGACAGGTGGGTGCGCTGGGCAGACGAGGGAACCTGGACATTGAGGCTCACGTGACTTGCCTATTACGTTACTGACAGAGCCAAGAGGTGGCAGAATGGAAGCCAGATCTTTCCGATTCCAGGTCTGTCTATCACTCCTCCTGGCCCCGGAGGCCCGGCAGGTGAGGGGAGGCCAGGAACCCAAGCCTGCTGACTCCTGGCCCAGTGCTCTTCTAAGCTCAGCACCTGGCTTCCTTCCACCCGTGACTCAGTGGGCCGCCTGATTTGGGGCTGGGTGGAGGGGGCGTTGGCCTTGTGGCCTTTATTGTTAGTTGGTTGTAGGGGTTCGAGGTAGGTCTGAAACCTGCCTGAAAAGTGTGATCATTGGCCCGTCTCCTCCCAGATGGCGCTGTGGCTGATCTCCCGTTCAGTGTAAGCTGAGTGGCTTCGATCGAGGCTGTGAAGCCTGGGGGCAGGCAGGTCCCGAACGCATCACTGAGCTCAGCTTCCTGGGACGCCCTCCTCCCTCCAGGCTCCCCCAAGCTCCATTCCCGAGGAAATCCTCTCCGGGAGGCCACCGGGCGGGAGCTTGCCCTCCTTCCAGGAGAAGACCAGGGACCAGGGGGAGGCGTGGACCAGGCTGAAATGAGAGGCACAGGCTCCTCTCGGGGGTCCCTGGTGTGCACCCTCCCTTCCCGGGCCTGCACTGGGATGGCCTCCCGTCCTCTGTCCTCTCCCTCTCTTTCCTACCCTGTCTTAGCGCAGCTTTCTCTCTGTGCCGTCCCCTCTCTGTCTCTCTAGGAGTCTGATCTTCTCGCTCCGTCTTCCCTGTCTCTCCCCTTTGGGTTTCTCTCTGCCTCCGTCTCTTTCCCTGCCCGTCTCTTCATTGTAGCCGGGGCTCAGTAAATGTGAGGCTGTCTTCCCTTTGCTTGTCCCTGGCCCCAAAACGGAGCAAGGCCCGGAGCTAAGCCAATAGAGAATTCTAGAAAACTCCTCTGCCACAGGGGAGGGGAGGCACCTTTTTGCCTAAAGAGCTGGCATCATGGAGGACCTCGTTGGCATCCAGCCTGGTGGGGAGCAGGGGCGTGCAGGCTCCCGTGCGCTGGGACAGGAGAGCAGGTCCCGCCTTGCGCCAAGTGCGGGAACGTGTCACCCAGCGAATGGGATGATAAGAACAATGGGTAGTATAAGAGTATTTTAGCCCTGACCGGTTTGGCTCAGTGGATAGAGCGTCAGCCTGCGGACTAAAGGGTCCCAGGTTCGATTTCGGTCAAGGGCACGTACCTTGGTTGCGGGCACATCCCCAGTAGGGGGTGTGCAGGGGGCAGCTGATCGATGTTTCTCTCTCATCGATGTTTGTAATTCTCTATCCCTCTCCCTTCCTCTCTGTAAAAAAAAATCGATAAAATATTTTTTTAAAAAGAGTAATTTAATAAGTTTCCATTGTTGTTAAAATGAACATATTTTTTTCAATTGTCATTTTGAGAAAAAGCTTATGTTATGCCTTCTGTGCCCTGAGCCAAAAAAGGTTGTCATTTGCCCAGAGACACACAGCCAGTGAGAAGCAGCACTGATCTTCAAGCACTTAAAACTATAAAATAATAGCAAATATATAAAGCATGTATCTAAGTCTATATAATGTTAATATAGTGTAGGTTATAGAACCTGTGTAAGAACATAGATAGCATATATGTGGCATGTAATATCTACTAATTGATATTTCTATATGATGCATGATTTACATATCATTTCTGTATAGCATATAAGTTGATGTGTGAGCATATACAATTTCATGTGTATAGTTTATGAATATTCACATATAGAGTAATTAAAGCATAAAAGTTTGCAAACGAAAACTCTACAGCAATGAGCAGAGCTGGCCATGGGGAAGTGAGCAGAGGCTAATGGCCGCCCATTGGTTGACGCCGCCGGACAGCGAAGCCTTGTCCAGGAGAGGGAGGAGCAGAGGACTGAGAGTCAGTGACCCCTCATTCTCAGCCTGGGGGGGCCTAGGGAAGGGAGCCCCGCTGGAATGCCCCTTGAACAATGGGTGGGTCTGAGCCCAAGGCTGATGGAGAAGGCAGAGCAGAGGAATTGTCCAGGAGGCCAGCCTTGCCTCCTAGTTCAAGGTCTGGGGTCTCAGGGTGTCAGCCGGGACAGTGCCCTGCTGCATGGTCAGCCTTGAGGCAGCACCCGCCCTACAGGGAGGAAACGGCTGACAGTGACATCAGACACCTTCCTGGTATCCCCACAGCCAGCCGCAGGGAGTGAGCGCATCCCCACAGGGTGGGCAGAATGTAGGAGGGAACGGGCCCACAGCAGCTCTGCCCAGCACAGGCTCAGGGGAAAAGCTGCCAGAACTGCCCATTCCTCATTCTCTCTGGCCCGATGCACAGGGAGCCAGGGTCAGAAAGACCTGCTCTGGAAGCCCTGCCCGCCCTCACTGGCCCCCATCGGCCACTTGCTCTATTGGAGCCACACTTTCCTTCGCTCTAAACCGGGTCAGATGAGACCTATCTCCTCGGGCTGCTGAAAACATTCAATAAAATTGCTGTTTTTAAAGTGGCCGGCGTGGCTCAGTGGTTGAGCGTCAACCTATGAACCAGGAGGTCACGGTTCAATTCCCGGTCAGGGCACATGCTCAGGTTGCGGGATCGATCCCCAGTGTGGGGCGTGCAGGAGGCAGCCGATCCATGACTCTCTCTCATCATTGATGATTCTCTCTCTCTCCCCCTCTCTCTTCCTCTCTGAAATCAATACAAATATATTTAAAAAATAAAGTGGCCAGCTCAGAGCTAACACTGCAGTGCCCGACAGTGTGGGGTCCTTTCCCTCCTCTTGAAGATGTGAGATGCGTGAGTGTGGTGGCCTCAAAGTGAACCAGAACCGGAAGAGGTGCCTCTAGTCCTAGGCCCGCCTCTGTCAGCTCCTGTCTCTTTCATCCAGTTCTGTCACTTCTCTGGGCCTCACATCCCCCCAGAAACGAAGGGCTTAGACCTCAGAGCTTCCCACCGGCCACCTGTCAGAACGAGTCTGTGACAGTGGTTCTCAACCTTCCTGATGCCACGACCCTTTAATACAGTTCCTCATGTGGTGGTGACCCCCAACCAGAAAATTATTTTCGTTGCTACTTCATAACTGTAATTTTGCTACTGTGATGAATTGTCATGTAAATATCTGATATGCAGGATGTATTTTCATTGTTACAAATTGAACATAATTAAAGCATAGTGATTAATCACAAAAACAATATGTAATTATATATGTGTTTTCCGATGGTCTTAGGCGACCCCTGTGAAAGGGTCATTCGACCCCCAAAGAGGTCGCGACCCACAGGTTGAGAACCGCTGGTCTATGACCACAGAAGGCTCTCTGGGCTTTGCGATCTGACTCACACCAACTCCTCAGCTCCACACAAGGTGATGCTTGTGTAGTTACGTTTCCCTTTTATCCTTGTAGTAAAGACGGGACGGGACGCAGAGGCCCAGGGAGCTGGCGTCATGGCAGGTGGTAGGGAACCCTCATCCAATGGGCTCCCAGTGTGGTGCATTCCCACCCCTTTCTCCTTTTCCCCAGAAAAATAAAATAAAACCATAATAGTAAGGCCGGGACTCAGCCACAGAGCAGGGACCTGGCTGGTCTCGGGTCCATAACCCCATCCAGAAGTCCTGTCACAGCCCTTACTCCCTCTGGCTGTCCTGAGATTGACAGAAAGACCGAGCTCTCGCCGCCTCGGGGCCCTCCCTCCCTTGCCCACAGCCAGAAATAAAAGTCCTTACTCATTTCTGTCAGACTGAGCCAAGGCAGGGAGTCACCCTGGGTGGGGGTGGGGAGCAGCATGTTTTTCGGGGGGTGGGGGGGACCAAAGATGTGAAACCACCCTCTGTATTTTGCTTGCTCCCTCGGTCCCCTCCCAAAGCAGTTCCTTATTTGGGGAAAATTTGACTATGATCAGGGCTCCATTTGCATGAGAAGTTCTTGGGAGGGAAGAAGAACTTGTCACATTTCTCCCACAAGAGCGTGTTCACACCAAGAACAAGGGAGACGCCAACAGTGGCCTGCGCCGTCACCAGGAGTGGCAGCTGCATTGAAGACGCTCTTCCTCTGGGCACACTTCCCCTGTCTCCCCAGGCACTGGCTGCTCTCTGGGGAGAGCGGGTCTCCCTGTCACCAGCGCAGCCTCCCGCCGCCCTCCGCACTCAGCGCTCCCGTGAAAACCGTGTCCTGTCTCCGCTGCAGGTCTGCGAGGCCCTGTTTCCAGGATGACAGCCTCCTCTCCGCTCGCTCTGGGTGAGAACAGGGGAGCCAGGGCCAACTGTTACAAAACACGCTTCTTGGAAGGGAGCCGGCGGCGCTGGGGAGGGAGCCCCACAGTCAGACTAGGACAGCATTTCCCAAGAGGAGCTGAGCAAGACTCCACATGATTTCAATCACGAAGGACACCGGCTGTGAGCCACTCCACCGCCCCGCCCGGGCCAGGCGCATCCAGATGTCTGCGGGGCATCCTGTCCCCCAGGTGCCCGCTGCTCCCCGCTGGCCTCTCCCTGGCCTGGGCACACCTGAACCGCCCTCCAGCCCTCGGGCTCGAAGGCCAGGCCGGTCACCATTGCTCCAGCACTCACACATGGGTGTAGTTTGCAGAGCATTTTACAGCTCTCGCAGCCTCAGACATGGAAACAGCACAGGCCCCCAGCTGCTCCGGGCCACGGCTCCCGGGAGGATGTTTCACCGTGTGACACAGGAAGTGGCAGGGAGGCCCTGTTTGGACTCCGTGGGGATGTGTTTCTAGACGGAACTGTCAGCAGGAAATGAGATAAATGCCTCTTCTGGTCAAGGGCAGGGATTCGATGCTGCCGCCACCAGCAGGACAGGGAGGAAGTCCTGGGGGCCAGCACCCTCGGGTGCAAGAGGGGGTCGCCGCAGGGGCGCTGACATGCTGCTGGGTGCAGGGCAGTCAGGTGCACGGCAGAGCAGACTATCAGCTCAAGGCCAAGGCCACGGAGCTGAGCCTGATGGGCCGGCGCGGTGTCCCCAGCCCCTCGGGGACGCAGGCCTCACTGCTCCCCAGTGAGGACAGAAGGAGCCCCTGACCCAGTCCCCCGGCCCCTTTAGAGCCGTCGCAGCTGCAGGGAGTTCTCGCCCCAGAGTGTGGGTTTGGTCATGCTCCACCCACCCTTGGGCCATTAATTTTTTAACATATTTTTAGTGATTTCATAGAGGAAGGGAGAGGGAGAGAGATAGAAACATCAATGATGAGAGAGAATCATGAGAATCATTGATCAATTGATCAGCTGCCTCCTACACACCTCACACTGGACATGGAGCCTGCAACCCGGGCATGTGCCCCGACCAAGAATCGAGCCGTGGCCGAAACCGGTTTGGCTCAGTGGATAGAGCGTCGGCCTGTGGACTGAAAGGTCCCAGGTTCGATTCCGGTCAAGGGCATGTACCTGGGTTGCGGGCACATCCCCAGTGGGAGATGTGCAGGAGGCAGCTGATCGATGTTTCTCTCTCATCGATGTTTCTAACTCTCTATCTCTCTCCCTTTCTCTCTGTAAAAAATCAATAAAATATATTAAAAAAAAAAAAAAAGAATCGAGCCGTGACCTCCTGGTTCAGAGGTCGATGCTCAACCACTGAGGCAGCCAGCTGGGCCAATCGTGGGCCATTTTGCTAAACCCCAGGTTGAGAGACCATCGGTATCATTGTCCATGTGCATCTGTGTGGGAAGCCACCCATTGTCTTCACTATCAGAGAAGTGTAAACAAGGAGCCCGGAATGCTGTTAAACCTTGAGCCCATGGCAAGGGCCAGAGCTATGCACCGATTGTTTAGTCCAGACAATGGGGGCTCAAGCAATTTCCTGACCAAATAGTCTCAGAGTAAATCTTTCTAATATTTACTGACCTTTAAGATAGTCTGTCTGTTACCACAATTACCTGCCTGACTAAGGGCTAGATGTGCATCCAAAATTGAATAAAAGATTGGCAATACCTGGGCACCAATGGAAGCCCTTTCCCTTGCATTGGGCTTCCCACCTGGCCCCCAGTATTTCCAAATTATTATTTCTTGTCTCATCTCTGTCATTTGCGTGCGGCCCTTCTCCAGATCCTGAACCCTGAACCACGCAGGACATGGGTCACACACATCTGGACTCAGTGGGTCCCCGACACTAGCAGTGATTGACACCCCACAGGCCAGCTGTGTGGCCTCCGTGGCACCCCTTGGCCTCTGCCATCCCCCCTGAACCCTGCTGCGCACAGAAGGTCCTCCCACCATCTGCCCCTGCGGCCCTGCCCCCCTTGTGACCACACTGTTCACACCTGGTCCAGAGCAGCTCGGCCAAGTGCTGCTTGGGGCCCCTTTCTGTTGAAGAACTCCAAGACTCTGTCCTCCAAATTCCGCTCCCCGACGGGACAGTGAAGCCCAGGGGTGACGTTCAGGGGAAGAAAGACTCAGTCCCGTGTCTCTGAGAAGAGGCTCAGCCGAACCTCCCACGAAGCCTCTGCGTCCTCCACCGCCAGCCCCAGTGCGGCGCTTTCTCGTGATTTCTCTCCCCTCCCCGTCGGCTCCTCACGCCACCAGCCATTCCTCCATCAGAGGCCATTGTGCCAGCCACCGTAGTGGTCACTGCCACTCCAAAATGGGCAGGAAAATAAAACAAAAAATAAATAAATGAAATGAAAAGAATAAAAACAAAATGGGCCAGACCTCAGAGGTCCAGCAGGATGCCAACAGCACTTGCCCGGACCCCGGGGGCAGCTTCTAAAGGGATGAGCATCCCTGGGGCTGAGCCCACGTACGTTCCCTGGGGGGCTGCAGTCAAGTCCTCAAAGTGTCTGTGACCCAGAGAAGGCTCAAAGCCAACGCAGAGAGGAGGAGGAAGAGAGAGCTGAGTGTGTTTGTTCAGCCCTTAGTCAGCCCACCGCTCAGCACTACTTATCCAGGGCCTCCTGGGCGCCAGGCCCCGCGCTGGACACTGGGCACCCAGCGGTGACTAAACACTGCCCGGTGGCACTTACGGTCTCCAGTGGGAACAGGTATCAACCAGAAGCATCTCTGCCGGGAGAGGCAAGCAGCCTGCTATGACGGAGACCGAGGTTGTGACCGGCTGCCGCCAGATGTGGCAGAGCCTGGAGCTGGCCAGCCAGCTCAGAGCCTGGCCTTCAGGGGGCCTGGTGTAAGGCGAGTGCGGCTGAGCGCCAGCCGGGAGGCCACGGCCAGTTAGCCGGCAGCCAAGCCCTACAGCTGCTTCCCACACACAGAGCCTGGATGTGCCACTCTGTCCGTTCAGAAAACACGGCCCCCTCAGTTGCTGGAGGGGAATTACCCATCAGAGCCACACGATGCCAGTGCCAGTGCTAGTGCCAGTGCCAGTGCGTGGCCCTGCCCACGTGCGACGAGCAACGTTTATGATTTGGAGGGAAGTGGAAAGTGCTCTGATGTGCACCAAGAGCTGCCAGCGTGCCCTGGAGAACCCGCTTAAATAAGCACCTATGTGGCATTGGAACAGGCTCAGAGGCAAGACCCCCTCCCCTCGAGGGTTTAAAACCCAGTGGCTCGTGCCCTGGAAGGCTTCCGCTCTATCCTGACCCCCATTCCCCCACCACCACCAGCTCCCCTGGTCTGTTGCAGTGGGTTCCTCACGGGCCTCCTCGCCTCTAGGACCCCCATCCACTCAGCCTCCTCCTGGCGACCACAGTGAACTCTGCAACACAAAATCCAACCTCCATGCTCCAGCCCTACGCCCACCGATGCCTCCTTAAAGCCGTCAGGATCGAGCACAGGCGTGTCGCCCACAGCTCACTGTCAACACAGCCTCCCCGCTGCTCTCAGTCTGGGGAAGGTCCCCAGGCACCTCAAACTCTGTGGCTGGGACCAAACTTGTCACCTCGGCCCCACCCACCCCAGCCAGCCAGGTCCAGGTGCAGGTGGTCCCACCTGCGGGTCCCACACCCTGAACTTCTCCTCCACCACACTCCTCCCCTCTCCCCATCAGCCTGCAGCCCGGCTCTCACCCTCAGCCTCTCCAATGGTCCTCCTGCTCTTACCCATCTCTCCCCTAAGGCAAGGCCAGCTGCCACAGTTTCAGAGGCTTCACATACTAGAACTTTATTATGTAAAAACTTTATTTCTCCTTCATTTCTCACTGGGTACGCGCCCGATGCCAGTGCTCCTGGTTGCGGCAGGGATTGTCCTGCAGATGGGTTCAAAGAGCCGCGCCCCTCCCTTTCGATGCCTCGCCAGCCCCCCAGGCCTCAGACGTCCTCCTTGCAGACAGAGGAAGAGCTCCCTGTGGAAGAGGCATGAAGCCTCTGTTCTTCTGAGACCCTGCTTTGTCTCCGGCATCCCACTGATTGACTGAGAGCTAGTCACCTGGCTATACCTGGATGCAGGGTGTTCTGGGAAATGTAGTTCTTCCAAGAACAACCTCACCTGAGTCCTAACAGCACACAACGGGAGAAGGAGCAAGGAGCGTGAGTTTCTTGATGGACCTCAGCCACCTCGCCGCACTCTCCCCTCCCATGCAGAGGCCAGGCAGTGTCCCGGGAGCGCGCACACGGTGTCCTCTGGACAGGCGTGGCTCTGCTCCCAGCCTCAGCTCCACCCACAGGCCTGTCCTGCGCTCCCAGCCGGCGGTAAGGCTGCCCGGTCTCTGACTGCCCTGGGCCTTCTCTTCACACCTTCGCACCTGCATTTCCTCTATGGGTACCAAGACAAGCACATTGACAGTGGGGGGTGCGAGGATGAGCCTTCAGGCGGCAGACACAGCCCCTCCAAGCAGATCTCGGCCAGAGGAAGCTGGGTTCCCAAGCAGGACCTGCCCTGCTCTGTGGCGTCCCAGCTGTGGGCTGGACGTGTACACACCTGGCTTCGAGGGAGCCTCCCTGCGGGCCTGCGGGAGGGCACAGTCACCGTCTCCCCTTTGCGATTAGGAAACAGAAGCCCCAGGAGAAGGGGGCTCCGTCCAAGCCGCAAACACTGGCAGGAGGCTCTGAGGTGCGAGGCAGGGGGGACAGGAGGCCTGGCAGGAAGGGCACCCCGGCCTGTGCCACCCCCTCGGGCTCAGCACAAAGCCTGACTCCAGGCCCTCTGAGTCCCGGCCGCCCTCCTGGCCTCCGCCACAGGGCCTTGGTCTGGGAAGGTCCCTCCTCCCCGACATAGGCCACTGGCTCTCCAAGAGTGCCCTGGCGCTGTCCCCTCCAGCCTCCCCTCCAGCCCCCCCTCTCCGCCGAAATTCACAGACCAGGCTGCATCCGGGCCACGGAGAGGAGGCACACACAGGTGGCCTGGGGAGAATCGGTCCAGGGAGGGGCGGGGCGAACTTCAAGGAAAGCTCAAGGACCAGCAGGGACGCTGAGGATGGAGACAGGAAAGGGGCTCCGGTGGAGGAGCAGAATGAAAGGGGCCTGGAGGGCGGCAGGACACGGAGGCTGGGCCCAGCGGGGGCCTGGCAGGGCACAGTGCAAGCAGCAACAGCCAGGGCCTGGCAGGGCCCGTGAGGCTGGCCAGCGCCACCTTTCCCTGCCAGCGACAGCTTTGGCCAGAGCAGCGACGTGTCACCGCGTTTGTGGGAGAACGCCCAGCTCTCCTGGAGCCCCTTAACCTGCAGCCCCCGCTCCTCAGGAAGCCAGACAGGGCCGGAACAATCCCAAATCAATCATTCATCTTAACCAAATAGTAGCAAACCTCTCACTGAAACCAGTCACGGGATTGCAGGGCCGTGTTGTCGATTAGACAGACGGAAGGCGGCATTGGTGCCGCCTGGGGACTCGGCACTGCCTTGGCCCTCCTGTGCCCACAAGCCCAGTGGGGAGGGCCTGGATTCCCGGAGAGGCTGCCTGTGGTGGGGGCTCCCCGTGCAGTCCCCAGAGGGTAGGGTGCCCTTGGGGTGCTCCTGAGATGGGGAGAGGCTCCCTGGAGAGGCCTGTGAGGTGGCCACTAGCAGGTGGGAGTTTTCCCCACTGGGCTCCATGGGGCCAGGCTGGGTGTTACTGCCTCTGTAGCCCGGGTTTGAAGGAGGAATGAATGAATATCGCGGGGCCTGGAGGTGCGGGAGGGCCGCCAGGATGTGGGGAGCTGGGAACCCAGCAGAGTGTGGCGCCGGGGCCCGGGATCTGGACCGCATCGTGGCCCTGTGCTCTCTCCCCCCCCCCCGCCCTCCCCCCGGCCCCACTCTGAGCATCCCACACGCCGGGCACACTCCTCAGACCTCTCTCCACGAGATAGGAGTAGACCTCCGTCACCTACTCTTTTACCCCAGACCATGTAGCCAAGCAGGCTTTGTCCCTCCCCTCGAGGCCCAGCCCCTACAGCCCTGAGCCCGTGCCCTGCCCAGCCCAGCCTCACTCCTGTGCTCACAGTCTTACCTCCATGGCGCCTCCTGGGGCCGGGCACGTGTGTGACCACATGGGGCCACACTTTGGACACAGGACTCCACAGGCCAGGATGCTGCTGGCTGTCCTGCTCAGTGAGGCCCCTCAGGACCTCGGAACCTCACCTCTGACAGGCAGGGGCCTGCCTCACCCCGGGGGATAAACGACACTAGCTGTCGTCGCGTCCACAGAGCGCCTTCGCCACCCGCCCTGGTGTTCCCTGGGAGGCTCCCCAATTCCATAGGTACCGGTCGGACAATGGGGACGGGGTCCTGTTCTCCCACCCATCACAGGGCCAGGTGGCCAGAGGGCCCGCCCCTGGCCACGGTGTTTGTCCAGGGATGGACGGATGAGCCGGGGGAGGCCGACAACAGGCTCCTGCCAGGGTCGCTATGCTAGAGGGCGTCGCTGAGGGATGTGGCACCACCTTACCTGCCTGATGAAGCCAGGAAGTGGCCAGCAGACCACCAGGTGCCTGAGGCATGGGAAGCTCGAAGGCATCGCTCGCAGCCCCGGGTCCGGCTGCACCTGAAGGTTTGAGAGGACATCTTGGTTCCGTGGGACTAGAAGTCCCCTTTTCGTTCATACCCATTCGAGTTGGGCTTGTCACTGTCACCAAAGGACCACCCACCGTGCCCTGATCTTGATGAGAAACGTCACAGAGACGTGTGAGCTCCACGGAGCCCAGGGCTGGCCCAGGAAGGCCTCGCGTCCCTGCGCAGGGAGCCTATCGACCGAAAGCCCCCAGAATACCCCTGCTCCTCGGGCGTGCCTCGTGTGGCTGAGGAAACACACAGAGGATTCAGGGAACCCTTTAAACGAATCTGTGTGTTTTCTCTACCAGCAGTGTCTGCACCCATCAGAGACAAGCAATCACACACACACACACACACACACACACACACAGGGGAATGGCAATCAGCAGTCCCAGGAAATGCTCTGGGATTCCCAGCGAGCCAGAGCCCAACTTCCCCCTCCCCCCGCCACCCTGAGGGTGGGGAGGGTCCCTGCTCCAGGA
Organism: Myotis yumanensis; assembly: GCF_028538775.1. NCBI lineage: Eukaryota > Metazoa > Chordata > Mammalia > Chiroptera > Vespertilionidae > Myotis > Myotis yumanensis. Next base: position 12,796,573 of record NW_027223752.1, read on the forward strand.
GCTACAGATCACCCCACCCTCAAGCCTCTTCCAGGAGGCCCGTGCCGTCTCCAACTTCAGGGACCTGACGTCTGACTCAGGCACCAGCACCCACGCTCATTCCAGGCGCCTTTAGGCTCCTGCCTGCAGCTGGCCCAGGGGTAGTTCATTTCCCCCGGATGGTCTCCACCGGCGCTTCCCGGTGAGAATGCGCCAGGTCACCTGGGGGATGGCCAAGTGCGGATCCCGGGCTCCGCCCCACACCCGATGCTGGGGCCCAAGAATTCGCTTTTCTAACCAGCTTCTGGCTGTGCCCTTGGCCACGTGACCTCCCAGTGCAGCCTGACTCACTCGAATGTTCCTAATCCCAAATCCCGGCTTCCTCGGTGCCCCGCCCACTGTGTTAGGAGGGACACAGTCAGGCACTTCGAGAAAACTGCTACCTGGCTGGAGTCCAAGCAGGACACGGATCCTCCGTAGCAGCTTCCTGTGACCTTGCCCAGGGCACGGCTTGACCTTTCCCACCCACTATGGCAGTGGTTCTCAACCTTCTGGCCCTTTAAATACAGTTCCTCATGTTGTGACCCAACCATAAAATTATTTTCGTTGCTCCTTCATAACTGTAATGTTGCTACTGTTATGAATCGTCATGTAAATGTCTGATATGCAGGATGGTCTTAGGCGACCCCTGTGAAAGGGTCGTTCGACCGCCAAAGGGGTCGCGACCCACAGGTTGAGAACTGCCTGGTGAAGGAGGCTGCCGGGCTCACCAGGCCTCCCTCCCCACCCCGGGCCTCCTCTCCACGCCCTCTCTCCTCCCAGCGTAGCCAGGCCCAAGCACCCTCCATTCCTTGTCAATGGAGGCGACCAACTTCTCTCACCTGGCCCCTTTCTTTCTACCGGCAGATGTCACCTCCTCCGAGAAGCTTCTTGGTCCGCACACCCTCAGCGTCCATCATCCCGCCCCCGGGGCTCCCAGCGCTCACACTCAGGCTGCTGGGAACTCACGCGAGAGCACGAGGACCAGGGGTAGTTAATTTCCCCCTGGAAGGCAGGATGGCTCCTCTCCACCTCCACTGCCATGCAGTGCCTGGCCTGTGCAGGGACTCCGTAACCTTAGATTTGGAGAGAAAGGAGTGGACAAAGGGGTAAGACGGGGGTTGTAGCTTTTACAGCAAGAAAAACAAAATCCAGTACCTTCATCATGGCGATGAGGGCCTACGACTCAGAGACGTGAGGGGACTGGTATTGGCAAACATGGCATTTAACACGGGGCCTCCGAGCAGCTTTCCTTGCTTTTGATTATAAGCTTAATGACACTGTAAGCTGGGGATGACTGTGTTTCCCTTTTCGCCTTGGCAGCTAGGAAGCTCAGAGCCAAATTTCTAGCAAGTATAAGGGACACGGGGCAGCATCTCATGGAATAAGCTCTCCCCTGCTTTTATTTCCTTTCTCTTTTTCCTTCTCTTTTGATTCAAATCACCTCCCTTACCAATTCTTTGCTCTTGTACTGTCTTTTGCGTCCCTCTGGGTGCGAGATACAGTCTAAATAACTGAGCGGTGATGTAGTGGGACTGGGATCGGCGCCACCTCTCCTGACCCCCACTCCACTGCTCCTCAGCAGCTAGAACATTCCCTGTGCCCTCGAGGAGCTCATGACCAAAGGGGTCTTCTGGGCCAAACCCTGAGGATCTGTCAAAGGTTGTCTCACCTTCCTCATTTTATTTTTCCCAAACTCTGGACATTTCTCTGAAAACCTGGTTGAACATTCTCCCAGCACAGCCGATAAGCAGCCAAACCCCAGCCACCATTGGCCGGTTTTCCCCGGAGAACAGGAGGCGTTCCACGAAAAGAAGAAAAGAACACAGTGAGTGTCGCCGCCATTAGAAGACAGCAGGGCTGGAGGAGGGTGCGCGAGGCCTCTGGCGTCCAACAGGCACATTTTGCTGAGCAATGACCTGTTCTGTGCGTCGTCATAAACCACAGCATCTTCCATAAAATGCCCGGGTGTTACGGAGGGTGGAATGGGACCCTGGGGCCCCCTTTCCTGCCACATTACAAGGCGGCAATGAGCTCAGATCGAGGTGCGGTGCTTCCCCAGGACCTCCGCCTTTCCCAGCGCTCCATGAAGCAGGGCTCTGGCCCAGCCAGTGCTGCTCAGCACCTGAGTGTCGACCCATGAACTAAGAGGTCACCGGTTCAACTCCCGGTGGGGGCACATGCCCAGGTTGGGGGCCCGATCCCTGTGGGAGGGATGGGGGTGTAGGAGGTAGCTCACCAATGTTTCTATCTCTCTATCCCTCTCCCTTCCTCCTAAAAACATATAAATGTATTTTTTAAAAAGAATAGCTCCGCAGGTTACTGCTCAGAGCCTCCGGGCCCTGTCTAGGAGACACTCCCGCCTTCCGGAGCCTCACACCACCAGGCAGCTGACCCCCTCAATTAACCTCCACCCGCTGGGCCACCCCCTGGCAGGAATGTTCTCCAAGGTGCCACTGAAGGACACACACTGAGATTCCCGGGAAATCCTGTTCCCAGGGTAATGCCAGGGCACCGGAGCCTGGTTCCGTGTGTCCCTGAGAGCCAGTCGATGGCATGAACCCTGTCCCCTAGGAGCAGCGCTCAGGGTACCTTCATGACCCCACAGCTCCCTCCTTCTCCACCGTCCCTGTGACCTTATGCTCCAGCCTCACACACGGTCTCTGAAGGTGCCGTGTCCTGCAGTCTCTCCGGCTCTACCCCTGCCTCACCATCTTCTCCTGACCAACCCCACTCTTCCTACAAGAATTGGCTCCATCATCAACTCCTCCAACAGCCCCACTTCAATGGGCCATGAGCCTCAGGAGCGGCTCCCACCAGGTCTCTGTCCGCCATGGGAGCTGCTCCAGCAGCCCAGGCCCAGCCCAGGAGGAAGGTCAAGTCCAACCTCAGGCCCTGGGAAGGGGCAGTGCCCTCTTATCCACCCATGGCAGCGTCATGACCAGTGAACATCATGACCACAGACGTATACAACAAGCACCCCCCAGTAAACCACACTCCGGGTGCCATGTCATATTTGTATTTAAAAATGAGCCCGGCCGGCATAGCTCAGTGATTGAGCGTTGACCTATGAATCAGAAGGTCACAGTTTGATTCCCGGCCAAGGCACATGCCCAGGTTGCAGGCTCCATCCCCAGTGTGGAGCGTGCAGGAGGCAGCCGATCAATGATTCTCTCTCATCATTCATGTTTCTCGCTCTTCCTCTCCCTTCCTCTCTGAAATCAATAACAATATGTATCAAAATTATAATAAAGTTGTTTTGTGCTTTAAAAAAGTATGCTATGAATTTGACACCGGCTTCCTTGAGCAGGCGGAGTGGAGGTGAGAACGTGCCTCACCAGACTGGGCTGTGGAGCCGAGGCCTACAGAGGAGGGGCAGGGTGAGGTCAGGCTAGCCTGGGGGAAAGCAGGAAGGGCACTGGCACAGGAGGAACAGCATGTGCAAAGAACTCATTTTGGCACATGAGTTTCATGTCCAAGGTCACAGCTCCTGTCTGTCTGCCCCTGCCTCCAAGTCCCAGTACCCACCCACCACCTTGCCCCTGGGGGACCGCTCACCATTGGCATTACCGCACTCATTAGCCCTGTGTTGGCTTCAGCTAGCTTTGCCCACAGCTTTGTAAATATCCTTTACTTAAACTCTCTGCAGTCACCCCTTCTGAGCATGTCATGTACCCCCTGCCCCCGCCCCTGGCCAGGACCCAGACTTCCATCGCTTACAGCCTTGATTCATCTCCTCCACCATGGAAGAGAAAATTCATTGATGTTATATAGAAATACTAGAGGCCTGGTGCATGAAATTCGTGCCTGGGTAGGGTCCCTAGGCCTGGCCGGCAATCAGTGCCGATCGGGGCCTTCCAGCTGCTGGCCGGGGCCTCCCTTCCCTGGTGGCCGGCTACTGGTTGGGACCTTCCTTCGTTCCACACCGCCCCCTGGTGGTCAGCACATGTCATAGCGAGTGATCGGTCTCCCGGTCGAATTCTGTGGGGGCAATTAGCATATTAGGCTTTTACATATATAGATAGTTGACTGTTGTATATTGACCTTGTATCCTGCAACCTTACTAAACTAAGTATTAGTTCTGCTGGCTCTTTTGTCAGTTCTTTGGCGTTTTCTACACAGAAGATAATATCGTCTGGAAAGAGAGTTTTACTTCCTCCTTTCCAATTTGTAGCCCTTTTATTTCTTTTTCCTGCTTTATAGCATTGTCTAGGACAGTGATGGCGAACCTTTAGAGCTCGATGTGTCAGCATTTTGAAAAACCCTAACTTATCTCTGGTGCTGTGTCACATATAGAAATTTTTTGATATTTGCAACCATAGTAAAACAAAGATTTATATTTTTGATATTTATTTTATATATTTAAATGCCATTTAACAAAGAAAAATCAACCAAAAAAATGAGTTCACGTGTCACCTCTGACACACGTGTCATAGGTTTGCCATCACTGGTCTAGGACCTCACAAGTAATAATGAGTATGTGTGGTAAATGTAGATATCATGACCTCATTGCCGATCTAAGGGGAAAGCTTTCAGTTGTTCACCATTAAGTATGATGTTAGCTGTAAACTTTTGTGAATTTAGGAATTCCTTTCTATAACCAGTTTGCTGAGAGTTTTAATCATCACTAGGTATTGAATTTTGTCAAATATATTTTCTGCATCTGCATTGCATGGAGACGATCATATGATTTTTCATTTAAGTCTGCTAACGTGATAAATTACATTAATTGATTTTTTTTAATTTCTGGAGCAAAACTCACTTTGTCATGATGTATTATCATTTTATATATGACTGAATTAATTGGCTAACATTTTGTTAAGGACTTATGTCCAAGATGTCTGACAGGAATATTAATCTTTAGTCTTCTTTTCTTGTAATAACAATTGGATATCCAAATGCAAAAAAAAGAAAATGAACCTCAACCCTACCACAGAAAAGAGACTCTATTTTGTGTGGTTCAGATATCAGGATCATGCTAGCCTCATAAACCAAGTTCAGTTATGCCTTCCTCCTATTTGGAGAAAGAGTTGGTGCACGAATAGTATATTCCTTTCTTAAATGGTTGATAGAATTCCCCAGTGAAGCCTGGGAAGTTTTTCATTTGTTTGATTTTTGTGGGAAAGTTTTTAACTGTAAAATTTGATTTCTTTAATAGATACAGAGCTATTTGGGCTGTCTTTTTTTTTTCTTGAGTGAGCTTTGGCAGTTTATTTCAAGGAACGTGTCCATTTTATGTAAGCTATGGAATTTAGTGGCATAAAGGTGTGAATAGTCTTGTCTTACTATTATTTTAAAATTGGTCGGCCGTGTAGTGATGTCCTCTCTTTCATTCTTGACACCAGTAATTTGAGTTTCCTCTGTTTTCCCTCATCAGTCCAGCCAGAGACTTACCAATTTTATGAATCTTTCAAAACACTGGGTTTTGGTTTTATTAATTTTCTCTATTTTTTTTCTATTTTAATGCTTCCTGCTCCATCTTTGTTAATCCTTTTGTTATTATTTTGGGTTTAATTTGCTCTATTTTTTCTAATTTTTTTTTAAGTGGAAGATTTTATATCACGGATTTGAGGGCTTCTTCCCTATGTAAGCATTTAGGGCTAGGGATTTCTCTTTAAGCACTGTTTAGTTGTGTCCTGCAGATTTTTGAGATTTTGTTTACATTTTCATTCACTTCAAAATATTTTTTAAATGTCCCTGTGGTTTCATCCTTGATGCATGAATCACTAAAAAGTGTGATGTTTACTTTGGGATTGTTTTGGGAAGTCCCGGATCTTCTTGTTATTGACTTCCAGCTTAGTTCCACTGTGGTCAGGGAACATATTTTTATAATTTCTAACCACTGACATTTATTAAGACTTGTTTTTATGGCCCAGAATGTGGTCTGTGTTGGTGACTGTCCCTTTTGCTCTTGAAAACAATGTGCATTTTGCTGTGGTTGTTGGAACGTTCCCTCAATGTCAATGAGGTCATGTGATTTGATAGTGTTGGTGCTGTCTTTTTTCACTTTCTGTCTATTTGCTCTAGCAGGTGTCAAGAGAGGAATACTGTAAACTCCAACTGTAATTGTGAATTTATCTGTTTCTCTTTAGTTTTATCAGTTTTGCCACATACAGTGTAGTTTGTTATTAGGTACCTAGGCATTTAGGATCATCACATTGCTTCATGAACTGCATTGCTGTGGGTATGCTGTTAAAGCTTATCTCAGTCCCTCTTATGAATGACTAGTGGCCCAGTGCATGAAATTCGTGCACAGGGGGAGGGGGCTGTCCCTCAGCCCGGCCTGCACCCTCTCCATTGTGGGACCCCTACCTGTGGGATCGGGCCTAAACTGGCAGTTGAACATCCCTCTCACAATCCAGGATCACTGGCTCATAACTGCTCACCTGCCTGCCTGCCTGATTTCCCCTAACCACTCTGCCTGCCGACTTGCTTGCCCCCAACTGGCCCCTCCTGCTGGCCTGCTCGCCCCCAACTGCCTCCCCTGCCAGCCTGATCACCCCCAACTGCCCTCGCCTCCTGGCCTGATCGCCCCTAACCGCCTCTGCCTCAGCCCTGCCACCAAGGTCTCCCAGTCTAATTAGCATATTACCCTTTTATTAGTATAGATTCTCAACTCTTTTGTCTCCAGCCCACTTAGGTGGAGCAAATGATCCTGCAGTTCATTACCTTACCTATCCCATTTTCCATAGCAATTACTAAAAAAAAAAAAAAGATTAACAAAATTCAAACCCAAAGCTATTCTACCAATACATGTACCAATATGAGACTAGAAACCATTGTGAACCACATTCCTAATTCACTAATCACAAAGTGTCCTTACCCAACAGTGAGGAGATCTCAACTCTTCACCTACCCCTCGGATCTACAGGAACGTCGCAATATGGTCAGGAAGGCAGACTTCCTGATGGGATGATAAAATAACGTCCTTAGTAAACTCCAGTAACACACTAAATTTAATTTATGAGAGAAGTATGTTTGGTAACTTGGAATAACTCAATGAGTACTTTTTAACAAATATTTAGGATATATTAGGTTGTTTATATCTTTAAAACGATTGCATTTTTTTTTTAGATTTTTAAAAATTGATTTTTAAACAGAGGGAAAGGGATGGGGAGAGAGAGAGAGAAATCAATGCGAGAGGGAAACATCGTATCAGCTGCCTCCTGCACACCCCCTACCGGAGATGGAGCCCGCAACCCGGGCATGTGCCCTGACTGACAGAGTTTCAGTAGTAGTACGTAGTAAGTAGTAAGTAGTAAGTAGTAAGTAGCCACCAGCGTTAAGTAGGAAGTTTCAGTAGTAATAAGTAGTTCGTAGACATGAGTATTAAGTAGTAAGTAGACATCAGTCATACAAAACAATAAAACTAAGTGAGATTGTGCATCACTCGCTACTAAGATCTGGACCAGAATGTACGTTTTCAATCAGTTGGTCCCTTGCCTCCCACAGTGGACCACACACTGAGAAACAGACTCCCCAGGACCATCCACAACAGAAGCTGCCTCCAGAGTCATGGAGGAAACACTCTGCCTCCTGGATGCTGTGGTTCTCTCCACCCTGGTGATGACGCGCGCGGGGTCCCTTTTCTCTTTGGCAGCCAGGAAGCTCAGAGTCACACGAGCAAACATTAGAACCTGTGCCTGGAGTGTTTTCATCCTTCTAATCAAATCGACATCTGTCCTAATCTTATTATTTATATTGTTCTAACTTATTAAGTCTATTTCTTATAGGCCATCTTTTTCTTTCGTGTGTGTGTGTGTGTGTGTGTGTGTGTGTGTAACCAAGCCCTGGCACGAATCAATAAATGCATGACTGCCGGAGGGTGGCTGCTGATGCTCCCCCAGTCGTGCTGGCTACCTCCCCGACCACAGCTCTGCACCCCGTTCGTCCACTCAGGCCCCTTCCAAGCAGCGGAAAACACCTCGCGTCCTGACAAGCCCAACTCTTTTCAGTTCCAGGAGAAACTGTGGGCCTCCTGCTGGCCTCGCCAGCCTGAGGACACGGGGGACCGCAGCCAGGCCTGGTGGGCGTGAGGGGACTGCGAATGAGAAGCCATCCTGACCGGCGACCCGCGTCACCGTAGGACCCGCTGCCAGGGGACCTCGTGTGCTTTCTCCTGGAGCCTCGAAGGGGCCCGAGTCCCCCTGAACATGACATTGTAATCTCAGTGATGTTTTATTTATGGGCAGGGCAGCCGTGGGGAGGGGGTGTTAACAAACAAAGATGATTGCTTCTGAGCCACTCTCCCTTCCTGAGGTAATTAACACAAGGAATGCTCGGGTGGGTGGGGGCTGGGCGCAGAGGGCAGCACCCCCAGGGCTCACGGATCTGGAGCCACGCCGCCCTGCTTTATCTGTGGTTAAAAGTGCATCATTAAAAGGAACTGGCAAACGTATTCTAACTTTTTATTTTTTTAAAAAACCCATCTAACATTAAGAAAACGACGGAGTATTAACACGTCAGGGGCAGAGATGTGTGGATTTGCAGCTGTTAGCGAAGTGGGCCAGGGGCTCCCTGCGCATCTCCGACGGCATAAATTAAACATATTGACTGCAGCCCAAAGAGCATTTACAATCAGCTCCATGTTGCAACGTGTTATGCAGACCATTTGCTTTTAAAAAAATTAAAATATGAATCAAACTCGGATGACAAAGAAGTTCTACTTGGGGGGGGGAAATCAAATACATCACAGAAAGGTCACACAATTCATAGGCAAATTGCTGCTGGAATTTATTACTTGTTTGCAACACATTCTGTTGATCATCGGTAACTGCTAAATGCTTGGGCACCTCTGACTAAATAAATAGATACATAAAGCGCTCTGCTTCTGGGAGGGGGGAGGAGAATATGAAAGTCACCTGGAAGGCTAACGCCCGCCCGGCTGAGAGGGAGGGAAGGTGAGGGCTGCTGGGCGGGCAGGGAAGGACCAGCGGCTCAGGATCCAAAGGGAAGAGGAGGAACATGGCAGGTGCATCCCCGCTTCTCGGGAACATCTGAGCTGGGGCAGGAGGGGACCTTGAACAATAGGCCCCCGGGGCTAGGATGGGAGGGGGCACATGAGGAAAAGCAGGATGTGGGGAAGGGCTTGCAGTGTCCCCGGGGACGGGGGACGGGGGCCGCCATCTGAGGGACGCACTGGGGAAGGTGAGGCGGACGGGGGCTCCCATCACTCACTTGGCTCTGGATGTGATGCATCCATCCTTTTCAGACACGTGTCCAGGACTGCAAGCTCTCGGGAGTCTTGCCTCAGGCGCCACCTCAGTGATCCCCAGGCACGCTGTGAGGGGCCGGTCCACCGGCTTGCAGAGAGAGGAACAGACTGAGAAGGGACAGGACTGTCCAGAGAGAGGGTGGACGTGGAGCCAGAGGCTGGGGCTGGCGTAGACACACGGGAGACGGCGGGCTTGACACCGGCATCATTTCACACACCCGAGGCATTCTGCACGTGGCCCAGGAAACCCCTGCATCGTGGCCCAGGAAACCCCTGCATTGTGGCCCAGGAAACCCCTGCATCGGCTCTCTCGGAGTTTGTGTATGGAAGGCATGTTCCAGGCCCTGCCTCAGACCTGCTGGCTCAGACTCTCTGAGCTCACTGTGACCGGGAACGTATTTAAGAAGCTGACGGGCCGTCCTCTATGGAAGTGTGGGAGCTGCCAGACTGAAAGGTCGTCGGGAGCCTGTGGGCCTTTCTCCCCAGGCAGCAGGCATCTGGACGGGGTCACCGCTCCCCCAAGTCCTCAGAATGCCCCAGGGTGGGTGCTGGGCAGGAAGAAGCAGTATCATCGCCCAGAGAAGTGCTCACAGCAGCTTGGGGTGTACAGCACAGGTGTGTGTGTGGGGGGTGGGGGGGGGGGTAAGGAGAGGGAGGCACAGAGGCAGGAAGAGAGAAACAGAGAAAGTGACCGGAGAGAGAGAGGCCAGGGAGACTCGGACAGACAGACAGCGAAAGTCGGGGGAGAGACAGGAGGGAGCAGGAGAGGGAGGTTAGAAAACAGAGGGAGACCATGCGACGTGAGTCACTCCCATCTGCCAAGCCTTCCAACCCCTCCCTCGAGTGAGGGGCAGACAGGGCCGGATCAGCACCCCACCTCCGGCGCTGGCCCCCTCCCCACACGTCAGCCACCCCCTGCCCAGCTGCCAGGCGCTCAGGGTTGTGCCAAGTGGGTGTCTCTGTGACTGTGCCAGGCAAGACTCCCCCAGGCGCACACATGGTGGGGGGGCGGGATGGAGGGAGCCTTGGCTGACTCCAACCCCAACGTGGCAAGGCAAGTGACAGGCTGCTGAGTCCTCTGTGTAGTGTAGGGCGTGGGGTGTGGGGTGGGAGGCAGGGAGCAAAGAGGCTTGTGGGAGTGGGGGGAGGAGGGACTAGCTATGAACTTGGGAGCTCAGTGGAAAAGGAGAGAAAAGCAATGCAGTTTTGTTGGGCAACCTCCATGTTCCAGGTGCCGGGTCCACATCTCCCTGTCTGATCCCCGAAACAGCTCTGCGACGTACAGAGAGTCTCCGGAATTGCAGATGAGGAGACTGAGGCTGAGAAAGTACAGAAGTCAGGCACTTAGCTGCTAAGAGGCAGAGCTGAGACCCTGCTCAGTCTCAAGTGTGTCCAATTCTAAATTTCCACATTCATTTCACTGCACTAAAGTTCCCAAGTCCATAAGAAGACAGAGAACAATACACAGCCTTTTCAAACAGTGCAATGTAGCGACATCAGCATCATTTCACACACCTGAGGCATCACAAGGCCATGGCTGACCATAGACAGGGAGGTGTAGACACAGCGGGAGTCTGGAGGGGAGCAGAGTAACATGGGCAGAGTCCTGGGATGACTTCATGGGATGGAGGGAGGCATCTCTTTATTTAATTCTCGACCCTACCATCTTCTAAAAAGTATTGGGGGCGGGGGGGGCTTGCAGTAAGATCATATGTACGATCCGACTGTCCAAATAGAAAATCAAAAATGGTACAGAAGGAGAAATGCTTTTATAAAATCTCAAACTAATAGGGATGCTGTGATGGAACACTAAATTTAACACTGAGCTTCCTGGCAGTTGCGGCAAAAAGGGAAATGCAACAAGGTACATGATTTCATGGTTCAAATACAAGATGAAACGTGCCAACTTATCGGAGAGACATTTCTTTCCCAATGCTAAGTCCTAGAAGTCATGGATAAGACTGCCAGATGAAAAATACCAAACACTTGTTATCTTATCTTGCTATACACACACATATATAACTATATATATAACTATATATAACTATATATATATGTATATATATACAACATATGTGTGTACATAACAATATAGTTTAGTTGTGTTGTATATAAAGAACTATATAACTATGCAACTATAGTTGTATGTGTAACTAGTTGATATAGTTATAAAGTATATAGTTATATAGTATATACTTATATGGCATATAGTTATATATATTATGCAAGTATGAGTGTGTCTAAACTCAAAAGAAAGGGAATCCCTGAAAGAAGGAGAAATGGAAGCCAGAGAGGTGAGAGCTGAATCCACAGCTCATGGGTTTCAGACCCACAAATGAAACTAGGAACCAGAGTTCTGGCATTAGTCCATGTGAGGCTGGGCAGCTGGAATGGACCCCTTGCATAAAACTGGGATTTTCAAGAGCTGCAACCATCAACAAAAACAGGACAAGGAACACTATACCTGCCGGGCAGCAATGAAGAAGCATGGCCTGCCTGGGACCACACATGTGTGGGATCCAGGTCTACACGCCCTTTCTAGGACAACTGAAGGCCCTAGGCTCCCACAGAAGTAGCCAGGAAATGCTCTGAAGGACATTTTTATCACCATCACTAATCAGACTCATCCAGATGGGGAAACCCACAAGGATGACCTCACAATCTGAAATCACAAACCACCAAGGAGCCAGATCCATGAGAGTCCTTGAAACAGGAGAGAACTTGGAATGATGGAATGAGCTGAGCAAGACTATAGAACTGCTGGGCTCAGAGGACACACACAACACCATGTGTGTCAGACAACACAGGGAAAACGTCTTTAACAAGTTTTCTGTTTGATTCATCAGCCATGGTTGAGAGAATGACTAGGTTGACAAAGATTCTTTTGGTAGCCAGCCCTTTGTTTGGCTGCCATAACAAAATACTATAGATTGCGGGCCTTGAATAACAGAAATTTATTTTCCCACAATTATAGAGCCTGAAATCCAAGGTCAAGGTGCTGGTACGGTAGGTTTTATTCTAAGTTCTCTTCACTTGGCTTGTAGGCGGCCACCACCTCACTGTGCACTCATATGACCTTGTCTTTGTGCACTCAAGGGTGTGGGTGGGAGAGAGCAAGCTCTCTGGAGTCTCTTCTTACAAAGACACTAACCTCATCATGAGAGCTCCACCCTCATGACCTCATGTAACCCTAATTACTGCTAACAGCCTCAACTCCAAATCCCATCACACTGGGTGGGTACGGGGTGAGAGGGGAGCTTCAACATATAAATTTGGGGGGACACAAACATTCAATATACATCAGGCAGTCACTATTATTGTCGCCATTTTTACAGATGAGGAAACTGAGGCACAACCAGGTTAAGTGGTTGGGCTGAGATCCCACAGCTCATAAGCAGCAGAGCTAAGCTGTAAACTCCGGCAGCTGGCACCCAGAGTGCAGGCTGTTAGTAGCTACACCATGCCGTTGCATGGCAGGGATTTATCCCTGAATTCTCTTGACAACCTGGAGGGATAGGTATTATCAGTATTTAACTAGTAGGCATCTCTAGCTTCCCATGCCAGAGAGAACCCCGACTCCCTTCCTACCTACCTCACCACCCTCATTCATTCTGCAGTGTTCCCATAGGAAGATACATGGATGGATGGATGGATGGATAAATGGATGGATGGGTGGATGGATGGATGGATGGATGGATGGATGGATGGATGGATAAATGGATGGATGGATGGATGGATGGATGGATGGATAAATGGATGGATGGGTGGATGGATGGATGGATAAATGAATGGATGGATAAATGGATGGATGGATGGATGGATGGATGGATGGATGGATGGATAAATGGATGGATGGATGGATAGATGGATGGATGGATGGATAAATGGATGGATGGATGGATGGATGGATGGAAAATGATGGATGGATAAATGGATGGATGGATGGATGGATGGATGGATGGATGGATGGAAAATGGATAGATGGATAAATGGATGGATGGATGGATGGATGGATGGATAAATGGATGGATGGATGTATGGATGGATGAATGGATGGATGGATGGATGGATGGATGGATGGATGGATGGATGGATGGATAAATGGATGGATGGATGGATGGATGGATGGATGGATGGATGGATAAATGGATGGATGGATGGATAGATGGATGGATGGATGGATGGATGGATGGATGGATGGATGGATGGATAAATGGATGGATGGATGGATGGATGGATGGATGGATGGATGGATGGATGGATGGATAAATGGATGGATGGATGGATAGATGGATGGATGGATGGATGGATGGATGGATGGATGGATGGATGGATAAATGGATGGATGGATGGATGGATGGATGGATGGATGGATGGATGGATGGATAAATGGATGGATGGATGGATAGATGGATGGATGGATGGATGGATGGATGGATGGATGGATGGATAAATGGATGGATGGATGGATGGATGGATGGATGGATGGATGGATGGATGGATATGCTATATGTTAGGATTTTGGAGAGGATCCTATTTTAGGTGGGGGTGGTACTAGAGTCCCAGCCAACTCTAGGCTTCTGCTTCTCCACTGTTTCTCCAACATCCATGCATTTTCCCATGTCAGTCCTTCTGCAAGACATGCCATTTCTTCCTTGCCTGCCTCATCTTCCCAGTAAATCTTTGCTCATCTTTCAAGGAGCAGCAAAATTTCCCTAGCCAACCCTCTGCCCAGCTGATGAGCTGCTCCATCTTCCAGGATCCTCTCACTGCCCACATTAGCCCATCCTGCCGCCTTTTTCCCATCACACATTTCTCTGATTGAGCGAGGCCCTGCTTGGAGCAAAGCCCAGGCCCAAGGCTTCCCTGTGTGCCCGGCCCTGGCAGCCGGCTCAGCCTTCACTCTGGGAATGCCATAGACTCTGAGCTCCACCTGTTTTGACAGCATTAGAGCACCCTGAATGGTCTGTAGCTAGAATCCTATAAAATTGTTTTTGAAGGTTGTACAGTGCAGGCAATTAACGAAGGCTTCGCCTGCACACCAGGAAGGCAGAATTTCCATCCTCCCTGGTTTGAAAGTTACATGAGTTTCATTATACATTTCATCACATTAACATTTTTAAAAAAGTTCTGTTCGTCTCGTTTCCTCTCCTGGGCAGAAGGGGGAATGTTTTCCAGCTCTAATTGCTGAACTTAGCACTCGGGAGTGAGCGGCTCAGCTGCCTGCTCTGATGGCCCAGCCCAGGCTGGGACTGTTGGGAGAAGGTGGACACCCCGTGACTTGCAAGGTAGCTGAAGACTTCTAAGTAACAACCAGCAAGAACAGGGGGTTTTCTGTTGGAGAACCCATGCTCACCCCCATTTTTTTGTAGTCCGAAGAGGGAACATTTCTGACACCAACATCCCTATCAAATTCGGTTACTGTTTTTGATAGGGAGGCCCTCTCCCCAGGGTCCAACGATGTGAAGGCAGATTGAGTCCTTTCCGATCCCCTTCAGTCTTCATTATACAGATGGGGAAACTGAGGCCCCGACACGGGAAAGGACTGACCTGGGGTCACAGAGTCACTGATGGGATCGTGGTGAGAACTGAATCAAGCCTCTCCGTTGCCCCACTGGTAATCTCCGACCTTGGCCTTCTTAGAAGGGCAGCGGGAAGGGGCGGGCTGTAAGGGTGAATGACGGGCATTCACTAGTGTTAGCACACTCATCCCAAGCAATTTTGGGTACTCCATCTAGATGTTTGCTCCCCAACCCCAAGATGGAGAGTCTTCCCAAAATGAGCACATCCCCGTGTTTTCCAATCAGAAAGCAACAGGGCATTTCAATTCTGCTATTTGCACGATTTTCTGGGCGAGAAAAAGCCCAAAGTCTCAGAGACCTGCATGTGACAGCCAGCTAGGCAAAGACTTGGAGCCGAGGACCCATGGAAAAGAAGAGAATTCCTCTCTGCCCCCAGGAAGCAGGGCAGGCCTTCCCCTGAATGGCACCAAGTCCATTTCTGGCGCTGGAGTTCAAATCCCACTTCTGTTCCTCCAGTGGCTGGACATGGCCTTGGACAAATGGGGCCTTGTTTGGGGTGAAGACAGGACACAGAGGGACACGCTGCCCTGGTGTCTCAAAACGTCTTAGTAAGCATGGCTTGGTATTTGCATGTTTCTTGCAAAGTCTCCTTGCCAAGCTTCTTGGGCTGCCTCGCTTGGTACATGGTCCATGGTTGGTGCCCTGTGAATTTGCAGAACGTGACTTGCGTGGAATGTTTTCTGTGCCTTTAAGAGCAGGAAACACAAGAAGATTGGCCAAGAACCCAGTGGATCTTTGATCCCTTTGCACTCGGGGGTAGGGGGATGGGAGGGAGTGTTCTCTCATGCACAGGAGGCCCAAGCAGCCGAAACCCAGCAGAACAGTGCCTTCTCCCATCTCCATCCTGTCAGCTCCCAGGACCGGACCAGGGAGAACCAAGCTGAAGGCTATTTCCTTCTGAAAGACCCTGTGGATCAGTGAGATTATCCCTAAAGAGAGTGTCCTCAACTCTGTTAACACCTAGAACCCGGGAGGGCAGGCAGTCCTCCTGTGTGACTTGTTAAAACTCACGATGATAGAGATGCGAGCCCAGCGTCCTTGCTTCACCAACGGGAAACCCAAGCGGACCTGAGTGAGGGCACAGGACCCTTCAGGGCCTCTGTGTCCTTCATGCCTGACCCCTCTCGCCTCGCCCGATGGCGCTCACTGGGTGTCCCGGCAATGCTGGCTGAATCAAACTGGACCCGAGACTTGTCATTCTCGGTGGTTTCTTCTAAACCCCCTCTTTGCAAGCCTGGCTGTGTATGAGAATCACCTGGGTCACTTCCAGAACTACTGCTGCCCTAACCCTAAGCCCAACTAGGATCCTACCTCCAGAGTTTCCTGTGGGGCGCAGCTACAGTGTTTGGACAGGTTCAAGCCTGGACTGAGGAGAGGGCACAGTCCTCTCGTGGCCACGTGCAAGTCCCAGCTGGAGGGCCGAGCCTTCCCAGCACCATTACAGCCAACAGCTGTAGCTGTAAGCTTGAACCTACGGTCCGAACATGTGGCCCCACGTGCCTGAGTGATAGAGTTCAGGCGCATGTAGTTGAGTAGGATTGAAACCCACGAGAATGCTGTAAACATCTTGATCACGCCCTTACTTTGCCTCGTGGCATCTGCTATAAAATAAAGACACGGCTTGTGGGTGTTGGCGCTGTCCATCAGAAGGGCAGCGTCCCACCGAGGCCCAGGTTTCATTCTCTGGTCTATCTTTTCTAAACCTTTCATCGCCCCCACTCAGGGTCACCCTTGGTGGTGCCGGCGTGGCACAGGTTCCAGTGAAATCGGGCTGGGCTGAGGCCTGGCACTAAGATGTCTAAAAGTTCCCAGAAGGTCCCAGCGAGCAGCCGGGACCCAGGACCACTGTCCACCCAGCGGTTCCCGGGAAAAGGAAGGGGACCATCATCTCTGGAGCCATCATTCCCTGTCTTCCCGGATACAGGGGTCGGGGCTTGGGTTGGGAGGAAAGTGGAGAAAGACCTTCCGTTCGCCCTTGGGAATCAGCTGTCCATCCCCCACCTTTAAAAGACACAGCAAAGGACAAGGTTTGGAGATCAAGTTAAATGTCCAATTTATTTTTATAACTTGAAACCAGAACAAACTTGGTTTTTGAACAAGCGTACAAATGAAATGGCAGACACATGCTGAACTCAACATCGTGACATTGAGGGGGGGAAAAGAGGCCCAAAATCTTGTACAGAGAATAAAAGGAACAATAAATAGTTTACTAAGCCATATTGAAATGACCTCCTGTCATCTCAACATTTTCTCCATAATTAAAAAAAAAAAAAGTGCCCGTTTCTTAAACAGGGCACCAATACCAAGCAATAAATAGTTCAAACTTGTAGCAAAAGACAGAACCTCCAAGTAAACAACAAAAGCTCATACAATAAGTGATAGAAAAGGTAATAAAAATTGTATAGTTCGCCTCGCCAATACAAATGCAAACTGAAATCAATGGAACTTGGCTTTGCAGGGGAGGGGGAAGGGGGTACAAAGAGCACCAAAATCACGAGGTCGCCTGGGCCCCACACAGTGTCGCCTGGCCGCCCTGAGCCGGGAAGAAAGGCCGACTTCCTTTCCTCCTCGCACTCTCCTCCGGTTCAGCCTCCCCCTCTCCCACGACAGACCCTCTAATGGCAAGTGGCGGGTTCCTATTTGGGGCAACTTGGAACCAAGTCCTGGCAGTGTGGAAACCAGCCTGCGGCCGGTCGGCGGGGTCGCCCAGGCCGGGCCTCTCCCACCCGGTCATCTGCTGCAGCGTTGGCTTTCGAAACGTGAAAGAAGCAAAATGCTCTTTTTTTTTCCTGCCGTCGGTGGACGGAGACACAATCTTTGTGCTTTAGGATGGCTTAGTCCTGGCTTCTGGTGACTGGGTGTGAGCTGGGAAGAGCTGGCTACGTTTCTCACTACAGGAGGGTCACCTGGGAGGCTCCCAGGGCAGCCCAAGGGGCTCAGGGTCAAGCAGGTAGGAAACTGACACCTCAGCTTTACCCCCCACTCCCTTCCCCTCTCCTCCCCGTTGCAAAGGTAAGTAGCAAGGAGGAGAGAGAATCTCAGCAGAGAAGCTCCCATCTCTGCATTTGGTAAAGAGTTGCCCCAAAGTATGCTCGGTTATACTTTCATAACCTGAAATAATGGTTTCTTACAGTTCCTGAAATAAAAAATGGCTTCCTGATATAGGTATTTTTTAATGTATTATTCCCTCATCCAAAAAACTACCACTTTATCATCTTAAAGCTACTTGGCTTTACAGAGAGAGAAGAGAAGAGAAGAGGAAGAGAAGAGAAGAGGAAGAGAAGAGAAGAGAAGAGAAGAGAAGAGAAGAGAAGAGAAGAGAAGAGAAGAGAAGAGAAGAGAAGAGGACAGAGAGGGAGAAAGAAAATAAATTAAATGGAAATGAAAACAAATAAAGGACCAACAGCGGAGGATGGAGAAGACACATGGGGAGGGAGAGATGGAAAGGCACCGAGCCCATCCCAGGCCCTAGGCATTCGGACACGGACGGGATGTAGCTTTCGGACAGAAAAGCAGCAGAGCAGGGAAGGGCGACAGGCCAAGCCCCTCCGTGGGGTGAAAGGCCCTGGCTGCCAGGGGGCTCCCTCCTGAAGGCCCGCTCGGCTCGCTGGTCTCAACAGCAGGTCGGTCACCTGTGCGCCGCTGCTGGGCCAGCTCCTTTGCAGACGCTTCCTGTTTAAGATTTGGTCAAGGACTAAGGAAAGGACAGTTCGCATTTCTTTCTGCTCTGCCGGGCGGGCGGGAGAAGTGGTGGTGGTGACTGCCAGGGCAGGGACCATGGGGACGGAAGATGCTCACTCGCTCTCTCTACACTGACCCCTTACAGATGGCCTCTTAGAGAAAGGGCGGGCGCTGGGAGATGTTTACAAAAGCTGACTTCTCCACGAAACAGGAATAATGGATCTCCCATCGGGTCTGCTGGGGCCGCGCCAGGGGGCCTGGGTGCAAGGGAAGCCTGGCTCCAACACTTCTCTGTACGGGCCGATTCCGTCAAAAACACACACAACTCAAATGATTGTGAACCAAAGCATTTCACGACTTCCTTTTGCTTCTTTCCCTCCAAGGTTGTCAGACAACCCTTTTTCTCCTGTACAATAGGACTGAACATACAAATTTTTTTTTTTTGCAATATTTTATCCTGCCAAATTAAAAAAATATATTATGGCAGCCTGTTTTTGTTTTTTTTCTTTTTATTTCCAAATTCACTAACAAAAAGGTACATTAAATCCCTTTAAAAGGACAAGCTTACAGTTAAAAAATTACAAGCTCCAGTAAAAATACAGCAAGTGCCTACATCATATGAACCGACCAATATATCCATTCCAGAGGGAGGTGGGAAGAGAAAAATAAGTACAGGTCAGGAATGATTTTTTTTTTTTCTGCAAAGCAATAACAATATTAAGCACTTTTTTTCTACATACTTTTTCTACATGGTGTAGCAATCCCCTTTTAATCCCCAAATACAAGTTTCTATACATTTTTTTGAAATAAAAATTCAACACCCAAGGCAGAAAAAAATTTACTAAAACTCCGACTTTACAGTTACTGTGACAAGAACAAATTTATAGACCCACCATTTAAATTTTACTGCAACATTTTCAAGGAAAAGAAAAAAAGGTGTGTTTTTTTTTCTCGTTTTGTAAAATGCCCAGGCATTCTCGATTATTACAAATACTGGTCCACTTTTACAGTAATCAAGAAATTTTAATATATATAATATATACTAAAACCCCATCACCAAAAGAAACAATATACACACGGCCACTGTGGCATCTTTTATAACCTATTAAGCAAAACTTTGGGGGGGGGGGGGGGGAATGATCTCTCCAACACACATACACACAATTTTTGTTACCCTTGTATGTATCCAATACTGTAAACGTATTCTTAAGACAGAGTGCACTAAATTTACCTTTAGAAAAAAAATTAGCCATTGTTCCTGAATTGTTTTTTTTTGTTGTTTTGTTTTTCATTCAACGATATCAACTTGTCACTTGTGTCACTTGAGTTTTAATTCAGCAGTAAATCACTTCCACTCCACATCTAAGCAGCGTTGTCCCACAAACAAAAGGGGGCTGAGGACCTTCAGCTAACAATTGTATGTCCAAGGTTGTGCTGGGTTTATTTCTTCACTCAATCGGGCCTGATGGCATTTTCATGTCCTCTATCTTCAACCGGGATTTTTAAAAATCGTATTGAAAGTTAAGTGTGGCTTTGTTTGTGTCTAAAGAACGTACTCTTCTCGTTTTACGTTTGTTTTTTTTTTTAAAAGTCTTTTCGTTTCCAAAAAAAAAAAAAAAAAAGTTTTGCATTTGTCTCAAGAGACTGAAATAGGAAGATCAGTTTTCAAGGCACTCACATCAGATCGAATGGCAGTAGAGAAACTGTCCAATAAGTTATTATTTTATGTCGTTCTTTATAGTGCCAGTATTGTGAATGCCACGCTTAGCAACACTGACACTCAATCTCAGTCGTCCCTTATTTAACCCACCTCTGGGCCAAAGAGAAGAATATGCTGCAATTTCTTGTTTAGAAGCCATTTAATTTAAATGCAAACAAAAAGCTTTAAAGTGCGGGTCAACAGAACTCAAACATCTAATCTCGTGGGTTTAGTACCTTCCAACCGAATGGGAATGATAAAAAGGGAAGCAGCGCTGGGCACCTTGGGATGGGCCTTCCCCTGCCTGCTTTCCCAGGAAAGGGAACAGAAATTCGCACGGACGGTCCCACCCTCCCCCACCCCGGGCCTTGGAATGTCACGTGTACATGAAATGAGAATGCTAACTTCCCTCCAGTCACCATCAGGGCACTTGTCTGCTTGAGAAATGACCGATCATCGCTATCATGGGCAGCAACTCGTAGGACTTGGGATTTTCGTGGTGGGGGTGATAACAAGAGAGAGAGAGAGAGAGAAGCTGGCAGGCCAGAAGAAGCCCGGAAGAACCTGGCTGCTTTCTTCCTTTCTGTGTCACTGCAGGCCACCACCATCAACCCCAAAAAAGGTACCCTCAGCCCACGTTAGCCTGTTCTATGGCAAATGGCTAAGACGGCATCCCAGGGTACACCTCCATTTCAAGGAGGAGGTAGCGTCTGCTGGTAATGCACAATTTTAGAATCCTCTGGGGCCATTCCCCGGGCAGCCCTCAAAAACTCCTGTGTCTCTGGCAGTGTGCAGAGTTTTGGGGGCCTCTCCCCCACCACTCCAAGTTCACCCCTGTTATTCATGGAAAGGCTGAAATCGACGCAGAAAAGGCCCCTGTTTCTCAGGACATCATCAGTGCTACAGCTCCACTCCAACTCTGAAACAAAGTGCTACAACTTTAAGATTGTTATCCGCTGTACATCCACTCCCCACCCCACCCCCACCCCCACCCCCCAAAAAAAATGCATGCCACTTTTTATTTCAGGACCAAAAAAAAAAAAAAGGA
This sequence comes from Myotis yumanensis, assembly GCF_028538775.1. Taxonomy (NCBI): domain Eukaryota; kingdom Metazoa; phylum Chordata; class Mammalia; order Chiroptera; family Vespertilionidae; genus Myotis; species Myotis yumanensis. The sequence goes on from NW_027223752.1 coordinate 12,817,815, forward strand.
GTAAAAAAAGTAAACAACTTTAAAAGTCATTTAAGTGTTGGCTTCTTCACAAGAAATTACACATGCTTAGCTTAAATTTCAAAAAAGCAGCGCCCTCCCTCCCAAATTATAATTTAAAAGCTATGCTTCCCCTCTACATTGCTTGCGAGTCATTGCTCAGGCTTCTACTGGGTTTTTCAAAATAAAAAAAAAAGAAGAAGAAGAAGGGATGGATACCCAACAAACTCTTTCAAAGGAATTTAAACAGAAAGAATAATAATAAAAAGTACCTGCACATGCCAAAAAAAAAAATTACAAAACCCAATAAATACAGAAATTATTGCACAGTTAAAAGGCTCCACAATTTTGACTCGGGTTTCCATAGGACTTCGCAGACACAGGTTAGGTTGGAGAGCCGCCTCCCCCCTCGGGCCCCAGGGACACGCGGGGGTGCTCGGTGGCGGTGACACGGAGGCAAGTGTCAGGTCAGCATTCTGTCGCTTGGCAACGGTTCCACTGTACAGGTGCGGGGAGGGCCCGGCCCGCGCCCGCGCTTAGCTCCTCTCGGCCTGCTCGATTTTGACGTCGTTAGTCAGCAAGTGCTCGCCGTGCCACTTTTTCATGTGTTTCTCCAGGGTGCTGTAGACGCTGAAGGGCATCTGGCAGATGTCGCAGCGGTACACCTCCTTGCCGATCTGCCCGTGCGTCTTCATGTGGCGCGTGAGCTTGCTGCTCTGCGCGCACGCATAGTTGCACAGCTCGCACTTGTAAGGCCGCTCGCCGGTGTGGCTCCGCCGGTGCACCGTCAGGTTGCTGCAGTTCTTGAACACCTTGCCGCAGTACTCGCACGTGTCGCTGCGCCGGCCCTCCTTGGAGCTCGGCCGCCCGGGCCCGGGGCCGCCCAGGTGCGGCGTGCTGCCGCCGCTGGCCGTGCCGCTGCGCCCCGACAGGCCGCCGTCCAGCAGGTCCCCCGGCGGCGTGGAGAAGCGCAGGCTGCCGTTCTCGGACGAGTGCTCGGAGGACGTGGCGAAGGGCGACTGGCGCGCGTCCGTGAACCCCAGGAAGGGGTCCTTCATGAAGTGCCTCGATGCCGCGTAGCCCACCAGCCACTGCGAGTACACGTTCTCCGACGGGATGAGCGCGGCGGGCGGCAGCTCCAGGTCCTTCTCCACCTTGATGCGCTTGGCCGCGCTGTTGAGCCCCGGGCTGGGCAGCGGCGCCGGCTTGCGCGGGAAGAGGCCCGGGAAGGGCTCGGCGCCCGGCACGAAGCCCCCGCCGCGCCCGTTGACGGCGCCCCCCGGGCCCGCGTCCCCGCAGCCGCCCGCGTCGTCGTCGTCCCCCGGGTCGCCCGCCGCGCGCTTCAGGAAGGCGCCGCGCTTCTGCTTGTCGGCCAGCAGGTCGCTGTACTGCGGCAGCGCGCCCAGGCCCACGTTCTCCATGACCTTGCCCAGCACCAGCGCCTTCTCGTCGGCCAGCGCCTTGGCCGCGCCGCCCAGGCCGCCCGCGCCCGGCACCCCGGCCACGCCGCCGCCGTTCTCCCGGTTGCGGCTCAGCTCCGAGTCCATGCTGAAGCTCGACTCGGGCCGGCTCTCGTTCTCCAGCAGCAGCTCCTCCTCCTCTTCCTCCTCCTCCTCTTCCTCCTCCTCGGGCTCGTGGCCCAGCGACGGGTCGCTCTCGTGGTGGCGGAAGTCGCCCCCGGCCTTGAGGCCCTCGCCGGCCAGCTCGCTGGTGCCGGGCTCCGGCGAGCTGGCGGCCGAGAGGCCGTCGTCGGAGCGGCCGGTCAGCGAGCCGGCCTTGTGCATGTGCGTCTTCATGTGGCGCTTGAGCTTGCTCGCCTGCGAGCACGCGTGGTCGCACAGCTGGCACTTGTAGGGCTTCTCGCCCGTGTGGCTGCGCCGGTGCACAATGAGATTGCTCTGGAACTTGAAGGTCTTGCCGCAGAACTCGCACGACTTGCTCTTGGCGGGCGGCTGCGGCGGCGGCGTGCCGCCGGGGGGCATGGGCGGCAGCGGCGGCGTGCTCAGGAACGGGGACTTGGGGCTGGGCTGGAAGGGGTTCAGGAGCCGGTGCATAGGGTTGCCGCGGCCCGGCGACACCGGCGGCGGCGTGGAGCTGTTGCCCGCCAGCTCGCGGAGCCGCCGCGAGAAGTCCATGGCGGGCGAGTCGATGGCCATGGGGTTCAGGCGCATGACTCGGTCAAAGGCACTGGGGTGCTGGGCGACGAGCCCCATCTCCTCGGCACTGAGGCGGTGCGGGTCCAGGTGGTGGCGCGGCGGCGGGCTGAAGAGCGGCGGCGTGCCGGGCAGGCGGCCCTCGCCGAAGCCCGGGTGGTCCCGCAGGATGGGGCCCGTCATGCGCAGCAGGTTGAAGGGGTTGCTGTCGCCCAGGAAATTCATGAGCGGCGACTGGGCCACGGCCTCGGGCCCCAGCGGCGGCGGGATGGTGAGCCGCGGCGTGAGGGAGCTGCTGGCGGGCCCGGGCTCCAGGTAGATGCGGAAGCCGTGCGTGTTCTGCGCGTGCTGCAGCAGGAACCACGCGCTGGTGAAGGGCTGCTTGCATGTTGTGCAAATGTAGCTGGAAGGCTCATCTTTACCTGGGGAGACACACGGACAGAAAAGCAGAGAAGAGAGCGTGAGAAGCGGCGCGGGGCGTGCCTGCCGCGGGGCCACGGTCCTGGAAGCGCTTTCTGCAAGGCCCAGGCCCGCAGTGGGGCGACCCCTGGGCCAGGCCCTAGGTGTCCGTCCCCAGCTGGCTGGGGGCTGAAGAAGCCCGTTGTGTGTGTGGGCAGGCGGCCTCGCAAAGCCCAGACCGGCCACAGGACCTCAGCTAATCCAATTCCATTGGCCTCAGTTTGTGCCCCTAAAGAAAAGGTGTCCTTGTTGGCGTCTGCTCAGAAGCCAGATGAGATGTCTATGAGAATGCCTGACTCCAACAATGGGGATGATATCAAGGTTGGACTGCATAAAGGGTGCCCTGCCCACACCGGCAGCTCTCTGGGTGGAGGGGGAGGTTGTCAACCAAGGCATGACTGACATTGAGACCCCGATAATTCTTTGTCGTGGGGGCTGCCCTATGCACTGTAGGATGTTCAGCAACATCCCTGGCCTCTACACCCCCCTGCACACCCCCACCCCCAGTCACTAAGATAAAACATTTCTCCAGGCATTACCAACTGTCCTCTGGGGGGCAAAACTGAACCCCCACCCCTTTGAGAACCACTGATGAGGCAATATTTGCTCCAAGGAAGTTCTAAGAACACAAGTCAGACGGAATCACCTTGCAAAGGCTTTTTTAAAAGAAATGGCTGCCTCGTTTGGGATTTTAACTCCAGGAAATTCTAGGGTTTCATATATCAGCATCCGCACAGAAAGCGCTATCAAACTTCAACGTGGACATGCAGGCGCAGAAGGAATTAGCATGCTATGAAGATTACTACATTGTGACAGCTGCCCCTCCGTGGCCTCACACACACTCTAACCATAACCACTGCGTGGGGTCGGCCTGCACAGACCCCCCAGAGGGGGCGGGGGCCATTGGCCTACATGAAGTCCTTCGCCAGAAAGTTAACCGAATGGAAGAATGCCAGGCCCACCACAGCAGCCGGGATCAATGGCGGCACGCATGGGTTTGCCAAAAGCTGGCTCTGGGGGGGGGGGGGGGGGGGGTGGCGAAGGGGAGCACTGGGTACAAACTGTCACAGACCCTGATGGCACTGAGCCAGGGTGGAGTCTTGTCCATCACTGGGGCAGTCATGGAGCTGGACGTTCTGTCCAGAGCCCGTCCTGTGGCTGCCCCCCACAACCTGCAGTTGAGGCTACCACCTGTCCTACTGCTTCTCACACACAGGACGGCGTGGGCAGGCCCTGCCTTCCACCACCAGATCTGCTCGCTGGCCGGAAGGAACGGGAACAGGACATCACAGCCACGATCTGGAAGAACCCCTTCTGCTTTCTCCACTCCCCTGTACCTGGGAGATCCTCACGCTGAGAAAACCCGGGAACCATGCTGGGGACCATAACCAACATTAGTAAGTTGATGGGAGGTACAGTGGGGTGCAGAGGGAAGAAGCCAGTCCCCCCCTTGCCCTGGTCCATTGAAGGACTTCTGAAATCCTGTACAGAGATTCCGTTTTTGTTTTCCACCCATGAATTATATTTCTGGGGGGCTGCACCCTCAGCAAGAAAAACCAAGGGGCTCGGACCCAATGCTGTGAATTCCACGCCGGTAGGTTAGTCTTGACAACTCCCGAGGGGGCAGGGCCTCCCGAGCTCACAGGGTGTGCGATGTCACAGAAAAGCAGGCCGACCAGGGTGCATGGGGTCATGGGGTCGACTCTGCCAGGCCACAGAGCCAACGGGGCCAGAGCCCCACCTCCGGTAAGCGAGGCCAGCTTTGCGGGTTTGCTGTCCTACGGGATCATTTCACTCTGGTCTCCTCTGTCGTGTCTGCGCCTGTAATGGCGAGGAGACCTCTGGGGAGGGAGGCCGGAAAGAAAAGGGAAACTGACGTTCAGCTTCACCTCGCTTCTAAACAGCTCAAGGAGAACCTCTGAGCGAGACGCTTTCCTTTCTCCAGGGCGTCTGGGGACTTCATTCCTCACGCTGGGGCCCCAGGAGAATCATGCGGTGGGGGACCTTCCCAAGACCCGTAGCAGCACGTGGTGGTGCAGGGCCTCACAGCACCCCAGCTCCCCCTTTCTGCATGCCACTCAGCTAGACAGGAAGTGCCGCTTCCTCGGAGGCACCATCTCCCATCCTGGCTTTTAGTTACTCTCCGTGGGAGACGGACTCGCTACCTCCTGCAGACTCACGGGAGAGCGGGCCAGAGGTCATATTTATAGAGTCTTCCTCAAACCCTCTCCTGGAGCAGGATAAATAAGTAAGAAATAAGAAGCAGATCGATTAAAGTTCTTTCTGACACAGCAGCTAATAGCACAGATGAAGGGCCACACCCCACAAGGTCGTAGGGCTTCAAATTAAAGGGCGCTTCTGTGTCCCTCACCTGGGCTTCAGCCATTCATGGAGCCCCAGCACCAGCCACCCCTCCCTTCCCACACTCTCCCTTTCCATCATCTGCATTTCCTTGGGTATCTCCAGAGCACTCCTGTTTCTTGCACTGACAGCCACGCATTTTCTAGAAAGTTCTATAGCTAGCCAAAAACCAGTCAGAACTCCGAGGCAGGCTCTGCAGCCGAAATGGCTGATTAAAAATTTTTTTAAAAATCAACTCAAGATGGCAGCTGCTGAGAAACGTGTAGCCACACGTCCCAAACAGCCCAGACGTTCCCACTTCTCGTTTTTAAAAAAAAAAAGAGGGGCAGGCACCTGTCAATCTCTAACTGGGCGCGGCCTGGGGAGGAAGTCACCTGCCCGGAATTCACCATCAGGCGCATCCCTCAGGTGGGGTTGCTGGGCCCCTCGTCACGCTGGGTTGAGCCCTTTCTTTTCCTGCCCCCGGAAACGGCTGAGCTTCCTGGACGTCCCCCCTCACCTGGCAACACTCACCCCGGCGCCGGCCTTCCCGGGACCCGGCAGCTTCCGACTTTAAAACCCTGGGGCCCTCACAGGCCCTCCCTGACACTTCTCCCCCCTCTTTTTTAAATAAAATGTTCATTTCCATTCCCACCTCGTGGAGATCTCCCGCCCAGAATCGCCTTGAGCACCGGGGGCCTCACACTTAAGGACTGAGGGATGTCAGAAAGTCTTTGAGAGCCACACGGAGCATTTTTCTATCCGAGACCTGGCGGCGCACACAGTCCCGGACGGCTCCTTCGCAAACGCAGCAGCAGACCCTCGGTGAGAGGGCCGCAGAGGTTTCCTCGCCGGCACCCAACCTGGAGCTCAGGGCCACCTGCCCGGAGGTGAACTGGCCTCCACGGGTGAGGACCCCACCGGTGGCCCAGACAGGACCCACTTCCCACTGGGCTGCGGAGGTTCCAAGCTACCGGGCGGACGCCTGGGTTATTCTGAAGTGACTTAGGCAGCAGTGTGGAGCTCGGCCTACAGACCTGGAACTGTCAGCTGCACTGGGAGCACTAACTCAGGCTTAAGGTCCACGCTGGGTCTTCTTCGCTCCGCGGGCTCTAAAGGGAGCCCCCTGTGTTTTTCTCAAGTTCAAAACCCTCCGCGATCTCCGAGCTAGCAGTGTGGGTTCACACCTCTGCCTTGACCTTCCCAGCACAGTGAAGTCAACCAGGACCTTAAGCGCTTGAGCCTCGATTTCCTCATCAGTAGAATGGGAACAACACACTGGGGGGGGCCAAGCAGGGCCCAGTACGTGGACACACCCTACAGGAGTCCCCGCTACCATGCAGATGTTCGGGTTTGGGGCTGTGCATGATTCGTGTGGTTTTTTTTGTTTTGTTGATTCTAACCTGAGGATATCTTTTTCCATTGCTTTTCAGGGAGAATGTAAGGGTGGGAAGAAGGGGAAGGAGGAGAGAGAGAGAGAGAGAGAGAGAGAGAGAGAGAGAGAGAGAGAGAGAGAGAGAAGGAAGGAAGGAAGGAAGGAAGGAAGGAAGGAAGGAAGAAAGAAAGAAAGAAAGAAAGAAAGAAAGAAAGAAAGAAAGAAAGAAAGAAAGAAAGAAAGAAAGATAGATGTGAGAGATACACATCAACGGGCTGCCTCCCTTCGGTGCACAGGCCAGTGCTCTAACCACTGGACACACTGGCCAGGGCTCGTTGGTTATTGTCCATCTCGGACCCAGCACTGGGTGTTTCTGGGATGCCTGTCGGTGTAGCTCTGGCAGTAATAAAACGCTGGAGGGATTCTAATGCAGCTCACCTAACGCACGGGAGGCTCCAGGGAAGCCGAAACTTGCAAACGTTGAGGAAACATCATTTTTTATTGTGAAGCTTGGGAACAGACACCCAACTGGACTCCTGCAGAGAAATGCTACTCTCCCTCTGCTATTCAAGTTTTCTCTATATTGATTTCAAGAGAGGAAGGGAGAGGGAAAGGGATATAGAAACATCAATGATGAGAGAGAATCACTGATTGGCTGCCTCCTGCACGCCCACACTGGGTTCGAGCCTGCAACCCAGATATGTGCCCATGACCAGAATCAAACCAAGGACCCTTCAGTCCACAGGCCAACGTTCTATCCACTGAGCCAAGCCGGCTAGGGCTGTTAAGGTGTGTGTTTTAATGAGCACTTAAATAATTTCCTCGTCAGTATGCCAGTGACTCTAATAGTACCAATAAAGGTATCAGGGACGACGGCAATAAAACACACACCTTTACTGGAGTTATTCGTGGAAGAGGCCATCGCTAGGGGCCGAGTTTCCCGTCTCCCACCGAGGCCAAGCCACCCCGTTGGAAAGGCAGCCTGCCTGCAGGGCCTGGGACACAGGCTGCCCTGTCCTCCAAAAGCTGGAGGCCAAAATCAGAACCGGGCCCTCTGCAGCGTGCGCCGCGTTTTACAGCGGGTCTGGCATGTGCACGGGCCGCTTCCTGCTGCTCGAACGGTGTTGGGGGAGGCCAGGCCAGGGCTGCATTCCTGCTGGCGGTGCTGAAGCCCAGGACGGCAGAGGCCCCCAGCCGGCAGGGGGAGGCTTCCCGGCCCCAGGCTCCATCTGCTGCTCAGCGCACAGCCCCACCCAGGCACGGGTCACTCCCTTCACACTTGTCAGGGCCTGTTTCCCAGTGAAAACAGCGGAGAAAGGTTCTGTGTGTCCTCCCAGGGAAGGGCATCGACGGTGCTTTGATGGGACCCAATCCGGTTCCCCCGCAGGCCCGGCTCCTGGGCAGGAGGGAGACCTTTCACAGAGCGAGTGAGCCTGAAGGGCACACCATGTACGCAGCACCCGGCGGAGGGGCCGTGAGATGCCAGGAAGCCAGGTCAGGAGCAGGAGGCTGGACCCCGGGTGCCCTGTGGCAGGCCCCTTCCCCTCCCTGGACTCCACGGCGCCCAGGCCCACAGAAAGGGCCTGGGTCTCTGACCCACCACCCAGTCTAGGACAGCGAACATCGCTGGTCTCCACAGTGGCAAATGACAGCCGCTGGCATCACTATCCCCCCTTCGATGTGGAGACCCCTTCCCAGAAAGTTTAAAACCATCTCCCCTCTCAGGGTCCCAGAAAGAAAATGTCAACCAGCGACCCTGAGGGGGAAGGGAGCCTTGGTAAGTTTCATATTTGTGTTATTTCTGAGCACTAACGTCCAGGGAATCTCTGACCATCGCTGCTTGTTCTGAATGCGTTCCATCAAAGGCGGCCTGACAGGGAGAGGTGGCACTGGGGACGCCCAGTCACAGCAGGAACAATCAGCCATTATTACATCCTCACCACAAGCCGGCCCACGGCTGAGTGCAATCAGCCTCACACGAGGCTCCCGACAACCCTGAGGTCGGAACTGTCATCAGCACCATTTCACAGATGAGCAAGATGAGGGTGGGAGGAGGAAAAGGTCTGCCGGAGGCCACCAGACACTGTGCTTCTGAGCTGAGCGTTATGCTGTAACTCAGCCTGATGGCCCGGTCAAGAGAAAGAGTGTGCGGACCTGGGGTCCCCCGAGCCCAGGGACCTGATGGCATAGGACACAGCTGCGTGTGCCTGGTATGGGACCTCTGCTTTCAGCCCAGGTGCTAATGAACACGTGGAGACGTGTTGCTTTCAGCTAGAATGTCAATACCTCGGTGAAATCACGCTGATTACTTCATGGGCACGTAATAGCTGCCCTTTGTTGGGTGGGCGCTGGTGCTGGTGATACCGGGGGTAGCACTATCACGGCGAAGACACACTGTCCCTGGTGATGAAGCACTGAGCCAGCCTCAGCTGGCAGAGCCCACACCCCTCCCCTCGTGCCCATGGCAGACACTACCAATCGCCAGGAGGAAGCAGGCCAGGGCTTGGCAGGATTCGGAGGGTCCAGACCTGCCCTGGGCCTCCTCTGACCTGCATCACCCGACTCTGTCCTCAGGATCACTCGACTCATGGTGACCATTTACAGCAGCAATAAAGGACACTCAGAGACCATAAGTAAGTTGCTCAAGGCCACATAATTGGTCTTGGGTTATTTATTAAAACGGACTGTCTGGGCCGGATTCCAGCTCCCTGCGGACAGGGATCGATCAGGTCTTGTCCGCTGCTGTGACGCGGGCCACCAGCACGTCCTTCAGAACTGTCGGTGGCCCGTGTGAGCGGTGTGTCCTGTCTGCTGCCCCAGGCTCTGTGTCACTGAAGTCATCGCCATCAGGAGAAGGTCATCTGCCCGATCTGGGTGAACCGGCCCGGCTCCAGCCTGCCTTCCCGGCGAGGCCAGCTCCAGCTCAGCCCTCAACAAACGGCCCCACTTCCCGGGCACGCCAGGCACAGGCCCCACCCGGCACACCCACGCTCTCCACCGGCTGCATGCCCACCACCGGAGCATGCCGGGATCCCGGGAGACTCCAGACAGACCGAACACCAGGCCACCGCCAGTGCCCACCTTGCAGCTGCCCTGGGCAGAGTGGGCGAGCAGGCCAGCGATGGGCCCGAATCACAGAGCAAACGGCACCTGCACCCCCAGAGGAAGCCCGGGCACTCCGCCTTCGGGATCCAGCCAGACTCGCTGCCCACCCCTGCCCCGGCCACTCCCCCTCCCGGCCCTCTCCTCGGGGCTGCGCACCTTCACACGTCCGTGCACCTGCCATTCCAACGCCTGGACACCTGCCTTTCCTTCCCTTCCCCCCACACATCTCCTTAGACCCAGGCCAGGCAGAGCCCGACGCCTCCCACAGCATTCTGGGAATGCTGCCGGATAGGCATCACCATACGCATGGTCAATTCAGCCCTTGACTTTGGTGTGTTCAACTCATATCCAACCTGCACGTGCCAGTGTGGGCATCTCAGGTGGACACTCGCAGCGACACTGGGAGATGGGTTTGAATCCAAATTCTGTGGGGAAGTGGAAGTAAGGCTCATCACAGTTAAGGGAGGGGCCCAAGGTCACGCCACCCAGTCTGAGCCCAGGCCGGGGTCTGAGTCCAGGCGCACACCTGGCTGCTGGCTGCCCCCTCCACTGCCACGGCAAAGTCTGCCACAGGGGGCGCTGAGGAGCGGCCTGAAGCAGCCATTCCGGCGGCACCGTGAACACCAGTGGGGGCAGCGATGGCAGCTGCAGGCTTGCAGGAAACGCCACGGGTCCCTTGGCCGCGAGGGAAGCAGCCTCACACAGTGAAGAAACTTCACTCATCCTCAGCATTGTGGGGAGTCCCTTCACCCCCCAGTGTCCGTGTGGCCGAGGAGAGCTTTCTTTGTGCTTCAGATGCCTGGAGTCAGCTCGGGCAGGGGATTGGGCCCTCAGCCTTCATCGAAGCCTCAACCCAAAGCCCTGCCCCCCCCCCCCCGCCCCGCCCGACGGCCAACTGTGCACTAAAACACCCGTGAATCCCGCCTCCAGCCAAAGAGGCGTTCCTGGAAGTGAGTGGACCGAGGAGAGCTGACCGTGCCCCGCGTGCTCCAGGGACATGTCTTTCTCATGCATGTACTCACTCATTCACTCACTCCTCACCCATCCAGTCCCCACATGCTGGGTGCGAGCTGCCAGAGGCCCCGCGTGACCCGCCCTCCAGGAGGCCACAGGCGGGTTCGGGATCAGGGTGGGCTAAGCTGTGGACACACAGGGTTCTACGGCAGAGCAGACCCTGCGGAGTGAGTTCAGAGCGCCCGGGCGGGAGGCAGGCAGGAAGCCCTGTGTGCAGTGAGGTCGAGCCGGACACAGGAATAACGGCACCTGTCCGCCAGGCAGGAGAGGCAGGTGGAAGGCCCGGCTTGAGCACATGGAAGGCGCCTGAGCCCACAGACTGCAAGTCTGTTTGCTGCAAGAGGAGGCGGTGAGGGAACAGGAGATGCAAGCAGAGGGGCTCACACCTGCGAGAATTCCCCTCCCGCGTTTCCCTCCGGTGCGGCCCCTGCTCGTCCATGGGGTGCCCCACGCAGGGCTGTCCTCGCTCCTCCACGCGCACATCCAAACCCAGGGCTAAACGTGCCTGTGAAGAACCTGTCCTGCTCTCTGGGCCCTGCTACTTCTCCTAAGATGCCAGGAGGGACCCAGGACCACAGCCACGGTCACACTACCCTGGCTGGTACCCCAGAAACCACTGCACCATCATAGCAAAGGTGAAAGGGCCTTCTGAACCCCATTCACACATGTGCTCCTCCCTCCCTCCAACCTTTATTCCACGAACGAACATACGAAGTGCCAGGCCCTGTGCTGGACGCAGGGACGCCGAAACGTCCGCCCCCATGGAGCCGGCGGTCAAGGGCAAGGGGCTAACGTGTCCACATGCAGCTAGTGAGAGCCCAGGCCACAGTCACCGGTAAAGGGTGTGCCACGTGGTCCAGGACCCAGAGGAAGGAGAGACCAACAGCCTGGGAGGGTCAGAGGGATTCCTCCCAGGAGGACACCCCGAAACGGAGTTCAGGGGGAATGAGTCTGCCACCCAGAGAAGGGCCTGGGGTGGGATCCTGGAGTCCGGAGGAACTGTAGGTGCAATTGAAAGGGGCTTGGGCTTAGCCTGAGGAGGCTCTGGAATCAGGCAAAGATCAGCTGGAAGCAGATCAAATTCCATTGTGTCAATTCTAGCACAAGGCGGGGAGGAAGATTTTCGAGCCCACACTCAAGACGACTTGAGTCATCAACTGCTCGGTATAAGGAGTCCTCAGTGCAGCGGGAGGATGGAGGTGCACGCCGTGGAGAGCTTAGCGTCAGACCAGGTCCACTCTTCCTAGACGGCGAGCCCATTAGGCTCAGAGAAATGAGACGGGAGGGCGGGAACCACAGTGGGATCTTCAAACCCAATCCAGGAGGATCACTGCCCTCCAGGGAGGCTCCTACCTCCCGGTGGTTCAATGATCCCGCCCGGCCTCTCAGCCTAACCCCCAGGAAGCCATCTTCAGGCACGGGGCGGTCCAGCCTCTTAGTGACACAGGCAAGAAGCAAACGGAACCGCAGCTGCAGGCGCCGAGCACCCCGATTTCCCCAGGCTCGCTGTCAACTGCTCCGTTCTGTGGTCAGACCAGGTGTGCAGTTCAGGCTGCAACAAAGCAACGTCGCTGACCGCGGGGTACTTCGGGGGGGCGGGGTGAGAACAGCAGTGTTTGCCACTAAGATGGGGGAGCCAGGGGCAGGACACACGGAGCGGCTTTAATTGTGGTAACTCGTGAACGACATTCTCGGAAAACTAGGCCTGTTTCTCTAGATCGGCGGCCGCCAGCCGGTGGTCTGCGGAGCACTGGTGGTCCGTGAGGCCCGAAAGGTTGGCGGCCGCTGGTTTAAGGAAACCTTTGGAGCAGCGGCCGCTAACGGGTAGTCTGTGGATCGCTGGTGGTCCATGAGGCCCGAAAAGTTGGTGACTGCCGCTCTAGAGCAATGGTTCTCAACCTCCTGGCCCTTTAAATACAGTTCCTCGTGTGGTGACCCAACCATAAAATTATTTTCGTTGCTACTTCATAACTGTAATGTTGCTACTGTTATGAATCGTCATGTAAATATCTGATAGGCAGGATGGTCTTAGGCGACCCCTGTGAAAGGGTCGTTCGACCGCCAAAGGGGTCTCGACCCACAGGTTGAGAACCGCTGCTCTAGATCATCTTTATAGCGTTTTCCCCTTTGCATAAGGCACTTGAATCTGCTGGAAATAATACGTCCTCCCTGTTATCGAGGGATGCATTGTCGGAGTCCCTTGAGCTTGGCATCCCTGAGAAGGACCTACCTTTTCCAGTGTGTTTGAGGGTTCTGTTCCCCTCACCCCAACACCCCCCCCCCAAATATGGGGTTTTCTGAGAGGTAGATTCTGGGACTCTGGGGGCAGGAATTCAGCAGAGAACGGGAACAGGAAGCACAGAGCCAACCCTTGCTATCATTTAATGGGAAACGGAGTGAATTAAGGAATAAGCAGGCAAGAGGGCCGGAGAGGGCTGCAGGGTGTGCGTGTGCACACGCGTGCTCACCTCCTCTGGGTCTCATGCTCGCCTCCGGGGGACACAGGAAGTCTGCCCCCCCTCCCCTCCCCGCATCGTTCACAACTCCCTTCCCAGGCAGGCCTCCGCCCTTCCCTCCCTTAAACCCACACAGATCTCCACATTCCACCCCAAGAAGTATTGCAGGGGCAGTAAATCTCGCGTTAATGGAGTGTACGTTTAGCTCCGAGGAGAGAATTGACGGTACGGACAGCCTCTGCCCCGGCGCTATAGGTCCGCGAATGCAGAGGGGACTCGTTACCGACGCACCACAAACAAGTAGTAATATATGTATATTGTTCTGAGTGGCATTACAGCCAAAGTGTTCCGGTCCGCGGGGATTGATAAAACACAAGGAAACAGCAGACATGCACTTGTAAATTTGTCTCATTTGTCTCTGAAGTTAAAGGTTATTCCCTTGTTCTGAATTTGTAATAAAAACATGCTGGCCCAAGCTTTGTGGAGAACGTTTGAATATTTAAATTGTGTATAATGATGGGCAATTACGGGGTAAAAACTGGACCTTCTGAATCGGGGAGGGCCGTGTGGATGGCCCAGTGTTTTCCCGCCGATGACTCATTTATCTTTAATGCGTCGCAGGCGCCTTCCCCCAAAGGGCTACAGGGACCGTTCCCGGCCGGGTCCCTCCCCCCACGAGCCAGGAACCAGCCGAGCCTGGGTTTGCCAGGGCAAGAGGGATTTTTTTCCTTTTCATTTTTCAGTTTTGTTTTCTTAAAATTGCATAGCACATCTCTCCAACCAGGGGCGCAGACACAGGCCATGGCCCCTCGAGGGCACAGCACGAATCTCCTGTGCCCCCAGTGGGCACCCCCCAGGAGGGCAGGGGGCTGGCAGCGAGCCCCAGCGGTGCCCACGGTGGCACAGCTCCCGCTCAGAGCCGAGGTGCCCGCCTGGCCCGCCCAGGTTAACCAACTGCAGCGTTCGAGTAACTCCAGCCAGCTTGTCACCAAGCACAAAAGTCATCAGCGAGTGAATGTTCTTTTCTGCACCACAATTAAGACGAATCAATACGACGTGCCACAAATGGTATTTTACTCTCAATAAGGACTCGAGCTGAGTTTATTCAGAATATTTTAGCGCCTCCCCGGGGGATTTGGGGCCTACGCAGATGGCAAATAAAGTACTCAGCCTAAGGCTACAGCACATTATGGTAATTCTAATGTCAGATGTACTTTAATATACAGCTCTATTTAATCACCCCATTATTTCACATTTCCATATGAAAAAACCTGCGGCACTCGCGGCGCTGAGCCTCTGCCGCGGTGCCAGCTTCCTCCAGCCGCCGGCAGCCGGGCGATGGTCACCCTCGCCAGGCGCCGCTGACAGTGCCGGGGCTTCCGGGGCTTCCGGGCCCGACGCGCGGCCAAGCGGCCGGGTGTTAGAAAATCGGAGCATCCGGAGATGTACCGACAGCCACGGGAGGTTACAGGAAACAGAAACCTAGCACCCCCACCCCCGCCCAGGTTCACACAAAAATGCAGGGGGGTGTGCGAGCGTGTGCACGCATGTGCTAGCACATGCACACACACACCAGGTGGTGGGGAGAGAATCACACCCGTGCTCACTACATGGTCCCCCCTCCAAAACCCGTGAGCCCAGCAGGGCGGCTGGGTGGCCCAGCGGCTCATGCCCGTGGCCCACAGGGACTGCGCCAGCTGGTTCTCATGGCACTGCCCACCCCACCCCCAGAAGGCAGATGAAGGCAGCAGCGACGCCAAGGGGCAGGAGGCTGTGCCCGTAACAAAAGAGGAGGGGACCGCTCCAGGAGGATGGGGGCTGGGGGCTGGGGGCTGCAGCCCAAACTGACCGCAGGATCTGCACCAGGGAGGCGGAGGCCCCGAAGCCCAGGCCCCGGGGAGGGGAGTCCTGTGAGTTCCGAATGGCCGCAGCACCTCCAGGCTGGCTGGGCCCGCCAGCTGGCGGAGAGGCGCCGGCGGAAGCACGGGTTTTGGCTGAGCCCAGGAAATCACTCTCACACTGTCACGCGCATACTTGGCCACGCGGCGTTCCAAGAAAGCCCAGCACGATACCCGCTGACCACCCAATTCTAGATTTCTCCAAAGATGGGTTTGCTGATGGATGAAATGGCACCTGGCACCTGACCCTGTCGGGTGCGCCAGTAATGAGTCAACTCGTAAAGCCACAGAATAGGATTCTAGTGAATCGTTACTGCGTATGTCATCAAAACGAGGCCCTTGCCTGGGAGCAGGCGAGGCCCCATTCCTCACACAGTAAAAGACCTCCACGGGAAGAGAAGAGAAAGAGAGGGAGGACAGGAGAGAGGAAGGAAGGAAGGAAGGAAGGAAGGGAGGGAGGGAGGGAGGGAGGGAGGGAGGGAGGGGAAGGAAAGGCAATGAAGTCCTAACATATGTTGCCCAGAATACTGGCAAATTCCTCAAAATTGTCCATTGACCAATATCACCAGTTACCTAATTCTAAGAGATTTGTCTTATAAGCTCAGCACAGGAAATGTTTTCAAGGAAAACTTCCTGATTATTGGAAGGGGTGAACTCTGGCCACAACCCTGCCTGGCCATTTTGAGTCAGACAGGCCACCTCCCCCGGCCCCACCTGCCAATGGCCACACCTGGTCAACCCTCAAACCAGAAGGGTCCTGGGACTTCTTTTTAAAATACACTTTGGGGGGCAAAATTCAACACTGGGGATTCATTCTCAATTTCCAAGTCCTTTGATCCACCCTGTTATTATTGGTTATTTGTCAACCTAAACATAGAGGCTAATATGACTGCTCTCCAGGCCTTTTACTGGTTGTCAGTTTGGGAGGAATAAAAGGCTAGACCAGCGGTTCTCCCCTGAGGACTGGGTGCCCTCCCGGGGACTTGGGGCCATGTGCTAAGACGGTTCTGATGCCACCCTGGGAGGGGGTGCTGCTGGCACCTTGAGGGTAGAGGCAGGGGTGCTGTTAGGCAGCATGTGACAACGAGCTACCCGGCCCCAAAGCCGAGTGCTGGGGTTTCACCGTACTGGGCTCCCTTGTGTGCACTTCAGCTTGAACCTGCAGAACAGACTGCAAGAGAAATGTTCAAAATTGGGAGTAAGGGAGAGAGGGAGAAGGGATGGAGATGGAGGGTGGAGAGAAACTGAGAGACGGGGAAGCAGGGGGCGGGGGTGGGGGGGGGGGGCGGCTGACATCATTTACTTTTGGCAAATAAACGAACTGTGGAATCCCAGTCAATCTCATCACTATAGCAATCATCTGCATTCCAGAGTTGCCCCGGAGCTGTGCAGCCCGGCCTCCTGGGGAGCTGAGCCTTAAGAGGGGGACGCCAGCCTGCGCAGGCTCAGGAGCAGGAGCAGGAGCTGTGGCCGCGCCCCCTCCATGGCCACCCCCAAAACACCTCCCTCCCGACTGGGCTAGGCCCCCAAGGCAGGGAGGGCAGGGGCTGCCCTAGATTCCGCTGCTCAGATGTGAGTCTTGCAACAGCAGCTGCAGGAGACGAAAACCCAAATATCCTTCCTGAAGTCAGAGAGATAAAAACACAATTTCTGCTGCATACACCACTCTTAGGCTGCAGCCACACTTATGCGGGGGGGTGGGGGGGGGGGGGGCACGGGGAGAATGACCACGCAAGCCTTAGTCAATTTTTTTTTAACACGATCCGCAGAGACGACATAAAAAGTACGATTAAGGGCCGCTCAGAACCCCAGGGCCTCCAAGAACGTGCCTCCTCCAGAATATTTTTAGAACAATCGCTGGAGTGATTCTTCTTAGTTGTAGAAACACTCCGAATCAGACAGTCAATTTTCCCCCTATCTGCAGAAGTGCGCTGGCGCGGCCGGCCGGCTGCGTGTGTTTGGCTTGGCGGCCGTTCACAGCGCTGTCTTGGCGGCGTTTCCTTGGAGCGCGCACCGTGAACCTGGCGCTCTGCACACAGTAGCACTTTCATTTTAAGCGCCCCGGCCACGCTCCCCTAATAACAGCCTGGAAGCTGCAAGCTCCTGTCAGGCCAGCCTGGGAATGGGGAACAGAGCCGGGCTTTCGGGGGGGCCCTCCCCCCACACTAGGGGGGGGCCCTCCCCCCACACTAGGGAGCATAAACCGGGGCTGCTGCTCTCAGTCAAGCTGTTAAAAGGCGGAAAATAAAACAATGCCCACACGCTCTGGGGACGGCAGCGGGCTTTCACCTCGCCCGCCTGCCTGCCGACCCCCCAGCACACTCCCAGGCCCAGCCCCAGCGCCGCCCCCCACAACCTCCTTCTTCCAGAACCTGCTGAAGTTTGGATGGGAAGGGACACAGGGACTTCAGAACCACACTGGGGCCGGGTCCCAGGACTGAGAGACGGAGCTGCATCTCCTGCTCCCAGCCTTGGCTGACCAGCAAATGGGGTTAACCCACCCTGAGAGGCTAAAGCATGCGTCCAGACAGCGCTCAAGAGTAAGCTAGTGATTGCTGAGAACGTGAATGAGAGGGAGAGTGAGTGAATGAATGAGTGAACAAGTCAATGAATGAATGAATGACAGCAGAGTGGGGCTAGGAGGGAGGAGGAGGAAGGGACCACTCGTGAGCCCATCCCTCTCCTTCACTGATGAGTAGCTGTGGTCCCACCCTCCCCGTTAGGGCAGTTGTCACTCAGAAAAGGGACCCCCAGGTCCAGTTCCCGCCCCTCCCTGGCGTCGGGCACTGCAGTTATTTCGGCCTCTTCGAGGACGGGCGCATCCCCACTGTCTCTGCCTCACACGCTCCCCTTTCCTCCTCTCTGTGTTGTTTACAAAGGTTTCATTATGTTTTCAACTAATCAGAAAGGCCCCACTAATACACAATTAACATGTGATTATAAAAAAAAATTAAAATAGCTTCCAGAAGAAGGAAATGTAATTAAGTAGAGAATGCTTTTCAATAAGTGCTTGCTTTAACCCATTGTCAGAACACAGGCTCCGTTCGTCCACAATGCCTGAACAGATGCCAGGGGCAGAATGTTAAAAGCAAGTAAAAAAAAAAAAAAAAAGGACACAAAAAAAGGAACATTATTTTCTGGGGGAATAATAAGCATCGGCTTGGCACCGCGACGTGCGTGCGCGAGAACTCAGATTCCGGCTGCAGAGGGGTGACCTGCCCCCAGTCCTCTCCCCACCCTCTTCTGCAAGCATGTCTCCCTTTTACACAGAAAGTAAGTGATGAAGCCCAAATCTAACGCAACCGGTGTGGCCGAGGGCAGAAACAATAGGCAAACACGCACATTGACAAGCCCCACGGCTCACAGGCGTTCCGTCCAGGTCGGAAAGGGGGCTTGCTCTCACCACTTCTTCCTCAATTCTGGGATCATTTTGCTCCCAATCCTGGGGGCCAAATTTCAGAGGGGGGGGTCAGTCTTGAAAAGCCCCAAATCTAAAATGGGTTTTTAACCTCATGTTCAAGAAGCTCGCTGACTAATCAAAGCATTTTGTCGCTTCCCCATCGCTGCAGCCACCCCGACCCATTCTGTGAGCCCGTGAGCGCCAGCCGTTCGTTTTACTGGCCACAATGCTTGTCGATGAAATGAGGGCGCTACGGTGGGCGTTGATGGTTTCTGCCAATCACTGGGGCCCCGTGAACTGTAAATTCAACGGGTTCCCACGAAGATGGGACAGGTGCGAGGAATGTGTATGTCCCCGCACACAAAGCATCCGGTCTTCACCTTAATGCTCCCAAAGGTGATGGAGAAGATGTGAGATCGGTGGCAGGGCTGCCACGCGGGCCACCTGCCCTCCGATCCTCCAACCTGAGCACAAAGCAAATGCCCACCCGGCCGGCGTGGCTCAGGGGTTGATCGTCGACCTCTGAACCAGGAGGTCACGGTTCCATTCCCAGTCAGGGCGCATGCCCGGGTTGTGGGCTTGATCCCCAGTGTGGGGCGTGCAGGAAGCAGCCAATTGGTGATTCTCTCTCATCACTGATGTTTCTCTCTCTCCCTCTCTCTTCCTCTCTAAAATCAATAAAAGTATATATTTTTAAAATGCTCCAGGACCCAGACTGCCCCCAGCAGCAGAGGTGACAGTGAATGGCCGAAACCACACCGAGCTGCCCAGGCTCCGGAAACTCGCCCAGGGCTGTGGGCCCGGCCTGCCCAGGAGCTGGGCTTCTGGACAGTCACTCCAGCCCGGAGGCCAGGGAGCAGGGCCGTGTCCAGCATTCTGTCCTCTGGGCCACTCAGGACACTGTCCGGCATGGCCCCATGAACCTGAGCCAGGGACCAGACACGCTGGTTCCTACTCCCAGCGCACACCCACTCCGAGTTCTTAGCCAAGGGACGGGGACAAGGTGCTCAGCTTCTCTGAATCTGTCCTTCAGGGTGACGTGCCCAACTGCACAGTGATGCCGAGGGGAAGACAACTGTTCTGTGTCTTTTAGGGAGAAAAGTGAGATTCAAAGGGTTTGTATGGCAGGCCGAGGGTCTACTGTGCAAAGGAGCCCAGACCCAGGCCTGGAAGATTTGGCTCAAGAGCCTATCGTCCTAACCATGAGCCGACTGCCCTCAATGTCGGTAACCCCGGGAGCCGCCAGACCCGCCCAGCGCACCGGTCAGCAGGGCCGAGTCCCACCCCATGGCACCCCCACCGCTCACAGATCCCCACCTGCCGCTGAGGATCCCATGTGCCTAAGACCACCCACACCATGAAACAAAGGGCTGGCCAGCAACAAGCAAGGTCCACCCAGCTCTTGCACAGAACCAGCTGGGGAAACTGAGGCTGCCCAGCATGAAGAAAGGCCTTCCCAAGGTCACACACAGGTTGAGTGAGCCGAGCCCTGGCTCCCGACCCAGCTTCCCTCTGAGTGTCCCTGGCCAAACACACCACTGGACCAACGCAGCCGGCCCACTCGGACCCAGGCCTCCTTCTGGAAGGAGCGGAAGAGAAGCCACAGCGGCTCCCCTGACATTCCGCATGTGTCCCTCATGGGGGTGCCCAGGAACCCCGTCTCACAGATGAGACCAGGACACTGAAGGCAAATGACACACCCATAGCCTACAGTTCCCGGCCCAGCATCCTGTCCTCGCTCCCTCCCACCCCACAACTCCCCTCACTCCAAGACCCAGGACACCTCCCTGGGCCACAGCACCCAAAAACAATGGCTTGCCCTCGCCAAGCACTTGCTGAGGAGTCTTGGTGTGTCACTAACCCTTGCTAGGCTCTTCACCTCGATTCCAAAGGGAGAATCCATGGCTCAGAGAGGTAAAGTAACCTGCCTGAAGCCACACAGCTCAGATGCACCCAAGGCCTGTAGTTCAGATGGTGCTCAAAACCAATGTAAATAAGTCTCCGTGTGATAGCACCCCCTTCCACACCCCACCCCACCACCCCCCTCCCCAAGGATGGCAGGCCTCTCCAGAGCACGAGATCCCGTCCATCCCCATAGCTTTTCACCATGTGCCACCCTCCGACACATAGTAGGTGCTCTACCAACGCCTGCTGGACTGAACGGAAACGCCTCTCCTGCCCGCCTCCGAGAAGAGCCCTTAAAATTCTGCAGTCGGCGCCCGCCCCGAGCGTCTGCGCAGCGCAGCGAGAACTGACAATCCTTCCTAGATAAATATCTGGAAAGAAGTCGGGAAACAATTAAAACTAGAAGCTAATAAATGATGAAGAAGCCCATGAGCCAAGTCCTGGCCCACTTCCCAGTCTTCATTCATGCATCAAAAAAACCCCAGCGGTCCAAGGCTTTGAGAGGGCAGCTGGGCAGTGGGGCTGTCCGGCTTAATATAAATGGGAATTAGATATGATCAAATGTACTCACTGCGTTCCCAACAGCAGACACTATCTCCAACTCCCCCGCCCGTGTCTCCCAGCCAAGCCCCCTTCTCGGGAGCTGTTGACAGATGATCTTGTAACCAGGCAACCAGGCAGAGGAAAGGGCCCAGGGTTCCTGCACAGGAGCAGGGACGGCTGTGTGCTGCTCGTGGTGGCTCCCGGGTGGCAGCAGCGTGACACCCTCTTCTGGATCTCTAAAATCAGGGGGTGCGGTACCCCAGCGGCTCACGCAACATGAAGGCTGACGTGCCCCAGCATCTCCCTCCCCTGCCCCGGCCACGCCGGCCAGCTTGGCGGGGACACAGCTCCCTGTCCTCATGGCCACGCAGGCCTGCGGCAAAGGCCCAGACCACAGCCTTTCCCGAGAGGCCCTCCCTTTGCAGGAGCCCATCCCCCTTGACCCAGGGCATCTGCAGCTGTTTTGACAAATGCTCCCACGACGCCAGTGCACCAACGTCTTGGAGGTGCAGCGGGCTCAGCTGCACTTTGGGGAACCGTGTCTAGGCAGAGAGAACGCTTTGGATCTGTGGGAGGGGAAACAGAAAAAGGACCTTGGGGTTCTCGGCCGAGGACACGGGAGCTCTCTGAGCCCTGAGCATGTGCAGTCACCCGCGCTAAGAAAATCAACACGCTCCAGAGGCCCCATCAGACACTTCGAAAGCTGAGCTCTAACACTGGGCAGCGGGCACAAGCCAGGCGTTTTCACACCCAAGGGGACACCGAGTCCTCCGGGGTTAGGCGGGTGTCGTCATCATCATACCGACCTGGGTGAGATCCAAGCTCAGGGCGAGAGGCGGCAGAAGGATCATTTTCCAAGAGCCTACTGTGTGCGAGGAACTGGGCCCAAGCTTTCACACACGTGGCCTTGTGAACTTTATTTTCACATCAGGATGCACACCTAGACCCCTGCTTCTGAACCAGATGTCAAATGGATGTCTCTCTGCCTGAGCGTCGACCTAGGAACCAGGAGGTCAACGGTTCGATTCCCGGTCAGGGCACACGCCCGGGTTGTGGGCTCCGTCCCCAGTGTGGGGTGTGCAGGAGGCAGCCGATCCATGATTCTCTCTCATCATTGATGTTTCTCTCTCTCTCTTCTCCTTCCCTCTCTGAAATCAATAAAAAATATATTTAAAAAAAATAAAGATGTCTCTCGGATCCCCTAGCCTGCTTGTTTTAGGGCACTGGATAGGATTACAATTGGTGGCAGCGAGTCGGACACAGAGAGCAGACGAGCGAGAAGAGGGCCACGGCGGAAGGCATGTCTACGTGGGCCTGGCGTGTACCATCCCCAGGGCCTGAGAACCGCCGGCCCCTCCTTGCCAGCCAGCCGAAGTCAGTATGCAAAGCAGGTGCGGACTCTGAGTTCCAGGCAGAGCTGTCATTTTATTCCTTTCTCTCCAATAACCACAGTGCACTTAATAATGAGAATGAGTGAAGTTGGAAAATTAAAAATTGGAAAGAGAATAATTTTGTTCCAGGAGGCAGGCCTCCAGGATGTTCCTGTGGATATCAGAGGGTGAGGGAGGGGGGCACCCCAGGGAGGAAATGAAGACCCTGTTGGGGCGGGGGAATATCATCTGAGGATCTAATAAAGTTCTTCTGACCACACACACACACACACAGACACACACAGACACCCCACTCGCGTATGAATAGAAAATCCTTTCTGGGCCTCTATCTGAATGGAAATGACCACAGCTAGAGACGGGGTGGACGGCCCAAGTGGAGAAGATGCAGAATCTGGGGCCATCCACGCAACAGATGCCGGCACCGAATGTCCCACCTCTGGACCATGCATCCCCCAGCCCCAGAGGCCCTCACTCCAGTGTGGACCAACAGGCCGAGATTGGACATGAAGCCAATGAAAAGAAGATGCCGCTGCCACGCACAGGGACGCCGGCTTTCCGTGCTGGAAGCCATCCGTCACGGCCGGGCCGACGGGAGCGTTTCCAGCTCGTCTCCCCTGTTCATCTCAGGGCTGAATGGTTTTCTGGGAAACAGTAAGGAGGAGCTAATGAAACCGCAAGCTTGGCAGCGCCCGATGGCGTGTGCCCAGCTAGAAACCTCTCTCCAATCAGCGAAAGTCATAACTTCTGAAATCAATGTTACTGCGTCTTCTGGTTTTTAAAGGAATCTTTTCTTCTCATACAACATTTCACAGAGAACAGATCAGGATACAAAGAACATAGAGACCATCCAAGTGACTTGCGTTAAAATTTCCAAGTTTGCTTTCTGTCCCCCTGCTGTGGACTTAGACGCACACACACAGACATGGACCGACAGAGCTCAGACTGTCTGCAGTTTGGGTTTGGGCTTTTCTCTCTTTCTCTCTCTCTCTCTCTCTCTCTCTCTCTCCCTCTTATTGATTTCAGAGAGGAAGGTAGAGGGAGGTAGCAACATCAATGATGACAGAGAATCATTGATCGGCTGCCTCCTGCATGCCCCACACTGGGGATCAAGCCCACAACCCAGGCATGTGCCCTAACCTGGAATTGAACTGTGACCTCCTGGTTCATAGGTCGATGCTCAACCACTGAGCCACGCCGGAGGGGCTGGGCTTTTCTCTCTTGATATTAAGTGGGAGCATTTCCCCACATCCCTAGAGACACCATGAGATCTTTATTTGAACCTCTCGGGGACGATCCATCCCACGGTGGAGACCCGCTCAGCTAACCGGTCTCCTCTGTTGGAACCTACACACTGCCCACTGCTGCAGGGACACTGCAGGGTGCGCAGGCGTTTTTCTGGGCATCCCTGGTTAGTTTCAGGGTGGAGCCCCGGTGGTAGAGTCCCTGGGTCAACGTCGGAAGGACCTGGCTGCGTGTTCCCTGCTGTACCGCCCCCCCCCCCACCCCCGCAAATCCCACAACAGTTCACAGCTCACCCTAATGGTTGAGAGTACCTCGCTGACCCCACCCGTGGTCAGCACACATCAAGAAAGCCTTCCTTCTAATGCAGTGGTCAGCAAACTGCGGCTCGCGAGCCACATGCAGCTCTTTGGCCCCATGGCATGGGCCACAAAGTTTCAATCACACTGTACATGCACGCCCGCACGTGGTATTTTGTGGAAGAGCCACACTCAAGGGGCCACTTTGCCGACCCCTGATCTAATGGATGATTTGGGGAAAACTTCCCCGGCTGGACTGGCCACCTGACCACACCTGCTGCGTCTGCACAGCTGTCTCGCAGTGCACCCCCCACGCACGCCCGGCACCAATGCCACACCCGCCCACGCCCCTCTCTCCAGCTCCCGGGACGCCAACTCCCTCCCCACGGCACGATGCTTTGCACGGGGCCATTGTCCACAAACGATCCTTTTAAAAAAACAAACAAGAGCACGTCGCCAATACTTTGCTGAGCGCTTACTTGTCCGCTTCCTGAAAATGCGAGATAATGAATAAAAATGTTCATTACGGAATTATTCACTTTCCCCCCGATTCCCGTCCCGGTAATTACCGTGACCAGCCTAATAAAAACTGCTACAAACCGGAGGTCAACTGGCAGTTAGAAGTGTTCATTTTCATTTCAATGTATTCATCTCTGGCTCCTAATGGCCTCATTTTCTCCCATGCTCCTTAATAAATACCACTGAATTACAGGTTAAATAGCTAAATTAAATTATTGCAATTACAGCGTGCAGAGCCCTGAATCTGGGTTTACCTTTCCCAGTTCAATTAGAGGCGAAGTTTCCGCAGCCGCGGAACGCGGATTGCTGTCAATATTCTCAATTGCCGGGAACCTGCGCGGCGCCCAGATATTTGACGAGAGGGTCCCCCCCCACCCCCGGCCCCCGCCTGTTTCTGAGGGGCTGATTGGAGCACCCTCAACTGACACAAAATCACACCATCCAAGTGGCTTTTGGAAAGCAACACGAGGCATAATTGGTTCTTTTCGACTGAAAGGGGAGAAGGCATTGAAGGGTTCCGGCTAAAGGCTCTGTGTGGGCATGCACACGTGTGTGTGTGTGTGTGTGTGTGTGCGTGTGTGTGTGCGCACGCGCATGCGTACACGCAAAAGAAAAGCCCCATCCTCTGAGGGGGGGGGAGCACATTTCCACACACGCAGGCCCGCTCCCCACCACGCCCGGCCCGCGTGTGATGTGCCGGGTCCGCGTCAGCGCGCTCCCTCATTATTTAAATCTATTCGGAGGTTTGTTGCCACCGCCTCGCCACAGGATTAATTATCCAACACCCCTTCTAAGACAGAGTGTCTTAATAACACAGAGAGCCGGGAAGGAAGCCCTCGCCTGCTCGCTTCCCCAAACCCCAAGACAGGAGCGCCGATTTCTTGTGGAAGAGCTCCCCCTGACTTCGCCAGCCTCCGCTTCTCAGGCTCCACATTCCGATGCTCGCCCTCTTTCTTCCTAACAATCTGTGAATGCGCAGCGCGGGGAAGCGGCCGGACCCCATGAGGCCCACCCCGGAGTGTTGAGCAATGTGGGTGCCACAGGGGTCCACGTCACAGAGAACAGAGCCCACTTCCCCGGCCCCCTAGCCCAGGCCCGGGGAGGGGAGGAAGCCTGGCTAAAACCCCATTGGGAGCTTTGTCACCCGGGCTCGGGAAGCCCACAGCTGAGCGGGTGCCCAGCACTGAAGGGCTGGAGCCATAGTCAGAGCCAGAAACACAGGTGGTGACTGAGACCCGGGCACACGCCAGGCAAAGGCGGCCCCCCCAAACTCAGCATTCTCTCGGGGGCTTGGTTCTTCATCTGCTCTCCCAAGAGAAATAGGATTCCCCGTCCAGGCCCAGGGAAACCCCCTTGCCCATGCCCTACCCTTCAGCCAGGGCTCTGGACTCCCCAGCAAATGCCTGCTCCAGGGCCTGGGCCATGCTCACCAGGAACTTATGCCCCTGGCATAGGGCAGGAGGCTGGCACAGCCACTTCTGGGCAAACCCAGAAGGGAATCAGAAGCAGGGAGTCCCAGGCTGGGAGCTCTTGGAGGGCTGGGCCTGCGTGGAGTTTACACCGGCGCCCGGGGCCCTCCCTCAGGCCTGGCACAGAGCGGCCCTCGGTCCATATTTGCTGACTCAGAGTGAATGTGAAGCAGCCTCCCAGAGGCCAGGGCCAGGGGCCTCGCAGCCCTCTGCCCTTTTTCCTCCCAGACCCGCCTTAGCTGTCATGAGGAGAGGGCACAGCCGGCCCAGTGTGGTGGGGGCATCGGGGCAGGTTGGAGAGTGGACACACTCACCCCAACCTTCCAGGCCCCCCGCATTGTCCTAGGGGCAGGGTCTCTACCACAAAGCACCAGTTTCCCAAGAGAAGTGGCCAGTGGCCTGTGCAAATATTTCCACAGAGGAAAAAGCAGCGCTAGCCAGGGATTCCTATCCCTGGAAGCCAAACCAAGACACTGCAAAGAATGCCTGGAAAACCAGTTCCCCATCGACTGCCTAAGACTGATCACTCTTGAAAAGCTATCACTTACAATTAACACATCAAGTGCTGGAGGGGGTTTTCGTATGTGGGGGAGGAGGGGCTGGGGGCACAAGTGGTGACCGGGCCACCCTCCCTGTCCTGGGCACACTCAACTCCAGACTCTGAGGTAAGCCTTGCAACACCCGGATGGCACGTCACCACCATCACCAGCCCACCGGGTGCTGCCTCCAGTTTGCGGTGACGACCTACAGTTCAGAGAGGTGGAGTGATGTTTCCGAGGACACACAGCTGGGCGCCCTCAGCCTCCCATTACAGGGCTGCCCCTGGGGAAACAGCAGACGCTCCCCTGGCCTGGCACCTGTGCTCACCTTGATCTGCTACCAGTGGCCTGCTCTGCCCTCTCACACCCTCTCCTGGGCACCCCTACATTACTGGCCCCCCATCCTCCGTACCCCAGGGAATGTATTTGCCCCCTTCACACCCAGGCTCAGAGCCCCTCCCAGGGCCTCCCCTGATCGTCCCTGGATGCGCCTCACTGTTACCCGGTGACCTCCAGGGACTGACCGGTGTCTCTGTAACCTGGTGCCTAGGACAGGGCTGGGCCCCAAGGGGGTCCTCGAACACCAACAGGACTGCATTGACCGCATCCATCGGACACACTACCCTTTTCTGCAGCACCCACAGTCGCCTGTTTTTTCTTACAAAAGCTTTGTGCAGGGCCACCCGACCTGGCCCCAGCATGACGCAGGCCAGGTCACCACGGGGACAGCGAGGCAGCCCAGCGGAACAAGCCTGGGGTCTAACAGCTCCTCCCCTGCTGAGTGACCCAAACAAGACCCTTCCCCTCCCTGGGCCTGGGTCTCCGGTCAGGGAGGGAGTCAGGCCACACAGCTTCCCGCCCTCCACCAAGAATCTGGGGCCTCACAGCCCAAGGGTTCTGGGGCAGGAGCAACCCCTGAAAAGCCACGTCCATGAGAATTGAGGGGCCCCTTTGTCCTCACTGCCCAGGGCCCCCTTGTCCTCACTGCCCAGGGCCCCCTTGTCCTCACTGCCCAGGGCCCCCTTGTCCTCACTGCCCAGGGCCCACTTGGACAGAATACATGGCAGCTGCTCTCCCGAGCCCCCAGCATGTCCAGGCACCTGCTGGGCCCGTCCACGTGTTATCTCGATTAACTCCCACTTCCTGGAGGTTATGGAAGCTGGGGGTTAAAGAGCTTCCCCTGAAACAGGGCAGGAAGCAGCGGCCACTGCCCTGCCCACCAGCCCCTTCTCCTCCCAGCAGCCTTGGTGGGCAGAACAGGCCTCAACGGCTAGGAGAGCAGCACCAACAGGAAGTCCCCACCTGGCTCGGGTCCCTGCCTGTAAATCCCGCTTTTGCGGGCGCATCCCCAGGACAAGGGGCGCTTCTGTGACGAGGGGATCTCACTTGACCGCAGACACCTTTCAGGCAGCAGGGACACTGACCCGCATGTCCGTGATGGACAGAACAAGTACAGCATGGCTTTAGTCTCTAACAGGTAGGTTCAAATGGGTTCTGTGTGTTCATTTGATGAACAGCATCCCCTAAGCACCTACTATGTGCCAGGCATTGTCGACTGCATCCATCGGACACACTACCCCTTTCTGGCAAGGTCCTGGCAAGGTCCCCTGCCTTCAAAGAGCTCATTTATTCACCTGTTCATTCATTCATTCACTCGCTTATCCTTGCTTGTGAATGCATCCACTGCATGAGTCTCCTGTGCCAGGCTCCGTGCTGGGCGGGGGCTGCAGTTATGAAGGGGACCCCACACCCACCTGGAGGCATCATCGCTGCCTGCACTGCCTCTGGGGGCCTCACAAGCCCCTGTGCAGCACACCCACCCCAGCCCCTCCCACCCCCGCCCTCCAGCCAACAGGCATCGAAGAGAGGTCCCGGCGCCATGTAAAGGCTCCCACCCTGTGGTCTGGCAGCCACTGCCCCTGCCCCAGACTCCCAGCTCTGCCCAGCCCCCAGAGCCCGGGCCCTCTGGGACCCTGCTCAGTCAGACCTGACCTGGCCTTGGAATGTCAAAGGTCATCGGGGACAAGAGGGCGGAGGCAGGGGAGGTGCAGCTGAAGGGGGGGCGGTCACTGTCTGGGTGGTGGTTGCAGACAGTGTCCATGGTGGGCCCCATGAACTTGGGGACCGGTCCTCGCCCGGGAGTCTGCAGTCAAGGTGCCTCTGTCCCTGGCATCAGCCCTGAGGCCTCCTGTCTGCACTGACCAAAGGCATTTCACCTGACAGAAGCAGTGCGGAGCGGGCGGGGTGATCTGGGGTACGAAGGCAGGTGCAGACTCACAACCTTGCTGCCCAGCCTGGGCATTGCACCCTAACACTGCAGGGGAGGACTCAGCAGCCCCTCCCCCCAGGTACTGAGGCACAGACGTCCTGCTAATGCCTGACAGGGACCCGCCGCTGCTCACCCCACAGTCACCGAATGTGTCCTCGGTGCCGGGGCCAGTGCCGAGCAGCTGGGAGCCGGGCACCAAGATGTGCCTGACAGGAGCCTGGAACCTTCTCGCTCACCTCTTCCCCTGCAGCAGGCAGAGTAGAGCTAGAGTCCAAGCCGTGGAAGGAATGTTCTGGACAAAACCGTGCACCGGCATCTTAGTTCCATCCTTGGGTCCCTGAAGGTCATGATGAAGGGCATTCCTTGTTCAAAATTCCTTGTTAAAAATCTAAAGAGACTCATGGACTTCTCTAGAGTAAGGCCACGTGGGTGAAGGGAAACACCGTTGCTTGGCATGGGCCTCAATTTAAGCCACTCGGTGTGACACCCCCGACAGGCGGGCCAGGTCCCAGATGCCCTGCGGGGGGGTGTCCAGAGTGTGCACCTCCAGTGAAATTACCTTTAAGGGAGGATGGCGTGACCGTTACCCAGGGAACATGCGCTTTCACAGCAGTGGGAGGGGGTCAAACGAAGCAGGACCTTAAAGGAGCCGTAGGACCCCGGGCAGTCGAGGAAATTCTGGGGTTGGTAGAGATGCTGCTTTGTCCTTGGCCATTTCTTCACGGTGGTGTGGCCAGAGGTTCCCCACACCCTGAAAATGAACATCCAGGGACACCCCGAACTGAGACGCAAGGGCCGGCTGGGCCCGCGGAGAACCGGTCCACGCTGGCGCCCTCGCCCGTGATTTCTGCAGCAGGGAATTCTCCCAGAGGCTGCGCCCACCCCCCCCGCCCCCCCCTTCTGACAGCGGTCAGTCAATGCAGCCACACTGCACGGAGCTGGCTGCACCGACAGCGAAGGAGGAAAACTGACTCCTGCGGCTCCTGGGGCCGCGCCCGCCTGGCATGCATCGTGAGGACGAGAGACGCTCACGCGTACATCTCTGCAGTCACACCCTCCCACGGTCTTTGTGGAATGAGGTCGGGATTAAGTAAAGAAAAATATTAAAAATAAGAGGTAAAGAGCAAAATTCACGAAAGTTCTTTTTCCCATAGTTTGCCTCCAACAGTTAAAATACCAGCCCACATATCTCTTCCCAAGAACATACCCACTGTGCGGCCATAGAACCAGCCCAGGCCTTTGCTGCCAACACCTTCCTTTGCAGAAACAAGCTGCTGAGAGAAGGTCAGCCCCCAGGGCACGGCCTGTATCAGGAGGTCTCGCAGGAAGGGAGCCCACAGGGCCAGCGCTGCCCGTCCACCTGAAGGCGAGGATTTGGGGAGGGAACACGCAACCCATCGCCCCCTTGACCAGACTCTGTCTCTCTCCAGGGACAAATGGGCACAATAAGAGCTTCCACCAGCGTCAATATAAGATGGCTGTGTTCTGTGGGCTAATATTGTGATGGTCCATCAGTGTGACAGTCACAATTCTTATCTGGAAAATCCACAAACTATGGGCCACGGAAAGGCCGCCTGTTTTTGTAAATAAAGTTTTATTGAAACAACAGCCACACCCATTTGGTATGCACTGTCCACAGGTGCTCTTGCCTGGCAATGGCAGAGTTGAGTAGTTACAACAGGAATCATTTGGCCCACAGAACCTAAAATATTTATTGTCTGGACCTTCATCTTAAGTAAAGGCCCTATCTTACCTAAAAATCCGTGAGAGGAAGTCTCCCAGGCTTGAGGTTGATGCAAAAATCTCTCTATCCTGCTCTTTATTTTATAAGCAAATCAGGATCCACCATATTTCCCTTTTCGCCAAGGCTACCAGGAAGCTCAGGGGTAACTTTTGTGCTTCATTGCCGTGTAGGTGACTGGAACAACCTTCCCCCTCCCTTAATTGTATGACTCCTTTCACCATCCTTTTCATGCTTCTCTTACAGGTTTACTTAAACTTAAAGTAAGAGACTTCAGACTCTGCTATGGAAGCAGTAATGGTCTAAAGAATAAAGAAAAAGTGGGCAGAATGGTGCTCCAGCCCAGGGTCCCTCTGCATCTGAAAAGCCTCTGCAGACCCCATTCTCAGAATTCCCTGGCGGCACAGACCACCCCGCTCCTTCCTGTTCAATCGAAACTCCCTCCAGCTGAGCCCTCCAGGAGGAATTCCCACATGAAGCTGGGCGAGCTGCGGGCACTCACTCTGGTCACTTCCAGTGCCCCACCTGCCTCTGGGGGGCAAGAAAGACACCCCTCTTCACCCAGACCCTCCTGGGCACCAAGGCCGCACTGGCTGCTGAGACCCAGAGACACACACAGAGCACGACCGTGCACTGGGGGCCCTCGCCCTCCACACAGAAGGGTACCGCGTGGTCAGCTAGGCCCAGAGGCATACATGGGAGCTGCTGAGGGAGTAAACAGGATCCCAGCTACCGGAGAGACCGAGGGACTTGCTGGGCAGAACCCAGCCAGGATACAAAGGGCAGAGGCACCCAAGACCCTGGGGAGGAGACAACAGTAACAACCAGCCCTGAACAACGGGGGTTCTGGCCCAGCCGTGTCCCACAGCTCCACCTGGAAATGGGCCATGTACGGCCTGGGTGACTCTGGGAGTTACAGAGGCTCCCCGAGTCTCCATCTCCTCGCACCCACGTCTCCTCGTACCCACGTCTCCTCGCACCCACATCTCAGCAGCAGCCTGTAAGAGGATGTGATAACAGGCCCAGCTCACAGTGGCATTTTCTCAATGGACTCTAAGACCGGCGGCTGGCTGGTGGTGGGGTGCACCGGCAGCCCTGGGAGACGGTCCGGAGGCCCAGAGCCCGTGCATGGGGCAGTGAGGAGCCACTTCCCCGAGGGGACCTGGAGCTGGGAGCTGGAGCCCTCGCCCCTGTGTCCTGCAGTCTGACCTTGAGCTGACTTAGGCCTGCCACCCTCTCCCCTTACGGAGAAGCCCCGGTGACACCCGGCCACGGGCCCTGGGTGTGAATGAGCCCTCACTCCAGGGGCGGACAAGGGCCTGCCCAGAGGCTGCCAGCCCGAGAATCACCCAGTTCTTTACTCGGAGCTTACCAGGCAGGTGCCCCCCAGGCTGCTGGTGGCTCTAACACCTGCCCTCGCTGTCCCCAGGTCTCCCCAACACTGGATCATAAACGGGCTGTCCCAGCCCGCTGCAAAGCCAAGTGTGGGGTCCCCCTTCACAAGAAGAAAGGGGTTTCCGGTGCCCTCTGGCTCGTGACGTCATGGTTCTAGCTGCCTCTGTCCTGTCCAGCGAGGCTGGAGACCCGTCACAGAACTCGGCCGGGCCACCTGCGAGGCTTTACTGCCCTAAGGCACAAGGTCAGGTGAAGGCATATTCGCTGGAAGAATCACTTTGGTGCCTGCCCACCCACCCATCCCCCAGACATCAGGCCCCTTCGGTGGGCAGGCAGATGCTCATATTAGGAAAACAGAGGTCACAAGACAGGGCCCCTGCCTCAGCCATGGTCCGGACTTGGGGGGAGGCGGGGGGAGGCGGCGGACACAGATGGGCACATACACTGCAGCCGGGCCAAGGCCTGCACAGACCTGGGAACAGCGGGCACCTGAGAGCAGGGAGGGAGTGGCGGCGGGGAAGGGGGCGGGGCTTGGTGACAGCTGACGGGGCCCTGACCACGGCACAGGATGGAGACGCTTGCTTCAAACCGCCTCCCGAGAGAGGACAAGCCAGGCCAGGGCCTCAGAGGCCTGGCACAACCCTCCCTCTGCCACTTCGCAATGACCTGGTCAGACCCACAAGCCCCCAGGCGCCCTCCTCAACGGCTGGGGAAACGGTGCAACGCGCTGCCTCTTCTCCCGCCATTTCCCCAGAGGAGAGCCATGCCAGGACAGAAATGACATTTCAACTTCGGGGCCTGAGTGATCGATTAGTAGTGGCTGCCTCCACCTGAGGTGCCCAGGCCTGGGCCCAGGGGAGAGAGGTGCCGTGATCGACTGGTGATGTCTGCCACGGGCACGGGAAGGAGCAATGGAGGGGCCCGTGCTACACAGGTGCCCAACCCGTCTCTGGACAACAGCATCCCATTCCTTCTGCCAGAAACGAACACAAAAAGATGGAACAGGAGTTGCAGGAAAGGAGAAAGCGGGACGCTGGTCCACAAGAACGGCCAAAGCCAGGGCGGGGAGGAAGAAGAGTCGCCCATAAACCTCTGGGCTTCATTAGCCACAAGTCTTCCAGTCCCTCCTGCGACAGAGGAGTTTACTGAGAAGGTTTTCTCCGGGGAGAAACAACAGAGGAGAGGTCTGCACTCAGCTGGCCACCTCCCCGCTCCACCCCTTTGCGCTGGGTCTGAAACAGGCTCCCAAAGGAACCCGAGGGGCTCACACCCCTGGACCAAGAAACCAGCGTCCTGAGGTTGGGTCCCTGGTGCGGTACAGAGAGGGCCACTCGGGAAGGAGATGTAGCCCAGCAAAATCAGGGAGCCGGCAAGGACAGGGGCTCCCGGGGGCCGGAGCAGAGAGGCGGAGGCAGGGCTTCTCCCTGGGCACCAGGAGGTCTACGGCAGCCCCACAGAGCAGCTCACACTAACGGGGTGACAGACACTCCCAGCCCGGGGGCTCCACACTTAGGACGCAGGAGGACCTGTGGGGGGAGCTAAGGCCTCACCCCCACCCCCTCAGCTCACGCGGTGCTGCAGACTGCTGGGGTCACGGTGGAGAAGACACCTTCCCTTCCGCCTCCAATGACCGCTACTGTCCTAATAAGATCAGTAATAGCTCCCTTTGCTGGGGCCTCCCGCATGCCAGGCCCTGCTCTATCCACCGGCACACTCTGGCACCTGGGTAACACCATCATCTCCTTTCAGGGAGTGAGGGGCCCAGGCTGCGAGATGGAGGTGAAGGGCCATGGTCACCCAGTGGGAGCCGGGCAAGCTCAGGCCCAGCGGCTCCTGGCAGGCACCCTGCCCAACAGCTCTGCCTCTGAAAGTAGCGTCAGGGCGGCCACAGGGTGCCCAGGAGAGTAAGGGCCAATCGTCAAGAGAGCTCCGGTCACACACTCAGTGTCATTTGGTGCCTCACTACCCCGTGGTCCTGGGCACCTGCTCCCTGGCCCTTCACAAAGCATCACAGAGCAGCTGGCCATGAGCCTGGCCCTTGGAACAGAGAGTGGGAGAGCTGTTCATGCACATGCATATACATACATGCACATACATGCATGTATGCAACTGTGTGCACACATGTGGTACATGCATACACACTCAAACATGTGCACACATGCACATACACACACCACTCCTTCCAGACAGTCGAGTCTGTCGCCCTTACTCCCCAGGGACCTCCTTGACACAAATACACCTGCAGGTGTAGGGGCCCCAGGGCTCCGACTCTGCCATCTCCCCCTGAGGCTCTCATCAAGCCCCTCCCCGCACGCCGACCTGCTGGTCCTTCCGTTCTAAGCCCTCATTTGCTCTCTGGGGAATGTAACGAGGAGACACACCCTGCTTGTCCCGCCTGTGCTTCTCGTCATCCACATGGGCTTTTGCTTCTTCCCCATGAAAAGAGGAAACTCCAGCTTAACACAAGTGAATGAACGTGAACCCTTGCTCTCCCCCACCCCCCACACACATCCCCCAAACCACTTGGTAGTTCCAACCTCGGAAACCACACGTTGCATCTGATTGCAAACCCGAGAGCCTTCCCCATCCTGGGAGCAGACTTCCAGCCCTGGGGGTCCCCCGCACCTCAGCGTCTCAGACCCAATCCCCACGCACTGCTCCACCGCCCACCCCCCGCCCCTCCCGAGGATTCGCTGGAACAGTGGGGCGAGAGGAACATGGACCACCCCAAAAGACTATATTTCAAAACACCCCGTGGCATGCCCTGAGCCAGGGAGCATGGTCCGACTGGTCCGACAGCTGCGTCTTGCAGAGCCTCAAGTCTCACATTTCTTAAACACGCAGCCCTGTAGCTTCCCCTGTCCGAGCAGAGGCCTCCCGGAGGCCATTCCTCCCTCCCTGCCCCCTGCAAGCCGCATCTGGGGCCAAAGGTCCGCTCACGGGCAGCCCAGGCCCTGTGGGGCCCACAGTGTTGGGTACAGACACCCAGCCAAGGGGCTGACCCTGCCTCTCTGCGCCCTCCTGCCCCCCCCCCCCCGCCCCCACCGCCCGGGTGCTTTCCCCCAGAACATGGTCTTCAGACAGCAGTCTCTGCATCTGCCCCTCCCCACAGGGACACCTCCCTGCACGGCCCCCGCCTCGGTCATGGGAGGCTTCTGGGGGGAATAGAGGAACAGCAAAGGCACAGAGCAGTTTCTTTGAGGGGACAGCACCTAGCCTGTGTGCACCCTCACCTGAGCAGGAAGCCCAGCAGGCAGAGGGGACCCGGGGTTCTGTGCCAGGGCCAGCCACAGATAGGGGACACACACCCCCAACTCCCATCTGCTTCCCGTTCACGTGAGAAGACAGACATGGAACCTTTTCAACTGGACATTAATCATTTGCAGCAATTAGACACCCGAGCCCGCGAGGAGGGAATCCGATTGGCCCCGGGAAGGA
Organism: Myotis yumanensis; assembly: GCF_028538775.1. Taxonomy (NCBI): domain Eukaryota; kingdom Metazoa; phylum Chordata; class Mammalia; order Chiroptera; family Vespertilionidae; genus Myotis; species Myotis yumanensis. Next base: position 12,852,759 of record NW_027223752.1, read on the forward strand.
CAGGCGCCCCGGGGCGCTCAACAGCCAGGCTCTGCGAGCCAGGTGAGCCGCGGAGAGGCCAGCACAGGCCCGAGTCCGCCCGCTCGGTGCCGCGCAGGGCCTGCCCTGGAATCAGATCGCAAGGGGTTGCCACGCAGAGCGCCAGTGGATTATTCAGCAATAAGGTATAATTGAAAGGATTAGCGTGAATGCCATGTTTCCCTTCCAAAAATTCGAGGAACGCCAAAACGACTCTCATCTGGGCTGGTATGACTCATGTTTTTAATAGAGGAACTTAATTTTCACTTCTGAGGAATTCGGGCTCAGGGAAACATTGTCTAAGAAACACTCATTTTACTCCGCCGACAACAATAAGGCCCGCCACCCCAAAGGAAAAAACAAAGGCCCCCAGCCCGCCCTTCTCCACGGGATGGGACCCCCGAGGGCCTGGGCAGAGTGGGAGGTCTCAGGAGAAAGCGTGGAGCCTGGGGGCCTAGCTGAGCTGGTGGCCTGGGGCCAGTCCCTCCGGTCTTGCGGGCCGTGCCCGCCTAGAAGCACACAGGCACTGGGCAGGGGATGCGGTGTGGGCAGGGCAGGAGGCGGCCACCAGCACGCAGGGCCCAGGGCCCAGCTGGGCTCTGGCTTCCTGCCACTCTCCGAAGGCTGGGGACGACGTAGCTCCAGCGCCTCTTACACAGGGACGGCCTCAGCACCCCGACCCTACGGCACCCGCCTCCTGTGCCCCCGGCCCAGTCCTCACCCCCAGGGGATGGGGCGGGAGGTGCTGACAGAAGCAGGGCTCAGAGGTCACATAACCTGTCGCCACTCCCAACTGCCTGGTTAGTGGAGGTACCGTTCCCCACCTCCATGATGAGACATCACAGAAGCTCCAGAAATGCCCGTGCCTAACCAGACCCGTCCCTCCTGGCACAGCCAGTGAGCTGTGTCCCCGTCCCTCCCCTGAGTCCCCGCTCTAGCCCACCCACTCCGGAGCCCAACGAGTGTGAGGTTTTACAGAAAGACTGATCCGAGGGCGAGTGTCTGGGGTGCAGATTTCTCTCGAGCAGCAGCCCCTGGCCAGGCACTGCTTTTCTGCCTCTTCACCTTCTCAGCCGCACCTTCTTAGTAACATGGCCCCCAGCAGGTCCCCAGGGCTTCTAGCTACTGGATGGTTCCAGAAGGGGAGGAGGAATCAGGGGGCCAAGAAGCAGGTGCTGGCTTGAGGCCATGGCATCTGGGTGCCGCCATCCGGCCCTCACGCCACTAAAGAGCCCTGCAGGTGAGAATTTCCCATGGAGCACTTGGGGTGGAGGATGCTCTAGGGTACCATGGCCGGCCACAACGGGATGTCCCTTCAGAGTGCTGCACACCATTCACCATGGCTTCCACAGGGCCCCAGCGTGCCCAGGCCGCCACCCGCCACCCCCGCCCCCACCATGCAAGAAAGAACAGGTATCCAGACCGCCTCCCCAACTCTCCCCCCACCCCTGCTCCGGCCACGGGAGAAGCACTCATTTATCAGTTGCAGATAATGTCACCCACCATTCATCCAAATGTGTCACTAACATCCCATTAGACTGCAATTATTTTTTAATTAAAACTAAGAAAACTGGCATGCCTGTGCCGACTTTATGCATCTGTTATGGGTTAAAATAGCTTTTAAAAAATGTTTCGGAGACCGCAGTCTATTGTGGCCGCGGCCCCTGCCAAAGAAAACGCAAGCTTGCTTATTTTCTCCATGGGGCGCAACAGCGCCTGTGTGTGCCGGAACAGAATCGGCTGGCCGTGAAAAGAATTCTAAATAAAACACAAACATGGAATTTGGCAACGCCACAGAAGCAAGCTTAAGACTAATTCCAGCATGCGGACGGCTCTCACATAGTAAGTCTGGCTCCAGCATAAATGAAACCAGGCACCGTAAAATACCAAGCAAGTTGGAGTTTCAACTTAAAGGGGCAGAATGCTGGTTCCAGGTATAAAAGCTTATTAAGCCTGCTCGCGCTGGCTCCATAAATCCATAGGTTATTAGCTGTTTGCTTTCAGCCAATCCCTCCGTAAAGAGGTGCATATTGAGAAAGAGAGAGAGAGAGAGAGAGAGAGAGAGAGAGAGAGAGAGAGAGAAAGGGGAAAACCATCACTTTGCACCTGACTTTCAGTGCAGCGGTTCTGGAAATACCGTGTTCATTATCTCAATGAGAAGAGAGAGGCTATGTGAGACCTCAAACGCACACAGACCCAAAGGCAGGAGGGAAGACGGGGCAGAGGGGGTGAGGGATGCTGGTCGGAGGCCTGTCCCATCCCAAGGATGAACAGGGCGGACACCAGAGCTGTCACAGGGCGGCCCTCAGCACAGCGGGGAGAGCCGGGTGGACCGGACATACCTCACCCGGGAAACAGCCATGATGATGATCCTGATAATAACAATTATTATTATAACAACAATAAAAATATTATACTGCCACTTGCCACTCTTCCCCACCTTTCCTATGCCAGCCGCTGCTGAAGGCGGTGCAATGGACAGGGCAGGTTCTCAAGTATAACAGAGCAGAGCTTCGGGCCCTCCGTGCACACTGCCTCAGTTTCCTCACCTGAGGCCGATGGTGCCTTCCTCGCAGGCTTGGGGCCAGGGATGTGGAGAATGAAGCCCGCGTTTAGTAAAGTGCCCGGTTATCATTGCTGCCCGTCCCACTTCGTCACTGCCATCCTCATCTACAGACGAGGAAACTGAGGCTAATGAAGATAAGATCCCTCAAGGCCAAAGGGCTCATAATGTCCGAGGCAGGATGTGACCCGGCTATCCATCTCCAAAGCTGGCGTTTCCCCGGCACACAGTCCTGGGGAGGATGACCCACAGGACTGGCCTATGAGGCGGGCGGGGGCGGGGGGGGGGGGGGGGGGCGCGGACCTGAGAAAACAAATTCATCCCCAGAGAGAAGCGCCCCCCAGCCTCGGGGCTGGGCCCTGAAGCGCCACGGCGCCCACTGCAACGCAGGAGGAACTGCCAAGTTCCGGGAGAAAAGTCCCGAAGGGCCTCTGCCTTAAGCACCAGCTGTGGGGGCGGGGACGCTCCCCCCCCACCACACACATACGTGCGCACACACACAGGGGCATCTGTATACATATGCACACAAATATACACATACACACACAGCAAGACACACATACATACACACACCTATACGCATATGCATTCATATATACACATGAAAACACAAATACACATATCATATATACACACATGCAAATACACGTACATATATACACATGTGATCGCACACGTGCATAGGCATACACATGCATACACCTATACACATATGCTCACTCACATAAACACATATGCATATGCACACAAACACATACTCACTTATAAACACAAACACATACATCAACTATACCCACATGCAAACACACATACATACACATGTATTCATGAACGCACAAATACATGTACTCAACATATAAACACACAAACACACGGGGCCTTTCATTATGGGGTCCGTGCCAGACCCAAGGCCCCTGGCAGAGGCAATGGGAAAAACCAGGGAGAAAATTACATGAGGCAATGCTTGGCTCCCAGTGAAAAAGCCATGGAATGTTTCCCTCAAATCTGGGTTGTGTCGTACAGGTCTACGCAGACCGGGCTCATAGCAGGATGGCCGGGCCAGCTTCCCCCGGGGGAGACCCGAAGCCTCCTGGCTCCTGAGCTGAAGCGACTACAGTCCTCCCACCTGACCAGCCACCTGACCAGGGGTGGCCGGGACATCCCCCGGAGGCCATGGCCAGGCTGATCTCGGACCATCCTCCTGACCCTCCCCCACTGTGAGCCTGACGCGGCATCACACTCCAGGGGCCCCAGGCTGCTCTTCCTGAAAAGATGCACAACATCTTGGAAGATGCAGACTAAAAATACTCCTGGCTTCTCAGAGTCGGTTTACAAAAATAATTACATTTTCTTGAAAAAAAAAAAAAAGATTATAGGCAAGTATGTGTCCAGCTATTTTTAGCTCCTACTCAACTCTGCTAATTTTTTCTCACAATAATCATCGCAGGCTTTTTTTTTAAAGCCACCCCACTCTCTATTAATAATTGTGCTCTGACTTGGCACAGGGCAGGACTGGGGGCCACACCACCTTCCGTGAACCATGGGGGTCTGGGTGTTCCCAGAGGCAGCAGCATCTGAGAAACACAGGACTCCTGGGGGAGGGAACATGTGCAACCATCTCCAGGTGCAGCCCAGCACACATCTGGGTGCCCCCAGATGCCAGAACCTGTCCCAGACTCAGGGGTTCACGAGAACACCCAACTGGGGTTGCTGCCCTGCAAGGGCCTTCAGCCCAGCACGGAGGATGTCATGAGCGGAAGGGTGTCCCAAAGTGAAATGCCCATAACCGAACGTCTCCACTCCGTGACTCTGACCTTCTCTGGAAAAGCGGCCACTGCAGATGTACTTAAGTCCAGGGTCTGGCGTGAGATCATCCCAGATTATCCGGGTGGACGGTAAACCCAAGGAGTGTTGTCCTTTTATTTTATATTAAATATATTGTTACTGATTTCAGAGCAGAAGGGAGAGGGAGAAATAGAAACATCAATGAAGAGAACCATTGATCGGCTGCCTCCTGTACACTCCCTACTAGGGATCAAGCCCGCAACCCGGGCACGTGCCCTGATGGGAAATCGAACCTATGACTTCCTGGTTCATCGGTCGACGCTCAACCACTGAGCCACACCAGCCAGGCAGAACAGTTGTCCTTTTCATTTTAATTGTCCAGGAGAGGAGAAGAGGGACCCCAAAGAGGAGGACACAGGACCGCAGAGGCAGAGACTGGAGAGAAGCGGCCACAGCCCAGGGCCACCGGGGTGCCAGGAGCTGGGAGGGGCAGGAAGAGGTCCTCCCCGGAGCCTGCAGGAGGAGCCAGCGCTGCCCACACCTGGAGTCTGTACTTGTGGCCTCCAGAACTGAGAGACGGAACATTTCTGTTGTTTGAAGCCATGGTCATTTGCCAGGGCAGCGCTAGGGAGCAATACAGAGCAACCGGGAGAAGTCCCAGCCCCAGAGAACCCTCACTGTCCCTTTCAACAACGAACCTGAGCACCCATCACAGCCGAAGACCCAGGAAGGCGCCCTCGGTCCCCCCCACGGCCCCGCCAGGGAAGGAAGGCCGCGTGATGACGCCCAGGAGATGGGAGAGCCTGAGAGGCCCCGGGGCCCGCCAGCTCTCCCTCGCTCCCAGGTTCATGGTTCTGCTCAACCAAACCCAAACCAACGCCCTGCAGACACAGCAGAGAAGCAAGTGGGGATTGTCCACTTGCAGAATTTTCTTCCCCAGACACTCAGGCTAGAGAGATGTTTGGCTGATAGCTGAGAACCAGTCATGCTGGGGACAGGGCCGCCATGGGGTCAGAGACCCTCAGACAGAAGGTACCGCAGGAGGTGCCCGGGACAGTGGCTACGGACACTGAGCCTGAAGCCCGGGGAAAGCTGGTTCCATTCCAGACCCTCCGGTGTATTAACCGCTTACCGTGGGCCAGTTGTTGTCCACATCCAAGACTCAGGGTCCTGGAGAGCAAACTCCACGGTCAAGTGAGGATGTGGACAAACTCGGCCCCTTGGGCACTGCTGGTGAGAATGGAACATGGTGCGGCCATTGGGAAAGGCAGCGGGGGGGGGGGGGAGGGGGGGGGACAGTTCCCCAAAGGGTGACACATAGAATGGCCATGGATCCAGCAATTTCTCTCCTGGGTATAAACCCCGGAGAGCGGAAAGCAGGGTCCCGAACCGCTGTGTGCACATGTTCACAGCAGCATCCCTCACAACCACCAAGAGGCAGAAGCAGCCAAGTCTCCATCACAGGACGAGTAGACAAACAGACGTGGTCCATCCGCAGAGTGGAATACTACTCAGCCTCGAAAAGGAAGGAGAGCCTGTCACACGCAACAACATGGATGGACCAGACCTGGAGGACGCGCTGGGTGAGACAGGCCAGGCACCAAAGGACGAGCACTGTGTGGCTCCACTTCTACCAGGGGCCCAGGAGTCAAACTCACGGAGACAGAAAGTAGATGGTGGTTGTGGGTTTTGTGTGGCGGGGGGGGCGGGGGGGGGGGGTTCAAGCTTAAGGGGGGGCAGTTTCCATTTGTGATGATAAATGGATCTGGAGATGGATGGTGGTGCTGGGACCAGAACAATGAGTATGTACACCAAAAAGTGGCTAAAATGGCCAGTTTTCTGTTCTGTGTGGTTGACCACAATATGAAAACAATTCCAGCGGCATATCCTCGTACCACCGTGAGAATCATGGAGATGGCGCGTACAGAGGCTGTGGCACACAGTGGGCCTTCAAGCAATGGCTCCTTTTACTATGAAACTGAGAATAAAGGAGGTGCTTGTTAATAAAGTACAAGGAGTTGGGAGAAAAGGGAGCCCTTGTCCGCAAGAACTGGTTAAACTCGGCTCCTCCCGCCGGCCATGCCTCACCTCTTATTAACAAAGGCAATAATGTACAATGTCCAGATTTATGAAACGATTCCAACTGTCCCTGTCTCTGCAGCTAGTGACTCCATTTTTTGCATTAACCTCCTTTGAGAAGTCCCAGCCCTCGGATCCTTTTCGCTGAAATCATAAAGTGCAGGCCTTCTTTCTATCCGGGTGCAGCCAGCCGGCGCAGCTCTGTGACCCACTAGCTCGTTCCTCTCTCTTGGCTGCTCCCACTCACCCAGCCAGGCAGGCCAGCGGGAGGGCAGCCTGTGAGCCAGAAAGCCAGAGAAGGCTGTGGCCCCCAGACCCAAAGACACCCGAGTTCAAATCCCACCTCTGCCACCTATGAGCTGTGCCATTTCAGGCAAGTCACATCACCTCTCTGGCCTTCTCATCTGTCAACTATAGAAGGTTACCTTCCTAAGAGAGAAGCTGCTGGGAAGCTTAAATGTCTGCTAAGGCCTCTGCAGAAGGCCTGACACACAGTGGGAGTACAGAAATTGTGGCACACAGTGGGGCCACAGAAATAGTGATGCACAGTGGGAACACAGAAATAGTGGCCTGCCCGTGACCTGGTGGCTTCACTGTCAAGGGTAAGAAGAAACCTGGTGGGAGAGGAAATCATGGTTGATGCTTCCACCCCCACCGACCACACACCGTGGTCACACACCACCCCCCGGCTCTTGGTTATTAAATAACTCCCAAGGAGGGGACTCAAGTGACGGGCAGCTCGTATCCGCCTCAGGTGTAAGGCGGGCTGCACGTGGAACCCCACACGGCGGGGCCCCTGCCCACCGAAGGTTTCTTCCCGCTGCTTTTTGGATGAAATTGGCCAGCCTTGATTATGTTTGGATAAACGATATTTCATGGTTTAGACTATTTGGGTTTGATTGTGAAATATGCACAGTACACAGCCTCTCCGCCCTGCCCGACCCTCGGGTTCGAAAGGACAAGTACATTTTGTTCCCCCACCAAAGGAGACAGACACCTCAAGCTTTAGGGGCGACAGCAGCTGCTTCTCTCGAGTGAAGAGAGACTGTTTCCGGGGGGCGGTGCACACAAGTGAAGGGGCACGAACAGATCTGTGAGCTTGTCCTGCTTTCCCTGGAGGACGCGACCATGACCTTTCCGGGTCTTCACCGTCCACCCGCATCTCCCGGGCCCGCCCAGCGCTGGGAAGACAGTGACCGGGACATGCGTGGACCTGGTGAAGGCTGGAGCGGGGCCAGCACCGAGTCCCTGCCTCCCAGCCAGACCCCAGAAACCCAAATGGAGGGGGATGTGATGAGAAAATCTCTTCCCAAACCCCAGGCCTCTTCTTCAACATCAAAACTCCCCTCGGGTGGTCTGAGGGTCAGTTACTCTGTGTCCCCTTAAGTCGCTGACAACTTGGACCGCCCCCTCCCCCGGGGGCCCAGCCAGGGTCAGTGGAGGCTGGTCGGGTCAGCGGCACCCCTCCTAGAAGACGCCCACATCTGTCTCTGTCACTGCCCCCCACACTGGAAGAAGCCTGCCCCCTCCCCAGCCTCATCTTCCCCAGCAGGAAACTCCGTGCACCCCGACTCCTCCCAGATCCCCTAGCCCAGTCCTTCCATCTGTCTTCAGTCAAGCACGGCATCATGGGATGTGCATCTCATGTTTGCTGTGCAGCCCCCACCACCGGGACCCCCTCAAGGGAAGGGCCCCACTGAGCTCATTTCCGATCCCTGCGTCTGGCCCAGGGTCGGGCACGAGGACAGCTGGTGATGAAGGCAGACCTGGGGGACGCCCCCAGGCCCATTTCTGAATGGGGTCTGGTTTCCCAGGGCAGGCCGCATTGCTGTTTCCCGCCTCTGAGCCACCGTGCAGCCCACCGGAGGGGACAGCTGTGAGCATGACGCCAGGGCCAGGCAGACCTGAGTCCCCATCTCAGTTCTGCTACTCATGTGCTGTGTGACCTGGGGCACTTGGTTGGCCTCTCTGAGCTCCAGTAAACTCATGAGCATAAGGTGGTGCGGCGGCTTCTTCTTAGGGGGTGTCATGAGGATGAGGTGCCTCGGGCACTGCTGACGACAGCTGCCAACCCAGGAGCACTGACGGCCGTGGGCCCTCCTCCCCGTCCCTGACAGGAGACTGTCAGAGAGATGGCGGCCACGTCATCCTCGGAGCACGTGGCACTCGAGGCTTTTCAATACCAGCCTCCTCCTTCCTGCCCCTCACCCCTCCCTTCGCCTCTGCTGCCCCACGTGCTGGTGATCGGCTGTGGCCATCCCACGCTGGCGGGCCGGTCAGCGGGCCCCCCAGTGCGGGGATGATGAGCAGGGAGAGCTCATTTCCCAGGTAAGAAAACTGAGGCGTGAAGAAAGGCAGTGGCTACCCAAGGTCACAGGGTCACGCCATGCCCTGGAGAATAAGAACCAAGCATGGCCCCTTCGCTGGGGCTTCCCGCGACACCTGCGGCCCTTCTGCCAACATGTGTCCACAATGGCCTTTCCTGTCCCACGGGAATCCGTGCCACGAGCCCTGCGAGGAGATGGGGCGGCCACAGAACGGCTCGCACCGGAGACGCATGGAAGCGTGTTCCAACTGCACACGGCCAAGCTGAGGGTCCCAGAGGCTAAGCACGTGAGGCTCCCCAAGGCAAACGCTATCTATCTGCTGCCCAGTCCAGCGGCACGTGTCCCGCAGCCTCAGGGGGACGGTGAGACTCCTCCGTCTTCAAAATGAACTACGTGAGGCAGTGTGGTCTAGTGGGCAGAGCCTGAGGGTGTACTGCAGCTCAGCTCAGCCATACACGCCCCCCCCCCCCCCACATCCAACATCGTTAAAGCTTCATACAAGCCTCAGGCCACCAAGGTGAGCCCGGTCCTGGGCCACTGGGCTCCACGTGGAGGGCGCCGGCCGCTCCCGCCGCTTTCGGGCGCCCTTTCAAGCTGCGGAACGGGGGGCGGCCTCGCTCTGAGATCTCTGGTGTCGGTGGCCAGTGCCGGCTATTCACATCCACTCACTGCTTTAAAGTGCTGCATCCAGGCTGCATTAAAAATTAATTACACATGCTATTTTATTGCCAGTGCATAATGTAATGAGCACCAGCTGTGCTAAACAGCCAACCTCCTTTTTAAGACAGCTATAAAAAAAAAAGGGGGGGAAGAAAAAAAAGGAAAGAAACTGCACTTCCAGTGCCTCTCCTGTCAGAGCAGGAAAAGCAGCAACATCTTGGACGGATTTGAGCAGAACTCTTTGATTTAGCTCTGCCCTCAGAGGGTCTGCGGGGCCGGCTCGCAGAGGCGCATGGAATCTGGCCTGGCTGCAGGTCTCCGTCTGGATGTCGTCGCTGGGAGCCCTTTTATCTAAGGACGGTCACACTGGTAGGTGCCCCTGCCCCCCGCCCCCCGCTGGGCAGCCTCAACCCCTCCCCCACCCCTTTCCCTGCTCCCCAGCAACCTCAGCCCCCACTGGTGCTGGAGAAGTGACTTCAGGCAGCCAGACAGGGGACTTTCTGGGGTTCGCCCATGACCTGGGGCTCTGGGCCACCTCCACCAGCCTGGAGAGGGGGCTCCCTCCACCCTGGGGGCCGTGCGGCTCTCCACGGCTTCTCCCAGCACGTTCTCCAATGGTGGGCGCTCAAGGCCGGAGGTCGGCGCTGGTGTGATCTCAGAAGCGGACAGACACCGCAGCAGAATCCAGGGCCTGGCGTGCAGAGGTCCCCGCGGGGTGGCATCTGCCGGACCTGCGGCCCTTGGGGCGGTGCAGACATCACAAGGCGTACGAATGACTCTAAATTTTTAATAACTCCCCTGAGAGCCCTTCTTCTACAGTGAGCCAGCCCCCACCGGCCCTGAGACCTGGCTGGCCAACCAGGACCCATCTACAAACGCGACTCTGCAGAGGGAGGCGCAAGAACACGTCCCGAACCTCCCCGCATCGGAGTGCTTCCGTCCACACACGCTCACCCACACTCACTTCTCTTCTTCTTCACCCCATACTCACCCCTCCCTCCAGAGTCTCCAGGGAGGCTCTCACACCCCACTGGGGCACCTGGGCGCCCCTGCACGGGTCGAGGCAGTGCGCCGGCGCGGGCCTGGCGGGCACTGCATCGCGGCCCGCAGCGCCCCGGGGCTGCCCACGGATCCTCCGGTGCTAATCAAACCCAGTCCAGAATGCAACTGCAGCTCGCTCCTTGTTCTGGGATGAAATGTGCAAAGCACAGACCATATCATTAACATAAAGCTTCCAGAAATAAGGCCCCTTTCCAGACAGACTGTATTAATTGCACCAAGCTTCCACAGCGAGGGTGGTCCAGTCCACGGCATCCCATTGGACGGCCCGGTTTTAAAAACCAACACAAATGAACACTGGGATATAGCAGAAGGAGGGGGAAACGATGGTTAAACCCTCCTATTTACTTACAGGTATTCTTTTATCTCTATTGTCCCTTTAACCCAAGCCAAGAAACCCCCGCCTGGTTACACAGCACAGCAAGCAGGCTCTCCATAGAAAAGTAAATTGAATTTAACTTTACAGGATGGCCCTGTGATTTCAGCAGATACCAGTGACAGCAGCGGACTCCTTCCATTAAACCCGAACACTCCTGCTTCCCCGAGCTGGGGTCCTGTGTGGTCTTGCATGCGCCCTTGAGCTTCATCAAACTCATGTATTAATCAGTGTGGCTGCTGACCATTGGCGGCTTTTAGATACGCAGCCAAGTCTCTCGCTTCCTTCTCTACCTCCTAAGGCTGGTAGGGGATCTGCCGCTCAGAACGGAGCCTCGGGGTCCGGCTTGAAGGAAGAGTCCACACTGTGCCAGACACGGACCACGCCATGTTCTGAAGCCCATCTGCTCACCAGTGAGTCTCGATGTCTACAGGGTTCAGCACGGGGCACAGTCCTCCACTCTTGACCTATGACCTCATGCAATCCTCCAAACAGTCCTTCAGAGCATGCACCATCCCCATGTTGCATGTGGGGAAATGGAGGAAAGGGGCAGGAAATGACTTCTCCAAGGTCACACCTCTCCAAGGTCACACTCTCCAAGGTCACACTGCCATGCGGCACAGAGCGGCCTTCACCCAGGGTCTGACACACTCTTGTGTCTGCCTCTGAATCGCAGACACCTCTAGGGCACGTTCCCCAAGCCCCAGGCCCAGCCATCCACAGTAACTGTAACTGAAAGGCCTAAATGACCCACTTCAGAGATCAATATAAGGAGCCCCGTTTCTAACTGTAACATGTATATCACAGCTATATAGGGTGTCCCCCAACAACGTATACACACACTTTGAATCATTGTAAAGGCCGTGTTTATTAAAATACATTTCATTTTCAAAACTGAGCTATCAGCTCTTCAAGTCTGTATACATTTTGGGGGGACACCCTGTATATGTATGTGTATGTATATATATATATATATTTTTTTTTAGAAGGAGAAAATGAGGCTCATGGTGGGGGGGGGTGGGGGGTCACTTGTTCAAGGTCACCAGCCAGGTACAGGAAGGGCCAGGACCACAGCCTGAACCTCTTGACGCCACGGGCGGCCTGGAGAAGTCCCTACGTGGAATTTCTCAAGAAAATCTTCATTTCCTAGGAACGCCTGGACTCGGCTGCCCGTTATCTCAGCGAGTCAAAGAGCAACGGACGCGCAGGGGTCAAAGAAGTCCCTTCCCCCACCCTGACCACCAGAAAGGGGTCTGGGTTGGGGTCCTGGGAGGCGGGGCTTGTGGGGTACCACCAGCCCGAGAGGCCCACAGCACCATGCCTGTGTGGTCTTCTCCCCCATGAAATCATACCCTTCCATAAAGAGCTGCGAGCGTGTTCCCGGGCAGGCAATTAACCTGCGCGAAACGCGGTTACACCGGGGTTTTCCGTATTAATTTGAAGAGAGAGGTTCAGTGCATCCAGATCCGGAAAGGAACAAGACACAGTGCGGCCGGCGGCCCCTTCCCCCCTGCACAGAGGACTGCCTCCTCCTGACGGGGAACTGGGAATGTAATGACTCCATTGCAGCTGCTAATTAAACAGGCACTAAACACACTGAAGCAAACAGCCGGGTGCCAGGGGCAGAAGCTACAGAGGGACAAACACCACCGGAACGGGATATTTGCAGGTTGAAATTCATCGGAAAATACGGTGGTGCGACCTGGCGCAGCTGATTCGTGGGGACCCGGCGATGAAAGGGGACAGTGCTGGGAATCGGGGTGGAGCGCTGGAGGCTGAGAGCGGGCCCCTGGGGTCAGGAGGAGCGGTCCCAGGGACCCCACGCACAGACACCCCACTGCCATCAACTCTGGGGGCTGCTCCGGTCTCTGAGTCCTCATAGCATCGAGCTATAAAACCCGAGGAGGCCTCACACTGAGGAGGCAACGCCAAAGATGGAACAGGTGCTGGCTGAGCAGCCCAGCATCAAATCCCACCTCTGCTCCTCCATCCCCTTTAAAGGGATGTACAGTCCCCTTCCTGCTCCTCCCACCACCGCCAGACTACAAGCAGCGAGAGGACAGGGACCCCTCGCCTGATTCCATCTGGGTTGCACAGTGTCTACAAACTAGGTGCCCAAGAAATGGTGTTTTGTGGAGGAATGGATGAGTGAATGAATGAATGAATGAATGAATGAGAGCGGTGAGCCCTCAATGCCTCTGAGCCTCATTCTCTCATCTGTAAAGTGGGGAGTGAACCTACCTAAGGCTGCTGTGAGGATTAAACTCAAGAATGCACAAAAAGTGTCTAGAACAAGGCAGCAAACAGTAGGCCCTCAATGCACAGCCCGTACAAGGAAGCAGGTGGCACCGCGGCTGCGAGCAGGTGTGTGAGGAACATCCCCCGGATGTAGGCAGAGGCATGTGACTCGGTAGGCAGAGGGTAGCCTTGTCAGGAGGCATCCTGCTGACAAATTCCAGGGCCCCAACCTTGGCCCAGCCACCCTGCCCGAGGCTTTATTTCCCCGTCTGCACAATGGGGGTGGAACAGCTCCCGCACAGCACAGCTGCTTCTAGGAAGAGCTGGAGCCCGCAGAGGGTTAAGCAGAGCCCTGAGCACAGAGGAGATGGTGTGTCTGCACCACAGAACTTGACACTGGGCTGATCTCTGATAGCTCGCCCCACCCCTACCCCGCAGTGGCTGCAGGGCCCACAGTACTCCTTACAGGAAGCCATGAGAGCAGGGAAGCCACCCAGACAGCACAGGCACCGGTGCTCAGCGAGCAGGGACCAGAGCACAGACCTACGAGCTCGGACAGGAGCCCCAGTCACCCTGGACACCAGGCCCGGGTGACTTCTATGCGAACCCCTCCCAGGCGATTCTTCTCGGTGCGAAGATGCCACCATGTGTCAGAGGGGATGCTGCGAAGGCTACCTCGCCAGCAGCAAGGCCCAGCGAGCACTTGACCCTGGAGCTGGGCCACCTGTGGCCCTCCACAGAGATGGGGCTCCAGCAGAGACCCTCCCTGGGAAGAGCTTTAACTAGAAGCAAACCCTGCCCAATAAAATCACCTTCCTCCCACCACCCACGTCAAGAGAAATCCTGATGTGTCCCCACTCTGCGCCCACCCTCTCCTCTCCCGCCTGGAACCCGGACAGCAGGTGCGTCCACCACCTGGGATGTGCTGCACACCAGGCAGGCGGCTGAGAAGCTGCACACAGCCCGAGAGGCACACGGCGCACACACCAGGGCCCAGGCCAGAGCAGGAGGTGGCGTTCTGTTTGGGGACTGGGGGTGGGGAGGGTGTTGGTGGTTGTAATGGTGGCCAGGTTGAGTCACCTCACTGCCCCTGTGTGCCCATCTGTAAAATGGGCAGCCTCGTCAACTGAAAGCCAGGCGCACAGTAGGTGCTCAGCCCCTCAGTAAACACATGGCCCTGCCCCAGCCCCCTAACATACACCCCCCCCCCCGTGAAATCCCCCTGAAAGGCTCCTTTAAAGTGCTTTTTCCCCTCAAAGTTAATGGGCAACACATTCTCACAAAGAGAAACGCGTTTTGGACGGCTCAGCAATGTACACAGACAACAACCACGGAATCTTCTCCTGGCCATGTCTGGGGGGCGGGGGGGGCAGTGGCTGGGGCGGGGGGGTGGGGGCAGTGGCGAGGGCAGAAGAAAACCTCAGATGTTAAGCGTTATCCAATTAAGCTTTAGCTAAACAGCCCAACGAGATGGAATTTGGAGGCTGGGGTGCATTCTGGGAGACACTCAGAATGGGCGGAGGCGTGGGGACCTCCTGACCCATGGGGACCAGGCACTGGTGCTCAGTTCTGTCGGCATCCTTCACCACTCCCCCTGGAGCCCCCCCCCCCCCGAAAATGCCTTTTGGGACAGGGGCTGCACGGCCCCCCTGGGTCTCCATCTTGCCCCGGCCCACCTGGGAGAGGCAGCTGCTAGCTCTGCCAGGGTGCACCCCACCACCCCCGGGAGCCCGCCCCCCCCCCACCGCGGCGTCTGTTACCTGACAACTGACACTGACATCCAAAAGGAGCCTCCGTGTGCCCCTCACCCTGAGTCCCGTCACCCGAGACCGGGCGCGCGCTGCAGCACGGCAGGGGGAAGCAGGGCGGCAGAGCGCCCAGGGCGCGCAGAGGTGAGGTGATCACGGATGTGTGAGGGTGGGAGGAGGAGGCAGCTATGGGGGCCATCGCGGGCAGCTGGGCAGGCCTGCACGGCCCTGGAGAAAAAACAATAGAAAAGACTGGTCAGTCGGGCCCTGGACTGTACACGGGGCTCGGGGCGCAGAACAGGGGCCCGGGGCAGAGGGCTGCAGGCCGCCCTTCCAGGGTGCCAGGCCCCGCAGGGAAGACCACCGGGGCACAGGCAGGGGCCTGGGGGTGCTACTTCCACAGCTGCCAGGTCGGGCTGTCTTAGGGCCAGGCTCCCCTCCCCGAGGGCCTAATGCAGGGAGCTGTCAGGGTGCCCACTCCCAGGTAGGTCCCCCTATGGGAGGGGGGGCTTCTGAAGTGCTGGGGAGCAGGCCCCATTGGGCATCTGTTCCCAAAAATCTGGGCCACCCCCCCCCCGCCCTTGGGAAACTCCAGGCCACCGCTTGCTCTATCGGATGGCTGTCTGGACAGGCCCGGCCTCCCCCAGTCCACCTCGGAGCGCCGGGCGCCGGTTAGCCTCCAGCCTGGCGAACGGCCAGCTGGTGCCGCCCTGCAGCCCGAGGCCCTCCTCGGCAACCCACGCCCCCAGGCCTTTCAGAGGCTTTGAACACCCCCGAGAGAACCCTGGCACTGCCCAGCACCCCTCCTCACGCCTCCCTGGTCCGATGGGCATGACGCAGGGCCAGGGGCCTGCCTCGCCTCAGCTCCCCGGCACGGCCTGCATTTGATTTGGCCGTTTATCTTAAATGGCTAAGAGACCACCAGGGCAAAACATTTGTGTGAAGCGCTTGCCAAAACCACAAGTGAAGAAGCCCAAATTCCCTGGGTGAATAATTGAGCGGGGAAGCATCAGAGAGACAAAAAGAAAACGTCAACAACACGACAGGCAGCTGGGCCCTGGGCCGGCTCTGCCAGGGAGGCCGCCCGACGCTGCTCACCGCCCCACGCAGGTCTGCAGGGAGGGGCGGCGTCTGCCCACTCCACGGCCCCACGCGGGATCCTCCATCCAGAGAGCCACAGGGCCCTGCAAACCCGCTGCGAGCCAGGAGCCACAGTGTTCACCGCCCGTGAGTTTCCCAACATGCCCTGGGGTGAGGCATACGATACCCATTGCACAGACCAGGAAACTGATGACGTGGCCCCAGAAAGCTGTACACACCAGCAGCCTGGTTGCCTGGCTGCAGAACCGGGGTGCTCTGTCTGTAACCCAGGATTGGAGGGGCAGCAGGGCATTTAAGAAGACCTGCCAATGTCCTGCCGGGAGGTCAGAGCTAACCCCACCACCTGGGCCCGTCTGGGCCACGGAAGACCTCCCACCAGGCTACGCCCAGGGCCCTGAGATGCTTCTGAGCTCAAGACCCAGGAAGGGTGTGGTGAGAGCCCCGTACGCAGTTCCAGCCACAGACACCGAGCAGAAGGCAATGCCCCAGATTCCAGACAGGCCCCAGGGAGGGTCGGCACTTGAGGCCGGTGTCACCTGCCCCCTCCTAGAAGCCTGCCCTGGCCAGTCCTGGCCTGAGAACCCGTCCACTACAGAGGCCTTGCCTACAGACCCCGGGCGGCTTTGCACCACCCGTGGCTGTGACAGCAGCTTTGAGCGAAACACCAACCACAGCCACCCGCTCAGCAGGGAAGATCATCCCCATCCCATGGGGAGGCGGAGGCTCAGGGAGGTTGGGAACCCGAACCCAGTTGTGTCTCTGAAGCCTGGAGGTGCCCTGCAGTGGGGTGGAGTGATGGGGCGGCCCTGGATCCTGAAAGGGAGGGCTGTGGGGGGAAGGGGAGCTGGAGGGTTTGTGGGCTCAGCCAGGCCATCGGAGGTTGCAAACTAGCAAACGTGGGTGGGTCCCCAGGTTCTGGGTGAGGCCACAGCATTTCCCAGGGCTGAGAAAACCAGCAGAGCCCCCGGTGCTGGTGGCACTGCCCAAGGCGGGAGCAAGCAGAACCTGTGCCTCCGTGGTTGGAAGGAAGGACCACAGGACAGTACAGCCACACTCTCTCCTTCTGGGACGGTCAGGCTCAGGCCCGAGTCAGGAAGGGTCCAGCCATCCTCACTCAGCGGGTGGGGGCTGGGCTGCCCCTGGGGGCCTCAGCACCTCATTAGGAATCTCCCCTAGCCAAGTCCACCTGCTCCCAGGTGGAGGCGGGCTCTACTGAGGCCGGGCAGGGGCCAGCAAGGTGAGGGGCTCCCAATCCTGACCTGCCTGCAGAGAACCCCTGCTTGGTGGAGGGTAGGGGGGCCGGTCATCACTGGAGCAGTGTAAGCCTGCCCAAGGGTGCGACTCCAGAAGTCCTGGCCTGAAGTTGGGGCAGAAGCCCAAGGTGCTGAAAGGAGCTGCCTACTGTATGATCGCATGTGTGTGGAGAGTCCAGGACAGGCAAATCCAGGGAGAGCCCTGGATCGGGGGTGGGGAGGGGCGTGAGAGGGTCACGGCGGGGCTGCTTTCGGGGGAATGAAAAGGTTCTGGCATTAGATAGTGGTGATGGCTGCCCAACACGGTGACTACACTCAAATTCGTACCCCTTGAAATGGTTAAAATGGTGAATTTTTTGTTCTATGAATCTTATCTCCATTTTCTTCTAAAGGCCAACATGAGGACTGTCTCTGGCTTCGTTGCCCATCCCAGGCCACCTCCCAGCTCTGGTTCCTTCTCAAGGAAAGCGTGTCTGCCTTCAAAGGTGCAGCCAGCACCTGGCCAGTGTGGTTCAGTGGTTGAGCATCGACCAGTGGACCAGGAGGTCACAGTTTGATTCCCGATTGGGGCACGTGCCCCGGTGTCGGGCTCGGGCCCCAGGACGGGGCATGCAGGAGGCAGCCGATCCACGATGTTTCTCTCTCGTCGATGTTTCTATCTCTCAATCCCTCTCCCTTCCTCTCTCTCTAAAAATCAATAGAAAACATATTTTAAAAAAATAAAGTGCAGCAGCCAAGGGACCCAGAACCCCTGACAGAGCACTCAGACCCTGTGACCAGAGGCTGACACGTGCACGGGAAGCCGGGAGCTCAGAGAGAGGCTGCCTGCGAGCCCGAGGCCTGGGTTCTGATCTCGCCTCTGCCATTTCTCTCTCCTCTGCCATTTCCTGGGTGAGTCACTTCTCAGACTCCCGCCTTTGAAGGACAGTCCGGACATGCCTGGCCGGAACAGAGCTTCTAGTGAACACGCAATAACTGGTCACCCTGTTCGTTTTTGTTATGCCTCCATTCATTTCTTCATTCATTTATTTATTTTCCTCTCTGGAACTCCCTCCCCACTCCCCATGGAAAGGCACCCTAGGGAGCCCTGCAGGGCCCTCCTGCAAAAAAAAAAAAAAAACAATTTCTTTGGAGGTCTCGGCGGGTTCCCCGCTGGAACCGGACCAGACGCACGTGTGCGGTGGTATGTGGCAGAGGGACGCCGAGACGCCATCCCGGCTTTACCGGGATCCAGGCGGCTTAAAAATAAACCCCTGGCTGGCTGGCCTGCTTATCATGGAAGCTCACTTTCATTAGGGAAAGAGAAATAAACAGTGAGTACATATATCATCTCATTTAAGCCCAGCAGCCGCCCGAGGAAGTCAGTAACACGACCCCCCCTCCCTCTCACAGATGAGGAAACCGAGGCTGGGTGCCCAGGGCCACACGGCTCAGGGGCATCAGCAACTCACTCTGTGCATCTGCACAAAGAGGCACGAAGATGCCCAAGCAGAAACCCCAAAACGTTTCTTAAGCTCCCCATCAGGGTGTAAGGTAATTTTTAATGCATCGTTCCGAGGGGGGGGGTGTAACCCGCTCTCCCTTCAGGAGGGGCCCTGCAGATGGTGCGGTTCCTCGCACATGCGCACTTCCCCGGCGCGCACACACACGCACACACACACACACACGCACACGCACACACACCCACCGGCGCGTGGAGACACAAAAACCCTCCTGGGAACGCGGGGGCCGGTTTTGAGGGGAATGGAGCCTTTCCCAAGGCTGAATCCTCGGGCGACCCTCCCACGTGGGCGGGAGGGTGACAGATCCCAGCCAGGAGATGGGCTCTGGACTACACTGTGCAGATGTATATTTTTCTCCCTACCGGTGCCTTTCCATGGATACATTTTTTAAAGCCAAGAACTCCTACTGATAGTGCAAAAATGAGTCACAGACCCAGGAGGGCGACAGACAGACAGACAGACCGGGAGCCAGCGCCTGGCCTGCGAGTGAGGGCCACTGGCAAGGAAACCTGACAATCCCACGCCCCTCCCCCCATGCCAAGACATTAATTCTCACAAGTCGGAGAAAATTACTATGCATGAATGCAAAAAGCATGATCAGGAGTAATTAACATGGCTTCATATGCAAATTTTATTAATGCAGAAGTACAAAGTCATTATGCAAATGAAACTTACGTCAACTCTCTTGACAAATATTCATCGCTGAGGCTCAAGTTTCTCCCTCTTCATTTATTTATTTATTTATTTTTTCCTCTCACCCCCCTCCCCCCTTTCTTTTTCCTGGGTTTTTTTGTTTTTGTTTTTGTTTTTTTTTAGGGGCCCAGGTAGTGCTGCTGGCCGCTTTGGCAGCAGCAAGCCACAAGGACTGTGTGACAAGTTTGCAGTTGCTTTTCAACCAGAGAAATTTATTCTTGCATTGTTGATTTTTTTTTTTTTTTTTTTTTTTTTGGTAGTTGGCAGGTAAGAGACAGCTCATAGGAGAAGGGGAAAAATGAAAAAATAAAAAAGCTCTGGGCAGCCGGCAGCCAATCAAAACGCCAGAGCCTGTAATGAGGGCGATTGATGGCTGTTTGGCTTTTACTGCAGGGTAATGAGGAGGGGGAAAAATATGAATATTCATGAGACTGTGCTCCTGCCTTTGATGATTAAAGAAATTTTTAATATTCAAATAAGCGCTTGCCAAGTGATTAACAAAGAACATGCACGCAGAAATATGGAAATGGGAGCCGGGGAAGATGTGAGAGTGGCACAGACTGCAGGAGAGGCAGCCTCAAATTTCATAAACAAGATAGGCAGATAACCCAGTTAGCACGCGGGCAAATAAAAACATTTCTTTCGGATCGCTTAAATATTTTGCCAGCTACTTTGTCTTAAGGATGATAAAAATGCTATGTATTAAGGGGGTGGGGCAGGCAGCGACGGGGAGAGGGAGAAGTCAAAGGCACTGCTCACATTTAAGGATCATGATCCAAGTTCCAGCCCGCCTCCCCCCACCTGACGGGAAATCAGGACCCTTTTTCCGGTTTGCTAGAGAGAGAAGCGGGAGGGAAGCCAGCTCAGGCTGGAAAACCCAGGGCCGGCCAGTTAGGGGTGGTCATTTGTTGCTTCTAGGAGGGGACTGGAGGATGGTGACCGCGGCTAGAGCGAGAGAGGTGTGATTTGGGGGTCCCCAATCTGGAGAGCTCAGTACCTCCCTGGTCGAAACACATAAAGAAGATGGTCCCATGGGGAAAGGGGGTGCATGTCAAGAAGCTAAAAGGACTCAGACTTCGGCCAGGGGCCCGGCCTGGCCATCTCAGGGCCAACTGGGGGGCGGGGAGGGCACCGGCTGACACCAAGGAAAGGAGCCTCCGCGGCCGCGGCCCCATTTGCCGCCTGCTCGGCCGCAGGACCCTGTTTAACAGCTCCGGCGTGTTCACATGGAAGCACATAATAACAGCATTAGCTGGCAAAACGACCCCGCGGTTAAAATACATCTAATTAGCGGCCGATGACATCCATTTTGGCAATTTCCTCTTTGAAAGAAGCGGAGTGCCACCTCAAATGAGCCGGCGTAGGTACTCACCAGACAGGCCCTAGCCCTAACCCATCATCTGTCCCTCTTGCCCTTTTGCGGGGAGGTGGGTGTAGGGGCAGGGCTGTGGCTGAGACAGCAGGAACAGAGAAGGAGGATCCTAAGGCATCTTTGTTACTCAATTTCAGAGTAGCAAGGGTCCTGTGGGGGCGGGGCGGGGGGGGGGAAGAGGGGGTGCTCAAATAATAAATTCCTTCCCTCCACAGGTATTATTTCACCTTTTTCTTAGTTTTTAATTGCCAAGGTCTGGGAACCAGCAAAGCCTGGAACTTGTTTTTCACTTCATTATAAATATATATCACCATCATAAAACAAAGCAGACAGGGGATGCAAGCATTTCGGTGAACAGCGAAAGTCACCGTGGAAACCTGGGGGGGGGGGGGGCAGGGGGAGGGAGGGCAGGCCCAGAGGGTACTGCATGGCTCAGCTCCTGGCACCAAGCGTTTGGGGGACCAAGAAGTCCTCTGTGGGGAGCTAAGGCTCCCCAAGTCCCACTTCCAATTTCTCATTCTAAATCAGGCGCCCATCACCGGTCTCTGGGTCCCTGGCTGCCATGGGTTGGGGTTTGGGGGTTCACGTGTAAGTGTCCTTTAAAGGAGGAGCCATGGGAAGGGGAAATGGGTTTCACAGGGTTTGCACAGCTATGTTTAAAGATTTCCTTCAGGCCCTTACATGGGAGACATGAAAACATGGTTCACATCCACATTTAGCCGGAACTGGCCTGCCTGCTGAAAACACAGCCCTTTCGGTGGCCTGAGCTGACGGGCTGCCCTCACCACCTGGGCCTGGCTGGCTGGGGGCACAGAGTGAGGGCAGGGTTTCCACAGCGACCACCCGGAGACCCCCATGCCTGCCTTCCCGTCCCTCCCAGCACCTGAGCCAGGCCCCTCCTCTGGGCGCCTCCCCGCCCGCCCACCCCCGCACTCTGGGATCTGTCAAGGGTGACTCACCGCCTCCACTACTTTTGCTCCCCAGCCTGCTGTCATTTCATGCACCCCAGAAAAGGGAGAGGCGAGGCCAAGAACAATATGCCCCCAACACCACCAAACCCGCCTTCCTCCTCCCACCAGGGCTCAGGCAATGTCCTCCCCGCAGCTACGCCTCACGGTGAGGAGTGCAGGCCACCCCTGCACCAGGCCCAAAAGCACAGGTGCCTGTGGCAACCCCAACTTCCCCAAGATGCAGCCGCCAGGTCCTCTGGAGCAGCAGGTCCCCTTTCTGCAGCCCGAGCCGAGGGTCGGTGGGGTTCTAGCACAAGTCCCCATCCCTCTGTGGCACCGCCCAGTGAGTGGCAGCGAGCACTTCGGGGCCTGCTGGGAGGAAGGCTGTGTCCGAACCTCCTTCTGACCTACTCGGGGGAAGTGGAGGGAGCTGACCGCTGCAACGCCTGAGCCAACCCTGCAGGGAAAACATGAGCTCGTGTCTCTGCTGGTGCGTGCCGGGCTCTCGGGGAAATCCCTGGGCTCTCCGCTGCCGGAATGCCAATGAACAGAACTCCTCCTCCTCCAGCCGGATGCCGAGGCCTTCGACCCTGGCTTCGGGACCCCCATAGGAACAGATCTGAGTCCTCTGGGGTGACCTCAGCAGGTGGGCCCCCGGAATCAGAGCCCCAAACCTGGAATGGGCAGGCATGGGGACAACAGGTGAAACCATGTGTTTCACTCGCCAGGAAACTGTGTGCATGCTCATCTGTTACACAGAGATTACACACATGTGCACACTCATGCACACGCATACGCACGCACGTGTCAGCAGTGTGGGCAGGGCACAGTGTGTGTTCCCATCCCCAGGAAGCTACAGAGGCCAAGGACAAGCTAGAGGTGACAGATGCTCCGATGGTCACCAGCAAAAGCCTAGCAGAGGCACTGCCCCTTCTCCCGGCCTCCTGACCTGCTTCCGTCTTCCGTCTTTGGCCCTAAAACAACTTAGCCAAGCTCCTCCGATCATCTCCTCTGAGGCTGCATCAGGACCCACAAACGCTAAACTACACGCATCTTCCCAATGCGCCCCCCCCCCCCCCACCGCCCCCGACGAACAGCACAGCCTGTAAACTGAAGTAAAAAGCTGGATAAGCCATTTGGGTTCCAGCCATGAAGAATTTGGGACGTGGGGTCAGGAACCTATGGCCCCTTTTTAGATGGAACTTATGGCCAGACCCCAATGACCAGCTTGGCCAGACACCCCTTCGGCATGTGCCCATCTCTCAGAGTTGCATGTGTGTATGTGAGGGGGAGGGGGGGGACGAGGGGGTGGTGTGGAGAGGGCAGGGGCCATCGTCAAGAGTGAAGTCTCACGTCACACAAGGGAAACAAACCAGAAGATGATTCCAACTGACAACACATTTCTCTTCCCCATCAGCATCCACAGGGCCTGGCCTCTGAGGAGCGAAGGACCTCGGAATGCTGACTCCTGGACTCGCTAACTGTCGGGCGGGTCCGCTACAGGCGTGTTTGAAACGGGGGAGCTCAGGAAGCTGTGGTCTCGGGTCCACAGAAGCCACCGCTGCTTCGGCTCAGCCGCCTGCACGCAGAGAGCATCACCAGAGGAGGAAGCCCGAACTCTGAGAACCTCAGAGAATTCAGTGAAAAGGACGCAGCCCCGCCAACAACAAGAACCCCGAGAAACGCAGCACCCAGCAAGGAGGTTACAGCCAGGAAAAGGGATTACAATCCCAGGTGCAGGGGGATGGGGGGATGGGAGGAATGTCACAGCCTCACCCCCGTTTTAAGATCAGACCATGACGTTGTACTGGGCAGGAGGGGAGCCTGCAACCCCAGGGCCAGCAGGGCTCCTTGTAGGTGAACAGAATTTTCACTCAGTTAGTAGAAGGTGAAAAAAGAAAGAAGAAGAAATCAAATTGTCGAAAGGGGGACCCTGTTATAGTTTAAATAGCTGTCTTGTTTTTAGTTGCAGTTAGTAGAGCTCTATGCAATTGGTCTCCTACAATAAACACACACATGCGCGCGCGCACGCACACACACACACACACACACACACAAACTCTCCCTGGATTTTGTTGTTGATTTTTTTTTCCTTTTCATTTCTTTTTACCTTTTACTAATAGACATAGAATATGGAGGCTCAATCACATAAGAACATCTTTCTGTGGCCTCACTGGGTTGCCAGGCCACGTCTGAAATGCCACTGCCTGGAGGCCTGTAATTACCCCCAACAAAGTGGCTCCTCTGGCCGGGTTTCCTGAATGCAGGTGGCGTTTCATCCACGTATTGCGAGCCTGCCTTTCTGCACAGGTAGCATCTGACGATGAACGTCACACATTGCCTTCCGAGGGAGCAGCCCGGCAGGCACGTCCCTGCTTATTTCCTGACGCGAAATCCATCTTCATCTCCTAACGCACCAACGGTGACGTACAGTGTGTGCAACAACAAAATTTGTAAAAATTAACACTTGGCGGGATTAATGCACTAAGGATGGTTAGCACGTTAGCACTGGTAACGCTGCTCCTTCCGACTCAATCTAGCCCGGCTCCCGCCGCCTGCTGCAGAGGTTTGCCTTCAGCTGCGCATCACACCGCTCTTTGGTGTAATTAAAGGAACCGTAGCAGGGTCCTCCGTGGAAACAGCATTTCACCGCCAAGCGCTCCCCGTAGGAACTGGGGGGGGGGGGGGGGGGGGGGGTCACAGCACGCTGGCGCTGGTCCTGCTGCCCTGGTTTCCTTGGTGTTTTTGAAACAGAGCTGGTGTGCTGGGCCTCAGACTGAACTCACCCCAGAGGCCCGGCTGCTCCCTGCACAGACTCCGGAGAAGTCAGGCCTGGCCTCCTGGCAGGAGCACCCCCCGCCCACACACACACACACACACACACCTGTATTTGCCATTTATTTGTTTTTTGAACCTTAAAAAAAAAAGTGTTTTTAACCTGCAGGCTCCCTGGGTTGTAATTCTCTGCCCAGCACCCCACCGGGACAATGACTTTTCAGATACCCCAAAACAGTGTGGTGGATAAAAGGCAGAGAAAGGGCCGCCTCCCTGGCTGTTCTGTATATAAACAATGAGAGTGCGGCTGGATCCCAACGGGCCCCCAAGCCGGGCTGGGACCAGAATCTCACTGTAACCTCAGAGAAAGGATCCAGCAAGCACTGCTCAGGAGGCCTCGGAAACTGCACAGACACAAGACCAACCTGAAATAAGAAAACAAACATCTTTGCGCCACATCATCCAAGATGGCAGAGCAAATGAAGTCTCTTGGCTGAGAGCGAGGAGCCTGACGCAGCTCTCGGCCGCCGAGGCAGCTGCGGCCTCTCCGGGTCGGTCTGTGCCGCCTCCTGCCCCCGGAGCTGCCAAGTGCGACAGAAGTGAGACCTGTCTCCCAGGCGGCTCCCTGCGCGTCCCTGAGCCTCGGGGGCAGCTGGAGGGAGGGGATTTTTTTTTTTTCTTCCCTATGTGCATTTTTATACCCTTATTCTACATCCTAATTTCTTTTTGGGGGGGGGGGGGGAAATCAGTGTCACTAAAAAAACGTCACTCTGTTTTGCAAAATCCAGCAGCTTCCTTGGCAGCGAGAGAGACTGGCTGGCATTATACCCTCATTTGACAAAACTACTATTTCTGGGCATGAGCTCAAAAACAGGTAGGAAGCAAATGCTGAGAAATAAGGAAGTAAAAACAGCCAACAGATTCTTCACTCCCAAGAACGCCAAGCGTAAACATGATTTATTTAGCTGCGTTTAACGCGTCTGTCCTCCACCCGACTAGGAGCCCCATCGCTCGGGCTAAGGGGGGAGGCTGGGGAGAGGGGGTGGGAAGGGGCAGCAGGGAGGACCACGGGGCACCGAGAGAAGAGGTGGCAGCTACCTGGACTTCCTGAACGGTGCCGTTCAGAGTTTTAGGAGAAAGACAATCTTCTGCCCCCCAAATTCATGCATGTGTCCAAGAAGGCTGCACTAATCTGCTGGTTAATTAACGAGCTGCCACTAACAAAAGAGAGAAGACCCAGTTCTGACAAACAGTGTTTACATGGGCGTCGCACGATCATGGCGCCCACCTCCCTTCCTTTTTTGCAAACCACGCAGGCTGGGTGTGGGGACAGGCCTGGAGGCCACTCAGGTGGGGGGGTCCGAGCTTCTAAGACCCGAACTGGGGGAAGGAGGACTCTCACTGCCCTCCCTGCCCATTCTGGCATGCCCACATGGAACTGACTGAGATCTGTATTCAATTAAGGAACAGCAGACAGCCTCTGGCTCCGTGCCTGCACCGACACAGCTACGGGGATCCGCCATGGCCTCACCCCACTCCGGCTCCGATGCCAGGGAACAAGGGCTCCCTCAAGTGCCCCGTGGAGAAGGCAGAGGGCCACCCCCCACCCACACCCCCACCCCCAAAACGCAAGCCGGAGGTCTCGGCCCTGCTGGGGTGAACCAACGAAACACATAACGCAAGCATCTGTATTTTCTAAATAGCAAGTCTGAACCGCAGGGGCTAGGCCCTGCCACAGGTGACTCCTATTAAAACTCCAATTCAGGTCACTCAGCATTTGCTGGGAAAAAGGAATCCAAGCCTCTCGGAAAGAAAAACAACAAAACAGGAAGACGGAGCCCCAGCAGGACACTTAGGGCCTCTCCTTCCCCCAGTGAAGGGACCGTTTCAGAGCGCCAGCTGTGTGCTCTGTGGGCACAGATGCCCATGGCTGTTAGCTTCGAGAGACGGCGGCGAAAGCGAAACAATTTCCTCGCCAGTCTGTACGGGAGTTGCTTCCTCACCTGCGACGAGCAAGACTGCGCACTTAAAGGCTGCCTGCTGTATGCATTCCTCCCCCAACCCAACCGGTGTTTGATCTGCACTCTCCCTGCTCAAGTCCTCTCTTTCTGGAGCCAGACACCAAATGCCAGGAAAGATACCTTCCATGGTATGTTCAGGTCAAGGGCAACAGCAAGCCCAGTTGGTGTTAGGGTTCTGAGTTACGTGGCAGTCCCCAAAGAGCTGGGGGGCCAGGCCCCTAAAATGAACGGGAATGGGGGAGAAGCGTTTCCTATTGGTATTAGGTCACTAAATTGAAAATTCAAGTCCTCCTCCTTATCAGCCCCCTCCCCTAAGCCCCCTATCTTTTCCCCTTACCTTGAACATGACATGCTACCCGAGTAGCTATGTGACTCCTTGCCCTTTTGCAAACCAGTCAAGCTGCCCACCACCCCCCCCCCCCCAACCCCCCGGGAGCTGAACAATGACAGCCTATACTCTTTTATGTCTGAAATCAGCAATGACTCCACTGGCCGGGAAGGGTTTGCTCTGGCACCTGGACAGCGGCAGGAGTGAACACAATTGCCTATCCCCATTCAATAGAGAAGAAACGAAGAGATGATGAGCTGGTTTGCCCCGGGCCGTTTAGGAACAAACACATTTGAGACGGGCAGCGCCGTGCGTGCCCACATCTTGGATCGGTGCTTCGACACCCAGGTGGCCCCTCCTGCTCCTGCCACAACAAATACTGGTCGAAGGTGTCACCGGGGCTCAGGCGCTGCTCTGAGAGGCCAGGCTTCTAGAGAATCCGGGAAGAACATCTAGATTTCTCAAAGTCATAAAACGGAAGATGCTTATCCACACCTCCAAAGGAGGCCTCCCTGGGGTCCCACTGACGACCATTTCCACTGGCATTTATTTCAACAGGATGCAGCTGACACAGGCCCCCCATTCCCAAGCAAATCTCCCACACACACGGCTCCGCAACAAAGCACGGCAAGTCACCTGTGCCCTGCAGGCTTGTCGTGTACAGCTCAGAACAACACACCCGCAAGGCAGCCCACCCTGCCACGGGGACACAACGGTGAGTGCCTTCCAAGGAACGAGAGAAGAGGGAAGGGGGGCTTTCACCACTCTGCCCCCAGCCTTACCCCAAAACGAGAGGGAGAAATCACCGGTCATTTTTACCACTGTTGAACCATCAAAATAAAGAAAAAAGATAAGTTGGCCTCCTCCTCCTCCTGTAATAGCCATTAAGTCAGCCAACCACACGTTCCTATCTTCCAGGCAAAGCCTGAACAATTACCCCCATACACACACCTTGTCTCCCCAAATCCCCAAACGTACATCCTTCTAAAGAAACGGCAGGGACCTAGGATGGGGCCCCCGGAGCACACACACACGTGACCGGTGTTTTATCTTCCTTTCTCTAAAGGAATCCGGCAACATAAATATTAATCAAACACGGGGATCTGCCTTTTCAGTCCTGGACCATTATGAGAGGCGGATTGTGATCTTTACCTGTATTTACAGATATTCAAAGGCAGATTCTATCTTGTTAGAACTGTTATAAATGGACGTCTGAGAAACCGGCCAGCAAGTTCAGGCAGATATGCAAACCTCCCTGTCCAGGACTGCCAGCAGTTTTTGAGTTCCCAAGTGTTGAATGTGTTACCTTTTCCACAGGCCTTTCAAAAAAGTAAATTGACAAATTCCTTCAGAATCCTCCAGCAGAAAAGCTAGCTGCTCAGAGTTCGGGTTCACTAAAACGGAGATTTTCTTTCTTTTTTTTTTTTTTTTTTAAGGTCAACTCTTACTCAAAATGCCACGAAGGCATTGGTTACAAATACTGTGCCCCTGAGAGCACAGAAAGGGCAGTATCCTGTTATGATCTGGATCAGCCCAGATCATAAGGAGATACGTACATGCATATTTTTTAAAAATTACCTTGACGCTTGTTACAGCAAATTTCTGAATAATGAAAAATTAGAGACGTGGTCCCAATTCCAGCCTAGAAAAGCTGTCCCAGCGAAGGTAAACTTTTCATCTTCTCTAGCCAAATAGCATACATTTTTATTTCCAGAGTCACAGCTTCGGGGAAATGTTGGAGCATTTCCTTCAGAGCTTTGTGGTAAAGACATGGGGAGTCTAAACCCCTGCTTTGCTGGGTCTTTAAGGGCTGGCTGGAGTGCTTTAAACAATTGGAGGCCAATTTTTAAGAAGCAAAAATAGAGACTCTGAGCGAGGTGGCCATTTGCATACCAATTCTCTTGGAGGGAGGGCACTCGTTGTAAAAGAAGCCGGGCTGGAGGAAGGGCTGACATTCACTTCCTGTACTTCCACGAGGCTTCGGGCCCCACTCTAGTGGAGGGTTCCATTCCCACACAATTGGGAAAGCACTTGTGTCGAGTGTTTTAAAATCCCAGCCCCAGGAATTCCCTCTAGAAAAGCAGGCTCCCCCTCCTGCAGGAGGAAGGCGGGGAGGGGGCAGGGGGGGAGGGACTCCCAAGAAAACCGCCTCTGGACAGGACTATAGGACATAAAATGCACATGGGACCTGAGGCTCCTTCCATCCCCGCCTCACCTGGGTCCAGGGACCTGCCCAGCTCTGGGCCAACACGAGCTGGAGAGGGAGGCACGACCCTTCAGTGTTTGGAGGCGGGAGGAGAGCGGGGAGAAGAGGGGATCCTAGGGCACCCCCCACCCCACCCCGGCCCCAGGAAAGCCGCCCCGGCAAGGACCCCAGGTCCTTGCGCGCAGCGGTTTTGGGGAGGGGCTACTGGCAGGAGTGTTCAGGGTCCTGAAATGCCATTCCCCAGGTCTGGGGCGGTCACTAGCCAGGGCCCGCACGCGGCCCCTGAGCGGGGGAGGGGGAGGCGGGTAGAGGAGGGGCGGCCCGGCGCGCACAAAGGGGCCCCAGGATGGCGGGCTCCCCGCCCTTGACCTTGGGTCTCCGCCTCCATCCATCTCCAGCGGCAGCCAGCCCAGCCCTGGAAAGGGGCTGGCTCGGGGCCAGGGGCGAGCTCGGCGGGGCGCAGCGGGGCTGGGGGCCTACAGGGGGCGGCCGGGGGGCGGGGCTCGGAAAAAACCTCGGGGCTGCTCCCAGGAAACGCGCATTCCGAGTCCGCGGCTCCTGCAGGACCTGGGTCCTGGGGCCGATCCGATTCACTGCACGCCTCCCGCCCCCCAAAGCAAAAGTTGCACGGGTGCAGGAAGGAAGCCCCCTCCCCTTGGCTAACCCCACGTCTCGCCAGCCCCCCTTCTTCCCCGGACCCGGGCCCAGAGGGGGAGGGGAGCTGTCACGGAGGAAGAAAGGAGCGCCTTCCCCGCGAGGCCAGACTCGGGCAGGTCAGCTGCGCCTCCGCCCGCCCCTCGCCCCCCCCCCCTCCGGCAGCTGGCCCATTAAGCCCCCGAATTATGCATGTGCCTGGAGCCCCCTCGGCCCTCCCGCCCCAGAAAGACACAATCAACGTCTTTGGGGGTCGGCCTGGAGAGCTGGAAGGAGGTGGCTGATGGTCGCAGAGCCGTGCACCCGCCGGGCCAGCTGGACAGGCCACAGGCCAGTCGGTGAGGCGCTCCCGCCCGAAGGCCGGGTGGTACCCGGTGGGCAGGGGCGGGGCACGGACAGCAGGGAAGGCCCTGGCGCAATCACAAAGTTTTCCAGAGTGTCTGCAGGTTCCCGTGCGGGATCGGAGAGGTGCGGGCCGCCCCCACACCCCGACACCCCCACAGCCCCGCCTGAGCTGTTCCACCCGCCTCGCCTCGGGAAGGAAAGGGCCGTTGTGTGGTGCCTGGACTTGGCAGTGAAGGGAGACTAAGGGACCCCAAGCTCCGAGCCCCTATGGGCAGGGCCTGAAGTCCCCGGCAGGGGGGCAGGAGGAGCTGTCCCTGCCCCCTCCCGCGGGGGAAGGGATGGTTTGCAGGAGGTGGGCAAGGTCCAGAGGGCAGGGGGGAGGGGTCGCTGGAGATTCAGACCCGGGCAGAACGAGTCTTGCAAGTTGCAACCGGCGGAGTACGGGGAAACTGCATTAGTTGGGAGGCAGGTGGTTTCATGCCAGCGGGAGGAGGGATTCCGTCTCGAAGTCGGAAGGATTTTGATGTCCATCTCCCCAACCTCCCCCCCTCCTAGTTTTGGAACGTGCCAGCCCAGGCCCCAAAGCCCTTGGCAGCCTCCGCGTCTGCACAGCACGTGGTTTGGGGAGTCCTGGACCTCAGCGCTCCCTACCCTCCCTACCGCGGAGCCCCACACTGGATGGACCTTGTTTGCTCTCTGGGGGCCGATTGTTTCTGGAAATGAGTTCTCTCTCCCTTTCCTATTCTCTGCAAAGCAAAGGCCAGGTCAGGAAAATTACAGACTTCTTTTTCCCCGCGAATGAAGTGGCCTGCTTCGCAGGGAAAGTTTTACAAGCCCATGATGTCAGTGATGCAGGGCGAAGACCACACTGTTTAGGCTGCTTAATTGGCGGGCTTTGAACTCGTGGTGGGAGAGGGAAAAGAATCCGCTCTGGCGTCCCTGGAGAGCTTAGTTTTGTGGGGTCTACCAACCTCAGCCCACTCAGCCAGTGGCTGGGGTGGGAAGGGGTCATCAAAGGTCGGCCCTGTTTCTCCTTAAAGGAAAGGAAGACCCAGCCATCACACTGAGCCCACGGCAGGCAGTCCCCGATCCCAGTCCCAAGGGAGGGAGGACCCCTAGAATCCCATTGGGGGTACACTCTCCAGATGCCATACTCTGCCCCCAAAAGCTGTGGAAACAAAGCCAGTGTTTTCTCCACTGCCTTCAAGGATCCCTTTCCTGCCCTAGCTGGTTTGGCTCAGTGGATAGAGCGCTGGCCTACAGACAGAAGGGTCCCGGGTTCGATTCCAGTCAAGGGCATGTGCCCGGGTTGCGAGCTCAATCCCCAGTAGGGGGCATGCAGGAGGCAGCCGATCAATGACTCTCTCTCATCATGGATGTTTCTATCTTTCTCTCCCTCTCCCTTCCTTTCTGAAATCAATAAAAAGTACGTGTGTGTTTTTTTAAAAAGAAGGTCCCTTTCCTGAAGTCAGGAAATGGTGTTCTCTGGACACTGCGGGGTGGACAGGTATCCTCGCTCGAGCCCCACCAGACCAGGCTCTAGGGACGCCAGGCCCAGGACTCTGCATTGTGAGTTTGCACCTTTGAATCTCGATTCATCTGCCTAAGGCTGTGTCCACACCTACAACCAGCAGGCTCTGCAAGCTGCCAGGACTCGACCCCAGGGGCTCAAGGGCCCTGAGCAAGCATCACTGTCCCAGGCTGGGCAGTCCTCCCTGCCTTCATGGTCCACCTGAAAGCTGCCCATCTCTGCACCAGGACTGGGGGCTCTGACTTCCCACCTCCAAAGGGAAGGCCATTTTGTTGCTATTTCCCACCCAAGGGAGCCCAGAGTCCCAGTTTCCATGGAGTCTGAGCAGCAGCAGGCAGCCTTTCCCAGACCTGTCTCTCGTCCGGGGTCCCACTTCTCCCTCCCAGGCCATACCACTCTCACACCCTCCCCCAGCCCCATCACACACACACACACACACACACGCACAGACTCCTCCTTCCTGAACCACCTCCCCTTCCACATCAAAACCAGCAGGCCAGCTGGAGGGCCCTAAGAAAACCCACTGAAAAAAACAAACCGAGGCTTAGCGCCCCACCGCCCTGGGCCCAGCTGGGGGCCTCCAGGCCCCGACCACACCTGCCGTGGGGAGCCCCTCCCAGGGTTCAGTTAGGGAAGGCTGACATCTCTGCCCGCTTTCGGTCGCTGGCCGCCACCTAGCAGTGCCTGCGCCAGGGTGGGTCCGGATTTCATGGGGGCTGAGGCTTATACAATGGGGGGGGGGGGGGGCCCTCTTAACAAAAGTATCAACTATCAAACCACACCTACACTCGGGGCTTGGGCACACGAGGTCCCTGAGCCTGAGCTCTCAACCTCAGGGTCAGTGCACCAATTCCTCCCAAAGAGTCTGCCCAGCTGGGAGCTGGAGAGAGAGAGACCCTGTTTAATCCTCTAGGACAATGGTTCTCAACCTGTGGGTCGCGACCCCTTTGGCGGTCGAACGACCCTTTCACAGGGGTCGCCTAAGACCATCCTGCATATCAGATATTTACCTGACGATGCATCACAGTAGCTACATTACAGTTATGAAGTAGCAACGAAAATAATTTTATGGTTGGGTCACAACATGAGGAACTGTATTTAAAGGGCCAGAAGGTTGAGAACCACTGCCCTAGGATCAGAGCTTTCCTGTCCAGCCGCCAATTTCTTCCGAGGAAACTTACTGAGCCCCACCTGTAACAAGTGAGGAGAGGGGGTGGGGCGGGGCCGCTGGGTGGGGAGGGGACCTAGGTGAGAAGCTGGGATGGAAGGCCCCACCCTCCCGCCAGGCCCTCACAGCTGTTGGAAACCACGGGTAATACCTTCTCACCCTTCAGCTCAGGAAGCTGGGGCCCAGGGAGGGGGCGGGTCTGCTCAAGGTCACAGCATGTCAGCCAGAGCAAGGACACCTTCCCCAGCCTAGGAGTCCAGGTTGCCTGCCCTCCCCGCACCCCACCCCACGCATCCCACACTCCCGCAGGAGTCAGCTCCTAACAAGATGGACTTTGCACAAACGGCGTCGACACGAAACCCACAGACGCGTGGAGGACAGGTGGAGGCCACGGTCCTGGCTCTTTCAACCCACGCTAGCCCCCAGGTCCCATCATGGCACGTCACCCACGGACTGGAAGCCACCCACAGCCTGGCTGGGAGCAGAGGGAGCCTGTGGCAGGGACAGTGACGGAACTGGAGGTGACCCAGCGACCACCCAGTGCTGCTCCGTGAAGGTCGTCAGCCAGAAGTCCGGAGCCTGGGTTCTGGGCTTACTCACAGGGTGATGGTGCAAGGGCTTCCCCTCCCTGTGACTCGGTTTCCTCGTCTCTAAAATGACAGTCATATCTGATTTACCACCTCTCTGGGGCGGAGAGAGGGTGGGAACGTAAGGTGAAATATGACCAGGGCAGCACCGCCTCACCACCGAGCAGAGCGTGACTGGAGAGTTTACACCCTGAGCCCCTGTTCCACCGGCTGTGTGACCTTGGGCAAGTGGCTTAACATCTCTGTGCTTCAGTTTTCAATTCTGCAAAGTGGGGCTGACACTTGCACCTACCCGTTGAGTTGTTAGGAGGATTAAGTTGACTAAGATTTGTCAAGCCCTCCAAACAGTGACTGGCTCACCGGAAGCTCTAAAAGCATGTGCTCCATTAAAAATCCTAATATGAGCCACTCAGTCTTTCTGTCTCCTCCGTGAAAAGATGAACCCAAGGGCGCAGGGCTGACAACCGGGCTGCCTTATTTCTAGGGCTTGCTGCATGGAGCCCGCTCCTAGCGGAGTCTAGAGCTGGTGAGTATGCATTCGTCAGGCATGAAAATTAGCAAAGGAAAAAAAAAAAGCTGTCAAATGCCTAATAAAAAACTTAAGTCAACTGCTAACTATTTACTGTCAAATAAAAACCCTAATAATAATAACAGTAACTAGGCTGTCGGTTATGTTCCGGCCACCGGAGCCCAGGCTCCTCCTCCTGCCTCCTCCCTCCCTCTTTCCTGACCCGGAGTGGGAGCCACCGACCTAAATCACAGATCCGAAGGCCCCAAACTTCAAAAGAAAAAAATGGCCCCGTAGCTGACCAGTACTTTTGTCTTCGTTTTCATTCAGTAAAGTTTCCCACAACAGCTCGGTGGACAGTCACATTCTGAGGCTGCTGACGCTGTTTGCACAGGCCACACAGCGGGTGCACCGCCTCCCGGGGAGGCCAGCCAGACAGCAATCCCTCGCTCCGGCTCCCGGTGAGGAAACCGGAGCTCGGCAAGGCGAAGAAATGCTTGGTCTCGAGCCACAGGGCTGGGCAGCCTGGTGTGGCAAAAGGCCACCTGTCCTGACTCAACAACCCTGGGGTCTGGACTCAGCCCTGCCAGGACCAGGGACACAAGCTCAAACAAGTCTCCCCGCAGGGAAGAACGGGAGGGGTGGTAATGAGGTCCTTCCGGGCGGGTCAGCAGGCCAGAACCCTGCTTTGCATCCCACTGGTGACTCAGTATCATTAACAACTGACGATCACGGGGACCGAGTATTTGCATCAACTGTCTAAATCACACCGACGAGAAGTCTGAAAGGTAAGAAGGGTGATCTCCATTTTACAGGCAACGGAGACTCGGAGAGCTGAAGATCAGACCAGTCACTGGCAAAACCAGAACCCCAGCCCAGGGCTGCCTGAATTCACATTCTACTGCTCTTCTTTCTGCCCCCACCTCTGCAAAGCCTTCACCAGGAAGTACGCAGACTGTGTGTGGGCCAGGGTCTCTGGGGAGCCTGAGGGCTCCTGGCCGTATGGGCAAGGATCACGCCTGGGACCAGCTACCAGGAGCACCTTGGATGGGGTCTAGAGGTAGTGCCTGCCTCCAATGGCTCTGCCGACCTCCCCCTAAAAGCTTCCATCCCTGTGTGATGCCAGGAAGCCAGGCTGACCCAAGTCTGATTCCACTTTGCTGTGTGACCTTGGGCAAGTCCCTTAACCTCTCTGAACCCCAGTTTAAAGTAGGGTTAGGAATGTCTAATTTCAAAGTGGGGTTACAGGTATCTGTTTCAGTGTTGCTAACTATTTCTACCCAAGAAAAGCATCTAGCCTAGTGTGGGTTACCAGGCAGGCCCCCTCCTCCCCTCCACCCACCAACCCTGCCCAAGCTCGGGGGGTAGGGGGGGCGGGGTGGGGCAGAGGGGGCAGTCAGCATTGCAGCCTGAGCCCAGGCCACGTCCCTCTGACAGAGCACTCCCCTCTTCCTTGGTGTAGACAGAGCTAATAATTAGCTGTCACGATTTAATAATAGAAAAAGATAATCCATGCCACAACACACATGGATTTAACCAATCTTAATTTGGAGGGGAAAATAACAACTCGAAATATATCAAATGCAAGTTTTTCAAGACAACCTGCAAGTGAGTTTATCTCGAGTTTCCAGCACAAGCAAGTTATTTCGTCTCTGCTACCGGCCAAGCTAATTTTTTTTCCCCCGCGCTTATTTTATTTATTTTTAAAAGTCTGAAACGAAGTCTCAGAGCGGCATGAAAATCCTCCAGCTGATGAGGCGCCCTTTTTCCCCAGTGCATTTTGTCCTGCAATGGGTCACCGGGACTCCAAACCGAACCCCCTGTCCGCGCCCTGCCTGCTGCCTGCACCGCCCTCCGCCCAGGCCCACCCTGGCCTTCGGGGTTCCGGGGGAAGACTTGTGGGCGGGCGGGGAACTGCCTGCAACCTCCAGCCCAGGGGGACCTGCCACCTCCTGTCACCCGCTGCCAGTCTCCTGCCTGTCTCCAGAAACCTGACATTTGGGGTCTGGGGGGAGGAGGAAGAGAAGGCAAAAGGCAAAGCTCTGAGTGACAGCTGACGGCTCATTCCTCCCGTTACAGCTTCGTTTGGTTGTGGAAGAGGGGAGAGCACGCTAGAACCCGTTACCTGTGATCAAGAGCCTCCCCTCCCGGGGCTGTGAGGTGGGAATTCTAAGGAGGGATCGCGAGGACATGGCTGAGAGAGCCACGGTACACATCCAAGACGTCCACTGAGGAGAGCAAACACCTCGTGCACCAAGCAGGGTCCACGCCCTCCCGAGCGTGGCTTTTTCAAAGCCTCCCCTTTTCCGTCGTCTACCGCCAGCTGGACGTGTGCTGGGAAGTAGGTGCAGACGTGGAAACTGAGGCCCAGAAAAGTGACTTGACTTTCCTGGGTCCAGCCAATGCCCAAGCGAGCCCTGGCTCCTTCGACCCCCGAGACCCTCCCAGGGCGGCACACCATGAGCGCCTCGCCCCAGGACAGCAGTGTGACCAGGACGGGGGCGGGCAGGGTGGGGACACATAGGACAGCACCACAGTGGTGCTGAAGTTGTTTCTGATGGCGGGATTCTAAGAACCCCAGGAAATGATGGGGCGGGGCAAGGGGAGGGTGCTCACATGTGTAGCACATGTCACTGAGAGTCACCATTACTGTCAGGTATGTCCCCAGATGCGGGCACTGCAGCTTAGCGAGGCCGGCAGGCAGCCGGGTGGCACACAGCTGGCCTGGGTGCTTTTCCAGGCAGCAGGCCACAAGCCCCACAGCCCCTTAAGCTCCCTTTCTCCTCACCCCTCCTCGAAACGCCCACCCCGGACAGCGGCTCAGGGACCCCTGCTCTGTGCAAACCCTGGAACCTCCTGCTGGCCCCTCCCAGGGTCTCATCTCCCCTTGACAGATGCACCCAGAGCTCCATCAGAAACCTCAGAGAGGCAGGGAGAGGCTGCAGGAAGGGATCTTAAGAAAGGGAAGAACTCCATCGGCTGGCGGGTACCAGCATCAGATGCCTTCCTCCGACTCGGACCTCTAAGCCAAGGTCCTTACCGTGACCAGCTTCACCTCTGTCCCCAGATGGGACACACGCACCACGGATCTCCTCGCCCAGAGTGGACGCTCAGGGAGCAGGGCCTGGGCCGGTAGCTCCACACATCAAGGGCAGGGACTTAACCGCCCGCACTCTGGCCACGTTCCCCACGCGGGAGAGAGCAGCAGCCCTGACGGCCATCCTCCCACACGCTCCGGACCCCTAGGACTCCACCACCGCGGGGAAGGGCAGTAGGCGCTCAGTTGCTGAATGAATGAACGGATGGATGGATGTTTGAATGAATGAATGCCCTCAAGAGACAAAGCTTCAGAAACTTCCTCCTGCCATTCGCCTATTTCTCTACCATTAAAAAAAATAATAATAATAAAAAGGAAGAGTAACGAATCCTTTCCTACCCATCCCCAGGATTACTGTCCAAGAAAGGGTGATCCCAAGTCCTGCCCTGGTACGATGACTGACAGAATCCCAACGTAGTTCTCACTGGGGATGCCCACAGGAGTGGAAGGGACCCCGAATAGTGACAAGCCAGCCCTGCCCATCCATTTCTGGATCACAGCTTCCGGAAGCACCTGGCAGCAAGGGGGACAACACGCAGACTGCCCCCCAGGAAAGTCACCACGCTCCTGGCCACCGCGAGCACCTCACCTCGGACACCAAGCCAGAGGCGAGGCCCCAAGAATGAACAGCCACCGGAGAGGCCTGGGCACGGCCAGCGGAGCCAGGGGCATGGGCAGCAGCTGGGCGGGGTTCCGGGAGCCTGGGGGCGGGGGGAGCAGCGCCTGTGGCTCCTGGCTCCCCTCTTAAAATCTAAAGGCTCAATTATCTCTGAGCAGCTTGCTTTACACATGAATTGACACATTTATTTTACAATAAATAACTGAAAGTTATCTGTGTTTCCTTTACTGTTAATCTACACAGAGAAATAATAAACAGTGCTTGTCGACAGAAATGCAACCGCTGCAGTCCTCAGAATTCAATTACGCTAAAATAATTAATGCTCCCACCATATTAAATTACTTTATACATTTGAGGCCCTGAAGTTTTATTCTCTAATCTTCCCTTTTTATTAAATAATAATAATAATAAAAAAAGAAGTTTGGTGCCAAAGTAGGAAGGGAAAAGGAGAAAAGGAGGGACAAGAGAGAGAAGAGCGAGGCGGGCTGTCGAATGGACGGCCGTCTCCGGCTGGCAGGGCACGGAGGCTGTTTTGTGCCCTTGATTAAAATACCACTTTAAATGCTCTGAACAGACCCATCTCTTTAGCGTTCTAAGGGATTGTTTCACACGTTTCTTCAGGAATGGAGAAAGCCATTCGTCCTGTTGCTGAACAGAAAAGGCCGAGAATACCTTTGGTCCCATAAAGCAGAAACACTGGAGACTGCTGCTGTATTACCACCTACAACCAAAGGAGGGGAGGGTGTAGGGGAGGGAGACACAGCGCCTTGGAGATTAGTGTGGCCTTTTATGAAATCATATTTAGTCGCTTTCTGAAACACACATACCCTCCGTGGTCGGCAGCCTCTCCCTGGAAAACACCTGCCACCTGAAATGCGGACTCAGAGGGCTTCTGGGAAAAGCAGGAAGCCGGTCCCCTGGGGAGCCCCCCGGGGGATCGGTGGGCACCGATGCCAGGTGCTTGTACCGCTGGGGAGAACAATCTTCACGCATCCGATTGAGAAAAGAAAGGGTGGGGACCTCAGCAGTACAGACAAAGGGACCCGGCACTGTTCTCAGACTTAGCACAGGACGCACCACTCAGATCTGCACGGAACTCGAAAGCTAGGGTCTCCGTGACCGTGGCCTGGGACATTTTCCTCAGCGCCCTTGGTGCCGTAGGAGCGTGGGAGCTCTCCTGCTGGGACACACACCCGAAGGCAAGGCCCACAGGCCAGTGTCCCCAGCGCAGACCACCACAGTCTCCCTGCAAGAGAGAGCTAGCTCACTGATCCCATTTTACAGATGGACAAAGTGAGGCCCACAATCACACGGCTGCTCCAGAGAAGCTGGGCTCGCTGTATTACCGTACCCACTGCCTCCTGGTGGCGGGGGGGATCTCTGCACACACACCCATCCATCTCACCTGTGGGCTTACCTGGCTCACCCTCCAAGGGGCACCAAAGCCTCAGTCCCTCCAACCTCCCCACTAGCTTCCATGACCAAAACACGGTGGAGACGGATCCGCACATTTTCCCAGCCGGCCACCCACACCTACTTGCACACAGCAGCACAGAGGGGACCGCCCCAAAGAAAAATTCCACCGGCAAAGCAGTCACGGAGCCGCTGCTCGTGTAATCCTCATGCAGGCTTGCCAGTGTCATCACTCCTGCTGACCGGTGGGGAAACTGAGGCAGGGGCCCAGGAGCGACTTGTCCAAAGCCAACCATCAGGATTCGAACCCTCATCTGCACCGAACCTGATGCCATATGGCTGTGGGACAGGCTGCCGCTCTCGGGGACACGGGCTGGCCAGAGCCCCGCTTTGTTCCCGGGGTCTCCTGGGCTCAGAAGGATGAACCAGAGCAAGCACTCTGGTTTGCACAGAGCCTGGGCCCCATGGAAGAGGATCTGGCAGGCCACGGCCAGGGCCTGGAGAGAGGGACTCATGCAAAACCACATGATGAGCAGACTGGCCGGAGACCACAAGCCCCATACCTGTTGCTCAGGCGGAAAGAACCAGTGGTCCAGGTGGCCAGCTCAGTCGGCGGACCAAAGGGCATGCCCAACCTCCCCGAGGGGCACAGTGCTCCAGCAAGTGCCCACAAGCCCTTCCCAGACCTACCCACGGGGACAAAGCAGTGGCGGAAGGAGCCTCTTTGCACAAATGGGAAACGGAGGCCAGAGAGAGGAGGGGGAGAAAAGGAGCGACCCCATTCCTAAGTGCCCTCCAGGGACCGCCCCCATGCAGCCCCCCCAGCTCACAACAACCCTAGGAAAGAGGTGTCACAGGCGCCATTTCACAGATGCGGACACGGATCAGGCCGAGTTGTGAAGCACAGACTCCAACCCAAGACTAGGGCTCCAAAGCCAGAGACGGAGCTATGCACCACCGCACCGTGAGGCCCAGCCAGACTGCCAGGCTCCCGTTCCGCACTCCTGGCCACCTGTACACGAGGCCATACCTGTGCCGTGCCCCCTTGTCCAAAGCAAAGCAACCATCAGCCAGTCAGGCCGCCCTGAACCCTGGGCCCGTCTCCTCCTGAGGGTCACCTGGACGGGGGGCCTTTGGAAAGGGCAAGCCCAGCGGGTGGCCCGGAGGCCATCCTGGGCAGCTCCCAGGCCATCCCGGCACCAACACCCGACACAGCCAGGGGTGAAGGTGGGCGTGGGACACGGGGGGTGGCTGGTGCGGCGGCCGGGCGAGCGCGACGTGCCATACCTGCCATGTTCTCCTGCTTGGGGCAAATGCCTTTCGTGGGCGAGAGCAGGTGGTCGTCTTCATCGGGGGTCACTTGTATCCCGATCTCCACCGGCTCGGACACTTTCCTGAGCTCGGAGCGTGAGGAGGGCGGCGGGCTGCCCTTGTCCAGGCCTTTGTCATAGCAGGTGCCCAGGCTGCCACCACACTGCTTCTTCTTGTGCTCTATAAAAACCAGGATGTCCCCCAGGGGGAAATTCATCTGACACTGTCCACAGGTGAGCAGGTCAGGGTCGGGGCCACCCACCAACAGCCCCAGGCCGCTGGGCTCCTCTATGTCCAGACCCTCGTCTTCTTCAAGGATGGCAGCCTCCACATGGTCAGCCTCCGCTGCAGAGAGAGAGGAGAGGGGGGCAGAGAAGACAGAGATGGGCTTAGGCAGTCACAAGCACCCAGCCTGCATTCCAACCCGTCCCCACCTGCAGGCAGGCCCCCTCCGCTGCGGGACGCCAGAGCTCGCCAGGTCCTCCCCCGAACTCCCGGAGGCAGGGGTACACCACCCCCAAGGTGGGCGGCCGATGGGCAAACTGAGGATCCGGGAGCAACGGCATGGCTCCCTGAGCTGGTGGCTTAAGCAGGGCTGACCTTACTGCTTCCTGGTGGATTCTCTGCCAACCCCCACCCCCACCCCACAGCGTCCGAACACACATGCTGGTTTCACAAGCCATTCAGCCATCCCAGATGGGGCACATGTCCCTCGAAATTTGCAACATCTGAGAGTCACCCGGGGATCTTGGAAAACCTTCCACGCCCAGGCCAAGGACCCTGGGAGCCAAACACCCGGTGGTGGCTGTGGTTGAAGCTCCCAGGTGATGCCGATGGGCAGCCAAGGCTGAGAGCCAGGAGCCAGAGCCCTCTGGCCCGGCGGGGGCTCTCCCTGCCGCCCCCCTGGCCTCCACCTTTCATTCATGGCTTCCCCATTCATGCGAGTCCGACTTGCATTCCTCTACCTGAGACCTGGCTGCACACCAGACGAGAAAACAGAAACGCAGGCGGCCGTCGGAGGCCCAGGCCCGCGTGCCCAGCAACAAGTGAGTGTCGGTTCCAAGAGAAATATCAAAAGGAAGAGCGGGGGCCGGGAAGGGAAGGGGCCCTGCGGGGCGGCGGCCGAGGGGCAGCAGGCTGTCCCCAGCAACCAGCACGTGTCAGGCCATCGCTCGGTAGGTTTCCCAGCACTCACCAGCCGCCCCTGTCCCGTCCATGTGCCTGTTGGGGTCACTCTCGCTCCCAGAAAAAGAAAAGGGGGAAAAATCCTTCGGATTCCAGAGGCATTTCTGGGCAGATGACAAACCACACTTTCAATGGGTTTCGTACATTTTCCCATTTCTTTAGCAGCCGATACACTTCCGTATTTTGTGTGTGTGTGTGTAAGGGGCATAGGACACAAATATTTTGAAACCAATAAATACCTCAGAAAGCGGCAACCCCCTCGGGGGACACTGGGAGACTGGGCAGCAGAAAAGGTGTCATAAATCAGGGACATGGACAGGGAGCTGCGCCCTCCCTCCGGGTCTGAGTGAATTCGAGGTGGAGATTTTTGAGAGCAAATGGCAGTGGTCGGGAAGATGGCACGAGTGTTGGGGTCCTCAGAGGTGGGACACCGGGGGGTGGGGGGGCAGGTACATGTTAAGCTGTGAGCTGTTTGAAAAGGATCGGGAAAACCGCAGGAGCACAGAGGGAAGGAAGAGAAGGGAGAAAACACATTCCGTGGCTGTGAAGTTATTGGCGGGCCCGAGCCAAAGAACAGATAATTTCAGGGAAAAATCCTGTGGCATCTCTCATCCTATACATAAATCACTGCTCTGTGTTTTCTGAACACAGGCTTCTTTCGGGGCCTGTGCGCGTCCGCGTGCAGGACTGAGTCCACGGTCGTCGGAACACGGCACGGAACACGTATGAAACATGAGTGTGTGGGTCCTCGAGTAGGTCCCGCTGAGAAGGGAGATGGGCGTCTGAGACCCCGCCTGGGGTTCTAGGAAAGCAGACTGAGCCTTCCATGAACTGAAAGTAGACACGCATTCGAAACGTGGCCCCACAGAAACACCCCGCAGATGAGGACATCTTAAACCTGCGCCTGCTTCCCTCCAACAGAAAGACCCTGGAAGGTACGAGAGGCACCTTTCACAACGCCGCCCCAGAAACCATTCATTACGCTTTGAGAAGAAAAGGGAGGTGACTTGGAAAGGAGCTGGAAGACAATGCTACGTAATTAATTTACCAATTGGTTTGATGAAAAGATGCCTTGCTCCAGTGAAAATGGAATTGCCACCCTCCCACCCCATGCGGTTCCGGGGGGGGGGGGGGGGGGGGTGCCTGGGTTCCCGTGAACCGTTCGTCAGGACGGAAAAAGGTAATTATTCGGAGCCTCTTTTCCCTTTAATGATCTAACATTGAGCAATACTGTTTGTATTGAAAAGCTCACACCTTTAATTACCAATTACATATACATAATTTCAGAGCCAAAGGAGAGGGCTGTGAAAACAGCTCTTTAGAAATATCAGGGCAGACTCTGCGCCATGTCTAGAGAAGGACTCTAATACATGGGAGGAGGGTGTCAAAATATTGTTTTGTTCAAAGAGAGAGAGGCACAAAGGAAATGATCTGAAAGAGGGAAAAAAGGACAAAATGAAATTGAGAATGCCAATGAAACGGGTGAGTTCGTGGTGGGCAGGGCGGGCGGCCCCTGTCCCCTGGCGAGAGGGCCTGCCCAGGCGGGCGGGCGCGCCGGCCTGTCACTCAGGCCATGTGCTAACAGTGAGCAAGGACGAAGGAGGCCGGTGCGCGTTCCCCAGCATCGCCAGGGGGCCAGGCGGGGCCTCCTGCTGTCCATGTCACCTCTGGTTTCCCTTCCTTGCTGTGTGCTTTGCTTTCATGAACTTTTTCAGCCTGGTCCCTGGCTCCCCTGTGCAGTTCTAGGAAGCACACGGCTCTCTCTCTCTCGCTCGCTCTCTCTGCTGGGGGGGGGGGGGGGGGGGGGGGGAGCTACATAATTTCAAATCCTGTTGTAATTCGAAAGAAACACGGGTTCATTTAAAAATTAGCAAGGGTCGCATGCGCTGTTTGCAAGCATGCTTCCCTCTCCCTCCCGTCTGTGTACCAGTTCTGTCTTCCTTGTCCTCCCCCGCCCCCGACTTTTTTTTTTTTGGTAACATCTGTAAGCCTTCCTGGACTGAGCGGTCTCTCTACCTTCCCCTTCCTCCTGCGCCAGCCCCGCCAGCCCTGGTCACTGAGTTTGAAAGTCTCCCACTCCATTCGCTGCACGGCAGTTCAAGGTTCCGCCTCCAGTCCCCTCACAGCCACAGACAGCCGGGCAGCCGGGCCCACTGGCGAGCCACAGACAGCTCTGAACCCATGCCCACCTCCTGACCCAGGGTCCAGCTCAGTGCCTCCAAGGGAGGCCAGGAGGCCAGGAAACACCCACCAGAAAGCCTCCCTCCCCCCACTTCCAGTGTTGAAAGTAAAACTCCAAGTGAAGAGGGCATTCACCCCGCCCGACAATGGGGTTC
This sequence comes from Myotis yumanensis, assembly GCF_028538775.1. Lineage (NCBI taxonomy): Eukaryota > Metazoa > Chordata > Mammalia > Chiroptera > Vespertilionidae > Myotis > Myotis yumanensis. Next base: position 12,896,567 of record NW_027223752.1, read on the forward strand.
CCTCTCCCCGCCTCCTGGGGCGTGGGGCCTGCTGCAGGAGACACTTCCCAGGACCGTGGCAATGGCACCCCCAAACTGCTGAATGTTTGGGTCAGAGCGGGCAGACCAAGACGGCCTCCTGGGCCTTAAAACTTCACACCCAAGGCCTGGGAGACACCCCAACATCAGGCTGTGGTTTCATTTCCGCTGGCAGGCGGATACCAAGCTGGGTGTGCGGAGCGCATGTGTGCGTCCCTTCTCAGAACTGCATCACTGATGGGAGAAATAAAAGGAGAGAGAGGCACCTGGCCAGGCTTAGAGAAGGGCCGAGTGGGGCCGTGCCTGGCCCCTCGGAACCCTGCTTCCTCTGTCCCGCGGGCGCCCAGCCGCACAGCTGGGCACCGCCTCAGAGAACCAGCCTGTGCCTGGCAGGCAGAGCGGTCCCAACTGCCACCCAGAGACGAGAAAGCACCAGGAAAGATAAAAGACACCGTCAAACCAAGGCAACTTTTTGAATACCCGGGCCCTGCAGACCAGCCCCCTGCTTTGCTGGGCCCACCTGGGCCCCCGTGAAAGCAGAGGTGTGCCCTCCGGGGGACTGTGGGCTGTGCTGGGAAGCTCCCCGAGTCGGGCAGCCCTGGAAAACACTGCTGCTCTCGCTGTTGTGGGCCGAATAAGGTAGAGAGATTGCTACACTGTCTGATTCGTTAAGAGAGAGGGATGGATGCCCAGGGCGCTGTCCCAAAGGCACACGTTGGCCTGGGGTGGGTCCCGAAAGGTTAAATCCTAAAGTGCACGGCCAAACAGTACATATTTACAGACACACACACAGCACGTTCATCCTCTTTTACAACAAAACCACATTTTATTTACAAGGCAGGGCCTCCTCCCAGCTGGTGAATGCATTTAGAAGCAATGAAGCCAGGATTCACAAATAATAATGGACATTAAGTGCACGGGGGAAGCACTTGATCCTAAGACAAACTCTCCCGCGCCTCAGCTGGGCTGCGAAGGAATTTGGGCAGCAGACGGAAAGGGAAAGGCACGGTTAACTCGGGCCCAGCCAGGCCGCCTACAGGCCCCCAGCGGCTGCTCGGGCTTAGCCGGGCCTTACCTGGCCGGTGATCCGCCCCACGCAGGATCCCCTGGGTCCCGCCCACCGGGTGGGTCTCTAACAACTGCCCCTGCACCTGCCCTCCCAGGAATTCCAGCCGGAGAGGGAGAGGCGGGCGCCTGCGGTCCCAGGAGCACCTCTGCACACGCAGCACTGGGCTGCGTGCCCCTCACCCTGCAGTGATTCAAACCCAACCCTCTGCCTTCCATGGCTAAGCCACAATCCGGGAGGAACATACACAGAATTACTGTCTCAGGAATGGGGGGGGCGGACAGGGAAGGATGTGGGGGGAGGGGTGCAAGGATCTTAAAATCGTGTGCCACCCACGTCACCACCACCACCCTGCTGGGACCGGTGTTTACAAGGACCGTGCAGCATCCACCCAGCCAGCTCGGCACCCGGCACCCGACTGGAGGCTCCAACCTGCTCCCTGAGGCCCGCGCCCACTTGCGAATATCTGCGGAGGGGTCGCTTCTGTCCCTCCCGGGAACCTCCAGGGAGGGGCCCGGACTCCCGGCGACCACGCGGAAACCAACCGCCACGCGCACTCCGCGGAGCACAACACATTCTGAGCTGCCATCAATTTTTAATTTATTGGATCCAAGAGAAAATAACAACCTCGGCGAGGCGGGGAGGGGGGAGCAGGGGATGGGAGAGGGGAGGAATCCATTCTTGGTGAAGAACATGATCTGTGACTGGATGACGCTTTAAGGCGCAGCAAGAGGCTCGATGAAGTTCCCCCAACACAGGGCAGAGGGCCGGCCGGCAGCGGGGAGACCGGCCTGGCCAGTCACACGTTAGGAGGACTGTCCTCCCGGGGCCACGAAGGGTGAGGACAGATCCGAGGGTCGCCATCCAGGTCCCAGTGCATTTCCCCACCGAATTCCTGCAGCCAGCCGGGCTTGGGGCTGTTGCTGGACCCTGGGAGGGCACAGCGGCCGGGCCCCAGCAGGGCAGGTCACCCTGACGGACTCTCTCTGCTGACCACCCGCCCTCTTGCAGAGAAGCCTGAGGCAGCGCCTGTTCCAGGTGTGGCAGAGCAGGTGGCCCAGGCCCTGGGCCTCCCTGAGACCTCCCCAAAGGGGCCCCCTCCCTACTGCCCTCAAATTACTGGAGGGACCAGACCAGTGCACACTGGGACCCCCACCCCCACCCCTATGAGACCCTGTCTGCTCCACACCAACAGCATCTCAAACGGAAATTTTCAAAATTCTGACATCCGGGCAGAAGACGGAGAGGAGGCTGTCAGGACACAGCCTGATCTGCCATGTGGCTTTCCCTTCCAGGAAAATGACCAGGGGTCTGGCTGAGGGGGACGGGGAAGGCCTGGGCCTGGCCTGCATTCCGGAAGTCGGGAGTCCTCATCCAAGAGGTTTGGGGTGCAGGAAGAGCCTCAGCCACACAGCCAGGGGGCAGGTCCAGATGGGCTAGTGCGAGGAGGTGGGGAGGAGCCCTGCACACCCCCGCCTGGTGCCAGGACACTTCAGCGTATCCAAAACAGCTCCCGGAAATACCCTCCCTTGCTCTACAGACTTAGTCCGACCTTTCCCCTCCCCCCACCACACGCAGCTCTCCCGTGAACCCCCAGAGGCGTGAGGCCGGTCTCACACATCCAAAAGCAGAAAGAGGACCACAGGAATAAGGAAAACAGCGTCCAGGTATTCTCACAGATCCTGTCCATGACTACAAGGTTTCTGAAAAAAAGCCCAGTCCATGATACCAAAGAATGGAGTGACCTACGTTTTCATAAATAAAAGTCAGTTTAATTTAAAAAAAAAAAAAAAGAAAGACGTACCGCAATGTACAGAAATCCTCCTAACCACGTTCAGAAGATCCTGTAAAACTGCAAATGCCCTACATCTTCAGAGCCACAGCAGGGCTCACCAGGATGCGATAGAAAAGCATTGTTTGCAGCCAAATGACGAGGTTTGCTGCACTGAATGCTACGCTCTCCCAAAGGTGCTAAGCAGGAGAAAGAGGGGCCCCCCACCCAGGACAGGGGCTGCAAGCCGCCGGCAGCCGGAGGGCCTTCCGAGGGAGACCCCAAAATCGCAGGCACAGGCTGCTTTCCACACCTTCATGTCCAAGGTCGACACTGACAAGCCACCCCATCTTTTCCCTGAGCAGCACCTCCATTTCTGAAGCCCACGTGAGTCACAATAACATTGGCATTCAACTTTCTGCCGTGGGTTTTGTGTTGTTTTTTTTTTCCCCTGTGTTGTTTTAGTGGAGAACTCATTAGAACATGAACAAATGTATTTGTATTTCAGCAGTTCAGTGGAAGGGGGTCATAAAAAAGTTATGTAAAACAGAGAATTTTTTTTTTAAACTTTTAAGTCACTTAATTTTGTGTGATCTGGGCTTTCATGAGAGTAAAATAGCGCCGCCTCCCTAACCCAACACCCAAGCAGATTATCGGCTGCTTCAGAAAAAAAGGAAAAAGAAATTTTAAAAAGGCATGAATATCTTGAATTTCACCAACTACACAAAAGACCTGCATATGTCAAAATGCCGGACGAAAAGTCCCCGTGAAGGTAGCACCATTAATCAAGCCTCCGATCTGGTGTCACTTTTGCCAGTAAAAGAACGATGCTGTCCCCCCACCCCCACCCCCACCCCCATCGCCGGCTCCTGCGCGCGAAGTGTGTCCCCCGGCTTTCATGTGCCTCCAGATAGCCTGGTCTCGGCACTTCCCATCCTCGCCTTGGGAAAACCACTGCTCGGGGGAGGCAGTCCACACGCAGCTTGTCTCGGGGAGGGGAGAACGGGGGCAGATCTCAACGACGCTTGGCTCCCTGGGAAGGAGAGGTTTGTGGGAGTGGGGAGCACGGGGCGGGGGCAGACACAGGACACACGGGACTCCAGACCCGATCGTCGTTACATTAAAGAATGCTCCGGAGTGACAAAGCCATTCCCGGAGCAGCTGGGTGACACAGACGCATCGCCGGCATTCTCCTGTGCCCTCACCCCATTAAAAAAACATGGCAGCGTCCCTCCAGCTCACACCCCCTCCAGAGGAGCCTGCTCAGTGGCAGCAATAACTTGACCGTGTGGCACAGGGCAGCGTCCCCAAAGCGTATTTCTTCTCCCTTGTCCTCCCAAATGTGGCACCGCATTCAACCGAGCGGCCAAGTCCTTGGAGAGTTTCAGCTAAAGGCAGGACCCAACCGGGCAGCCAAGGGGAGCCTTCCTGGAGCCGCAGGAGCCGCAGGAGACAGTCCCCAAAAGTCAAGAACCTCATCTTCACCCTCCCCCATAGACACATATTTTTTTTTTCAAGCTTTGCCATATCTGTGGTCTGTACTGAGTTACAGCTTGTGAAACACCCCCAAGTTCCAAGGCACAGGATTGGGGATTTCTACAGCGAATGTTTTTAACGGTTTCTGCAGGCCAGAGGCCACTGCCCAGCCCCAGGCGGCCAGGTGACGGGGCCGCTTCATGTCTGAGTTGTCAGATAAGCCCGCTGCTGCGCTATGCTTACCACCGGCTCGACTCAAACATTAAACGAAGTAGAGAAATCATCAGATAAATTGCCGGCCCTCTGCGCGGAAGAGGGAAGGCTCCTCCGGCTGATGACAGCGCTCGGCTTTTGTCTGACCTAATTTATTTCTCTTTCAGGTTCGCATAAAGCACACTTTCCTGTCGCAGGCCAACCTCTTCTGCCCAGATACTGAACTCAGGCACAAGACTCGGGGTGAACTGTGCTGCCTCCAGATTTCTTCAACTTGAAGACGAAGCCATCATAGATGCAGAAATGCTGTGATCAAAAGCACACACACACACACACACACACACGCACACACATTCCCCAGCACCAGACCGCACATGAAGGGAGACATGGTCCCTTTAAAAGCCATCCATTGCGAGCCCCGTTTGGGGTGAAAGGGGTTCGCAACGTGGGGTCTAGCAAGCATACCCTCCTTCCGAACAAAGTTTCACTCGTTATTTGAGTTGGCATTTTATTTCTTTGGGGAATGATGCCCTGTCCCTTAGGACAGTGGGAACAGAACCTAACGAATGGAATTGAGAGTCCAAGTGTTATAAAACCTGAGCTAAAAGGACTTCCACTCATCAAGCCGTTTTAGGTACACGACTCCCCAAAGCAGTGGTTCTCAGCTGACCCCCGCCTCTGTGACCTGCAGCCTAGGAAGGGACAGCGTGATGCACACTCCTCCCAGACCCCCCTCCCCCCGCGTCAGGCATGCCTCGGAGCCGAGGGGGATTCTCAGAAAAGTCAAGACCACAGACCAGTCTGTTTGTTTTTAAAAAAAAAAAAAAGAAAGAAAATAAAATTGCCCCCACCTGCCAAGGGAGGGCTTGTAAATCAATGCTGATCGCTTGGAAATAGATTTCTCAAACTTATACTCTCATTCTGCCCGGCCCAAATCTCTGCAGGAAAATCAATATTACAACTTCACACTTAAGGCATTTTTGCAGCCACGTAAAGGGCCCCGAGCCGCCTAAGGAAGCCCATTCCTCGCCATTGTAGCCAAGGCGCCCAGACATGACACGGGCGCCGAGCGCCCCCTAGCTGCCTAGTGGCGCCACGAGCGTCTCGGCGCCTCAGGCTTGTCATCCATCCACCAGAAGCCAATGCAACTGAAAGTTTATTTTGGAAAGTCTTTTATCACAACAAGCACCAGAGATCGCAAAGCGATGGAGAAGGGAGATGAAAAGGGAAAGGGGACGGCTGGTGCAAGCCGTGTTCTCAGCGAAAAGGCCGTGCCAAGAGCCCCACTCTGATAAGACGCTGGAAACCGGTGCACTCCACAGTCGGAAACGGATATCTCTGTGTAAAGGGGCCGTTTGGCCTGCTCCATCTCACGGAGACATTATGCTAATTATTGTCAAAGGCATCCGCAGCTGGCCATTGCACAGTGGTCAGCAGAGCCTCGCGTCCACCCCTCGGCCCTCAGCTTCCCTCCCTGTTCCTGAGGCCGGGTTCACCAGAGCGAACTGCATTCACTCCAGCAGTTGAGAAATGACTCGTTTTCTGTTATGAAATATTTTGAAGGCCAGACAAAAATCACCAAGGCCAGAGCACAGGCAGATAGCGACTTCTTTCCCTCCAAAAAGAAAAAGAAATAGGCATCTGTACATAATATTCGGGGGGGGGGGGGAGAAAACCTTTAAAAATATTAGGGATTGTTAAAATATGCTCACGGCTGTTTTCGCTCAGGTGTGAATTACAAATGAATAAAATCAGCCCGGCATCACACCTTTGACGAACACATTTTATTCTCCCGTGGAATCAGAGCAGCTGACTTATATCACACTTCTAATGATATGGGGTTTCCTTCTGTACAGAAGGGAGAGAGACTTCACTCCCCCTACCAGCTACCCCCCCCCCCGAAAAAAAAGAAGGGCCTATAGCTTATGATATTGATCAGAGGCCCAATTTTGAAAGACCGGCGGACAACTGGAGATGTACGACCATACCCTGGAGGGTTACGATCCCGGTAAGCACCGCCACCTTCCACACAGACAGCTACAGCAACGCCTAATGCCAAGGCACCCGTGGAACTCACACGGCCGAACTTCGGAGTCAAATCTTGGGTCTCTAGTTGTTTCACAAAATCATGAATTCTCGTGGAAAATGGCTCATCTCCCACAGAAACCTGTTGGTGGGCTGTTGAGATCGCCCCTTTCCTGGGGTGATGTGATGCACCGCGGGCATCTCAGTTTCTTGGGAAACCTCAACTCCTCATGGACGGGTGCTCGTGCCCTGCCTCTCACCCTGGGTGGCACCACAGGCTCAAGGCCCTTCCTCGGCCTGCTCACCCCGGCGCTGTTTCTGGAACCCTCTTCACTATTGTCACTGCGTTGTTTTGCGTTTGTTTTTAGATTAATCGCTGTGTCTGTCCTCGGGTTTGAAAAGCCATCTCCATCTGGGTCAAACATTTTGAAACAAACCAGAAGCCCAGGTTTTCATCCCCAGCTGTCTCCCGCACTCCTCATACCTCCCTCCGCTTCTCCCGGGTCCTGTCTGCAAATGTAACCAGCTCATCATGGAGCCCTTCGATTCCCCCCGCCCCCCCCCCACACACACCCCAAGGTTATCCAGGCTCTTTCTGTGCTCTCGGTGTTTCCCAGACCATCAGTTCTTCCTAGGCTGCATCATCCCTGAAGAACCCACGGCTGCTGCTCCCCAGGCCGGCCGGCTGCCCCCCAACCGAAGCTGTACCACGCTGTAAGTGGTTCCTTTCACATTTAAAATCTAAAATGTGAACTCCAGGTGGGGGCTGTGACAGCACCCATTTTGCTGGCCAGGGCTCCAGCGCACCTCCCGGCCATGCCCCCAGCATCGTGGAGGGACACAGGCACAGACCGGTGCAGCCTAAACTGCACCCAGTTCTGGCCTTTCCCCAGCCTGGACTCCCACCTCCCGGTGACACAGGACAGACAGAAAAGCCAGCTGCTTGTGGATAATAAATAGCCTTGTCTGCAAACTGGTTGGGCCACTCTCCCCGCTTAAACCCCTGCACATGCTTTGGACGCCCTGTGCCCTGAGAGGCAGGCGGGATACCCTTTGCCCTCTCGCCACCTCGTCCCCACCTCCCTCCTCCTTTTCCCTCCCTGCCATGGCTCCCTAGCTGGCTTTCCTCAGCACCGCTCTGAGCAAGGCTAAGAGAGACTCAGAACAAATGAAACATGGAAGGATGTCGCACCAGGCACCCCTGGGCCCCCTCACCCAGCTGCCTTCCGTCCTCCTGGTCCAGGCTTTCTCCCCAAAGCCCAGGAATGCCAGAAAGGGAGCCAGCAAAAGCCAAGCAAACCTACCTGCTTCTTCCCCCTGACACACAACTGCAAACACGCCCGGCTGCTTTTTTGAAGCTGCTAGCTTAGCAATGCACCCCCACGACTCCCCCTTTCCCAGACCCCCCACCCCAACTTTCCCCTCCTCAAAAACAACTCTTGCCATTATTCAGAAGCTGTGTGGGGCAACTTGCCTCCTGGAGAGATTAGGCATCTGCAAGTACAGACATTCTAACCACCACTCCACTATCTGTCTAAAGGTGGGGGGTCAGGGTGAGAAGCAATTGATTATCCGTAAAGGGCACAATGTCAACTGGCAAAAAGGAGGATCTGGGTCAAGCCAGGCTCAAATCTGGTTGCAAAACATTTTGTTTTAAATGCAACCGGGAAGTCCTCTTTCAGGTTAGAATGGTGCAAAATAAAAGAGACGTCCTCGTCCTTCCCTCCAAAGGCACCCCTCTCCCAAGGCGAACCCCACATTGATACCTATTACCTTCCACCCCCCAAAAAAAAAAATAAGAATCCACAAATTCTTACTAAGGTATCTGCTGTAACAAAGGAGCGACGGCAGCAGCAACTGCTCCGAGCAGATGGCTCCTATGCTGGGTATTCAGGGGAGGGAGAACCCCTTTATATATATTTATTTATTTATTTATTTAAATTTTTTAAAATATAACATAAATATTCGGCTCTCCGCTGCCCTGCAGCCAGTCCTCCGCGGCCGCGGCGGCGACTGGGCGCGCAGTCGTCTCCAGCTCCACGCGGGCAGCCCGAGGAGCGAGGCGCCCGGAGGATTTCAGGAACACAACCTGCCCTCGGTCTCGATGGCACCCAGAGGATGTTTTATTTCTATTGCAATATAATTTTAAATATATATATATACATATATCAACGGCGACCCGGGCACCGCAAGAGAAAGGACCGCAGGAGAACGTTCCCGCGCCGCGAAGCAGCGGCCGGCCGGGCCGGGAGCGCTGCAGCCGACCTTCCCCGTGCAACTGCGCGGGCACCCGGGGCGAGCTCCGCGGCAAAGCCGGCACCTGGCCCGCTCGCGCCCGCCTTCTCCTTCTCCCAATGAGCCCAACTGGGCGCTGGGAGCTGCCGCCGCTCTGCCCGCTGCCTGACTCTGTCCGCCGCGCCATTGGCTTGAAATCCACAGGATTTCAGCCCATGGCTTCCCCCTGCGACCTGCCTTGTTTATTTAGATAGAGAAGATGAAAGATGCTGGATAGAAGGATGGGTAAGAGATTGATAGGTCTCCTTTTCTTCTTTTTTTTCTTTCTCTTTCTCTCTCTCTCTTTTTTTTTTTTTACTACTAATTTACAAGCACATCCCTCGCTTCCCACTCCTAGCTGACAATCTTTGCCCCCCCCCCCCACCACCACCACCACCCCGTGGCGGGGATTTTTCATCAACCCCCCCCCCTCAATCGCCCCCACCCCCACCTTTTTTTGGGAGTGGGGGAAAGAAGAGAAGATCATCCCAGGAGACTGCGGAGGTGGGGAGATAGGGGTGGGGGTGCAGGAGCCGGCAAACAGCCGCGCAGCTGGATTCTTTTGCAAATAGCGAGAGGAGGGGTGAGAACGGCGGCTTCGGAATCCGAAGACCAGCGTGGCCGGAGCCCTGCCGGGCTGGGTGCAGCGACCCGGGCCTCGGAGCCGGCGGCCGCCGACCGACCCGCGTCTCCCCCAGTCCAGAGCGCACCCCGCTCTCCTCCGCCCGCGCCGTCAGCGCGGACCCACGCGCTCGCCAACTTTTCCCCACTTCCCAGCTCCCCCTCCCCCTCCTCTCCCCTAGCCCCCTCCCCCTCCTTTCCAAACCCCGCCACCAGCGCCGCCGCCGCCACACACGCCGCTCGGAGGGGCGAGCGTCCAGCCCGGCTCCGCGCGCACACACACACACCTCCTCCAGCCTGCGCGCCCCCTCCCCGGCCCAGCACCCGCTACGCAGGCCCCAGAGCCCGGGGCGCGTCTGACTGCGCAGCGCCCCGGCTCCCCGGGCTGCAAAGAAACTTTCCTATGGACCCCCGCCCCCCACCACGCTCCGGGCCGACGCCGCTGCCTCTGCGAGCTCGCGGGCCGCCTGGGCGCCCGGCCCGGCTGCACCCGGCTCGGCGTCCCCAGCCCCGGGCGCCCGGAGCCCCATCCTCCGGCCCCTCGCGCGCACGCCGCAGACACTTACGGGTGATGAGCTCCCTCTGGGACAAGTGCTGCGGGTTGCCCTGTTTGCGGCGGGACATTGCCCCGGCATCTATTCTGGCATCGCCCGGAGAGCTGCTCTGATGAGGGGAGCCGGGGAGGGGGTCTGAGCTGCTGCTGCCGCCGTCGCCGCTGCCGCTGCCGCCGCCGCTGCCGCCGCCGCCGCGCCTCCTCCTCTGCCCGGGTTGGTGTTTTGGTTTTTGCCCCCTTCCTCTCTTGCCCTCTCTTCCTCCTCTTCCTCTTTATTTTGCTCTTTCTTCTATGCTGTTTTTTGTTTTGTTTGCAAAAAGAAAAAGAGAAGAAAAACCTCGATAGGAGAAAGAGGCAAAAAAAAAAAAAAAATCTGCTGTTGCTTGCCGGGGACTGGCTGGTTTCCTTAAAAATATATTCTTTAGAAGAAAAAGAAAATCCTTTGCACTTCTTCCAACTGCTTGGCCTCCTGGACTTCAGATGTCTTCTTGGACTTAAACCGGATTTTGCACCGGCTCCTGACACTTTTTCTTTCAGGGTCTGGTAGGTGGAAAGCGCACTTCTACCAGGAGAGGGGGGAAGAAAAAAAATGCAAACAAATAAAAAAAAAAGAAGAAGAAAAAGAAAAAAAAAGGAAAGAAAACTTGGGGACTTGTCGCTACCCCCCTCACCCCGCCCCCTCAAAAATCCCAAAGCAATGCAAAACTGCCCGGGTTCGGTTGTTTCTGGATTTTCTGCGGGCTGCCTGGTTTTTTCTCGGAGACTGACCCTTCCGAGGTTCAGGGGGGACTCCGGGAGCGGCTCCTTCCCAGTTCACCTGGCTGGCTGGCGCCGGCCGAGAGGCTGCCGGGTCCCCGCGAGCGCTCCCCGGCGCTCCCCTGGCGCCGCGGGCCCGGGGGGAGCTGGGCTGCGGGGCGGCTCGCCCAGTGCGCCTGGGTCGGTGCGGGCGCGGACTGGGAGCTATAGATTGCAACGTGAAGATGGCGGAGTCCGGGTTCTCTGGGAGCTCTCGGTCTCTCTATGGCTGGGGCTGCCTCTGTACAATGGGATAAAATTCAAGTTCAAGTGCGGACGTGACGTTTAATCTGCACTAGAGAGACAAAAAGACCCAGAGAGTCGGAGCACTGGGGGCGACTAGCGGTGGCTTTTTAACATTGTACCCTGTAAGAGAACAAGAAAGCACACCATTCTCTCTCTCTCTCTCTCTCTCTCTCTCTCTCTCTCTCTCTCTCTCTCTCTCGTGCACACCCACAGTCCAGGCCGGCCACACGTGCAAACGGCTTGTTTGGTCAGGACCCTCCTCCCCTTGCACTGGGAGCGCAAAGCGGGGAGGGGGGGACGATGGGCAGGATATTTTTTAATAAAATTTTAAAATCCTCTTGTCCCTCCTCCCCTCCAGGGAGCAGGACCCCCTGAGAAGGGGGGGGGGGGGGTGCAGTGTGTGTGGAAGTTGAATCAAGGCCAGTCCCCACGGGCACGCACCCACACCCACGGAAAGTTCTTGGAGAGTTGGGGTGGGCCCCGCGACTTGGGGTGATGGTCAATTGCTTCCTCTCCCTGGAAAAGAGCTTGGTTGTTTTTACTTTTTATTTTATTGGGGGACTGGGGTCAAACTTCCAAAAAAAGTGTCTCCATGTAAGTCCTGATATCCTGTCCAGCGAAGTGGACAAAATAAGAGCTACTAAGAGAAGACAGTTAAGAACATACTGGGGGGAAGTGGGGGCGGGGGAGGAACCTGAGACCTGGTTTGAGTCTCATTCTGGAAATAGTATTCACCCGAATCCGTGTGCTCCTACCACCTCGCCCCTTTAACTCCCCCCTCCAAGGCCAGGGTCTGTGGGAAGTGTGGGAGTACCTGGGCATGGGGTGCGCCACGTGGGACAGGAACTTGTGCGTGCTGACCCAGAAGTAGGTGTGGCCGGATCTCCAAAGACACTCGGGTTCCCCAGTTCCCGGCCCCCCCCCCAATTCCTGCCACCTGCAGAAAAGCTGCCCCCAACCCACTGCTCCTCGCCCAGGCCCAGGGCAGGACCTGAAACACCCCCCCCCCCCTCCCCCCCCTCCGGCAGACTGGGAAGACAGCTGTCTGGTCACCCGCCGGCGAGGACAAGGGGGGTGGGGGAGGAGGGTTTGACCGCGGCCCGGGGACCAGGCCAGGCCATGATCCTGTGGACACCCGCTTTTCTGCCCAGGCGGCGGCTAACTTCGTCTATTTGATGACCTGAGCTCCTGGGCTGGGCGGGCCACGCGGCTGCAGCGCTCTCCCTTCTCAGGGTTTCTCTCGTCCGGGCCAGGAGGCGGCCTGGGCGGGTCGGGGCCTGGCTCGGGGCTGGGCTTGGCAGGCTAGCCGAGCTGCACCCACCCCACCCCGCCCCCAGGCGCGGCTCGGGCGGTTCAGCGGAGCGAGGGGCTGGGCTGGGGCGCCTCCGGGCGCGCCGCCTCCCTCGGGGCCTGTGCCTTTGGGGGCATGCCGGCTTTAGTTCGTCCCCAGGTCTCGGGTGGGCGACGGTACCAAACACTTAACCGAGCGCAGCGCCCATTAGCGAGGATAGAAAGAGCTCCCTGCCCAAACCACCCGCCCCCCAAAATAATAACAATAAAATGTGCCCTAGCATGTAGTTTTTCCGATGGGCTGCGGGGTCGCCGGCCGAGCGGGTGCAGGGGGATAGGGAGGGGCGAGTCTGCATTCCCCACCCCCACCCCAGGACTACGCGCAGCTGCCCACCACCCGCAACCCACACCCCACCTCCACGTGGTCCAAAGTCTAGAAGCGCCTCCCTCTCCTCGCATGCCGCCCTGCAGCGGAAAACCTTCCAAAGAAGTGGCCTAAGTAAGAAAAAATGCCCACACGCACCTTTAATAAACTTAAGAAAACCATAAACCGGCCATTCTAACTCGCCCAGATTCTTAAGTGCGGGGAAGCCGTACGCTCCCTTTCTGAGAACTGGCACTGTGAAGTCCAGGAGAGGTTAGCGTCTTGCCCAAGGTCACTCCGCGCATGGGGCAGGTCTCCACTCAAACCGCCTCGGCGTGCCTGCCGCCCGCGCCGCCTGCGCTCGGCGCCCGAAATCCCGACCGTCCACCCTCGCCCTCCGGGGGCTGGTGACCAGGAAGGGGAATGGGGCAGCCCCTTCAAGAAAGAGGCCCCTACGGGGACTGCGCGGGGCGCTCAGGGGCCTCAGCTGCAGCTGCCACCTCCGGCGCGCGAGGTCTGGGGAAGGGGCACCCTCCGCCCCACCCCCGGCAGGAAGTAGCGGGCAGGGGGCGGCACGGGCAGCGGCTGACAGAGGAGCGCTTCCTCATTGGCCCCGCGCTGCCCCGACGGCGGGAAGAGGGACGCGCGGGCGGGCCGGCGCAGGGCCGGACACGCCACCGCCCGCCGGCGCGCTCCACCTCGCCGTGGCCGGGGAGTGGAGGCGCTGGCCCCTTTGCCCTCCTCCTCCTCCTTCTCCTCCTCCTCCTCCTCCTCCTCTCCCGAGAGGAGAGGCGGCCGGGTGCAGGCAGCGAGCAATCCCAGCTGCCGCTCCAGTCTCCTTTTTTTCCCTCTGCCCGTCTGGCACGGGCATCATTAGCGCTGAAAGCTGTTAATGTCTGGTCTCACAGCTCCCCCTTTAGTCTTGCTGCGCTCCCTGTCTCGCGTTCCAAGCCAGATCAATAGCCGCCTCTCCGCCGACCTTGACCTCTCCCTAGACCCCGCCCGGCTCCGGCAGCTGGCCCGCTCTAATATTTCTCCCCTCTCTTGATACCCACACAACAGGCGGGCTGAGCAGGAAGAGAGTGGCGCAGGTCCGGCCACAGCCCGGTCTCTACCCCTTCCTCAGGACCCCAGGCAGGCAGGGGATCCTGTAATCCTGTACCCTTCTGAGGCCACTGCGCGGACACACACACACACACACACCCCTCCTTGATCTACCAAGCCTTTGTTTAGAATAAAAGTCCCTCCATCCCCAATGGGGGGAGGGGGGGAGGTAGGGGGGGGGCAGGTGCTTAACATATGAAAATATGAAGGAAAAAGTGCAGGTGCTTATGCAGTCCCAGATATTACACAACTCCACACTCATTTCTCCAGCGCCTACCTGCAGTGGGCCTACCGTGTGCTGGACCCAGTGCTGGGGCTTTGTGCAGATTAGAATCAGGTGGAAAGAAATGCCACATTTTCTGCACTATCTTTGAGAGAGAAGAAAAAAAACAGATGTCAAAAAGCTTTTTGAACTCACAACTATTTCCTTGCTCTCCTTTTTCTAGCTTCGTAGCGCATTCCAACAGATAACCCTCCATATTCTCCGTCATTTTAAATTTCCTTATAGAGGAATAGTTCAGCAGTCACAGATCAGTTCTATCAAATCGGGGTGCGTTTTTATTCATCTCCTGGAGGGGCTCTGATTCCCTGTGCGTGCTGCCTGTGACAGGCCCTGCAGTGGGGGGGGGGGGGGGGGGGGGGGGGTGCTGCCTGTGACAGGCCCTGCAGTGGGGGCAGATGACACAGACCCGTGACCCCTCCCCCAAGCAGAGCTTCTTGTTTCAAATTCTTTGAAGGATTCTCATCCTTAACTCTTAGCTGAGTGGGGGGAGGCGGGGGGGGGGAGGTGCTGTAGGAGATTCTACAATGTTATCTTTGCCTTCTGGGCTGTTATATTTTATGTGTTTACGAAAATTTGGAAAGAATCGAGATGAGTAATGGCAGTAGAAATGGGAACTCCCAGTGTTTCTGCAGGAAATCTGTGCAAAGAGGCGGCGAGTCTTTGCGTATTCACAGGTAGAGGGCCAGTGCAGAAGCGAACTGTCTCCACTTTCCAGTCCTTGGGATCTATAAACGCGATTGACTGAGAAGATGAAGATAAATAACACTCATCGATCTGATCGGTGGATTGACTTGTTTTCACTTTCGAGGAAACCGCAGTGGAGGTACTACGCAAATCCAGGGTGTGCACATATTAATAAGATGGCCCTGGTGTCCTTCCTCACCATTCTAGAATCTCTAGGGGCTGCCAAATCCAGAAGCATAAAAAGGCAAAAGAGGTCGTGTGGGCTTCCTGGAGTCTCTTCTAGAATTATTTGATGTCACTTCTGCAAAGTACAGCAAGTTTCCGGGTGCCACAAGCACTCGAGGAAGGCTTGGCTTGCCAGGTTGGGAAGGGGGTTCTGCAGTCTGTCGCCTTGTAGCGAGGCAGACCACAAGGTGCCTTCCAACCACTGGTTGGTTGGTTCTCTGCAGGTACTGAATTTAGCAACATTGCCTCTGCTCAAACATGCCACCGTTTGTACCTTATTCGTAGGGCTGGATAGGGTAGGCTTCCCACTGTTGCTTAACTGTGCGGAGCCTAGGAATGTTCTAGGAAATCTAAGAGGTAGCGCTGTTTTGCTGTCTTTACAGCTGCAGCCTGCAAGGGGTTAAATCAAAGTCACTGCTTCTGATTCATGCATTATTTTTCTTATAAAAAAAAAAAAAACACTTAACCCAGCTCTCCATATATGAAAAAGACTCACACCCACACGGAATGTTCCCAGCTCTCTGTCCCTGTCATCAGAAACGATACTGAATGGCTCAGTACTAGGGGATCTGGAACTATTTCTACAGCTTTCTCACCTCATTTGGAATTTTCTTGCCTTGCTAATTTTAATTCTTTAGTTGAGTCATCAATTCAAATTTGGTAGGGACTGACTGGCATCACCCAGTTGGTCGGCTAGGGAGAAATACTGTTCACAAGGATGATCCGACTGCAGCAAATCCCCCCACCCCCCACCTCTCCCACCCCCGCCCCTGTGCACAGAGTTCAGAGTGACTGTGAGAGGGCGAGGGCGTGTGGGGGAGGTGATGTGCAGAAAGGGTCTCTGCTGCATTTCTCTTGTCACTGAGTCTCCGGATTGTAAGACAGACTGTGCAACACACACACACACACACACACACACACACATGCACACACACGCACACACACGAGTTTGAATTCACGGGTCCAGTGGCCTTCAATCTCCCCTACTGAGAACACAAGGGTGGAGCGTGGGGAGAGGGTTACATGGTTCATTTGGGGAAAGAACTGGGAACCAGAAGGGAATTTTCAGTTCTGACTCTGGCTGTCAGACTGCAGTGGCAACGAGGTGTCTGATAATAGGAAATGGAGAGGGGTGGGGTGGAGGCAATAATGATCACCTTCTAACAAGGGTTTTATGAGACTGTGAGGATTAATTAGTTTGTATCCTTAAGCAGTTGGAGAAGGAGGAAGTTTCAGCAAATGCTGAGCTGGAGTTGTAGATGAATCTGACTCAGTGGCAAGCTCTGCGTTCCCCCCTGCGCCCCACCTCCAACCTAGGCTCTGTCTGTGCTGAGATGCGCTGCAGAGGACATGGCGGAGGGGAGTGAGGGGGAAGGACTGGCACAGGGAAGAGCAGAGGAGAGAGGGGCGTGAGTCAGGCCAGCATCCTCCGAAAGGCATGTCTAATGAGAATGCTGCGAGGGACCACTTACCGAAAGGTAAACATCAAAACCAGGCAACACCTTGCCTCGCATATGCCTTCCGGAGCCGGAAAAGAAAGGGTCTGGGCGCTATCTGTTGTCTGTAGCTCTAGAAACAGCCATGCATGCTTTCGAGTGAATTCAACAAAGGTAGTTTGTACCCTAGAAAACAGTTAAGTGGTGTTCCCTCTGTCGAACCGACAGGGGCTGCGGTTGCCAAATGACAAACAAGCCTCCACAGCACACGGTCTGAACGGCAGGCACATTGTTGGAGGTGGGATAATAGATCTATAGGACGTGGACGTCACAGAAATTCCTTTATGCACATATTAAAACATTGAATCTGCTTGAAGACACACACTCGGCTCGATTTACAAGGCAGACAATTTGCTGCAACAAAAGATAATTAATGCCACCCGAGGAAACCGAGCCGCGGGACTGCTGTGCATTCTGGTACAGCGTGTTCGTTTAATCTGGTCCTTTTAAAAAATGATTTCGCTGTGATTTTAAGCCTTTGGGATCTTTGAAACAGCAATGGCTTCTAAAATATGGATGTGGCAAGAACACTTTCTATTTGAACTTGCGACAAAGCCCTTTACCCCCCCCAACCCCACCCCACCACCACCACCACCATCTCTCTCTCTCTCTCTCTCTCTCTCTATCTATCTATCTATCTATCTATCTATCTACCTATCTATCTTCCTCCCACATGTGACCCGAAATGGAACTGGACAGGAGCAAGGACACCCATCTCGGACCCGTCTCCGATGGTCTGCCATCTAAACAGGGCAGACTCACGGCCCATTTCCTTACATCTGAATTTGGATCTCCGGATTCAAACGGGCAGATGCACCGGCTGCGGGGACTTTGTACAGGCATCTGCAGTTTCATTATTTGTATCTGCTTAACAGGAACAATTAGAGAACTGAAGAGTGAGGACGCCCGTTCGGGGACCGGTTCGGTATTGTACCCAGACCACACATTCCGGCTGGGAAGGAACACAGTAATGTATAAAGCATTAGTGGATTGAACACTCCGCGCTGTGTTTGGGGAATCGAATTGTTGATGTTTCTGGCAAAAAAAACTCATACTCCAATTGAAATCTATCAAACACCTTAATTAGCTCTGGGTACCTAAGTGTGCCCAACCCAGAGGCAGGTTGCAAGGCATGAGAGGGGATGGGCAGGGGCTGCACAGAGATGCCAGGGCCTCCCTCGCCCCCCAGCCCTGGCCCACGACCTCAGTTTCCGGACCGGGACGCCTGGGCCGTGGTGGGAAGTCGGTCCACCCTGGCTCTCTCCCTGGCAACCGCAGGGATGTGATGGAGGGTGTTTGGATGGCTTGCAGGATGTTGGCGAACCGGATGGGAAGAGAGCACAGTGACACAAAGCTGTTGCCGACGGTAACTGGAGTCTTTTCCTCAGCCAACCATTCCACCTGGACCTCGGTACAAATTATTGTTTTCAATTACCACCTGTGTATTCCTTCCCATGCAACTTATTGATGTAAAATTACAGCTATACCGGTATAAATAAGTTATGCTGCAGTTGTAAAATGGAAGAAATTTTGTTGTAGCAATTATGTTCAGCAAGATGACAAAATAAATTTCCAGAGCTGTGCCTGCAGTAACCTGGGGAATTTAAACCTCATAATTTCCATTCATTTCAGATAATTTGGAGTAATTTCTATATGTAATAACTTTGTAATGAAAAACACAGCGGTACTGAAGTGATTTCACTCCGTTTTTTTTTTCCTCCTATGGTATACATGGCACAAAATAAATGATAAAAATAATATTTCCTTTTTATATGTGTGTGTGTTGAGTAATTCCTTCAGCAAAAAATCATAAACTAATACCCGGACTAAATCTCTGTCCACAAAATGAAAAATAAATTGAGTTAAAGAAAGTGAAAAAGTATGAAAGGCTGCGGATGTTTGATTGTGAGTTTATTGAATTGTCTGATTCCCAGGCTCCTCCTGATCTCCAAGGGGTACGGCTCCCACGTCAGGGGCAAAGGCAGGCCAGCCCCAGACTCCCCGCACGGCTGCAGGGAGGCCCCCGACGCTGGGATAGTCAAGCCAGGGGCGTGATTTCAAGGCGGTCTCCTCCCGCGACGAGCTGGGCTGTCCACGCTGCTGCTGCCCACCCAGGTCTTTGAGGGCCACCTCCACTGCGACTGATCACCACCGATTAGGGCGGGCAGTGGTCACCCAGGTCCCCCTCTCATTAATGACGGAGGGAGGCGGTGCTGCGCCCCTAGCTGCCCGGGTGCCCTGCCGACCTCTGATGTGACCCCTTCCTTCCCTGGGGAGCGCACAGCCCCTGAAGGCCCCGCGTAATCCAGTGGCAGCTGCCACCGAGTGGTTGGAGGGGACAAGGACCACAGCGGCTGCGTTAGCTCCCAGGCCCTGCAATCAGCCTCAGCCGCCACCACAGCGCCCATCAACCGTCATTTCTAAATGACAACCGGAGGCTGGGTCTGGATGAGGTGGCCACCCCCTAAACCCTGCCTGCTAGGAGTGACAGCCAGGCCAAATGTCAGCCCCTCCTCACCAGCCAAGAGCCCCCCTCCAACCCCCGGCCCTGCAAAATCCTGCCACTCTGTGCGGCCAGGACCTCAGAGCTGGTCTCCGGCTGGGTGGTCCGGGGCGAGGGGAGAGGGCGTTCACTTCTCGGGCTCTGGATCTCCCTGTCAGACGGGGCTCACGTCACCTGTGAGCCCACCGTCAGAGCTGCGGGAGGTGGGCCCTGGCGCCCGGCCCAGTCTCTGGCACCCAGCAATCACTTCATAAGCATCACCATGTCTCGTTCCTCCAACAACACACCGTGACGGGGTGCCTACTACGTGCCAAGCACAGGGAGGGGTGCTGGGGCCCAAAGACGGTGGTGTGTGTGTGTGTGTGTGTGTGTGTGTGTGTGTGTGGTGGTTAGGACCCAGGTTCCTCATTCAGACAGCCTGAGCCTGCCCCACCATCCCTGCTCCGAGGAACGTGGGAGGTGGAGCAGGAGTCTGTGACAGGTACAGGACCCTGGCAGTTACAGTCAACCCACAAGGGACTCCTGGGGCTCAGGAGCAGGGGCAGGGTGCTGGTCCCAGGCTACAGACTTCCTCTAAGTAAGACCTTCGAGGCCTGCTAGGTCAAAGACAGGTGGACCAATGCCATTGCCAGGCTTATCTTACTTAATCCAGGAACGAGAAAGATCTTCATTCCCAGAAGCCCAAGGCCAGTAGCTAAGAGGCCGGCCAGAGACAGCCTAGGGACAACCACCTCCCCATCCCTCCCAGATTCGGGTCCCCCATCCTGCAAGGCCGCAGCGGGCAGCTGCAGGCACCGCTGGCAAAGGCAAAGACAGTGCAGGCCCAGGACACAGAAGCGGCAGGAGAGAGCGAAAAGGGAAACAACGCCGAAAGCCGGGCTAGCAGCAGGAGAAGTTTTCTTTCCTTTGGGACAGCAAAATCCAGGGAAACGTGACCAGGGCTCTGAAACCCAGTAACTGAGGCGGAGAGAGATCTGTAGGAGAAAAGATGGAGAACATCTGGGGATGGTGGGTCTCAGAGGCGGCCGAGCAGAAGCCACAGACTTGGGGTTCAGTGAGAGGCAGTGGGGTAGGCAGAGGGTCTGCCGGTTAAATTCGGGAACAAATAATCAAAATTGGTACCGACCGTTACAGAGCACAAAGCCCTTTTATTCCCTGACTTGCATTTGTCCTTCCAGCAACCTTGTGAGATATGCAGGGCAGGGCACCACCAGCTTAATGCACATGTGCACACACACACATACACACACACGCCGGTGCCACTTGGGCTGGGACACTGATCTCGGCGTCTGTATTACAACCAAGACGTTCTGAGGATTACATCAGATTGCCTACCTGAAAGCCCCCGGCACCGGGCCCGGCACACAGTAATCATTTAATAAATCACAGGTATTTATTATTATTATTATTATTATCATTATCATTATTATCATCATTATTATTAAAGCCTTATGCTAGGGTGGAGGAGCCTCACACTCAATCATCTATGGCATACACTTGAGCACTTTCATTTCAGGTCTGAAAAGAGTAACTCTCCCCAGAGTTCATTTGTGAACATATTCACCTAATATTGATGAAGCGCCTACTATGTGCCAGGGACCAGCCTAACCTCTGGGAATACCCAGAGGAAGACATCATGGTCCTCATCTGCCAGGGTTACAGCCCGTCGCTGGGCGCTGGGCCCCTCACGGCAGACAGCGGAGTCTGCCCCCTCGCCTCTGCCCAGGGCGGCATGTGGCAGGTCAAGGAGCCAGCTCGGCCTGCACCCAAGGCCTAACACACCTGCACCCGGGCACAGGGCCCACAGAGCAAACACTGGGAAGAAGCCCCGTGGTGTGCCAGCAGGCGTCATCTCAGAGATGGGGACCCGAGGGTCACCATACTTCAGCCGGGGGGGGGAGAGGGGGCGGGTGGGGCAGGGGGCGAGTGATAAATAGATGGCCTATGACGAAAAGTCTGGAAGGAGAGGTTGAAATGATGGCCCCTGAGCGTTCACATTATGGGATTCCAGAGGCTCCTTAAAGAACTTTATTTCCCAAACCTCCTAAAATGCCCTTAAAGACTTGCCATACATGTTTAATAAAGTTTATAAAAGAATCAAGGGAGCGATCGCTGGGCTATGAAGAACAGCTCCTGGGGGTGTCTGGCCCTGAGAGGCTGTCACAAGAGGGCTCTGGCCTGGCATGGGACCGCCTGGGGGCAGGGAACTGCAGGACAAGGTTGGAGGGGTCCCTTTTGAAGATGCTGCCTTGTGGCGCTGGCTGGTTGCTCAGTGGTTAGAGCGCCGTCCCATGCACCGAGGTCTTGGGCCGCGTGCAGGAGGCGACCAATCGATGTTTCTCTCTCTCGTTGGGAGGGAGGAGGAGGAGAAGCTGCCTTGTTCTCTCCCTCCTTCCCTTCTGTGTGGGGCCTCATCGCCTGAAACTGCTGGCCCTGATGCAAGACTCTAACATCCAAAGAGGCTGATTTTATTTTTATTTTTTTTAATATGCTTTTTATTGAGATCAGAGAGAGGAAGGGAGAAGGAGAGAGATAGAAACATCAATGATGAGACAGAATCACTGATCAGCTGCCTCCTGCACGCCCCCTACTGGGCATCGAGCCCACACCCTGAGCATGTGCCCTGGACCAGAAATCGAACTGTGACCTCCTGGTTCATAGGTTGATGCTCAACCACTGAGCCACCGAGGCCGGGCAAAAGGGCCTGGTTTTTGAATGCCTCTTCTCCCCACCCTCCGGGGACAGGGAGCTGGGACTCTTCGCCTGGTGAAGGCTGGGCCGCGCGGCTGCACTGGCCTCGAGAAGCGAACCCTAGGCCCCGGGCTGGGTGCACGCTGAGTGGGGGACCGTAGACACTCGCAGCGAAGAATGTCCCCTTGGAGCTTCCCCCTCCTTCCCACCTTCTGTCATCTGGGGGATAATTCATTTATGCAGCTTTCACAGAAGACTGACATTTCCAACACTTTTAGCAGAATAAATTTATAAGGTAAATTAGGGGGTGGGAGCCCTACTGTCCTAGGCAGATTCAAGCTGGTAATTACAGAGGCCTAATTATGCATTCACCACGGAGCCTTCTGGAACACGGAAGGTGACAAGGATGGCTCTTTTTCTTCCTGCAAAGGACACTGTCCCCTGGAACCTTCGCCACCAGCCCTGAGCCGCCGCGGGAAACGCACTTGTCACAGGCGCCCACGCCTGATCGCTGCAGGGAAAACCCTGGCCCCAGCCAGGCGCCCACATTCTCCTTCACAGTCGGGGGGTCAGGCGTGGTTCTTTAGATCAGGGATCCTGACTTGGATAAAACAAAACTCAAAAAAAAAAAAGAAGTTTGTATTTTTTTAATCTTGCTCTGCTCACCTTCCCTGATGAGATCTACGCTGTCAGGGCCTTGTGCCCGGCTTGGCCAGTGCTCCTCGGGGAGGGGACTGCACCCTTCACTTCTCGGGCTCATCAGAACTCAGCAGGAATGAGAAAGCGCAGGAGGGCAGTGTCAGAGGGAGATGCTGGGCCTGGAGGGGGTGGGGGGGAGGATGCTGAGGGGGAGGGGGCGCGGTGAAAGCCTCGCAGCAGCACCCAGCACCGGCACCGCCATGTCTGCCACCCCCTTCGCATCCCCAGAGGCCCCTCTGCTCCCCTGCGCTGGTCATTCACTGGGGAAATAGGGATTGCGCTCTGTTGTGGGTTGGAGGGTGTCCCCCCCCCCCCCCCAAATACATTGAAGTCCCGATCCCTGTGCCGGGGATGTGACCTTGATAGGGGCAGAAATAGAACATTGGGGACCAGCTATAATTGTAGGAAATACCAATCATGCTCTGTTAACCGTGATGGTTGTGTTCTGATTAAAGAAGGCGCATTCTAGCCTGCCTGGGAGTTGCTCGCGGGACCTGGGAGCTCACCTGGAGAGGCAGCCCTGCCTCCCCATTGGGAGCTGCCTGTTCTCAGGGAAAGATGAACAACTTTGCTGCGGAACCAGAGTCGTCAGCCCTTTGAAGACCCAGTCCTTTTGCATATCTGTTAACTGCCCATTTGGCTTACCCTTTAGCCTACTTCCCCAGGTAATCTTTGTCCTTCTACCCAATACAAGCAGCTGCCTTATGGGGGGTGCAGAGCAGATGTTTGTGGCTGACCTGCTGCTCCCATGCTGCCGGCAGGATTGGGATAAACGCTCATATAGGATTCAACCCTGTCTCTGCTGAATTGGCTCAAGTAGTGACAGGCAGCGCGGACCCACTGGTTGTCCAGTTACAACCTCAGTCAGAAACAGGGTCTTTGCAGGTGTGCTGAGCTCAGGGGAGGTCACACCGGATTGAGTGCACCTTTATCCAATGTGACTTGAGTCCTTATAGGAAAAGGAGATGACACGCAGAGAGAGACACACAGGGGAGAGTTCATAGGTCTACGGAGACAAGGACCTCCAAGAATGCCCAGTGCAGCTCCTCAGGGTGAGGAAGGCCCCCCCCTCCCCCACCCCCCCCTCCCAG
Source organism: Myotis yumanensis (assembly GCF_028538775.1). NCBI lineage: Eukaryota > Metazoa > Chordata > Mammalia > Chiroptera > Vespertilionidae > Myotis > Myotis yumanensis. Next base: position 12,920,055 of record NW_027223752.1, read on the forward strand.
AGCCTTCGGCGGGAGCCTGGCTGGGCCGACACCTGCAGGCCAGCCTCCGGCCTCCAGAGCTGGGAGGCAGTCAGTGTCTGGTTCTGAGCCACCCGGTTTGCGGTACTTCAGTCACGGCAGCCCCAGGAGACTAACACAGGCTCCGGCTGCATGTGGGCCCGAGCGAGGCGCAGGCGGCAGAGCTGGACAGCCCAGAGGAGCGCCTGCCCTGGAGGCTCCCAGGCCACGGGCCTCGCCTACAACCCACAGGCTTTGTATTTGCAAAGAGGATGTTGACGAGAACTGTCCACCCTCCTGTCACCCTCAGGTCGAGCAGCGATGACTGGACTATAAAAGTCATGAGGCCAAGACAATGGCAGGTTCCCCCTTCCATCCTGACATCACCCCCAAAACCCCGCAATAACCTCTCATCCTAGCTCCAGGCTTCGAGCAAACTTCCAACTCCAACTATAATGGCAGGACTCAGGGAAAGCCACACTTCCGTAGAGGAAGCACTGGAGGCTAAAAAGCCTCTCCTGGGCCCCCAGAGCACCCCTCACCCCCCCCCCCCCACCTCTCCACCCTCCAGCCCCCCACCCCCAACCTCCCCACTCCTGTAAGCAGGCTCTCAGCATCTGCAGAAGGTGACTCCAGCACAGCAGCCCTCACACTCCTCAGCACCTGAGGCCTTAGCTTGGTTTGTGGTTGGGTTTCATTTTCATTTGGGGGTTAAATAAACAAAGAATAAGAAACAAGAGACAACAAAGAACTGACTACATTGCAGTCCTGATAGTAAGTGACAAGAGTTACAGAAAATGGAACCGGGTAAAAGACAGGTCTCTCGGGTTTGTACTGAAACCATTTTGCATATAATAGAAGCAGGGCTCCTCCCACCCCACCCCACACACACCTGAAAAATCCTCCAGGCAAGGAAAGCAGCCTGGCTCCAGCTTAAAGATCAGAGAGGAACTTCTTTAAGACCTGTCTCCCCACGTGCCCTGGCTGGGGTGGCTCAGTGGTTGGGTGTTGAGCCATGAACCAGGAGGTCACAGTTCGATTCCCAGTCAGGGCACATGCCTGGGTTGTGATCCATGACTCTCTCTCTCATCATTGATGTTTCTATCTCTCCCTCTGCCTTCCTCTCTCTCCGAAATCAATAAGAATGCATTTTTTAAAAAGAAAGAAAGAACGCTCAGGCCAGGGGCAGAATGGACTCCAGGTGGCTCCGCGGCCTTGGGTCCTGTGTGTGCAGCGTGGAGGGAGAACGGGGAATTCACACAGTTCTCAGAAGGGCTGCAGTCACGCCAGGCCCAGGTGTGACTTCGACCAAACGCTCGCGTGTAGGGCTAATTGATGGGACTTAGCTAATAGGGGTCTGTCTCCCTATCAGACTGTGACCCCCCAGAGGAGTGGGGTGCTGGGGCTGGGCTTCCAGAGGAGAACCCGCACAGTCTGCGCACCTCCTGTGTGCCAGGCACTGGCTGGACGCCTTGCGTCCACTCTCCGCACGCCCACCCTGTCGCTGAGACACCGGCGTCCCATTTGACAGGTGGGAAAACCAAGTCAGGCAGCCAGTCCCGGCAGAGTTAGGATCCCAAGTCAGGGTCCCAGTGGTGTGGGTCCCACTTCTTTCTACAGCCTCATGTTAGCCGGCCAAGCTGCAGTCAGCGAAGGTCCCTAGCCATAGAGGTTTGCACAAGAAAAGCATCATTTCCCCCGCTGTCTCCTGCCCTTCTCGCCACACCTCCTGGCCTCCAGGGACACCAAAGAGTCACACTGGCTCTTAACTGCCTCAGCCCAGAAGTGACGCATGGCATGTCTACTCACAGCCCATTGGCCGGAGCTAGTCAGGGGACCCAACCTAACTGCAAGGGAGGCTGGGAAATATGGACGAGCACCTGGAACAGTGGAGGGCCGTGCCTGCACCTGGTGGCCACCATGTCCAAAGACAGTGTATCCCTTGGATACCGGGTCTTGACTAAAAGGACGAATGGGCTTTAACTAGAAATTTCTTTACCCGTCAACTTGGGGAGCAGAGGATGGCTCTCCGACAGAGATAACACGCCCAATGGGTTACATAACTTACTGAGGATTCTTACTCTGAGCCAATGGGCTTTTTCCACCCTCTGATACTCACAGTTTCTGTAACCGTCTCTCTGCCTGCCCCCGTCACACTGAGGAGGAGCGGGGCCTGCAGGTTAACACGCAGGCCCTCCTCTAGGAGACGTTGTAACTCGCTGTGCATCTCGCCGTCAGGAGGACACAGACCTGCAGGATTGGAGGGGACCAGTCAGCTCTAGGAAGAAGGGGGTCCCAGACGGAGCCCCTCCAGTCCAAGAATGTGTCCACTTGACATGCCAATCAAAAGAGACTTCGGAACTCTGGAAGGTGTGAGACGGGTGTGTGGGATAATGTCGAACAGCCAGCTTCCCTCCGAAGCCCTCAGAATACTGTTTGATGGACAGATTTGGAGCAGAGAACTTCGAAGCTGGGAGGAGCCGAGAGATGATGGGGTCCACCTACCTGGGGAGGGAGTCTGAGGCTAGGGGAGGAGGCACCTGGCCAGAGGGAGTGCCTGGCTGGGGTGTGGGGGCCTCCGTGTCCCGACCCCCAGGCCCGTGGCTGCATCCCAGACGTCCCCCAAATCCCTTTTCCATCTGTCAATATCACAAGAGAAGTAAGCTGTTGAGGAATCCTAGGGCTCGGTCTCCATTAGGCCTGACAAAGGCTCCCGACAGCCTGTCACCCCGGCGACAGGGGGTGCCAGGGAAATGGTGTGGGAGGTGGGACGCTGGTCGTCAGGAACGGAAAGAGGCCGTTCTCTCCTTCCACACGGCATCATTGCCACGTGTGCCCTGCACCAGGCCAGAGAGGCCAGCCCTCACCCTGGACGAGGTGTCCCCTCCAGGATGGCCACCAGGTCCTAAAGAAATCAGGGACCCGCTCAGGAAAGTGGACACCCACATGGTCGGGCTCCCAGTTGGGCCAGGGGCGGGGGGGATTGTCCCATGGACCTCGCTGGCCCACAGGCCCACCAGGGCAGTGTGGCAGCTGCTCTGTGCGTTCTCATGGGGCGTGAGGCTGGGCTCACCGCCCACCCGGGAAACAGAAACACACTGACCTGCGGGGACTCATTGTGGCAGTGGGGCCGACCGACGTGCTTCCAGGTGAGCACCTGGAGGGGGGGAATCCCAGCCCCTCGGATCATAGAGGAGGACACCCACCCACTGCAGGGCCGCCTCATCCCCAGCCCACCACCTCGGCCACCTGCTGGGTCCCTGCAGGCTGAGTGCCGGGCCTGCCGTGGCCTCACGCCGTGTCCCTCTGCCTGGGCGCTCGGCCGGTCCCTGCAGCAGGTGACAAGCTGCACCTCGGTGTTGGGGGCCTGGGCCAGGAAGCCTGCCTGGCACCACCTCCTCCCGGTGGCGCTCGCTCTGCCCTCCTGCCCCAGGACCCCTGAGTCCTGCCCCTGCTCCTGCGGCCACCACCGCATCCCTCTGTGCTCACCTGGACCAGGTAGCTGCAGGCGGAGACCGCAGGCCGCTCCTGGCAGTGCCTGGACCCGCCAGTCGGTGGACCCGGCGGGGGGCGGACGCCTGAGAGGCTGGCTGTGCGCCTGCGCAGATGCCGCACACACCTGAGTGCAGAGCGGACAGCAGGCCTCATCACCTGGCTGTGATCACCTGTGGTTACCTAAGAGCAGTCCTTGTTTTCAGAAATCTCTAGACCAGTGGTTCTCAACCTTGGCTGCACATTACAATCACCTGGGAATCTTTTTAAAATCCTGATTTCTGGGCCTCATCCTCCGGAAATTCTGTTTCTTTGTTCCTAAATGTTGTGGCCCCACCCCATAACAAAGAAACAGAATTTCCGGAGGGTGAGGCCCAGAAATCAGGATTTTAAAAAGATTCCCAGGTGATTCTAATGTGCAGCCAAGGTTGAGAACCACTGCTCTATAGGTAAAGGCATCATATGGCCGTCTTATGTTTAAGTGGTTCAGAGGTGGGGGAGGAGGGTATATGGGGCAATGGATTAGCATCTGGGGAGGATGGCTGATGAGTATCTGAGAGTTATTTGCATTGTTCTTGCCATGTTTCTGTAGGTCGGACACTGAAGGTCACCAGTGCCTTTCCTGGCACTTCTTGTCGCCTCCCTGGGCTTTATCTCTTCCAGGGCAGGTAATGACGATCAATGGAAGGGCGGCAAAAGTAGGCGTACAGTTGCTCAAGGGAAAGCAGTACAATGATGAATACATGATAATGCCAGAATCAACTGTGTTTCCCATACTCCCAGCTGTAAACCTACTTTTGCCCCTCCGTAGTATATTTTACTTCTTTTGTGTCTTGTCTGTCTTCCCCTACCAGAATGTAAGCTGCATGAGGGCAGAGAGCTGGGTCACCAAAGAGCTTACATACATACATGCATGACCAATGGACATAGACAACAGTGTGGTGAAGGCCTGCGGTGGGGTAGGGGCTGGGAGGAGGGGGTACAGGAGGGGAGAAATTGGGGGACATCCGTAATACTGTCAACAATAAAATAAAAATAAAAACAATTAATAAATATATATATTACAAAAGATGAAAAAAAATCCATTTAAGAAATATCTATCTTTGGGTGAGGATTTAAAAAATTAAAAAATACATACATATATAACTCTTAATAACTATTAGCAGATAAAAACTAGCCATACATAAAAAAGACAATGCATCATAACCAGGTAGAGTTTATTCCAGAAATGAAGGCTTGGTTTAAGATTTGAAAATCAATCAATGCAATTTACAGTATTCATAGGATAGAGGAGAAAAACCACATGATCATTTCAAAAAAATTTAGGAGCAGCAGTTGAAAAAAATTGAACACTCCTTCATGCTTTAAAAACTCAGCAAACTACGAATAGAAGCAAACTTTCTCACCCTGGGAAGGGGCAGCTACAAAAAACTATCGCTAGCATCGTTCTTAACGGTAAAAGACAGTGCTTCCCCCTCAGGTTAGGAACAAGGCAAGAATGTGGACTAAAACGAAATACATGCCGACCCTCGCATCCCTCCTCCACAGAAATGTGAGCACACGTAGGCGCCAAGCGGCAGGTTGAAGATTGTGCGTGGCTGCATTTTTCATTTTAGCCCCAAACTGCAAACAACCCAAATCCCTGTCAATAGTAGAATGAATAAATAAACTGTGGTATGGCCATAAGATAGAATACCATAGATCAATAAGAAAATAAAATGAACCAATGATCTATGCAATAATATGGCCACATCTCACAAAGTCAGATATAAGTGCCTACCCCCTGTATGAGTCCATGTATATAAAGCTTAAAAAAAAAAAAAATAAGCCACGGTGATCGAAGTCACAATGGAGGTGACGTTTGAGAGAAAGCAATGGGAACATGAGGGTGCTGATAATCTTCTATTTCTTGGCATATGTGGTGGTTACACCAATGGGCTGGTTTCCCAGAAATTCATTAGTTTATACAACTGTGTCCTGAATATGTTTTTCTATGTGTGTTACACTTCGGTTTTTTAAATTACTTTGACAATCAGGGTGCATCGACACGATAAAATGCCATGTAACCATTTTTACTGAGGTAATTTTCCCTATGTGTACTAATTTGGAAATATCTCCAAGACACCTTAAGGGAAAGTTTTTAAAAAATCACATAGCATGACATTAATGATCTGTTTACTATACATTTAGGTGTGTGTATGTACACACACATTCATTTTAGATGGGCGGATAGAAAGATAGGTCTTAAAAGAGATCATTTTAAATGATGCACAAAGATATCAGAAATTTGAAGTTCAAAAGTGAGAGCCCCAACTACGATGACCATTCCTGAAGGAAATATCGAAGTCAGTGGCATATGAAGGCGTGTTAAGGGTGTACCCATGAGAGCAGTCACCCTGTATGCAGGCAATTGTCTCTAGATAATTTTTAAACAATAATAAAGCTAGACGTTTATTTGCTTTTTATTAACACCACACATTGGCCATTCTAAATAATGCTAGTAATAAAATACCCCTGGAAAAAAAATGTTTTGTTGGCCTAACTTATAAGTAATTGCTGCTATTACATTTGAGTTTTAATAACATGTAGGCAAGTTTCAAATTAGCGCATTTTTATTACTCACCCTTTATTGAATATTGTATCCTACACAGAAGTTAATTCAAAGAACTTTCAGTTAAGTGGTTTGCACCCAATACACGTGAACGCAGTTCCGCGTGTTCGTTTGGAAAGTAAGTTCATAATGGTTGGGGCGCACGCAAGCTTGCAAACTGAGAGGTGTGGTATTTTTGTTTTGTAAGTGAAAATTTTAATTCATAAATTAACTATTTTGCTGAATTTAAATGTATGTAACATTGGTATTTCTTTTTAAATTGTTTATTGTTTTAGAACTAAATAGCCATTGAGAAAATAATATTACTGGTTATTGTATGACTATTACTTAAATAATTTTGTTACATTGAGGAAGGAAAGTGTTAAAAATCACCTGCTTCCCTTGTTAAGCGTACTAGAAATGCTGCTGACAAGTAAGTTATACAAAGGCCATGGCCGTGCCTAGGGCTTAGTGGACGCTGAATGCATGGTAGCTTTTTTAAAAATATATATTTTTATTGATTTCAGAGAGGAAAGGAGAGAGAGAGAGAGAGAGAGAGAGAAACATCAATGATGAGAATCATTGATGGGCTGCCTCCTGCATGCCCCCTACTGGGGATCTAGCCCACAACCTGGGCATGTGCCCTTGACCAGAATCAAACCTGGGACCCTTCAGTCCACAGGCTGATGCTATATCCACTGAGCCAAACCAGCTAGGGCGGTAGCTTTTGTTTTTAACACCCATAAGGAGGGAGAAGCAAGATGGCGGCGATATAGGCAGAAGCGTCCCAGGTCTTGTCCCGGAGCAAACTGGAGTAAGCAGCTGAAACTAATAACACCCACCCCGAATTGGCGAATTTACTCAGCTGGTGAGACGGTTTACAGCCTGGAAGGGCAGAGCTCCCCTGGAAAGGTAAAAAACCAGGGATCTGGGCAGGAAAGTTTGCCAGACCTCTGAGCCCAGAGGGTCGGAGGGAGGCCGCGTGGCCGACAGCCGCATCTCTTAACACCCATAAGCAATTGATCCCCTATCCACCTTTCTCCACCTCTTACCCCTCCATTTCCAGACTTAGAGAAGTTGAGATTCAAACTGAGATCAAAGTTTCAACTCTGTACCAAGCTCTGTAATCTGTGTTTTAAATGCATTTTCTATTTTTATTTCTCAAAAAAAATTATATGAGCACTATTTTTATCCCTCTCTAATATGTCATAAAACCACAGAGAGTAGAAGTAATTTTCTCAAACTCGTTCAACTAATAACTGGAAGTTTTATGATTAAACCTGAGTTTTCCTGTTATTAATCCTGTGCTCTTTCTATATAACCATCCTGCAAACTGTATTCACCATTGGTGTCATCACCATCTTCATCATCACCATCTTCATCACCACCACCATCATCATCATCATCACTACTACCATCCATCATCATCATCATCATCATCACCATCATCACTACTACTATTGACGAGCACATGCCAGGTATATATACTTTAATATATTCCAAAAACAATTTTTGCCCACATTTTAACTTTCTTAGTTCTTCATTCCTTTCTGTACCTCAGACCTTCAACCTGGAATCATTTTTCTTTGGAATATTTTTAGTGAGGGCCTATGGGTAGCAAATTTTCTGGTTTTGTCCATCTAAAACAACTGTATTTAATCCCCATTGTTAAAAGATATTTTCACCGCCCTAACTGGTTTGGCTCGGTGGATAGAGCGTCAGCCTGCAGACTCAAGGGTCCCAGGTTCGATTCCGGTCAAGGGCATGTACCTTGGTTGCGGGCACATTCCCAGTAGAGGGTGTGCAGGAGGCGGCTGATAGATGTTTCTAACTCTCTATCCCTCTCCCTTCCTCTCTATAAAAAATCAATAAAATACATTTAAAAATATTTTCACTGGGTATAGAATTCCAGGTTGATGATTTTTTTTCTCAGCATATTGAAGATACCATCCCACTGTCGTCTGGAGCCTATTGTTTCTGTTGAGAAGGTGGCTGTAAGCTTGTCCGTCCTTTATGTATAATCTATCTTTTCTCTCCTGCTTATAAAATCGATTCTTAGTTTTTTGGTGACCCACAGTTTCATTGTGCCATGTTTTTCTTTTAAATGAACTCGCTTGGAATTTGGGGGCTTCTGAGGATTGTTCTTGCCTTGATTTTGAAGTTTTCAGCCATTATCTTTTCACATGACAGGCTTTGTTCCATTCCTCCCTTTCTCTGTCCCGTCACCTCTCCTCTCTCTTCCTTTCTCCTCTCCCCACCCTTTGCAGCTGCAATTAGACATTGGAACTTCTCACTCTATTTTTCAGGTCTCTTAACTTTCTGTCCATATTTCCCATATATTTGTCTCTTTGGGCTGATTATCAACTTCCTCATTTCTATCTCCAAATTCACTAATTCTCTCTGTCACTTTTTCTAAACTGCTATTAAATCTGTCCATTGAATTTTTAACTCCAATTATTACTTTTTATTTTATTATTATTATTACTAGAGGCCCGGTGCACAAAAATTTGTGCACTCGAGGGGGAGAGGGGGTCCCTCAGCCCATCCTGTGCCCTCTCGCAGTCTGGGACCCCTCAGGAGATAAGGACTTGCTGGCTTAGGCCTGCTCCTGGGTGGCAGAGGGCAGGCCCAATCCCTAGGTGCAGCCCCTGGTCAGGCTCAGAGCAGGGCCGATTGGGGGGTTGGGGCACCGCCCTCTGTCACACTCAAGGCAGGGCCGATCAGGGGGTTGGGGCGCTGCCCCCTGCCATGCACAGAGCAGGGCTGATCAAGGGGTTGGGGTGCTGCCCCCTGTCACACACAGAGCAGGGACCATCGGGGCTTGGGGCTCCGTACTCTGTCACACACAGAGCAGGGCCCATCAGGGGTTTGGGGAGCTCCCCCTTGTCATGCACAGAGCAGGGTCAATCAGGGGTTTTGGGAGCTCCCCCCTGTCATGCACAGAGCAGGGCTGATCAGGGGGTTGGGGAGCTGCCCCCTGTCACACACAGAGCAGGGCCAATCAGGGGGTTGAGGAGCTCCCCCCTGTCACGCACAGAGTAGGGCCAATAGGGGAGCTGGGGCACCGCCCCCTGTCACAGAGCAGGGCCCGTGGGGGGGGGGGGGGTAGTTGAGGCGCCACACCCTGTCACACTCAGGGCAGGGCCGATGGGGAGGTATGCTCTACCCCATCTCACATAGAGCAGAGCCCGTGGGGGGGTTGGGGCGCCGCCACTGTCACGCACAGAGCCGCAGGGCAATCGGGGTTGGGGCGCCGCCCTCTATCACCCACAGAGCAGGGCCGATCAGGGGGTTGGGGCGCTGCCCCCTGTCACACACAGAGCCGCAGGGCGATCAGGGGGTTGGGGCCCCGCCCCCTGTCACACACAGAGCCGCAGGGCGATCAGGGGGTTGGGGCGTTGCCCCTTGTCATGCTGATCCCGGTGCCAGGAAGCCTCGAGGCTCCGCTGATCCCGCCCGGCAGGGTCACAGATCGGGGTCCCAGACCGCAGACAGCCTTGCCTGCTGCCGCCTGCCTTCAGTATGCAAATTAGCCGCCATCTTGTTGCTTCAGGGTGGGGGTCCCCACTGGGGTGCCTGGCCAGTCTGGGTGAGGGGCTGAGGGCCGTTTTCAGGCTGGCGGGCAACTGAAGCTCCAAACCTCTCCTTTTTTTCTTTTTTTTTTATTCTGGCATTTATTTACCTTCTACGGCTGTCACTGGAGCTGAGAGCCGGCTTTCTCTCTGAGGCTCGGCTGAAAGCAGGTTTCTGGCCTTTGTTTTCTGTATTCGAAACAACGTTGCGACTCCAGCTCTGAGATCCCGGCTGACTGACAGGAGGTTTCTGGAGTTTTGTTTATCTTCTGTAAATGTTACTGTTTCCAACTGAAGCTCAGAGGCCGGCGGGGAACGTTGGAGTCCACAGCAAGCAAGCCTCCTGTTAGCTTCCAGCTGCCTGGCTGCCGGCCGCCATCTTGGCTGACAGTTAATTTGCATAAGGATACGCTGATTAGCCAATGGGAAGGGTAGCGGTCGTACGCCAATTACCATGTTTCTCTTTTATTAGTGTAGATTATTTTTACTTCTAGGAGGATGTTTAATCACATGAACTCTTTTCCCCCTGAAGCCAAGTCAAGTGGGAATTTTGTAGATGGCCATGAACAGGATTTCAGCAACTTCAGAAAACTGCCTGGTGTGTGACTTTGAGGCGATTTGTTCACTCGTTTATTTAGTCATTCAATCAATTGTGGACTAAATGCAGACCGTTTCCCACCGATTTCCTCAGGCAACTGAGAGCACAGAATTCAGCCAGATCTCACCTCCACCTGCCCTTCTTCCAGACACCTGTGACCGTCTGCACTCAGGCCAAGTGCTCTGGGGCATGTGAGATCATGGGAAGGTATGGACAACCTGGCCACCAAGCATCATGAGTGTGTGTGTGTGTGTGTGTGTGTGTGTGTTGGGGATTTGGAGCCAGAGCAGCCTGGAGAAGCTTGGTGGACACACACACATGGGCACACTCCACTTGAGCGGTGGCAGTTCACCCGGAATAGATGCTGAACACTCCATCAAAGCGTGAGGCCTTCCCCTCCATGTCCACCCAGTAGCATCCTCATCCCAGTGAGCTTGTCACACCTTCCCCTCCTGTTCCGCAGGCACTGCAACCCTCGAATTCCAGGTGAAGACACCCCGGCTCAGAGAGGTTCAGAATGTGCCCCAAATCACCCGGCTTCCGGGAGGTGGGACTGGAAACTGAGCCCAGGTTTCCCAATTTGCACCTGGGGCATTTCTTCTGGAGACTGTGAGGTGCGTGGGTGGGGCTGGAGGGAGAAGGCCTGGGTGCACTGACAGCGTTCTGCCATTTACTGCTGAGCGACCTCGGGTAGCAGGGAGGGCGCTTGCTTACGGCCCAGCGCATGGTCACGATCACTGTTTGCACACGATGGAGACCAGGTTAGTGGGCTGGGGGGGGGACTGTGAGGAAAGGGGGGGGTGGGTAGGACTTAAAGGGGCAGCATGAGGGGCTCCTTTGTCACCAAGGAAGAGTTCTTCACCTTGACTGTGACGGTGGCAACGTGCATTTTCACGTGTGATAAGACACCACAGGACTAGACACAGAAACGTCACCCAGAGACCGGCGCATGCAACCGCCGGTGAAATCGAGGTATGGTTTCTCATCGAGTTCATCACATTGTGCGGACCAGTTTCCCGGTTATGACCACGCACATACCGATGCCAGATTCGCCACTGGAGGAAGCCGGGCATGGGCCAGTGGGGCCTCTCTCTCCTTTTTGCCATTTCTGATGCATCTATAATTATTTCAAAATACTAATTTTAAAAAGAGACATGTAGGCCTCACCCCTAAAAAAACCCTCAGAGGAGCAGGCAGCGCCTGTGCCCCGGCTGCAGGAGACGCCTTGCAATATCATCTCCACTCATCCTCCTCGGGAATGACTGCCGCTGGGCGTCTCCTCGCTGGATCTCACCCCCCCGGGAGTGCACCCCTAGGAAGCACATGGCCTCCCAGACCTCCAGCTGCTCTCCGAGCATCTTGACGATTGTACATCCTGGTTCTGGGAAGGGGGTTGTTCCGCTGCCCGCCCCACCGCACGGGAAAGACGCAGAACCTTGTCTGGGGGGTGGGGGTGGAGAGCACACTGACCACCATGGTCCAGGGGAGGAAACTGGGGCCCAGACACCCGGAGGCCTGGGACGCCCACACTCCTTTGGAGGAAAACCCTCTCTCCCAGGAGGAACACGCGAGCCTCGCTCCCCGAGGGCACTGGCCACCGCCGCGGTGTTTGCTCTGCCAGGCGGAGTCCGTCTGGGTCCACTCCTGGCTGCACGGTGGCCTTTGAGACCAAGAACAATGCCCCATTGTGGCCCCGGCTGCAGATAAGAGAGGAACTTGGCCTGAGTGCCAGGCAGGAGCGACTGTCCCTCAATATTAATACAGGAGGGCGTGCCCTCGCCCGCACCCGCGCCCGCGCCACTTTCGCCGTTGGGACGGTTGCTTGGAGTGTGAGCCCGCTGCCGTCTCTGGGCGGTCAAAGGCCAGCGCGCGGGCACTTTTATTGTCAGCGCAGTAATCTTTAACCTCCCTCTGGCCAAAGGGCTGAAACCCAGAAAGACAAAACAAACATGGGTTGGGCACCAGAGGAGCGGCTCAAGTGAGCCGGGACCAGCGGCAGCCAGTCTCCCCCCCCCCCCCCCCCCGCCCCCTCCGCCGCCCCCGCGCCCCACCATGTCACCCAGGCGGCTGGTCCGCATGCCGGGCACAGATGCCCGAGACCACCCCTGCGACCCATCGCCGTCTGCCCCTGGCTGGTGGCGGGATGCACAGCCCTGGGGTAATGGCTGTTAGCTTGTCTCTGCAGGTTCAGGGACTGAGGGCAGCTGCCCCCCAGCCATGCTCACTGGAGGCCGGGACTGGCCCATGGAGGGAGGCAGGAGTGGCTGGGTGGGTGGGCTTGCTCCAGAGGCCAAGGAGGAAAAGGGGTCGAGCAGGCAGTGGGTTCCTGGGCATTGGGCAGCCAGGGCTGACCCACTTCCCCCATTTATCTGACCATCCTCCGGCGTCTCGGGGTCTCGCTGTGAAATGGAGACCCCGACGGCTCCTCTCAGCGCTGGTCCTGGCTGCTGCCCTTTGCTGAGCATTTGCCACTGCACCACACTGTGCTTCCTCAACGCCCGAGAAATGGGCCTCAGCGTCCCCACTTTGGGAACAGGAAACTGGGGTGCGCAGAGGTGGATTTGCCCAATGGGGACACCGAGACCTGAACCCAAGTCTCCGTGATCCCCACGCTGTCCCCCTCCCACGGAGCTGCACGTGGAGAGCCCTCCCAGCAAACGTGCTGATCCCGCCCATGACGGCCGTGAGGTAGGGATCTGGCTCCATTTGGCCAATGAGGACTCTGAGGCTCGGTCCCCACGCAAGTGAGCGGTGGTTTCTGGTTGAGTCACTTGATTTCTTATTTCCTCTCAAAATGAGGAGGGCTGCCCACATCCATGGGGAACTATTCTTATCACCAGTGAGAGAAGGTTTGGACACACAGCCGGGCCCTGAACCCATTTTAAGGGGCAAAGACAGAGACCCAATAGTCCCTCACGGTCCCTGGTGATGGGGGGGGGGGGGGGTGCCTGTCCCCTCGCTGTCCGATCAGAGAAGGGGTCACTGTGTGTGCAGGGGAAGGACAGACAAGGAGACCTACACCCAATCCGGCTCCCATCTCCGCCCCGAGGAGTAGGGGCTGTCAATGGGGAAGGGGGGTGGGGGGACATGCTGGAGGCAGCCAGGTGTGACTATTCCGGATGGGATTCCTGAATCCCTCTCCCCCACAGGGCTGGGCAGCTCGGGGCTCTGCTTGCTGGCATAGTTTCCCCTCTTGGCATCCAGGCTGGGGCCCCAGCCCAGCCCTCACCAGCCCAGCTAATAAAGTTCCTTCCCTGCCTGGGGCAGAAGGTCAGGAAAAGCCAGCAACAGTTTGGAGAAGGCTATGGTCCTGGGATCTGCACTGGGGCGGGGCGTGGGGAGGGAGAAAGATAAGAGTGGACAATAAAAGATAGGCAGAAAGAGACAGTGAGGGGGCGGTTGGCAGGGGAGCGCGGCCCCCGGCAGTGCCATCTCTTTATGACCCATAAAGGGCACATAAACAGGCATCGACGGCTGCCTTATCTCCCCCTCCGGGTCTGTAAATGATCCAGAGTCCACCACTGGACTCAGAAGCAACAGCTGTGCTGGCCACAGTGGGAACCGAGCCATCGGGCAAAGGGAGCCCGGGGCAGAGGGCTTCCTGCTGCTCTGCCCCCCGGGCTGGAAGGCTGTGGGCGGTCCCCCCCCTCCCTGGGCCTCAGGGCCCCGATGCCCCCAGGGGTCTCTTCTAGGCCAGGCAGCCTCGGCGCAGGTGGGGGTCCGGGTGCGGGTGAGGAGCCCACACCTTTGGGGCGGGCAGGCTGTCAGGGGTCATCCTCTGCAGCATAAAGGTCACTGGGCTGTAAGGGTCACTCTGGACGGGAAAACAGACACCGACCCCACGCGAGTGCTTTGTGCATTTTTGTGAATAAATGAGCAGCCTCCGAAACAGCCTGTAGCACCATACGTGGTGGGCGTGGTTACTCATGGTGATCCTTGTGGCAGCCAGGAGCCGTGTTCACTGTCCAGGGCCCGGCAGCCTGGGAGCCGTGCTCACTGTCCAGGGCCCGGCAGCCCGGGAGTCGTGCTCACTGTCCAGGGCCCGGCAGCCTGGGAGCCGTGCTCACTGTCCAGGGCCCGGCAGCCTGGGAGCCGTGTTCACTGTCCAGGGCCCGGCAGCCGGGAGCCGTGCTCACTGTCCAGGGCCCGGCAGCCTGGGAGCCGTGCCCACTGTCCAGGGCCCGGGCCCGGGAGAATGCACCACACAGGCCTTGGATCTCAGGCCTTGGATCCCAGGTAACTCCACTGACCCAGGCCCCGCCCCCAGGGCCCTGGACCCACTACCACTGCCTTTGCAACAGGCTGAGGCCTGGCTCCCCAGGGGCGGCGCCAGCTGGGGCTGAGCTGAGCTCGGCAGGGTCCTCGCTGCCCGCAGAAGCCGGGGCATGGCTGCCTCGGGCCCTCTGTCTAGAGCAGTGATGACGAACCTTTTGAGCTCGGTATGTCAGCATTTTGAAAAACCCTAACTTAACTCTGGTGCCGTGTCACATATAGAAATTTTTTGATATTTGCAATCATAGTAAAACAAAGATTTATATTTTTGATATTTATTTTATATATTTAAATGCCATTTAACAAAGAAAAATCAACCAAAGAAATGAGTGTCATAGGTTCGCCATCACTGGTCTAGGGTCATCCTGAAACACACGGGAAGATCGGAGACGTGGAGCCCAGAGCCACCGGAGGTTGGGTGACCAATGACCACGTGCCAGCACCTGCCCTGCCCCGGCTGCTCTGTGGCCTGGCGACAGCCCACGCTTCCTGGGCAGCGTTTCCCTGGGACTTCCTGTGGGTGTGGCAACCGAAGCCGGGCGGGCAGGTGGACACAGAGGTCGGGGGGCAGGCGGACGCAGAGGTCGGGGTGCTCCTTGGCTCCCTTCGCTTTATCCTCACAGGACGGCAGCTTTTGTCAGGGGCACCCCCACCACACACAGAAGCGGGGCTCCCACCTTCCCGCTGCTGGCGACCCAGGTGCCAATGCCCTGGTGGCTCCTTTAACCTGACTCACGTGTCTGTAAACCATCCCTCAGTCACGTTTTCCTCCTGCGGGGGGGTCTGCTTCCTGCAGGACCCCGGCCGTATGGGACCAAAGCCTGCCCCGGGTGCGGGGGGTGGGGGGCTGAGAGGCTGGTGGCGGCCCCGTTCCCTTGACCACCACCCAGGTCACAGCTCCGGCCTCTCCCACGGGCCACCAGAGCCTCTCCGCCCTGGTCGTGGGTGGTTGGTTGGCTGCCACGTCCCAGCCTGGCCTGTCTGGGGAGGCGAGAGAATGAGACACAGACAGTGGCAGAGAGAGGGGCAGAGGGGACACTGTCTGGAGTGACAGGCACATGCAAGTCTCCCAAAGGCCATGCACCAGGACACAGAGCAAGAGGAGGGGTCTGAGCTCTGCAGCCGCCTCACCGAGAGGGTCACCTTGGAGGAGAGGGGACCCTGGCAGGCAGCCAGAGGCAGGGCGACCTGCTGCGGGGGCCGGCTGTGGGCAGGATGAGGTTGAAGGCAGCCCGCTCTACACGCCAGGGAGCTGTGTGGGGCGGCCCTGCAATCACACACCCCTGCGAGCCAGTGTCTGGACGGGGTGGGCCACCCAGGGGACATCAAGTGTCCCCTCCTGTGGGAGGGAAGCGCTGTGCTGGGCGTGAGACTGGAATTCTCAGCGGCACAGGATTCGGCCAAGAGGTCAGGGGTTAAAAGAGGAGGGGGGAGATGTGACATTGTCCAGATGGGGCCAGAGAGTGGACAAAAGCCAAGCCATATTGTCAGCATTGCTAGCGCAGGGACACGGCAGAGTAGCATGCGCTATCTTATCACTACGGCAGTCCCCAGCAAGGCCAGCGCCACGCACAGGGGGGACAGGTTACACTGGAGTCAGAAGACAGGGTAGGGAGTAGTTTCCCCCCTCACCCCAATTTTAAACACTGAATGCCCACCTGCGATCTGTCAAACACTGCAAAGTCCTTCTACCCCAGCGCCTTCCCTTGCTGCGTGACTCTGCATCTCTCTGAACCTCAGTTTCCTCTTCTATAAAATGGGCTCATAATACCTACATGACCGTCTCAGACTGAGGATTCAGGGGATCGGTATCCAGAATACTTCAGAAATGGGGTGTCCGTGAACGTCGTTCTCCCGGGATGGACCATGGGCTCCTAAGGGCACAGATGCCCCAGCTCAGTGGGTGCAGCTTGGCATGATGGGCCCCTGGGAAGTGTTTTCTGGGCCAGTCAGGACAGTAATTCATTTTCTAATAAATCATCTTTTGGTTGCAATTTTTAACTAAAACATTAAAACAATGTACGGGTGAGTCGCATTTTATGGAAACCCAAATTACACAGGTTTGCTGCAGCCGGATGTAGCAACGGGGATGAAGCCTCTGCGAGTGACAAGAGTGGAATCGAGGTAAAAACCCACAGAGCATTTTAGAGCTCATCAAGGAACCACGCAGTTTTTTTGTTAGGGAAGAAAGAAATCCCATACTTTCTATGTGGGCTGTGCAGAGGGCACTGTAAACTGTGCTCCTGCCACCAGGGGGCGCCACGCTCGCTGGTAAGCCCCTTGGCCCCTGGTCCACGCTGCCTGTGGAGGTCTAGCGTGGTGCTCCCTGGACCTGCTGCCCTGAGGACGAGCTTGCACCGAGGTGGGCGGAGGGTCCCCAAAGCAGCTCAAGGAGGACTCCCCCATCGGCTGGGTTGGATGGACTGGGAGGCAGATGAGCAGGACATGGTCAGTCCCGGGGGGTTCAGGAGGCTTCTCAGGGGCTCAGGGAAGCCCAGGAAAGCTTTGAGGTGTGCCCTGCAGAGCTGTCACACACCCCCAAACAAGGAGCACCCCTCCCCCAGTGCTGAGGGACCGGAAGGCCAGAGTGGTGACCTTGTGGCATCAGAGCCTGGACCCACTCGGTGCGGCCAGGGCCAGGTTGGCCTTTAAGAAGGTGAGAAAACGCCCTGAGCTGAGCCGGGCTGTGTTCTCACCTTCTCCGCCCCCCGTGTGGCTCCTCTGTCCACTTCCTCCCTGGACTGTGCCCAGTCACCCGGGCCCTGGCGGTCACTCTGTTGGTGCCCTGAGGAGAGTAGCTAGGACAGAAGGCACGCTTCCCCACCCGACAGCTCAGAGGGCATCCCAGCCCCTTCCATGCTCTCCCAGTCAGGATTCAACAGGGGATGCTTTCCCACTCCCCGTCAGCCCCGCCCGCCCCGAGTGGGGAGGCTTCCTGCATCCCAGGGCCCCTGCCACCGGGATGCTGGGACCCCCGCCACCTCCTCAGGGGCTCCTGTCCTGCTCTCCCGCTTCTTCGCAGGAGGCAGACCAGAGGGTCCGGCTCCGCAGGTGTCTGCTGCCCAGGTGCTGTCCTTGCCCACTCCAGTGTGCTCAGCAGGTCGCAGGGCACAAGCTGCCACCAAGCCCCGGGCACACGGCCGGCTGCCTGGGAGCATCGGCACCCTCGGGGCCTGTGCCGGACACCCCGGGTGCCACCGAAGCTGGTCCTGCCATGCACCCGCGCATTCACCACTGGTTAATGAGGGTGCTGTGTGCACCCTCATGCACACTCAGTCACACACATATGCATGCTCAGTTGTGCGCACAGACATGCACTCACTCTCACACACATGCATGCACACACATGCACACAGGCATACACTCACATTCTCACACACACACATGCATTTCACACTCATGCACATATTCTTACACGCTCAAACATGCATGCCTACACGCTTATGCACACACACATACATGCATTACACACTCACACTGAGGGGCATACCAAGAGCCTGGGCAAAGAAGACTGGAGGTTTTCCAGTCCCTGTTTCATGGTGTGTCTGGAACCCAGTTCTCTCTCCCCCTCCCCTACCGCCACTCTCCGCTGAAAACAGGGCACGGGCCCTTCCTCACTCAGTCCCCAGACGCCCTCCTCAGTGCCCACCCCAGCACAAGCCAGGCACACTTCTTCCCCAGCGTCCTCCCCGTCACCTGGCATGGTTACCGGGAAGCCTCTTCAGGAATCAAGGTGCTCTGTGTGCCCAGACACAGACCCTGGTCCAAATCCTGCCTCGCCTACCTACTGCTTCCTGTGTGGCCTTGGGCAAACCTCACCTCACACCTCTGAGCCTCCTTCTTTGTGCTTCAACATCTCAAACACACACATCGGTGGAAACACACCTCTAACACCTCTCCTCCTCTGGCTGGACTCCAGCTTACTTCAACCGCCACTTCCTCCTGGAAGCCCTCCTTGATCTCCACAGCAGAGTCAGTGTCTTTCCCCCTGGCCACACCCTCCCATCACCTCCCATTCCTGTCTCCCCCTGCGCCCTCAGACTCCCTGAGGACTGGGCTGGTGTGAACCTGGTGCCACTGCTGGGGGCCACACAGAGCCCGGCTGGCTGTAGAGACCCCAGTCACGGTACCTGGCAGGCACCAGGGAACAGCAAGGCTGAGGAGGGGCGGCTGCCTCTCCCGCAATGTGGAAGACGCTGGCTTTCCATATGCCGCTCTCTCCCCTCCGGAGGTATCCGCCTGGTAGAGAACCTTGGGTTTGGCAGCGACCCCAGGACTCCGAGCCTCTCTGTTCCTTCCAAGGCCCCAGGAGGCATCCTCCTGCCGAGGAAGTGTGGATCCGGGGACTCTGAAAGGGCTCCCCTCCCCGAGGTGGTTCTCCCTCCCAGGCACCCCCTGCTGCCTCGGTTCCCCGGGGGAGGGGAAAGCCCTGGAGAGATGGTCTGCGAGAGGCTTTGCCCGTGGAGACCGGCCCCATCCGAGGAATGGCCAGCCTGTGTTTGTCCGCTGGCGTCCCAGCCCTCCGCCTCCTGGGTCTGGCGGCGCCTGGCCCTCTGTCCTGACCTCTTCCTGCGGCTCATACTGCATCCGTATCCGCTGGTCTCTCCCATCGGCTTTGGCTCTGGCCCTGGCCTCTGGCCGTGGACAGTGCCCCTGTGGCCTGTGGGAGCCCTGCTTCAGCCGCACCAGCCCCCACACACCTCCAATCCCCTGCCCGGTGCACCTGCCCAGCTGCCTGGGCCTCGAAGACCGTCCTGTTGCAGTGAAGACAGCAGACCACGAATTGGGACATTGTGTTTGAGTTTGACCTCTTATGTCACCGTAGAAACTGGGCCTCAGTGTTTTCAACTGCAGAATGGGGACGGTAGCCCAGACCCAGATGAGCGCATGCACCCATCCCACCACGCGGCTTCTGTTCCCCTGTCACACCTGCCAGCCTACCCAGCCTGCACCCTGACTCTGGCCAGGCCCAGCCTGGGCCCCCCTGTCTCCTCCCTTCCCACTCCAGTGCCGCCGCCTCCAGAAAGCCTTCCTGTCTTGCCCGGCCTCAGGGATCACTCTCCCCTCAGACCCTTGACCTAGCATCAAGCTTGAGGCCCCGTGCTAAGAAACGCATGCTGCCCATAAGCGGTTTGCTTGGGGGGCCCAGCCTCAGGGGTGAGGAAAGGCCTGACTCCTGCCCTCTCAGCAGCCAATCACTTGGCTTTGCTCAGCCTGTTTCCCCGTCTGTACAGCGGGGAGGCAGGGGGGCCGTGGAGAGGAAGGCCCCCAAGCGCTCAGCCCGGCACCCAGCACGTGGCAGGTGCTCAATAACCAGCAACTTAGAATAAAGCCCGAACCCCAGGCCTCCTCCCCCGTCTTCCTTGGAGACACATCCTTAGTGGGGACCTCCTAGAACCCCGTCCTGGGCCACTGGTGGTGACTGGGGTGATTTTGGCTGCCCGCAGGCCTATCCCCACTGTGGGCCTCCCCTCTCCACCCCACCCCACCCCCACCCCCACCCCGCCAGGAGTTCAGGCGTTCATCCAGCCTGTGTGGGCAGAGCCAGCGGCACGGCCCTGCCAGGCTGCAGTGAGTCCAGAGTCTGAGTCAGACGCCAGGCAACACAGGAGCCCGATGACCGATTCCGGGAAGGCTCAGGGCTGACCCAGGCTCAGCCGGGCCCAGCCCCGAGCTGGCACACACAGAGACCTGGCACACACAGAGGCCTGGCACACACAGGGGCCTGGCGCACACAGGGGCTGGCCTCTGGAGAGGAGGCACTCCCGCAGTTCCTGGGAAATTCATGAAAAGAGATGCCTTCTTAGGAAGTTTTTAAAGTAAAACCAAACACAAGATGTGGGAGTGGCCCCTGGGGCGGGATAGAGCAGACGCCCGGGTACAAGTTACCCACAGCGTCCCGGTTCCCGCACTGGGCAAGGGGCCACGCTTTACGGTGCACATACATGACATATAAGCACACGGAGCCGTCGCGAGCAGGCAGCACGAGCCAGGGAGCACCGTGACCTCGTCCCGTGTTCGGGGTCCTCACAGACGACACGGCTGGAACGGCGCCTGCAGGGAGCTGGCTCATTAGAGGTGCTTAATAAATGCCTCCTCCCGCCTTCCTTCCTGGAATGTGACATTTCTCTCGCGTTCAGAAAGCAGATTTGTGCCATCCCAGCACATCTGAGAGGAAACAAAGAGCACGTCTCTCTCCTCAAAAATCTGTCTCCTTCCGGAAGCAGTGCCAGGAGCCCTTCAGTCACCACGCAGGCAGGTGACAGGCGTCTCCGTGGCCGCCCGTGCCAGATCCCCCCAGCGCCCTGGCCGTCCTAGCGAGGCCCCATCACCCGGGACAGGCCCAGGGAGCAGCGCCAGGGGCTGACGGGGACAGGAGCGCCATGCTCATCATCACCACAGGGCAGGGCCCCCCGGACAGCAGACCAGGAGGGTATCCGTTGGGTTCAGCATAGGAATTGGTTCTCACAATGATGGAGGCTGACAAGTCCCAGATCGGCAGCTGACAAGGAAAGCCGGTGGTCGGTACCCACGCGAAGGTGGGCCGGCTCGGGCCCAGGAAGAATGGAGGTCAGCATCTGGGAAAAGCCCGTGTCCAGCTGGAAAACAGCCAGGCAGAGGCGATCCTCTTCCCCAGGGGGGTCAACTTGTTATTCCAATCGGGCCACCAACTGATGGGGTGCGGCCCACCCACACCGGGGAGGGCAGTCTGCTTTACTCCGTCTACAGATTTAAAAGTTCATCTCCCCACAAACCGCCCTCTCACCAGCACCCAGAATCACGCTGGGCCAAACGGCTGGGCGCCCTGTCAGGTTGGCGCATAATATTAACCGTCAGGTCAGCCGAGAGCCCACGTGGGGGCTCAGCATCAGACCACCTGCCACCTGGACCTGCAGACTGGGCCCCGGCTGCACTGCACTCAGCCCTCATGCCCGCCCCGCCCACCCACATTAAAGACCCGATAAGAAGCTGCGGGGAAGGTCCCCGCTGCGGGTGCCAGCAGCCCCGTC
This sequence comes from Myotis yumanensis, assembly GCF_028538775.1. Lineage (NCBI taxonomy): Eukaryota > Metazoa > Chordata > Mammalia > Chiroptera > Vespertilionidae > Myotis > Myotis yumanensis. The sequence goes on from NW_027223752.1 coordinate 12,941,586, forward strand.
ACCCCATCTCCTCGTGTCCTGGTTCCCGCACTGGGCAAGGGGTCCAGGGCCCCAGACTCAGCCAATAAAAAGGCAGGGCACCCAGCCGTGCGCACCTCAGAGAAGCAGTGCATGCTTGCTGCCGTGGAAGGACGTCCCCGCAGTGTCTGCAGGCTTTGTGCATCGCGTTCAGGGCATTATTTTGTTTCCCACCATCGTTTCTCCTTTGTTCTGGATCCCTCGCTTCCTTCGGGGTTGGGGGGTGGACAGCGAGACCAGGAGTGGGGCCGGGCAAGTCCCCGCTGTGTGGCTCCCCACTCGGCTTCACCCAGGACCCCCGACTCTCCTTGGATCCGGGTGCTTCTCCTCCTTGGTTCTCGGCTCCTGAGTCAGAGCACGTTGGCGAGCTCTATGTCCACAGCTCGGGGTTCGTTGGTCCTGTTTCCTGACAAACAGCCCATCTTTTCTGGTTACTCTAGGGCAGTGGTCGGCAAACTGCGGCTCTCGAGCCACATGCGGCTCTTTGGCCCCTTGAGTGTGGCTCTTCCACAAAATACCGACTTCTGTGCATGGGCCACGAAGTTTCAATCACACTGTACGTGCGCGCCCACACGTGGTATTTTGTGGAAGAGCCACACTCAAGGGGCTAAAGAGCCGCATGTGGCTCGCGAGCCGCAGTTTGCCGACCACTGGCCTAGGGCATCTGTGTGGCCCCTGAGGCCCCCGAAGGCCAGATGCCTTGAGCGCAGAGCACGAAGAGCCTGTGATGAAGACGTTAGTGTCCTGGGCACCCAGTGGGCAACATGTTTCGTTCAGGGAAACTAAACACTCCGCCCCCATCAGGTGTGCTCGTCTGGCCTGTGTTGGACCCTCCGTCGGAGGTGAGTGTCTTGGACGAAGAGCAGGAGAACTGGCCCGGCCCCGTCCGCCATGCAAGGCAACTGGGCCACCTGGAGGGGTCCCCGTCACCTTCCAGGCTGTCCCCTCCCGGCCAGGTCCTGCTTGCCTGTCTCAGGTTGGCTCCTCCCCCCGAGGCCTGTAAGTGTGTGTGTGGATGAAGCCGATCATCTGACCAGTGTGAGGATCGCAGGAGAGAGGCTCCACCAACATTCAATCGGCCCCAGAATACACATCCATCCGTTTGTTCAACAAACAGCAAAGGTTTGCTCGCTGGTGGCGCTTGGAACGAGTCCCCCACACACTTGAGATGCTCACAAAGGCTGATTCCAGGGATGCCGGCTCAGGGGTGAGAACACTGGGAAGAGCAGGCTGGTCTCCCAAGGCGCGGCGGTGGCCAAGCCTCCCTGGTAGCGCCAAGAGGAGCTGGCGGATCTTGACATTGGCGGGAGCCCACATTTTGCCATTTCACTTGTGCTGTGCTCGGGGGGAACAGCCAGCAGCGTGAGGGATGGAGGCAGACGGGGACGGCGATGGGGAGCGGCCTGTCTCCTACCCCTCTCACAAGGAACGGGAGGCCAATCCTCACTGGGCGGGCAGCGAATGGGTCAGCGATCATCACCCCCACCTGCTGTGAAGTTCAACATCATCTCGGTGCTGCCAGGTCTCCCCCACATGGCAGGCTGTTATTGACAGGTTCCCCATAAGAACAGCCACGAGGTCTTCAGGCCCTCCACCGTGATGATGACGTCATTCCGGCCCCGAAGAATCGTTCCACTTCGAACTGCGCCCAACATCTCAGCCCATGTTGTACAGATGGAGAAACTGAGGCTCGGAGAGAGAAAGCGACTTGCTAGGATTGCATGGCGGGCAAGGGGGCTGGCTGACAGAGGACCCCGTACTCTGGTCACCAAATCGACCGAAGAGACCTTAAAAGAAAGCACCCCATGGCCCCATCACAGGACCCCTGCCCCAGAAGCCCACACCAGCTCCTACAGAGGGGGAACCACAAGGCAGGGCCCGGGCCTTGACAGCCAGCAAAGCCAGGTCTGTCTGTCCGCCCCGCTTGGGGCCAGGCGGGAGTCCCCACACCGGTGACTATTGAATCACAGGGCTCCGGAAAGCCAGGCACCGATTTCACAGGGACTGTCCCTCCAGCTTCTACACGGGGACCACCGGACGATGCAAAGATTCTGTGCGGAGACCACACATGCATCCCGCCAGCTTCGGCGGCCCCTGGAATCCAGGCTGCCCGTGAGCCCCGCTCACGCCCTCCGTCAAGCCTCAACACGCCACTAGCACCTCCCGGGTCCCTGTGCTGAGGCAGGAGCGGCCCCCGTAGACCGTAGACCGAGGAGATGAATGCCAGGAATCTGATCTTTCAGCACCCAGGAGCTGGGCCTGGGGCGAGAATTCCTTCCTGCCTCTTCCAGCAGCGGCAGTGCTCTGGGGCCCGGCACTCCTGGGCCCGCTCCTAATCTCTTCTCATTCACTCATCCGTCCACACAGAGGCGGCGAGCTCCCACCGGGGCCAGATGGCCAGTCACCGTGGCCCAGAGCCAGGCCCGGCCCTGTCAGGGCTCGCGTCTCCCCACCTTGCACCTGCTTTCCACGTGTTTCATTCCCCTCCCCCACCAGGCCAGGAAGCTCACGGTCAGAGACTAACACAGAACAGGGTCAAGTTAAGATGAGGTCGTGAGGGAGGCCCCTGATCCCGGATGACCGCGTTCTTATAACAGGGGACATCTGGGCACAGACACGGGGACGGCACCGTGGGTGACGATGACGGCAGAGGTCAGAGTGACGAGGCAGCGACAAGTCAAGGGACTGCAGAGATGGACAGCCACCCCCAGAAGCTCAGGGAGAGGCCCGGACTCCCCCCTTCCCCCGGCAAAGGAACCAGCCCAGCAAACACCCTGATCTTGGACCTCCAGCCTCAGAACTGTGGGGAATAAATCCCTGCTGTTTAAGCCCCTCTGTGCAGGCTCCCCGACAGGGGTTCCCGGCTTCCGTCTCCACTTCCATCAACACTCTACTCTGCACCACGTGGAGTCCAGACTAGGTCCCCTCACCTGTGCCTCTCCTGCTCAAAAACCATCCATGGCTCCCACTGCCCCTGGGAAAGCCCCGCCTGCTTCCCCGGCCCCCACCTTCCTGAGTCACCGCCACTCCTGCTGCACGCGCTCTGGGGGCTCTCTGCTCCCATGTGGCCTTGGACATGTCACTCTCACTCCCTGACCAGTGTCCCCAGCTGCTGGTGAGAAGCAGCATGAGATCTGAGGCCCCTGCAGCTCAGAGTTTCTGCTGCCAGAGGAGAACCACGGGGGGCGAGAGGGGACCCACACGGGGCGGGAGGGGACCCATGTGGGCCAGGAGGGGACCCACACACACTCACGGGGGCGGGCCCTGCTCAGGCACCCGCTCAGGAAGGGAGGCTCCGGCTGGCCGGCAGCCACCAGCCACGTTTTCGAGGTGCTCATGTTCACGGCCCGCGGTTTGGTCTGCAGAAACCACTAACCTTTGCCTCTCACAGAGGATTAAAATAGGAACGGGTCTCCGCCTCCCACTTGGGTAGACAGTTTTCACACTTCACACGGCACCGGCTCAGAGAGCCCTCGGCCAAGCCAGCACTTCCAGGCCTGGAGGTCGATACTTAAAGACGGACAGAAAGGAAAGGTGAGCCGGGCCAGCAGGTGTCGGCTTCCCCAGGCCTCCATCTGCCGCCAGGACTTCTCCTCTTGCTCCTGAACAGGCCCAAGGAGGGATCTACACGTGTGTGCGCACACACACACACACACACACCCATGTAAACACATACTTACAAACATCCACAAACAGCAAATGCACACATGGACCCTCACCTACCCATGGGTCCGCCCACTGGCCAGACACAGTGTGCGTGTCATGCGCACATTTACACACGCCACTCCCTCCCCCAGGTGACGCCCACCTGACCCCACGTCCATTCCCCCAGCTCCCCTCTTGATTCTGATCCGCCACCAATCAAATCTAAGGGATGACACTCAGACGCAAACCGACACAGCCCTTGGCCTTCTCTGTTACCTGAGACACACACACATGCGCGCACACACACACACACGCAAACACAGGCACATGTGCACGCACACATGCATACACACATAGACACACATACATGCACACTCACAGACGTGTGCATACAGCTGCAGATGCCAGCACGCAGACACACACACCTAAGCCTCGCCTCCAGGTGGACTTTCTGTGAAGTGGGCTAAGGCCTGGCAGGAGCAGGAGGTGGGCCGGGGTGGGGCAGCCCCCAGAGTCAAGGCTGGGGTCCAGCCAGGCAGGGCTATCTGGGGAGGAGGAGGAACTCAGGCTGCGTGGGTAGGGCAGAGCTGGTCCTGGGGGCCTCTAGAGGGGCCCACCCCACCATTCTGTAGCTGAGGCCCAGGGCTGAGGGTCGGCAGGAGGCCAGCCCAGGGTGGCCCTCTGTCCCCACCCAGGGTCCTTGCCTCTGGTGCCCAGACAAGGGTGGCCTGTCCTCCTCAGGACCCGGCCTCTAGTCCAATTCGAACGCTGAGCTCCGGGAAGTGCCATTCACTCCCTGGACAACATCGGCGGAGCCCGCTCTGGGCCAGGCCTCGCAGGAACACAGTCTCTGCCCTTGAGGCGCTGGAGGCCGGGGGGTGGGGGCCTGAGCGTGACCAGAGGCGGCACGCTGGTAGAGCAGAGCAAGGACAGGGCTCAGGAAGGGACGCCGGAGGTGCCCCGTGCAGGGAGCCACATGGAGCCATAGCCGCCTGGCGCAGCAGGTGGCTGGCGCTGGCCCACGGCTCGCCTGGGGGGCAGGGGGGCTCCTGGCAGCAGCATCGCTGCTTCTGGAGCTGCCGCTCCCAGAACCCTGGAGAGGAACTTCCCACAGCTCCTCGCTCACAGTTTGCGTTCTGGGCAACCTTTCCGATCGCCGAGCTCTGCTCAGAGGAGACGCGAGGGTGTCGCGCTGACATTTCCACTCCTCCAAGCTGCTTGTCACTCCGTGTTTTACTTCTAAGCAGCAGAGAAGAGGGCGGGGTCTGGCCAGTCGCAGAGCCCAGGAAACAGATCTGGCCTTTTCTCGGGGAACCTGGGAAAGGCTCTGGGCAGGACCCTGAATGCATAGGGGAGGGGGCTGCCGGGCCCACAGGGAAAACTCCCGCGGGGAAGAGAGAGTTCCAGAAACCAAGGGGCTTCCTAAGCTTCCAGTCTAAGAAAGCACCTGCAGGCAGGGTCCCCCGCAACCCCCAGGCCCCAGCCAGCAGCTGGAGGCAGGCAGGGCTATAAACTGCAGAGGGTGGCCTCCGGCACAAGCAGTGTGACCGAGGGGCGAGCGGGACTTGCCTTCCTGCCCGGCCTCCGCCTCTGTCGCTGTGGGATGCGCGTCCGCTTGCCGAGGGCCTCTGAGCATCCGTCTCATTCTCTACGAACCGGGGTAACAACCCACGGCCAGCAGGGCCCCCTGCTTTGTGACGCGCCCACGCTCGGTCAGGTGGGAAACGCCATGCGTGGACGAGGAATCCCGGGCAGGACCGGCCCAGGAGGAGCCTGGATCCCCGAGTCACTCCCAGGAGCAGAGGAGGCCGCTCAGCAGGGGGACGCAGGAAAGCGGGACCCCCTCCTCTTGTCAGGAGGCCATGGGACGGGGGGCATCACCCGCTCTCACACACCTCCCTTTGCTGTTCACTGCGAAGGCCGGTGCTTCACCCCAGAGCAGTGGTCGGCAAACTGCGGCTCGCGAGCCACATGTGGCTCTTTGGCCCCTTGAGTGTGGCTCTTCCACAAAATACCACGTGCGGGTGCGCACGTACAGTGTGAAGTTGACTTAAAACTTTAAAGTTTATTAAGTTAATTTTAGGGAACGTTGTGGAGTGAAAGAAGATGTAGTGTCGAGGGTTGAGAAAGGTATGTGGAGATGGTTTGGACATATAGAGAGGATGAACGAAAGGAGATAGACGAAACAAGTATACAAGACGAGTGTGGATGGGAGAGTTGGAAGGGGTCGACCTCAGCGAACGTACCTCCATCAGATTGAGGACGTTTTTAGCAAAGGCCAGCTTAGGAGTACCCTAATTAAGTTAATAACAATGCACCTACCTATATAGTTTCAGTTTAAAAAATTTGGCTCTCAGAAGAAATTTCAATCGTTGCACTGTTGATATTTGGCTCTGTTGACTAATGAGTTTGCTGACCATTGAGCATCACGGCACCTGTGATGTGATTGAAACGTGACAAATGGGCCGGGCAGCTTGCAACTCATCTGGGAAGGCTGTTTGGGGGGAATCAAAGGAGCAGAAACCAGCCTGGAGGGCCCCCTCCTCGCCCCCCTCCAACCCCCCACCAGTGAAGTGTGAGAAAACAGAGTGAGCACAGATCATTCCTCCCAGAAGTCTCCAGGGGAGGGTCACCCAGGGTCAAGAGAGATTTTTTTTTTAAAACAAAGATCTTGAGCTTGTTTCGGCATTGATGGGAAGGAGCCCGGTGTGGGGAGGGGAGGAGGTGAAAGTAGAGGACGGGGGTAGTTGATTGCTTGTGGAAGGTCCCTGAGAAGGGGAGTGGGGATGAGTGCGCAGGTGGAGGGGTCGCTGCAGGTGAGGGAGGGGACCCATCCCCAGGTGTGGCGACGGATGTTTACCACAAGCCATGCCAGGTACTTAGCGAGGAGGCCGGCACATCGTACAAACTATAGAACCTATTGATGCAACTTCTTATACTTAAACCATTAACATTAAACCATTCTCACATTCCTGGGACAAAGTCTACTGGGCTCGGATGAATCATTAACAGGCTCCTGAATTTGGCTGGCGAGTATTTTATGTATTTAGAATTTCCATATCTGTGCTCAGAAGTGAGACAGGTCGATCGTTTCATTGTGAGGTTAGCTTGGATAGATTTTTGGTGACGGGATTGCTTTTAGCTTCGTGAAATTATATGGGTCTCTTGGTCTTTTTCTCTGCTTTGGAAGAGTTATATATCTGTTCCTTAAATATTCTAAATAACTCACCTATAAAACTGCTGGGCCTGCAACCTTCTTTTGAAAGTATTTTTATAGAAATGCCAATGTATTCTGTAATTGTTGAAGTTTTTGATAATTTACAGTTTTCCAGAAAATTCCAGATCATTGAGATTTTAAGAACATTAGCATAATTATATATATATATATTACTCTTTTTGTAATTATATCCTTTGTCGTGTTGCTTGTATTTTGTATGTTTTTATTTAATTAGAGTCACCAGATTTCTGAAGTGTATTTTTCAAATCAAGTCACACTTACTTGTCAGCTCTGTTTTTCGTAGAGCTGCGTTAAGTTTGGCTTTATCTATTTTATTTTATTGGGGTTGCTTTTTCCTCCTTTCCTAATTTATTGAATTAAATACTTAAATTGTATGTGGTGTAGCTCTCTTTTTCTATACACAATGCATTTAATACTATGAATCTGCCTTGGAGAATGGCTTTATTCTTACCAGGTTTTTACTTTCACTACTTTCCAAATATTCTGTGAATGTATTTTATTCCTCTATGTTCCAATCGCTAAGAAGAATTTTTTTTAATTTAATTTTTTAAATCAGAAAACGTGATCTGTGAAATTCATGGTTTTGGGGACACACTAGGATGTTTATGGCTGAAGTCCATGGATGCTTGAAAATAAGGTGAATTCTTCACTTGTGTATACTACGCTAGACATTTTATTGATATTATTACTCAGAGTCTTTGCCTTTTATTAGGTTACTAGAGGCCCGGTGCACAAATTTGTGCTCCAGTGGGGTCCCTCGGCCTGGCCTGCGCCCTCTCGCAATCCGGGACTCCTCGGAGTATCTCAGATTGCCAGTTTCGGCCCAATCCCTGCAGGCCAGGCCAAGGGGCCCCACCGGTGCACAAATCCATGCACCAGGCCTCTAGTATGCATATAAAATCTTTGGTTAATCTCTTCCCGCCCCCCTTCCCTCTGAGATTCATCAGTCTGTTTCATGTTTCCATGCCTGTGCACTGAGTGTCTGCCCCCTGGTGGTCAGTGTGTGTCATAGCTACTGGTCGAACGGTCAAACGGTTGAACGGTCGCTTAGGCTTTCATATATAGAACGGTCGCTTAGGCTTTCATATATATAGATTTCACCCATATACAGTGGGTTCTTTCTGTCCTCTTATTTTATGCTTTCTGCTTCTCAGCTTGCTTATTATCCTTCGCTCCCATTTCCTGCTGTCTATCTGAAGCACTGCTCTTTGGCCTATTCTGGTGGAGAGAGGATGACACGTTTGGGGTGATGTATTTGTTCACTCCCCTGAGTGTGGCAATGGCTGACAGGTGTGCATCTATGTCTAACGGATGAAATTGTACGCTGAACTATGTGCAGTTTGTTGTATGTCTATTATGCCTCAGAAACCTGTTTTTTAAAATGCCTGCCACGCTGTTCAAAAGAATTCGAGTAGGGCCTCAGCTGCCCTCCCTAGCAGTAGCCCAGCTTTGTGCGAACATTACAGGTGCATGCATCTCCCTCTTTCTTACACAGCTTCTTCATCGAATATATCTTGGCATGTATTTTTAGTTCTACTAGTGATCTCTGTGCAGAGCCGGCAAGGCCATGGGTGAGTCTGAGAGGGGGCGGTGAAGGATTTAGAAAAGACAGACAAGAGAATAAAGCTGGGGCTAGGTGGGACGCTGCTTCTCTGATGAAGAGACAGCACCACAGCCTGCAAGCTGAGTCTTTATTTTATAGCCAGATTCCACGAGGCAAAGTAAGGGCGTGGTCAAGATGTTTACAATGTTCTCGCGGGTTCTGAATCTACTCAATTACATGCACCTGATCAAGGTTTGTTTACTTGCTGCATCTCCCGCAGCCCATATATCACTTAGCCACGTGGGACCACAGGTTCAAGCTTACAACTATAGCCTTTGGCTGTAATTGTGCTGGGACTTGCACGTGGCTTTGCCACTAGAGGATCGTGCCCTCTCGTTAGTCCCAGGCTTGAACCTGTCCAAACGCTGTAGCCACTCTCCACAATCTCCTTTAAGATCATCAATGGGGCCTACATTTCCATACTTGCCAAAATCAAGAACCATAGCATAAGGCCTGACCAATTGCCACGTGTTTTCAGTAACTTGTCATGCTTTCCTGCCCCCACCTCTACCCCCACCAGGTCTTTGTTACTTCAATTCAGGATTATAAATCCAGCCTTTTCCAATTTTTTTATTTTATCAATCTTTTTCTTAGGAAATTTGGGGTGTTCTGTTTCCCTGTTTATAGCAGCCTCTATGCCTCCACCTACCTCTCTGTCTGGCTCCCACGCTGCCCGCCAGCCCCTGTCCGCTGCGACTTCCCTGCCTCGAGGTCTTCATTTTGTTCCAGGAGGTAACATGAGCCATAATTTCCCTCGTCTTGCCTATCCAAGGAGACCTCCGTGCAGCCTTCACTCATGAACGACTGACGGCTGGTAGGTAACTCTTGGCCCACACACGTGCCCCTAAGATCCTGAGAGACCCTTCATTTCCTCTGATTGTGGTCCTCAGAGGAGGCCTCTGGGGCGAGCCCGTTTTCCCCTCTTTTGGGGCCACCTGTTTTTAATCCCATTGCTCGGGGAAGAAAACATGGGAAACACAAAGAAAAGTAACGGACCGCCTACAATCACACCGAACACAGGTGAGAGTTACCACCTGGGGGTTCACCTTTGTTGACCTGCTTTTTCCGTATCAGAGACACAACCAGGTACACAAAGCCGAGCTGAGGGCGAGACCTACAGGCGAGGAATGCAGGCGGCGTTCGGGGAACCCTTCTCAGCTACTTGGAAGTCCATCTGTTTCCCAATGCACTTGCTATTCGTAGGGCATCACCTGCTCCTTGAGCTCATGAAATTAAGCAAGCATCTAAAGCAGCGGTTCTCAACCTGTGGGTCGCGACCCCTTTGGCGGTCGGACGACCCTTTCACAGGGGTCGCCTAAGACCATCCTGCCTATCAGATGTTTACATGGCGATTCATCACAGCAGCAACATTACAGTTATGAAGCAGCAACGAAAATAATTTTATGGTTGGGTCACCACATGAGGAACTGTATTTAAAGGGCCAGAAGGTTGAGAATCCCTGATCTAAAGAATAACCTTGATTACTGACCTGTATGGGACGACCTCATGCCTCCCTGTTGAGGAAAAAGGGAATCTGTCCCTTCATGGGTGGTACCCGCGGCTGAAGTAGGAAACCGGGGTCTCCCGTCACCTCCTCCCCCGTGACCACCCTCACGTGATGATCGGGGTGAAGTCCTGTCCTTGAGTCTCTCCCTCTCCTCTCCCGCTGCCCCTGTCCTAGATGAGGTCACCCCCTCTCTCACAGGGACCACTGCCTTGTCTCCTCCACTTTGCTCCCCTCACTCTCACCCTGGGCACATCACGTGCTTCCCGGCTCCCGGATGCTTCACCTGAGTCCTTAGGTCTTTCCACCTCCTGTGTTCTCCCTTCATCCAGAACGTTCTTACCTTCCACCACCATCTCCTCCTCATCGCCTCCTCTCTGTAGCCCTAATTATCCCCAGAGCAGATTCCTCCATCCAGTTCAGTGTTATGCCTGCACCTACGTCAAAGACCACCTCCTCCAGGAAGCCTTCTCTGACTTCCCCTAAACTCCCCAGCCCCGTCTCTACCTTTCTCTGTAACACCTGCTACTTTGGAGGATGACTTTAAAAGGTGTTTCCCAGGGGCCAGTATAATTTACAAACCAAAGCTCCGTAGTTTGTAAACCAAAACATATGTTCTTTGGGAGGAAAAAAAATAGTTAATGAATCTGGAACTTTTCTGGAAATCTAGGATATGTGTTGCTAGATTGCTCTTCCCCCACTAAGAGAATGCATAGCAAAAAGGAGCCCTCCGTCCCCAATGTCCCCGACATGGGAGACTCCCCACGGCCTGAGAACTCCTGTTGTCACCATGTAGCCATCTCCCCGCCCCGGGAGACAGATGGGATTAACAGATTGTAACTATTGTCTCTTGTTCTTCAGCAAGGTACGCCAGGATCTGCGTGTCCCCTCGGGCCGCCGCAGGAAGGGAACGTGCGAGGTCCGCAAATACCCGCCGAGTTCTGCTTTGTTTAGAAACCAAGCTTGCTTGGGGTATCAGTGAGAACGGTGCTCAACCACGTGTGCCTGGGAACCCAAAATAACGGTGACTCAGACACAAGAGAAATCTATTTCTCCTTCGCATTAAAGAAATCCCGGCGTAGGAAATACGGGACTGGTGTGGGGGACACAGGGACATCAGGAACCTGGGCCCATCCTAGCTTATTGCTGCCCCAGGGGACCCTCACAACCTAAGATGGCTGCTGGAGTTCCAGCCATCACACCCATGCTCCAGACAGCAGGACAGAGGAAGGATTAAAGAAGGGTGTGCGCCCTGGTTGGTGTTGCTCAGTGGTTAGAGAATCGGCCCTCACACCAAAGGGTTGCCAGTTCGATTCCCGATCAAGGGCATGTAACTGGGTTGCAGGTTCAATCCCCGGGTTGGGGCATGTGCAGGAGGCAACCAATCGATGTCTCTCTCTCACATGGATGTCTCTCTCCTCCTCCTCCTCCTCCTCCTCCTCCTCCTCCCTTCTTCCCTTCCAGTCTCTCTAAATATCAATGGAAAACCAACCCTCAGGTGAGGATTAACAAAAGAAGGGTGTGCTTCTAAGTTTTGAAGATGAATTCCTGGAAGTCCCACAGGACACTTCTGCTTAAACTTCTCATCAAGCATTGGCCTTAAAGGATTCGCTTAGCTGCAAGGGAAGCGGGCAGGCAGTCTCCGGGTGGGTAGCAATGTCAGAGCTAAAAACCAAGGTACCATCTAAGGTCAGCTGGCAGAAGACCCCAGGGGCTCCTGAAGGGGAGCACCCGGGAACCTGTGCCCTGAACCTGGATTCGTCTCCAGCCTACATTTCTCCTCTCTGTGCCCCTGTTTCTTCACCAGCAAAACGAGATGGAAAACCCCAGCCCTGGCAACCTCACGGGATCATTGCAGAATGCTCTGCTAACTGTCAGACACTGAGCGCCATGCACAGGTGGGCATTTTTAAAGTCTAGTTTTAGTTCATCGGATAGAGAATGGAGAGACGTAGACTCCGGTGTCAGGGTCTTGGGGAGCCCCTTCTCTCTGGCCTCCGTTCCTCACTGTTCCTGGTGAGGTTGGTCCCCTGGAGGGGCCCAGAGGCTCCTGTGTTGTCTCTTCTATGAACCAGGTCTTGTCCCCCTGGAGCCTCAAGGGCCCCGAGAGGTAGGTGGGGCTGGAGTCCTCGGTGCTCTGACAGCTGCGCTGAGCCTGTGACGCTGACGCGGCCGCCCGTCCCCCTCCAGCCCTGCGTGTCGCGGGGAGGCAGGAGAGACTGTGCCGTGTTGTCGTACTCAGGACTGCCCGCTCGGGGATCACACTTGTGCTGTCTCTGACGCTAAGTGCCCTGTCGGTGAGTAAATGTTCCCAGGGGAGGCATCTGTCTTGCTTATCGGGGCTGGAGCTCAGGGATGTGTCTGTCCTGGGTGCTTGAGCTGTAAACCTCGGTAGGCGGATGGGAGAAGTGAGCCCTTCGCCATCTGTGCACTTCGTCTCCGCCACCCATGGAAGCGGTGGGTTTTTAACCCCTGAGGGCTCCCCTCTGGGCTGCCAGGGAAAACAGACTCCGGAGAGCACTGTGGAGTTGTGCCGGGATTTCCTGACATCTGGAACGGTCCCGAGGAACGTGATGGGACGCCATGTTCCGGGTAACATCCGTGGGTCCCAGAGCCCCTGGTGCAGTTCCCGGAAGGCGGGGGGGGAGGGGGGGGGGCGCGGGGAGGAGGGAGACACGCCAGCCATTCCACAAGTTGAGGGTGAGATACCACGAGGTCCTGCCTGGAACTGGACAGGGAAGCCAGGAGGACCAGGCCCAGGACCGTGGCAGGCGCGAAGAGTCTGGGCGCGTGCGGAGGGAGCCAATGGATGTGTCTCTCTCACATCGATGTTTCTCTCTCTGTGTCTCTCCCCGTCGCTTCCACTCTCTCTAAAAATCAGTGGGAAAATATCCTCGGGGGAGGATTAACAAAACAAAAAAAAAAATTTTTTTCCCCAGTTGCCTCACATTGCTCATTGAAAGGGGCCTCATTAAAGCCATCAGCTCATCACAGACTGCTCCCCGCCTCTCCCCAGCCCACCGAGAGCCACACACTTGCCCACGTGATGAGACGTGGACCGCAGTGTGGTCTGCGTTCTGGTGTCCAAAAGCAAGAACAACGAGAGCCGGCAGGTCAGGGAGAGGGACCTGTGAGTGAGCATCTACGGGCCAGAAACGGCCCCAGATGAAAGGGACGCTGCTCCTCTGTGCCCACCGCTGGGCTCACAGGTGCAGGCGCCCCACAAGCTCAGGTGGTGGGGGCTGGAGGAATCTGGAGGAGAAGGGCCCCCAGGAGTAAGGCCTTTGGTGGGAGAGGCCAGGTTCCGGTGGGCAGACCCAGACCTCGGGCAGCAGGGTCCGGGATAGCTGCCTCCGTGGTCCTGAGAACCCCCTACCCAAGACCCCTGTGGGGCCTCAGGCTAGGTCAGGCGCCTCTCCTGGGTCCCCACCGCCCCTGGGCATCCCCTCCATGACCCCAACTCCAGGGTGCCACGTTCTCGCCCATCTTCTGAGTCCCTTCCCAGGCTGGGGGCTCCGTGGGCGCAGGGGCCCCACGTGGACGTGCTCAGGATCATGGCTGAGTGAACGAGAGAGGAAGAGAAGGTTTTTTTTTCAGATCTCTGGAGCCTGGGGACGAGGACCAGGCCTGGATGGAGGAGGAGGAGACAGAAGGAGGGGGCCTCCTCCTCTGCCCCCCGCAGACTCCCTCAGCCCCGAGCGGGTGGGCCCCAGCGAGGAAGCCGGCAGACAGCAGCGTCCGGACTGCCGGGAGCCGTGACTCAGCGGCCATCTGTTATCTAATGAGAAAATGACAAGCCAATTGGCGTGTTCCCCCTTCTCTTTAATATGGCAGATCCAGAAATGTGACTTTCCTGATCTCTGTTTTAATGATTCTGACTTGCTCACTCTTAATTCTCTTAATCCAGCGGCAGCTAACGCTGTGATTTGCCCAGGAATTCCTACGGGGCTTCTTTGGATTTTGCTTGGGGGTGGGGGGCAGTTGGGTCTTTTCTGGGGGGTGGGAGGGTTTTGCCAGATTTCACCCTTCCTGACTGCCTCTGGAAGGGGCCAGTTCAATCCCAGGATTCACTGCCTGAATCACAAAGAAATGGAGCCCCACAGCACCCCCAAACCCTGCCCACTTCAGAGAGGACAGGTCACTGTGGAGGGTGACAAGCGGCCTTGCAGTGGGATGAAGCCTAAGGCCGCACTGACCCAGGCGGGCGGGTCCCTCTCCCTCTCAGGCCTGGGGTCCGGGCTGCAGAAGGGAGGAGCCTGCTGGTCCCTGAGGGCCCCCCTGTGGGTGTGACCCTGAGATTGGACCCTGCAGTCTTGGCTTCTTCTGGGTTTTCTATTGGTTTGGACAAGCACCACGCTCTGAGCTTTGAGATCTGACCCCGCCTCCAGCACTCACCCCTAACCTGACCTCAGGCAAGTCCCCCAGAGTGGAACCCCACCTTCCTCACTGAGCCCTGAGGCATAGGCACGGCCACGGGGAGTGGGGTGGAGGGGGGAGAAGGCCGCACCCAGGAGAGGTCACCGTTACATACTCCTCCCGCCCTGGGTCCCTCGGAAGGTGTTTTTTTTTTTTATTTAAATGCTTTATTGTTTAAGTATCACATATGTCTCCTTTCCCCGCACTGACCCCTCCCCTGCAGAAGTTTTGCAGTAGCTCCAAGCTCAGGAGACCGGGCACAGTGAGAAGACTGGGTCCTGGGCTGAAACAGATTCAGACCAGGGTTTGCATCTGTTTACCGGCCGTGTGACTCAGGGCGAGAGGCCCCTCCGAGCCTGTTTCCCCACCTTTCAGCCCACTCACCACGGCACGTGGAGTCGGTGAGATCCCACGGGCCCAAGCAAAGGCAAAAAGCCAGGGGCTACTGTGTCTGGACAGCGTTTTCCTCGTTGGCAACTAGTTCAGCCCCAGTGCCCAGATGCCGTGCCCACGGCTCCCCGCACGGAGCCACCAGCCCCCCACCTGGACGGGGGGCCCGTGGGGGGCGGGGGGGCTGCGATCTGGCCACGTGCTCTGCCTCCCGTCCAAGAGCCCTGCCCACGTGACCACCACCATCGGCGGCGGATTGATGAAATTAAGCACAGATGGCTACTTTGTTGTTGTTCTTTGAACTGACAGCTGCTGGTATAAAAATAAATTAAATTAAATTTCACATAAGTCAGACTTTTCTGTATTTTTTTTTTAATGAACTAAGTTTTTTCTGTGTTGTTGTCGTTAAATTGTTTTCTTTCTTTCTAACATACGGAGACAGAGAAAACTCCAGGGCAGCAGAAACAAGAATTCAAAAAAAAAAAAGAACTCGAAGGCGACCCTGCTTTTGGAGAAAGTCCCAGCCCCCCTTCCCGCAGCCCCGCATCCGTGAAGCTTGGAAAGGCCACGGAGCTGCAGGGTGCAAAGAATCTTGGCTCCTTTGCCTTAAGGGCCAGGGAGTCGAATGTTGCTGGGTTGGGGCCAGGTTCGGCCACCAGCGACCCCGTGTCCTTGGGACAAGTCATTGTCCCGGGAGTAAGGATGGGAGGAACAGTGCCGGCCTCGGAGCGCCCAGGTGGGCAGGGGTTCTCGGCTTGTGAGCTGCCCGAGGCTGAGCCCGCAGAGCATCCTCACCCCCATGGACGGATTATTATGAAGATTAAACCGAGAGTAGCTGGAAGGATGCCTCCAGCCCCACCTGGCTCCCAGCAGGCTCTCAAAACCCAGCCTGCGGCCTCCCCCACCCACTCAGCCCCTCCTGCCGGCCTTCCCACACTCTGCTCTGGGTGCGTTCTGGGCTCAGCCGCGTGCACACACAGGAGAAGGAGGGGGCGTTGCTGGGTCTGGAGCAGGCAGCCCCATCCCCTGCCCCAGGGTGTCTGTTCCCGCCCTTGTGGCTACATCCGTAGACAGCCCACCTCCCGGTCACTGCTGACAGGTCCCGGTGAGCGCCGGCCCAGGCAGCCACCCACTGGAGAGTGGTCCCACTCCTCAGAGCACCGGGAGGTCTCAGAGCCCACTTCCGTCCCCTTGGGCAGAGGAGGAGGAGGAACTGGAGCCCCTTTCAGGTTCCTGGGCCCCAGGCTCAGGCGGGAACGAGGAGGGGAGGCCAAGGGGCAGGCCCTAGACACACTGTCGATGGAGGCCTGTAAGCCGGCTCATTAGAAAAATGACGCCACACCACCATGCACTGCAGTTCTCGGAGCCGCTCTGCCTAGTTTCATGCAAAGTGGGAAACAGAAATTGCTCTTGTTGGAGAGATGCAAGGTGGCCCTCCAGTTCCCCAGTGCACGATGGGAAACCCCGGGCCCCGAGAAGCCCTAAGTGCACCCCCTACACCCCATCACCACTCCAGATTCCACTCTCTCTGCCCCAAGAGCCTGCACTAGTCAGAGAAACATCTGATAGAACTTTCTGCCAAAGGTAAAAAAAATACTCTATACTTCCGCTGTCCCATACGGCAGTCACTGGCCACACGGCTTATTTATTTACCAGCCACTGGGAATGCGGCTAATCCAGCTGAGGAAGGGAGCGTTTTAAACTGTATTGGATTTTAATGTAAATAGCCACAGGAGGCTACTGTGCTGGCAAACCCAGCTTCAAATTCGGAGCCTCTGTTTTCCAACCTGCAAAATGGGACTATGAGTCTTTACCTCCCAGGGATTTTGAAGGGTGAGTGAGGCCAGTGGATATAAGGAAATGTCATGAACCAAACACTGGGGAAGAAACACAAAGGGTGCCATTCAGCAGCGCTTGGTTCATTTCTTTCACCCAACTAGCAAGTCCCTACGAGGTCCTGGGCACTCCCAGGGCACAGGGGGGAAGGCTCTGGGGGTGCAACCACCCCAAGGGGAAAAGGGCGGTCCAGTCCATGAGCGCAAAGATGTGGGTTTCTATTCCTTGAAGAACAGCTGCTCCGGAGCGGCCCAGGTGGTCCTTGGTAAGCAACTTGAGCGGGGCCTTTTCTCACCCCCTGACATTACTTTACCCCAGAGGTGGGCCACCGGGGCCCAAGCTGGAGGCCGCGGCTGCTGGCCAGCCTTTGGGGAACCGTGATGGAGGCACAGGGTTCCCCGACTCTCACGACAACACATTATCAGCAAGAAATGCATCTGACGGATTCTTTCCAATGCAGGTGCTTTCTTTGCCCTCCATGGGGAGAGGAGGCGGAGTGTGAAACGGCTCTGCTAACTCTGCGGCCCCAACCTGAGCACACGTTTCTCTTCTCTTGACTTGGTTTCCAATTTCTATGAAGCAGAACTTGAATCAGGTGAGCTTTCTGGTCTGTAGCAGCTGTGACTTCCTCTAGTTCTAAAAACAACAGTATCACAATGGGAACGATGATGATGGTGATGATGATGGTGGGAGGAGTGTTTACTTGTTGTCAGATCCTAGGCCAGTGACGGCGAACCTATGACACGCGTGTCAGAGGTGACACGCTAACTCATTTTTTTGGTTGATTTTTCTTTGTTAAATGGCATTTAAATATATAAAATAAATATCAAAAATGTAAGTCTTTGTTTTACTATGGTTGCAAATATCAAAATATTTCTATATGTGACACGGCACCAGAGTTAAGTTAGGGTTTTTCAAAATGCTGACATGCCGAGCTCAAGAGGTTCGCCATCACTGTCCTAGGCTAATAGCTTCACAGGTATGTTTTAACCCCCATCCACAAGGCAGGGCGATCACTCCTTTTTATAGGTGAGGAAGCCGGGCTGGGAGAGGGGAGTGGTTGCCCCAATGCACAGAGCCCACCAGTGCAGCCAGCGGACACTGCAAACCTATCCACAGTGTCATGTCACCAGCCCCGTCCTCCCGCCTCACAGGGATTGGAGGACCTGAGAGATTGTCCCCCATGGAGTCCCATGTCAGACCTGCAGGCAGCATCTGATCCCAGACCCTCAGTCAAAGGTGGGGAGTAGTAAGTGGTACCTCAGACGACTCAGGGGAGAGGAGAGAGAGGTTTCTGTCACTGTAATGTGCTGATCTTGGTTCCTGGCTGATCTTGGCAGGCCTGTGATGTGGAGGGAGCCCCTGAAGATAGCTGACAGACAGACAGACAGACCGACCGACCTATGGGAAATTCCTGCTGTGCTGTTGCTATCTAAGCAGCCTTAGCTGAGGCTCCCCAGTTCTCTGAGTCTGTCTTTCCATCTGAAAATGGGGTGCCCATGGCTCCCTCCCGCTGAGGGGACCGTGGCTGCAGGGCTGGCACGGGGACCCAGCAGTCCAGGCCTGGCTCTGAGTGCACCCCGGGTGCTCCGTCCAAGGACTGGTGACTGCCATCCTCTTGGCTCATGTGCACACATGCTCTTGAGGCTCAGAGTCCTGGCGGGGGAGGGCTGCCTGCTGCTAAGGCAGGCCCTGGGGAAGGGCATGCAGCCCTGGACCCACTCAGACCCCCCTCCCCGCCCCCGGCCCGTCCTCAGGGGTCAGTCCCAGTCCCAAGGCCTGGAGAGCCTGGCAGCGCCCGCCCAGTAGCACCAGGAGAGGAGGATTTCAAGTAAATTCCAAACAAGCATGTGTGTTTCCCCTTTGCCCATCTGTGGCAGGTTCTCGAGGCGCCAGCTCTTGGAGGCGGAAGGAACAAGGCGGAAGTAGAATGGCTCTTGGAAAAGCTGGAAAAATTAGCAATTAGGAGGGGAAATTGTAATGAGAAAATGAGCCTTAATAAGGCAAACACAATACTGCCGAGGCTTTTTTTCTTGCGCTCTCGCCGAAAACAAGCGGTGACTTCATGTCTGGGTTTCTCTGCTTTCCTGTGGCAGAGCCAACTGAGAAAGAGCCGGAGAAAAATGTCTCCATTGTCCCTAGACAGGGTCCCCGGCACCCCAGAAAGAAAAGGCCTGCTCCACGGGGGTGAGCAGGGGAGTCGGACCCGCTGCTTCTGTGGGCACCCACTCTGCTCTGGGCTCCGCCCACTGCACACAGACCCTGCCAGTCAGCATGGGCTAGGTCACGCTGCGGTAACAACCCGGCTCTCAGAGCCTGCACACAACACAACTCAGCAACTCCATCAATCTGGGCTTCTTGATGTCCCGGCATTCATTTCACACTCAGCCAACACGGCTGGAGCACGGGCTCTGTGCTAGGCCCTGGGTGCACTGGGCTGAGTAAAGCACACCCAGTCCTCGCTGCCGTGGAGATCACGTTCTAGACAAGAAGCAAGTGCATCAACAAGACAATGACCAATTATGAGCCCCAGAAGGAAAGCAGCAGACCTGTGAGGTGAGCTGGATGAGCGAACGGATGAATGGATGAGAACACATACGAGTAAATGAATGTTTTCCACCCTGACCCCTCAAGGCCCACCTCAAGGGCCCTCGGCTCCAATATCCCGGGGCCTTATGCATTAATATCGTTAAGGGCCAGCAGACAGGCACCCTCAATACGGAGACACTGCCTCTTTTATAAATATTGACTAGAGGCCCAGTGCACAAAATTCGTGCATGGGGGGGGAGGGATGTCCCTCAGCCCAGCCTGCACTCTCTCCAATCTGGGACATCCCTCTCACAATCAGGACTGCTGGCTCCCAACTGCTCGCCTGCCTGCCTGCCAGATTTCCCCAACCGCTTCTGCCTGCCAGCCTGATCACCCCCTAACCACTCCCCTGCCAGCCTGATCAACACCTAACCGCTCCCCTGCCGGCCCGATTGCCACTAACTGCCCTCCCCTGCTGGCCTGGTCACCCCCAACTGCCCTCCCCTGCCAGCCATCTTGTGTCCACATGGGAAGGGGGCATCTTGTGTGTTGGAGTGGTGGTCAATTTACATATTACTCTTTTATTAGATAGGATGCTCATCAATATTGCTGGGCTTTGCCATCTATAACTTAGTCTGTCTGCAGATGCTGTAATTCACTAGCGGTGACATCGCTGAAATCCTGTACATAGAAAACTGCCCCAGCACGGGCTTCTGGTTACACCCTGCCCTCCCCCCCGCCCCCCGCCCGCCCAAGGCCTGGTCCAGGAACCTCCTGAGCTCCCACCTGGGGCTTCAGCACCATCTGGGAGCCAGTCCCAGGCACTGGCCGGACACCAGAGCTTCCAGAGAAGGAAGGGAGCAGTGTCCCCCCACTGCCTCCCTGCAGGAGACACACTGATGGGCTAGCTGGGTCGGCCCTGAGCATTTATAGTCCTCCTGGCCCCCCTCCCCAACCCATCCCCCCCAGAGAGGCTTTGATTGGCTCGTGTTGCGGCACTCCGGGATAGGGTGTTCTTATTGGACAGAGCTCAGCCACCACCAGCCTCTGGTTGTCATTGGCTCCGCCCCCAAGCCCTGGTCCAATCAGCTACACAGGCAGGTAACTGTGTCGCTGTCCTCATGAGGGGCAGGTGGAACCCACTCTGAGGCCATGTGGCTAGACAAACGCATGCACCTCAAGCTGTGCTGCCCCTAAGCCCCGAGATTATCTTGGATGAGTCACTTCCCCCCGGTTGAGTGGACCCCGCAACCCCTACCGGCCCTGTTCAGACTGCCTTATGCGCCTTATACGCAGGCACCGACCTGTTCCTGCCCATTGCTGCCACATCCGAGAGGGCAGCCCATTGTGCATGCACGGGACCTCGAGGCCGAATGGAGGGGTGGGAAAGGTGATTCCTGGAAGGTGGCCAAAGCCCCAGCCCTTTATATGCACAGTGGGCATAGGCAGCACCTGCAGCACATGGTCCAGCCTCGCCATAACCATTACCATTTGTCTCCTCTCGCTTTTCAATCACCAGACCAGCTAGCGGGGCACCAGCACCAGCCCTGCTGGGCACGGAAGTCTCCTCTCTGCCAAGGAGTTAGGAGCTCAGCGCGAGTGCAATGCATTGAGGCCTGGAGTGGCCAAGCGTCCCAGCCCTCCCACCACCAAGCTCTCTCTCCCAGCCCAGGAAGGCCCAGCGGGAGACACAGCTGGGCTGCCTGTGCCATGTGCCTTAATGGGAGCTGTAATTCCTCCACGACTCCATCTAGAACTGGGAGCGCTGTGCATAATTCATGGGGGTCTGGGTGGCGCGGCCAGGCTGGGTGCCCGCTTGCTGGAAGTTGGGCGGATATGAGAGAATGGAAAAGCACCCGGAGGGGAGGGGGGCTGCCGCCCTGGCCTGGCTCCTCAGCCCTGTTCTCTGGGAACCCGAGCATCCCGGGCTGGAGGAGAGGCCTCAGGCTAAGGTTTCTCTGGGCTCCAGTTTCCTGGGGAAAGGGGTCAGCTGGTCTGATTATGGTGGTGGCTCTTGTAGCTCCGAGTCACAGCCCAGCTGAGGAGGGAGCAGCCGTGGGGTCCTCTCATATTGATGCCAAACTGGGTACTTGTTTATCACCCCCACACACACCCCACTGGGATGTCAGCTCCATGAGGGCAAGGGTCCTTGTCTCTTTTGCTAACTGCTGGCTAGAATAGGGACTATGATTCACGTATTCAATAAACATTTGTTGAATGGCTGAGTGAGCTCAGGTGTAGCGTTGAGAGATATATCAGTTTGATCCTAAATCTGCGGACTGGGCGTGTGACCTCGAACCATTTAAACCTCTTTTTAAACTCTCCGGACCTCTGTTTCTTTCTCTGTAAAATGGACGTCACCGGTTATTCTCTTGGGACACGAAGGGTGTTGAGAAGCGAGGCTAGTCAAGCGGCAGCAGGTTGGTGGGTCAGCCCTGAGGCCCGACTCAGTCATCAGCCCGGACTCAGGAGGGGCTGGTGAGCTCTGCACAGCATGACCAGCTCAGATGTCCAGACCGGGGAGTGCCAGGTCCCAGAACCACCCAGGGTCCAAGAACCACATCAGGGTTCCAGAACCACCCAGGGTTCCAGAACCACCCCAGGGCTCCAGGACTACCCACCAGGATGCTAGAATTAGTGGCTCTGGGATTCCAGACCTGCACACCGTGGCGTTCTGGGGCCCTAGAGCCAGGCCTACAGGCTCAGAGGGCACAGCTTCGGGAAGGGTGAGGTCCCTGATTCTGGAAACACAGGTTCTAGTGTTCTGCTTCCTGCTTAGGGACCCTATTCACACTGACCTCCTGGAGCCGAACCAGGGTTCTCACTGATGTTCAGGCCGGTTTGCAGTTGCGTGGCTGACACAGGTGCCCCAAGTCCCAGGCCTCTCTGCTGAAGGTTGGCTCCCTGCAGGAACTGAGGCAGGAATGTCCTCCCAGCCCCACAAAGGTCCGCACAGGCCTGGCACCCCGAGCCAGCTCTCCCTGGCAGCGGATTCTGTGGGGCTCCCACCAGTGGGGACTCAGCTGAGCCGGCTTGTCCAGGAGTCTGGTTGGAAAGTGCCCATGTGCTCAATAATGCATCCCCCCCAAATGAGGACATCCATCAGGTGGCAGAGGCAGCCCGCGCCCCCACCTGGGTCAGGCCGGGATGACACATCTGTCCCTGCACCAGGCGCAGGCAGCTTCCCAGCCCACAGGGGCCTTTTGTGAGAGAGCAGCTCAGCCAGCCCTGACAGGCTCGTTCCTCTGCCCGGCAGCCTGAATATTCCATGGGCTTGAATAATGCAGGCCGCCCACGTCCCAGCGGCCACGGCGCTGCCGGAGGCTGCAGAGACAAACGGCGGTGGGGTCTCTGTCCCCCCGGCCCCCATGACTGTTTTGAACTAGAGGAGTCTCCCGCCAACCTAGGGACAAGGCCTGATACATGGGGTGGGGCTGGGGGTGAGTGGAGGGCACCTTACCCCTCCCAACCTCTGTGGTTGAAGCACCGGTGAGCTGTAAAGAACACGGGGTTGGAGCTCAGCGAATGCAGGCTCAGGTCTTGTGCCACCCAAGTCCCCTGACCTCACCGAGCCTCCGTTTCCAAGTCTATGAATGGAAGCTACTGCCGTGCAGCCTTAAATGAGGCTGGACGGGGAAGGAGAAGGTGCAAACTGGAGAAGTCAACAAGGATCAACCCTCCTTCTCCACCACCAGCAGCACCGCCGCCAGCCCCACCGGCCCATCCTCGCCTCACCTCGAAGGTCTTCACTCCCCAGGCCACGGAGCAAGCGCCACGCGCTTGCTGTCACCACCCCCCGTGTTCCGTGGAACTTTGCTGGCTGCTTCACAAAATACATTTGGCCAACAAATTTGGGGGCTGGAAAGGAGACCTTAACCACAGACAGTAAAAACGTCTAACCATGGAAGGTTAAAAAAAAATAAAATGAAAAGGCCCCCCAAGCCCTGCAGCTTTTTCTTTTTAAAAAAAATCTTTTGTTTTTTTTACATGCAAAGGTGATGCTCATTAAAACAATACAAATGATAAAAGCATATTTAAAAACCTAACAGCCTCTCTCACTCCAGTCCAATCCCATAAGATAACCAACGTTAACAAAGTGAGGAAATACACGTTGGTTTCTATTTCTGTGGTTACTCTGGGTGGTAGTTTGCTCGGGCTGCTGTCATCAGCACCACAAACGGAGCGGCTTAAACAATGGAAAGTGATGGCCTCGCTGGGATTCTGAGATTCAGGCCCCGCTCCCTCCGAGGGCTCTGGGAAGGGTCTGCTCCAGGCCTCCCTTCTAACTTCCGGTGGTTCCTTGGCTTGTGACGGCTTAACTCCAACCTCTCGTGGTGTTCTACCTGTGTGTGCGTGGCTGTGTCCAAATTTCCCCTTCTTATAAGGACACCAGTCACCCGGGATGAGGGGCCTGCCCTACTCCACTATGACATCTTAACTAATTACAACTGCAACCGCCTGTTTACAAGTAAAGCCTCCCTCTGACTTACTGGGAGTTAAAACTTAAACATATAAATTTTGGTGGTGGGGGGGGGGCTGGGGGGGTTTGACCTATCTCAACCCATAACACTCTGAAACTTCCTTTGCTTAAGCATCTATAATAATAAAAGGCCAGGTGTCACAACCAGAATGACCAATCTACCAGTCGCTATGAAGTGCTTTGACCACCTCTCGGTCCCTCCCCCAAGTCCGCAGGCTCCCATCGCTGGGTGGCCAACGGGAATCACGGGAACTGGGCTGGGTGGCAGCGGAGCAGGACTTGGGACTGGACTCAGGGGCAGCGGCAGCGGCGCAGAGGGTCGTGGGGCATCGCTGGGCAGCGGACATGGCCCTGATCGCAGGCTAGGCCTAGGGACCCTGCACACACACAATTTCGTGCGCTGGGCCTCTAGCTTATTACAAAAATCTCGCCATATCAATATATTGTTCCAACTTATTCTTTTAAAAAACACACACAAAAACAGCTTTATTGCGATGTAATTTGCATCCCATACAATTGACCCATTTAAAGCATACAATTCAATGGTTTTAGTATATTCACAGCTGTGTGTGATGATCATCACAGTCGGTTTTAGAACATGTCAAGCCCTCAGAAAGAGGCCCCATACTGTCTAACGATGGTCCGCCTTTCACCCTTCACCCCTTCATTCTCCCCACCCTCCCAGGCCTAGGTAACTACTAATCCACTTTTTGTTCTCTATAGACTTTTCCTATCCTGGGCATCATATAATATGTGCTCTTTTGTGGCTTCTTTCACGTAGCATGAGATTTTCAAGGGCCATCCATGTTATAGCCGGTATCAGTACTTCGTTCCTTTTTGTGGCCAAATAACGTCCCCTTGTGTAGATAGACCACCTTTTGTTGATCCATTCATCCACTGATGGACATATGGGTTGTATCCACCGTTTGGCTGGAATTGTTAATAAAGATGCAATAATAATCATGTAAATAAACATCTGTATACAAGGTTTGTGTGGGCAAATGTTTCTGTTCTTCTTGGGCATACACCTACGAGTGGAATTGCTGGGTCACGGGGTTAACTCTATGGCTAATCATTTGAGGAACTGCCAGACAGTTTGATGGTTCCAGTTTCTCTGTAGCCTCATCATCACTCGCTATGATGTAAGCTTTCAACCTGGCCATCTAGTGAGTGTGAAGGGGCATCGCACTGTAGTTTGGTTTGCATTTCCCTGATGCCTAATGACATTGAGCATCTTTTCAGCTGCTTATTACAGGCCATTTGTATATCTTCTTTGGAGAAATAGCTATTCAAATCCTTTTCCCATTTTTAAACTGGGTTCTTTCTGTTGTTGATGTCTATGAGGTCCTTATACATTCTAGATACAAGTTCCTTATCAGATACATAATTTGCAAACATTATCTTCCATTCTGTGGACTGTCTTTTTTTTTAAAATACATTTTTATTGATCCTAGAGAGAGGAGAGTAGGATAGAAATATCGCTGAGAATCATTGATCGGCTACGTCCTGCACGCCCCCCTACTGGGGATCAAGCCCCACAACCCAGGCATGTGCCCTGACCAGGAATCAAACTGTGACCTCCTAGTTCATGGGTCAATGCTCAACCACTGAGCCACGCCAGCCAGGCTGTGGGCTATTTTATTTAGAGTGTGCTTTGAAACACAAAAGTTTTTAATTTTGATGAAGCCCACTTTATCTATTCTTTCTTTTCTTGCTCATGTTTTTGGATCTATATCTAAGAATTAGTTGCCAAAAATGAGATCATAAATATTTACTTTTGTGTCTTCTTCTAAGAGTTTTGTGTCTTTGCTTTAGTGTACTAAACGTTCCTTGATCCATTTTGAGTTAATTTTTTGTATATGGTTGAGGTAAGCATCCAACTTTATGCTTTTGCATGTGACTATACAGTTGTCCCAGTACCATTTGTTGAAAAGACTACTCTTTCCTCATTGAATAGTTTTGTCACCTTTGTTAAAAACAAGTTTCTTACAGACTCATTGATTTATTTCTAATCTCTTAATTGTATTCCATTGATCAAAACATAAAGCCAGTACCATACAATCTTCATTATTTTTGATTTTTAGTAAGTTCTGAAATCAGGAATGTGAGGCCTCCAATTTTACTTCCTGTTTTCAAATTGTTTTGGTCATTCTGGGTCCTGTGAAATTTCATATGAATTTTAGAATCACCTTGGCAATTTCTACAAAGAAGTTAGCTGGAATTCTGATAAGGATTGCATTGACTCTGAAGTTAAATTGGGGGAATATGCCATTTTAACAATACCAAATTTTAACCTATGAACATAGGATTCTTTCTGTTTATTTAGTTTTTTTTTATTTATTTCAACAATGTTTTATAGTTTTCAGAGTACAAGTTTTGTGCTTTTTTGCTAAATTTATTCCTAAATATTTTATTCTTTTTGATGATATTGCAAATGGAACACTTCAAATATTTTTTCAAATCTTAAAAAAAATAGTTTTGTTCCCAATGTGAATGAGATGGTTTTTAATTTCCATTTCTGTTTGTTGCTAATATCGAGAACAGCTATTTTGTTGTTGCTTATTTATCTAGCATCCAGCCACCTTAGTTTTTGTTGTTGAACTGCTTGAATTTTCTAGATATATAATTATGTAACCTGCAAAACAAGGCCATGTTACCATTTTTTTTTCATGTCTTTAAATTGTCTTCGTTAGTTTTCCTTTCCAATTGCATCAGCTAGACCAGTGTTGAGTAGATGGTGAGAACAGACACCTCTCTCGGTCCTGGTTCCAGTGACACCAGCCTTAGAAGTTCTGTCTGCTGCTCAGTTTGGGTAAAAGCCTTTTACATGCTTAAGTCATTTTCTAATATTCCATCTTTCTTCGGGAGGCACAGTAGTTACAAAGTGTGTATGCTGGCCCGGCCTATGTGGCTCAGTTGGTTGGACATTATCCCACGAACCCGAAGGTCATCAGTTCGATTCCCGCCCGGGTTTCAGGCTTGGTCCCCAGTAGGGAGTGTGCAGAAGAGAGTCGATCAATGTTTCTCTCTCTCTCCCTCGCCCTTCCTCTCTCTGAATAAAAAACATATATATATATATATTTTAAGTGGGTATTCTGGAGTCAGACGGGTAAGTCTGAATCAGAAGTTACTTACGAGATTTGTGACCTTGAAGAACGTACCTGACGTCTGTTTCCTCAGCTGAAAGTGGGGGTGATAATGGCGCTGACCCACAGGATTGTTGCAATGATGATTGACTCCAAGCACAGCAAGCAGGAAGTTGGGCTGTAGTCTAGATTCTCCTGGTAGGTTGACTTTTTTCCTCTGTTTGGAATTGTGAAAGCTTTGAAGACGTTTTCCCTGGAACCTGAGATTCCACCAGGCTATTCCAGCCTGAAACGTGTGCCCTTTCAATCTAAAAATGTTTGAGCTTCTACCGAAGGGTAAAGAAAAGGCAATGACCTCAAACTCCTGTGCTTGGCCATGACATCATTCATATACGAGTGCCAACAATTTTTAGAACTTTAAAAGTCTAGGCAATGGAAATATCAATTATTGATGACGATGTGGAACAGTGGGAACTTCATCCTGGCAGGAGTCAGCATTGCCAAAGCCTCCGTTGATGCTGTGGACTAAAGTTGAAGAAATGAACACCTCATGACCCAGAAATTACATCCCAGGGTGAATGCCTTTGTGACCCAGAAATTGCACCCCAGGGTACATGCTTTAGAGGGTTCTGGCCCATGAGCACTAGAAGACTCGCCTTGTATAAGCAGCACTGTTAGGAGAGCAAAAAACAAACTAGAAACCACGCAAATTTCATCAGCAGGGAAAAAAAATCCATAAATAGCCGTCTATTCACAAGACAGAACGCAGTGAAAAACAAGGAACCGCTGTGTGCTCAACGTGGATAATATCGGGACTATCACGTTGAGAAAGAAAAAAGCAAAGGATGGAAGGATACACACAGAATTACTCAATGACATGAGGTTCGAAAGCATGTAAAACTAAATAGTACCCAGCCTGGCCAGAGTGGCTCTGTGGGTTGAGCCTCGTCACATGCACTGAAAGGTCACCGGTTTGCTCCCCAGTCAGGGCACCTGCCTGGGTTGCTGGCTCAATCCCCAGTAGAGGGCAGGCAGGAGGAAGCCAATTGATGGCTCTCTCTCTCCCTCTCTCTCTAAAATCAATACACAGATGTATATATTTTTAGAAAATTAAGCAATGTCCTGTTTAGGACCACAAGCATGTGGTAAAATAATAAAGGACAGCAAGAGAAAAACACACAAAAATTCAGGAGCACAAATACTCTTTTGTTAGCTCGCTAGTAAAATAAGCAAACGTTTGATAAATAATGCAGCTCATGAGGAAGCAGCTTTACCGTAGAGGTGACTGGCAAGGGGGCAGTAGCTGAGGGGCACGTGGGTGCAGGGGCTGGCACCCCAGGGTGGCTGCCTGCCTTCCACAGAGAGCCGTTCATGACCACACACTTTCTCGGGGCCATGTCATCGTGCTAAGAATTAATATTTCTGCTCCATTTTAATCCCCTCAATAAATCTATAAATTCAACACAATCCCAATCAAAACCTGATCGAGATTTTGATGGGATTTGACATGCTGATTCCAATATGCAGAGGGGCGAGTGAATGTTCCGGAGCAGCCAAGACAGCTTGAAAAAGGAAGAAACAAGAGCGAAATTTTGCCCGACAAGATGTCAAAACATATTATAAAGTAATTTTAATAAATATAATGTGATATTAGCACATGAATAGATAAAGAGATCCTTGGAACAAAAATAGAAGATTAAAAAAAAAAACCAGACCCATGTATATACTGGAATTTCCTATATATTGTCATTTCCAATCAGTGGGGGAAAGTGGATTATTCAAAAAATATTAGGACAATTTATTACCTGGAAACCTTACAATTAAATTCCCTCTTCATACCACTAACAAAAATTAATGGGGGGGGAAAACATATATCTTTAAAAAAAGGCCTGTAAGAGTAATAGGAGAAAACATTAGAAAATATATTTATGACCTTGAAGAATCTTAAGATTTACTGAAAAAGCAAAATTCATAAATTTTACTACAAAGTTTAAAAGTTTGTATGCAGAAAGATAATATAACATTAGAAATGGCAGATGAAAAAATATTTATAAAATATATAACAAATAAATGTACCCAATATATCTAAAGAATTTCTTTGATATGAAAACAGGAAAAAGATACTAATAGACAAGATGCAGAAGAGAAATGATAAAAGGTTAATACACGTATTAAAAGATGTTCAACTTTTCTGTAAAGACAGGAAATGCAAATTAATTTGACATATTTGTTCCCATCAGACTGGCAAAAACTTAAATGTGCCAACATCAAGTTGTTGGAGAGTGGGCAGGGATGTAGGCACACTTAATCTACATTGCCAGTGAGATTATAAATGGGGAAAGTCACTCTGGAGACCAATTGGCAATCTCTACTAAAATTTAATATGCAGCCTGCTTGCCTGCCTTCTTTTCTTCTTGAATATTCAGCCTAAAACCATTATATAAGACTGAGCAGAGTAGGTGCACACACCAGAGGGAGGAGGGGTGGCAGCCCAGCATGGGTGTGGGAGGCCAAATGGGTTCAAGCCAGATGAGGGTTTTTTGTGTGTGTGCTTTAAATATGTTTTTATTGATTTTAGAAAGAGAGGAAGGGAGAGGGATAGAGAGATAGGAACATTGACAAGAGAGAGAGACATCAATTGGCTGCCTCCTGCACACCCTCTACTGATGATGGAGCCCGCAACCCAGGCATGTGCCCTGAGCAGAAATCATACTGGGGACCTCTTGTTTCACAGCTGGGCCTCACCTGGGCACTTCCAAGCCCAATACAAATAGCAGCCATCTGCAGATCTCTCTGTAGCTCCTGTCGTGTGGTCCCAGGCAGTGGCTGACTTTATACCTCCCTGGAGGCCCTAGAGCCAGTGTTCCCAGTGGACAACTTCAGACCATCCCAGCTTACAACTCTACATATCCACAAGCAACACACTCAAGGGGCAGACTCAGAGACCACCAAAGCCCCACTGAAGCAAGTCCTACTCCATAGGGGTGTTTCCTGCATAGCAGCTCTCCCACTGTAGTCGCAGCTGGTCCACACAGCCAATTGACCTGGAGGTCAATTCCTCCCAGTGACGCCAACAGCAATCAAGGGTCAACTACAAGACTGTGTACACAGCCCACACTGGGGCACACCTAGAGGGCCCAGGTCAGGTGACTGGGAAGGCTGAACCACTGGGCCCTACAGGACACCTACTACACAAGACCTCTCTACCAATTCCAGGAGAATTAACAGCTCTACATAATACATAGAAACAAACATAGGGAAGCAGCCAAAATGGGGAGGCAAAGAAACATGTCACAAATGAAAGAAATGGAAGCAAGCAAACTACTGGATACAGAGACCAAAACAATGGTTATAAGGTTACTCAAGAATCTTCATGAGAGCTTCAAAGGACTTAGTGAGACCTTCATGGATCTTAGTGAGAATTTCAAAGACATGTAAAAGGACCAGTCAGAAATTTAGCATACAGTAACTGAAACAAAGAATAATTTACAGAGATGCAACAGTGGAGTAGAGGATTTTGAGAATCAAATCAATGATTTGAAATATGAGGAAGCAAAAAGCACCCAATCAGAAGAGCAAAAAGAATCCAAAAATAAAAAGATAGTGTAAGGCCCTAACTGGTTTGGCTCAGTGGATAGAGCGTCAGCCTGCGGATTGAAGGGTCCCAGGTTCGATTCCGGTCAAGGGCATGTACCTTGGTTGTGGGCACATCCCCAGTGGGGAGTGTGCAGGAGGGAGCTGAATTGATGCTTCTCTCTCATCGATGTTTCTAACTCTCTATTCCTCTCCTTTCCTCTCTGTAAAAAATCAATAAAATATATATATTTTTAAAAAGCCATAGATTTCTGGGTGTTAATTTTAAAAAAAATAGTGTAAGGAGCCTCTGGAACAACTTCAAGCATACCAACATTCACATTATGGGGGTGCCAGAAGGAGAGAGAGAGCAAGATATTGAAAACCTGTTTGAAGAAATAAGGACAGAAAACTTCCCCTACCTGCTACTTACAAGTCCAGGAAGCACAAAGAGTCCCAAACAAGAGGAACCCAAAAAAGGTCCATCATAATTAAAATGTCAAAGGCTAAAGACAAAGAACAAATCTTAAACGCAGCAAGAGAAAAGCAGTTAGTTACTTACAAAGTTAGCGCCCATACGATGTCAGCTGATTTCTCAACAGAAACTATGCAGGCCAGAAGGGAGTGGCAAGAAATATTCAAAGTGATGAATAGCAATGACCTACAACCAAGATTACTCTACCCAGCAAAGGTATCATTTAGAATTGAAGGTCAGCTAGAGCTTCACAGATAGGGAAAATGCTAAAGGAGTTCATCACCACCAAACCAGTATTACATGAAACGTTGAAGGGTATTCTTTAAGAAGAAGAAGAAAATATTAAAAATATGAACAATAAAATCGCAATAAATACATATCTATCAACAATCAAATCTAAAAATCAAAATAAACAAATAAGATCTCTAATGAACAAAATAAACTGGTGAATAAAATAGAATTCGAGGCATAGAAACATGGAACAGAATGACGATTCTCAGAGGGAAGGGGTGAGAGAGAACAGGAAGAGATTAACCAAAGATCTTATATGCATATATGCATTACCTGTGGACACAGGGTAGTGAAGGCCTGGGGCAGGGTGGGAACCGGGATAAGTGGGGGAGGGGGGCACATCTGTAATACTCTCAACAATAAAGATTTTTTAAAATAAAATAAATAATGTCCTAAAAAAATTAAAACAGATAATGTCCTTTCTGTAGGAAATACACACTGATTTTTATGTTGCTGGAACTTGGTATCAGCACCTTTGAATAAAGAGGTCAGGAGGTCCTCTGTTCCAGCTGAGCATTTGTGGGTGCGGCTGAGGGAGGGGCAGCCACCGTGCTGTGGTCTCTCCATCACAATGAGGCACTGGCGCAGAGTAGGCACTCTATGGATGGTTGTTAAAAGGGGAATTTTGGAATCAGAAGACCAACCTGCTTATCAGAGAAGGGCTGCTCCTAGGACTGAGTTCACCTCTCCAGCCCTTGAGGAAGAGGTGGGCTTTGTGATGTGGGGCCAACAGTCCTATATCTGGGCTTCAACGTTCTTCTTGGGAAAATGGAAGCAGTACTACAGGGGTTGGATGGGCCGATCTGTCACAGCTCCATGGAGAGAAGCCAAAGTCCCCGTCTCCGACGTGGGGTCTGGCTCCCCGACCGGGGCCTTGGGCCACACCTCCCTACTGCTCAGAGCCCCGGTCCAGGTGGCTCCTTATTGCAGGTGTGTTCTTGAGCCAGACGCCTGTGGACAAGGAGAGACCAGACACGTCCCGCCTTCAGTCTGGTGGGGGCAGCAGACACACAAGCAACACGACCCAGTGGGGCCAGGCATCGAAGACAAGGCGCTCCTATTGCCTTGTCTCTCCGCAGCCCAGGTAAAGTAACATAACCCACAGAACAACCCTGTGGAGTTGGTGCCGTTACTGCCCCGTTTACAGATGAAACAGGGAGGCGGGGAGCGGTAAGCGCACTCGCCCAGGCAGCCGGGATGTGGACACAAGCCGGCCAGTTCCTCACGGTGCCGTCCCAGCACGCATGCGCTGGCATGTCCATGCTGTGGTCCTTCCTGTCCTCAGAGCAAGACTGTCCCCGCTGGGCGGCTGGCGGGGGTGGGCATCTGTCGCCCCGAAGGCTCCCTGCCCCAGGGGAGACGCTGATGGACGCCTCGGTTAGCCCACGAGGATTTACATTTTTTATTAAACTTGTCACAGGAAGTCCACTCCAACACTTGAAGCCACTGCCAAGTGTACAAGGTTGATGTTAATTAAAGCGAAAGATGACAGCCCGCAGGAGGGCGATCGCTTTCTCCTCCTGGAGAGGCGACCTTTCGGCAGAGCTTGCTCTGGCACCAGAGGTTTCTGGGTGTCTTCAGTGAAGCTGGGGTTCCCGGCTCGGCTGCAGTGCCTGTTCTCCTGGTTGGGGGAGGGGCTTGGCTCCGAGGGACCCCAGGCCATCGACTTCCGCTGCCAAGCCACGAGGACGTCCTCGCTGAGCAGAGTGAACTGCTTGGAGCCCAGCTCTGCACCCGCAGGGGCCCCTGCAGCCACCTCGGGGGCGAGTTCTCACCCTCGCCTGTTGGTGGCCATGACCTCCTCACTTCCTGTGGTTTCTCTGTCCATCTCCTCTCAGGCCCACGCCCAGGCCACCCCGACCTTCGTCACCCCTGCAAACAGCAGCTCCAGCCTCGCCCTGTCTGACCCTCCAGCATCCCGTCCAGCAGTTCCAGGGCTCAGAGGAGCCCGGTCCTGAGACCCCACCTCTATATCAGCCCCTCCACACCCCGAAAGTGCTCCCCTGCATCCGGCCCAGGGACAGCCCTAGGCCCCACAGGACGCCCCTGGGGCTACCTCAGGACCCTTTTCCTCCAAACCAGCCCCAAACCACAGCTGGGGTTTGCCAAGTGGATTAGGCTGCACTCTCCACACCTGCGCCCAGGGGCTGGCGGGCACTGCGCATCATGCTGGCCATCTCACTTCAAATCTGAGCCCTCATGCTGGCTCACCTGGGGCACCGCCCAGGTCCCAGCTCTCCACCCACATTGACAACCTTCCCATCTTTCCCAGACCTTCACTCCTGCTCCCCAGGCCCCTGAGGAGTCTGCCTTAGTCATCGATCCACCTGGCCCCCAACTCAGGGAGCTCTGAGGGGTCCTGGGCTCCCCTCTCCTCACAGACACCCCTCAGATCTGCCCTCCCTCCTCACCTCCCAGGGCCACTGCTGTACACACCTGAGCAGCTGACCCCCCAGTGCGCTGGGAGGCCGCCCAGGGCTCTCCCCCAAATTCAGGGAGCCCCTCCCTAGAGGAGAGAAGTCACGCTTGTTCTGCCTGCCGCTTCCTGGCACACACAAGACCGGCCGTTGACCTCAGGAGGCCTGGTGACCTCAGGTCTGCATCCGCTGGGGGACCCCTGGAGTCTCTTCTCCGTGGCCCCGATGCAGGCAGCCCTCACTGCTCCCAGCGTGAGTTCCTGAGGACTCCCCCTAACCCGATTGCTGTGACCCCGGTCACTTTTTTTTAATGTATTTTTATTGATTTCAGAGAGGAAGGGAGAGGGATTGAGCCCGCAACCCGGGCAAGTGCCCTAACCAGGAATCGAACCGTGGCCTCCTGGTTCATAGGTCAACCCTCAACATTGAGCCACGCCCGCCAGGCCGGTTGCATTCTTATGTCCCAACGACCAATCTTTGGGAAAGTGATTTTTGAAAGCTGGTGATCACCCTGC
The DNA here is from genome assembly GCF_028538775.1 of Myotis yumanensis. Taxonomy (NCBI): domain Eukaryota; kingdom Metazoa; phylum Chordata; class Mammalia; order Chiroptera; family Vespertilionidae; genus Myotis; species Myotis yumanensis. The sequence continues at coordinate 12,975,601 of NW_027223752.1, forward strand.
AAGCACCTCCCCACACAGCACCTGTCCACACTGCTCGCAGGCATAATCGCCAGTGGAACTATTGGAAGTAAAGCATTAGCGTCTTACTAACCAACAGTACCCCCAATAAATTTACTATAAAAAATCCACTAAAGTTACTATTCTATTTCCCAAAATATGTATTTTTATTTTATTGATTTTTTTTTTACAGAGAGGAAGGGAGAGAGAGTTAGATACATCAGCTGCCTCCTGCACACCCCCTACTGGGGATGTGCCTGCAACCAATGTACATGCCCTTGACTGGAATCGAACCCGGGACCCTTTAGTCCGCAGGCCGACGCTCTATCCACTGAGCCAAACCAGTCAGGGCCAAAATATGTATTTTTAAAAGACTGTTTTTGTTGTTGTGCACAAAGAGTTTCAAGCCCTCATGCTGAGCTAAATGGCTTGGGCTTCCTTTTCCCTCTGCCTTTTCTGAGCACCTACTATGTGCAAGGAGCAGTGGGCATCCAGGGTTGTAAATAGCCTTGAAGTCAACTACAAAGGGGTGAGGGTGGAATTGCAGGGCCTCGGCCACAGTTTGAGCTCAGAGAAGCTGGTCGGGGCCACAGGGCTGCGAGTGAAAGACCTGGTGCTGGCCCCTGCACATCGCTGGTGTTTGCTGGATGAGTAGATCCAACGTAAGTGTAGTTTTGTGTATTATTTCCTTAACGTTGAGCACATCTGCACCAAGCCTTTATTTATACAACACAACAGCAACAACAAACCCAAACATAGCCATGCAAACAAAAACTCACCTCTCGCCCTAGCCAGTTGGGCTCAGTGGATAGAGCATCAGTCTGCGGACCAAAGGGCCCCGGGTTCGATTCTGGTCAAGGGCACATACCTTGATTGCAGGCTCCTTCCTGGGCCCTGGTCAGGGCATGTGCAAGAGGCAACCAATTGATGTATTTCTCTCACATCAATGTTTCTATCTTCCCTCTCTCTTCCACTCTCTCTAAAATATTAATGGAAAAATATCCTTGGGTGAGGATTAACAAAAAAGTAAAAAGAGACACAAAAAACCCCACCTTGCCAAAACCGGTTTGGCTCAGTGGATAGAGCGTCGGCCTGCGGACTGAAAGGTCCCAGGTTCGATTCCGGTGAAGGGCATGTACCTGGGTTGCGGGCACATCCCCAGTAGATGTGCAGGAGGCAGCTGATCGATGTTTCTCTCTCATCGATGTTTCTAACTCTCTATCTCTCTCCCTTCCTCTCTGTAAAAAATAAATAAAATATATTTTAAAAAAAACAAAAAAAAAAACCCACCTCTCAGACCAGGTCTTGCTGGGTCTGGGAAGATACCTGCTCTCCCGGTGAGTGGGTGCAAGAACTGTGCTTGGCTTCCCAGACGGCACTGCCACCAGGGGGCGCAAACGGGGGTGAGGACTGGGGATCCCAAATACAAACTCCCACAAAAGCTTGTGGGGAGTGGGGACCCAGGGCTAGAGGGGGTTGGTTGTGAGGGGGGTGGACGGGGAGGTTTGGCTGTTTTGTTTGGGTGGCAGAGGCTTTGTGGGGTTTCTCTGCCGTTCGCCAGCCATTAACAGATGATAAAACCCTGGCCCCATCTGGGGGTGAACCGGTGGTAGTGTGCATCGCCCCCACCTTGTTGCTTGGTTTGCGGGTCTGTCTGTGAGCTCATTCCAGGGAGGCAGCCTGGTGGGGGACACTTGGTGCTGGACTCATGTTGCACTTTGTTGCAAGTTTGCAGAAAGTACCTATTTTGAAATGTGCAGATTGGACAGTTGAAGCCTGAAGGCCGAGTAATCCAGTGAATAGCATCCTGAGGTGACTTAACAGGCGCATACCCTCACATTATCCTTCTCACTGCACGCGTGATTTGGGCTTAGTTTTCCTACTTCCTCGGCTTGTAACCCACTTTCTTCCCCGTCGGATACACAGCGGGCGAAGGTCCGCCTCAGTGTCGGCTGCGTCCTCATCACCACCGACAGCCAGGCTGCCCCCTGCGCTCACTTAATCACTATCTCCCGCTATCTCCCTATTTTCAACAAGGAGTAAGTTAAGTGCTCCAGGAATTAGAAAAAACTGAAATCTGACCTTTATTAACTGGGTTAATTGTCAAAATCGATGCTTGTAAAAAAAAATATTAATGACCAAAAAGTGCAATTTTTAGAATTTCAAAGATTAGGTTAATGTTCAAGGAAGTATAAACTTTGACCTTTTGGACACATGTTAAGTAACATCCGTCCTAATAAATTGCTACCCGGGAGCAATTATAAAATTGTCCTTCTATCCAATCATGCAGTTTAATTGCCGCTGGAAAGGCTGCTTCCTTAGCGACGGCCAGGAGGACCGCCTGATGCCCACGGAGTCGCTTCACATTTGCTCAGGGAGGTGTATCTGTGCCCCTGGATTTCCAGGCACCGAAATGTTCACGGAGGAGAGCCCAGCCGCCTTAGGCAGTAGACGACCCAGCTTGGCACCTCGGCACAGGAACGAGGGAGAAGACACTTCGATGCCCAGACACAGCTGCCCGGAGCCCAGACCCTCTCCTTCCGTCTTACTTGCCTTTTACGATGGGTTGCGGTGGGTGCGGCTGTGATGTTCCTGTCACTGGTGGCCAGCATGCCCTAAATGGGGCTGACAGGTGGTTTTTCAATGCCATCATCGGGGTGGGTGTTTGTGGCCAGCCTCTTTTCTGAGAATAGAAGAAAAGGAATGTACCTGAAGACCTGGTTTGGGGATAACACCCCAGGGAGGGGCAGTCCTCATCCTCCGTGAGGTGCTTGTTGACCAGCACCCGTGTCACACACTGTGGGTGCCCCCGAGCCCAGGAGGGCGCCCAGCACATATCAGAAATGCAAACAGCTGTGGGTGCGCCAGCAGCCGGCACTGAGCCAAGGCATGTTCAGAAGATCTGAGCTGGGTCCCTGGGGCCATGTCTACGTGTTGTCATCGGTGAATCGGGGCTCTTGCCATCCACCTCGGCCACCTGGGTGAGGGAGGAGATGAGGGGAGCGAGCTGGTTAGGCCCCGGTGGGGAGGCGTGGACTGAGCGCCTTCGGTATTCACAGTGCTGAGAAGACTGGCCTGGGGTGACTGCTGTGTTCCGCCTTCACTGGCAACCAGGTGGCTTGTGCTGCCCGTCCCCATCCCCACCTGTCATGCACGGCCCGCTGAAGTCATTGGTGGGCTTGTCCCTGAAGGAGGAGACAGCCTTTCCTCATGGAGAAGAGCAGAAAGCCAAGTCCTAACCTCATCAAGTTATGCAAAACAGCCAGGCCCACAGGTAAACACTGTGCCCAGCTTGTTAACATCCTTGCACCTGAGTCGCTGACTCTCCCAGCGTCTAACACGTGGCATGGACGTGCACAACCCGGCTGCTGCCCCCCTCAGAACCTGCTCAGCGCCGAGTCTCAAAAAAGGAATACTGCAGCCCGGCCGGTGTGGCTCAGCGGTTGAGCATTGACCTATGAATCAGCAGGTTACAGTTGGATTCCCAGTCAGGGCACATGCCCAGGTTGTGGGCTTGATCCCCAATGTGGGGCATGCAGGAGGCAGCCGATCCATGATTCTCTCTCATCATTGATGTTTCTCTCTCTCTCTCTCTCCCTTCCTCTCTGAAATCAGTAAAAATGTATTTAAAACAAAACACCATAAAGGCTTTTGTGTAAAACACCCCCTTTGCCAGAGCAGCTGGAAGAGCCCAGTTGCGTCCCTGTTTCTATTGCAGCACCTGCTTCTTAAGGGGGTCGGGGCCTGAGAAGGAAGGTCATTAACGCGCCCTTAACTTCATCTCGCCAGGAGCCCGGCGCAGAAGAGCGCAGTAACACCAGTTCTGGTCCTTTTAAAGTCTAAGGAGCTCCCGTGGCATCTCCTGCTTGTAATATTGCCGGTGACCAAAATAAAACACGCCGTTTCTTGTCCTTTCTGTGTGAAAAAGCAGGCCGTTTTGCCAGATGTGTTCCTGGGTCCGCCTGATGCCTCGGTGCCAGGTGGACGGGAGTCTCCCAAACCAGGCCTGTTGAGGCGGCAACGATTAAGCTGCATCTCGCGGTAGAGGGTGTGTTTTGTATGAGCTGCCTGTAAGATGTACTTGAAACTTAAAGCCAGGAAGTTCAGAGGTTCTTCATACTTTAAAACTAGGTAGTATGCACTGCAGCTCCATCTAAATAACAAATACATTATTTTCAGTTTGGAGCCGTCTGCCCAGTCCAGAGGAGGCAGGATGAATAGGACCGTGGCAGATGGAACCAGGTCCACACAGTGGTCCCAGGGTGAAGGGAACTGTCCATGCAAGACCCACTCCCCAGCCCCGCCCCGCCCCGGGTTAAAAAGACTTTCATTCTCCATTAGTTTAGTTTAGTTGGTAGTAACCCTGGGAACCACTTCCTGTGACCTGCTACGTTCCGGGTCCTACACTCACACTGTTGCCGCTACTCCTCCAGCAGCCTCAATGGTGATTCCATTTCGCAGAAGCCAAGGCCGTGCATTTAGACACGTGCTGTGGGTCGGACCATGGTGAGAGCGCGATGTGGGTCGGGACCCCGCCAGCTCCGCCCGATTTCAAGCTCAGGTTTCCTCTCTGGGCTAAATCCTGACTGTGGGTTCACAGCTAACTCTCCTGAAGGGCCTGGGCTCCCAGGAGTCACTTACAGGGAGTCTGCGGGAAGGCCGAGTGGAGATGCGCATGGGAGTTGGGGGGTGTGGGGCTCTATAGGAAGGAAGGAAAGGGGCATCGGGCAGGTCACCCCAATGGCAGCCAGCCTGGGGTGCACCCACTGCCCTTGGGGATTTATGCAGGTCCTGGGGCCCTAAAAGCAGCTCCTCAAGATCCAGGCACTGTTAGGTGGGAAAGGGGGCTCTGAGGCTCAGCCGCTATCTGACCCTTTGCTACTGGAACGTTCCTGAGGAGGCAGGACACAGGGCAACGGGAATAGGGAAGCAAGAACAGGCAGAGGAGAGGGAGGTTTTAATCAAGCTGGAGGTGCGACTCATGGTCAGAGATAGGTGTCTCCCTCTGTGCCTGTCCCATCAGTGAAGAAACTTCTCAGAGCACACGCCTGCGCCAGGTACCTTGTCAGAGCACACACCTGCGCCAGTACCCTCTCAGAGCACACGCCTGCGCCAGGTACCCTCTTAGAGCACACACCTGCGCCAGTACCCTCTCAGAGCACACACTTGCACCAGGTACCCGACGAGCCAGCAGAGGCACACAGCACAACTGCAGGAGTGTCCAGGCACCTGCACTGTAGAGCTTGGCCTAAACCCCGCCCAGTAACCTCCCTGGTATCTCACACGGAAGAACCTGAGTTTTTAGAGCATTACACACACACACACACACACACACACACACACGTCCATGTATACATATGTACCTCTGTGTGTACATGTTTATATGTACAAAACAGATGCATGATACACCCACGAGTATGCCAGGACCCAGGCCAAGGAAAGTGGCTCATGGGAGTAAGAGGGTACTGGAGGCTGTTAATCGGTCTGAGCTGATGTGCAATGTGGAGTTAGCAACCTCAAGCCCACAGATCCTGCTACAAGCTCTGTAAGCACAGCCTTCTTTGCCTTTTATCAGTTCCTAAGGGAAGCGGCAATGGTGATGTCTGTGCTTAAAGGAGCTGCAAACATAGCGCTTTTCCAGCTAAAGCTTCTACTTAGTGCAGCGGTTCTCAATCTGTGGGTCGAGACCCCTTTGGTGGTCAAACGACCTTTTCACAGGGGTCGCCTAAGCCCATCTGCATATCAAATATTTACATTACGATTTATAACAGTAGCAACATTACAGTTATGAAGTGTGGAGCACAGTTACAGTGTTTTGGCCAGGTTCAAACCTCGAACTAATGAAAGGACAGGGTCCTCTCATTGCCACGTGCAAGTCCCAGCTGGAGGGCAGGGCCCACCCAGCACAATCATAACCAACGGCTGTGGCAGTAAGCTTGAACCTATGGTCCAAAAACATAGCCCCACGTGCCTTGTGCTAGAGTTCAGGTGCATGTAATTGAGTGAGGTTGGAACTCACGAGAATGCTGTAAACAACGTGATCACGCCCCTACTTTGCCTCGTGGCATCTGCTATAAAGTAAAGACACAGCTTGTGGGCGCTGTCGTTGTTTCCTCATCTGGGAGGCAGCGTCCTACCGAGACCCAGCTGTTATTCTCTTGTCTGTCTTTTCCTTAATCCTTTCATCCCCCCCCCCCCCCACTCAGTTTACCTTTGGCCGCAACAATGAAGTAGCAATGAAAATAATTTTATTGTTGGGTCACAACATGAGGAACTGTATTTAAAGGGCCAGAAGGTTGAGAACCACTGACTTAGTGGGTGGACTTCCGGTGCTGTCCTCCCGCACCTGCCGGCACTGTGGCATGCAGATCCAGTGTCCTGCAGGATTTCTCCCAGAGGCCTGCCCTTCCTGACCCTCCCGTACACACAGGGCCATTCCCTGCCCCCACTCCACGGCTCACAAATGACCCCAAACACCCAGCTGCTGCCTCCTCTGGTGCCCCCTCTCCCCGAGTGCCACAGCGCCTGGTGTGGCATGCTCCACTCGGGTATGGTATGTGTCCGAACGGCTGCCTCACCAGCAAGGGCTCCTTAGGAATCTGTGAAATGCCCACAGGTCCTGGCAGCGCACCAAGAACACAATGTTGGAGTCCGGGCCTGAAGTGCCTACGTGGATGGGCAGGTTCGGGCTGCCTGCCTGCAGAGTGGCGGGGGAGGGGATTTTGTTCCCCACCCCCGGCCTCACTAAGATTTTCTGCCTCCCGGGAGCTGCTCAGCCGGAGAGACCGTCGCAGCTACCATTTACTGGATGCTCAGCGGGCAGGCACGGAGCCGGAAGCTCTTACACGCATTACCTCATCTGGTCCTCCTGGTCCCTGGGGACCAGAGGGAGGAAGCGCAGACCCTCAAGGACTGTCCCAGGTCCCACGGCCAGGAGAGAGCAGGGCAGTCTGAACGTGCACTCAGCCAGTGGACTGCTTCCGTCCCCTGTAAAATGATGAATAAAACAAAGTGTGCGGCCACTTAGAATATCCCCATTTTAGAATACTCAGCTGCCCCCTCTTGACGGCCAGCGGCCTGTCCATGTCCATGTCCAAGCGGCCAGTACGTCCCCCACAATCTGCTCGTACTCACTGGCTGAGATCTGCCCTCTCACATCCTGAGGAGGCTCCACCCCTCCTTCATGCGACAGTTCTTCAAATACAGGGCGACAGGACTGGGTCCTGGGCTTCCTCCCTCTGGCCCAGGCACACTAGGACCTGCACTACAGCTTCATCTAAATAACAAATCCACGAGTGCATTTAAATACAATTCGAGTACCTCAAATTCAATTTACACACAGAATTTTAGGAATATATTAGATGAGGTGCTGCTGATTAAAATAGGGTGACCTTTAATGAGGTTATCGGATTCTATTCCAGACCCACCTGAAACTGACATTTAACTAAAAGGGAGCCAAATCCTTGGGTCAGGTTATGGGCTATATCAGCCGTGGGCAAACTACGGCCCGCGGGCCGGATCCGGCCCGTTTGAAATGAATAAAACTAAAAAAAAAAAAAGACCGTACCCTTTTATGTAATGATGTTTACTTTGAATTTATATTAGTTCACACAAACACTCCATCCATGCTTTTGTTCGGGCCCTCCGGTCCAGTTTAAGAACCCATTGTGGCCCTCGAGTCAAAAAGTTTGCCCACCCCTGGGCTATACCCTACTAAACACATTCATTTTCCAGATCAATAATATGAACATAGTACAATATATGCCATAAAAAGTGTCTCACCATAGCCAGCACCCCCAAACCACCACCACGTAATCCCCAACTTTCTTTGCCGTCAATACAGTGCTGTTCTGGTTCTGACCTCAAGTCCCAGGTGCTTTCTTTGGATTGGTTTTTCTTTTTTTAAATCTCTCACTCTAATATGTACCAGTGCATATGAACCACCCCAAAAACAGCATGTAGTGGTGATTTAGAGAAAAAGCAATTCCCTCATTTTTAAGTGATGGTTTAATTTGGCAGAACCACAGGTACTGGGAACCTGAGAATATTGTCACTGTCTCAACCCATCTCTCAAAAATAAATAAATGATAGATCGGTCCTGTAGTGAGCATGTCCTAGAAGTCATGGGGAAAGCACCCCTCATCTGCCAGCGGGTGTTCTCATGAGCGCCCTTCTTACATCATGAACTCGGGGACTGTCCTCCGCGGGGAGCCTAACATAGAACCACTCTTTGGCCCCATAACCTTAGTAAACAGACCCTGTGGACAGGGAATGCATGAGCAGTACAGTCTCCAAATTTTGTAAGTGGGGACTTTTGATCATTTAGTACATGCTTCCATCTCACAAGTAAATGAAGACAGAGGCCCGGGGTGGACAGGGCAACACCCTGATGGTGCTGAGGACTTGATGTAACCCGACTCCGCCCGGGGATCTTTCAGCTCCATCCAAACTCGAATCTTTTCTAGGGGATATTTTCAAAACTATCCCATCTCGTGGTGCTGTTTTAAGTCTGAACTGTGTATGTTTTTTCAAAGGACACGCGTGACATTAGACTTGAAAACTTCCACTCCAATGAGCAAATGATCTACAAATTAATCATGGAGTTCCAGCCACTGAACGTGGCTGCCAGAGCAGGCTCCTGGAGGCCACAGCAGCCCTTGGAAGTCAGTATTTAGCCTCAGACTATTTCTCACTTCGGGAAAGGACCCGGGTACATGTACATAATGGAATACTACTCAGCCACAAAAAAGGATGAAATAGCCTTTTTGCCACAACATGGATGGACCGAGAACATAATGCTAAGTGCAATAAGTCAGAAAAAAGTAAGAACCATACGATTTCACTCATATGTGGGAGATAAAACGAAAACTCATGAACACAAACAGCAGTGTGGTGGTTGCCAGGGGGGAGGAGGTGGGGAAGAAGGGAGTCCTAATATAAGGTGACAGGAGATGTGACTGGGTGGTGGGCACACGGCGCAATATACAGATCTTATAACATAGAAACCCACACTTGACACCTATATGGTTGACCAATGTCACCCCAATCAATTCAAAAATATTTTTAAAAGAGGGCCACGGCACAAGGTGAGAGGGGAGTTGGCACCATAGACGTCCTCCCACGGATAAGTTCAAACTGCATACAGACCAACAAGGAAGGGAAGGTAGAGGCATCACACAGAGTTGCCAACCTCACTCAGAGCGGAAAGCTGCCAACCAGGCGCCGCAGCAGGGAGCTGACCCGCGCAGCTCCGGAAGCGGGTGCACAGCAGGGAGCTGACCCCCGCAGCTCCGGAAGCGGGTGCACAGCAGAACGTAGCAGTGTCTCTGCAGCGTCTTCTTGAGGGAGAAGGGCTGAGACCACCCTGAGACGACCTGTAAGCAGCGATGTTCACCAAGGCAGCATCCTCAAATCACGTGATGGCTTAAAGGAACATCAGAGTTGATGTGAAATTTATAGTTAAGCCTGCCATCTGAAAACTGGCGATTTTCTAGGGATGGATGCGTCCATTCCCCACCCGGACGCCATCCCCAGCCTTTACTTCCCTTACAACTTAGCGTCCTCTTTGTGTTCCTGCCTCTCAGGCCCTCTGTCCGGAGCACCTGGCAGCTGGTAAGGCTGGGCACAGGCCTCCATCATCTCTGAACCCCCCAGCAAGCACTGCATGGCACTGCACTGCTCGGCTTAAATCCCTGCCTGGTGGGTTGCAGGGTGGTTTGCATAAAAGCTCGATTCAAAGAGCCTGTCCCACTCCAAAGAAAAGGAATAGACAAATATATTAATCACATTTTCCTTTTAATAAGGCTTTTTACTCAAAAGTGTAGCTTTGAAAATCTCTAGCTTGTTGTGAAAACCAGAAGCGCCAGGAAGCCACCTCACTCTGAACCTGGTCGCAGAAAACAGCCGCTGGGTTTGCAAACTCCGCTCCCAACACTGGAAATCAAATGCATCACTTTAAGCGCAGGGCCAACATTTGAAACTAGGAATGATGCATGTCCTACGTTGATTCAAGGAGAAAGGACACATTCTTAATACAGTAAACAAAACACAAAAAGTAAACAAATCTTTAGAAATCACTAGGTGTGTGTATAATTATATAATTAGGGTTATCGTCAACATTTAAAACTATTAAAAATAAGGTTGACACCTTACCTCTCCTTTTGGTAATGGAGTGTTAAATTTTTAGGGGAAAAAAAAGATTCTGCAGACAAGTTTCCAAACCTCAAGCCCGTTCTCGGCTGTACAACTGCACCCCCTTCCCACACGGAGCCCCCAGCCCCCACCACGTCCCGTTTGGCAGGAGGCAGAGCAGGCCTCATTCTGGCTGTCATGATGACAGGCCCACAAAAGCACAGCTGAGAGAGGAGCTAATTCTTCCCCAGGAAGAAAATACTTTGCCCACAATGGCTCTGCACAATCTTCCACGGCACCTCTCTTCCCCCTTCGCTGTCATGGTTTGATAACTTGTTTTGCCTAAAAGCAAGATGGCAATCTTAATCAAAAAGGGAAGCTAGATTTTTTAAATAACTTAAAAAATTATTTTTATATAAAGCAGCAAAAACACTTTCCTCTCTGCAGAAAAGAAAAAAACACAACAAAAACGTGAAACCAGGGACCACAGCGATGTCAGGGGGCTGTCCATAAATCGGAACGAGCTCCAGGCAGAGCACCCTCAGAGCTGCTCGCCGACTCCCTCGGTGCTCTCTGAAGGTTCTTTGGCATCGTCAGTCACTCTTTTCCTTTCCTCTGGGTCTAAACTTTCCTTTTCTAACCTGGTCCCGTTGGGAATAGAGTTTTGGCCACTGATGAGCCCGTTTTCCGCAGCCTTTGCTCGGCTGACAACCTCAGAGAGGGTGAGGGCCTCCTGCACGCCAGCCTCCTCCTCCAGGCTGCGCAGGACCAGGGGCAGCCTCGAGTCCGCCCCGCCGCCCTCCAGCAGCCCTGGGTTACTCTCCTCGTACTTGGGCAGCGGCGCCCCCTCCTCCATTTGCTTGCGGTAAAACTCCCGGTTGGCAGCTGCACTCTTCACTGCCTTTTCCAAAATCTCTTTTTCACCCAAGCGCAACTTGATGGCCATTTTCGCACGAACAGAAAGGTCGTGGTTTTTCAAGAAGGACTTGTCTTCCTAGGAAATGAAAAAGAGCACAATTAATCGCCAAGAAGTTTAAAGCAGCAAAACTACAGAGATAGAATGCAGATCAGCTGCTGCTGGGGGTGGGGGGCATGAGGGATATTTTGGGGGTGACACAGGTTTTAGGACTTGACTGTGGGGGTGGCTGCATGACAGTATGCTCACATCATAATGTACACTTCAGCAGTGTGACTGTGCTGTGTGTTAACTATCTGTATATATAAGAGGCTAATATGCTAAGTGTACAACCATCTGACTGGTTGCTATGATGCGTACTGACCACCAGGGGGCAGACACTCAATGCAGGAGCTGCTGAGCTGCAGTGACTTGGCAGTGGCGGTTCTCGGGTGACGCACCCCAAAACCAGAAGAGGGAGCCTGATTCTTTGTGGGATTTAGTGATTCCACCTTCGGCCGTGGGTTATGTTGTTGCTGGGGCATTGTCAGCCCGAATCTGGTTTACTGCACACTTGCGTTTGCGTTCCATACCCTGTACAACAGTAACTTTGCAGAGTGCCCTCTCACACTCCAGGACCCTGTGGGGGATGTTAGACAGCCAGTTTCAGCCCGATCCCCACAGGCCAGGCTGAGGGACCCGACCTGCCGGAGGGACCCCACTCATTCCACAGATGCCCTTAGAGCCACGGTGACACCCCAGGTTCAGCCGGCCAGGGAGGGACCGCTGGAGGTTGGCTCCAGGGCATGTCTGGCCCATCTTGCCCAGTCCCGCCCAGCCAGCCACCTTCTAATTAATTTCCTTTCAACATGCACAAATCCATGCACCGAGTCACTAGTGCCTCAGTAAAGCAGTCATAAAACAAAAAAGAGGGGCCTAACTCAAATGGTGCTTTAACACACGGGACAGAAAACCTCACTTCCGTTTAAAAGGTTTTCTGTCTGGTCTTGTGCAGGAATGGACCCAGGGCTTGGCCCTTGGCTGAATGGATGAATAGGTGAATGAGTGAATGAGAAGCACTTCGAGTTAGTACCTCAATGACCAACTCAAAAGCACAGATGAGAGCTTTTAGCTGTTGTATCATGTGAAGTAGAAATCACAGAGAAGTATCAAACCATGTAAACATGGTCTTCTAATCGACAATGCCTCAGTATGATCCTTTTAGTAAGTGTAAACGTGTTAAATAGGAAAAAAGAATTATAGCCATTTACATGTAGGAAGGAGTCTCTTATTAAGCATCTTTTAAACGTGACAAAGCTCAAATCCTCACTCAGTCAAGTTACCTCACTGGTTGTCTTGTATGTTTTTAAAAGAAGCGAGGCTCGATCTTCAAGAAATGTCCAGAGTTTGACCTCGTTGTCCCAGCTCACAGGATACTCAGAGTTACCCAAGGTGAAGATTTTGTCGATAGCATTATCTCCTAGCAAATGGTCCTTCAGTTCTTCTACAAGAAGTACAAACAGCCATCTGTTAGCAGAAGCAGCACTCCTCATTTAAACAAGCAATCCACCTTACAAACAGCTTCTCCAAACATGTCGCTTTCCTGCCACTCATCAGCCAGGCCTTTCTAGACTCACCAGAGTGAGTGGGAGCTGAGTGTTGGGCAGGAAAACAAAGGGAGGGCTTCCAGCTGGGTCCACAGGAAGCCTCCATCTTCATGGTGTTTCTGAGGGACACTGAGAGCTTTAGGCAGTCTTATGAGATACTTTTAAAAGACAACCTACAGCGGCATTTGGACAACACCCTTCCTACAAGCCATGAGCTCCGTCACACCAACCGGGTCAAAAAGACATTTAAATGAACAATGTAAAGAGTGAAAACAAACAACAGCAGAACACTTGGCGAGCCTTCTAAATTGTATCTGATCAGGGCTATTCCAATAGTTGACCTGGCAACGCTATTTAGCCCAACTTACAACAAGTAAGCCACAACTGAGAAAAACAAGAAAATGGGCTAGAAAAAGCTAGTTAATGAAAAACGTGCGGATGTCCACTTGTCAGGAATTTAACAATTACAAATAAACGCAAGTGAACATCTCAATTTCCTTCAACTATATTTAAGAGGAAAGGACTCAGCAACTGCTCTGAGCAGCTTCTCTCTTGGCACATTATCTTCAAAAGACCAAAACACGCTGTCCTATTCATGCTCAAGAAACCCACCAGCTCCTTATGCAATTATAAGACAGGATCTCTTTCAGAGCAAAATGCCCCACAGCTGTCACTGTTTACAATTCAAATGCAAGGACTTCTGTTGCCAGCAAACCAAACTTTTATCAGTATTAGAGTAATTCCAAGGATACATCAATTGTCTTGACATGACAAACTGTCTATGACTAAAGAGAAATGAAAAAAAAATCATATCCAATCTAAAATGATTCAAGTAGTTCCCCTTTTTAAACAAGACAGATGTTAATCTAATGTTCAAAAAAGAAATTCTTTAAGTCACCTTTATCAGTAAAAGATTGAGAACACTTGGGTTGTTAGATTTTTGATCCTTCAGTTTATATTCTTTTATAAAGTAATGAAAAGTTTTAAAATGTTCCCTTAGTGGCTGTTTTTGGAAGCCCCCAATACTGAGGTTACTGTTTTTGTGTTTGTCCGTGACCAGCCGTGCTACACCTCTGTGCGGGCGAGCTGAGGAGCTCGGCCTTCTCTCTCCGCCCCTTCCGTTTGAACAGTGAGACTGCACTCATTCCGAATTACTGGAGGGATGAAACCCACCCGAGGGGAAAAGAGGCAGTCACCAGGAGAGGGGTCGCGAACACTCAGGAAATGAACCCAAGGCTCATGCAGTGGGCTGCCTTCCCGGGCTTTCCTCTGTTAACAGATGCTGGAGCCAGCCCTGTCCTCAGGGGGTTCCTCAGCTTCACCTGCCACTACGGGAGAGAGCATCTGGTCACCTGAGGTGGCTGGCGCCCTTGCTCCTTAGCCTGGCTCCTCCAGGCCCTGGGGGACTAGAACCTCTTCTGTGGATTATGTCATTTGCAAACCAACAGCAGCCATGTGGGATGCCTGGGTGCGGGCTCTGGAATTAGCTGAGTCAGGGTCATCACCTGCTGGCAGAGTGGCCAAGTCCCCCGTCCTCTGTGAACTGGTATCTCTACATTAGGCCTGTGGGAACCCCTATCTCTCACCAGGTGACAGCGATTAACATAAAGTATGTGGCACACTTAGTGTCGCTCAGGGCACGCAGTGGGTCATCATGGCCATCGCGTCTTCATTATAAATGCCTTCAGTATATAAACTGTGACACTGAACTCTGCACCCCTATATTACATGCAAGAAAAGCCCACAGTTAACCCTTACTCCGTTCATTAAACAGAACTGATGAACCCCTACCTAAGCACAAGGTTACCCCAAGTTCTCATCTGAGTGAGGGTGAGGCTACAGCACCATGGCTGCGTGAGAGGGACAAGTGCCATCCAGCGCCTTGGCGGGTCCTGCAGTTGGTGTCTAAATGGCCTCTCTGTGTTGGGACTAAGTGTCCTCTCCCTCCATCCTGGAGAAGGCCTGGGCCAGGCAGCACTTCTCCGGGACCCAGACATGAAGTCAGGGAGCTAGGGATGGGCGAGCCCAGTGGTGTCCCCTCCATGGCCTAATGCCCTTCCCCAGCGCTCAGGAAGCTGTGGGCAGGACACTCACTTGTCTGTTCAATTAGACGGCCACTAGCTCACTCGCTCCCTCTCACTCCCTCCCTCCTACCGCTGTTTGGCACACACGGGATTTAAGGAAGTTGACAAGAACAGCCAATACACACAATTAAAAATGAAGCCTCAACACCCAAGTATGTACAGCAGTTTCAGATTAAAAAAAAGGAAAAAAAAACCAACCACCACAGTAAGTCAAGTCTCAGTAAGAAACCCCAAAAGACTGTTTTAAGCAAACACTAAACAGATTCTCAATACATATATTTAACTCTTTCTGTGACTGAGGATGGGGGTGGAGGTAAGCACATTTTGTGACTGAAGTAGATTGTTTGCGGCGGTATTTACTCTAACCCGACGCCCAGAATTAAAAGGCTTGCTGGTGACTTCAGATCAGAACCCAGAGCTGGTTAGCAAAGAAAGCCCTGTGGCCCACGTAGGCCACTGCTGCCCAGTGACGTCAGAGTGGCCTAAGCGCTAACCGCTCTGGGGAACAGAGAGCAGTGCACAGCGAGGGAAACAGCACTGCCATCCTGGGCAAGCACGTCAACGACTCCCATTTCCAAATGTAACTTTCACACAGCTAACAATCCAAGATGCTTTAAGTTTTCTTCCAACAAGGTAGAAATTATTTATGACAAATGAATATTGACAACACATCAAGGATTTAATAAAACATTTACAGAGTAAAGTAGAACTTCTTTCTCCATTGTTGCTATCCTACCTCCTGCCAAAAGGTACTTTAGTTTTCAGCAATTTTATCTTTAATCTGAACCCCAATGCTTTACACTTTCATGAGTTTTTAGACAAGTGAACATTTTCTTCCTGAAAGGATTTACCTTCGGTCATGCAGAATACTCGGAGAAAAGCCAGCAGCTGGGCAGAGATGGGCGGCTCCGTAAAGTGCAAGGCGAACACGCTGGACCTGACAAAACAGGAAGACCAGTCACCTGCTTGCTCCCAGAGAAGCCCCTTAAGCTGCAATCCCCGTGCCGTCCTCAGGAGCGTGGAGCTGGCATGAGTCAGTCCAGCTCCTCACCTCAACTATGAAAGCCCCTTGCACAGGGGAGGTCGCTGACCGACGAAGACGGCGTAGCCGTCTCTGCTGGCAATTCTTACAATCTAACAGCCTAACCGCAGGTTGCATACAACACACCAAGAGAATTAAGCATACCTGTGGTTCCTAAAAAATGTTAACAATAATTTATGTTGAGTTCACATTTTAATCATGAATCAAATATTGACAAGTTCAATGAAAAAAAGCCTGGATAATCCATTTTCATTAAGAATGGTTCCTCCGTTCCCCAGAGAACTAATGAATCATAATTCTTGTCCTCTTTATCATTTTGGACCTCAAATGCACTAAAATCTTAAAGAATTTAAGTAGAAATTCTTGAAATCACTGAGGATCATGACTTCATTACAGAAACTAATGGTGGCAAAGAATTAAATGAAACAAAATGATCCAGGTCATTAACCTTTTCAAGGTGAAAGACATTAATGATACCAAAGCAGTTATTTAACTTAATGAGGATTTCAGGCCACAGGCCCTGGAACTGCCTGTGAGTGCTCCCAGTGACACCATTATGTTTATCGGAGACACTGGGAAGCCACGAGGCATCTCCATGGTGAAAACTTGCTGTGTAATAGGGATACAGGGATTAAGGCAAACTGTAGAGAAGTTCTGTTAACACACATTATGCAGCAGTAAACATTTCAAGCAGCACAGGAAAGAGCTGACCAGTTTTCTACGTACGTGGGGATGCCAGCGCGGGCCAACACCTCAGCCTTCATCGCGTAGAGCCTGTCACTTTTACTCACTCCAAGCTTTATTTTCACTCTGTCGTGTGAATTATTGTCAAAGAAAAAACCACTGTGGATCACAAACTCTGCATTTGACCGAGTGCCATAAAAAATGTAAATCTGAGATGCAGTAAAGAAAAAAATAAAGGGACATAAAAGAAACTTAACATCCATTCTTAACACAGAGCAGGGCAAAGGATCAGTTCTCGTACACTTAACATGACTGTACACTAAGGCAACGAGGTAACTGCACTGACTCGGCCCCTACACTGTACACCACCTGTGCTAGGGGGAGGCTGCAGCAAGAGGTGCAATTTCCCCAACTTCCCAAACTGTCAGGGAGGCCAGGGCCTTCCTCACAATCCTGTTCCCCCGGGGAAAGTAGGACTGTCACTTCACCAATGCCGTCTACAATTCACCACGCTCCTCCCCTGCTTTCAGTACAAGACTCACTCTAATGGAGTGAGCTTAAAGTGATGTCTGCCAGTAATTCCGATAGCAATTCTGACCTAGCAGGAGGGTCTATTCAGGTTTCTGCAAAGAGCAGATCAGTACTTTGTTGGACAAATAGTCTCATTTTGTCTCAAATGGAACGTCAATGGTCTACACCAGTCCTGGGTTTTTTTGTACTATCTGCTTGGTCATAAGACCAGTAGACAGAATGAAGTTATTTGCAGGTGCCTATTCTCAAACGTACTGAAAGGTGTAATCCTGCCCACATTATTAGATAAAAATTCACAGATTCAAGAACAAAGATTTTGTACTTCCAGGTTCCTCTATGTTTTTACCACTTAAATAGCCTCCTTTTAAAGGTTCTAGTCAACAGAAAAAGAAATAAAAACAATGAAGTTTATAAACTGAAAAATTTGTTCTACTGTCATAACACCAAGTTTGTTTTCAGTTGACAACTTTACAAATATTAGGTCAACTGTGCAAATAATTTCATTTAAATCTTGTTGTTGTGGATGTAAAGGTCTGATGCAAAGCACAATGTGTTTACAACAGCTCCCAAACAATCCTCAGGAGAAGTCCCCTGTTTTCCTGCCTGACACAGAATGAGCTCAGTGCCCACTGGGCCGCCCCCACTCCGCAGCCGGGCCTACCTGCTCTCCAGCCCGGAAGTCCTGCAGAGCCACACATTCACAGCGGTCGTCCTCCAGGTTGTACCCAGTGGTGATCTGGGGGGACAACAAGGGTCTCTCACTCAGGAGGGTCTTTTTTGGGCAAGTAGAGAATAAAAGCTCCCCACAGGTAATCAAAAGGGTGCACTGTACATGCTTTATAAAACTGAGCAAACAACTCCATGGTTGTTTTAAATTAATACCATTTATACCAAAAATTCTTATGAAAGATTTTGTACCTGAAAGACGTACTCTTAGGAAAATATATTCTATAGATTATCACTTGGTCTCAAAAACAAAAACAAAAACAGGTAAACCATTTATTACAAAGTTCCTGCCTTGGAGCCCCACCCCCAGGGGCAATGCTGTGGATTTAGGAGCTCATGAGAAATCCATTGACTTGCAAATACTGTCTCTATCTAATGTCTGGCTTTTATGAAACTGAAGTGGGTTTTCCATAGAGAAAGAATAAGGGAAAAAGAAAAGCTCCATTTCTAACTTATGGGCATAATTTACTCTGAAATTAGAGAAATTAAAATGTTCAGATAAGCACAGGAGAAACAACTTAGTTGTACCCTATTCACTTTCTGCTGAGAGCTACCTTGTGAGAGTTTCTAAGCCCATTACAAATAAATACCAAATCCGCATCTCCCCTTAACCCCTGGGAGGGGGGGTCAGGCAACGCCAAGGTCTAGGCCAAGCATGTCAAACTGCGACCAGCAGGCCGCATGCCAACAAGGCCGTGCGTTTGACATGCTTGGTCTAGCCACTCAAGTCATAAAGAACTCTGCCCACCTCAGGGGGCGGCATTTTGTTTTCTAATTTTCTTTGGAGTATTTCCTCGTGGGTCAGGCCCCTGCATGACTGAGGGCCTGGCCTGGTTTTGTTTGCAAAACCTTCCAAGTGGCCCCCAATTCCAGGCCTGTCCTCCGCAGCCCAAGCAACAGCACAGTGATGCCCTCCAGTCTAAAGCTTTCAGTACTCCACTCTGCCTGTGGAGAACATTCAAACACTCGAGCAAGGCCAGCTTGCGAGGAGCCCCAGGCCTCCCTTCAGCCTCCTACATGCCACTGACCTGCCACACCGGCCAACCTTGTGCTGGGAATGACCCTCTGCTCCAGTTCCTCCCGAGACCCACCCAGCCTCCTTCTGCACGCCCAGAGCCCCGGTGCTGAAGCCCCGTCACCCACAGCAGGCATTTATCTGCGTGCTGGCCCAGCCAGGCAGAGCGGGAGCTCCCCTTCACCTGTGTCTGGGGGCTCAGCACGCTGTACCTAATACCTGACACTGCCTTTGAAAATCCTTCCTTGACACACAAACCCCAGGCAGAAGAACAGGGCCTTCTTAGGAGTCTGTCCCTCCCCCACCCCCAGTCTCCTAGACTGTCTGCAAAGGCTCATTAATTACTTTTGAACTCTTCATTTTGCCCTTAGAGAACCAAAATTCAAGGCAAACAAGTGCTACTTGCTAATAAAGGTACCAACAGTTTGAGTCCAAAATATAAACACCTTGAGTCTAGGGAACAGTATTCTGGGATCAAAGGCCATGTGACACTCACTGTTAAACTCAACATCCCCGAAGCAATGGGTATTTAACCAGTATCTAGAAATCCTTCACAATGCTGCAAGACCAACAGGAAACAGGGAAGCCATGAGAAATAAACGAAGCCAGGTAGTCTGGCATAAGAGCTCCATGAAGTTCCTACCCAACATTGAAATCACTTTTCTGACCCCAAACATGACTTTGATAATAAGGTATGGGATAGGAACTGCCCATCAACTCCAGCCCTGAAGGTCTGGAACTCAACAGTGTGGGCACGCATGGATGCCACGGGGTATGAAGAGACAGGAAGGCAGTCAGTGGAAGCAGGAGGGACAGGGGAAGGGGAACATGGAAGTAGGGAAGGCCAACAATACGTAAAAATGAACAGGCAGAAATACAGAAGACAACAGGACAGGAAGGGAGGCTTATGGAAGGGGTGGTGAGATGATCTTGTGTGGGGTGCTTGGGACGGCCTCACTTGAGGAGTGCTGTGAGGAGTCCTGGAGACATCCCAGGACAGTGGTACAGGCAGAGGGAACAGCAGGTGCAAAGGCCCTGAGGTGGGCACGTGCCGGTGTCTGAGAAACCACAGGGCACTGGGCCTGTGTGTTGGGGGGGTGTAGTGGGGACAGATTGAGTGGGGTGCCTTCTCTGCTACTGGGAAAAGCTGGGCTTTTATTGGAAGACTCATGTGAATCTAAATGTTTTAGATTTTTCAATAGTCAAACAGAAAGACCCTGAAAAAGAGCCTCCCTCAATTCTGCGTGAGTTTCAAGGCTCCTGCACCCTCACTGCAGTCACACAATTCAAATGTCAGGGCCAATTACTCCAACGCAGTACCCACTGGAGCTCACACAGTGGCCTACGCACCACACAGGTGTGCTTCTCTGTAAATTCAACAATCTCCAGACAGGAAGCCTGGTGCTTCATGAATTCTGAACAAGTCATTCTGAACTTAAAGACATATTATTTCTTACAGCTTAATACAACGTCTCATACACTTGTTGAATTTGTTTCTGCGAGTGGCCAGAGTCAGTTTACGTTCACCAGAGCCTGTGGCTGAGAGATCTGACCAGCCTTCGCCTCCTTCTGCTTCCCATGCTCCTTACTGGCACAGACTTGATCTTCCACTGCTCCCGTGAGCAGGTTTGGAGACATTGCTGGAAGCACACAGCGTTGCTGGGTTACAAATTTCTGTCTATTCCCTCAATGATAGTCAGAACAGACAGACACCAACTGTCAGGATCGACACACACAAAAGAATATCTACTGTCTGAAAAGCCAGCCTTAACTTCAAGTACCTTTTAAAAAGAGATTAACTGCTAATACATAGCATACACAATTCTGCAGTGTTAAAATAGATTCTTCAATTCTACCAGACGAAATTTCCCACCAGGGTGTACAATTACAATGGGAACAGCTCCACAAGGTTAACCGTAGGAAAGTACTAACATGGTGGGTAAACCTTCTGAAGGTGAACAGTGTTTTTGCCAGGGTTGTGGCGAGTTAAAGACGGTATTTAGAAAAAATACAGCATGAATAGTTGTCATCAATTCATTATTTTTGTTTTGAGATAATCTATCTTTTTTCTTTACTTTTAGAGGAAAAAGTGAATAGTTAATCCCGTTTACATGAAAGCAACATAAACACCAGTGTGTATGGGAGTGTGTAAGAGTTCACATGGCAGTGAAGGTTGGGAGATGCACAGGAAGCCCTCACCAGTGACCTGGGAGGCCCCAGGCAGGGGCCCTGCAGCTGGGTAGGGCCACATTCACAGCACAAGCTTCTGGACTGTTTAACTGGTTTTGTGTGTTTACAATAAAGTGTACTTTTAAAATTTTAGATACAAAAAAAATAAACCGTAATGATCAATCAAGTTCAGGAACCAATGATCTAATCAAAAAAAAAGAAAAAGAAAAAGAAAGAAAAATACTATAGTCAAATATTAAAAGCTATTTGAAAATATTAAAACTTCAGTCTTATGATCAGTTTAAAACAGCTCTGAAGGGAAAGTAAATACAGAACAAAGAATGTAAAATATTATTCATTAATGAAAATAAATGGTAAAACATGCTACTATTCCTTAAAATGGCTAATTATGTTAAGTATATATAAATTAAGGCAAAAACATAAGTATAAAGGTGGGACTACTTCGCTACAATTTCAGCGTGTACTTGTTGCTAGACATTTCCCAGGTCAGCAGGAGGGTATGCGATTTTACACATGTGCTCACTGTTTTGTGGAATTAAATGTGAAATACTCATTTATAGCATTTTTCCATTCTATTTATAATACTGCTAATAACAAAGAAAGTTGACATTGAAAAAAAATTAACCAAACCAGTATACCAGTATAAGGCTTAAAAATGCAAACTATTCTGAAGCTGATCATATTTCGATGCCCTAATATCAGGATCTCTTTCTCAGACACCCATCTCAGCACAGAGAACCGTCAACTTCGCTGTTACTTGGAATCCAAAGAATGCTGAGAAGCACAGAGCAGCTTCCTTCTTTTGTGCATCGTAATTAACAATCATAAAATTTCTCTGTTTTCATGTCTCCTACCCAGCACTCCCCAGTCTGATGATGCCAAATGAGTCCTGCAGTTACGGCCAATGGCCAAGTACACCCCCTCCCACCCCAGCACCAGGAATCCAGTGCCGGCTCCCAAACAAAAGCAGGTTAATAATTGGGGCCAAGGATGTGTCAGTGTGTCAGGTGAAGGGAGGGGGCAGGAAGGAACCACAGAACCGTACCTAACTGGAGTACAGTCAGCAAAGGAAGAAAACAAGGAACATAAAAGGAAAACAAGGAAGAAAGGTTTTTCAATAAATCGGTATTTTAAAAAGAATAAGAAGACAGAAACTTGGTTTTGTCTGTGGTTCAATAACATAAGAAAATTAATGTTTGGGCTGGAATTATGGCTTCACAAATAAATGCAGCTCACTGCGGCTTTCAAAAGTGATGTAAGATTCAAGTTCCCAGTTGGTTTTCGGGATTAAGTAAACACAAGGAGAGAAAAATACCGGCCTCTGTTTGTGGGCGGCGGGAGGGGTGTTTGCTCCCTTTGGAGGAGACAATCAGGGGAGAAAATGGTTTGTAGGTGGAATGCCCACTTTCAAGTTTAACCACAATGGCTTCCCTGATTAAGCACAACACCGCGGAGGTCATTACCAGGCCATTGGTGTGATTGCACATGTCCCACAGAGGAATGAGAGCCAGGGTCACCCGGGAACCGTCCTCCGTGGGAATCTGGTTTTGTCGTGTCATCACAGAAGAGACTGCCCACCTGTACCAAGCAGAGAAAAGGTGCATTAGAGTCAGGACACTTGAAAGCCCATCCCAGTAGTAACTTGACCAGAAGCTGAGATTTGTCTGACCGCTCACATATCTTTAAAGCTTTTCCTAAGTACCAAAGGTGATGGGTGGGCTTCCTCAACAGCATTTAAAATTAGACCTGGGGTTGAGAGCAGGAAGGGAGAGGGGAAGGAAAAGGAGCCACAGGGAATCCAGGAGTGAGTGACTAAGGGAGAAGGTTCCCGCCAAGTCCGAGGCCTGGAAGAAGACTCTGGAGGAGGGCCCAGAACAGAGTTCTCCCGGCCCTGGGTCTTCTCTGCCCCGTCAAGACGAACCTCACCCTCTTTTACCCAATGCTGAGTCTGTACCTCTCTTAAGCCTCAGTGAAAAGCAAACAATATAACTCCTTTCTGATCAGAAATCCTTTAAAAATGCTACAAAATGTGGAGGGCTAGTTTTTATTATATTGTGCAGTGAATTAAATCTTTTGTTCTAAATGAAGACCAAAACTTTACACTAAAACAGTCTTTTTAAAAAGAAAAAAATTCTCACGACCACCCCAAGTATCACTTGGCTGCCTCAACTAATTCCCCACCATTACAGGTGAATGGCAATTTCTCCTCAGCCATTAAAATGCTGACACTGGTCCCAGCTGTCATAACTTCTGAAAGACTGTCTCTGTCTTGAGGTTTTAAATGGCCACACAGGTCACTTCTTGCTGAAGCATTTCTCACTTCCAAGAGCCCAAATTCACTTAGAAACCACCCCACCCGCCCCCCCCCCCCCCCCCCCCCCCCCCCGACCATACCAACCTGTAGTCCTCATAAGTGAAAGAATCCTTCAAGGGCAGTTTGTTGGCATGAGGATGGGTCTGGGAATTAGAAGTTTTAGAAAGCAGAGGTGAGAAGAGAAAGAGGGAAAACAGAAATCAGTCAGCAGAATTTCATTATTTAGCTGCCTAACAGATCCTAACAAGAGCCAAATGAAGCAGGAGGCGTCCAGCCGCTGCTGAGGGATCATCATGCTATTATGCTCTCATACATCACTGTCAACTTAATTTGTTGTGCCCAGCAGCCACCATAAATCTGCTTTTTCCTCTTTCCATACTAGAACCCATGGACATGGCACAAAAATAAAATTTAAGGTGGACTGACTTCACAAAAGGTAGGCACACCCACTCGACAGAAACCTGGAGCCCACAAAGTCCAGTGTCCATCCGTGCAGACTTCCTTTGTGTCTTGTGCCATAATGTGCTGCGCGGCCCTTATGTCTAGATTTCAAATCTCCCCTTACATCAATAAAAGGGACAATTAAAGGCACTCTAATAAATGGAAAGTTCTTTCATTTATCTCTGACTTAAATCATTTGGATGGGAATCAACGTGTTATGTGCAAATGAATCATCTACATGGTAAATGTGGCTCCAGGACAAAAAAATCAGGAAAAATACAGTTTTGTGAAATTACAAAATAAATTTTACAAACAGATTTTTTGAAAAATAGAGATCGCCATATTTAAATTTTACTACTTATTTTTCTGGACAAACGAACATTTGGTAAAAATATCCAAAACTTCACACTTACGAGAAAATTTTATACATTTCATATTCTCTCTTCACAACACTCCCCTCCCCCGCACCTTAGACCTCACAAGCACTTAAAAACTTTCTCTCTGCCGAAACCGGTTTGGCTCAGTGGATAGAGCGTCGGCCTGCGGACTGAAAGGTCGCAGGTTCGATTCCGGTCAAGGGCATGTACCTGGGTTGCGGGCACATCCCCAGTAGGAGATGTGCAGGAGGCAGCTGATCGATGTTTCTCTCTCATCAATGTTTCTAACTCTCTATCTCTCTCTCCCTTCCTCTCTGTAAAAAATCAATAAAATATATTTAAAAAAAAAAAAAAAAAAAAAAACTTTCTCTCAATTAAGGAATTAAAAGCTGTAACAGTACCATTTTAATCTTCAGTTTCAATTACAGTCTGATAGACAGATTGCAGTAAGTGATCAAATGAACAAATGGTGATTTCTGAGATACAAATGAAATTCTGCTGTTCTGTGTCTGCACCACTGTTAATGCATGAAGCTCCATGTAGCACGCAGTTTTTACTCTTGACGCATTAGCATCACAAGTGCACAGTAATTTATCATCGCTCACTGTAATGTACTCGCTGGCACCGTATGCAGGACAGTAGGGGATGAGGTAAAAGTGGCTCAAACCGTAAATCAATTAGAAAACAAAAGCTTGTGCTCAGTGCGCAATTTTAGGCAAATTATATATTACAAAAGGCTGCCAATGGGTGTTAGCTCCCAGGTGCCCGCTGCTCCCCTCTAATCCCTAGCCCAGTTTTAACCCTTTGGAAGGAAAGTCAACATAGAAAAATAGTCACATAGTTTTTATGTGTTATAATAAAAATGAAATTAAGGAAGAAGTTTTAAGTCAATACATAAAATAATGTGCTGCCCTGGGCATTTTCTAGCTCCTCTAGGAATACCAGGAAAGCCTATCTTTGGGATTAAAAAGATCAATGCCATGGTCAACCAACTAAGGTGGGAGAACCTAAGAGACGGATCGGAGCTTCTTACTTCCTCTTCTTGCAACAAACGACAAGCATGGCTATGTCCTGAGTCTGGAAGATGCTTTCCACTGAATTACAAAACCTAATCAGAAGAGCGCTCAGGTTTTTCCTCATTCAAGTACAAATTCAGCAAGAGAACTGTCCCTCTTTCCAAAACTGATTTGATGATTAAACGTACCGTAGAAAACCTCAGAAATCCTGTGGCTAACATTTCCCTGTGCGTACAATGAAATAAAGCCTCTCATCCCCGGCACATCCCATCTCTTTTCAAACTCCAGGAGGTGGGAAAGCACTGTTGCTTTTCTTACTTTAAAATATTTTAATTCACTTAAACTGTGGAATGCACTATGGTATTTTGAAAGTTGGTAAATTCCAATGCTAAATCCCTTAAGTATTCAAAAATTTGATCGCCCCTCCCCAAAAGTTCGACTTATTAAATAGGAGAAAAAATGAAAATTCTCAAAACTGGAATGCTTGGCTGTCAAAACGACTTGAAAAAGAATCTTCTGACACTTGACACTGGAACATCTTAAATAGCTTCGGACAATACAGAAACAATTCAAATGACAGCAACCTCCTCAAGGATGAAAAAGACAAAGCATTCACTCTCCAAAATGTTCCCCTTCCTTTGTATCCATTTCTTACCAAAAATATAAGTTCATGCTCACAGTCCTGATGAAGTTGTAAAGAAAACTCAAGAAAAATGCACAAATGCTTTCTTCAGATTAAGAATATTTTGGCTGTGGGGTTATGTAATATCTTCAGAATCTGTCAGAAATAGCTGTTCTTATCTGCTTAAAAAAATACAGTGTGCCTACTGCACATAATTCTGGTCGAAAAAGCTAACCGCCACAGACGCATGCACCTAACAGTTACACTGAAGCAAAATGTGACAGGACCGAGAAAGGCAAGAAGAGAAAGGCAAATCACTCCCACTTCACCAGGGCTCTCACTACTGTGGCACGATCGCCACCTACTGGTGTCAGGGTGGACAGGTGACAGTCACGCCAGGGCAAGGTTTATCTAGCATGGCGAGGCTTCAGCTTTACTCCAGCAAATCTGTTTCCAAAAACACCTGCTCTACCTCTTAAAATTATTATGTAATAGTTTTACAAGGATCTTTAAACATTCAAAGATTAGAAATGATTTGCATATGAAAAACATTTAGCTAAAAAAAAAACAAAAAACATTTAGCTCCGAAAAGAAATATTTTCACATATCCTGAAAAAATGAAGAAAAATGTCTATTCCAAACACTCTTTGTTGAAGCTCTGGACAGTGATATTTTTTAAAACACTGGACAGAATGATACTGTTGTTGTTTTTGCTTAGAAACCAAGCCTGTGGAAGACCAAGTTAAAGTTTAAAAATATGTCTTGTAAAAACTGTCATCTTAACCTGAAGTTACCTGAAAGTTCCTAAAATGTTCATAGATGCTAGTATTTAAGCTCGTACTTTAAAGGAAGGATAACTGGATATTCCTGACTTTCTAGAGCAAAATCCTGTAAGGATTTTGTTTATTATGACATACCCTCTCCAGTAGAAGATATTATTAACCTGTACTTCAAAAATAAACATATAAATTAAAACAGAAAACTTCCTCTTCATGGCCAGTTAGCTGGACAGCTGGGATATATAGAGGAGGGGTGCAGAGGGGGGTGTCTGGCCGGCAGAGGCGCCAGTGAAGGAGAGATCATGGGGTCTGCCACAGTAAATCCCCTCCACTCCTCACGTACAGGATGAGAA
Source organism: Myotis yumanensis (assembly GCF_028538775.1). Classification (NCBI taxonomy): domain Eukaryota; kingdom Metazoa; phylum Chordata; class Mammalia; order Chiroptera; family Vespertilionidae; genus Myotis; species Myotis yumanensis. The sequence continues at coordinate 13,002,405 of NW_027223752.1, forward strand.
ACTAGCCATGGGTTGTCTGCAGCTTTTTAAGCGATTGGCATTTTCACTTTCTTGAGCATTATAAATATTTGCACTTGGAGAAATTAACAATTGCCATAGCTCATAATCAGACTTGAAGCCCTATAGAGTTCGCTTTGAAAAGAGGACCCTCATTTTCTATGCCCAGCCAGGCGCCACTGCAAAGCCCTCCCCATGCCCTTCTCTGGGAGGGATGCAGACGAGGCACAGTAATATTGTACCTAGTACAAAATAATCACTATGTTTGGGAAAGATTAATATCTAAAATCATTTGTTTGGCTTCAATAAAAAGAAGTAATATTGCTAAATATGTAAGTATGACATTTTGAAGAATTTACCATATTGCATGGGTCTGGTAGCTATGCTTAAGGAAATTAAAAAGCACTACAGTCAGCATATTTGATCCTTATTAAAGTTCTGTCTTGAACTATCACTCACATAAAACAAAAATAAACCAAGAAGAAATTTACATAAAACCTATGGATTACAAGAGTTTGAAGATGAAAAAATGAACAATATTCTGGCTTTAAAAAATTGATTTAGCATGCAGCTTCTCTTCATAGTCCCTTGATAAAAATGAAATCTCCCTAACAAACACTTAATAAAACCTGTCAATATCTCTGGAAAGAAAAATGACACAAATGCATTAAGTATTAAATACCCTTGGAAAAAGTCACATATTCCATGAATTTTTGATGTACTATCTTGACATTAATGTAAAACCTTGATATTTATAATTGACAGATATTTAATAAAGTATAGAAGAAGATGGCTGCTCTGCAGCATGCAAATTTTCCAGGTTGATCAGAAATGAGAGATACAGACATGTACTTAAACTAAATAAACAGTTAATATGTGTTACGCAGATCAGCTGCAGTCTTATTTTAAGCTCAGACAACAAACCTTTGTGGAAACCCAAAATAAGCAGAATTCATTATTATGTGAATCCTAATTCAGAAACATCTAGATGTGAAAGAGCTTTGAAACATTAACTGTTCTGACCAGGAACAAAACGCATTTGAGTTGTTTTTTTGGCATCTAACAAAAAGCATTTTTTGAATAATAAAAATTAACACACACAAATATATAAAGGTATTTCCCAAAATAATTCTCAAAAGAAACACATTTAACCTAAAGAAAGCTTCAAAATTCTCTAAGGGGGGAGGGGTAAAAAGGATTAGAATACATAAACAGTCTCTAAGATGCACACACTTCTCATCGAATACTCATTCATTTCTACCTAGACTGAGTCTTACAGGGAAACCAAGTTGAATACATTTAATAATCACCCTCAATGAGGCATTTAAATATACTAAAAGGAAAGTGACTCACTTCATAAAAATGACTCCTAAACACTGTATTTAAAAGAATTTATAGCCTGCTATAATATATAATCAATTGTTCATTCCAACACTATCTACAGTAGTTCAGTGACTCAGTAATGGCTCTGTAGTATCAGAAATGAAAACTGTACCTAGTTTGTCTGACAAAAAACATAACAGTATGCAATTAAAATGTTCTAACTAAACCATGTCTAAGACTGTATTTGGCCTCACTTCTTAAGCATACGTTAAAAGGAACAGCCGGGTTAACTAGCTGTGGACAGGTACACCTAACTCTAGTGATGGTTCCACTTCTTTTTTCTGTAAGGATACAATCAGTAACAGACCTCAGACTTTTTCTGTGAGGGTGCAGTTATAAGTTTTGGAAATGTGACCCCATCTCACATAACCAAGACATCTTTGGTGCTTTCAATGCCAGGAGAAATTCCTCCATAGGACAGCCCAGTGGCACCCTCCCCAAACCACAGTGTGGATCTGGTGTCTCAGCAAATGTTAGGTTCTTTGCAAAGTGGGGAGAGGGCGAGGGGCCCCAGGCAGCTCCACGGAGCCACCGTGAAGGCCTGGATCACACCACCAACAGAGGAAGGGCTCAGGGATGAGCAGGAGGTATTTCCCTACAAGAAGCTGACTGAGGCCGAAACCGGTTTGGCTCAGTGGATAGAGCGTCGGCCTGCGGACTGAAGGGTCCCAGGTTCGATTCCGGTCAAGGGCATGTACTGTGGTTGCGGGCACATCCCCAGTAGGAGATGTGCAGGAGGCAGCTGATCGATGTTTCTCTCTCATCGATGTTTCTAGCTCTCTATCTCTCTCCCTTTCTCTTTGTAAAAAGTCAATAAAGAATATATTTAAAAAAAAAAAAAAAAAGAAGCTGACTGAGGAGAAGTGGGAGATGGAAAATGAAAGGAAGAAAGCTGACAGCCGACAGGAGACCCAAAGATGGCAGGCAGGAAAAACAGAGTAAAGGCAGAAATAACGGGGGGCAGAAGAAAAATGTGCCCGGAAACACTGGGCCCCCAAGGCAGCTGACAAGCAGTGTGTAAGGCAGGCAGCACGTTTCTAGGTCAACCAGCCCTTCTGCTCATATTTCACTCTCCAAGTGGATGGAACACAGTTTAACATAATGACAAATTGAAAATATCTATTGAATCTAGAATTTAGTTTTGATGACCATAAATCAGAATCAAAGCATGGTTCATGAATTTGGCTCTTGAGAGGAAAAATCAATTTTTAAGACTTTTATATTTAAACACAGATTACATCCAACTCTTCAGGGAATTTTCCATCATAAAGTTCTTTGAATTCATTCAATATAATCAAATAAATACATCGATACACATCACATTTAAATTGTTTGCTTTTCACTTATATATATAATTTTACCTATAACAAGTGTGTATTAGTTAATAATAAAAAGTTTTTAACTAAGAAAATGAGATTAGTGGAGAAATATCAGCATGGTTCAATAAATGTATAAAATTACTTTAAGACGAAAGAATTGTTTTCATGGGAAGACACTGAAATCTATAGCCTGCATCCAGTCTGAATTAAATGGAAATTTATGTACTTTCAAAACTCGACTGGTTACTGTTTGTACACCCTGAAGATGGACCATCAGCCAAACTGAGGCATAATCCATCAACATTTTGATTGTCAATTCTTTACTCATTCAACAATATTTACTGTCTCAGAAAGAAGTTGAAGATAGGTTAGGACTAGAAATTCATTCATCCAACAACTGTTTTATTATTTACTGACTCTCTCTGAAGTGGAAAGCACTCTGGTAGGTGCCATGTGACAGGTGGACAGACAGGTGAACATCCTCTAGGGTTGTGACATAGGGGCAGCCAGGTAAGTGACTTTACTCAGATCCCCCTCTTCAGGGCCACCTTCTCCAGCCACCCAGGTTACTCGGCTCCATATCCTCCCAGCCCTGGGCCCTTCTTTCCCAGGCTGACCTCAGCTTGTGTGTGCGTCCGCACATTCCATTAATGTTTCTTCCCCACAGTAGGTATGCTCAGTGAGGCAAGGCCCACATCTTTTTTGACCACCAGGAAATTCCTAATGCCTCGTTTGCAGAGGCATCCAAGTAAGAAGTACACTTCCCCTGACCTGCTCCCTGTGGTGGAGGAGAGCTGCCACCTGGTGGACGGATTTCCTCTCTTAGGATATGGCCAGAATGACAAGAAAGAATAAAGAAGTGACAACTTTCCACACCACGACTCCAAAGGCGATGAGAGGGAGGACCAGGTAATCCAATCACAACCCAGGTAATCTGGTTCCCATATCCCCATCAAGAGCTCTGCCCACCTGGGCACCCCTGGCAGAGAGACTGCCCACAGGCTTCCCCAGAAATAGCTTTTGGTCCTTTTCTTCGTGCTTCCATCTCTAATGAACAGAATATTTTCCCACTTGCCTAGGGGTCAGAGAATCTTTTCTTTCTCTCTCTCTCTTCCCCTTTACCCCAATATATCTTTCAGTACATTTATTTAAAGTAAGCTCTACTCGCCCTAGCCGGTTTGGCACAGTGAATAGATCATCAGCCTGCGGACTGAAGGGTTCCGGGTTCGATTCTGGTCAAGGGCATGTACCTCGGTTGCAGGCTCGATCCCCATGTGGGAGGCAACCAATTGATGTGTCTCTCTCACTTTGATGTTTCTCTCTCTCTGTCTCTCCTCCTCCACTCTCTCTAAATCTAAAAAAAATTTTTTAAAAATGGAAAAATATCAAGTGAGGATTAACAAAAAAAAAAAGAAATCACTACTCTATTTTAAGAATCCAATGAGGAGCAACATGACCAAGTCCACCAGTCCTTGGTACCAAGCAGTCACCATTTTCCTCACCACACTCCAGCTCACCCAGCGGAGTGCACACCTGTGAAAAGGCTAGCCCGTCACTTTCAGATCACCCAACCGTGTGCCTCGGTTTCCTCATCTGAAAAGGGGGCCAGACAAGCAACTTCTATCTTCTAAGTCTTTTTTTTTTTTTATAATTTTTTTAAAATATGTTTTATTGATTTTTTACAGAGAGGAAGGGAGAGAGATAGAGAGTCAGAAACATCGATGAGAGAGAAACATCGATCAGCTGCCTCCTGCACATCTCCTACTGGGGATGTGCCCACAACCCAGGTACATGCCCTTGACCGGAATCGAACCCGGGACCTTTCAGTCCGCAGGCCGACACTCTATCCACTGAGCCAAACCGGTTTCGGCTATCTTCTAAGTCTTAAATCCTCAGTTTTGTTTTTTTTTTGCATTTGACATGCTCCCCCTCAAAATATCTCCACCTGCTGAGAAACTTAAGGATTCTAAATCACAATCAAACCTCTCCTTTGCTCCATGAAGATGGTGGACAGTTCCCACCACGTGATCAATGCTTATTCACAAGGTACACATTCTTGCAACCCCTCCAACTTATTAAAGAAACTAGAAATAAACAGAATGGCTAAGGCAGTTACTGTTTTAGAAGAACATATTTGTATCCAAAAAGCAAGCAAGAATTTATTATTATTGGCTTCATGGTATTTCTTTTTCACTCTAACAATTTTAGCTTTCAATGACTCAGGATGAAGACTTTGTTTGGACTCCGGTTAAATTATTCAAGCTAGTGTGATCGGAGTTACCGGTCATTGAGAGGAGAGCATGCATATAAACCCTTGTCCCAGGAGAGGAACTGCCAGGGCTCGGTGCATGGGAAAGCTCTCTGGATCTCCAGGAGAGAGTAAGAAGAGAGAGAAAGAGACTGAGAGGGGAAGAGGGGTAGTGCCATCTGCTAAGCACTCTGTAAGGAACTCAATTTTGAGAACTTTATGTGGACTGTATAAAAAATCACCCTGATCCCTATGAAATGGGCACTGTTACTGGGCCCCTTGTATTGATGAGGAAACCGAAGGACACAGAAGTTAATGGCATGTCCAAGGTTACCCAGCTAATAAATGATGGGGCTGGGATAAGGACCGAGGCAATGCATTTTTGAAGTTTAAAGCAAAGGATTATTAGTTATCCTACTTTTATAAATAAAGCATAAGTTCTGATATGGTAAATACATATTTTGTGTGCGTGAAATTCTAGAAAAATGGTTGGTAAATATTGCTCTCATTTAAAATTCAGTGTAAATTTATTTGAAAGGACATTATAAAGCTTAGAGGCAGACAATATTAGCAAAACTAAGGCTAAATCTATTATTTGCCAAACCACCAGAAAGGACACCATATAAAAGTTCCTGCCTACAGTCATACGATCGCAGACCGGGATGTAACCGGAGCCCATCTAGCCCAGCTCCCTTCGTCCTGGATGGGAAGGACCCTGTCCCAGAAAACACGTCTACACCAAATGCATGCAGAGCTGTGTTCCTTTCCTTCACCCAGTTTAACAAAAGGACTCCCATCTGGAATTTACTTTCTTGTCTTTTCTTCACTAGAATTGTGTCACACTGGTGTCCCAACAAGCTCCTATATTCTATTATCTGGAATTCCTATCACTTTCGTGATATTTCTGAACAGCCTCTGAGACACCCCACAGCTTTATCAATCATAAAAGCAGCATTATCTCCAAGTTCTGACATCTTTCTGCTACTTTCAACTCTCCCAGTTGTCAATGTTGTTCGGGAAATGAACCTTGGACCCTTAAATGCTCTGTGCGACACAGAACCTGAGAACCCATATATGTCAGCCTCAGGTTTGGATAAGCAAGGCCAAGTGCTGATGGAGTGAGTCAACCCTAATTCAGGAGGACTTCCACAGCTGCATAAATCTCCCAGTGCCCACAGTCTTAGGCACTTCGCAGGAATATCCATACATCACAATGTGCTACTCTGTTACCAGCTGCTGAGTAAATCCCAATGATAACAAAACTAGGGTAAAGGTCCCTGCTGCACCACTTCCAGCTGCGGGTCACAGGGAGGTGGGGTGAGACCCATGTCTGAGAACACAGCTCTGAGTTCAGTGTGTTTCCAGGCCCATGCAGGCATATCTGTTGGCAGAATCTGGGGACACAGCTCTGGGTTCAGTGCGTCTGTGGGCAGACTCTGGGGACAGCCAGTCCTGAGCGTGCTGGTCCCTCTCCATCTCAGGACTTTTCTCATCCTTCCTGTTCTCTACTGCCCATGCTTACACTTTGCTCAAAAGGTACCAATCAAAGAGAAAATCCCGAACACTATTTCTCTGGTCACCATGACTGGAGCGGAATTATGTTCCACCTGAAGGGGAAGTGAGGTATAGAGGCCCCAGAGCACGAGGTAGCTCCACTTCTCGGTTATAAGATCAAGTTGCCAATAAAGAGCTACTACTCAGAAAAGTCTAGATAACCTCTCTGTTTCTCCCGAAGGGAACTTTCAAACATATTATCCTGAGATTTAATAAATAAAACAAATATTTTAACCTTACTGGTAAAACTAATACCATTAAAACTGCAATGTACTGAATTATAGGGTTATATTTATTAGAGTCAAACAAATGTTACAGCAAGTCAAGACAGCCACTTGACCAAGCAAATGTAATTTAAAATGTCCGTGCCTTTGGGTAGAGTAGCTGAGAGCTTTCTTTTTCAGAAAAAAAAAAAAAAAATGATTTTATATTCATCTGCAGTGGATAAAAAATTCTCTTTCATTTCACTAAAAATCTAAAATAGGTATCGGAACTCTTTCAAGCACTACTGTACCCCCTAGAAAAGTAAAAAAATAAGAAATAAATAAAAGCAGGCACAAAGATGTCATCAATACTTATTGTCTAGTTTCCCAACAGTATTAAAATTACTAAGGAAGCCAAAACCGGTTTGGCTCAGTGGATAGAGCGTCAGCCTGCGGACTGAAAGGTCCCAGGTTCGATTCCGGTCAAGGGCATGTACCTGGGTTGCGGGCACATCCCCAGTAGGAGATGTGCAGGAGGCAGCTGATCGATGTTTCTCTCTCATCGATGTTTCTAACTCTCTATCTCTCTCCCTTCCTCTCTGTAAAAAATCAATAAAATATATTTTTAAAAAAATAAAATTACTAAGGAAAACATAAAAAATGAAGAAAAGTCTTCTATAAAGCATTGTTAGTTAGTCTACCTGGAAAGTCAATAGGGTGTGAAACCGAGGAGGAGGACAGGGGAGGCCAGAATTCAAGGGCTGGCATTGAGCGTCATCGGCTTCCAGCTCGAGAGAACAGCGAGTGATGGCCAAGCAGTACGTCAGAAAATGTGAATCTCACTACTCCTTTCCCATAACGACTACATTTTGCCTTATAGCTTCTTAATTAAATGCCTAACTGATCAATAGTTATGAAATGGATTTCACTCTCGTTTTCATCAGAGGGAACACTATCTCACAGTCTAAGAACACCATTTTGTTGGCATAGTCAATGTGTGGAAACACACTGTCAATGAGAGAATCGTTTAATCAGTGCAGACCTTTTCAGCACCACCTATAAAAGAGACCCTTATTAAACTGTTCACTAGGAACAGAAAGCAAAAAATCCAACTTTTTGACTTAAGTCACAGATGAGAAAAGACTTCAGAACTGGGTTTTGAAACCCAGGTCTAACCCCTAGCCTGAGGTCCTGAAACTTGGGGAACACTGAGAATGAGCTGGGTAAGGCTGACTGCTAGGAAGGGCCCCGGGAGTCGGTGAATGGTGGCCCCCAAACCCACCAGAGAGCTTGCCATTGGCAAGGTAGTGGGGAGGGGCCAGGCTGAGTGTGAAACATCCTTGATAAAAGCCGTGGTTAAAGACAGAAGGTAGACAAGACATTGTTTCAAAGGCACAGGGATGTTCTGTAAACCAAGGGGATAAAACAGGACAGAAGGAAAGTCTGAGAATGAAGGGAAATGAAGAGACAGCACAGAGCAATGTCACAGGCACCTGACACAGCCAGGGCTCACCTGAGCTACCAGGGAGAATTCTTTCCCAGGGAGAAAACAAGAAACAGGAGTTCATGTCACACGCTCTTAGTTTTCTCAGGGAAGAAGGAACAGAGGAGTCTGGGAGCGGCCAGAGCTAGAGAGACTGAAACAACACCCAGGGGAAGGAGACAGGTCAGGGAGACACAGCGATGCACCTCTCTGGCCAGGTTGACGTCTGGCTCACCTTGGAGTTAACAGTCACCCAGACACTCTGAGGAAGGGGATTGTGAGAAGGACATGGGCCTGTTAGTAAATGACAACTGTCAACTCTTTCATAGGAAACATGAGGCATTCCGAGTTTAGATTCAGTCTCCCTCCAACTCCTCAGGCTGAGGAAGGTGGCATAGAAGAGAACTCTTCCTAAGCACTTAATGAAGTTACGCAAAAAGAAAAAAATCTGTTTCCCCATCTGCACTTCCAGGCACATAATAGAAAGTGACATTTTCAATACAGGTTTGCCGAGATCATTAGCTCTGTCAATTAAGACTTTATGCTCGGCAAAATGACCACTGTTGTTTTTTTTTTCTATTCATCTATTAATTCCTAAAAAAAAGTAGCAAAATCTAGAAGTAATCTTATTTATCCCTGAAAAATCCTGATGTGGAAAATAGTTTCCCCCAATATTCACAAGGAACATTTGATATTCCTTTCCAAATTAAAATAATTTATGCCCCACAACTGATTCACTTCACCAAACCCTAAGACAGTTTTAAGACCCCTCTTCCTGCAAACTTTCATATGCCCTCCAGTGAGCTGTGAATTTCTAACACACACAGTCTGCAAAATACCTCCATGCACTTCATTTTAAACCATGCTCAATTGCTCCTGAGTTGCTCTGTGGCATTCAGTCATTCACTCACTCACTCATTCAACAAACATTGATGGAGTGCCCATTCCTGAGTGAAATGCTGGGCCAGGAAATGGAAAACAAGTCAGCAGTGGGTCTACCCTCTCATGGCTTCCTGTCTGATGGAGGCACCGCTGGGATGAGAGGTAGAAAGTGCCACGCACAGAGCTCCAGAAATGGCAGTGCAGAAGAAGGCGGGCTGCTTCTAGGAAGCTGAGCAGTGAAGGGGGGAGGCAGTGGGTGGAAAGGCTCGAAGCAGGAGGGTACGGCCCGGGGCTGTGCAGCAGATGATGCCTTGCACAGGACAGGGCTCTGGAGCAGCCTCTACCCAGCTGGTCCGTCTCTTCAGTTGTAAAATGAAGACAGGTTTGCTGCCTTGAGGGCCATTGATAAGCTAGTGTCCTTCTAGGGAAAAGGATTTCAATTTAGTAGACTGGTCAGTTAACAAAGATGATGAAGAGGGTCTTCTTTAGGGAAAGTACTCAAGCACAGGATGAATCAAAATAAGACGAGGGAGTCGAGAATGGGGAGGGTTGCTGAGGTTTGACAGTGGGTTGGCTGTGACTCGGTTTCATGGTTATCGTCACTCCAGGACCCAGGCGCCCAGCAAACGTTAGAACCTTTCTGCCTCTAAGAGGAAAGGAACATATTGGCAGGAAAAAAGATCCACAGGAGGGGGAGCAGGTGAAAGAACCAAGGTACGTGGGCATTGCCCTACACCAAGGGAAAAGGGCTGGTCTGGACAAGGACAGAAAAGTGAAGGAAAAGGGGACAGGTGAAGGTAAGGGCAAACGCCAGGGAGGATGGAGAGAAGCCAAGGAAACTGAAGTAGACAAAACACCTCGATTCTCTTCAAGTTAGAGGCAGAAGACTTTGCTTAGAGTGAGGGGCACTGTTTTATGATTGTCATTATTTGAGGTGAGATAATTTCTTGGCCCTTTGGCCCCCGATTGAATTATATTCAGTGTTCACTCAGCCACTGGAGAACTAATATTCTATTTCAGTCTCAAACTGACAGCTTTCTGAGATCCGAGCTCTCTGAATAAAGATGCTGGAAACAGTTGCTTCTACACTGGTCATCTTAAGCAGCATCAAATCCAACACAGAAACCCATCTGAGTTGCTTCAATTTTCAGTTACTTATGAAAAGCAGGCAATCTGAAGGCCTCCACACAGCCTCCCTTACATGCTTCTGGATTTATTTTGGTCTTTTCAAGGCCATACACCTGTTTCTGTTCTTTGAAACAGATGAAAATTGTGAAGCATAAGGAAACTGTAAGCTATCCAGACAGACTGTGATGTCATGCACGTTGCTCTTCCAATACCCTACAGTCCAAGAGGCTACCTGTTCCCTGGGTGCTGCATCCAGGCCTTCAGTCCAACCTCCGGGCCTGAGAGTGGAGCCCAGGAAACACCATTTTTAACATATTTCCCAGGTGACTTATGCTCGAGTTGAGTCCAGGAACTGGGTTTACTGCTAGCTGCCACCAAGCAGGAGAACAGTGAAGATCTCTACTGATTAAACCCCTCCCTGCACACACACTTAACGATGGCAAAATGCAATCTGGGAGAAACTAAATTTCACACTAGGGTTTCTGGCCCCACCTTCATCCAGAGCTTCCCACTGAGTTTCTAAGTCACCTAAACCCAGCCAAATCAAATAAATAAAACTTTCATTTTCCTCCTTAAATTACTGTGTATTTTCTAATATTTTGTATTGTATGGATTATAACTTAAAAAATAATTTCACTCAATAAAAAAAAAGGTCAAGAGAGTCTCTCCCAGGAGGGCCAAGACTCTAGCCACAGTCCTGTTTGTCAGGATCTCTCTCCTCCAGTTTTGGACCTGCCCTGCCAATAGGGACAATTTACTCAGCAAACATTATTCCATGCCAAGGACATCAGGGAGGAGCTGGGGAAACCAAAGTGGAGGAAGTCTGCTCTCAGCCCTGCAGGAGCTCAAGATGGCCATTAAAGGAATGAGTGAAATGAAGCAGGTGACTCATTAATGCACAGTTACTTCCAGATCTGCTGAGCAGGAAAGGGGCAGGTAAATGCTGTGCATCTTTCTTTCCCACAGCAGATCCTCTGTGACCCATCAGCCCCACTCAAGTCATAATGCTGATGACCCAAACACCTACTTCAGGAACTCATCACACCTGTTTTCAGAGCGCTGGTCAGTTTGCACAGAAGAGGATGTGACTGAGCGAGCAGTACCTGAATTTCACTATTATCCAAATCAACTCTAACCGTAGCAATAAAAATAATAATTAACATTTGAGTGCCTAGTGCAAGGCACATAAAATGCCCTCGGTAGATATCAATGAATTCCAACCTCACAGGAACCCTATAAGATGGGTGCTACCATCACCCAGCCAAATCAAATAAATAAAACTTTCATTTTCCTCCTTAAATTACTGTGTATTTTCTAATATTTTGTATTGTATGAATTATAACTTAAAAAATAATTTCACTCAAAAAAAAATAAAAAGATCAAAAGAGTCTCTCCCAGTAGCTTTATTTCCAGATAGAGCACAATGGCCCAGAAGAAACTGCTCCAGGCCCAGCTAGCAGCGGAGGCGTTTCAGAGGCCATTCACCTAACCACCCCAAGTGCTGTCTCTGTATAACACCTATCACAGTGGAATGTTTTTTAGCTGGGTGTGCCCACAAAGCTGGCACCTTACATGTATGTGAAGATCCGTGCTTCACAAAGTGCTCTTACACTTCTCATTTACTTTGCCCAGTACCAACATACGGCAGTGCCTGGCACCTCCATTCCGGGTGGGAAAAGTGAGGCGAAGTGACCTGCCATCGTTTAGGTTATTTAAAGGCAGAGCTGTAACTCAAAACCGTGTCTTGATTCCAAATCTGCACTCTTTCCAGTGCATAACACGAATGCAGAGAAAGGGGGACTTGTGGTGTCCCAAAATAGCAACATGTATTTTTTTAAATACACACACACACACACACACTCTGAGTGGCCAGATTATTATGACCACCTGACGTTTGTAGGCAAATTAGCTATAATTTCACGCTGAAGTTGCTAGAGGGCCAGACCATTATAAATAGGGAAGCAGGTTGTTTACCACAACAGTAGAAGTGATTTTTTTCTGAAGATATGGATAAACAATGCGATTTAGCAGCCTTTGAACGTGGGATATATTTGAACGTGAGTGGCCAGGTTATTATGATCACCCCATCAGTACTTCGTTGGGCTACCTTTTGCCTTCAATACTGCGGTGATTCCTCTTGGCATTGACTCCATGAGATGTTGAAAAGTGATGCGAGGAATCTGACACCATGCCTGATGGATAGCACTGTCCAGTTCTGTGAGATTTGATGGTTGTGGCACCAGCTGCCTGATGGCTCCTTTAACTTCGTCCCACAAATGCTCAATTGGATTGAGATCTGGTGATTGTGGGGGCCACCTAAGCAAGGTAAGGTCTCCCTCATGTTCTTGTAACCACTCCTGCACAATACGAGCACCGTGGCATGGCGCATTGTCTTGTTGGAAGAAGCCATCTCCATTGGGATACGCCATCAACACGATAGGATGAACCTGATCAGCAACGATACTTAGGTATGTTGTGCTATTCAGACGGTGTTCCACACGAATTAAAGGGCCCAAATCATGCCAGGAAAACATGCCCCAAACCATAACACTGCCCCCACCAGCTTGAAGGGTTGTACTCATGCATGTGGGGTGCATGCTTTCATGCTGTTTCCGCCAAATTCTCACTCTGCCATCTGCATGATGTAACTGGAAATGTGATTCATCGGACCACATGACTTTTTTCCAATGCTCAACTGTCCAATCCTTGTGTTCCTGTGCAAATTGGAGACGTTTTGTCTTGGTAACTGCAGCCAGCAAAGGTGTTCGAACAGGCCTTCAGCTTCCATATCCCATACGATGCAGTGTACAGCTAATTTGCCTACAAACGTCAGGTGGTCATAGTAATCTGGCCACTCACGTTCAAACATATCCCACATTCAAAGGCTGTTAAATTGCGTTGTTTACCCACATCTTCAGAAAAAAATCACTTCTACTGTCATGGTAAACAACCTGCTTCTCTATTTATAATGGTCTGGCCCTCTAGCAACTTCAGCACGCAATTATAGCGAATTTGCCTACAAACCTTAGGTGGTCATAATAATCTGGCCACTCAGTGTGTGTGTGTGTGTGTGTGTGTGTGTACACACATATACATATATGTGTGTGTGTGTATTTATATATATATATATATATATATATATATATATATATATATATATTTCAGAAAGGAAGGGAGAGGGAGAGAGAAAGAAATATCAACGATGAGAGGTAGGGACAGCCACGGTGAGGTTGAAACTGCCCCGGTGAGGTCGGGACGGCCCCAGTGAGGTCTGGATGGCCCCGGTTAGGTTGAAACGACCCCGGTGAGGTCGAGATGGCCCCGGTGAGGTAGGGACGGCCCCAGTGAGGTTGAAACGGCCCCAGTGAGGCTGAGATGGTCCTGGTGAGGTTGGGACTGCTCCAGTGAGGTTGGGACAGATAATGGGGACCAGTATAGACTGATGAACAGGGGTAGATGCAGAGGCAGAGCAACACTGAACAGACTGTCAAACTACAGTGGGAAGCCTGGGGAGGGTTTTGGGCGGGAGGGGGGGGGATTAAGATATCAACCGAAGGACTTATATGCATGCATATAAGATTAACCAATGGACATAAGACACTGGGGTAGGGGCCAGGGGAATGTCAAGGGGGGCAGGGGGGGGGGGGGAGGAGACATATGTAATACTCTTTGTAATACTTTAAGAAATAAAAATTATAATAAAAAAAGAAATATCAACGATAAAAGAGAATCACTGATTGGTTGCCTCCTGCACGCCCCCTACTGGGGATCGAGTCCACAACCCAGGCATGTGCCCTTGACTGGAATCAAACCCGGAACCGTTCAGTCAAGGGCTGATGCTCTATCCAATAAGCCAAACCGGCCGGGGCGCAACATGTATTTTTAAGGATTTTAAAGCAAGAGCTAAGCATCTAGCCCTCTATCAATTGATCGTCTTGCCAGAGTCAGTTTCAACAGGAGAGCTATTACTGTTCCAAGACCTCTATCAGAAGAGGTGATATGTTTTCCCATCTGACCACTCTTAAGCCACAAATTCTTCTACATAATTAGATTTTAATGTAAAAATAGTAGTAATGTACTTAACATGACCAATAAACAGAGGGAAAAGGTCTTAGAACTTTCCATCCTTGCCATTTCCTGAAGAATGGCTCCCACAAGGTTCAATGACATACTTCTACAAGTACTTCTTCCTTCTCCAAACTATCCTAAAACATCTCAGGGGCTGATTATGTAAGTGGTCAGTTTTATGGAAGACCTGACAGGTGGAAATACAACTGAACTACAATAGAAAAAAATTCCCTTCTGTCTGGCAAATGTCTAATCACCACATTTACATGCCAAGAACCAGGTAACAGTCTGATAAAAACAACACACTTTATAGTCAATTTACTTTATGAATTGAATCTTTTGTGAATTTTTCATTATGGTTGTAACCTGAAAGTTAAAAGGCAACAACAACAAGAACTCTAAATTATGGTCTTAATCATCAGGTTAAAGGGAGAAACAAATTTTCCGTTTCTGCAAATACCTGGCCACTTACTTCATGCTTCAAATACTGCTTTTAAACCACCAAATACCAAAACTTTAGTTCTATATATTAATACCAGAGGCCCAGTGCACGAATTCGTGCAAGGGTCAGGTCCCTTGGCCTGGCGGGCGAACAGGACCGTGGGAGGTTGGCTATGGGAGCACACTGACTACCAGAGGGCAGCTCCTGCATTGAGTGTCTGCTTCCTGGTGGTCAGTGCACATCATAGCATTTGGTCATTTGGTCACTTAGGCTTTTATATACATAGACTAGAGGCCCAGCATGCGAAATCGCACACAGTAGCTCACCGCTGCTTGCAGCGCTCGCTGCCCTGCCTGCCCACCGCCCGTCCGCCTTGCTGCAATCAAAGCCTGTGGGCCGCGGGGGAGGGACTGAGAGGTGACCGGTTGTTTGGTCGTCCTGGTGGTCAAGACACTGGCTTTTTATATATATAGATAGATGTTCCATATAAAGCTCCAGATAATTATCATACAGAGTTTTGTTTTAAACACAAGGCTAGAAGCACAGATGTGGAAAAATCAAGATTTCTCTTCGTTTTCTCAACATGTATACGAGAGTTAGAGAGGGACTAGAGACTTCAATGTCAAAGGTAAAGCAATAAGGCTTCCAGAAGCAAACATACAAGAACACCTTAATGATCCTGTACCGAAAGGTTTCCCAGCCTCAGCAGTACTGAGTCGGGCTGGACCCTGCTTGGTTGTGAGGCCGTCCTGGGTGCTCCAGTGTCAGCAGCATCCCTGGCCCAGTTTTGACAGCCAAAGGGCAAATTGCTCTTGGTTGAGAACTTTGAGGTAGACAGAGAGTTCTGGGAAGAGAAAGTTATAAAACTGTCTTATAAAGGACACACATCCAGAAGAAAACGCCAAATTATAAATGGGCAATGGAAGGAGGAGGGGGGTGGGGAGTTACTAACATTTACCGTTTCTGTTTGAGGTGATGAAAATGTTCTGGAGATAGATAGTGGTGATGATTACACAACATTATGATGTAACTATTGCCACTGAATTGTACACTTAAATAAGGTCAAAATTTTTTAATTTTGCATTAAAAACTTAGTAATATAATATACTCTCCCCCAAAAGACACACTGAATTTTGAAGATTTACTATTAAAAAAAGTAAAATATATCATTAATCATTTTATATTGATCATATGCTTAAAAGATAATCTTTGAGTATATTGAGTTAAATTAGATACCTTACAATTTTTTTAAAACGAGTAAAAGATTTGCATGCTTCCTTAAGTAGGATAGCCAAGTAGCGAATAGTAAATGAAGACACACCCAACACTATCAACCATCAGAGAATGGGAGTCAGAACTACAACTAGACCCCACTGTGCACCCACAGGAATGCCTAACAAACCCAGCGCTGGCAGGGGGCAGGACAGCTGGAAAGTCCAGGTATAGTGGGGTGTAAACTGTTCAGCCACTTCGGAAAGCAGTTTACCAATGTCAGCTGAAGCTACTTATAAAATTGCCCAATACCCTAGCAACTGTTCTCCCCAGAGAGTTCCCAGAAGAAAGGAACGCATAAATTCACAAGACATATACAAGAGGACTAAGAGCTGCTTCATTTATAATAGACAAACGCTGGAAAAAAACCAAAATGCCCATCAGGAGGAGGATGGATAAGCAGAGTGTGGAATACGCACAATGGGAAACTACACAGCAGTAAAGAGTTACCTACTCCTACGCCCAGCAGCACGGACGGATCTCACAGACATGCACTGAGCAGAAGGCAGAGGTGGGCAAGACTCCACACAGGGGGATTCGACCTACAGAAAGCTTGTCAACAGAAGAAAGTAACTCATGGTGACAGAGATGGAACAGTGGTCACCTCTTGAATAGGGGGCTGGTACTGACTGGGAAAGAACATGGGGAATTTCCTACTGTGCTATAAAAGTTCCACAGCTTAATCTTGGTTCGGTTCTTTAGGATAGAAGCTAACCTGTATTTAATGCATGTGTACTTTACATGTCTAAGCTAAATCTCAATTTAATAAAACTAAAAGTTGCCCGGCCAATCAATGTGGTTCAGTTGGTTGGGGCACGTTTGGGAGGCAACCAATAGATGTTTCTCACATCTATGTTTCTCTCCCTCTCTCTCTCTCTCTCTCTCTCTCTCTCTTCCTCTCTCTAAGCATGTCCTTGGCTGAGGTCTTAAAAAAAAAATAACAACAATCAAAACTAAAAGTCCACAAGAGTCAACAACCCAAGCTGTTCACCTTTACTACAGGGGGTTACTCAGTATCCCCTACCACTGTTCCTATTATATATTTACTAGAGGCCCAGTGCACAAAAATTTGTGTTCTCGGGGGTTAGAAAGGGAAGGGCCCTCAGCCCAGCCTGTGCCCTCTCGCAATCTGGGACCCCTCGGGAGATAACGACCTGCTGGCTTAGGCCTGCTCCCGGGTGGCAGAGGGCAGGCCCAATCCCTAGGTGCAGCCCCTGGTCGGGCTCAGACCAGGGCCGATTGGGGAGTTGGGGCGCCGCCCCCGTCATGCACAGAGCAGGGCGGATAGGGAGGTTGCGATGCCACCCTCAGTCACGCTCAGGGTAGGGCCGATTGGGGGGTTGGGGCACCGCCCCCTGTCACACTCAAGGCAGGGTCGATGGGGAGGTTGCGGTGCCACCCCGTCACGCACAGAGCAGGGCCAATCAGGGGGTTGGGCGCTGCCCCCTGTCATGCACAGAGCAGGGCGGATCAGGGGGTTGGGGCGCTGCCCCCTGTCACACTCAGGGCAGGGCCAATGGGGAGGTTATGGCTCTACCCTATCACACACAGAGCAGGGATCGTGTGTGTGGGGGGGGGGGGGGGGGTTTGGGGCGCCACCCTCTATCACCCACAGAGCAGGGCCGATCAGGGGGTTGGGGCTCAGCCACTGTCACACTCAGGGCAGGGCCAATGGAGAGGTTATGGCTCTACCCTGTCACACACAGAGCAGGGCCCGTGGGGGGGGGGGGGGGGGGGGGAGCTGGGGCGCCGCCCCCTGTCACACACAGAGCCACAGGGCGATCAGGGGGATTGGGCGCTGTCCCCTGTCACGCTGATCCGGTGCCAGGAGGCCTCGCGGCTCCGCTGATCCCGGTGCTGGGAGGCATATTACCCTTTTACTATACAGGATAGAGGCCTGGGGGCCGGCTGGTTTGCCCTGAAGGGTGTCCTGGATCAGGGTGGGGGTCCCCACTGGGGTGCCTGGCCAGCCTGGATGAGGGGATGATGGCTGTTTGCAGCTGGTCACACACCCTTCAGGGTGGGGGTCCCCACTGGGGTGCCTGGCCAGTCTGGGTGAGGGGCTGAGGGCTGCTTTCAGGCTGGCGGTTGTTGATTTGAAGCTCCCAACCGCTCCTTTTTTTTATTTTATTCTGGGCCAGCTTTAGCTCTGGCTCTAGCTCTGAGAGCAGGTATCTGGTTTGTTTCGGTTCTATAATCGAAACAATGTATAACTTCAGCTCTGAGATCCCGGCCTATATTTGTTAGAATGTTTCAAACTGCCAGCTCAGAGGCCGGCAGCAGCAGGCGGGGAACGTTGGAGTCTGCAGTTACTGGAGCAAGCAAGCCTCATGTTCGCTTCCAGCTGCCTGGATGCCGGCCGCCATCTTGGCTGACAGTTAATTTGCATAAGGATATGCTGATTAGCCAATGGGAAGGGTAGCAGTCGTACGCTAATTACCATGTTTCTCTTTTATTAGTGTAGATTCTATTTATACTGGCATTTTAAATAACTGACAGTCAAAATGTCATTACTACTATTATATAATTCATCAGTAGACACATATTATTTTTACTTTTTTTCTGTTACTTGACATATATGATGTCTGGAAAGACTATAAATAAATCTCATTTAAAAGTTTATAATGTTTAATGTTTGGAAATTATTACTGATCTTTATTGTCTTTAAAGTACAGCTATGTTTTGTATGTGGCAAACTCCTAAAGCACTTGAGTCTTTCCTGCCTCTGAATTTCTCTTAGCAGTTTTTGTCTAGAATTTTGATCCTATACCAACTACTGAAATCTATCACCATAAACTGTTATTCAAATGTTTTATTTTCATTTAGCTTTTCCCTATTTCTAAGTCCTAAATATACCCACAGCTCACTAACTCAAGGGAACTCCATTTCACACCTGCATTAGGTTCACGGACACATGCCCTGTCACAGAAGCTGTATCTAGGTCGTCCCTCAGGTTAGCCTACTTGCCTGTTAACAGGAAGCCAATGTCCTTCTGGTTCTAGAACCACAGCCACTAATCCACTTTAGACTAATGAAAAGACCATCCGAGAGCGAGGACTTCAAAACTGATGATAGCGTTTCTGATGTAAACGCTGCCAAATAAAAACCGGCTTATTAATTTTAAATGACTTCACAGCATTTAAGGGAAAACATGAGACTGACACGAAGATTTTAAAACTCATTAGAGTCGGTCTTGAAATCACTGACACATTTAAATTGAAAGCTGCTCGTCTGACAGCTTTTCGTTCAGACATGCTATTGTGTGTCACCACGGTTAAGGTTGGGTGAGCACTTCCATTAAAACCTTCACTTTCACAAGCTTATAATTCCATAATAAAAATTTGCTCCAGGCTTGACTTTTGCATACAAAAGATTTCTGCTTGAAAAATCTATTTCAAAGCATAAAATAAACCTGTCTGGACTGAAAACTCAGATACAAGATTACTTTTGGTGTGCCCTGGGTTAAAATAAGCTAGAAATTTAGGATTGGAAATTTCCTTTCTAAACTATAAACGTCAGAAATAGAGAAAGGTTGGTAAAGCCAGTTTAGGAGCAAGGGGAAAAGATAAAACCAATTTAGTCCAGAAAACTCAAGATCATCCTTTACTATCTCACAAACTCTTCACATCAAGTTTATCACAGACACTGTCGATTCTACCTTCAAATATTTCTCAAATTCCTCAGGCTGTAAGGTCTTATGGCCTCCCTGACGACAGGTGATCTTTAAATAAGCAGGCAAACCCAGGCCGATCTATTGGGAAGGTTCCCCATAGCTCCTGGTCATGCTGAAGGCCCTCAGGCCTGACTCCTGCCACATTTTTGGCCCGCTCGCTCCCTCCTTCCCTCTCTCCCACACCCTCAGTACTGCTCCTGGGTAAAGGACTTTCGGTTTCGCCCTCCCTTGTACATCAAGTACAGGAGCTCTCCTAAGGACATTGCAGCATTGCTGAAAGTAAGAAGCCCCAGCTTCGGTTAATTATGTTAAGAGCATGCTTTACATTTTAAAAACACATTTATATCCATTGATATCTCTGCTGCATTCCAAGTCTGAGAGTGAGACAGGGTAGACTGTAATTTTGGAAACTGAGTTTGAGCCACTTGGGCAGGTAAACAGCTGCTAAAACCCAGCTTCATCCCACAATGGCCTGAGCCACACAAGCCACAGGCACCCCAGGGAGATGCTTGTGCCAGACTTGGGGAGCTGGTCCCTGCAAATCTGCAGGGACGCCCCTCAGTTCCAGGGTGCTGCCTCTGTTGAGCTCAGGCTGTCTTCCGTCTCCTCACTGCCCCACTCGCCCCAGCTCCACACCTTCACTGACACTTCCCTCAACCAGACAAGCCTGCCTTCCAAGCCCCTGCTCAGGTCCCACCTGATGCCCCAGGCTGCACGGGGCTCAGACAGCAGACACCGAAGCCTCTGAAAGTTTACCAGTTTTCTTTTCCAACATTTCCTGCCAATTATTTCCCTCCCATCTCTACTATAAACTTCCAGAAGGCAAACATGAGACTGACACCATATTACTTTTCTAGCTCTTAACAGGATCCACTGTTAAACTGGAAGAGAAGCAAGCATTCAAACTTCATTAGTAGCAGAAAATAAAAACAGGAATACTGAACTATATTTTTTCTTATGAGGTGGAATGGAAATAAAAATAAACACAGTACCCATACTGTGTTTTCGACTACTAATTTTTAGAACCCACTTTTTCTTTAGAGTTGAAAGGATAAAGTTGATTGTGAAAGGACGTTATCTGAATCACAACATGTGACAAAGCTCAAGGACTCAAGAACACAGGTGGGCCGAAAAGGAATGGCTGTCCAGGAACAGAATTCAGGTCTAAAGTGTCGTCATCATAGGGCACTATGTCACAGTCGTGTGTGAGGTGGAGACCCAGTCATTTCCAGGACAGTCGGGGAGAGGGTCAGGAGGGACACACACTCAGATGTCTGCACATGCGCAGGCAGCGGAGGGCCATTCACTGGGTGACATGAAGAGCTCGGTCAGGAAGCCTGACTGGCAGGGACTCACGGGGGGACTCGGCAGCAGAAGGGCACACACCGTCTACAAGCGGATCAGGTGAGAAGGTGAAGAACTCACGGAAGTGAGCATCGGGTGAGGGAGGAAGAGGTGAAGACAGAAGCTGATAGTGTTGTGGGAGTACACTGCACAGCACCCAATCTTCCGTAGAGTATAGAAGGAATTTTTTTAACAGAGAAAATACAACAGCCCATAAAAATATAAACCAGTTATATGGAGAGCTGCTAGCTAAAATCCTACAGGCAGCGGATCTGAAATTCTTTCTTTACCTCAAATTTCACCTCTTGGAAGAGAGAGGAAGAAAGGACAGGACACAGATGTCGAGGGCCACAGAATCTTAAGCAGAGCAATGGCTTATTCTGTTACACTCGGGACGGCGATCATTCACGCTGCCTTTTTTTTAAAAAATATATTTTATTGATTTTTCACAGAGAGGAAGGGAGAGGGATAGAGAGTTAGAAACATCGATCAGCTGCCTCCTGCACACCTCCCACTGGGGATGGGCCAGCAACCAAGGTACACGCCCCTGACCGGAATCGAACCTGGGACCTTTCAGTCCGCAAGCCCATGCTCTATCCACTGAGCCAAACCGGTTAGGGCTCACGCTGCCTCTTGAGGTCCCATCAGGTTTAGCATTTGTCTCAGTAGGGACAAAGTGTCTTTGTACAAACTCGAAAAAGCTGCCTGTGAGGATGCAGCTCTGCGGGGTCACAGCTTGGGGAGTGGAGAACAGGCCGGACTCTGGCCACTCACCTCACACAGAGGCCTTTGCCATATGTGCCTTACACGTGGAGACCTAGAAGTCGACTGGTTTCCCCCACTGCACGAGCTCTGTGTAGCCTCCTGTGTGACAGGCAGTGGTGTCACACTGGCACTTAGAAGAGAAAGGTCCCTGCCTGTGAAGATTACACTCCAGAAGAGGAGACAGGTAACAAATAATACAACAACAATTAGACAGGGACAGATGCTGTCAAAGAACAGCATGCCCAGCCATGATGATTAATTTTATGTGTCAACCTAGCCGAGCCACGGTGCCCAGGTTTGTTCAGACATTATTCTGGATGAGAATAACATTTAAATTGGTGGACTACTGAGTAAAGCAGATTGCCCTCCCCAATGTGAGTGGGCCTCATCCATCAGGTGAAGGCCTGAGTAGAACAAAGGCTGACCTCCCCCACGCGAGAGGGAACTCTGCAGCAGATGCCTTCAAACTTGACCTGCAGCATCAGCTCCTCCTTGGGTCTACTCTGCGGGTTTGTCCTGAAAATGTTGGACTTGCCAGCCTCTGTGATCACCTGAGCCCACTTCCTAAAATAAGTCTCCTCCTATTTATATGTACATACATCCTGTTAGTTCTGTTTCTCTGACTCATACACTAACACAGAGTTGATAAGGGAGGTCTGCTTTATGGTGAGGAAAAGCCTCATTCAGGACGTGACATCTGAGCTGAAACCAGAGTAGATGGCAAAGCCCTGAAGCCAGATGAAGCTGGGCAAGCCCCGGAACTGATCAAGGCCAGACCAGGGCCATGGTCTGGTGAAGACCAGATGGTCCAGGGGGGCTGGGCTAACACTGCTGAGCCTGGGGCAGGGCTGGGCACTTGTGCAATAGGCCCTGCACATTATCACTCATTATTCCCCAACCTGGCCAGCAGGCACCCACCTCCTTTCCACAGAGAGGGGAACTCAGATACCACCTTAACCTGACAAGATTTACCTAACAGGCGAGAGGCTCAGCCTGAGGCATGACCTTTCTTCTCCAGGACACTGCATCCTTTAATGTAGTACTGACCAAGACACTGATGGAAAAGTCAAAGGTAGTCAGCTGGGTGCAGAATGGACAGCAGGGCAGGCCGGAAGAACTGCTCTTAACAAGAAACTATTACATTGCAAGAGCACTTTTTTGGATAATCTGCCCAGCAGAGACATAGTGCTAAAAAGAACTTCAACAATAGTACAAAACATGGTTCACATCTTGAAAATGATGAAAATTAGGCACATGTTTAGGATGAGTAATTTATAAGATCAGAAACCATAAGTAAGGACACAATAAGAACAGTATCTTATGCTACATTTAACACAAATTCATAATGGTCACGGTCAGCTATCAGGAACAAACAAGGACACAAGGTAGGGCATTTCGGCAAGACAGCCAGAGGCTCCAACAAAGATAAAGGAACTGGAAACTCTCCAGAGAATATGCAAGCCTGGACTGATTTTCCTAAGGTTCTGGTGTTTCCACATTCTTTATATCATTAAAAGTCAAATCGAGCCCTAGGCAGTTTGGCTCCATGGTTAGAGCGTCAGCCCACAGACTGAAGGATCATGGGTTCGATTCCAGTCAGAGGCATGTACCTTGGTTGCAGACTTGATCTCTGGTGCCAGTCGGGGCTCCTGCGGAAGGCAACTAATCAATGTCTCTCTCTCACATAGATGTTTCTCTCTCTCTGCCTCTCCACTCTCTCTAAAAATCAATGGAGCAAATATCCTCGGGTGAGGATTAACAATAACAAAAACGTCAAATTGATAAGGATAATAAAAAAGAGAGGACCATTGGCTTTATCACACCTTGGGGGGAACCAGGGGCCTGCGGCTTCCTCTAGGAGTGAACATCTCCCACCTCTGCACAGCTGAGACGAGGGTGGACAGGAGGGGCTTTCCTTCAGGGAGCTGGAAGAACCTGCCAGCAGGCAAGCCCGGTGCAGGCACACAGATGGCCCTACAGGTAAAGGCCTTGCAGTCAGCAAGGCAAGGCACAGGCCCGCTTTCTGTAAAGTATCGGCCAGAAAGATTTAAGCAAGACAAAACAGCCTTAGAGACAGACGGAGGCTCAGCCAGCCAGTGCCTAGGACGGGCTGGGGTCTAGCTGATCTGCTGTGAAGCCAGCCCAGGCCAGGGCGCCCTGAGCCTTGGGCAGCCTGCTCCACAGCTGGGATTCCTATCTGCAAAGGAAGGACTAACAACTCTCTCAGCAAGTGACTGTAAGGATTAAAGCAGCAGTAGGGAAGGTCACTCTGACCAGGTGGGTGAATGGCATGGGCATCGGCTGTGGCTCTGGGTTCCCTAGGATGTGCTCAGGAATCGCTCCAACCCACCTTGACCCACCTGGATTGGTCCCACAAAGATTCAGCACAGAACACTAATGTACCACAGAAAAAGGCCCCCAGTCAACTCAGATAAATAACCTGAAAATAGAAATCCTTCTTTCTCTCCTCCGCCCTGGAATCTCTACCCAGTTCCTTTTATCACAACCCAAGGAATAAATCTTGAGTCATGACTCTAACACCTCCAGGCAATTCCATGGGCGTTCTCTCCCCCTCCACCTGCCCTCTGCCTCTGCTCCTTTCCCCCACCCCTCAGTCAGGAGAAGATGTGACCCTGCCATGAAGTTCCAGAGAACAAACAGAATGTCACGGATGGGACACATTCACCTCAAGGGGAAAACTGAAGTGGGAAGGAGGTCAGGAGAATGGTGTCTAAGAATCAATATCCACAGCCAGACTTTCAACTTTGTACTATGTCTGCAACATTTTTGGAAGTCTAAAAAGGTATTTCAAAATAAAAAGTTAAAAAAAAATCTTGCATCTCCAGCAATATTAGTCCCTATCCCCAGGTGTGGTACCTTGCACTTGAGAGACAATAAATATTAGTTGAATAAACAATCAAGAGGATACGATGGGTTAAAAACAGAAAGACAGTAAATGCAAGGTCAGGAGGAGGTGGTGGGCTGGTTCATCTGGGAAGGAGACTCTGACATTGGTTTCTAGGCAGAGTCTCTGCTGACTACAGAGATACCGCCCCCCCTGCCCCCCCGCCCCCCCACCTGGGAAGACAATGTGGAAAACCACCTTACAAACACTGCCACCAGAGGAGATGCAGTCACAGAAATGCATTGCACGTTGCTCCTCCCAGTGCCGCTCAAGTTCACGTCCACAACAGCTTCAGATGCTGACTCACAGTCAGCATCTACAACAGCTTCAGATGCTGACTCACAGTGCCCGAGTCTCAGGGTGTTGGGATCTTTAAAGTATGCTAATGCCCGGAGGTCTTTATTCCACCTGGATGCTCATTCCTAAGGCCTTGTGTATGATCAGACTTCTATATGTAGATGTGAGCATCAGGAAAAAGCCATCTCTGGCAATTTACCTCCTGTGCTGCTCTGTCACAAGGAGAACACAAAAAATGGGAGAAGTGACTGCTTGTATTCAGCCACAACCGCTCCACGTCTTCCTCTGCCTCTTGGTGGTCCTGTTTTCAGCAAGTTGTGAGTATGCCTACTCCAATCTTCTGCCATGACAGCCTGGTAGGAGAAGCTAACTGTTCAAGAACAGCCAACTTGACTGCCTACTCCACTGCCTGAAGCGTGAGGCAGGACACGGGGACACTGCTGCAATGGCTGCAGCCTTGAAGTGACATTCACACAGTCAATGGATAAACGAGTCTCTCCATCCGCACGCCTTCCCCTGCACCTCTCAAACTGTTTGACCAACACCAAAGAGGAAACACAAGTAAAGTGGGACAAATCACTGCAATTATGAGGTCCATGGAAAACAGCAACTTTAGAGCTATGCCGCTATTCTGTCAAACCCTGGTCACCCGCATTCACTTAGAGAGCACCATGCTCAAGCTCATCGGCACAGGAAAATGTGCGTGCCCCTGCGAGCCTTTAATGTTTGGACAAGCTGGCATCCCACGTGGCAGGGCCTGGTCCATTAGATGGGATTATCAATGAAATGAGCAGTTCATTCCCAGGATCTCATTTCCTTTCCACTGATGTGAATGAAAAATATCTGGACTAGCATTCATCTATGGTAAGTCAAGTCAAATCTGATAAAACCTGTTTCACTTTCACACAAATACATTACTTCAGAGCTGGGTTTAAGTCAAATCCTACTTTTCCACTAATTTCTACCACAAAACTGACCATTTCCAGGCAAAACACCCAACTTGGGGCTGAACTCTGGAATGACCTAATCTGCTACGAGTATTTTTATGGGTTTAATACTCCAAAGCAGTTGTAAATGCCATTAAACTGTCTTCTGCTGTTAACCCTGTCTTCTCCCCTGATTTCCCTTTCACAAATTGACAGAAATGTTACCACTTAGGGCTGTCGATGCACACTCGCCTTTCCCAGAATCTGGCTGAACCACATTTCTAAATTTAGCTTTGGGTGTCAACATTCCTCAACCGTTAAGCTACAGTATGAAGTTTCACCAGCAGGTGCTTCATGTACAAGGTACAGTAGTCAGTCCTCAACGTTGTGGATGGGTTCTGTGACTTTAAGCAAAATGACATGTAAGGAAACCAATCTTACCATAGGCCAAGTGATATGAACAAGAGTTAAATTCCTGTGGCATCTCAACAAGACTATGCACACTGAATAAAACGGTTATCAGGACCTGCTTGAGGCTTCTGGATACACACATACTATCATCTGTTTAACACCTAAAGGACTCACTGTATACTATCTCAAGAAGGATACAACATAAATACAATATAAAAACCATAAGAAAACCATAAGACCCAGGCCCCTGTTACCACCAGGAGACCAGCAGAGGCCCAGAAAGACTACTTTATATTTTAGGGTTTTTTCCCCCTGGGGAAAAAAAAATTATACAAATTCATTAAAAGATAGCAAAGAATACCCAAGAATGAGACAATTCAGAGTAGTTAACAAAAATTTCAATAAGGTTTCTGTGATATACAACAAAGTAATCCTAACATTTAGATGGAACAGCAAATGGCAAATAATTGTTGTAACGATTTTGAAGAACAAGATTGGGAGACTTGCCAGGAAAGATTGTTTAAGAAAATGTGGTAAAGCAAGTTAAAGACAGAAAATAATCTGAACTAGCAAGTGGCCACTAAAAGGCCTTTGACCAAAGAAATATGCTGGGAGGAAAGAACACAGGAAATTCTTTTTCTAGTTTATAGGCAACAGAGAGAAAGAGAAACACTGGATAAAAAATGCCATAAAGAGAAATCTCTCTGAAGAAACTGCTAATCAGTGGACATTAGTGCCAGTGCTTCTTCTCGTTTGGAATAAAAATCCTAAAGTCTGAAGCAAGATATAAGGCTGGACTATGAGCTTTCACCACCATAGACACATGAAACTGAGTCTTGCTCGCTGTCACATGGCTGGTGCATCATGAGACAATGGCCAACAGCCGTGGCTGGCAGACCCCCAGCCAGCATGAGCTCAGAAGAAAATCAATGGATTTCGGTTCAGATGCACTGCTTGGTGCAGGCCCCAGGAAGATGACTTCAAATGGGAAGTCAAACTAAAAAGAGCAAAATCCAGTTCAAGAATTTGAACCCCCAAATGGTATACAAGTGTCTGTGAGATATGACACGTGCATTTCTCTGAGAAGAGGGTTCCCCTGACACTAAAAAAGGTTGAGTCATAATGCAAAAAAAAAAACCACTGAAGGCAGGTCACTGTAATGAAACAGTAACTATGGACTGATGTGACACTACTCACTTTCTCCCTCAGTGATAATGTGCCGATGAAATGGTCCACTGCAAAGAGCAGGGGCCCCACATCTGATCCTGGAAATGTATGAGAGATATGGCTTGGTGCTGGTGTGAGAAACCTGGTTCTAATAAAACAACGGCAGTACAATGCCAACATTTGTGTTTACTTGGGACTGCTACTAATAACTTGCAGAAGCAATGAGAACATTCTAAAACTAGAAAAACAGCTAGACTCCAAATTTGATGTTTTAAAAACTTTTGCTTAAGTCTGTTTTTCTTTGTAACAAATCCTTATGCAAAATTCTTCTATTCCATAGCCTATACCTTCCTGATGTCACACAGCGCATCCCATTCTGAAACTAAATCACTGGGTAAGAAATTCTCTACAAAGCTAATTATGATGTGTTTCATTTTGTAATGATTCCCTTCTGCTGCCTATTTGTACTAATGTTAAGTGACGGTGACATTGGGTTCTTCTGAGGAAGAACCAAACCTGGACTGACACACTGTCGGGGTGATGGCGTTTGCCACATGGGAAGCAGTGCTTCTCCCACTGGAATGTGGGTTCCGGGGCACCCAGTGGCATGTGGGGGTCACAGGAGAGATGGGGCAGTTTTCCCACAATGCCAATCTGACATTACAGTAAGTCATTACACATGACTTTAGCACACCAACATTTGCATTAATTTTTAAGATTTAAAAACATGAGACCAAAACCCAGCAACAAAACATGAGAGATTTTAACCATTCTGAGCTTGTGATGGGTCATTTATGAATGGGAGTTTCTTAGTAGAAAAGATTAAGAAATACTAACATAAGGTACTGTGGGGACAGGGTGAGAAGCTATTTAAAACAATTTAAAAAATAAGCAAATAAAATAGACAATGTGGCCTGAAGGATCAAAACAGAAAATGGTAACAGTAATTGAGCATTTCTATTAAGTCCGACTATACTGAAGGCCTCACATAGATCAATGCATTTCATCCGCTCAGCAACTCTGGAGTCAGGTGCTGTATTATCCCATTTTACAGATTAGAGAACGGAAGCACAGAGACTTGCCCAGATGACACAGCTCCAAGTGGCACTGCAGGAATCTGCACCTGGCTGGCTGGCCCCAGAGCCCTCTCTTCTCAATCACCGCCACACTGGCTGGCGGAGGGTGGCTTCAATCACAGTATCTTTCGAGTGTCTTCAGGAAGCTGTCCTATCAGCCATGGGCCCTGAGACCATGTACCCAACCTTATGGAGATTTTTATATGACTCTTTTACTTAGGCCTAATTAAAATTAATAAAATATACAGTATACTTTGAAAAAAACAAATCAGCATTATAATTTAGTAAACTGTCAATATTTTACAAGAACTCACAAATGGACTTTCATTTTCTAGGAAAATTTATACGCCGAGCACTGTGCTATATTTTAGAGGTTTGAATTTTTACTGTAATCTGTTTTCAGAACTCAGTGACTATTAGTCATAATATGTAACAACTGCTGTTTATATTAACACTGGACACTGATGAAGTCAGACAGTCAAACCATCTTTCATTGACAGTTCTGTGAAAACGGCAACAATGGACTAGAACACCTTACAATGTAAAAAAGCAAACTGTTGATGCATTCTTACTGAGGGACACAGTGGAACATCTGTGGGATCAGTTTCTCTCCCACCCTGTCACACAGACAGGTAGAGAGTGGCCAACAGCTCACCTGGATGACCTTGTAGAAGTAGGCGTACTGCCGAGCTGTGTTCTTATACTGGCTGAAGACATCGTGGACAGCCTGTGTGGACTGCAGAGACCGGACTTCGTCTTCCTCAAAGTAGAGAGGGGTGTCATACTCGCTGGGCAGGGTCTGAATGTAGGGCTGCCAGAAGGAGTTAGGGTCGGCACGCTCACACAGCAGGTGAAAGGCCAGTGTAATATTTCCCATGGCTTGAAGAATTCGGTCTTGAGAATATAAGGGTCCTAGAGTAACCCAGAAGTTAATAGCATAAGTTCCACAACTTCTTTTAAAAGTATTCATTTATATGATTAAAGTTATGGAAACTAAACAATCCTATAACGTTTTAAGTAACTTGCACCTCTCTTTTGACATTCATCTATTATGTCATATTATAAGCATGGGAAACACCTAACATGAATTGTGGGGGAAAGTTCACTAATTGAGAAAACAACCAAATATCCTTAGCTCCACAAAATGAAATTTTATATATTTCTATCATTTTCACTTTGCTTTGAACATTCAGAAATTATTCTCACCCAAAACAGAATTTTTAGCAGATTCAACAGTCATTAGTAATTTCCGTGGAACCCATAAAAATAATTCTTCTGCCTAGAAGGGAAAAAATAAGAAAACAGAATCATGAAAATACAACATACTATAGTCTCTACTCCAATTGTGTCTATGGGCAAAAACCCCATCATACATGGACAACTTCAGGGTACATATCAGCACCACATTTTTAGTTCCCAAAAGTACCTCAACTGTAAGCATTTATGGTGCTTTTAAATAAATGGAAGCTGCTTTAAAAACCTGTCTCCAGTAGAAAAACTATATATACTGAGAAGACAACCACAAGAAACTTTCGACTCTAATTTGAAGCAAATATAACAACTTGGGGTGAAGCACAAAGGTGTTTATTTTATTCTTTGTTGTATTTATATTTGTAAGTGCTAAAAACAAGACAAAATTTCTACCTCCAACAAAAACCTGACTCTACCCAGGTGAAGTAGAATACCTTACAATGTTTCAAGCTGGAGTAACAGTCCCTCTTCTATGTGCCTGTCTTTAAAACATGACAGTTACTAGCAAAAACACAAGCCCACAAGACACATGTTTTGGCAATGAAATGCCTTTTTCAGTATGTTCTGTATGTGTATTTATACAGTACCTTGACCATGGTGATGGTATCATGCAGATGTTTCAACTTAGCAAAATGTATATATTAAACATGTGCAATTTTTTACATATCAGTTTCAATAAAGCTTTTTTTAAAAACATGCACTTAGTGACAACCAACCACTGCTAAGGTATTTAGGGCAGCATCCACACTAACGATGCTATTTGTCTGATGCATGAGAAGCATGTGTGCTATCTCGTTTACTCTTGCTGTTTACCAGCGTCTATTTATCTACTATTTGAATTATGTTTATGTGTGCCTTGTCCCTTACTACAGACTATAAGCAGCATGAAGGAAGGAACCTGTGTTTTGGAAGCCTGGTATAATAAGCAAGGTACGTTGGCATACTAGATTATTTAATACACATCTAATAAACCAGTTTAACAATGTATCATCGAAAGGGTAACTACCAGCTGGCCAAAAATGTTGCTAGAAGTTTGAGGGGATCTAATAACACCCACTTCCTCTCCCCAAGTTCTGAACCAAATGAGAGAGACACAAGGCTCCAACAGACGTTCACCCAAAATACCACTTACTGAATCCCAGAATTAGACAGACCTCCCACCTAGTTACAGGCAGCACTGGAACCCCAGAAGCCTCCCCACGTGTGGCCGGTCCCTGGAAAACTCAGAGGGTGGACAGAGCACAGCACAGCGAACGCATGTGGGCAGCAGCTCTCACTGAGAAAGACCAACCCCAGTTCCTTCTCCCAAAATCATCAGAGTATTCCTATTGAGAGGCAGGAGTGAGAGGCAAGAGTGAGAGGCAGGAGAGGCTGCTCCCTCCATCTAGAAGGACCAAGAGTAAAGAAAAGCATTTGTCCTTCAGCAGGTGTATATTTATCTTCTTTTCCTATCAGCCGTGATTTGCCAGTCCAGTAAGTGGTGCCTCCAACCACTCTGTTACCCATTCCAGAAAACTGGTAAGCATCCCCTACACTGCCAAACCCCCAACCCCGCCTCCACCTACATCCAATCAACCACAGGATGTAGTTCTGTGCTCTGTCAGCAAACCACCTGAACCCACATCCTTCTCTATATTTAAATCTCAGAATCCCTTGGCATGTTCTATGGTCTCCTAACAGAGGCCCAGAAATGTGAGCTGACTTGCCCCCGGTCACTGGTTATTAGCACAGCTCCCAATGAGGATGAGCAGCAAGGGGCTGCCTGGAACAGGGGGGTCAGTTAGAGGACTGTTGCAGCAGGAGGGGCAGTGTTGGCTGCACCTTCGCCTTCCCCCACCCACAAGACTCAGAACAAGCCCAAGGTATGTCTCCACGTCCTGTGTCCTCTACATGACACAATCCAGACACACTTAGACTCCCCCCCAGACCAACAATTTATAAACTCACCTTGATATCTCTTGTGGCTCTCAAACCAAAGCCCTCTTCTTTGAAATTAACCATTTCAAAACCCTCAACCGAAGCTCCATTTTCAGAGGCCCATTTCATTAGATTAGGAAAGTAATCTTCTCTTTTTCCATCAAAAGTAACAGACAGACCTGTATCAATCCGTGTTTTACAAAACAAGAGCTACTTTTAGGACATATATCATTCATGCTACTCTCAGAAAATAAAAATAAAAACAGACCATAACTAACACAGGAAATAGTAAAGCACTCCAATCTTAAAAAAAAAAAAAAAAATCAAAGCTAATCACCAGATAGTCACAGTACATAGTGACAGGAAAGGTGAATTAAAATCCTAACGTCCCCGTGGGTTACAGAGAAATATTACAGATCCCAGGTCATATGAATACTGACTGCTAGAAAAGCCCTCACAACTACTACAGATGCATAGAGCAGCTTCCCCTGTAAGTCAGCGTGCCACCTATAATATGCACATTTGCTTTAACAAAATACCCATGAAAACAAAGCTCAGTAGTTCTCACATGCACACAAGACAATGTGCGTGCCCTGGCCGGGTGGCTCAGTTGATTGGAGCGTTGTCCTGTCCATCAAAAGGTTGAAGGTTGGATTTACAGTCATACCCCGTTTGTGGGGTCAGGCATGTACAGGAAGCAATGGATCAATGTTTCTCTCTCACATTGCTGTTTCTCTCTCTCTCATTCTAATCTCTCTCTAAAAATCTGTAAACATATCCTCAGTTGAAAATTAAAAAGTAATAAATAAGAAAATAAAAAACAAATTAGAAAAAAAAGAAGACGTGTGTAAAGGATGAGCCCTGATCCTAAGAGCACAAAACTGGAGAGCTCTGCAACAGAATCCTGTGGAGTAATTTAAAGATGAAAAGCCATGCATAGGAAAAACCATTATTTTTTTGATGAATAAAGGGAGAGGAACAGAAACTTTATTAAACACGAGGAGCAGGGCGTGGAAGTTAGCCCTGTGGTGCCATGGCCGTGTCACCACCATGTAACTGAAGGTCAACGAGAGGTGTGGCGCAGGATCACCTAGCATGGTGCACTGCCAGGCTATGTACGCATATCCTTGCTAATTGAAGAAAACTGCTTTTGTTAGGAAAACCTAAGAGAACAAATGAGTGCCTGACTTCGGTGTCAGTTGTAGTACACAGTCTCTACTCAGAAGACACACAGGATATACAAAACTTTTCAGCCCCATGTCTGGTGAGCCAGGATTAGCACAGTCTACACTTGGTGCAGATAAACACCTCATAAAGGGGCCTGTCACTGTGTGGGGTTTGAGACCATCTAACCCAGTGGTTCTCAACCTTCTGGCCCTTTAAATATAGTTCCTCATGTTGTCACCCAACCATAAAATTATTTTCGTTGCTACTTCATAACTGTAATGTTGCTACTGTTATGAATCGTCATGTAAATATCTGATATGCAGGATGGTCTTAGGCAAACCCTGTGAAAGGGTCGTTCACTGCCAAAGGGTTCGCGACCCACAGGTTGAGAACCACTGAATTCTAACCCGAAGGCTGCATGTTGTAGGTGTGCATGGGGAACCATAAAGCTCCTGCTTCAGAGAGCAAATAAACTCTCTTCTGACTCACTTCCATGACAATAAATAAACAAACAGGGAGCCCAAGTAGGTTTTTCTCATCCTTTTAAAGGCAGGCTACTTGTTATGCCTTCTCCTTCCACCTCCCATGTGGCCCTGAATACCAATCTTAACTTTTTGTGCTTTATAGAACAAAAACAATAGGAATATTGAATAGGCTTTTTCATCTGATACTTGGCCCCACTGCCAGCCTGGCTGAGAGTCATTCTGATGTCTCCTGAATATACCCTGTAAAACACAGCTTAGGAAACAGAACTACATCTCTTTTTTAATCAAAACATGATTGAGTTCATCATAAATCTTGATAAACATTAACCAATCAGTATATACGTGTGTGTTGGCCATGCACAGCATTAGAGACTGACCCCAAACCCTGAAGGAAGCAGTATGGGCAGACAGATTTAAATACATATCTCAAAGAGTAAAGGTAAATGAAAGTTGTGTCATTTTAGCTCCCAGAAACAAACATTTCCCCCCTAAAACTCAATGGTTTTCCCCTCCCAGAGCAGGTGATGGCATCTCAGAAATGAGAAGCTCCGGAGAGTCCGATGTCTCCCAGCGACAAGGTCTCCCTTGACAAGGACCTAGCAGGGAGGATGAATAACCCAGACTGTAACTACTCTCAACACCTTTCTGACCTATGCCAAGTCTCTGCACAATTTTCTTAAAATATCATTCCAGAAAATGTACCTTTTTGCTTTTTCCGTATTTTCTCCACTAGAGACCGGATCTGCACATATTCTTCCCACTCTTTCCCTGGGCCGGGAGCAGGGCTACTGCATTCTGCAACACAAAAGCCACAGTCTCAAACATTTTCTTCCACTTAACCTGTGGTCTTCAGAAGGAGGAGGATTTGGGTTGTTGCTGTTGATTTATTTATTTTTAAAGGACAAAGATACTACAGCTGTGATGATAAACATGAGAAGCATAAATCAGGTATACTTTCAAAGCATGTAAACCCTCTGACACAATTTAAATGCCACCTATTCAACCGTGACTCTAGTACCTAAGTGTTTGCACCTGGCTTACATCTATCTCTTGCTGCTGATACATTTTCCTCAGAACATACTTGTGAACAGGAAAATCTAGAAAGTTATGCTAAAATGCAAAACGTTGCCCTGAAAACTCTTCCAGATGTTAAAAGAAGGTAATATTGAAAGTTAACATTTCTTTCTAGTTAAACCCCATAACAATGGCTCCCTAAGGGAAATTGGACATAAGGACAATTCATCAACAAACATTTCACATCCATGTGTAAGGCGCTATATTAAGCACTCTGGGGGAGTCACAAAAAGAGCCGGCACAGTCACTGCTAAAAAAGAAGCTGAGATTCTACAGCAGGACCAGAACTGAAGGACCAACACCCGAGACCCGGGCAGGCGTTTCAGAAGGCTATGCACAGGGCACCCACCCAACCTGCCAACAGCCCTTTCCTTTTTAAACAAGTGTATCAGTTTAAAGAGAGAGCCCTTCCCATGCCCCTGCTAAACCTCCTGGCCCCCTTTGTTCTCCAAGGAAAGGAGTATATGTGGTAAATAATTAACAATAGCTATATGCTGACTCATAACTATTAAGTTTGACCAGTCTTATACATTTTTCCATCCACAAATACTGGCTGAGGCCCTGGAATACAAGACAGAGCCTGTCCTCAAGCTGCCTCCAGGCTAGTGGGGGAGACAGGTGGTAAGCATTTAGTACATCACTGCTCTGTGGAAGGCCCATGTTGCTCTTGGGTGGGAGGGGGATTTAGGTGTTCATGGGAGCACTCAGGGAGGGACCCAACCCAGACTTGGTTGCTGCCTGTTTGTCAAGGAGAGAAAACTAAATTTTTATTTGGGGTTTGGGCTGTCACATAATCTATAATAATAAAAGCATAATATGCTAATTAGACCAGACAGCTGAACAACCTTTGGGACATCCTTCCGGATGACCTTCTAGAAGAAGCTGGAGCTTCAAGGGCCAAGCTCCTTGCACGAATTTCGTGCATCGGGCCTCTAGTCTAAACATAAGGGGCAAAGAAAATGATACAGATGTAATTAGTTAATAGAGTGACCACAGCTAAATTTGAAATATACATACTACCAATTTAAATTTACAATTAAAAAACAAGTTACTAGTTTATACTAACTTAGTAAAGCAAGATATTTAACTTCCCTGAACCAACAACACATGACATCAGCATGTGAAAATAATCACTGAATCACTGAAAAAGGTGAGCCATCTTCATAAGGAAGCCATGCCAAAGGCTTGCTCTCTGAGAGGCATGCTGCTCGCCCTGGGCTTAACAGCCCATAACCCACCCTCACGTGCCCTCGCTCACAGGGTCCTCATTACACTCCCAAGGTGGTCTTTATTTACTGAGATGAACACTGAGAGTCAGAGGGGTTCAACTGGTCTGAGGCCACACTGTTAAAAACAGCTGAGACTGTTGCTGTCTGCTGGTGCCCAGGGAAGCCTACGTTCTGGGAGCCTGTGCCACAGAGGCTTCACATTCAGTATGTCATCCAGGCTTCGTTATAGTTACACGGTCCCCACAAGTAGCAGCAGCTCCATTTTACAGGTGGGGAGACTGCGAGGTAGGAGGTGCTGTAACTTGCCCAGGTCACATGGCTAACTTCATGCTTCAGGGGACAGCTGATGTTCCCAAGCAGCACTGCAGATGCAGGAGTACAAACCACACGCCCCACAGAAAGGCGGGAAGGCCAAGAGCACAACTTACTCTGCAGTAGTTCACTAGTCAGGTTCAAGGTTTCCTTTGGTGACACACTTGCTGTAGCACCAGTGCCTGATTTTTGTGTTTTTACTCGACTCTTCTTACCCATTTTCTGACTGCAAAGAAATGAAAAGACAAAGTATTACATTTCCAAAGAACGAAATCAAGAAATAAAACAAACTTTAAAGACGATAAAATGCATACTCAATCATTATTTAAATCCCTAATAAGCAAGTGGCATCTGTAATCAACAACCACTTCTGACCAATATGATTCTTTTACGTATAATCTGTGTAGTGGAAGCAGGTCAGGAAAAATAAGATAAAGTGCATTTAGGGACCTTGCCTGATGGTTGGGGTGATGGGGAGGGAGAGTACTGGATGCTTACTTAACCCATTTTTACAAAGTATAGTTCACACATACTTAACAGACAGAGATGGAATTCAGCTGCGTGAGGTTTCTTTTTTCAAAAATTCTAAATGGAAAGGATGTATATTTGTATTTTTCTTCAGTTGCTTTCAACTAAACAAAACTAGAATAAACATTTTTGATTACACTTATTTGGCAATTTATCTGGGAAATCTTAGCACAAACCCAGCATCTGCTTTTTTTCAATGCATCCAACTTTACAGCTGGATTGACTGAAGGAGAGCATGGCCCCCTACCTCAGGCACCCAGCTGTAAAACGTGCTTGAATGGAGTGTGAGAGCCTGCCTAATCTTTGTGTAGGAAGAAAAGAATCTCACTAAAATACTTTGCAGGCCATTAGGATCAGATTACTGCATTCTGAATTAAAAGCACAAATTATAGGATGATGGCTTAGGAAAATGAAAGCACTCCCAGATTGAAAAGTATTTAACTGTGTGATATTTTCTTCTCTCCTACAGGAACTGATAAAGTATATACAGCCTTCGCGTTGCATGGTACCATGCTAACTGAGACTAGTGTGTATCAGAAATGTGTTCTCACTTTGCACGGTGGCAGGGACTAACAGTACAGTCAAGCCACGCTAATTTTTACCAGTTTAAGTGGCTAACTAACACCCATCATTCCAATCTCTATCAAAGGGGGTCCTAAAGGGCCACAGCTCAAAAGTACCAAGAAGTCAAGGCAAGCAGGCAGGCAAGAAGGTGGAATTAATTTCAACTCAGGAGGTACTTAAGTACAAAGATGAAGGTAGACCTATACATTACATGTAAGTGCCTTGAAATCTTCATACAGAATAATTTGGGCTGTCCATACAGATAGAAATAGGTATACATATATCCAAACTTGATGTTTTAAAAAAATACAGATGTTTCTTGCTATTTTCCACTAATTTAAACAATTTTAGAGATACTTAAATTTCTGATTGACTTTTTGATACATTAATGATTTTAGTTTTAAACTGCTGTTGTATTAAGTTGTAAATACACTTAAAGTAAAATGAGGTTCCTATTTAAAGGAAGTTGCAAAAAAATACACCTTTCATAAAGCAAAGAATCATTTGGTATCATGAACACTAGTAATCATTTCCTATAATATCTTTCTGATGGGGAAAAAGAAAACTGGGAAGTATAAAGGAATAGCTGTATCTGTCAAGAAATTACCTTGAAACCACCCACATTTCTCCCATACGGATTCTAGAATTATGGACTTTCACATTTGGAAGAGACCTCTGGAGTTACCTGTGCTAACCCTCAACCCCGCAAATGTGTAAAACGACGACATCTGATGTGATGTAGCAGCTAGCGCTGTCAAAGTGCTTTGCTAACCACTGTCAAATTCCGTCTGAAAGCCCTGAGAGAGGCAGGGCAGAGCCTGTCACCCCTAACAAGTGCACCACCTCAGGTTCAAGTGGCAGAGGCAGGCAGAGACCCAATGTTCTGAGGGGTGTCCTGGCTCCCCACACACCTGCTGCTCCTCACCTCCGAGGTAGTCTCAACCTGGGAGTCCTGTCCTACACTGTTGGAAAATTCACTGTTCCCTTCGCCTGTCCCAATTCTGCCTTAAACGAGAAGCCACTCTTTAAATTTTTGAAGACAGCTTTCTGTGCCCTGCAGAGCCTTCTCATCTCCAGACTTAACATGCCCTCAAGACATACTTCTCAGAAGTGGACAAAGCCACTTAAAAAAAGTATACTGTTCACTGAAGTATAATATATCTAAGTCAACAGAACCTTTCAGATGTGCTCTGAGAGGGGCACAGTGCAGTGGGACTGCTGCCTTCCTGGAACTCAATTCAAGGAAATGTTACTAATATAACTGCAGCTGTAGGTCTACTACTGCACTAGCTTTTCCACAAGCCACGTGAACAAGTGAAGGCATTCCTTCGTTCAGTGCACATTCCTTGAATATCTAAATTGAAATGCAAAGGTGAGTGAGAGGTGGTCCCACAGCCTTTGGGATAAAAATGGTAGTCAACTAAAATCTTTTGTTACATATACTGACCTTCGGCAAGACAGATGTGTTATATTAACTGAGTTTTTGAACCTAAACACAAGTATTCATGCTAACTTTCAGCTGTTTCTAGGCTACTGAAACTATGTCATCCTGCCACAGAGTCCTACTGCAGGTTCCCAGCATGACTGCCTTGGTCAAACCTGTGTCATTTGGGCATTTACTATCTTAGAGTTGAGGTAAGCATTTCATACAATAGATGAAGATAGATACTATGTCCACTTTACAGACGAGAAAGGTGAAATTTAGGGAAGTTAATTAACTTTATGAAAGGTGACAGACTCAGGTGGTGGCACAGCCTCACAGCACACCTTGATGGCAAACTTTACTGATATTTCATGGATTCAGCTCAAAACCAACCCACTTATAAGGGTCTAAAAGTGTGTTGTCATTTCTGAAATTCAAAATAACAGTATTCCCTTAGAGCAGTGGTTCTCAACCTTCTGGCCCTTTAAATACAGTTCCTCATGTTGTGACCCAACCATAAAATTATTTTCGTTGCTACTTCATAACTGTAATGTTGCTACTGTTATGAATCGTCATGTAAATATCTGATATGCACGATGGTCTTAGGTGACCCCTGTGAAAGGGTCGTTCGACCGCCAAAGGGGTCGCGACCCACAGGTTGAGAACCGCTGCCTTAGAGTGAAGGTTTTTCTCTCTTCAGCCTTTAAAAGTTTAGGAACATTTTGCTGGCTTGCTCAAATACACAGGAGTGGCCTCAGCTTAAATGTGGAATGGGAGCAAAACTTCCAAATGAGCTTCTGCCCAATCCCGGAGAGCCCACGTTCATCTTTGCAAGGCCACAGTCTTGTCACGGACGGAAAAACTGCAGAAACCACTTCAGTAACCATGACATGGAACGATACTAAAGCATTACACTCAACAAACGAGAAACTTTATTAGTCATCAGTAAACACTTTATGGTAAAAGCGACATTAATGAGTCTTTTTCAACACTAATCCTAACTTCTTAATTGTGCTTAACAGAAAACTATTGGTACTAAAGTCATGCCCTTTTACTGAGATTGAAACCTTAAAACCACATAGTCACAGAATTTTTTAGACCTCATGCTCTAACAAATTGTATCCTAAAAGTGGAGAGTGAAACACAGGATGGGGGACAGGTAATAAGCCGAAAATACTGCACATTTACTAAGCGCTCCATGCAGACACCTGATTATTTACGTTCTCTAGACAATTCTCCAGCTCTTCAAAAACAGTGAAAGCATTTCTTCCAGCTCAGTCCCTCTGCTATCCCCTCCCTCTGTACCCCATCACTGAGCCTGGGCGTGTGCAATTGTTCTTTTGCTTGGTAAACAGTATCCCTCAGATCTCTTTCAAATTTTTCACTTTGGTGTGTGTCGCACTTGTCTTCCACTGTCAGCTCTTAATTAACTTTCTTTCTTGAGAAAGAATTCTATCTAGTCTTAACTTTGATATTGAATTTTATACTATTTTGAATCATTTTTCTTCCATTCAAACTTATTTCAGTTGAAATGATCAATACCTTACCTTACCTCTTGTTTTGCGATCTGTTTATTTCCAAAACCTGGAGGAAACTCCCCACCTGGAAATCTGTCTACCCAGCTAATCTCGGTTTGAGTTACCGGGTGAATTTAACAACAAAAAGCAGGACTTCTAATCTTGCCAATTGTGCTAATTAAGCTTTTTTCCTTAAACCTAACAAGTAATATATATTTTTTTAAACCTTCAACTCTGGGGAGGGAGGGGAGGCCACATGCTAACCTGACAAGCTCAGGGAAGGCCTGCATGGCAGTGTTGCAAACTTAAAAAGACTTAAAGTAACCACAAAGGATGGTCTGAAATTAAAGCTTTAACTAAAAGCAGTTACGGTGGGTAGCCATGTCCTAGGGCCGGTATTTTCCTGACAAGGTCAATTTTTACCTTAACTGAGCCTATTATCTTTTTGCATCTAAGATAACATACCGATGAAATGTAACTTCCCTTTTTCCTCGACCTCTGGGCCACAACCAAATGCCCTGGGCGCCAGGACAGGAGACCATAAATTCCTTCATTGTTAATGTTATCATGTTCATTGTAGACTGCTAATTATCCTGCACCCACCTAAGTATGTGTCTATCATTTTACTTTTTATCCAATCCCAGAGGTTTCCCCACTTTGCTTTCTCCCGCCTCTCTAATTTATCACCAGTGGATTTCATGGAACCCACCTACATCCCCTCCTTTAATTGCAATGTATAAAAATAGATTTAAAAAACTGCCATTCTCTGAAGCATTATCCCAATCCGTTGAGATATTGCTTCCCAGCAACAGTCGACAGTTTGGCTCAAATAAACTCACAAAAATTCTTTACAGGTTTGAATGTTTTTACATTAACAACTCCTTTGTAATAAAAAAAATGTATTATGTGTGTTAATATTTTGTTAGTGTTTTTACTCTGAGAATAAACATGTGATTTAACTACATTTGCAGATCAAAATATTTAACATCTCCAAGTAGGAAAATGAGATAAAAAAAATTTCAATGTACAGAAGTCAGTTTTGCCAAGTAAGATACACCTGTAAATGCAACAAAAGTGAAAACTAGCAAAATTCAAAAGCAAGGAATCCTTAGTCTTCTCTGATACTCAACTGCTAAATATGACTCAGGATGAATGGATACCCAAGACAAACACTTCTAGGACAGTAGCAAGAGAAAAAAGATGCACAGCAAATCAAAATATTGGCCCAAACAGAATGGTAGCTAATTGAGAAAGCAAATAACTGGCCACAAGCAACTTCTACAATAACCTAAGAATACAGATATATTCACTAGAGTGTTGAAAACGTTTACTGCCATTGTAATAAATGGTTATTCCTCTGTGGGGGAACTAAATCTAGGCTCCATTCCCAGGATTTAGGAACAAGGAGAGGAAACTCGCTGAAACTCTTCCTCCCCGCTCCCAACAGAAGCACCATGCACAGCAGCCAAGGACAGACAAACCAGTTTCTAAAGATAAAAATCCTTCCAGTGAAAGATAGTCATCAAACTACACGCAAAAAAGGACACTATTATTAGTCACATTTCTAAATGCTACTTCAGATTAGTGATAAGAAAAAGACTTTGTAATTCAAACATTTTAAAGGACTTGAAATACTTCAAACTAAATTGATATCT
The DNA here is from genome assembly GCF_028538775.1 of Myotis yumanensis. Classification (NCBI taxonomy): domain Eukaryota; kingdom Metazoa; phylum Chordata; class Mammalia; order Chiroptera; family Vespertilionidae; genus Myotis; species Myotis yumanensis. The sequence continues at coordinate 13,044,070 of NW_027223752.1, forward strand.
AGTAAAAAAAGAAAAAGTAACCCTAAACTAGCAGATAAGACTTTTTACTCCTACTTTTACTAAAATCCCACACAGCACGAGCACGGTACCTGGTTTTCACTGACTTCAATCATCATCTATGAGCAAGCCTCAGTTGTGCTAATGTTGATACTTTCCTAGCTGTCATCTCCTTTGTCATTCTCTTCTAGATATTAAGGAGGCCATTCTCAAAACAAAAACCTTAAGTTGATCTTTAGAATGGAAAAGTATCTGCATACAACCTTCAGTTTCCTCACTTCCCAGTGGCCTCGAAAGTGACGTTTTAATTGTCATTTAAGATGCGGCCTGAATGTTCACCACAGGAAGAGAAGCTCCACAATGTTCCTCTCTTCATGACAACCTTAGTGTAAGGCAGAGCAGAATGGGCAGAGCTGGACAGAAACTTCCACTTCTACAGCACACGCGGCATCAATGTTTCAACCCTTCAGTCCACCGTCATTCCTACCCCAGGAGAAAAGCACTGAGAGAAGTTAGGGCACAGAAGAGAGGAGAAGCAGTAACCATTTCACTCCTTCGGGCTGGAGTTTCATTTCAGACAGTAACTTACAGTTAGGGACACAGAGAGAAAGCAAGGCACACGGGAAGGGGTAGCAGGAGGCTGAACACCGAGGAGGTTTGGGGTCTCAATAAGGAGATGGTTCTGTAGCTGTTGGACAGAGAACTCAGGTCTGCAAACTACTTTCTTGGGAAAGAGGAAAAACTCCTCCTTAACTTGCTGGAACTTGACCAAAATCCCAATCACAGCAGCCCCTGGGACTAACTTGGGAAGGCAGGGCTGCACGCATGGTCGCCACACGCACAGACAAAATCCATCGCGGCTCGAGCGAGTCTGACAAAATATTAACCGCGGAGAGGAAAGCTGCTTTTACTCTCGAGTTCAATGTATTCACATGAGAGAGTAAGAGAAACCTCTCCGAGATTATTACCGGTTAGTTCAGTTTTGAAGTAACAGTGGGGTCACTTCTGAGAAGAACTTGGGGGGGGGGATGTTTACCCCTGGTCAGATCCACACGTGTCAGCGCCCACTTCCGAGCCATGACAAACGCACCGCACCAGCACCCCAACCCGGCTAGGGGCAGGCCCGCTGCCACCCGGAGAGCTCTCCGGGGGTTCTTAAAGGCAAAACTGGCCTGTCAGCACCCTTCAAGGGTGGTTTTGCTCTGGAAACATCGCCGCCTTCGTTTGGGAAAAAAAGCAAAACCATACCCGTCAAGCCCGCAGCGGTTCTCAACCTGTGGGTCGCGACCCCTTTGGCGGTCGAACGACCCTTTCACAGGGGTCGCCTAGGACCATCCTGCATATCAGATATTTACATGACGATTCCTAACAGTAGCAACATTACCGTTATGAAGTAGCAACGAAAATAATTTTACGGTTGGGCCACCACAGGAGGAACTGTATTTAAAGGGCCAGGAGGTTGAGAACCACTGCTTCAAGGGATCCTAAACGTGTCACCTCATGGCGGGGGGGAGGCCCCCGCAGCAAGCGGCGCCTGACACGCCACGGGCGGCCTCCTTTTCCCCGGGTGGAAACGGGAGAGGCAGAGCTGCACCGCCGGGCCAGAGCCGCGGGGAGGGAGAGTTCCGTGCCGGCATGACAAACTCCACGGCACTGAATTCTTCTCCCTAGTAGGGCACGGAGCGTGTGGAAGATGGCCAGGGCGCGTGGGAAGGGAGATGACCTATTTTCAACCACTGTTTTTATTAACTGGAAAGTGAGGGAGAGACGCGGGGGGTCTGGTCCCCGGGCGCCGGGCCGGGCGGCCCCTGAGGTCGGGAGAGAGAGGAACAGAAAAGCCGCCCAGCCTTCACCCCAGCAGCCGGGGGACGACGGGAAGGAAGGAAGCGAGAGCGAGAGCCGGACGCACGCAGAGCCCAGCCGCCCGGCGCGAGCGAGAGGGGCCTGGGCCCCACCCGGTGGGCGGAGAGGGGCCGGGCGCTCCGGCACCTGCTGCCGCCTCGGGGGCGGGCGGAGCGGGGACGGGAGCGTGAGACGCCGGGGAACGACGCGGGGCAGCTCCGAGTGCGCCCAGGCCCCGGCAGGGCCGGAGGGCAAAGGCCAAGCGGCGCCCTCCGACCCCGCCGGAACCCCGCGCCCGCCCACCCCTCCAGGACCGAGGGCGCACACCAACGCCCCGGCACCCAGGGCCCAGAGCTGCGGGCGGGGCGCGGGCCGGACCGCGGCCGAGGGACGCCGGCCGGGGTGGGAGGGAGCCTCGCAGGACTCGGGAGCGACCGCGGGAGTCTGCCCCGCGGCGGGTCGTGCGCGCGGAGGGGACACCGCCGGCACTCACCTGCCCGCTGGCCCCTTCACGCAGCGGCACCGGTGCCACACTCCGGCCCAAACCCACCGTCCACCTCGACCAAGCCCCAGGCAGCGGCGGCGACAGAGACGGCGGCAGCGGCAGCCGGACGGGAGGGGCGGGACGGCGGCTTGAGACAGCCCCGCCGCCGCGGTCCAACCCGGCTCCGCCCTCCCCCAGGCCCCGCCCCAGGCCGCCGCCGCCACCGCTGATTGGCCCAAAGCTGAACGCATGGGCGCGGTTCCGCCCCATCGCTCCCCTACCGTTTTGCTCGGGCTCCTCCCCCTCCATTGGGCCTGCCGGCTCCTGGAGCCTGAACTGTCGGCACAGCCCCCTCAGCTCCGGGGCCACAATTGGCGGAACTGTGCCACGCCCGGGCGCTGATTGGAAGACTGGCTCTTCGGGCCCCTCCTCTCGCGTCCAAATTCCGTTAGCACGTTCGGTTGCTGCCGAACTTCCTTAGCCCCGGGAGCGGGACCAACGGGAGTGTCCCTCTGACAGGCTCCTCCTCCTGCGGGGAGGGGCCTGAAAATGACTGGCTGTTCGTTCCTCCGTTGAGAGCTCTGCTTTCTTCTGATTGGTTGACACGTGCCGCCGTGTTTTCCGGCGCCGACGCAGCGCAATGACGTACTCCCCGACATCCCACGTCCAAGATGGCTGCGGTCGGCAAGGAGAGACGTCGCTGAGGGGCTTATCGGAGGCGAGGGGTGAGTAACCGACCGACCGCGGGCAGCGCCACCCCCCTCCCGCGTACCTAAAGGTCTTAGTAGGGCAGGGCCAGCTGCCTCCACCCCCTAGTGGAGTCTATCGTCCCGGATACCGCCTCCTCCCGCTGCCCCCTGTCAGCTCGAAGTTAGCGGGCGGTGGCGGGGCTGCGGGACGGGATTCGGGAGAGGGTTTTGAGGCGCAAGAGCGGAGGAGAAAGGCCCTCGCGCGGCCTTGCACAGGGTAGCGGGCCTCGCCCAAAGGGGCGGCTAAGGTTTGGGGACTCTGTAGCTGGTGGGGAGAAGGGGCGGGGTCTTAGCACGCGCGCGCGCTCCCGCAGCCCGGGACTGCCCGCGTCTTCCCAGCTGCTTGGGGGTCTCCGTCCCAACTTGGCCAGGCTGAGGCCCGGGCGCCGCTCACACCGGGGTGCTCCGACCCGGGGGTCTGGAGAGGAAGGAGGACCAGGCACTTCCGCGTCCGGAGTCGTTCTCGCGGAGACCTGGTTCTTGCGGATCCTGTCCTGGGCCGGTGCAGTTGGGTCCCGAAGGAGTTGTTCTTTGGGGAGTTGAGGCGTCCGTGCAGAGGTCCTCCAGTTGTTCTCACCAGCACAGAGCGCGGTCGGTTGCGCTCCCTAAATGTGGGTTGCCGGTGCAATGGAGCTTTCGCTCCCACCACCCGACGTTAGGCGCGGCTTCCACCAGTAAGAGCAGTTCCTTGCGCGTGGCCTTTCTGTGTTTGTAAGGTGAGCCTGCTGGTGTCTGCGTTTCTCGCTCGGAGGCGCTCTGGAGAGGGGTCCAGCACAGCGCCCTGCAGTTGCAGGCGCTCGTTAGAGCAGCGGTTCCCAACCTGTGGGTCGCGACCCCTTTGGGGGTCGAACGGCCCTTTCACAGGGGTCGCCTAAGACCATCGGAAAACACATATATAATTACATATTGTTTTTGTGATTAATCACTATGCTTTCATTATGTTCAATTTGTAACAATGAAAATACGTCCTGCATATCAGATATTTACATTACGATTCATCACAGTAGCAAAATTACAGTTATGAAGTAGCAACGAAAATAATTTTATGGTTGGGTCACAACAAGAGGAACTGTATTTAAAGGGTCGCGGCATTAGGAAGGTTGAGAACCACTGCGTTAGAGGTTTGTGCGAACGGGGTAGAAGGAGAGATCCTCCAGGGTTTGGGGGTCCCATCCTGGAACCCTGCGTGGCGTACATAGCGCTCTGTATTGCAGACATTTCGGCTAAGATTGTATTATTAGGATGCTTGCCTATTAAGTAATTTTGACTGTAAATTAAGTAATTATCCAGGACTCTTGTTTTTTATTGTGTGTGTGTTTCAGAATGACAACCACAGGTATCTAATTTTGGGTTTTATTTTCTTTTGTCTCATTTTGACTATATTTTCAAACATATTAGCTGACTTGTGCATAAGCATGTTTAACGTTTGTTTCATTTTGGAAAAGTAGATTGCACCAAAAGCAATAACGAAATACTATCATTGTTGAGATGCTTACTTTTTTTTTTTTATTTTAAGCATATTTTTATGGCTTTCGGAGAGGAAGGGAGAGGGGGAGAGAGATAGAAACACCAATGATGAGAGAGAACCTCCTGGATCCCCCCCGCCCACCCAGGCATGTGCCCCTGATGGAATCAAACCCAGGACCTTTCAGTCCGCAGGCCGACGCTCCATCCACCCAGCCAAACCAGCTAGGGCAAGATGCTTACATTTTAAATGCCACTTTCAAAAAATTGAATATCATAAAGAAAAAAATGGTCATAGTTTTGGCCTACAAAATGAGCTACAGTCGTGTACCCCATAGTGACATTTTGATCGAAGATGGAACACATACAAAGGTGGTCCCGTAAGATTGTAAAATTCCCGTTGCTAGTGACCCTGTAGCTGGCATAATATCATAGTGCAAGTTATGTGTTGGTGGTGATGCTGGTGTAAACAAATCTGAACTGAAAGTCATATAAAAGTGTAGCACGTACAATTATGTACAGTATGTAATACTTGCTAATGATAATAAACAACTATGTTACTGGTTTATGTATTTACTGTTGTGGAAGCTAAAAGAATTAATACTTTCCCTCCCACCGTCTAAGTTCTTATAGCTGGGCCAAGAATTAAATGAACAGAGACAAATTAACAGGAGAAAGTAAAAATTTTAATACATGCATATGGGGAATTCACTCACATAGGCATGAAAATTCCAAAGATGGGGAGGCAACATTGGAGAAAATGTGGGGACAGGATATTAGATTTCAGAAGTGAGAATGGGCTGAGGAAGAGCAGAACATAATGGCAGGCAGGAAAATCCTTGCTGGGTGACTCAAAAACAGTGGGACACGGGGTACCAGCTTACAGACCTGGGCGACATCCTAATCCTCCTTCCTTCCTGAAGCAGGTTTTTCTGTCTGAGTCTCTTGGGCAGGAGAGGGGAAGGGACAGAGGTTCTTTCTTGAGTCCTGTTCCTTAATAACCAGCTTAGAACCTATGTCCCAAAGAAGGCAGCTTCAGTGTGACAAAACTGTGGTTTCCTTCACTATACTATGCTTTTACTCTTTACGTTAGAATGTACTCTTTCTCGTAAAAGATAATGTATGTTGTGTTACACTGGCAGCAGCCGCATACATCTCGTGTTGACTGTGTCTCTTGATTGAATCATTTTCCCTCAAAGTACAGTTAATGATAGAAAACTGGAGTCTTATAAATATCTCAGACCTTATTAGATGGCTCTCAGATGCTACAACTTTTTAATAATCTATTTAAGAATCTTGTCAGAGAGCAAAGAGTTTGTGAGTACTTGGAAGCTCAAACCAGCAGAGCCTCAGGTCACTGAACATAATCTCTTCCTATCCTAGTCAGCACAGGTAAATGTACGCTGGATGAGGTCTAAGTAGATGGATTTATATCCATTCAAGTTACCAAACCTAGAATGTTGGTTCATGAGTTGGTGTCAGCCTGAATGAAGAGAGGTCTTTAGAGATAGACTACAGATCTCTGGTCTTGCTCTTTTTCTGGTTAGCACTTTTTTATTACCAAATTTGAATATATGAAGCATGCTTCTCAAATTAATAAATGTACTCAAAACCTGTAGTTAACATGTTAAATGACACAAGTTTTTAAAGGCTAAAATAATAGGCCCAAACTAACAAGATATAGATTTACCAGGCATGATTAAATGTACAGAAACCCAGTTGTCCATGTTGGAGATGAAGAAGGCCTACCTTGACAAAAATGGTTCTAGGGCATAATGTTATGTTTATAGAGGAACCTAGTGTCCATTTGAGGAAAGGCAGTATCGTAACCTAATGATAAACTGTGGCTCTGCCATTTGCTAGTGGTGTGAATTGGGCAAGTTGCTTCCTGTCTCACTAGCTCCGTTTTCTCAGTGATAAATTGTGAAGATAAGAAAACAACTTGCAGGCATGCTGCAACTCAGTGGCCCCTCAATGGACATGTTGAATATTAGTAACCTCTCATCCCATGTGTATTACTCCAGTCATATAAAGAATATTTTTTTTCATTTTGGATGCTAATATTTAGGGGGAAATCTTGAAACACTAAAAATTATGTGGAGGAAATGGGATGTTTGCCCTGGAGAAGAGCGGGAATGTAAAAACGATCTTCACATATTTGAAAGACAGTCAGTAGATAGGTTAAGTTATTTTCAAGGAGCTAAGTGGGAACTCTAGAGAGTTGTTGAAAGGTGGATTTAATTCACTCCTTATTCTGTGCCATCTATGTACCAGATCTAGGGAGTGAACAGAACAGATCTCAAAATTAATATAAAATTAATACAAGAATGAATGTTTGCCTGGCTGGTGTGGTTCAGTGATTGAGCATTGACATATGAACCAGGAGGTCAGGGCACATGCCCAAGTTGTGGGCTCAATCCCAAGTAGGGGGCGTGCAAAAGTATTTTCTCTCATCATTGATGTTTCTCTCTCCCTCCCCCTTCCTCTCTGAAATCAATAAAATATACATATATTTTTTAATATATATATTAAATTTATATATATATTAATTAATTTTTTAATTAATGTGAATACCAGTTATTGATACTCAGCAATGCTATAGGCTGCCTAGTAAACTGTTACAGTTCCATTAATGAAAGTGGCCAAATGAAGGTTAGAGAGTGACCAAATATTACTGTTTAGAGGGAATTTCTGTACTGTGTGAAAAATCAAGTAATGACCTTTACTGCCATTTCCAACTTGTAAGTATCCATAATTCTAAATGTTTAAAACTGAATTTAACCTTTCATCGTGTAAAATGAAATATCAAAGGCACATTCTTGAAAGATGTCGCTAAAATGCCTTGACATGCTGCTTGTTTATGGAGAGATTTTTACTTTGTGGAGCTCATAAATCTCTCCGTCTTTCACAGTAATCATGAACTGCTAATGCGAAAATTTGTGACTTTAGGATCTTGTGAAAAAATAATGGAAGAGTAATAGGGAATGGGGTTATAGTACTGAAGTAAGAACTTTTCAAGGGGGGTAGAACATTTAGAGGACTGTTTCCATTCTATCCATGTACATTTATTTTCACTGCATTTCGGTATCCGAGTGGGATTGGTTCCAGGACTTTCTGTGGATACCAAAATCCATGGATGCTCAAGTCCGTTATTATAAGGCATAGACAATGTGTACAAATGTTTTAATTGGCTTTGGAGGTCAGCTTGGGCTTTTAACTGCCAATCAGTAATGTTTCTGTGGGAAATTTCTATCCAAAATCAGGTACCATCTGTAATTCTAGATTGCTTCAATGATTGGGATTGCTTCACATGGGTATCCCTTTCCAACTTTGCTTCTCTTTCTCATAGGATCCTAACATTTTCAGAGAATCTTTTGAAAAGAACAAGTCTACTTCAATAAATGAAGGAAAATAAAGAAAATTCAAGCCCTTCAGTAACCTCAGCAAACCTGGACCACACAAAACCATGTTGGTACTGGGATAAGAAAGACTTGGCTCATACACCCTCTCAGCTAGAAGGACTTGACCCAGCCACTGAGGCCCGGTACCGCCGAGAGGGGGCTCGCTTCATCTTTGATGTGGGCACACGTTTGGGACTGTATCCTTATCTCTTTGGAATCTGTTTCAGGCTTCCCACCGCCAACACTGAGAATTAAATTAGATACTGTTGATAAAACATAGTAATATCTCCCAGCCAGTGTGGCTTAGTTGGTTGAGCACTGTCCCATGCACCAAGACATCTCTGATTTGATTCCTGGGTTTCGGGCACAGTCGCCAGTAGCGGGCAGGAGGCAGCTGATAATGTTTCTCTCATTGATGTTTCTATCTCTCTCCCCCTCCCTTCCTCTCTCTAATCAATTTTTAAAAAGGAAATCTTACCTTAAATAGACATATAGTAATATCTCTGTACTAAAATGGCCCTTGAATATCTTTGTTAACTAATGTTATTTCTGATTAGCTTGGCTCTTTGGGGGTTTTCGGTTTCCTATTTTTCATTTAAATGTGTAGACTTAGCCATTGAGCAAGTGGCCACCAGGAGGAAAACAGCCCCCAGTGATCACAGTTGAAGGATGGTGAAGCCTGGCCTTGTTCATGGTGTAAACCCACCTTGCTGGGATGAATTCTGATACAGAGATTCCCATATACCTGCTTTGCTACTGACGGTGTTTACTTTACCACTGACTTGCTTGCTATTGTTTTAGTTTTTCCACATTTAACTAAAAACAATAACAATTTCTTGACTAAAGTCCTTAACCAGAACAACAGACACTATGATACCCTGGCAACTGGAATAATTTATTTTCATCGCTTCTATATGTTTCATTCCTTTAAGCAGTTTCCAAGATATGTAAGTATTTAAATTTTATTTTAATTCTCTATCACATGTAATTATTTCCACACAGTTCAATGAACTAATTTAATCTATTTTTATATTTCCAGAAAGTAGTTATTTTTATATAGTACATACTATGTATAAACAAAATCAAGTTTGAACTTTGTGTGTGATTTTTTGTTTGTTTTTCATTTTTTAATTAAACACATTCAGATCCTTTTATTTAGCCTGATATGGACACAGTCATATTGCACTTTGTGTGCAAGTTTACTTCCCTATTACCTTTGCCAAGATAAATTTGGGCTTATAATTGAGACCCAACAAAGGCCAAGAAGGAATAAAAATGTTTCCGGCCATATTGCTCATTCTGCAGTTGTTCCTTAAACATGCACTGTCTTCTGCTCTGTGGGAGATTCAGACAGGGAACCTGCCTCAGTACTTTTAGTCCTGAGGTGTGACGTACAAAATATGTGGTGGAGGGGAGACCATAGGAGAGGTGCAGAAGGAAGGCTGCAGCTTCAAGAGAGAGATTAATGCATTGGGGAGGGATCAGGGAATGTGCTAGGGAGGAGGAGCCAGCAGTAATTAAGCCCTGACTATAAATGTCAGATGGGACAGAGCAGTGATCCCGCAGAAACTAGCGTGACAAAGACATGGAGGAACCATGTGGTGAGTACCAGCCCTGCTAGGAGGTTCATTTGGCAGGAATGGAATGGGGGCCCTGGGTGGAAAGGTAGACTGGATCAGACCATTGTAAGCATTGAACTCCAGGCTCGGGCATTAGACTTCAGTAGGTAAACTGAAGTGGTCGAAGAGTTTCATAAAGAAGATGACAGAATTAGACTTAACAGGAGGTCAGTCTGTTGGGGTTTTTCCTTTAGCTACGATTTTCCTTAGTTTTGTACACAAGTGCTAGAGGAAGGACACTGTTTCAGTCAGCGTTGTACCCCTGGCACAGAGTCTGACATCTAACGAAGAGGATTCTGTGGAGGGTCAGACATTCAGGAGAGATGAGAGTAGGCCGAGAAAAACTGGAGAGAGAGCAGTGAGACCACCTCAGTGATGTGGGAACTGGACCAGGTCCAGGCAGCGTGAGGGGAAGGAAGGACAGCTGGGCACTGGCACAGACATGGACTCCACCAGACATGCGTTTAGCTGTGTTCTTTTTCTGGAACAAAGATCACAGTGTGAAAAGAAAATTTGTGTCTGTGGGTTTTTTCCCTTCTGGCATCTACTTTGTTTACATAACATGTTCTTTGGAAAATTAAATTTAAAATAATTTATGGGGCCAAATTGGGTGTGTGTGTGAAATTTCCTTTGAGCTCCTTGTGAATAAGAAAGGGGAAGTTAGGAGAGTGAAGGTCAAAAATCTTTGCTTGTGTTTCTGTGTGAGCTTTGAGAACAATATCTCAGGAACTTTTGTCTTCCTTTTAGGTAACAGGAGCTTGTTGTCTCTTTCTGGCTGGGAAAGTAGAAGAAACACCCAAAAAATGTAAAGATATCATCAAAACAGCTCGTAGTTTATTAAATGATGTACAATTTGGCCAGTTTGGAGATGACCCAAAGGTAAGAATCATAACTGCCTGCCTTTAAATCTTGGTTCCTTGTGGTAGCATTAAGATGGAGGTCCTGCCGAGCTGGTGTGGTTCAGTGGTCGACCTATGAACCTATTACGGTTCGATTCCAGGTCAGGGCACATGGCCGGGGTGTGGGCTCGATCCCCAGTGGGGCATGTAGAAGGCAGCCGATCAGTGATGCTCCGCGTTGATATTTCTCTCTCTCTCTCTCTCCTGCTCCCTTCCTCTCTGAAATCAATAAATATATATATCCTATATAATAAAATCCTAATATGCAAATAGACCACACGGTGGAACGGCCAACAGAACAACAAGTCCCTATGACACACACTGTCCCCCAAGAGGGAGGCGACCGGAGGCAGCAGCAATCGGGGCGGGGACAGCCAGCAAGCGCCCCGCTGGTCATCTCTCACGGAGGGGACTAGCAGCAGCAATTGGGAGGTGGTGCTGGCCAGCAGGCAGCGCCAGGCCTCCAGCCAAAGCGGGTGCCAGCAGGGGTCCCTCCCCGTCGCCCCACAGATTGGCCCTGATTGCTGGCCAGGCATAGGGATCCTACCCTATATATTGGGAACAGTGTCTTAGATTTAAAAATTGAAACCTGGCAAGGCTACTCTAACTGAAGAAACAGGATGATTCAGCGATGACATGCATGGACTCTGGCTTGCACATTTTGTGGTCAGCCCTGATTCTGACACTTATAAATGTGTGACAAAGCCAGTTACTTTTCTCTGCTTCAGTTTTTCCACCCATAATATGGGGAAATGGTACTGCTGCCTCAGAAAGATCATGTTATGTACAACTTTTTATAATTAGGGCAAAAAAAAATCTAGTTGCCCATACAACAGCAAGATGCCTTTCACCTGTATGAAAAGTATGGTCACTGATGCATGCAGCATTCCAGATTGCGAGAGGGCAGGCCGGGCTGAGGGACCCCCTCCCCCTTGTGCATGAATTTCATGCACTGGGCCTCTAGTATATATAATAAATATAGATTTTTTTTTTTTTTGAAGGATAGAGGTCCTTGCCCTAGTCAGTTGCTCAGTGGTTAAAGCATTGGCCCTTGGACTGAAGGGTCAGTGTTCAAGGGCATGTACCTAGGTTGCAGATTTGATCCCCAGCTCTTGTGTGGAGGCAACCAATCAATGTGTGTCTATCTCTTCGCCTCCCTTCCACTCTAAAAATGAATGGAAAAAAATATCCTTGGGTGAGGATGAACAAAATTAAAAAAGATAGAGGTCCTTGTGTTGGCAATGGCTGTGACTCCTGTATCTTCCAGTCCCAGGTCCCTGTGCAGAGGTACTTTCCCTTGCTTCTGTAAGGAGGAAAGAGGATGTAGCCACACTTAGGTAGCTCTTGCTAACGTGCCAAGTCATGTTCTGAGCACTTTAGGGGCGGTAGCACATGTCGTGGATAGGAACAAAGTCCCCTCCTGGCTGGCTGTGCTCCTAGACCAGAAGCAGTGTGGCTTCTTTGGTTCAGGGGTGCTGGCAGCTTCTGGGTAGATGGATAGTGCCAGTGCTCTGCGTACATGTATCTGCACTGCATGTGCGTCTTTTGCTTCCCAAGAATGGTGGGAGGAATTGACATTTGCAGCTATTCTCAAACACCCAGAGATTGCTATTGGTTATACCTCCCATCCTGTCTTTTCCCCACAATCCCTGCTCATGTCAGGAAATGGTGTTAAAATAATTACATAGATGACTTAGTTATGTTCTAAAAACACCACTTTCAGCCCCGCTGGCATGGCTCAGTGGTTGAGAATCGACCTATGAACCAGGATGTCACGGTTCGATTCCTGGTCAGGACACATGCCCAGGTTGCAGCCTCAATCCTCAGTGGGGGATGTGCAGGAGGCAGCTAATCAATGATTCTCATCACTGATGTTTCTATCACTTTCTCCCTCTCCCTCTCTGAAATCAATAAAACTATATTTAAAAAATAATAAATAGAAAAGTTCACTTTTTAAATACTGATTTAGACCTGTGACTAAAACTACAACCCCAACACTTATTATTTTATTTTTAGGAAGAAGTAATGGTTCTGGAGAGAATCTTACTACAGACTATAAAGTTTGATTTACAGGTAGAACATCCATACCAGTTCCTACTCAAATATGCAAAACAACTCAAAGGTAAGAAAAAGTTAATAAAAGAACTTTTTTATTCTGAAACCAAGTCTTCATCATCATTTGATGACACTGCGATTATGCTTAAAAGAGGAAAGCAGAAAATTCGGTGTGTGAAGTACCTGGGCTATAGCTTGCCCAGACAGTTCAATATTGTGGCTATTAGTACTGTTTCCTTTTGTGTATAAACAGATTCTGTCATCCAGTTGCCAAGTGGTATGAGACAGGAAAATGAGTCAGAACTTTTTAAATAGCCTAATAAATTCAGCCATGGAGCCAGGCTTCCCATAAACGGTGGCTCTCAGCATAGGGCATGTGGAGAGAACAGAGGTGGGGCTTGGGCACACTCATTTGTCCTTGTCTCCCATGCGGAAGCTCTTCGCTGTGTATTGGAATGATGCTGAGGGTACCTGGGCTTTATATGAATACTTGTTGCTTCTTGTGCTGCTGCTTTATTTTCTTTTCCTACTAATTTACCTTTCTCCCCTCCCCGCATTTCTAGGTGATAAAAACAAAATTCAAAAGTTGGTTCAAATGGCATGGACATTTGTAAATGACAGGTACATATACTCAAATGTTGATTTAATTACAGTTTTTTAACAAGCTATAGAAATGGAAATATAGTCTTTAATTATAGTGTTTTTAAATACCCAGGGACTTCATATGTCACTTTACTCAAACCCCTACTTTATGTCAAGGAAACTGACTTAACCCAGCTTGAGGAGCCAGTGAAGGGCAGAGCTGGGGCCAAAGTCCAGGTCTCCTGTTGCCAGCAGAGGCAATACCCTGCCATGTCATGGTGATGCAGGATCCTGAAATCTTATCTCCAGTTTGAAACATAAATCTAAAACAGTACCCCAGAGAGTTTGGACAACTAAATACTGAGGACCCATTTGATTCTGCAAAAACACAAACACCATATGGTGTCACGGTTTTAGATCCTTGATGTTCTAGAGCCCAGGGATCTAATGAGGAACAAAGTGCCTGTGAGTGGAGTTGTTGCTGTTGGGAGAAACATTTCTCTAGCTAGGATTTCAACAGTTTGAAGAACATAAATCAAAGTAACTGTGGTTAAAATAACTTATTTTTATGCTTTTAGAGGACTCTATGTATAATACTTTATTTGATGGTGTTTAGAGAAGGATAAGCAAATTGCCATTTAGATGCAGCATCTGACTTTCATGCATTGAGTTAATCACAAATGTTTGTTCATCCAAGTGAAGTCACCTCTTTTTCCTGTTGAACTAGTCTCTGCACGACCTTGTCACTGCAGTGGGAACCAGAGATCATAGCAGTGGCAGTGATGTATCTCGCGGGACGTTTGTGCAAATTTGAAATACAAGAATGGACCTCCAAACCCATGTATCGGAGATGGTGGGAGCAGTTTGTGCAAGATGTCCCTGTGGATGTTCTGGAAGGTACTGGGCATGCCGATCATTCTGTGAGGGGGTTCCGTGTTGGGATGGTGCTGCCCTGAGAACGTGATTCCTGAACAGATTTCCCGATAGGCCTGCATAAACTCTTCTTCAGAAGCAGCTGTGACTAACATTTCAAATGTAATATCCACTCTTTCCAAGCAAATCGTTTTGGTGACCTGAAAATACCCACCAGTGCTGTGCACAGCAGAGGCAGGGTGAATTCCAGATAGGATTTTGACATGTTGGTCCTTGTATGAGAATCGTGGCTCAAAGGGAAATGGGCTGGCTTATTTTTCTAGGTAAAATTTTATTTCAAATATCCATCTGTGGTAAATGTAATTGTCGCCTATCATTTAGATATCTGCCACCAAATCCTGGATCTTTACTCACAAGGAAAACAACAGATGCCTCATCACACGCCTCATCAGCTGCATCAGCCTCCATCGCTCAACCCCACACCACAAGTGCCACCAGTGCCACCATCACAGTCGGCTCCAGGCCCTGAACCACCGCAGCCCCCACAGAAGGACCCGCAGCCATCAACCCAGCCGCCACCACCGCCACAGCAAGTCCAGCAGCCCAAGAAACCGTCCCCACAGCCTAGTCCCCCCCGCCAGGTGAAGCGAGCCACGGTGAGTGGCCAGATTGGCACTGGGCATGGCCAGCTTTCCTGGTGGCAGTGCCCCACCTGAGCACATTCCTATTTCAAAGGGATTTCACGGAACACTAAAAATCGCTATCAGACTGCATGTCTATGGGGAGCCTGAAAACTTCTGTGGTCAGAGGAGAAGCTCTGTCCTCCTCCAGCTGCTGCTGCCTGTGTCACCTCCGACAGGGCCCTGAAACCTGCCAGGGTGTCGTTTCCGCCTCTGTACCCTGCTGGAATGGGTGTAACCAGGTCCCTCTGACTCTGTAGTGTTTGCATCTTTTTTTTTAAAATATATTTTATTGATTTTTTACAAAGAGGAAGGGAGAGGAATAGAGAATCAGAAACATTGATGAGAGAGAAACATCGATCAGCGGCCTCCTGCATGCCCCCCACTGGGGATGTGCCTGCAACCAGGGTACATGCCCTTGACTGGAATTGAACCTGGGACCCTTCAGTCCGCAGGCCGACGCTCTATCCACTGAGCCAAACCGGTCAGGGCTGTAGTGTTTGTATCTTTAAGTGACAGTATTGGTAGAAATTTCTCCCAATGGTGGCAGCCCGGCATTTGCTGTTACTCAGTCTTAGAAGAAGCCATGCAGGATATATAGGTATCAGCCAACTTTGCTGATCAAACAGGGCAGTGCGCTAGAGGCCTGAGACTCAGTGTTCAGAACTGAGACAAGGGAGTATTTCCGGACAGGGAAAGGGGAAGGAAGCAGAACGGTGCTCTGCAGGTGGCAGGTTTGCCCTGCAAGTTAAGCCAGCATGGTTTTGTGTGAGGCCACGTTCTGTCACTGTGATTTCGTCCCTGGTTCGTCTGTTTTTCTCACTCTTCCCGGGTCTGGGTTAACGGTTGTGTTTTCTTTTGCAACAGGTTGTTTCTCCCAAAGAAGAGAACAAAGCAGCAGGTAATTCCCGGTTCTGTTTTTTGGTTTTATATGTCTGCTTATCAAAACTTTAAATTCTTAGTCAACAGTGTTTCTTTTCTGATTAGATTGGCCTTAAAATTTAAAGACCCCATCACAAACTTGACCCACTCTGCCAGAAAACACATTGTCTTCTGTTTATCCCAAATCTATTTTTAGATTATATTTTGATAAAAGGTATCAATAACAATGTACTGAGTCACATATATAAAATGTCATCATGAATGTAGGAGACCAGTTGCCACAATATATATTGTTAGAGATTAGTGGAGTGTGACACAGTAAAAACGTGAAGAAAGTGAAGTGCCCTGGGTGTCCCCGTCCTGAACACCGAGTGGCAGGATGGTGTGGAGAAAGGACTGCGTGGTGGGCAGGGTGTTGCCCAGAGAACCACCACACGGCCAGCCCTGCTGCTTATGGCACCAGGCCTCTGTCAGACGCCTTTTATATGTACACTAGAGGCCCGATGCATGAAATTCGTTCAAGGGGCTCAGCCCCGCTGCTGCCTCAACCTCCTCTGCCATGGCAGCTGCCTCTGCCTCAGTCCCCACCTCCCTTCCCTTCCCCTCTCCCCCCCTCCCGCTGCCTCGGCTTCATCCGGATGGTTATCTGGAAGGACGCCTGGCCTAATTAGCATATTATGCTTTTATTATTATAGATATGTAGTAGAGCCCAGAGTTGGTTAATGTGTTTCTGTGTTGGAAGCAAATAAAGAGTGAGCAAAACCTGAATGATTACAGAAGAGAAAGTGAGAAGTTTTGTGTGTCATTGGCCCTGTTGTGCTGAGCTCTTTGAAGCACAGTGTCCACTTGTCTCTGTTTCTCTGTTGCTTAGTTCCATGGTAGGACCTCAGGGAATTATTTGTGGTACTGTTGTCGAGATCTTCAAGTTATAGTAAAGCTACGTGTTTCGCAGGATCTGTGGGGGAATGATGAGTTGAGTACAGGTAAATTTTTTTTAGTTCTGAATGAGCAAACATTGTCAGACACTAAAAAGCAGATATATACAGTCATCCTGAGCTGATTGCAGCATCTGTTGGAGAGAGAGAGAGAGCCAGTGGTGACCTTGGAGAAGAACTAGAGCTGAGAGTGGAGAGCCTGTAGGTCGAAGGAGGCAGGTGAGCAAAGGAATTGGAAGTAAATGGAGAGAGGAGTTTCCTGGAACAGGAAGAGCTGAAAGGGCATCACTTCTGAGAGGACTGAAATGTGGTTGGGAGTGGATGACAGCGCCTACCTACTTGGAGGGACCGATTTTGCATAGGCAGTGGGAGCCATGGGAGGTTGGTTAGCAGAAGCATGGCAAAGTCTGAGTTCATTTTAGAAAGTTTCCTGGCAGTAGTAATAGCACAGATGGTTGGGAATGGGAAGGACTTTGCCAGCATCTGGGTGAGACCTGGTGAGAGAAGAGTCAGAATGATGGCCAGAGGCCCAGGAAGGGAGGGTCAGACAGCCTGGAGGTGAGATCTGACTGAGCAGAACAGTACGTGCAAGTAGCTACAGAGGACTGACAGTGTGGCCCACTCCAATGGCCTGGTACCCTCAGTGCAAATATACACCAGATTTCTGAGCGTTAGTAAGAAAAAGGAATGTAACTCTGGCCAGTGGCTCAATTGGTTGGGGCATCGTCCCGTACACCAAAAGGCTACAGGTTCAATTCCCAGGTAGGGCACATACCAGTACCTAGGTTTCTGGTTCAATCCCAAGTTGGGGCATATACAAGAGGCAACCAATCAATGTTTCTCTCTCACATCCATGTTTTTTCCTCTTCCCCCCCCTAAAAAAAAAAAAAAAAAAAGAATGCAGAGAATCTTATTAGTCAATTTTATGTTGATTATACATTGAAATCAATTTTTTTATATATCAAGTTAAATATTAAAATTAATTTTAACTGTTCTGAACATGGCTGCTAGAAAACTAAAAATTACATGGGTGGCTCTTTTGATATTTCTGTTGGACAGCTTTAGCTTGTCTGGCGGTGGGAGGGGGGTTGGAGGGAGTGCTTAGGTGAGAGGGATACCAGTCAGGAGATAGAGGAAAAGGCTGCCTGCGAGGTGCTGGCTGCTGGATCTAGGGATGGGACTTGAAAGTCAGGTCCCCGGTTTTGGAGGTGAGATAGAAGCTAGAGACGTCGATTCATCTCCCTGATGATAAAGGGAGAGACGTCCCCACACCTTGAATCCAGCCAAAGTCTGAGAGAGGAAACCAAGAAAGTGATCAGCAATGCCGGGGCAGAATCCGATCAGTGATGTGCAAGCCCAGATGAAGTGAGTTTCGGGAAGGGCCAAAACATACAAACAAAAAGATGGCGTTCTTTTTCCATCATGTGTCCACACCTCTACCTTTCTAAACAGAAGCGATTGGACTTGGTGTAGCCTTATCTGTGCGATGTAGTGTCGTCACTGGGGATGCTGTTCACATGCAGGTGTTCAACCCTGAAGGGTGGGCTGTGTCCTCTGCCCCAAGTGCACTTAAAGTAGGTCGCTCGCCTCCAGTTCTCTAACGGTGACTTCTAAGGGGATGCCAAATGGAGCAAATATTTGTGAGAGAAAATAAACTGGAAATGCAACTAAACAAGAGTTAAAAGGTAGTGGTTTCCTGTGAGCATTCGGGGCCTTTCTGTGTGTTCTGTGTATTAGCAAGTCACACCGGTCATGGAAGTGGTTTTTTGCTGCTCTCAAGTTGTTGGAAGGATTTGCTTTGTGGAAAAGGGGATAGTGGGTTAGTTTCCTTTTTAGAGGGGAGGTAGGAGATCAGAGTTGTATTTGTTTTGTTTTGTTTTTTTCTTTTAAAAGGATTAGTACATAATGATTCATTTTTTTTTTTTTTTAGATTTTTTTATTGATTTTTAGAGGAAGGGAGAGAGAAACATTGATCGGCTGCCTCCTGCACTCCCCCTACCAGGAATCGAGCCTGCAACCTGGGAATTGAACTGTGACCTCTCAGTTCATGGGACAACGCTCAACCAATGAGCCAGGGCATGCTGATATAGCTGAGGCCTTCCTCAAGTACCCGTAAAACGTTCTTATCTGCTCTTTTTCCCCAAAGAAATTCCTGAACAGTCCGTTTTATTTTTACTATAATATGTTTATTACATGAAGAGATATGAGTGCTTTTTTAATCTTTTTCTTCGTAGAACCACCACCACCTAAAATTCCCAAAATAGAGACCACTCACCCTCCATTGCCTCCGGCCCACCCACCACCAGGTCAGTGTCTGCTGAGAGCCAATGGGGTGCCAGCTTTTCTCTCTACCTTTTTGAAGGGCAGGCTTGGGAGGTCTAAGGGAAAGTTGATAGAAGGGAGACTTTGCAGCCAAAATGTTAAAACAGTAACGACCAAGGATCTTTCAGAAAACTTTTACACAGATGTTTTGAGGACGTTGTAAATTCTAAGTATATTTGGTCACATCCAGAAATGCAGAACTACCCAGGAAAAGTGAGTTTAGAATCAATTTTAGGAAAACAGCCCTGCCAGTGTGTGAACATTGCCCACATCTGGGCAGGTTGCTGTAGATCTGAGTTACACTCTGGTGCTGTGATGGGGTGGGGGTGGGGGTGGGGTCTGTGGAGCTGCTGGGCACTGACTCGTCTCTCCACTCATCTCTCCAGACCGGAAGCCTCCCCTCGCGGCTGCCTTAGGCGAGGCTGAGCCACCAGGCCCCGTGGATGCCAGTGAGCTCCCCAAAGTCCAGATTCCTCCTCCGGCCCACCCGGCCCCTGTGCACCAGCCACCACCGCTGCCACACCGGCCACCGCCACCGCCACCCTCCAGCTACATAACCGGGATGTCCACCACCAGCTCCTACATGTCTGGAGAGGGCTACCAGAGCCTGCAGTCCATGATGAAGACCGAGGGCCCCTCCTACAGCGCCCTGCCCCCTGCCTATGGGCCTCCAGCCCACCTGCCCTACCACCATGTCTACCCCCCCAACCCACCCCCACCACCGGTGCCCCCTCCCCCAGCCTCCTTCCCCCCACCTGCCATCCCACCCCCAACTCCCGGGTACCCTCCACCTCCACCCACCTACAACCCCAACTTCCCGCCCCCTCCTCCACGCTTGCCCCCCACCCATGCCGTTCCACCTCACCCTCCTCCAGGCCTGGGCCTGCCTCCAGCTAGCTACCCACCTCCATCTGTCCCCCCTGGAGGACAGCCACCTGTGCCCCCACCCATCCCCCCACCGGGCATGCCTCCAGTCGGGGGCCTGGGGCGTGCAGCCTGGATGAGATAACCTGATGCCTTTTTTCCCTTTTCTTTTTTTTAACAAGTTTTTCTAGTTACCTTGAAGGGTAGTTGAAGTGAGGAAGCAGCAGGGTACCTTGTATAATGCTGGACAGTTGCAGTATGGGAAGACATGGACCAGGCCCGGGAGATGGATCAGATGGTCCTCCAGGCCCGGAGTGGGGACAGCCTCGGTAGTGCCCGGGCCGCCCGGCTGTGCTGGTGTCGGCTGAGGGCCGCGTCCTGCACTGGGTGACTATACTAGTGAAAATGTTAACCAGCCATATTGGCTCAATAAATAGCTTCCGTAAGGAGTGAATTTCCTTCTAGAAATCAGTGCCTATTTTTCCTGGATACGCAGTTTTAAACAGTCCAGTTCCATCTGAAGTCAAGCTGTCGTCATCACTTCCATTCCGTGTTCTCTTCCATGACACCCAGTCGGTCAGAAGAAGCTTTTTGATTTAGAGATATTTACATCTTTGTATTAAAGTTATTTTGAAGGGGTTGCCTGGTTGGATGGCTTTTTTCTTTTTCCTCTGGGAAGAAGGGGAGGAATGTACTTGGGAAGTAATGTATGTTTACATCGATCTGCAAGTTCCAGTACATAGATATTTTTTAAGTGTGAATATAACAACATACTGTGACTTCCATCTTGGTTACACAGGAGACTCCTTCAGTCAGTTATCCAAATAAAAGCAGTTCTGAAACTGTTACTGACAGAGCTTGGGGCCTGCAGTAGCCCCTGGGTGTGATCGCCCTCTGGACCCCAGAGGGCCTCGCTGCCCGCCAAGCCTCACCCACATCTCCTGGGCAGCACCCTCATGGGCCAGCCTCTGAGGTTGCTAGGTTAGATAAGGGTTTGAATTTGAAATCCTTTCCATTTCTGGCCTAAGGAGTAGGCAGCGGCCCCTTGAGTAGCAGTTAGTGGCCCAAATGGGGATGCTGTGTGCTGGCTGCAGCCCCACCTGAAATGCTCCCAGGGGCCATGGCCCTCTGCCCAACGAGCCATCGCCTGAGACAAACACACTGCACACCACCATGGAGGCTTGCAAAGAGCCTTTATTTATCTAGCGCAAAGTATACACTGTCACAGTCTTCTCTGTTACCTTTTACTAAAATAGTTCAATGTTTTTACCACACTATCAAAAAGTTCTATTAATTTTTCTCTCCCCAAATCAAAGTGGTTCAATAGAAGGTAGAAATGGACCGAGCCGGGCAGGGCAGGGCTGGCCGTTCTCAGGAGGTCACGTCCTACAGAAGACAGAGCATGGCTGCGGCCCGGGAATGGGAACCAGACGTTCCGCCAGGTCCAGAGAGCAGCCCAGTCTCCCACATTATGAAAATATACACCTCTCCTGCTCCGCAGCCATGCACTGTTTCTTAAAAAAAAAAAAAAATCAGTAGTATTTTGTTTCCTCTCAAGTTTTCAAGAAAAAAAAGGTCACTTTTTCTCTTTAAACACTGATGTGTAGCTAATCACTTCTGGATAAAAACGCACCACCCGTTAGAGTGGCCAGCAGATGGCGATCCCAGGATGGGCCTGGCCCCCGGGGGAGGCTGAGGGTGGGCTCCGTCACAGTGGGAACAGGCCACGGCGCAGGTGTCCCCGTGGCTGCGGGATCTAGAAGCGGAGGGTTTGGAAAGCAAAGGGGCCTTTATGAAAGGACACCCAGGTCAGCACACCCCTCCCACCCTGAGCTCAAAGCTGAGGCTCCAGGGGCCGACGGTCACCCATTGTCACCTACACACCCGTTAGTGGCAGAGCTGGCACCCCCCTGGCTGCCCCGGTAGTGAGGCCCATGGGAGCCCCCCAGCTTGTGAGCTCCCCTGCAACTGCGAACGACCCAGTGGGGTCAGGCAGCGCTGCTCTGCTGCTGGCTTTTCTAACAGCATGTTATGTTGGGAGATGGCTGTCACAGGTACAGTTCCATCCCTGAAAGCCGTCCCACACAGGGTTGGTTCAGGGACGGGCAGGAAGGTCTCCACGGCCCACTCCACCTCCTCCCTGGACATCTCCGCAGTCCGGGGACAGGGTCACTTCCCTGTGACGCTGTCCCCGGGCCGCTGTGCAGCGTCTGCAGGTACCAGGAGGCCTTCCTTATTGCTTATTTTCAGTCGTGGCAAAGCCGACCTGATCCAAACGTGGCAAATGGGCTCCCGGACGTGGAGCCCACCCAGATGGCCCCTTCCCCCTCGGCCGCTTGTGGTTCTTTGGACTCCACGACCAGAGGGGGGCCTCTGACCCCAGCTGGCGGCCCCCTGGTGCAGGAGTCACCCACCACCATGTGACAGGGAGCTCCCGTCCGACCTGATGGAAGGGCCTTCGAAAGCCCACGGCTCCCGGTAATGCCCAGGGCAGCACCCACTCACACCCCCGGGCACAAGGAGGACCGAGAGCCTTTGCCCTGAGTGTACAACCCAAGGGCGCCAACGGCAGGGGACGGTAGGAACTGCCCGGTCCTGGTTCCCGTCCCTCACATGGGCCTGGGTGAGGCTGCCTGATGCAAAGATGGCCTCGGGCTCTTCGGTACCAGCCGCACAAGGCCACGGGCAGCCCTCAGGACCTGGGAGTCCGAGGATGGACGAGCTGATGGGGTGAGTGGACAGGGCCCTGCAACCTCATTGACAGTGTGGCCTGGCCAGCCTGCCAAGTTCTGGGGCCTCACCTGTGATGCCACTGACCGCCTACCCCCTCTGTGCCTCCTTTTCCTCACATGAATGTGAAAATGTACATACTGCACTTTACAGCTGATACATGGTCATTTACACTGACGGTCTCATTGGACCCCCAGAGCCTGCAAGGAGACCCTCATGCTCCCATGCTCCCTCGGAGGACACAGGCTCAGAGAGGAGAGGGACTGTCCCCTGGAGGAGGCAGCAGAACTCAGCTCGGGCCTCGCCCCAGGCCAGCCCCCAGCAGCCTCTCCAGCAGGTGACCATCGGCTCACATGCTAGGAGCACAGCTGACTACAGTGATGGCCTCTACCATGAGCCCAGCTAAGAGGACCTCACTTTGCACCACGGGCCTGAAGAGGCTGAGTGACTTGCTGAAGGTCACACAGCAAATTAAAGCCAGAGCCAGGTCAGGCTCCTTCCAAGGGGGACAGAACTCCTGTCACTGCAGCCATGCGGCTCTGCCCACAGTGACTGAGGATGGGGCCAGGTTCCAGAGGGGACACCACAGTGGACCGGAGGCCCAGCCATGACCCAGTGCTACCCATCGGAGAGGGGCACACATGGGGCTCAGCCGGGGACTCTGCACTCAGCCGCCTTCCTGTGTTCCTGGCCCAGAGTGAACCATGGAAGCGGAGATGCCTCAGGCACTGGGGCAGGAGGGTCCCCAAAATATAGGGCACACCTGGCACAGGGCAGGGCGACACTGGGGGGAGAGGGGAGGGGTGGATTCTAAAAACAGGTGGCAGCTGGCAGGAGGGGACTGTGCACAGGCCAGAGGAAGGGCTGGGGAGCTCCCCTGCCCGTGGCTCTTGGGACTCAGTGCTTGGGGAGCCAGCGTTCAAGTCACAGCGGGTGGATGGGAAGGGGTGCCCCTGCACCAGGTCCAGCTGCCAGTGGCCTTTGTCCAGTGTGGTGGCAGCCAGTGGATGGAGGGCTTGGTGAGGTGCTGGGCGCAGCCTGGCATGATCCCTGCGCTGGGCAGCTCAGAGCAGCCTTCCGTTCTCGCACAGCGAGCCTGAAGCCTGGCCCAGAGTGGGAAAGGGCCGTCCAGGCTGCTGTACTGCGGGGACAGCCAGCGTCTCGCCTCCCAGTTTGCTGGTGTGAGATGTGGGAGATGGAGGCCCGGCCAGCAGGGGCCACACCCATGGCTGCCGAGCCACAGCAGGCAGCATCCTATGTACAATTCATCACAGAAGAAGAAGATGGAGGCTCAGCCGGAAGGCCTGCCACTCCCCTGGGGGGATCCCAGGCAGGGACAGTCCACGTCCACAGAGGAGAGGCCTACAAAGGCCCCTTGAACTGGTTCCCAGACAGGTGCTGCCGGATGGAGGGCTTGGAGCTGGCGGCGTCTCCCAGCTTTCTCCAGACCACCTGCGGGGAGAGGCGAGATGTGACGGCAGGGCCACCCCAAGCCCACCAGCTGGCTTGTGCACACATCCCAGAGCCATGGGCCAGGAGGGGACTGAAGCCACGTAAAGCTTGGAAACACTCAGGCCAGGTCTTTGCATGTCCATCCTCATAGCCACACCTGCCATCCTGAGCAGGTCACCACTAGGGTGTAGGCTCGGCCTCACAGCTGTCCAGTGGGGCCCATGGACTCAGAAGGCAGCATAGGAGGGTGTTCAGAACACCCCACTCCACGGGAGACCCCAGTTCAACCCCTGAGAACCACCCTTCCCTCTGGCTCCTTCAAGGGTCCAGTGAGGACCCATGTTGATGAGGTCGGTCAGGGGCAGCCAGCTTCCAGAACAAAGGCAGCCCCAGCCCTGCAGGCCCACAGAGTGGGGGTGTCACCTGCACCTCAGGCTAAGCACCAGCAGTCACCAGGGCCACCACCCAGCTGGGAGGCCAGGAGCCAGACACCTGGGACCGGGGCTGAGAGGCGGGACATGAGGGGTAAACAAGACCAGTGCTGGGGGCCAGAGGCACATTCCCGGGATGGACAGACCCTGAGATCAGGGACCCCATTCATTCTCGGGGTGGGGGTGGGGATGAGGCCAGGCCAGCGCTCCCAGGCTCCAGTGCCTCCAGCCAGCCCTCCAGGTCACCATCCTTTCCCCCGGGAAGGTAGCAACTCCCAGTGTCCAGCCAGGACGCCCCCCGACCCTGGCCCGGGAAGCGCCTCACGTTGCACATCTCGCGGACAATGGCCTTCTCCTTCTCACTCAGGTCCTCCTCGCAGCTGTCCTGGAGCTGCCGGTCCAGGTTCTCGTGCACCTCCAGGACCTGCGGGGAACATGGCCAGGGTCAGCGGTGTGGAGACCTGAGGGGCAGGCCGTCCCTCCTCACTGTGTCCTCTCCCCTCACCCAGTGACACTGCACCCACCACACAAGGGAAGCCGAACCCCTTTCACTGGGGGCCGAGCTGAGGAGGGGTCGGTCACCTGGGGGCAGGGCCGCCCTCCGACAGGTGGACTCGCTCTGACCAGGGCCCAGCTTGTGATTAATGAGCAGGAGGACTGAGGACACCCCCACTCATGCACATGGGGTGTGCACACATGTGTGCACATGGCCACCGTGGCGCATGCACGGGGGGAAGGGGAATGGGGAGGAGATGAGGGGCGCAGGAGGGGGAGAAGTGCCCCCTGGAGGCAGGAGCGCGTCTTCAGGACCTGCAGCTGGCGGCCCTGAGCAGGAAGGCCCTGCACCTGAGCAGCGGCTGGGCCTGGGAGGCCTGGGCTTTGCTCCTACCTAGCCCGTCCTGCCATGACTCCAACCTTGAGGGAGTGCCTGCCCTCCCCCACCCCCAGGCCTCAGTTTCCCCAGTTGCAGGGATGGCAGACAGGTGACACACTTGCTATGGGCACCCGGCATCTTTGAGTCCCTCCCCCACAGTGTTCCAGGCAGTCACAGCCACCCAGTCCCCACACAGGTCCCACCCTGCTGCTCAGGCGCCGCCAAAGAGGTCCCCCATCCCGCATCACACCAGGGATCGGGCTCCTGAGGGAGTGGGACCTGGGTGAGGGTGGGCAGGGCCTGGCCCTCACCTTCATTGCATGCACGACAGCCTCGGGCTTCTGTCCTGCGGGGCTGTAGCCGGCGGAGGGGGGTGAGGACAGCTCGGGTACCGGGCAGGCTGGGCCCTGTGGGAGGGAATCATGAGGCTTAGCTCACCCTGAATAGACAGAGCCAGGTGGCGGCCGCAGGTGTGACCAGCTCTGAGTGAGGTCCCTGATGCCGTGGGGCCAGGGGCTAGGCAGGAGGAAATGGGGGCAGGTGATGGGAGAGGCGGCAGGGTGAGGGCCAGGCCAGGGCTGAGGAGCAGCACCCACCACGCCCCACAGGCTCCCCCATGCAGCACACCTGGAGGCCTATTATCCGTTGTGCAAAGAAAGCCTCATGTCCTGTCTGTACCTGGGACTCCCTCAGAGAGGGCAGAAACTCACCAAGGTCACCTCACCCACCCCAGGTGTCCTGATCCCAAAGCCCCCTCCCGCTCCCCCAGCTGCCAGTGGGTGACTCACCTTGACTCCACCCCCCAGGCCCAGGGTTACAAGTCTTCCAGCCCTGAGCCCTGGCTCCAGGCCGTCTGGCCACCTGATTCGGCAAACACTCTAACTGGCAATATCAGCCTGGAGGAGCGGCAGGGGATGAGCCGAGGAGGGGGTCCATCCCACAGCGCCCTGCCCATCTGTGGCAGAGCCAGTGTCTGCCCACGGCCTCCCCAGCTTCCCCCCACAAGGGTCACTGGCCCAGGTGGCCGGGGAGCAGGGGGCAGGGCTTCTGCCTCAGGCTGCAAGAAGGAGCCTGCATTCAGGGCCCCACGGGAGAAGCTCACAGACAAGGAGGCCTCAAGGGTGGGGTCCCAGGGCCCATAGGAACCAGCTGCTCAGAAAGCGCTGAGAGTGAACAGAGAGCACCAAGACTGCCCAGCCTGCACGGGAGCATGTGAGCAGGGAAGACGAGGGGAGGTTGGCTGAGGGCCACTGCCCTGGGATTCTGCCCACTGAGGCCATGCCCTGCAGACACCCTCAGGGCCTAGGCAGCCAATTCCCCTGCACTCTCCCCACTACTGCTGGCTCCAGGGAGGCAGGGAACCACGGCCTTGGGGTCTGGGAAGGCTGGGCCTGGGGGAGGCTCTGCTGCCTGTGACTTGAGGCAGGGCCCGACTCACTCTGTGCCTCAGCTGGACAACAAAAAGGGTGCTTGTGTACCAGGGTGCGTGTAGCGCCCTGGGATGCAGCCGTTTCCCTAACAGCAGTCCAGGCTGCCTGGCCTCTGCTGCCCAGGCCAGGTCTATCATATGAGGGAACCAAAAAGATCTGGAAGCTCTGGGGGAGGTTGGGGGCAGGTGGAAGGCAGGCCACACAGGTGAGCGACCCGAGGCAGAAGGCTGCACTCCCCGAACCGGCCAGGAGGGGGCGACAGCCACACACACACTGTACAGCCAGGCACCTGGCCTTTGGCACCTGTGGCCTCAAGTCCTGTCTGTACCTGGGACTCCCTGAACTACTTGCTCGGTAAGGAGGCTGATTCCCCGAGCAGAGGCAGGAGGGAAGCCAGGAGTGGCCGGGGAAGGCTGTGCCATGCAGCCCTCTCCTGGCCGGCATACCAGGCTGCCAGAGTATGGCCAGGGGACCCTGTAAATGAAGCCACCACTGGACACATAATGTGTACAAATAATATGCCATCAGGGCCATTACCTCCGGGGCATTCCCCAAGCACAGCTGCCCAGGACGGGTAGGACCACAGACGGGAGAGCTCAGGACACACGCTTCCTCGGCCCTCTGGGTTCTTACTACAGCCCTCTGGGCAGACACTAGCTTTTTACATGCCCATTGCACAGATGAGGAGAGTGAGGCTGAATGACTTGTCAAGGCCAAGCAGCTAGCAAGCAAGGGGGCTGGGCCTCGAACCCGGGTCTGTGGGACTCCAGAGCTGGGGCCAAAAGACAGGAGACTGGTGTCTACCTGAGAGAACTGGAAACCTAAGTGCCCACATCCTGCCCAGAAATGCTCACAGCAGCACCATTCACAATAGGCAGAAAATGGAAACAAGCCAAATATGTAGCCATTGGTAAATGAATAAAAAAAATGTACACCCACGCAATGGACTATCACTCAACAACGAAAAGGACCAAAGGACTGATACACCCTACAGCGCGGGTGGACCTCAGAAACATGGTGCTAAGTCACCAAGGATCCACAGTAGTTTATGTCTCCACTAATAGGAAGTGTGCAGACTAGGCAAACCTATAGGAGCAGGGGAGGGGGAGGGGGTAGGAATGGGAGTCCCAATAGCCACACAACCTTGGCCACCCACCCGGGCTCCCTCTGCTCACACCCCGCGGCACATCCCAGCAGCCAGCCAGGTGCACAGCACTTTATAGTTTGCAGGCCCCTGAGAGGCTCGGGGACACAGCTTTCCATCACTGTGCGCCATCAGAATGGACAGAGCTGGGCGGGGGGGATGAAGGAGTGGAGGAGTCACCCGGTGGGCGTCACTGGCTTTTCGGGGCCCTTACTCATGCAGGATTGGACCCTGGTTCAGCCACAGGCTCCTGGATAAACATCTGGAGCATCTGCTGCCGGCAGGCCTTGCTCTCTGCACAGTGTCAGCAGCTACATTCCTGGGCCAGGTGCGGGGGCCTCGGGAGAGACCAGACGCCCGGCAGCAGCCGCTGCAAAGCCAGGGCAGCTCTGCAGAGGTGCCCTGAGCGTCCCTGCTGGCAGGGTGGGTGGGGGGAGAAGCAGGACCAGGACCCGGGGCCCGAGTCCAGGCCCACCTGCCCTCCCTGCCTTGCTGTGGCTGGAGTGCGTGGTGAGCCCACCGCACACAGCAGACACTCGGTAAACGCTGGTAGCTCTTGTTACGATCGTCTTCGGAGCTCGGGAGGGTGAGTGCCTCTTGGTGTTTAGCGCATCCACAGATGTGTGCAGTCCCCACAAGAGGAAACTCCCATCACCCAGAGAGAAGCCCCACACCCCTAGCCCCCCACTTCCCCTCCTCCCAGTTCCTGGCCATCGCTCATGGGCTCTCTGCCCCTGGAAGTCTGTGTCTGTGGTCACAGGATGTCACACAGTCTGACGGACACATCTACCCCAGGACAGCCATCCATGTCCCAGAGAGCTGACCTCCCCCTCCCCCCACCCCTTCCTTCCCTCCGGGGCTAGTCAGAGCCCAGGAGAACCTTGGAGGCCCGGAGGATAAATGAGGTCCATGACCCACACACCCACCCTGTTACAGAGCCAGGGCAGTGACCCGACATATATACACCCAGCCCACCCCGAGGGCCAGCCGCATCCTCTCGCTGCTGGGTGTCCCAGGGATGACACAGGCCACCGAGTTGCATGGTCAGACGATGGCTAGGCCTGGGCAGCCGCTCTCGTGGCCTCTGGACACTGCCCGGTGCTGCCACAACATCACCATGAGTTGGGACTCCACCTCCAACCACCACACTGGGCCCTTACAGAGCCCGGAGGGTCCTGGAGCCCAGGCCCCTTGCTAGAAAGAAGGCGGGGGAGTGAGGAAGGCCAAGCCTGACCCGCTGCTCTCCCCTGACCCAGCTCGGCCACTGTCCGCGGCCCCGGCAAGTCACTAGCCGGTCCGAGCCTCACCCCTCCCCTGGCATGTGGACCAAGGGTTCCAGAGGTGCCAGGTCCACAAGGGGACAGGGGGGCTCTTGGGGGAGGGGCACTTACGTTCTGCAGGGCGTCCTGGTAGGAGGGGGGCAGGCTGGCGAGCTGGGACTCCGAGTGGTACGGGGAGAAGCCTTTCCGCAGCGTCCGGAACTCTCCAGAGCCCGCCTGCTGCAGGGGAGAGGGGGAGAGGTTAGGGTGAGGAGCCAGGCAGGGTGGGGAGTTGGGGGGTGGGGGGCTGAGGTCAGTGCCCACAGGACTTGCCCAGGCCCTAGGAGTGGCTCCTCTGCCCTGGGCCCCCTTCTTACCCCCGCCCACACCCACCCCCCACCCCCGGGCTGTGGCCCTTTACATCCCATCCAGGCAGGCGCTTCATGGTGCTCCCCGCTGTGAGCTGCACAAACGTTTGTTGAGCAGCTGAATAAACAGGTGAGTGGGTGAGTGAATGGGGTGCAGCTCTCCCACCCCTGGACCTTTGTTCCTCTGCTCCAGCTTCCCACCTTCGGGTTCTCCACACCCCCAAGCACCCCCTCTCCAGCCCCTGAGGCCCAAATCCACAGGAAGTCTTCCTGTCTCCCACAGGTGCTGGGGCTCGCCTCAGGGCGCCCCCCACAAGGCTCTGCTCAGGGCGCCCCCCACAGTGCCCTTCTGGAGGGAGGGAGGGGCGAATGCAAGGGGGAGTAGTGAGTGAGCGAGTGAAGGAATGAATGAATGAACGAATGAACACATACACACAAATATGGCCTTATGTGGTTTCTTTCAGGGCAAAGCAACACCCTCCCCACCCCTCCAGGCAGGGCTGGGTGCTGGGACCCGGCCCAGAGAGGGAGAGAACCCGGGGGCCATGCCCAATCCGCGCAGGCCCCGTAGGCCAGCCGAGCAGAAGCCACGTGTCATTTCTGGCCCAAGCACCCTTTCCTACTTCAAAGGCGGAGGGAACTCTGTTGGGCAGATCATTTGCAGGGGAACGTCCCATAAATCAGCAGCCTGATGAGTTACCCAAACAAACGCTGGAGGGGAGGAGGCTGGCCAGGGCAGGGCCAGGGGCCAGGCAGCAGCAGCCATGCCTGGTGGCCCTGCCTGCTCATCACCCTCTCACGGTGGCCCCCAAAATGTGGCAGGGTCCCACCAGGGAGACCTTGGCACGGCCCCCGATCTTACAATGGGACTGCCACGCCCTCGAAGGCACTGGAGCCACCCTGTCCTCCCGCACACGCGGCCCAGGTTCTGCTCGGGGCTGTCCCCTCCTCCCAGCTTCTCTGGCCCTGGACCAAATGGTTCTGAAGCAGCTCATGTGTTGTTACTCAAAACACCGGCCTGTCTCCTCCCTCCCCACAGATAGTTGCCCTGGGAGGAGGTGTGTGCACCGGGCGGGGGAGTTTTTTAATTAGCAGCATGCCATTCCCACCCCTGCCTCAGTGCTCGCGGTAAATATTTGCACGTCCGCAGAACTTTATTAGCAGCCTCGGAGCTGGTGGGAAAACGCACAATCTCTCACTAGGGGCAGCGTGACTGATGACGCATCCAAATGAAGAACCGTAATTGCACTTA
Source organism: Myotis yumanensis (assembly GCF_028538775.1). Classification (NCBI taxonomy): domain Eukaryota; kingdom Metazoa; phylum Chordata; class Mammalia; order Chiroptera; family Vespertilionidae; genus Myotis; species Myotis yumanensis. The sequence goes on from NW_027223752.1 coordinate 13,074,658, forward strand.
AATCCAAATTAAAATCCTGGTATTTGCCTGTCTGTGCCCTGGAAGAAAGAAACCCCCAGGTTTTCATCACTGAGGGGAAGGGAGCTGAAATGGCCTTGGGGTGGCTGGGCCTGCACCTTGGGGTTGGGGATGGGGGTGGGGACCGGGACAGGGGCAGGGGGCACGGTGCTCCCCGGGGAGGACGCCTGCCGGCCAGCAGGCCCCCAGGCATGGAAAAGAATCCTGAATCCTTAAAAGGGAAGGAAGTCACCCAGGGCAGCAAACACAGCACAGGCTCCCCGACCCCATCGACCAGGAGGGCGACGCAGGAGTCTGGGGGCCTCCGTGTCCACTCTTAAGGACATGGGCTCTGTCCAGGGCTGTCACCACAGGCCACCAGCCTCCCTGGGCCTCTACAAGGCTACGGCTCTGCCCCAGGCCCACCTCCCACCAGGGCTCCTGCAGGCAAAGTTGCAGGAACTCCCCTGGGCCATCGCTCCCCATACACCTGCGAGCACTGTCAGAACAGGCCATGGGGAGGCTCCCGCCACGTGGGGTTCTTGTGGGAAGGCCCCCTTTCGGGGTTCACTCAGGGGCGGCTGCTCTCACCTCTCCTTCCTGCCCCTGGAGGGACCGTCTGCTGCAGCAGGTCTGTGTTCAAGAAGCACCTACTGTGTGCTCTCCCAGAAAGGCAGGCAGCAGTGCCTGACTATGGGCGGGGGGCTCCAGGGTGAGCTTGGACACAACCAGCAGCCTGCCCAAAGGTGACCACTCGGAACCCCAGACCCAGGAGCCCGGGCTGGTCTGTCTGCAGTGGCCAGCGGCAGTGCCCCTCAGAGGGGCCACCCCAAGTGACTCTGGACTGGTCCCTCGGCCCGCTGCCCTCCTGGCGCAGGGAGGGGTGTCCCAGGACTGGGCTCCAGGGACGCTTACCAGCCCTGCTTTCCAAAGCAGGAACACCTCCCTGGCTGGCAGTGCAGTGGGGAGCCCGGCACTGGGCCTGGAGACCTTGCTCAGGGACCTGAGCCAGCTGGCAGCCACTAACTCATGGGGCCTTGGCCAGCCCCTCCTCCCACCTTGCAGTTTGGGGTACCCACTGCAGAATGGGGGTGACGCTGACTAGTGCTGCAACCTCACAAGCAGGGTGGGTCCAGTGAAGCGGGTGAGAAGGGCCTGCATGGAGCAGTTCCCAGGAAGGGACGGGAGGGGACCAACAGGAGGGGACCCAGAGCACCACACAGCACTCAGGGCAGTCCCCACCCACCCCAAACACCCCGCACACAAGGCCCCGGGCAGCTCTACCTGCAGCCTGCTCCCTGGGTGGGCGTGGGGGCGCGGCGGCTGGAAGGAGAGAGGAGCAGTGTCGCCCAGTCCTCCCAGCCACACCAACCGCCCCCTCACCTCTGCCCCCACCCTGGCCACCCATTAGCCCAAAGCCACCAGGACCTCAGCTTGGCTGGAGTGGTTTTCCCACACCGGGGTGGGGGTGGGGGTCCCCGAGGCACCTCACAGGAGCCCCGGCATTTCTTTTCACTTTGCCTGTGTGTTAATCCTCACTCGAGAATATTTTTCCCCATTGATTTTAGAGAGAGTGGAAGGGAGAGTGAGCGACAGAGAGAAACATCAATGTGAGAGAGACACATCCATTGGTTGCCTCCTGCACACACCCCAACCGAGACTGGAAAACCTGCAACCGAGGTACCTGCCCTTGACGGGAATCGAACCCGGGGCCCTTCAGTCCGAGGGCCAACGCTCTATCCGCTGAGCCAACCTGGTCAGGGCAGCCCATGTATTTAAAACCCCAAATTTAACAAAGATTTGAACCCGACTCTGGCTGATAGTCCTGGGCGTGGCCTCTTGCTGTTCGGACTCTCACCCCACGTGCGGCTCACAGTGGACTCCGGTAAGCCTCGGGCAAGGAGACAGGTGACATGACTACTCTTCCCGCCCCTGTTGCTAGACTGACCATCTGCTCAGAAGCTGGAGAGAGCGGGTTTCCTCCCTGGCTGAGGAGGGGGCTGGACCAGTTCTGAGGTTCTAACACATTTAAAGAGACCACATCGCCCATGACAAATGGGGTGAGGGTGCGATGGCCAACCCCAAGCCAGGCGGAGCCTGTTGACAAAGGAAAATGTCACAGGAGACCCCGGCAAGCAGAGCTGCCGCTGCACAAATGCCACAGGGCCAGCATCTCAGAGGCCTGGGCGGGGAGCCCCCCACTCAGAAGGGCCAGTCCTGCTCAGGGAATCGGGGGACAGAACAGAGGCATCAGCGACGGGCTTAGAGGGTGGCGGACCAGTCCCCTCGCCCCCAGCCTGGATGGCTCAAAACTCAGACAAAGGACAGAGGAGCGGTTCCTTTGGGGATGGGAGGTCCAAGCCACCCCCCAGGTGGACAGTCCGCCAGACCTTGAAATACCCCAGGTCCTGGGACCAGGAGAAGGTGAGAAGGTGAGCCACTGCCCGAGGTACTCCCCAGGTGCGGGGGGTTCCAGTCAGTGTGGCAAGCAATGTAGTGGCCTCACCACTATCCCCGTCTTACAGGTGAGGAAACCGAGGCACCAGCACATGCAGAACTGTGCCTAAGCCACAGGCAGGTGGCAGCTGGCTCAGGGGTTCTTCCAGGACCAGCACCCAGAGCCCCTTTCTCACACCATCGGGCCAACAGCAGCACAGCGCAGGCTGAACTGTGTCGTGTCCCTCCCTCCTCGCTCCATCCCATCAATTCACATGCTGATGTCCTAACCAGGGCCTCAGAATGTGCCCTATTTGGAGATGGGTCTTCACAGAGGTGATCAAGTCAAGGTGAGGTCCTCTGGGTGGGCCCTACTCCAATATGACTGGTGTTCTCATAAAGAGGAGAAACCAGGAGAGAGAGAGAGAGAGAGAGAGAGAGAGAGAGAGAGACACACACACACACACACACACACACACGACGCTGTAGAGAGTGGTTCTCAACCTGTGGGTCGCGACCCCTTTGGGGGTCGAACGACCCTTTCCCAGGGGTCGCCTAAGACCATCGGAAAACACATATATAATTACATACTGTTTTTGTGATTAATCACTGTGCTTTAATTATGTTCAATTTGTAACAATGAAATTGCGGCTCACTACAACATGAGGAACTGTGTTAAAGGGTCGCGGCATTAGGAAGGTTGAGAACCACTGCTGTAGAGACACGGGGGGAAGGCGGCCACCTACAAGCCAAGGAGCGAGGCCTGGGCCAGATCCTTCCCTCCGGCCCTCAGAAGGAATCATCCGGGCCTTGACCTTGGACTTCCGGCCCCCAGAACCGTGAGACATGGCATTTCCCTGGTTCAAACTACCCGGTGTGTGGCTCTTTGTTACGGCAGCCCTAGCACGCTAACACCATCACCCACGCCGGGAAATCTGCTCCACCCCGGCCTCAGTTTCCCCATCTGTGCTCGGGGTCACTTCCACCCTGCGTGGTACAGCAGGATAGGCCCACTGGGGTACGAAAGGGGGCAGGCAGGCAAGCCGTGGGCTGCTCAGTCCCGGGCCTGGCAGGCTGCCTGCCCTCCCCCACGTGGCCGCCGGCCTGCCCCGGTGACAGCTTTAAAAGCGGGCTCCTGGGCGCGCACAGGCTTCATTTATCAGCCCAGCAGGGGAGTGAACCGAGGGAAGGAGGGAGCACAGGCCCCGGCATCCATTACAGCCCCCGCGGCCCAGCCCGGCCGGGCGCAGAGAACCCGCAGGAAAAATAATAGCGTGTCCCGGGGCTGGCGATGAATCACGGCGGAGGAAGCAGCTGTGTTGATGAAATTTTAAAGCTGACGAGAGAAAGAAAATACGAACGGCAATACAGTCATTTAGCCTGTGAGCACTCTGGCACATTTTTAATTAAAGCTATTTCGGAGTTAAATAGAGGCCACGGGGGTAGGGGGCGGGGCCGTGGGAAGTGGGAATCCACACAGGCTCCCTGCCCTCCCACCCAAACCCCAAAGCCACATCCCCTTATGACAGATCGAAGAACGCTACTGCTTTCCCCGGCTCCGCCCACCGGCGGATTCCTCACTGCAGATTTCCATGCAATCTGAATTCAGTGACAGGACTTAAGGGCCAGAACCGTAAAATCTCACAAGCTCATGAGGCGGAGGCCAGAATCCACCCGCAGTGGCAGTCTCTTCAAGGTTCCCAAACATAGTCATCCACCATCACTTGATTACCTCCAGAGACGATGCACTCACTACCTTATAAAGCAGCTCTCCCTTGGTGACGAGGACCTTCCCTATTCTGGGCATACACCAGCCTCACCTCTTGGCCTAGGACTCTGGGGGGGGGGGCGGGGGGCAGTGACTCAGTCCAGCTATGCTGAGCATCGGAGACACACGTGACCATGCAGACCCTGCAGCCCAGACCTTGAATAGCTGACAGGCCAGCAGGGGTGGGGGCCAGGCTTCCCACAGGAGGGTCCTGAAACTATCAGCAAGGGTGGGCAGCCCATGGGGCCGGAAGCTCAGAACCAGTGCCAAGCCACTTGGGGGTGGTTGGGAAGGCTGTTGGCAGGAGGCCACGCCTGAGCGGGGAGCCATGTCTTGCAGGAGGCCAGGAAGACGAAGGCTAAATAGATCCCATCTGCCCTGGACCCCCTTAGGATAAGGCCGGTACTCTCACCATGGGCCAAGTCCTGTCCACGGGGCTCTCCCCACCTCTGCTGTCCTGCCAGAGCCCCCTCATACACATGAGACCTGCTGAGGGGGACCAGGAGGTGGTCAGGCAGGGAAACAGTGAGACTGAACAGCGCTGCAGCTCCCTGAGGGCGGGGTGAGAATAAGCCAGGGGTGGATACAAAGGGCAGAGAGGCTAGAGGGGTCAGCCAAGCCAGCTGGCCCCTGGGCCCCAGCCAGGGCTGACCACAGCCTCCACCACTGCCCCTGCCCAGCAGGAAAGGCCCGTCCTGCTGGCCAGCAGGCCCCGCCCTGCCCTGCCACACTGCCCTGCCACGCCTCTCACCTGCTCTGCCCTCCCTGCCGAGTCTAATCCGCCAGCCCTGTGCTGGGGATGAGACGTGACTTCACCTGTCTGGGGCCCCGGCCAGCCCAGGAGGGGAGGGAATGACCCGGCTCTGAGAGGACCGCGTGTGGCAGGGCAGGGAGGTTTCCACGTGGGTCTGAGTGAAGCGTGCCCGCCCACCTCTGGGGCCTTCATTCTCCCATCTGCCAGGGGCAAAGCAGCCCGTTTCCTCAGCAACTGTGAGTCACACCATCTCCGGGACAGGCCCTGGGTGGCCCCCGGGAGCTCGGAGTCCACTTGGGGACAGACTGAAGGACCCCAGAGGCGGTGGAGCATGGGTTAGGCGCCGGCATTCCAAGGCCACTTGGGGCAGGAGTGGCCGGCCGGTGGGAGGGAGCCCAGGTAAGCTGGGACAGGGTGGGCACGGGAGCGGTGGGTGGATGAGTAGGCGCGTCCCTGCGTCCTGCCCGCAGCCACCTACCTGTGTGAGGAGCTTGTCACCCTCCAGCAGCTTCACCTTGGTCTCCAGCTGTCGGACGTAGGTGGCCGAGGGATCTGCAACACAAAGAGGGCATGTGAGCTTCTGATTCTGTCTCCAGCGGGAGCACCACCCACCCCACGCCCTCAGCAGAAAGAAGGTGAGGGGTTCCCTCGCCAGCTTGTCCTGGCCGCTTCCTTCAGCCTCGGCAAGGCTTCGGGCCCCAAAACGTCCGCCCCACGCCCCTGACGGGACCCTCGCGCCCAGGGTCCAGGTGAGCAAACTGAGGCTCCAGAAAATGCCAACTCAGCATCTGCTGCCCCGTGCCTGGGGCACAGAATCCTACAGACGCTGTGTGGAGTGGGCACACAGGGCCGTAAGCCTCCGCCTTCCCTGCGCCAGGCCAGCGATACACTCCCCAACCACACCCCCCGTTTCCGCACGCAGCTCGGGGTGAGATCCACCCTCCCTCGCCACACTGGCCCCTTGGCAATCATATCAGGAAAGCAGGCAGCATTCCACCCCCCCCACAACACCCCCCCACCCCCCCCACCCCCCCTCACCCCGCCATCAGGACCCTGGCCCTGCCTCCGCCACCTCGGCCAGAGGAGGAGGTGATGACAGAGTGACTGCAGGCCAGCCCTCGAGGAGGGAGCCCGCCTGTGTGGAGGCCAAGGGCAACCCAAGGCAGGGGTCCCGGGCAGGGAGGCGGAACTCAGGGCAGGGCGGCCAGGGTTCCAGACCATCTCAGCAGGTGCAGGCGCAGGTGCAGGCGCAGAGGGGGGAAAGGCAGGGAGTCAGGTTGAGCCAGACATCAGGGGGCACCTCCCCCGGGTGGTCAGCAGCTACCTGGTAAGGGTCAGTCTGTGTGCCTCTTGTCCACATGAGCACTCGCCAGAGCACACACGTCCAAATGCCAGCCTGGACCCATGCACCCCCAGGCCAGTCACTGCTCCCCAATAGGATACAGGGTCTTCCCAGGTCACACCACTGGCCCTTTATCTCAGAAAGCACCAGACCTGCGACCCACGCCAGCACCATAATCCCCCATGTCACCGCCTCGGGGACGTGGGACCCAGGAAACAGACCCCACTGGGCCTTTAACATTCGTGGGGGTGGGCAAAAGGGGCTTGGGTGCTGCCGGCAGACAAGCTGCACCGTCACACCCAGGGAGCAATGAAGCCTCCGTCCCCTCCCAGCACATGGCTGGCACTGCCCGGTGAGCCCAGCCCCCTGGCAACCTCACGGATGACACGACTGTCCCAACTGGTGCCGTGCAGAACTGGACAGCCGCAGCCCTCCCGCCAGAACGCCATGACCTTCTGCACCGGAGCGTGGCCCAGCCCCCTGAGCTCCAGCCCATCAGCAAGGCCTCCCCAGTGATGAGGCAGCTTCCTGCAGAGCTGCCCTCGCCCTCAACCTGCCTCTTTGTTCCTAAGCACAGGAGGGGCCTCAGGAGCCCCGCCTGCCAGCCCAGGGCCAGACCCAGAGCATCTGCATTTTTGAAGCATTGGGCCAGCCCTGGGCAGGAATGGAGGAGCCGGCCCCACCCACTCCTGGGGATTAGCAGAACCGACGCCTCCCACTCCACCGCCCAGTCACCTCTCAGGAATTCAGAGCCTTGTAGAGACGGTGCAGAGTGGCTCCCAGCCAGGCCGGCCACACTCAGCTCCAGGGATGATGCTGGCGACCACAGCCTGTGGGGGTTGAGGGCACCCCACCCTAGCCTCACCTCACCCCGGCTCTGGGTAGCTCCCTCTGACCGCCAAGGAGTCAAGATTCAGAGAGGTCACGTGGCTCATCCAGAGCACAGTGCAGGGCAGTGCAGAAGTGAGATCCGACCCCAGGCAGTGGTTCCCACCGGGACCCTGTGCACAGGGCAGGTCCCACCAGCCCGGGCGGCAGACCCTGGCTGCAGCTGGAAAAGACCCTGCTCTCACCCTCTTTGGCCTGTGGTCACGACGGTGCAGGCCCCCAGCCTCAGTTTACTCATCGGTCACCCAAAACTGACCAGCAGTTCCCACGTCCCTTCCCACCTTCCACCCCGGCAAACAGGCCTGATGGGAAAGGCCTCCGTGTTCAGGGTGTGCTGGGCACAGGGATGAAACTGGGGTACAGCCTGGGCTCCCCAACCCTGTGTGTGCTCGCATGCTGTTCACAGGAGGGTTCCCTGGAACACCAACTGGGAAACAACGGACAAGACAAACTCCAGAGGCGCCCCAGCTCTCCCACCTGTACAAGTTAAGACAAGGAGGCCCAGTGGTCTCCCTGGGTAGGTGGTGGGGGAGGGGAGGAGCCACCACACCCCCCGTGACACACAGTGGCCCCTGCATCTGGCAAGGGTCAAGCAGGCATTGTCCCCACTTTCCAGATGAGGCGGCCATGAGGAACACACTGCCCCCTGGCGGGTGGGTGAACAGAGGGGCCCAGGGCCCAGTGTTCCAGGCCCTCCCGTCAGCGCCCGGGTCCCCCCCAAGGCCAGGGCTCAGGGCTCAGGGCTCAGGGCCAGGCCCCTCCAGCACCGCAACGCTGACAGAAGCTCCCAGACACAAGATGCGGCTCTTGGCCGAGCCTCACTCCGGGACGCTCCACTACTACCCAATCTCCGGCCAGAGCCGCAAGCCAGCCGCCCGGCTCCCCAGAGCCCCCACCACAGACGGCCCCGCCAGGCACAGCGCTGACCCCAGGAGAGGGACCGCGGCCCTGTCCGGTCTCTAACGCGCACACAGCCCTGCCCAGCCACAGAGCCTTCCGAGGGCAGGCATGCTGCCCACCCAGTCTCGGGGCCATGGGGACGGTTCTGCCATTCCCATGGGAGTATGTGTGTGTGTGGCGGGGGGGGGGGGGGGGGGGGGGGGGGGGGTTAAATGATTACACCTTCACATTGCACAGCCAGCCATTGACGTCACTTATGTTGTTAATCCAAGGGAGGCAGCAGAGTAGCCGGGAAGATGCCAGACTGCGGGCTCAGCCAGCCACCCTCTGCCCACTTCTCTCAGATCTGGTCTGGGCACACTTCCTGAGGCCCAGCCCCAAGCCTGCCCTTGCCCCGGGTTCACAGGATCCAGGCTGCCTCCTGCAAGTCCCGGATAAGGGCCCCCCCCCCACCCCCGCCATACTGGGCCCTGTCCCCACACTCAGGAGCGCCTGCATTTCCCTTCCCATCAGACGGTTGGAGCACAGACTGGCATGGAGTCAGCAGACCTACCAACGGGCCTCAGGGTACCCGCTGGGCAGCGGGCGGTGGGACAGGCCGCTGCTCCTGTCTGAGCCAGCAGTGCCCTCAGCCACAGCCCACAGGCGGCCCAACACCCAGCTCCCAGGACAGCAGGCGAGGAGGAGAGTGGTGACAGACCAGCCCCGGGAGAGGGACACAGGCACTTCCCACAGATGACAGCCACCCCCGCCCGCCCACGGCCAGCACCAACCTCAGGGCCCTCAGCCCGCACAGGCCAGCCGTCTCCCTAACCGGCCACACGTGGCACAGACCCGAGGCCACGCCCACGGCCCCCCTCCACCTCTCTATGTGGGTTTGCACAGAGAACAAAGCACACTTCAGACCACCGGGTGTGTTGGTTTTCGTCTGAATTTTAAAAGGACAACAGGAGAGTCTTAAAACACTTTAAGCCATCGGCGATTCCAGGGACATCTCATCCTAAAGCGTTAATTCTTTGATGGAGAATGCAGACGGCGTCACAGGGACCAAAACGGGAAACGACCGTGTCCAGCAGGAGCGGACTCACACCTGTCACCACCCGGATGACAAGGTGCAAAAACACCAAACGCCAATGAAAGAACCGGACACCAAATTCGCTGCGTCAGAGCTGCTGCAGTTAACAAATCTATGCGCCGAGATAAACTCAGGACGGAGACATGGAAATACCGACAGGGCTATTGTTTCCATGGGGGGACAAGCGATTTTCTAATGTATTCACGCCATTTTTTCTTCATTTCCAAGTAATCTCCTTCAAGAAGAGGGAGAAATCTTTCTTTTATAAAAAGGAGAATGGCCTGGCCACAGCCGCTCAGAGGCTGAGCATCTACCTATGAACCAGGAGGTCACCGTTTGATTTCCGGGCAAGGGCACATGCCCAGGTTGTGGGTTCGATCCCCAGTGTGATCTGAAACCAAAACCAATATATATATGTATATTTTTAAAGAACTATAAAAAGGAGAACGGGTTAAATGATTGCACTTTGACATTGCACAGTCAGCCGTTGACGTCACTTACGCTGTTAATCCAAGGGAGGCAGCAGGGTAGCCGGGAGGATGCCAGACTGCGGGCTCGGCCAGCCACCCTCTGCCCGCTTCTCCCAGATCTGGTCTGGGTGCCCTTCCTGAGGCCCAGCCCCAAGCCTGCCCTTTCCCCGGTTCCACAGGATCAAGGCTGCCTCCTGCAAGTCCCGGATAAGCCTCCCCGCCACTCTGGGCCCTGTCCCCACACTCAGCTGCATGTGTCCAGGAGCCACAGAGCAGGACATCCGGTCACCTACAGCAGGTGCCCTGCAATGGAGAAGAATGAGAGCGGGCTGGACCCTGCGGGGATAGGGGACAGGGGACCCCGGGAAGGGCTGGACACCCAGGGGTGGGGAGATCCTCCCCAGCAGCCTCGGGCAACTCATGATCCCACCGGGCGCCTCAGAGCCCCAGCCTCTTGGAGACGAGCGTGTAATTAAATTAATCCCGGGGTTTGCAGTAATGAGGAGAGGAGCCTCGAGGGAGGGAAGCGTCATTTCCCGGCTTCGCTGCTGGTAGGGAAAAGGAGGGGTGACTACAGAAGGGACTCCAGGCTGGGCTGGCCATGGCGTTCCCTCAGACCTTCCCAGCCCCTCCTGGGCCCTGGGCCAATTAATTTCAGGGGTTTCACGATGCAGCTTCCATCTGCGGGGGCGGGGGGAGGCCTGGGAGCCCCTCCCCACTGGCACTGTTCGGGTCCAGCCCAGGAGCCGTGTGCTGAGCCCTGGTGCTGACCCTCAGGACACCCTGCCTCCTGGAGAGCTGCCAGGCCAGGCCCCATCTCCCTCCTGGCCTGGCTCCCCCCTGGCTAGGCAGTGTCGCCCCAGCCTCTCCTTCAGTCCAAACGGTAAGAATGTGGGGGCCAGAGGCCGCATCTGATCACCCCTGTAACCTCCTCCTCACCTAGCTCACTGCTCGGCACATAGTAGGCCCTCAGAAAAAGACTGAGGACCTGGCAGGAATTCATCCCACCAGGTGGGTCAGGCCAGTTTCCCGAAGGAGCCGGCTCTCAATCCTACGTGCTCCCGGCAGCAGCTGTGATGAGAGGAAGGCGCATCCTCCGAGTCAATGACCGCGGCTCCCTCTCCAGCTCTGCACTCTGCTGTCTCGCCGACCTCGCCAGGAGCTCACATCTTAGCTTGGGGGGCACTGGACTCAAGTGCAAGCAGGAGGGACCCCGGGAGTCCAGGTGGGGGTGGGAAGGGGGAAGAAGGGTAGGGGTGGAAGGAGGACAGGGTGTCAATCCCTGCGGTTTCAGGATTACTCGCCTGCCCAAGGGCTCGAGGGTGGGGGCTGCTACCGATGGGAGGGGTGCCGCAGGCCTGCCCACCTGGAGAAGGGCAGGGAAAGCCCCCAGGCAGAGCTGCAGGTGCTGGCAGGTGAGTGAGCGGTGGGCACGGAAGCGGTAAGTGCCCTGAGACGCAGCAGGTGCCAGCAGTGTCTGCCACAGCTCGGGAGAAAGTGGGTCTTCCCTCTCTGCCTGGGAGGAAGTGGAGGCTGGGGGGAGGCTGTCACAGTGACTCACAGAGACACACAGAGACACACAGAGACACACAGGGCCTGACTCTCCAGCTGCCTCCCTTCCAGCCGCTTCCCACTGAGCAGCGCCCCCACAGGGTCGTTAGCGGCAGCCCGGCCGCTCCGCTCCACGCCTTGGGCCTCCGCTATGGGGCTCAGCCGGGAGATGGCTGACGTGTCCCCGGGGCTGCTTGGCTGATTAATTCCCTTCTCCTTCCACTTCATTAGGAGGGGTCAGTGGCGGCGACCAGGCTGCTGGCTCCATCAGACAGAAGCACCCTCGTCATGCAGGGTTCCTGCCCTCTCCGCCTCAGGGATGAAGACAGCTCCAAGTGTCTGCCTCCTGGCTCCGTTCCCCCCCCCCCCGCCCCCGCCCACCCCCCCCTCCACCCCCCGCCGCCCACTCGCTCAGGGCTGCTGCCCTCGCCTGTGACATGCAAGCATGTCCAGGTCTCCCCGGCAAGGCCCGGGACACCAATCCCCGGGGCCTGCAAGTGGTCCTGTCTTTTTCAAGGGCTTGAAGGATATTGTAACCCACGGCCCACCAACTCCCAGGACCCTGGTTAGTCCTAAAGGTCACCATTGATTGAATTCCTACAGAGCAGAACCCAGGACTAGAAAAGAGCGTCATCAAGTTCACAACAGTCCAGGCTACCAGAGGGGGTGAGCTCCCCGTCGCCAGGGGAAAGCAAGCAGAGGCTGAGAGGAAGCAGAGGCTGGAGGTTCTGGACGTAGGTGTGAGGAGGACACGGGAAGCTGCTCACCGACCTCAGTGCAGACGCGCTCACTCTGCTTCCCTCTAATCCTCCCGGGGACCCTGCCAGGTAAGCGGAGAAAAAGGGTGCTCAGAGAGTGAACAGGTCCAACCTGCCCAACAGAGCCGGCGCCAGCAGGACCGGCGTTACACGTGCTGGTCCGAGGACATGGTCCCTTCTTTGAGGGCCCCTCGGCCTAATGAAAGAGCAGGAGAAATAACCACATTTGCTGAAGAGCCAAGAGTGGAGGAAAGAGGTGCAGTGCAGCCTAAGGGTGAGGGGAACAGAGAACAAGAATGTGCTGACGGGGAGAAATCAGGGGCTCCTTCCTGAAGGAGGCGGCATCTGAGCCGAGCACTGAAGAGCAAGCAGGACCCTGACAGGCCGACAAGCAAGGCGGGGACGAAAGGCAAGTCCGAGGGCACAGCGTGAGCAAAGGCACGGAGGTGGCACCGTGCCAGGCAGGTTCAGGAACGCCTGACCATTGGCACCTGCCTGCTGGCACACACTGCAGCTCCAGGAGGTGCGGGCTGAATGTGAGACAGGTATTATTTATGGATGAAGGCGAGCGGGCTGCGGGAGGCACATCAGGGGAGCATCAGGTTCCTGTGAGGACACCTCCAGCAGTGGCTGCCCTGAGCCAGGCAGGCTGGGCCCTGCCGCTCCCTCCTCCGGTCTGGCCTGCCCACCCGGGCTGCCCATGGGGGTCTGCAGGGTGCTACGGGCCAAGGCAGCCGCCTGCAAACTCGGCGCTGACTTCAGTTCCCTGGTCGTGGGAAAGAGTTCTCACGTCCATCCGCGCACACAAATCTCACTGAGCAAAACCCCGACCCTCCCATCGCCACACGCACCCCCACACCGAGCCAGGAGGTAAGTCTTGGTGTTACTTGCCCCTGTCGACTGAAGAGGAGCCTGAGCCTCAGAGAGGTTATGCAGCAAGGCCAAAGTCACACGGTGAAAACACAGCCAGGGTCTCACTGATGTCCGATGGGCCAGCAGCCAGCTCTGTCCACAACCCCACCTCCTGGTCCAGAGAGTCAAGATCATGGAAACCTCAATCGCCACTGAGTAATGAGACAGGACAGCCGTCCGTGAGGGAGCCCTACCCTCTCCATCCGGAGCCCACAGAGGAAAGAAAACGAAATGGGCGCCGAGAAAAACAGACGACTGCATTAATGAAAACTGCTCTCTCCGCGCCGGCCGCCCTGCCTCCCCTAAGAAGGCGCAAGGCTGTCCCCTGGCTGCCATCTGCCCCTCTGTGCGCTGGGCCACTCCAGGGACCCCCATGTACGCGCCCTGCTCATCCAGGGCTGTGGGGGCGCCTGGCGTGTAATTCTGGGAAAAGCCAGGAGGCGCCCTGTCCACACTGAGATCTCGGGGGGGGGGGGGGGAGGGGGGGACAGCCAAGAGGAAGCCGGGTCCCACTTGAATCATTCAGAATGAGCCCGGGGTCAGATGTACCTCGTCAAAACTCCACCCCTTCCTCAGTCTGCCCCTGGGGAAGCCTGCCGAGCCACATGGAAACTGTCGCCGCTGGAAACCAGCAAGAAGAGGGGGAAAGGAACTCCTTCCCGGGCCTTTGATTCCCACACCGGGAATTAACCTGTGCGTGCAGGTGACAGCAATGTGGGTGTCCCCTCCCCACCGCCCCGACTTCACGGGGAATGGGAACTGCTGGTAGAGGCTGGGGCGTCTGCTCCCCTACCCTCAACCCCGCCAAGGCAGCACCTGCCTCCTTGGGTCTCTTTTCCCCTGAGACCAAATGAACTGTACTCTAGGGGAGGGGCCTGGGCGTCCACACACACGTTAGCCGCCCTCCCAGGGACTCTAAAGCACACGCAGCCCGGCCGGCGTGGCTCCGTGGTTGAGCGTCGACCTATGAACAGGTCACGGTTTGATTCCCGGTCAGGGCACATGCCCGGGTTGGGGCTTGATCCCCAGTCGGGGGCGTATAGGAGGCAGCTGATCAATGAATGATTCTCTCTCTTCGTTGATGTTTCTATCTCTCCCTCTCCCTTCTGCTCTGAAATCAATACAAATTTTTTAAATAGGTAAATAAATAAAAATAAAGGACACAGAGCCGTAAACCCCTGCTGAGCAATAACTGTTTAAATCCCCCGCCTCCTGGGCTCCATCCCTGAAGGACCCCACTCCTGCCTGGCCCCGACTTTCCTTGGTGGTGTGACCTCCCGGGTGGGCAGGGCTGAAGTCGGGGGGTGGGGGGTGGAGAAACATTTATGGAGCCCCAGAATGGATGTGCCAAGCCCCTTAGTAGCAAAAACGGGAGACTGTGCTGGTTTCAGGAGAAAGGGGGCTTGGCTTTCATCATTAGATGTCAACCAAGTCTGTACCAAGTGCCCACAGGCCCTCCGTGAGGAGCTGGGGTGGCCACCGTGGGGCCCCCGGTCCAGCAGAGAGGCAGGCACAGTGGGGAGGCACCGGAGGGGCAGGACACCAGGGGACACTGCAGCCACGCGGGGAGCACGGAGGTGCAGCAGGTGCAGCTCAGCGTCCCTGCAATTAGGCTGCAGCCAGGACCCGCCTAGTCGGAAATGACACAGACTCGGCGTGGGGACAGCAAAGTGCGCTTCCCCTTTCACATAAAACCCACAGCAGGTGACGGCTGACCAAAGGAGCATCAACAAAGCCGGCTTAACGATGCCACCACCCCGCCCTGAGGGCCTGGGGAGGGTAAGGAGGGGCAGACTCCCTTCATGCCCTCCTGCCCGGGGCATGTGGCAGAGGAGAAAACCAGTGTCAGCAAGGAGAACAGCAGCAGCCCTGTGCCCGCCGCCCCGGCTTGCTAGGAGGCTGTGTGGCTGTGGGGAAATCGGGTCAAGGGTCCCAGCCCTGGCAGCACCCTCCACGCAACCTCAGGCCTTGGTTGCCCCACATGATATCACCAGGGACTTGTTCTCGGCCTGCGCTTATGAACTGGACTCAGCAGACTCCTGTCCCCCCCAAATCTGTGGCACTGCGACTTCACACAACGAGAGCCTGCACTGTGATCCAGGTCAAGGAACCCAAGATGGGAGACGGGCCTGGACGATCAGGGTGGGTCCAATCCAGGTGCAGAATGTTTAAAGCGGGAGCCCTTCCCAGCTGAGGCCGGTGGAGATGTGACTGGGGGAGGGGGCAGAGACGCACGCTGCTGCCAGCTCTGAAGACAGGGAAAGGGGCCACTGGCCAGGGAGCAGGTGCCTAGGGGCTGGGAGAGGCAGGAGGACCAGTTCGCCCCCGGGGCCTCAAGGAAGAGCACAGCCCTGTGAGCACAGCTCCTCTGACCTCCCGAACTGCAGGATAACGAATGTGCTGTTTAAGCCACTAAGGCTGTGGCCAAAGGAAACGAACATGGGAACTAAACGCTGGCCTGGCCGGTCGCTCAGTGGTTAGAGCGTCGGGTTTGAGTCCGGGTCAAGGGCATGTACCTCAGTTGCAGGTCTGATCTCCAAACCTGATCGGGGCCCATGGATGAGGCAACCAGTTGATGTCTCTCTCTGTCTCAAAAAAAAAAAAAAAAAAAAAAAATCAATGGAACTAAATGTTGTGGTTGTGATTTCAAATGGCTCGTCTACCCACTCTGAGGGTCGGTTTCATTTAAAAACGAGATAAAAAAACCACTGTTGGAAGGCTGCTGTGAGGACCAAGAAAGGCAGCCGCTGTGAAAGCCTGGCACTTAAGTAGATGCTCAATAAAAACTGCCCTGTTGCCCCCCCAGTGTGGTTCCGTGGTTGAGCATCAACCTATGAACCAGGAGGTCACATGCTCGGTTGCAGGCTCGATCACCAGTGCGGGGAGTGCAGGAGGCAGCCGATCAATGATTCTCTCTCATCACTGATGTTTCTATGTCTCTCTACCTCTTCCTTCCTCTCTGGAATAAAAACAAACACACACACACACACACACACACACACGCCCCATCCTCTCTGTGCACACGCTCTGACGTGGCCTTGACAGGAAGAAACGGGGAGCTGAGGCTTCCAGGCTGACAACCCAGGGCACGCCCACCTCGGGGCTGAGCCGCTCGCCGTGGAGACAGCGACGCTCACCTCCTCTGCGTGACTGCCGCCTGGGCCTGGCTCACCCGGGCCCCCGGCACCTGCCTGCTTTTCTGATCCAGCCAGGATGGGGGCCTCACTGCAGACTTTAACAAGTGGGGTGTGAATCCGATTTAGCAATGTCACACGTGAGAAGCAAACACATGGCATCGTTTGTAAAGCAAATACCCCTTCTCGCTTTAAAATTGAGACTTTGGTGGCACTGTGACCACTGAGCCGGCGTGAAGGGGGACAGACCGAGGTGGTTCCATGCACACAGAGGAGAAGCCCGCTCAACCTTGCGTGTGGAGTCCCTGGGGCGGCGAGAGCCTCGGCACGCATGCAACACGGGCTGGAAGGACCTAGTGATTGACAGCTATCAACCTGTGCTCACTGGCACTGAGCAGAGGGGACAGAGGGAGGGAGCAGGTGACTTACAGGCTGAGACCAAGTCCAGGCTCAGCCTCCCTCCTCCCAGCAAATCAGCCCCCTGTTGAAAGCCCTCAGTTTACAGGGCTCAAGCGAAAGCCCGAGCCAAATGCAGGCAGAATGGTGGGTCCAGAGAGGAAGAAGGGAACCAGCAAGATGAGAAAGGCCCCAAGCCTGCAGGAGCCCAGGCCCCAGGCCCACATGGAGTCATCTGGGGGTCTGATCTGAATCTTGCAAAAACCCGGAGCTGGGGGTCCAGGGGGGAGGCTCAGGGGAGGACAGAGCCCATCGGGTTGAGACTACCTCCAGCTGCCCCTGCCACACTGGGGAGTGAAGGGCGGGTGGCAGGACTGGGCTGCCACCTGGGTGTGCTGCGGTCCTGCCCCCGGACCCGACCACTCTGAGAAAGCCGATATCTGCGCGTCCACCTGAGGTCATTGCGGGACTGAGGCTGGCTGGGTGAGTCAGGCCCTCGTACGGCTGGCAGAGAGGAGACCGGCAGAGGCCTGGCCCTGCAGAGCACGCGCCTGAGTGTGGAGCCAGCAGCCTGGCTGCAGGTGCTGGGCAGGAGTGTCCCCAGCAGAGCCTCGGAGTCTCTCAGTGCAGTGAGGATGGGCCAGGCCCTTGCACAAGAGGGTACAGGCCTTGGCACTGACGGAGGCATGGGTGTTTGGGATGCAGGGCGCTGCCGGCGTTCCCCCAGTTTCCTGCCTGTCCTGCCATCACTCATGGGCTCAGCTCTCTGAATGCCCCCCAGGCCAGGTTACCTTTCACCTAGTAAATCCAGCTGAACCTGCCCTTTGGACCCAGGGATCTCCCCACAGGGGAGGCGGTACATGATTTCCGGGACTCAGAGGTCACCTACGCCCTTGGGCAGGGCTTGGGAAACCCTTCACTTCCCACTGTGACATAAGTGGGTGTCGGCAAAATAGGACTGACAGGCCAGGAGCCCATTGTCCTGCTGGCCAGGCACCTGCTCACCCCAGGCCACTGAGGATGGGCCAGAGGGTATAATTCTCATGGGAGAAGGGCCTAGAGCCAGAGTAGGTGAGGGGAGACCTGGGGTCAGCTGGTCTCTCTGCAGGCACAGCTGTGTGACCTCACACTGGTGACTGAACCTCTCTGAGCCTGTGTCCTCATCTGTACGGGAGGATTACAGACCCTGCTCACTGAGCTGCTTGGGGAAGGGGGAGGGCAGTTCCCGTTGCAGCTCAGGAATTCGGGGGGGCAGTCAGCAGTCCTCTCACAGGTCCTCCCAGAGCCTTCACAAGCACATGCACTTGAGCAAAGGACTTCCCCAGGACCCTCGCTGCTCCAAGTGCAGACCCTGTGGGCAAACCCTGACTCCCCCTGCCACCCTATGGAGTGGTCCTGCTCTGCTCGCTGTCCCGACTGCTCTCCTGCCTACGCTCCCTAGCGGCACCCTCCCAGTCTTGCTCCTCCCTCCCCTCAGGGCCCCCACCCCCACCTCTCATCTGAAGGTAACGTGGTTGTCCCCACACACAGAGCTCCTCCATGGTGACTCTGGCCAACCCTCCGCTTCTGGGGAGGCCCCGCCCCTGCCCATCCTGCAGCCACAGGGAGCCCCCCCTGAGTGTGCTGGGCCCAGAGCCGGGGACGTCTATGCCGGAGTCTGCACGCCCCTGTGCAGGTCCCTGCAAGGTTGGCAACCTCACCCCCCGATCCTAGCAGCCCGGCCTGGGACAGAGCAGGAACCATTAGCCCTTTCCCGGGGAGCAACCACCACCTCAGGCTCAGGGAGGTGGCCGGTGGGGCTCGTCATCGCAAAGGGCACGCGGGCACCTGTGGTGAGGGTGCAGCATCCGTGTTCCAGGGGCCTGGGCTCTAAGTCCCCGCCTTGCACACCTGCTGTGCACCCCTGTGCAGCTCCCCTGCCCTCTCTGAGACCCAGTGCAGTCCTCTGTACAATGAGGAAGTTGAGAGCCTCCAAGATGGGCACAGGTGTGTGTGGTGGGCACAGGCGGGCGCAGTGGGCACGGTGGGTGCGGGCTGATCACTGCAGCACACCACCTCACCTGCCCACGCAGCTGTGTTTCTTTAAGAAAGAGATGATCGAGAACAGACGCGAAGGCCAGGGGGCGGGAGCCAGGATGAGGTCAATGTTTGGTTTCCAACGAGAATAAACAGGCCTGGGCTGTGCAGGGGCAGCGCCCAGTTGGGGCAGCACCATAGGGAGGTGAGGGCAGGTGGGCGAAAGGAGCCGCCCTGGGCCATCACCTCCTCCGGTGACAGGGGCTGGCTGGCCCAGGAGCTGCCCCGCAGCCAACCCCTGGTCTTGGCGGGAGGGCAGCAGAGGGCCGGGGGTGGGGGGGGGGGGGGGGGGGCGGGGAACCCCGGGGGCTTCGAGGGTTGGAGAAAAGGGGCTGAAAGGTCAGGCTGTCCTAACCTTTCCTTCTAGCATCGGGGTGAACCGGGGACCCAAGGTCACTGGTCCAAGGTCGTAGGCTTGGCCAGGACGAGAGCAGGAGCCTGGCCCCAGGGCCCACGTGACCTTATAAAGGATTCTCGTCAAACCCCACATGCCTTCTCCCTGGCGCACGGCCAGCCGTGTATCCCGGGCAAAGTGACAATGTCAACAAGAGCCAGGGTCACAACCCCAATGGATAAAATAAGGAGCCTTACGTCCACACTGATAAAGAAACAAAACATGTCCACCACGGCCGCCGGGGGAGGGGGGGCCCTTGGCAGAACGCCGAGCGCTACGTGTCAGGGGACAGAGGGAGTTCAAGTCCCCGTTCCCACGGCCGGGTGGGCGGGACCCATGGTGACCGGGCGCCTGGTGAGGACAGCTCACCTGCAGAGTCTCAACGCGCCTCCCACAGCCACTCCTTCATCACGAAGCTGAGCTGTGACCTCTCGGCGGGAGCCTGTGGGGAACTCGTAAACCAGCCGAGCCACGTTTGCTCCCAAGACCCTCGGACACCAGGCGCCTCGCGACAGCAAGTGTCCCCCACACAGCCTGTCCTCTGGGCGGTTCCTGCCACCGTGGGGCCATGCCAGACAGGGCCAACGTGTGGCTGGTCCGCACTCTTCCAAAGTTTCGACGAAACCACAAAGGAAGGTGGGCCGGCGGCGCCGAGTGAAAGAAGGCTACAGAGAGGGTACAGTGCCCACCCCACCCCCACCCCCACCCCCAACTGGATCCTGGGCCAGAAAGTCACGTCTCTAAACCTCCGTGGCTGGACAAGCTTGGGGTCGGTGTCCAAGCTCCTGAGGTTGACCACCGTCCCATCACCACGTAAGTGACAGGCAGAGGACAGAGGACGTTAGAAAGAATTTAGGGTGAAGGGGCGCGTTAGCTCCAACTTCTCTCACATGGTTCAGGAGAAACCACAGTCTGCACACGGAGAAAGAGTGAGCAAGCAATGAAGCAAAAACGACTGGCAACTCTGGGAGAAAACCACAGGAGTCCTCAGACTGCTCTGGCCACATTTCTTCAGCTTAAAATTGGAGGAAGAGGAGGAGGAGGAGAAGGAGGAGAAGGAGGAGGAGGAGGAGGAGGAGGAGAAGGAGGAGGAGGAGGGGGAAGAAGCTGCCAGGCTGGTGTGGTTCAGTAGCTGAGCATCGACCTATGAGCCAGGAGGTCACGGTTCAATCAGGGAACACGCCCTCAGCAGATGGTTCTCTCTCATCATTGAAGTTTCTATCCCTCTCCCTCTCCCTCTCTCTGAAATCAATAAAAACATATTTTGGGGGAGAAAAATGAAGAAAACCCCCTTCATCACCATTTCCAAAACTGGTGGGAGGCAAGTTTACGTGGCTCGGCTGGTTTACGAGTTCCCCACAGGCTCCTGCCGAGAAGTTACAGCTCAGCTTCGAGGACCTGTTACCTGATCCTCACAGCAACCCCTGGAGAGAGATGCCATTCTTTCCATTTACAAGTGGGGAACCTGAGGCCCAGGTAGACCGGGTGACCCACCAAAGATCACGAAGCAGGACGCGGTGCTGCCGGGATGGGAACCCAAGGCCCATGCACGCAGTCCCGGGGCTGTCCGCCCACTACCTCCCAGCCGGGGGGCCGCCCCGGCCGCCTGAGAGATGCTGGGCCCTCAGCCACTGCCTGGCTCGCTCTGACCCCAGACAGATGCGACAGTGCCTCTCCCTGCCTGTGCTGAGCTCCCCCACCTGCAAGGACCCCCACAGCCTGCAGGACATGAAGTCAACTGCAAGCAAGGGGCTCTTTGCGGAGTGGTGACAAGGGCCTGGTGGAGACGCTGGTCCGGAGCAGGGCTGCAGGGGCCACCAGGGCTCCCGCCCACCCGCCCCAATGACATCCACGGAGATGCCTCCAACGGCCCCATCAAATGAACTTAATTCGCTCCCCCGTCGGGATGCCCGAGGCGGAGGCGAGCTAAAGCATTCTCTGTGCTGACAAGCGAGCAGGCACAACCTCATCCTCTCACATCCACAGACATTTAGGAATAATGGCGTCTTAGTCCACATCCTTCCAAACACAACACATCAAGAAGATGAAACATCACAGAAGAAAATGCATGTCCAGTTCAGTCTTAGGGGGAAAACCATCTCTGAGCCCCCTTGAGACATCTGTGTCAGTATGAGAGCAACCCGGCAACCTGAATGGCTTCAGGGTCACCCTGAGCCCCCAGGCCTCCAGCCCTGGCTGAGGGCAGGTCACTGCAGACAGTGGGGAGACGGCTTCAGGCTGGGCTCCGACCTTAACCAGCAGCCGGAGTGTTACTCCGCCTCTCTGAGCGTCTCTCCCGCGCCCTTCGCCCCTCCCGGGGAGCAAGGGGTGACGTGCGCCTTCTGAAGCATCATCTAAGCCGAGCCCGCCGGGACCCTCGGAATGGGACTGACTTCCTTAGGAAAAGGGTCTTTGCAGATGTAATCAAGGTCGACATCCAGCTGAGATCATTCTGGATCAGGAAGGACCCTGAGTCTATGCGAGTGTCCTCTTACGAGACAGAAAAGGACACAGCGCCCGGCCGGTGTGCTCAGTGGTTGAGCGTCGACCTATGACCTGGGAGGTCACAGTTCGATTCTCGATCAGGCACAAGCCTGGGTTGTGGGCTCGATCCCCAGTCGGGGGGCACGAGCAGGAGGTAACCGATTGATGATTCTCTCTCTCGTCATTGATGTTTCTGTCTCTCCCTCTCCCTTCTTCTTGCTCTAAAATCAATAAAAACATTTTTAAAAAAGGAAGAAGGGGAAGGAAGGAAAAAAGAGAAAGAAAGAAAGAGAGAGAGAGAGAGAGAGAGAGAGAGAGGGAGAGAGAAAGAAAGAAAGAAAAAAAGAAAAGAAAAGAAAAAAGGCCATTTCAGAAAGAGCCGTGTGAAGATGGAGGCAGAGACTGGAATGATGCAGCCACAAGCCAAGGAATGCGGAGGGTGGCCAGCAGCCCAGAAGCTGGCAGAGATGCGTCTCCCTCCCTCGGGGCCTCCAGAAGGACCCAGCCCTGCCGGCTCCATGAGTGCGTACGTCTGGCCTCCAGAGCTCGGAGAGAATACGTTTCTATTGTTCGAAGCCCCCCAGGTTGTGGCCATCGGTCGCAGCAGCCCCAAGAAACAAACACACCTTCTTGCAGATTTCTGAGGGTCAACACGGGAAACAGCTGAGCAGATTTTAGTCACTGTCTCACCACCACCGACTGCCTGAGCACCGCCTTGCTGGTTCCCAGAGTGACCTCCAGGGCATAACTCGGAGCCCCAACTCCAGCCGCCAGAGGCCACCGCCGACCAGAGGGGAGCTGCCTGTTCCGCCAGGACCCCATCTGTCCAGCAACCCAGCGGCTGTTTATAAATTCTTCCCGTTAACCCACTTCACCGGACGAGGTTTATGGCGACCAAGGAAAAAAAGCGCTGAGTGAAAAGAGCCAGATTGCTCTCGGAACGCACGTGGGAGATAACCAGCAGCCAGAACCCTCACGCGCTGGGAGAAAACAAACAGCTCCATCGTGGGGGGGTCTGCGGAGTGGGGCCTGGGGGGCGGGGCCCAGTGTGCGTTTCGGTTTTCTTTCTGCTTTTCCTAAGTGTCCCGTGTCTCTATTGAACACGTGTCCTCTTGGAAATATAAACATAAGTAATCACACCTGCACCCCGTCTCACTGCCTCACTGCCCCAGCCCTGGCACCTCTCTCCTCACAGGACCAGCCAACACCAACTGCCCCCCAACCGCCCTCACCCCCAGCACAGGTGCCCGGACACAAGGGACAGGGACGCAGGCGCCTCAGCCCAGGGCTGCCTCTGAGTGGACACCACCACAGGCGGCCTCGCCCCAGCAACCAGAGGGGGTGTCTTCGGACCACACACGGCCCTCACACCTGCCCACATGTCTCAGCTCAGACGTGGCAGCCAGGCTCAGCCTCTGTGGAGAAGGGCAGACGGGTCTGGACTGGGAGGTCCTAGGACAGCCCATGGGCCCGCTGAGTCTCGGTTCTCCCATCTGTGATGATCACAGGAAGGGTCTACTGCAGGCAAATCACCTGAACAGAACCACAGGGCAGGAGGAGGATGACAAACACCTCACGTAGCAGCTTTAGAAACCTCCCCCCACCCCAACCCCTCCCCCGGGCCAGATGCGGGACAGGCGCTCGACACTCCTAACCCAGATTCCGGAGCACCCTCCCACGGCATAAGGTGCCAGGCGCACGAGGGAGCGGAGGAATGGAGGCTCAGAGACATGCAGTGGGTCCACAGGGACATTCAAATGTCATTGAATGAGGGGGTCAAAGGAGAGGCACGCTCTCAGAGAGCCCTGCAAGGAGCTCAGCTATTCAAAACATGCCCCACCTGGCCCCCTTCCCGCCCCCTCTCTCCAGCCTGGAGAAGGTCACAACGCAGGGGCAGTCACCAGTCACCGTGCTGGTCGCACACCCCCACAGGGGGTGCAGTTGGTTAGTCAACAGCCACAGCCCAGCTCTGCTCTGACGCTGGAGCCCACGGAGCCTGAGCCTGGTCTGCAGGAGGGAACCAAGGTCCAGAGAGAGGCCGAACCCGCCCTGAGCCTCCCAGGGAGCCGCAGAGCCAGGGTGAGAAGCCAGGCCCCTGCCCAGCCAGGGCCTGCCCACTGCCCACCGCAGTCCCCGGGATTCCAGCTGCACGGGAAGGCCCACTGCTCCCCAAACCCCTGGCCAAAGAGCTTAACGGAGACAGTCTTGCTCCAGGGCCCCCTCTGCGTGGCCACGTCCCGCTGCGGTCACAGGCCGAGCCCTCCGTCCAGCCAGGACAGATCACCCACGCGCATGCACCATCGCGGTCCCGGCCTGTAGGGTGAGCTGGACCAGATGATGTCTGCCCTGGGCCTGAGCCCACCCAACCCTGAGAGGAGAGGGAGCCAAAGGCAGGAGGAAGGCTGAGCTCACACCTCCGGGCTCTGGGAGCTCTCCCAGAGCATTAGGGTCCCCCGCTGCCCACCTCTACCCAGCTTCTGAAAGTCAGGGATCACACAGATGGGGAGGTGCGGGGCAGGTGCACCAAGGCCACAGCGAGGCCCTGGCTGGTGTTCTCAGTGCTTAGAGCATCGGCCCGCACACTGAAGAGTCACGGGTTCGATTCCCGGTCAAGGGCATGTACCTCAGTTGCAGGCTCGATCCCTGGCCCCAGTGGAGGTTCGTATGGAAGACAACCAATTGACGTGTCTCTCTCACATCAATGTTTCTCTCTCTCTCCGCCTCCCTCCCTCCCTACCACTCTCTCTGAAAATCAATAGAAAAAAAATACCCCCGGGTGAGGATTAACCAGAAACATCCACAGGGAGCCACAGGGTCGGAGGCTGAGCCATCAGCCCACCCTGACCTCCCCTCCCCCAGCAGGAGACAGGACTCAGGCCTGCGCTCACAGGCCGCATGGGGAGGCTGTGCCTAAGGTCCGGGGATCCCCGGGTCCCTCAGGAGGCAGCAGCGCCCGGGGATAAGCCTCCCGCGTGGCCACTGCTGTGATCGGAGAAATGACGCCTCGGCGTATCTGGATCTGAGCTTGGGACGGCACGAGCTTGGGCGAGTTACTCTGACAACCCAACCGCATGGGCAGGTCTCCATTTCCTGGGCTTGAAAAGACGCTCCGCCGGGGAAGAGGCACGGGACCAGCCGGGCCTCCTAGAACAGCGGGGCCAGAGAGGAGGGGCTTCACACCACAGACCCCAGGACCCACAGCTGTCCCCCGACGGCACACCCAGCCACAGCTCATGGGGCGCCCCTCCGTCTGGGCCCTGGACACAGAGTCTGAGGACAAGGGCCTGCCCCAGAGCCGGCAGCAGCAAAGGGCAGGGGGGCCGGCGGGGGTGCCCTCAGACAGGGGTGGGGTGGCACCACAGATGGGGGGTGGGGTGGCACCCACAGGTGGGGGCAGCACACATCCTCCAAGGGACCAGGCTGTGCCCGTGTGGGCAGCTAAGACATGCCTCTGTCTGGAGCCCAGCTTGGCCCGGTCACACTCCCCATGCCACCGACTCCCTCTCTCTGTATCTGCTCCCCCCGCTCCACACACACACACACACACAATCACACACACACACATCACAGCCCGGCCACCGCCGGGCACTGCGAAGTCGGGAAGCTGCTTTGGACACTCCCGTGCCTCAGAAAGAACTACAAAGGCTCAGGATGAGCAAGGGGCACAGCTGGTCACACAGGCACAGTTGGGGACTGGCACCCCCAGCTGCAAGTTCTATGATGGGACTCTCAGCCGGGCAGGGGCAGGGGCAGGGGATGGTGTGGGCCTGGCCCAGCCCAGAGAACCACAGGTTCCCGGCACACGCAGAGCCAAGGAAACATCGGCGGGGCAGGCAGGAGGAGGATGCACGGACTGGGTGAGGAGGGAGGGCGGGCAGAGGGAACGTTACACCTGTCCCCGCCTTGTGACTTTGGCACCTGAACAGCCCTGAGTTGCGGATTTCCAAACTGTGAAAGAATCAGCTTTGCCGCAGGGTTGGTGAGATTAAATTAAACTCGATTCCTAGAACACAGTGCGTGGAGAGCCTGGTTCGGTGCCTGACCCCCAGCGGTCAGTGCCCACTCCTTCCCCTCCCCTCTGCCTGGGCCACCCATGGGGGAGCTCAGCGCAAAGCCACAGATGGGCCTCCTTCACCTCCATCCTTCCCCAGAAAAGCCCAGGAGGCACCCAGCCCAGGGCCGGCCCCGTAAGGCTAAGGGCGCATTGTGCCACGGCGGACCACGGCTTTTGGGGAAGACCACCCTTCCAGAACACAGTGGCACATCTGGGCAGAAGAAAATGGCCCTCTCCAATAGGCGGGCCGAGCCATGGGCCTGTGCAGCCCTGAGCAGGCAGGTGCACGGGGCCAGAGACGCTCCAGGCGGCCAGGGGCCAGTCCCGCCACAGGCCTCAGGTCCTACTCCCCATTTTGTCTCTGCTGCCCATGACCTTGTCCCCCCTCCGGCATCCCTGCTGGTCACTCAGACCCCGAGGGCAGCAGCAGACCAGCCCCATCTCTGCCTCCACAAGCCCTCACCCAGTGCCCATAGAGTCGAAGGAGACGTGTCCGTGATTGCCCGGCACACAGCCTGTGAGACGGGCAGTCACCTCATCGTACGGGGGCTGAGACCCCGCCTCTGAGAGGGGCCCCTGGCCACGGTACGGCAGCAGAGCTGGGTTAGAATCAGCCCCCACCCCCACCCAGGAGACGACATCCAAACCTGCCTGGGTCGGCCTGGCCTCGAGGGCGGGAAAGCAGTTTATCCAGCACAGGCTCTGCCTGCCCCGGGGGATGTGTGTGCCAGAGAACTGTCCTGGAAACCCGAGATCAGGAGAGGACACCCCGTCCTCCCCCTGCACACCCCACACTCATGTACACACACCCATACAGTCATTCAGACCCATGTGTGCATGCACACGCGTGCACATGCACTCAGTTATGCAGAGCCACACTCACACCCACACATGCACACGCACAGGCATGCACACACTCGCACACTCACGCCTGTCTCTGTCCGGGGTCTTGACACTGAGGGAAAACAGTATCGAGCTGGGAAGCAGTCAAGGGGTCATTTGTTTTAATTATTAAAACAGCAGCCACTTAGTCTCGGCCATCTATAATGCCACTTAATTACCTAGGACATAAAGCTGCCTTTACATCTTAGCAGAGCAATAAATCAGCGGAGGGCCGGAGCTGTTTAAAGCATTCTAGCCAAAGATTCGGGGGGGAGGGAGGGAGGCATCCCTGGCTCCTCCGGACATGATGAACCAATCTCTGCCCTGAAGCCCAGGTCGCGGCGGGACAACTGCGCCAGCCCAGTACGTGCTGGGAGCCAGCAGCACCCCCCTGCTTGTCCATCCGTCCACCCCCGGGCGGCCCCTGCCCCGCCGTGCTCCATCTTTTGTGTGGTCCACAATGGCCCCGCCAGATGGCGCGACGCGGCCAGCAGCCTCTTCAAGCCAATTGCTCATCCTGTCGGGCCCCAGCAGGGCTGTGGGCAGGACACCAGGGAACTGGCCCAAGCTGCCCGCTTGCCCCTATCCTGACTGCCCCCTGGTCTGCAGCCCTCGGGCACAGGCAGCTCAGGGCATGGCTGGGCCACCAGTGTACCCAGGACAGGGGCGTCTCTCCAGGGAGCAGGCAGAACCACCAGGCGATTCAGTGGTCATTCTACATCTGTGAGGCACGGGGATGAAATGAAGGTGAGACCAGGCAGGGAGACGCCAGGCACCACGCTTGCCCGATGCCGGCAGACATAGATCACCCCCTCCCATGGGCCCCCTGGGCTCCATGTGCATTGCTGGCCAGGAGGCAGCCATAAATCACCCTTCCCGTGGGCCCTGCTGGCGCCCCTGTGCCAGCACCCCAGCACGCTTCCCCGTGGACAAGCGGTCCTGTAGATGGCACACGCAGGAACGGGGGGCTGTGGCACTCCTGGGCACAAGCCAGACCGGCTGTGAGAGTCGCGCCCTCCCTCTGAGGAGGGCCCAGCACACTCAGAGGTGGCGGGCACCCGTCCTTGGCAGCGGGTCCCCCTGGCTGTCTCCTAATGTGACCATCACAAGCCCCTCTGCAGGGAGGGGCCTGTGTGTACGCTGTTGGCACATGTGCCAGTCCACCTGTAGGGTAAATGCTCAGAGGTGCGATTGCTGGGCCCAAGGGGGCAGGCCTTTGCAATTCTCTAAAAATCGCCAATCGCCCTCCCTAGGGGCTAGACTAGCTGTGGGCAAACTACGGCCAGCGGGCCGGATACGGCCCGTTTGAAATGAATAAAACTAAAAAAAAAAAAAGACCGTACTCTTTTATGTAATGATGTTTACTTTGAATTTATATTAGTTCACACAAACACTCCATCCATGCTTTTGTTCCGGCCCTCCGGTCCAGTTTAAGAACCCATTGTGGCCCTCGAGTCAAAAAGTTTGCCCACCCTTGGGCTAGACCCATTCCCGCTCCCTTAGCATATATGAGTGCATCGTTTTCCTTCTAGAGTATTCTGTTTTGTTCTTTGTTCTCTGAAGTGAAGGCGTTTGCCAGTTGGAGACCATTTAGTTCTGCATGCTGCCTCCTCTTATTCTGTGTGCCTCACCCCCACCCCCAGGACACACCGCACCTGCCTGTGCCCACCCTGTAGCTAGACAGGTGCATCCAGGATCAGGTTCAGCAAGAACAAGTCAGCACTTTTCTGAGGCCCCCTCCTCCAAGAAGCCTTCCAGGATTGCCCCCACAGAAGCCATATGCTCTCCAGCGACCTGCCTCTCTGCATCAGCACCTTGACCTCCTTTGTATTCTTCTCTCATCATGTAACCTCTTCCCAACCAGCTTCTATCACTGGACTCTGAGCTCCCTGAGGACAGCGATTCATCTGCTGTGTGTGCGCATCCGCTGCGTGGTGCCCGGCTCGGCCGATGGTGGGGAGCGTCTGGTTAAGGCCATCAGGAATCTGAGGCCAGGGCTGGCTGCTGGTTCGTCCAGGCCCATCTCACCACACCGGGAACAATGTCCGGCCTGTTATGTCCCCTCAGTGACCGTGCAAATTAAATTGTCCTCACAGAAAGATGGGCATCCGGCCAACCTGAGGCTTTCTGGACAGACTGAGCCGGCTTAGGGGGAGACTGGACGGGGGTGGGAAGCAGGCAGGCGCAGGAAAAAACAGTGAGGAACATGCCCTTGTCCATGGAATGCTCCTGCCAGGGATCCAGGCAGCAGTGGCAGCCACCAGGGATCAGCCCCAAAGAAGAAGGGGAAACGGACGCTTCCCAGGCTGCCTTGGGCCTCTGAGCGCAGCCAAGCGTCTGCACCGGGACTTAATCACGGGCCACTGAGCGCACTGTCCCCAGCTGGTCTGGCCAGTGAGAGCCGGGTCAAACTGAAGTGCAGCCCTGCTCCCGGTCCCTGGCCCCCACATGCTGCATTAACTCCCGTCGCCCCTACCTCCTCCCCCGGCCTGGCCCACCCCGGTCCTGTCACCGCGACCCAGGCAGAGAGGTTACATCCGGCCAGTGGTGGGACTGTGGGCTGCAAGACGAGAAACTGGCTCCCAGGGTCACCCTGCTCAAAGGCAGCATCGCAGGACCAAACTAGGTCCCCAAGACTTGGAATGTGCAAGTACAATGTCACCGAGGAAGAGCTGACTCATGACACTCGGCGGATGTGGGGTCTCCCTGCATCCTGCAGCCCTCAGCTCAGAGACCAAGGTTCAGGGGTGGGCCTGGGTGCACAGTGAGAAGGGTGCTGTAGAGGGGGGCCCTGAGACAAGGGTGCACCACCCGCCACCCCTGCGCCTCCCTGGGGGAGGGAGCACCCATGCTCCTCCCAGCTCCCAGCTCCCAGCTCGGGGAGGGAGGCAGGGTAGGTGCCCACATACAGTGAATGGCCCTGTGGCCCTTGAAGATGTACAGACACGAAGCTCATTGGCCCCCAGCACTTCACAGGAACCGCCATAACCCGGCGGACCAGCTGATACTTTTCTCTAGTTTAGAGCTTGTGTCTTTTATATATTTTTATTTTTAATTTTTCAACAACAGTTGAACTGCAATATATTATATTAGTTTCAGGTATACAACATAGTGATGGGGCACTGATAGACCTTACAAATGATCCCCCCCAAAGTCCAGTGCCCCCCTGGCACCATGCAGAGCCATCACAATGTTATTGGCTACATTCCCTCTGCTGCACTTCACATCCCTGCCGCTGTTGTTATAACTGGCCATTTGTACACCCTCATCCCTTCACCTTTTTCACGCAGCCCCCACCCCCCTGTTCATCTGACAACCACCAATCTGTTCTCTGTATCTATGAGTCTGTCTCCATTTTGTCTGTTCTTTAGATTCTACATGTAGGTGAAATCATATGGTATTTGTCTTTCTCTGTCTGACTCACTCTACTGAGCACAATACCCTCTCGGCCCATCCAGGCTGACACAAATGATAAGGTTTCATTCCTTTTTATGACCAAGTAATATTCCACTGTATATGCCCGGCTGGTGTGGCTCAGTGGTTGAGCATCAGCCTATGAACCAGGAGGTCACAGTTCGATTCCCAGTCAGGGCACATGCCTGGGTTGTGGGCTCCATCCCCAGTGTGGGGTGTGTAGGAGGCAGCCGATCCATGATTCTCTCTCATCATTGATGTTTCTATCTCTCTCTCCCTCTCCCTTCCTCTCTGAAATCAATAAAAACATATTAAACAAAACAAACAAACAAACAAACAGGGACAGTCCCCAGAAAACCCCAGCTCTGAGGCGGACTGCTGGGCCGGGGTCCCAGGCACGGGGGCAGAGGGGCCGGTGGGAAGGAAGAAACTACGGGAGGGGCGGCTGGGCCCCTTTGCAGGGCTGGGCCGGGCTCCGTCTGCATTCCCCAGCCCTGCTGGCGAGTGGGCGGTGGATGGCTGTGAACTGTGGGCCGGGAAGGGCTGTGCCAGGCACCAGGGGCCTCCAGGAGCCCTGGGAAGAGGCATAAGCAGGAACCAGTCCTTCCCAAACCAGCCGGCCAGCATGGCAATGGCCCCTGAGCCTATCCAGTGTGCTCTGACCTGCTGTCCCCTCCCTCAGGTGGCCATCTCCTCTGCCACACAGCCCAGGACTCAGGCTCTGAGAAGACCTCCCGGGTCAAGAAGCAGGGGCGTGCGGGGAGGCCTGACCCCGTGGGGACGCCGGGCCTGGCCTCCCTTGCATGCCATGCCCTGCACTGAGCTGAGAGGAGGGCCATGGGAAAGGGCCTTCAATTTTCCCATCCAAGTCAGAAATCTTAGGACCCTCCCCAGAACATAATCCAAAATCCAGGAAGTGCTGACCTGGGACAAACGCAAGCTCTGGAATAACCGGAGGCCTGGAAATCACGCTCTAAGCCCTCCCTGTGCAGGGTTGTCCCCTGATCTACGGAGCACGGAGACAGAGGGGCAGGCCCAGCCCCAGCTGAGAGGCAGGCAGGCTGCACGGGCAGCTGGGAAGAGCTCCCTCTCCCTCCCCTCACCACCATCTCACCCCCAAGGACACGGGAGCCCCGCAGGACACCAGCACCCACAAGCCAGGCAGCCCCCGCTGCTTAATAACCATGGTCTGGCTGTTCTGTGGGTAGAAAAGGCACCGGAACAGCCACAAAACATAAACAGACCTCCCGCAGGCTGGTGGTGGGGAGGGGGTGGCAAAGAAGAGGCCAGTGAAACACAGGGGCACCACCCACCCCCAGGCACGAGGAGGCTGACGGAGAACGTCCCGGGCCACTTCACGGGAAGTCCCAGAAGGTTGGGGAAGGAAGCTGCGAGGGGTCCCGCACGCTCCCCGCTGCACAGCCATACCCGGTGTTCCTCCTGTAAAAGGAACCGTCTTTCCTGAGCACAGGGCGCGGAGGCTCGCTCACCCTCGTCACCACCACTGCCAAAGTCCATTGGTACCGATTAGGTGCCAGGCACTCTGCCAAGTAGGTCACATGAGTTATCTCAGACCCACGAGGTAGGCACTGTCATCATCCCATTTTACAGATGGAAAAACCGAGGTCTGGGTGTGGGAGCACCGATGAGGGCTGGGGAGAGCCAGGGCCCTGGGAGGACGGAGGAGTCAGTGGAGACTTTTCAGTTGGGCCCCAAGTCATGTCTTCCAGATGCAGAAGGGGGCAGGGAGGGGCCATCCTACACGAGCACTGTGTGCAGAGACTCCGTCTTCCTAAAGAGCGGCTGGTGGACATAAGAAGCCTTCAGGACTCACGCCCTGGCCGGTGTGACTCAGTTGGTTGAGCATTATCCCATACACTAAGAGGTTGCCGGCTGGATTCCCAATCAGGGCACATGCCTGGGTTGCAGGCTTGATGCCCAGTAGGGGGCATGCAGGAGGCAGCTGATCAATATTTCTCTCCCATAGATGTCTCTATCCTACTCCCTTCCTCTCTCTCTCAAATCGATAAAAGAATTAAACTACCCACATCGCCCCAGATGGTATGTGGTGGGCCTCAGTCTTTGAATCCTCAGCTGACCCGATCAGAGCCACCACCACTAACCCTGGCCTCCTGCCTCCCCCACCCCCGGCCCCCCATCCAGGGTGGGACATCCTGGGCACACGCTCCTGGAGAGTGAGCAGGTGCCAAGGCCCCGCCTGGCCTATGAACTCCTCACCCTCACAGCAGGGGAGCCTCACAGTATCAGCAGCTGGGCAGGAGCCCACCCCTGCGAGGCATCTACTACCCAAAAGGCCACTGAGCAAACCTGCCCCATGCCCTGCAGCCTCCTCGGCACCTGGACAGGAGTCCAACCTGGAACACCGCGTCATGCTGTCACCGCCCGCTAGGGTGCCGGCCTCCTGCAGGTGGCAGTAAACACTCAGGGGCTCCCCAGTCACCTGACTGTCCCTTACCCTCCCCTGAAAAGAAGGGGCCCGATGGCTCTGATCCCTGACCCTGGGGTGCCAGAGGCAGAAGATAAGCTGGAACTACAACTCGATCCACCAGCCCCACGGCCTTCAAGTTTAGGGGCTGTGCTGTCCACACACCCAGGACACCCAGGCAGGGTGAGGCCTGGAGACCCCGAACCCCTGGGCCCTGGCATAGCCACGCCGAGAGCGGTCAGGCCTCTACCGGGACCCCTGGACACGAGCAAACACTCAGAAGACAGCACTTTCCTGGCAGGTGGGCAGGCCAGGCAGGACATGAGGGCACCGCTCAGGAGAGACGTGGCTGCTGGACCGAGTGGCGACGCCCAGGGGAGCACAGGCCAGATGACAAGGGTGTGGAGGTGGGGCCCTCGGGGAGCACGAGGCTGGGCCCTCCTGGGGCAGGGGGAAAGGCCAGGCCAGGCCAGGCCACACATCCCACAAACTGCAAGCTGCATTATTATTAGTGGTTTGGCCAATAGCCAGGCACAGGCTCCCAGCAAAGGGCAGATAGAACGTGACTTCCGTCAGGCTGTGCGCAAAGGGGAGGATTACCGTGTCACAGACGGAACTGGGAACTGGAATCCAAGGGGAGGGGGAGGGGGAGGAGCTCCCGTCGGAATTCTGGGGGATCCCCGCCCTCACTCCGCCTGGGTGTGGAAGAAGGCAGGGCCCCGTCTCCCGGGGAGGCTGGTGCCTGGCACAGCAGCAAGAACACAGGCCTCGGAACCGTGGGTGGGCGCCCGGGGATCCCAGGAGGGGCGGCTGCAGGGAGGCGGGGCAGAGGGAGGGTCAGATCCCAGCCCAGCGCCAAACCCAGCCGTGCAACCTGCTTCTTTAACAAAAGCCCACGGGGACCTGTCTGCCTTATCCACGAAGGAAGGTCCAAGTTCCCCTGACTCAGGGACAGCCCAATTGCAAGGGGCCTAAAACCAGGACCAGGAACTCGGGGGTCACGTGGCCCGCGGCCCTGGTGTCTGAAGCAATGATGCCCCCGGGCCAGTGGGGTGTTTGCTCAGCTGCACAGGGCGATAGGTGTTCCCTGTGTCCCGAGGCCGCAAGGACGCGCCAGGCTACACGCCACCACAGCCGGGGATCTAAGCCAGTGGTCGGCAAACTCATTAGTCAACAGAGCCAATTATCAGCAGTACAACGATTGAAATTTCTTTTGAGAGCCAAATTTTTTAAAACTTAAACTATATAGGTAGGTGCATTGTTATTAACTTAATTAGGGGACTCCTAATCTGGCCTTGGCTAAAAACGTCCTCAATCTGATTGAGGTACATTCGCTGAGGTCCGACCCCTTCCAACTCTCCCATCCACTCTCGTCTTGTATACTTGTTTCGTCTATCTCCTTTCGTTCATCCTCTCTCTATGTCCAAACCATCTCCACATACCTTTCCGAATCCTCGACACTACATCTTCTTTCACTCCACAACATTCCCTAAAATTAACTTAATGAACTTTACTTAAAGTTTTAAGTCAACTTCACACTGTACGTGCTCGCCCGCACGTGGTATTTTGTGGAAGAGCCACACTCAAGGGGCCAAAGAGCCGCATGTGGCTCGCGAGCCGCGGTTTGCCGACCACTAATCTAAGCAGTCACGGCGCTGGGACAGCGCAGTCAGGAATCAGTGCTGCCATCCAGAGAGGCTCCAAGAAGACAAGAGCCAGAGACCCAGCTGCCCGAGGCCACAAAGCCAGGACACCCCAGAGCCCACACCACAACTGGTTCCACTTCCCCTTTTCTCGTAGCATCGGGACTACCCTGACCCGGCTCCGGGACCTCTGAGCCCCACCTTCCCAGGCATAAGGTGGGATGACGGGGACCTCAGAGCTGGGGGCGTCGTGGAGGCACCACATGCGAAGGCCAGGGACGGGCCTGGCGCCGAAGGGGACGAGGACAGCGCCCACGGCTCTCCGACCACCCAGAGTGAACACACTGTTGCAGGCCCCCTCCCCGCACCTTGGTGCTCCCTGCAGGGGATGGAGCCCCCAGGGAACTGGCCCTGCCTGTTTTGGGGGGTGCTATGGTTTGAATGTTTGTATTCATAGACTGAATTCATAGACTGAAATCCTAACCTCCAAAGGTGATGCTGTTGGAAGGTGGAGCCCGAGGGAGGTGACTAGGTCAGGAGGTGGAGCCGCCGATGAAAGAGGCCCCAGAGAGCTCCCCCGCCCTCCCACCCTGTGAGGACACAGTGAGGCCCGTCCAGGACAGCCAAAGGCGACCTGCTGGCACCTTGGCCTTGGACTTCCAGCCTCCAGAACCGTGAGCAATAAATGTCTGTGGTTCCTAACCTACCCCGTCGGTGGTCATCTGTCACAGCAGCCCGAGTGGACTGAGAAAGGGGTGCTGCTCCAGGCCCCCATGTTCCAAGCCCTTGAGGAGCTGTTTTGAGGACCAATGAAAGCCACTGGGCTGCACATGGAAAAGTACAGCACCCTCCCTGACACCCACGTGCCGGCACCATCTGTGGCCACGGCCTTCCAGGTCAGTCTTCCCCCCCACTCTGGGCCTCAGTTTCCCCACAGACGAGCAGGCAGGCAGTGCTGGGGCCTCGAAGGGCAGTCACAGCTGGGAGCCTGCGCCTCCCTACTGACCAGGAACCCTCGGCAGCAGCCTTCGGTTCCAACTGATGCCAACCTGCACACTCCGAACAGCCCCAAGCAGCCCCGAGACCCATTACACAAGGTCCCCTGCCCTCCACAGCCGCCGGCAGGGGTGTGCCGCTGTGGGTGCGAGGTGGGCGTGGCAGCCTGCCAGGAGGACTTGATTTTTACAGCCCCTGTCCCCAAATGCAGCCCCCACCCAAGACCCACGTACCTCAGTGCCCCAGCCCCATGGGCGGCCAGGATGGAGACAGGGAGCCTGGATCTGCTGGGCGACCTGCACAGGCCCCTCCGCATCTCCAGCCTCCGACCTGCAGGACACCTCTGGTCACTGCAAGCTCCCCACAGCCCACAGCCCAGGGAGGGGCTGGCCAACGGGGCCTCCAGCCCTGCCGCACTGGGGTTCTGCCCATCATCTGGGGTGTGAAGAACAGAGCGGGCGGCTGCATTCAGAGGCTGCCACTTGGAACCCGAGACCTTGACCAGACCTCACTGCCAGCTCCGTGCAGGAGTTAAACCCTGAGTCACCCAGACCACCTCCAGCCGCAGCCCTGCCCTCCTCCCGCCCCTGGGCAGCTCAGTGACGCCGTGCCGTGAGCGTGGGCCTGGGTTCCTGCGGGCTCCACAGGAGAAGCCGTTAGGTCTCAGCACGACCCTTTCCTGGGTCTGAGCAGAGATGCTGGCTGTGTCCCCAGGGCCTGGCACACGCCCGGCGCACTCCCTGCCCCTCCCAGGCTGAGGACAGAGGGGATGTCGGGAGAGAAGGACTCACACACACGGTGCTCCGAGCCCGGGCTAGGGGCTCACCGACGGGAACGATGTGCCTGCCCTGAAGGCTGCACTAGCCGGCGGCTGGGCTGTGCCCGCCGGCTCCGCCGCTCACAGCTCCGTCACCGGGGCGTGTTCCTAACACTGTGTCCACGTTGGCAAAGCTGGACCTGCCGCAGGGACCCCGGAGCTGAATGGGGTCACAGGTCAGGCCCCACGCAGGGACGGGCCGTGGAGGCTGCTCAGCGGGACGCAGGCCATCCTGTGGGTCAGGCCACGTTCACGCCCGGAGCCCCCGAGGCGGGAGTGGCTGCCGAGGTCACCGAGCAAATGGCTCCGACCAGCAGCAGGGAGGAAAGGCTTCCTGGAGGGTCAGGGCTGCAGCCAGGGGTGACCTTTCGGACTCATCCGGGACGGGGCTCGGCCCCAGCCTCCGAGGGGACGGTCAGGGCCTCTCCTTCCTGTTGACCTGGCAGCATCCCCGGGATCCGGCCCGTTCTGCCCAAGCTGCCTGCCACGGAGCCTTGGGCGGGGCCGCTTCCTGACCCTCGGCTGGCGCTAGGGGATTAGGATGCTCGCGGGGCCTTAGTCGTCACGGTGACTGTGCAAGAGGTGTGGCAGAGACCTCAGGAGACGCAGAGGCCCCTGACTCAGGAGCACAGATCCCGGCTCCTCTCTGTCTTCAGGACACCGTCCGCCCTGCACACCCCAGCCCGCCCCGGGTCACGGAAGCGTCCACCGTGCGGGGAGGCCCAGCACCCAGCATGTGCTCAGTGGAGCTCAAAGCACTGCAAACACACGCGATCAACCTGAGAGTAAACCGCCCACGAATGTCTCCTCAGCAGCCTTTCTTCCCCTTAAATGGATGACAAGGTGGCAGACCCCCCTTACCCCCCACCCCACCCCCACACACACACACCCCAGCTTAGCACCCTCTGAGCCAGGCTCCGGGCACAGGACTCATGCTCCAAGCATCCTGCCGGGGACTCGCTGTGTAGCCAGAGATGCCCCCATCCAGGCTTCCCTGGTCCTGCCCTGAGCAGCTGGAACACTCGCAGGCCATCAGAGACCGAACAAAACCAATGGGGAGGAGGCTTCCGGAACAAGGGGCCTACCCCGGGGCCCCAGGACCAAAGGTCGACATGCTGGCCTCACAGGCAGACCCTCGAGATGGTCTGGGTTTCACGGCGGCAAGCTGGGGCCAGGGTGGATTCAGGAACCTGAGTCGCCTCCCAGACCAGATGCCTGTGAACCGAAAGGATGTGCTCCGTTCCCGTCCCGCACGCACGCCACAGTGGGAAATGCTGGGTAAGCCAGCTTCATCTACTGCCC
The DNA here is from genome assembly GCF_028538775.1 of Myotis yumanensis. Lineage (NCBI taxonomy): Eukaryota > Metazoa > Chordata > Mammalia > Chiroptera > Vespertilionidae > Myotis > Myotis yumanensis. The sequence goes on from NW_027223752.1 coordinate 13,111,547, forward strand.
CACCGCCCACGGCGGTCCAGGCACCTCCCCCGGGGGTGGCTAGACTGACACAACTCCCTCCATCCCCAGAGAGAAACCATGGTCCCACGGGACTGTGGGGGCTGACAGGTCACAGTGTCAACGGTGGTATTCGTGAGAGTTTCTAGATGCCTCAGGAAAATTCAGGGTGTGCCTGCTAGCCCTCCCTCCTGACCGTGTCTCAGACCCAGGGCCAGGGGCCCCACACAGCCAGTGTGGTCGCCAGCAATGGGGGAAGCTGGCCAGACAGCACACAGTATCCTGCCCCTGCCTCGTTACACGCTGCCCCCGGTCCTGGCCTGTGGGACCTGCCCCTCTGGCCCGGCAGCCTCACCTCCAAGAACAGGTGAGATCCAGGGAGTATTCAACAAGCAGCCAAGTCCCACGTCCACATAGGGATGCGGGGGGATGGAGGTACACAGTTACAGAGCTCCCCTGCTGCTCCCCAAGTCTCACACCCTTTCCCACAGACCTGGGGACCACGGGCTCCTATGCAGACTGCCCGGACAGCAGCAAACACTGGCACAGCCTCTCTTGGGTTTGCTGTCTTTTTACCCCACAATGCCCAGGAGACCCGGGGAAAGGGACAGACTGCCAGTTCCTCTGCAGGAAATCAGGGCTCAGAGAGGGTAAGCCACATGTCCAAGGTAACAGAGCAAGTCAGCAACTCTTTCCACGCCCCCCCACTCACCCCACCGCCCTGGGTGCCTTCATCAGCATACCTCCCCACACCCCTGGTGAGCCCCCCACCCCACCCCCAGGCTGCCTGGGTGCACAGGGGGCCAACCCATGAGCATATGCCCGGGGACCTGCTCCCCCAGCCCCGATCAGCTCTGCAGCTGCCCGGAGGCCTCCGTGTGTCAGAGCAGACATGGGCGGGAAGCAGCTGCACCTGCACCAAGCTGGGCCGGTCCCAACCCCCAGACACAGTGCTCCTGGCCTGTCTCCGCCCCGGTTCCCGGCATCTTGCTCATCAGTCCCATTCAGGGCGCTCAACAAACACATTGAATAAATGACAGCGGCACTACCGTTGGGTCCTGCTGTGTGCCAGGTGCACGTCCCTGACCTGTGCCACATCCACACAGGGATGTGGAGGGATGGACACTGAGTGTCCCTGAGCCCACCTAGCACCCCAGGAGGCTGAGGCTTGAAGTCACACGGCCTCCCGGCACATCCCAGGGCTGCTCCTCCTCCTCCCCTGCTGAGCAGGTTTCAGGGTGTGCCACGGGGAGGCTGGGGGGACACTGAGGCAGGGACAGAGGCAAGGGCGCTGCCTACCACAGTGGGTATCCAGACCCTCTGCTATCATCTCCTGGCCCGGCGTCTCCCAGGCACCCTCTAGGGGGTGGGAGGAATGCACATGGCCAGGCACCTCGGGCTCAGGACGGCCTGATGTACAGGCCTCCGCCCCGTGGCCTGGAAGCTCCTCCAACTCCACTCCGTTTGTCGCCTGCAATGAGGGCTTCATAAGAAACGGAGAAGAAGGGCCGTGTTCTGGGCCCAGGTCAGCAGTCGCCCTCCTCCATGCAGTGGGCGGGGCTGGGGGCGAGGGAGGGTGCCGTGGGCGTGTGAACACCAGAGTGGTATAGACCGCATCCACTGGCACCCACATTGCTAAGTGCTCACCCCGGCCCAGAGCTTGCAGAAGTCGGCTCTTCTCTTAGGAGGAGCGGGGGGGGGGGGGGGGGGGGGGCACCATTGCTATTAATAGAAATAAAATTGTCCCCTCTCCCAATTGCAGGCGATAAACTCGCCAACGCACCAATGCCCAGCAGCGTGAGCATTTAACTAAAGGGCAACAGCAAAAATAGAAGCTGTGGGGAGGGTGCTTGTACGCCACTGAATGTGACCAAGGGGAGCGAGGGTGTACGGATGGGCTGTGGGGTACACTCACACTCACACACATACTCACGCAGACACATACTAGTACTCCTGAGACACATAAACACACACACTCTCACACAGACACATACTCCTGTAGACACATAAACACACACACATACTCTCACATAGACACACACAACCTCACGTGGACACACTCTCATATAGACACATACACACACACTCACACAGACACACACAACCTCACGTGGACACACTCTCCTATAGACACATAAACACACACACTCTCACACAGACACACATCCTCACGTGGACACACTCTCATGTAAACACATACACTCTCACACAGACACACACAACCTTATGTGGACACTCTCATGTAGACACAGACACACACAATCTCACATAGATACACATAATGTCACACACTCAGTCATGTAGACACACAAACACACTCTCAAACAGACACACACATAGACACACTCATGTATACACACTCTCACAGACACACACTCTCATGTAGACACACTCACGTAGACACACAGATACACACACTCTCATGTAGACATACACATGTAGAACCACGCGCGCGCACACACACACACACACACACACACACATACTCCTTGTACCTACCCGCCTGCCCCAATTGCATCTTCCCTACGTCCACCTCCTGCTCCCATCCACGCAGACACAGAGCCCTGGGCAGTAAGAACCTCCGGGTCAAGGCTAGCGGCTATGTGTCCTCTCTCCTCAGCTTCCCCTGTCATCATCCTCAGCTCAGTTAACCTGAGAAGCTGGTGGCTGAATCCACAGTCAAGAACCAGGACTTGGCGGCAGGATGGGGGCCTCCTCCTGCCAGCTAACCTTACAGGACCCACAGAGTACCCACAAAGGGCCCCGGGTGCCCTCAATGCCCATTGGGAGCCAAGCAGCCACTGACCAACTCACCCCACTCTCCTGTGAGCCTCCCAGAACGCAGCCCCAACCAGCCCAGAGCAAGACAGAGCAGAGAGGCAAGGACGCAGGTTGGGGGTGGCTGCAGAAGGCCTGTTGACTCTCAGGGCCCCGCCCGCTGAGGGGCTGTGAGTGCAGGGCAGCTATGGGAGGGGCACACACCTCTCCTGACCCTTACCATCTCTTTTCTTTTAAGTTTTTTTAAATTCTTTTTTTTTAATCCTCACCCAAAGTTATGTTTTTTTATTTCTTTCTTTAAAGAGAGAGGAAGGGAAAGGGAGAGAGAGAGAAACATTGATCAGCTGCCTCCCATACCAACCCCGACTAGGGATCATCCAGGGATCAAACCCCCAACCTGGGCATGTGCCCTGCCTGCCCAGGAATTGAACCCGAGACCCTTCAGTGCACGGAACGACACTCCAACCAACTGAGCCACACCGGCCTGGGCGACCCTCACCATCTTCCTCTTACTATAGGACACTGAGGCACGGGGGTTGTCAGGCTGTCCGCCCCCGGTGCCTGAGGCAAGACCCCCTGCCCACCGCCATCTGGCTCAGGCTCACACACGGCTCCTGGTGTCTAAGCTGGCGTGGAGGGGGGAGGGGGAGCAGGGCACAGAGTGACCCAGCGTCCACTGTGTGAACCACACACACCCTGAGTGAGTCACTGGGCGGGGCCGGCCGGCATCTGGGCGTCACATTCCTGGGGCCACTGCTGGAGAGCAGACACCTTCCAGGAACTCAGCCATCCATCCCGCGGCCGGAGCCTCGGGGACAGGAAGCAGCAGGCCTGACCCAGGCCCCCCGAAGAGGAGGGGCCAGGCAGCTCGAGTGTGGTCCTGGGGTGAAGCCAGAGTCCAAGCGCCTCGCCTGGCATCCCCTAGTCATGCACAGGGCACTCCCGAGTGGGCAGTGGGTCCCAGACCAACAACAGTGCAGACACGGCGGAGGGCAAAGCAAGAGGGACTTCGGACGCTGCGGGAGGGAGCGGCGAGAACTATGACAAGAGGAGGCGGCATCTCGGCCGCAGCTTGGCCAACAGCAGGATTTCCCCACTGAGGGAGGACAGGGAAGGGGAAGGCACCGGAGGCAAGAAAACAGCCATGCAAATGCCTGGAGCTGTTCAGAACCGCTACCGGCCTGGGGTCATGGAAGCTTCCGGAAGAGATGGAGAGAGGTGTGGAGGGAGTCAGGAGGGATCACAGAGCGCCGTCCACTCCATTCCCCAGAGGCTGGATGTGAGGCTGCGGCTCAGGGCCCTGCAGGGTTGTGCGTCAGGGAAGTGGTCGGGGGCCATGTATGAAGAACATTCCAGAAGGACAGAGTGAAGGCTGGAGGTGGTGACCCTGGAGACAAGGAGGCCGGAGCTCTGGGAACACTGGAGCGGACGGGAGGGGCAGGTGAACCCACCGTGCGTGGCAGGGAAAGACCTGGGCAAGGCAGAGTGGACCGAGCCCAGTGCACAGGCGCCGATGACGCCTGCCAAGCTGGGCTGGCCCCCGCGGCAAAGGGTGCTGCCCCTGAAGTCACACTGCAGGTCTCTGTGCTGGCAAGGCTCCAGGCAGGAGACAGAGCAAGGCACTCGGGTCTGGGGTCGGGCCTCAGTCCCCTCCTCACAGCCCCCCCTCTGGTGGGCAGAAACCCAGTGACCTGCCCGGAGGGTCTGCCTCCTGGGCCTGGGGCACCCACCGACCTGGCCCGGGCAATTGCGTCTTTAGTTTCGTGGGCCCATTCATTGTCTGCAATTCTCTCGCCCGCCCACACCCCGGCTGAAGGAGGGTTTCCAGAGGATCGCTCCAGGGGCTGGCAGACAGATGCCCCATCAGCGGGACCTGCTGCTCAGGCCTGGCCTCGCAGCCAGCAAGGGGCGGCCGGCCGACAACCCTCTGGAGATGGCCTGATTGGAGCAGCTGTTCAGACTGAGCGCTTGACCGTGTGGTCACACACAGCAGCTGGTCGAAATCGTGGTCTTCATCACGGCAAGGCCAGCACCTTGGAAACCCTCGTGTGCCCCTCCCAACAGGCGTGAAGGGCACCTGGGTGTGCCAGCCTCCCCCGGAGGAAACGGAGGCTCACAGAGGTGGCAGGACTCGCCCAAGATCACGGTGCCAGCGTGGGCAGAGCCGGGTGCTAACCTCCTCCTCCACCCCACGCCACCCCACTGCCACGCTCTGCCCCCCACGTGGCCGCGTGTTCACCGTCCCGGGTAATGTACCCGAGAGAGCGAGCTGCAGGGGGGGATTCTGGGCGAGCCCAGGGGGAACACGCATCCCTTCTGAAGTCCCCGGGCGGGTGTCCATATGACAGGACAGCAAAGGGCCACTCACACCGCTTTTCGAACGGCCAATGATGTGATGAGCTTCTCAACACCTCACAGGTAGAAAGGTGGGCGACTAACCAGAGGAAAACTGCGTGGCAACATTCGTGTTCCAGAAAGTGTGTCTTGGAGAGGATCCTGAACCAGAGCATGGCATTGGGCAAAAGCTAAGGAAACCTACATAAACTGTGGACGCCAGTGAATACTCCTGTACCAATGTCGGCGTGTTCATTGCATCACCAGGAGGCTAGTGATGGGGGAAATGAGGGACAGGGTTTATGGAACTCTCTCTCCTCAAGGACTTTGTAAAATAAAAAAGGCTCTAAACAGCAAAACTCAATTTAAAAAGCGTGTGTGACAATTCTATTCATGTCCTAGGATCTCATGCAAAGGAGGGGCCCAGACAAAGGAGGGGCCAACCGCTCCCCACTCCCAGTGAGGGTCACACATCGGGGGACCCAGGACCAATGAGGACGGCTGAAGGGCTTGCAGGGGGCGCTGTGCCTCTCAGATCAAACCACAGGCAGAGACGACATCTGGACGGTGGGCACGCTGCAAAAGGGAGACGCCGCGTGGCTCCGGGGCCAAGAAATTCCAGAAGGAGCGTCCACCAGCACGCAACTTTCAAGTCCACATAACGGCCCCACTGCCACCCGCCCCAGAGAGGGGAAATTCACACTCGAAGCTGGACGGCTCCTGTCTCCTTAACGCGCACATTCCAGCAGCCGGTCCTCCAGGGAAGGCAGCACACACACCAGTCACGGCTGGCATCATCCCGGCCATCTGGGTGCCGAGGCTCAAGGTGGCTCCTTTTCCGCATTTTCTACAATAAACAGGTTTTGGGAGAACAGGTTGCTGCTGGGGAAATGCCGACGCGGGGCCCCGGACGCCGCGGGCTGCAGACGCAACGCCACCCAGCTCGGCCCCTTTCTACACAGGACCTTCTACACGGGCTGCTGGTTCTCTGTGCCTCCGCCTCCTCCTCTCATCACCAGGAAACGTAAACGCTTTCCTTTGGTGAGAGGCAAATGAGTGCATGTGTAGCAAGCACAGGCACCTGTTAGCTGCTATCGTTACTCCACTGTTCCATCCTCACAGCCCGTAAGGGGGAATGTGGGTCACCCCATGGGACAGAGGCTTAGGCGAGACACACGGTGGCCGGTCTGGGACCCACGACCACAGCTAAAGTGCAAGGACGCTCCCTTACACCAGCCACAGAAGGGGATGGGTGAGTGGGAGGAGCCAGTGCTCGAGTCCCTTCTCCCCTGGACCTCAGGCCCCCCTGAGGCCGGGAGACGCCCCTCAGGGCACAGGGCCAGGCCTGCCGCCTGGCAGCCTCCTTCCTGCCCCCTGCACAGGGCAGCTGTCCCACTCCGGGCAGGACTCTCTCTCCAGCTGCTCCTGCCTGCCCTGGGTGATGCCCAGACCAAGCGGTAATGACTACCCCGCAAGCTGCTAAGGCCCAGACATGGGCAAGGCCGGAGGACTTCAGGGTTCCCTCACAGATGAGGCCTGTAGAGGGGTTCCCGGACAGGCCGGGGTGAGAACCAGGCCCCTGACTCCTTCAGGTCTCCCGCAGACTCCCCAGGGCGCGCGCACGCACACGCACACACACACAGAAGCCAACTCAGAGAGACACCAAGCCCCATCTGTCTCCCGATCAGGGACAAGAGGGTGCAGCCCGGGGGGCAGGGGGGAGGGAGGGGGGAGGAGGCAGGGACGCAGTGGTCAGCAGACACCAGGGACACAGGTACCATCTGCCACGGACACCCCCCACAGCTGGTGGCACTCCACCACACACAGCACAGAGCCGAGAAGGCCCGGGTGCTGGGCCCCCCAAAACTCCCCTCTCCACTCAGTATACAGGCGGGAAACTGAGGCAGAGGGATGGGGCATCTGTGACATCCCATGGGCTTGGCGGCCTCATTTCCTCATCTGTGCCAGGGGGCCGATGCCAACCCCACCCGCCCACGTACACCCTGGCCCAGGGGCACCAAGCAGTCCTTCCGGAGCCCCTGGATGGTAAGTGCCTGCATTCTTAGGACGCAGTCTCTTTAATGAGGCGTCATTCCCAGATGCCAACTCCTCACTCTCTCCCACAGGCATTTCCTTGTCTGAGCTGCTCAGGACATGAAGAGGAACAGTGATGTGCTGGCCAGGCGCCCCTCCCCTGCCCCCCAGCCCCTGACAGCTGCCCCTCCCCTGCCCCTGCTGCTGCTGGCCCAGGTCCCCGCAGCCCCAAGTGGTACCAGGTGCCTCGGGCTGGCACGCCACAGCCAAGCCCTGCAGCCCAGCAAACCCCCAGAGCTCGCGAGGGTCCCTGTCTTTCTGACCCAGGGCAGGGCTGGGAGGAATGGTCCCAACAGGACGGGAATACGCAGAGCAGTGGCTGAGATCTCAGCCAGGCTCACTCGCCCCTTGAAGATCACCCGCCATTCCCCCACCAGGGCAGCTGCCCCACCAGAACCTCCCCTTCCCCACAAATTCCCTCCTGAGCCACTGGAGGCCCTAAGGCAGCCTGGGAATCAAAAGGATCAAATCCAAGGACAGGAGAAAGGGCATCGAGGAGTGCCAACACGGCTCCCCTTCAGGAGGGGCCGTGCAGCCAGTGCCCAGGGGTGCGGACCCCGGCCCCACACCCCACTGTCAGTGGGTGGCACTCTAGCCTAGAGTCCCACCCACTGTGGTCCACAGCCGTCTGCTACAGGAATAAACAAAGCCGCACTCCTTCCCGCAAGCCCCTGCTCCCCAGTCCATGTGTCCCCTCCACTTGCCTTCGGCCTGCAGCTCACCCCGCCACCCCTCACTCGAAGCCCCTCTGCACACCCAGGCCTCCCAGACCATGGTCTCCAACTGGGACACCCTTCCCACTTCTTCCAGCTGCCAATCAGCAAACCACCGACAGGACGGTGAGGGGTGAGTGGGGATAGCGGACGGGGCTTCCTGGCTGGCACAGGACTCCCCATCCCCGCAATGGCATCTAGGATGCCAGCCAGCGAGCTCATGGCCTGGCGCTGCCCTTACGCCAGTGCCCAGACGCCCACCAGCTTCGCTAAGGCAGCAAGGCATGCGCATGTAGCCGGAGAGAAGGGAGTCCACAGCCTATTCGGAAGTCACGGAAGTCTGGTCTGCAGCAGCAGGGAGGAGGGACCCAGGGTGCAGTTCAAAAGAACATTCGGAGGCTTTGCTGTTTTCATGCTGCTCCTGCTGGCGATGGCGGCTGCGCTGGCAGCGAGAGCTGGCCCGAGAGGCCTATGGCGGGCAAGCAGGGAAAGCGAAGCCTCCGGGTTGGGTGGGGTGGGGCACAGTAGCAAATGATCCCTCCTGGCTGCTGCCTCCTGATTCTGGGTCAGATCACTCCCCACCTGGGCACGAACCTGGGCATGCACCTGGCACCTGGCACCTGGGAGGTGAGGGCCCGGGTTGGAAACTGGGCCACTGTGGGTCGTGAGGGCAGCAGAGACGCAGAAATGTCCAAAAGCCCTGGTCCAGATGGAGGGGCGGAGCCGTGGGCCTGGTCCAACTGCCTCATCTCACAAATGAGTAAACTGAGGCCCAAGAAAACGGAGAGCGACAGAGGCAGGAAGGAAACGAAGGAGAAGCCCAGGAAGCGAAGATCTGCATGAAAACATCTACCCGACCCTGAACCCTCACATAAACACAACTTCACGAAAGAGGCGGGGGGGGGGGGGGGGGGGGCTGACTGAGGGCGGAGGGGGCGGGGGCAGGGGGAGTGGGGGTTGGTGAGCCAGAGCTGTCATCCCAACCTGCTGAGAACAGGCCTGCATGGAGTTCCTTACCAAGAGCACCCATTAAATTCATTTTTTTTGTAATATATTTTTACTGATGTCACTGAGCAAGGGAGAGGGAGTTGGAAACATCAATGAGAGTCATTGATCAGCTGCCTCCTGCAAGCCCCACTCTGAGCATGTGCCCTGACCGTGACCTCCTGGTTCATAGGTGGACCTTCAACCACTGAGCCACGCCAGCCGGGCAAGTTCATTCATTTTTTTATTTCTTAAAAGCCACGCTCCTTCCCGCAAGTCCCCGCTCCCCAGTCCATGTGGAGGGGAGCCCTTCAGGGAGGGGGCTTGCTCTACCCCCTCTTGTGTTTTTTTGGTCTTTCCTGGCCCGGGACCACTCTCAGCCTCTGATGAGAGCGCTGGGTCCTGGCCCAGGAGAAATGCGCGAGTGCAGTCACACCAGGGCCCCGGGGTTCCCTGAGGCCCGAGTGACCCCAGGTGCAGGAGTCCGTGGGTCCGTGCTCAGCTGACCCTGAGCTGGCCCAGGCTCTCCCTCCGGCCACAACCCCCATCCCAAAGCCCCGGGCCTGAGGCCCCAGCCCCGCCCGTGCCACAGCTCCCCCGGGCCCTCCTGCTCAGTTTGGGTTGCACAAAAACAAGGGGTCTTTTCATCCCACAGGGTTTCAGCCCCACACACTGCGAGCAGCTCACGTTGCCCATAACCAGGCCGCACTCACGGGAGCAAGGTCTTAACTCCGTGCAAGGGGACTAAGGATGCAGGGGGAGAGCAAGATGGGGCGGGGACCTTGGCAGGGGGCGGGGGCCTTGGCGGGGGGGGGGGGGGGGGGGCGGGGGGGGCAGGGACCTTGGCGGGGGGCAGGGACCTTGACGGGGGGGCGGGGGCCTTGGCGGGGGGGGGGGGGGGGCAGGGACCTTGGCGGGGGGCAGGGACCTTGGCGGGGGGACAGGGACCTTGGCGGAGGGCAGGGAGCACTCCCAGGACCTCGGACCCACGCGGGAGCTGCTGTCTGCACAGCTGTCAGCAGGAGGAATCTGAGGGAGGACAGAGGCTGCAAGGGTGGAGGCAGCAGGGAAACCAGCCCCCAGGCCAGGAAATGGCCCCGAGACGGCAGGAGGAGCAGGGGCCCTGGGATTGCGGGGGGTGCTGGCACCTCCACCCAGATGGCTCCTACCTCATCACACTGGCCTGGTATTCCAGAGTAGGGTGGGTTAAGTGGGCTTTCCTGACCCTCCCTGCCAGCGCCTTTCCCAGGGACAGGCCGCTGTCCTGCTGTGGTCTCACCAACGTCACCCTGACCCCTTCACCACCACAGACACAGCTGGAAGAATGACAGCAGGGCCAGGCCCAGGGCCAGAGCCCCAGGTGTGGCTCGTACTGGCCTCATCCGCCAGGGATGGCTGGAGTAATGGCTCGCAGCTGTACCCAGGCAGCTCACTTAACCCCGAGATGAGAGACTGCCCGCCACCTGCCGCGGCCACCGCCTCAGAGAGCAAGGAGCACAGAGGGCAGGGGGAGCCATGCCCAGAGCTGCTAACTGGAGTCTGGGCCTCTCAGGGTGCTCCCCACATGGAGGGGAATCAGGGAGGGGGTGCTGGCTGGCTGGTGCCCATTCCCTACTACCCTGCACCCCCCACTGTTTTAAAACCCATTTGTTTTCTGATCCTCGGGCCTCCTGACCTCAGGTAGAGGGTAAGGAGCTGGGGGCTGGGGGCAGGGGTGGGCTGTGTGCGAGGAGACCTCAGGGCCCCCGGGGAGCCGGGCGGCCTCTCCCAGAGGGTTCCAGCACAGACGTGGGAACCCACACAAGGCCCCCAGCAGAGGTGGCACCCGTGGCTGCGGGGCAACCACCACGACCCTGCTCCACGCTGAGCAGACGAGGTGACTGGTCACACAGCCTGTGTCTGTCCCACTCCACAAGCTGACCTAGGCCTCAGGGGAGGTGAGACTTCAGGGTGGGGAGGGAGAGGGGAGGGACATCCTGCCAGCAGGAGCCCTAAGGGCCTGGGGCAAGCAGGGCCTGCGGAGGTCCTGGGGCACGGGAGGGGTCCCTAACACCACTGCTCGGCTCAGCGCTTCCTTCTGTGGGCTCGTCTGTCACAGGCCTCACCCACCCAGCCTCCCACAGCCCGGAGAGGAGAGGCGTTGTCCGCGCGGTGCTGCCCCACAGAGCTCTCTGGAATGATGGGAATGTTCCTTCTTTTCGCCATCAACAAGGTGGGAAGCTCTCCCGAGGGTCAGTGCCACCAGACATGGAAACCTTTCGTGGGACTTCATCATAGTTAAATCGAACTGGACCCCTCCGGGCTAGCGATCCTTGGAAGGTGGTCACCGTGAGGCGGCGGGTACAGGGGCACAGGTGAGGGGAAGGGGCCCAGCCCAGAGCGCACGGTCAGCAGGATGGTAACCGGCAGGACCTGGGAGCCTGGGCCGTAGGTCAGGAGCGAGAAGGAGAGACAGCCTGGGTGCTGCGTGTGGGTGGCGCGTCCACTGCAGGCAGGAGGCGGATGGAGGCTGCTGGAGGCTGGGATCAGGGAGGCCCTGTCCAGAAGACAAGCCCGGAGTGGGCAGCACACACCACGGAGGGGTCGGGAGGAAAGAGGCCGCTGGACGAGCCAGAGTGGCCTTTCCAGGGTCCAGGGCTGCGTGGGGCCAGGAGGCAGCCAGCCCTCCACGCTCCCTGGGAAGTGGGTGGTGAAGGGAAGGATGGAGGGGCAGGATGGCAGAGGGAGAGGATAGTGTTTATTGCTCTGGACTAGGAAACAGGAGCCTGTTTGCAGGGGAAGAAGGAGCAGTCAGGAGACAATGGTGGGGGGAGGTCCCCCAGGAGGTGGGGGGAAGGGAGCCCTCGGTGGCCAGGACAGGGGCACCGAACGAGGGAGAGACTCGCTGTCTGACGTCCTGTCCCGTATGAAAGCGGTGTGTGCACATTCCAGAAAATGGGGAAAACACAGCAAGAGGAGCGGAGAGAGGGCAGGGCGGGAGCTCCCATTGTCCTCCCAGCCACGGGAGATGGGAAGCGACCAGAAAGCCGAGCCTTCTGAGAGCCGGGCGCCGGCAGTGTGGCCGGAACCCCCGACAAAGGGCCACTCCCAGAGCGGGCTCATTAGGGACAGGAGACATGCAGCGCGCTGGGGACACCGGCTCGGCCAGGGCCGGCACACAATCGGGCCCTTGTGGGAGGCAGGGCGGGCGCTCCAGCCTCTGATTCCAAGACAAGAGCACGCCTCCTTGCCTTACAGCCGGAGACAGATTGGGGGAGACAAAGAGATGCTCCCCTGACAGTGGATGCGCTATTTTTGGAAGTGGGTCGGCTCTTCTCCATGGCTGCCGTCTCGCTGCCACTGGTCCCCTTGAACGCAGCCCAAACAGGCCCCCACCGGTCGGGGCGGCCCAGCATCCCGCCAGGGGCCGGCGGGGGCGTCTGCACGGCCTTGCCGGGTCTCAGACAGCTCCCAGGTGTGGAGGGGAGCCAGCCGGCGGCGGTGCTCAGGGCGGGGGTAGGTGCTCAGGAAATCCAGGGCCAGGCTCAAACCCCACTTCCCACGGCGGCCGGCGGCCCCACTGGGCGCACCAAAGCCACCTCCCCAAGCGTCCACTCACACAGGTCGGCCAGGGGACACCGCACACGGCCGGCTTCTCCCTCAGAGCTAATGTCTGCTGACACCAGCCTCCCCTGGGCCGGCCAGCGGTCAGGGCCTGTGTGGGGCAGTGTCTGCCTTTCTCCTGGAGTTTCCATTCCCACAGTCGCTCCGGCTGCCCAGGGAAGCCCTACAACCGCTGAAGCCTCTGGGACCACTGGGGCCGCCTCTGCGGGCCCATCAGGCGCTGGCATATTTTGGAGTTCCTAAATGATAGCTAATATGCAGCCGAGATTAGGAACCACTGACAAAAGCAAGTGTGGGGGAAGCGAGCCGTGACCTCCTGTTTCACAGGTCAGTGCTCAACCACTGAGCCACACCGGCCGGGCATGTGTGTGTTTTTCATAATGAAGGGGAAACAGGGAAGAGGGGGAGGGTGAAAGTCGAGTTAGCAGCTGAAGGCCATTCGATGCCAAAGGGAGCCCGTGCAGAAGAAAGGCAGTTGTGGCCAAATACATGCCCCGTCCAGTGCTTCCTGCCCACCACCCCGCACCCCAACATTCCCTGAGCCCCTGCTACGTGCCAGGAAGACGGACCCTGCCCTGAAGAAGGTCGTGGGCTGGGGGAGACAGGACAGCACCCCGAGGAAACTCAGGTCCCGTCAAGTGGCCCTGTCCCGGGCAAACCCCACACCGGGGAACCGGAGCTCCGCGCCCTCCTCTGGCGCCAAACCTGTGACACAGTCCACGCACGGCGATCGCGTGGCAGAGGCCGGTAATTCCATCAAGGCTCTCGGTGTGGCTCTGCACAAGGCCAGGCTGGCCAGGCAGGGTCTCGGCCTCCGCCAGGGCCGGGCAGAGCGGAGCCTGTGCGCCACGGGCGGCCACATCACCTCCACTGCCCAGGGCTCCATCCTGGGACCTGCTCCCAGCCAAGGACCGCCACCAGGCAAGAGACCCAACCACCCGCGTGCCCGACAAGAGGCAGGGGGGGCAGAGCCCTTCCGCTGTGGCTCTGTCTGTCGTGGGGACTCTGAGTCACGGGGCCAGAGGGGCCCCCCATTTTACAGATGGGAACGTGAGGGCACAGGGAGAGGGAGCGGAAGATGCTGGTTCTGTCTGCGTGGACCAATCCACAGAACAGTGCGGGGGGACCCTACTGTGCCCACAAGACCCCAGCTGACGGGGGCCCTCTCCAGCCCAGCAGGTAATCCACATTTACTAAGTGGGGAGCAGAACAAAGGGAGGGATCGGCTGCCTCCTGGGCTGTGTGAGACCCAGTGTCCGGCGGAGCCCGAACAGATAACTCAGGATCCCCGTGGAAAAGCAGTTCAGGAAGGGCCTGCGCGGGGGGGGGGGGGGGGGGGCAGGAGGGATTAAGAAGTACAAGCTGCCAGTTACAGTCACACGGATGTAAAGTCAGCTCGGGGAATAGAGTCAATAATTCCTAATCACCCATGTGTGGTGTCAGGTGGGTACTAGACTTACCCAACTGATACACCAACTATAATTGAAAAATAAATGTTAAAATAGTAATTTTAAAAAATGGTTTAAAACTAAGAGGAAAAAAAAAGAGAAGACCGGAGCTGGAAGTGCCCGCAGCTGGAAAGGCCCAACCCAGGGACTTTAGGGGGGGGCACAGATGCAGCGGGAGGAGCTAACAGACCCCCCCCCCACCCTGGCCCTGCCCCACCCCTGGCTCCCAATCACCAGTCGCCCCACGGAGCCAGCTGTGCCAGTCCACTGCCCACCATATGCCTGGGCTCCAGCTGTTCCTGCCACCACGCCCGGCCTCTCCCTGCCCTCCTCTGCCTGCACCAACCTGCTCCACCTCAAGACCTTGTCAGCTTCCAAACCGCCTCCCCCACTCGCTCACACGACCTCCCAGCACCCTAAAGAGGTGGACAGACAACCAGGCACTACTGAACGTGAAAGGGGATGACAAATTGTCGCCCGGGGAGGCGAAGGCACCCAGGCAGCATAGGCTCCAGGGCCACCTGACGGGGCTCCTGCCCCCGCCCCCAGCCCCACCGGCCTGGTGGGACCTGGCCTCCTCAGCCCAGGCCGGGGTCATGGGGCCCAGCAGGGCTCTTCCCTGTTATGGGAAGCCCGTGACATAAGACACCAGGCCAGGCTGGTGCCTTGAACCCCCCATGAAAGACAGTTTGGGAACCGGCCCCTATGCCAAGGCTGGAACTCAAGAGGACGGGCCTGGGATGCACAAGCTCAGAGACAGACAGAGGACGGACTGAGGGCCCAGGGGGGCTCCAGCGCGTGTGGCCAGGCCGGGGCATGTCCCTCCCTTTCCTGTCCCCTCTAAGGGCCTGTCAGGCTCCGTGCAGCGCCTCAGGCTCTCCCAGCATCTCCTCTACTCTGAGATGCCATCCTCATCCAATGAGTGAGGGACCTGGCCCGCCCTCCTGCCTCCTGACACTACGCTGACTCCAAGACACACTCACCGCGCAGCAGAGAAGGGAAAAGCCCATCTTTGAAATCAGGAAACAACAAACAACAAAGGGGCGAAGGCCTCCGGGCACAGCAGGAAGGAGGAAGGAACACCCCCCACCCCCACACCCCACCCCCCAGCTCCCCAGGGCTCCGGCTCTGCAGCTCCACTGAAACCTCTCTGCAGGGTGAGCTGGAAGCTTCCAGAATCAGCACCTCCTATCTCTCTGCTCTGCCCCCCGAGAGCTGGAGACGGGCAGAGACTTGTCCCCGAGCAGGCACCCATCACTGGGGGACCCGGCGCCGGGACTGCCCCAACCCTCCACCACCTGCCCTGCCGGCAGGGGCCAGGGCCGTGCGTGACGGTGACCGGCTTTGGGTGCTTCTCGAAGGGGGACCATTCTCGGCTTTTCACTAGCAAGGGGGTGTCACGTTCCCTTAGCAGACAAGCTTGTTCCTCAGCCACCAAGCCTTTGGGCAAGCGCCTGGGGTCCCTCGTCACCGCCAGGGAGGGGGAACCACTCCCGTCCCAGCTCTGAAGTCTCCCAGTGGCCCCTGCACGGAGCCAGGCCCTGACCCTGGGAACCAGGCTGTCGGCGGGCCACACCTATTCTGTGACCAGCTACAGGGGCGGCTGCAGAAGGCATGTCACGCCGGGTGCGGTCCTACCTGCCCTCAGAGGTCAGAGGTCAGAGGGCAGCTACCGGGGCTGGGGCAGAGCTTTGGAGCAGACCTGGCTGGTCTGAGTCTGCAGAGAAGGTTCTCTCACGGCCGCTGTCCCTGCGATGGCCACCAAAGAGGCCCCAAGCCTCCCCCGCTGCCCCGGCCCAGCCTACCCCAGGACGCACACCAGCCTCAAGCTCCCGCACCGCCACTCCCCAGCCAGGCTTCCGGAATCACTGCGAGGGGCACTCAGAACCAGACAGAGTCGGTCACTGCGCTTCCCTTCCCGCTTCAGGGCTCATTCTCCCAACAACCTGGCCCGCCCTCCTGCCTCCGGACTCCATCCACTGGTCACGACGCGCACAGTCAGGTTTCCGAGCTACGCGGGGTGTCCCACTGGGCTCAGCGACGCCCCCACCCAGTGTCCAGGCCGCTGCCTGCACCCCGCCCCTCACAGGCAGCTCCCCACTCCAGAGGGAGCATGTCCGCCCGGACCTCTGTGGGTGCTGATGTCTGACCCACTACAGCTCTGGGCTGTGCCCTTTGGGCGGCACAGTGCTGACGTCCTGGGGCTGACAGCCCCCCTCCCCCCACCGCCTGGCAGCAGCTCCCGGCCCCAAGGCTTCCTCTTCTCCCGGCTCAGCATTCCAGTTCTTTCTGTTCCCATGACAGGGCTTCCAGTCCAGGGCCTCCCCAGCTCGCCACACAGCTGGGAGCGCTCGCCCAGGCTGGGGCCAGCGCATCAGCCCTGCCCAGGCCTCCCTCGCCCGTGCCTGCTGGATGCCCCCTCCTGCCCTTCAACCAACAAGGGCTCCTTTGGCTCGGACACCAGGTGGGCACAGGGCTCCCCACACAGGTCCCCTACGCTCACCCCAGAAGGCAGTGTGCAGGGGTGCAGGTGGCAGTGGAGGTCACTAAACCTACCTTTAGGCAGGGTATTATTATCCTTAGGACACAGGTGAGGAAACAGGATTAGAAGCTCAGGGAAAAGAGGTTAACCGAAGAATTTACTTATTTTTAATTTAATCTTCTTTAAACCAAAAAGTTTATATGCACGTATGCATAGCCCATAAGAACCAACAAGAGTGCAGTGAAGGCCTGGGTGGAGCAGGAGCGGGTGGAGGGAGGCCAAGCGGTGGCGGGGGGGGGGGGGGGGGGGGGGGGGGGGGCCGGGGTGTGTATCTGTAACACCCTCGACAGTGAAAAGAAACCAATCAGGTCCAGGGAGCTGCCCTGCTCACGCAGCAGGTGGCCAGGCCAGGACCACCCTCCCCCCCGCCCCCCACCCCCACCAGGTCTCTTGACCTGGAACCAGAGCCCTAACCATTTGGCGGCCCTGCCCCTAAGCACACCAGCACTGAGTGCGCCCGCCGGGCGGAGGGCATTAGCATGTCCAGACGCAGCTGCACTTCAAGGCTTAAGCACATAGAACGCTGCTTTCCCCTCGCCCCCAAGGCTGGTCTCAGCTCCCCACTTTGCAGGTGAAAAAGCTGAGTGAGGCCCACAGAGGGCCAGGCCTCCCTGCTCTGCGCTGACGCCAGGACAAGCCTGTGTGGAAAGTCCCGGGGGGAGGAGGGTAGGGAGGTGGGGGTGGGGGGCAGACTATCTTCCACCGTGTTCATATCCTAGGAGCTCAGAGACCAGGGCATGGCGGGCCCCCAGCAGAAGGAAGCCACCCTGACCGAGTGAGGGAATGACGCTCCAGAGGTGAGGAGAGCTGGGCTGAAGGGTTGAGGGTTCAATTCCAGTCAAGGGCATGGACCTTGGTTGCAGGCTGGATCCCTGACCAGTCAAGCGCCTGCGGGAGGTAACCAATCGACACATTTCTCTCACATCGGCATTTATCTCTCTTTCTCTCCCCCTCCCTTCCTTCTACTCTCTGTAAAAATCTATGTAAAAAATACCCTGGGGTGAGGATTAACAACAAAAATAGAGGTGAGGAGGTGAGGTGAGGCGGCTCCGGGTGCCAGAAGCCTGGGGGCGCCTGCCTTCTCTGTCTTAGCTCTGTAGGTTCAAGCAAGAAAAGGGGGAGCCAGGAGGAGCCTGAGGGTCCCACTTCTGCAGAGGAGCTGCCACACCTTTGCCACACGTGTCCCACCCCTGGAGCTCCCTCCCTCCTGGCTCTGTGTCCACCCGCAGGTCCCGGGGCCCTGCCAGGACCAAGCTTGGGGGAGGCCATCCGCTGCTGGCGGGCCTCCCTTGAGGGTCCCTCCAGTTCTCCCTCCCCCCCCCCACCCCCCCACCCCCCCACCCCGCCTCTGTCCCAGCCCAGAGGGGCAGCAGGCACTGGGCAGGTGGCTAATCTGACACAGGAGACCCAAGACTGAGCCCAGGCCCCACCACCAGCAGCCCAGTGGGACCCAGAGCAAGTCCCTGTGCCTCTCCAAGCCTCAGTTTGCCCATCTCTGATATGGGACCATTTGGGCACTCTGAACAGAACCGAGCTGGGGCTGGGAAGCTCTCTGTGGTCAGCTGTGAAGTGCTGGGCACCCCCTGGCCCTTCCCTGGGTGCCTGCCTGTGAGCTCCTCCTGGGCAAGGCCAGCACCCGCTGCTGATGGACGGTCAGCATCAGCTCGGGAGGGAGGGGAAAGGCTTATCTAACCCGCCCATTGTCTTCATGACCTTTGCTCCGGGCTAGGCTGGGCTTCGGAAGAGCCTCCTCAGGAGCCAGCCCTGCACAGGAGGCGCGGAGCTGGGTGGCCCCTACTCGGCCAGCGTGATCTATCTTTTTTGAAGGCCAGGACCACCCCCGCTTAACCCTCCCTTTAAACCAACAAAAACACAAGCCAGAGAACAAACCCATCTTATTTTGAGAAGCTCACATTTTAAATCCAAACTTTAAAAAGTAAATAGGGCTGTTCGAAGGCACGCTGGAGGTCCCGGTTCCCTAAGTTAGCTCAAGGGGCACGGCCCAGGGGGTGGGGGAGGGCCCGGGACTGACGGACTGACCGACTGACGGATTGACCTGCACAGGGACAAGCTGGGGAGGGGGGAGGGGGCATGAAGGATGGGGGAAGGGCAAGGGAGAATTGCTGGAAATGCTTTTGTTTGAAACCTCATCAGTTCAAGGGACAAACCTGACTTGCTGGCCTTGGGGGTTCAGCTGCCTCAGTTTGCCCCACTGGATCAGAGTAAGGAGCCCTGAAGTCCAGACTCGAACTGGCCCTCAGTCAAAATCATGGGGAGAAGGGGGAGCCATTTGCATACCCATTCAGAGCCCCACCAGCCACCCCGTATGGGCCACATCCCACCTCAGCCGCCTGGGGCCTTCAGGGCACCCAGCCAGCTGCCAGGTACCCCGCAGCTCCCAAGAGAGGACCAGAGGGTCCCCATTCCCTGGGCTCATTGGCAGGTGCAGCCAGACACAGGCCCAGACGCAAACATTCAGATGAGCTGCCTGTCTAAACAGCCAACAGTTGTAAAGAACACTGGTCTGCTTGGCGAGCCCCCAAAAGGGTCCCTGTGGGTTTCTCAGGAGGAGCCTTGGGGAAAATATTCCCGACGAGGATTCGGGCAACTGCTGAGACCGGCCTGTGTGCGACCTGACTCCCTGGCCCTCCCTCGCCCTCCCGTGGGAAGGGGGCCCTCTGGCTTGCACTGCACTGCATGGAAGAGCAGAGGCGCCGTCGAGTCCAGTAACTTGCAGAGAGAAGAGGAGGAGTGGAGACTGGATTCGAACCCCAGATGGACTGACCCCTCCAGGGAACGGGGTTATCAACCATCTGTTCGGTGGTCCCCGATAAGGAAGCGACACTTCCCAGGATGGGAGAAGAGGGGCAAACCTGGGTCAGGAATCCAGAATAGGGAATCACCATTGTCTGCTGATAACGGTAATCAGCCAACATGACAGCAGGCCAGAGAAGCAAGCCAGCCCACCCCTAGCAGGAGAGCCGCCCCCCGGGGGGCCCGGGTGCCTGGAACAGAGACCTTCAACCTCCCTCAGCCGGCTCTTCACTCAACTTCAAACTGCAGGTCTGAGGACAGAAAAGGCATTGCTGTGAAAAGGGCCTTTCCTGGTTTCCAGGCGTCCTATTCATGTTGGGAGAACATCTCAAGGCCACACATGACTTCAGAGACACAACGAAACAATGGCAATCCTGTCTGGAACTGAAATCTGCGATAATGACGCTGAACAGGTCGGTTACAGCGTTGCCATCACCGTCGGTGGCAGTCCTGCCCCAACTGTGCAAGAGGCTTGGTAAGGGGAGGGTGGAGGGGGGCATGGGCTCTGCAGGAAACCCTACTCCTCAACCCCCACCCGCCCCAGTGGGGTGGAAACCCTCAGGTCTAGCCCAGTCCTCCACTCCTGCATCCCTGCCAGCTACAACCCACAGGCTGGGCCAGACAGGTTCCGCGTCAGACGCCACCAAACTCCCCTGCAAATATGCCACGACACTCAAGCACCTCAGCGCCCTGCAGAGAGCCACTCTCGCCAAGTGCCATCAATGACACAGCGAAAAGCCAGCAACATCTCACTCCCCAGCCACAGGACTGCGGCAGGGCCCTCCTTCTACTGCACTTGGGGAAACTGAGGTTCAGACATCTGACCCTCCCAAGGCCCCCCCCCCAGAAGGTGAGGCCAGAAAGGCTGGTACAAGGGCTCCTCCGAACTCTCCAAACCCTGAAACCCCAACAAAGTAAACACCTAACTCTGAGCTACTGCCACTGGCCTTAAGGAGCTTGTGGTGGGAGGTGGGGTTGGAGACAGAGTTACCGAAAGTAACCCGAGTTGTAGCCGTAGATTGCTAATCAGTAACAAAATATCCCTCTCAACCCAGTCCTGCCCTGAACTCACTGGCTGGGAAGGTAAATAAAGGAAAAACTGTGCTACACTATAGCACCCCATCTCCTGGGTCCAGTTCCCACCCCAGGCTCCACCCCAAGGCGCCTGCAGAGGCCGCTTGGCCACCAAACCGAAGACAGAGCGGCCCTCCCTGCTGAGGTTGTCACTGCGGGAAGAACAGTCACTTAAGGCCGAGTACATTTTCTCTGAACTAGGAAAGCCTTTAAAAGAACCAGAAGGGCCCTAACTGGTTTGGCTCGGTGGATAGAGCATCGGCCTGCAGACTGAAGGGTCCCAGGTTCGATTCCAGTCAAGGGCATGTACCTTGGATGCGGGCACATTCCCAGTAGGGGGTGTGTAGGAGGCAGCTGATCGATGTTTCTCTCTCACCGATGTTTCTAACTCTCCATCCTTCTCCCTTCCTCTCTGTAAAAAATCAATAAAATGTTTAAAATAAAAATAAAAGAACCAGAAGGGGCCCAGCCGGTGTGGCTCAGTGGTTGAGCGTTAACCTATGAACCAGGTGGTCACAGTTCGATTCCTGTTCAGAGCACATGCCCAGGTTTCGGGCTCCATCCCAATGTGAGGCATGCAGGAGGCCGCTGATCAATGATGCTCTGATCAATGATGCTCTCTCTCATTTTTTATGTTTCTTTCTTTCCCTCTTCCTTCCTCCCTAAAATCAATAAAGAATATATTTTTAAAAAAGAACCAGAAAGGGCTGTTTAATCTCCACCTTCGGGCGTATAGCTCAGGTAGTAGCGATGGCCACCAGAACGGTGGAACTGGGAGCCAAGCCACCAACAATGTGGGAAAACAGGGAGGCAGGAGAAGAGACAGCTGGGAGGAGGGCCCCTAACCAGAGGGCTGGGAGTGGGTGGCGCTGCCCTGCTCCACAGACCCGGCTGGGGCTTCCAGGCACTGGGCCAACAGTCGCAAGGCGTGGAAGACAGTAGCTGAGCTTTCCTGAGGCCAAAGGTCCTCCCACCCACGCCCTGCCACCCAGCTCCCTGGCACTTCCTGTATGGCACCAACAGTGTATAAAACCCTGCAGGAGCTTTCTCTCCACCTCCAATCTCCCAGGCAGGGGTCATCGTCCCCATTCTGCATGCAAGGAAACTGAGGCACAAAGAGGAGCAAAGCCAAACATACGCACCCCGCTGGCAAGTCTTAGACCCTCTGTTGCGAAGGGGCCAGCCGCCCTGAGCTGTGCCGGGAGGCTCTCGGCGAGGGTCCTCCCGCCCAGCGCCTCCAGGTCTCAACCTGGCTGCCTCGTGCTCCTCCCCAACCAACGAGCAGCACCTGGAGGCCCAGGCTTCATTCCAGGCCCCAACACACTCATGATCAGCTCAGGTTTGGGGCAGCCTGTTGCTCCCAATCAGAGGGAAAATTCACTGGCGCTATAAAGGCCTTTTTTTTTTTTTTTCCTGCGAGCTTCCGGCTCGCGGACAGGGATTTCCAAGCTGAGAGCGGGCGCCCCCGGCCAGCCCTGCAGCGCCGGACATTCACACCGATAACCCCGCCGGAGGAAAACTTTTCTGGGGTCTAGCGGTCCCGTCTGGCTGCGGATGAGAAGCTGGGCAGGGCCACACCTCCATCACTGGACCAGAAAAACACCACCCAAAGCCCTAGCGCGGTGGACGCGACACCCCCCGGCCCGGAGTCCGGGACGCCAGCGGGAGGAGAGGCGGGGAGGGGCGGCCGCCGCGGGGAGAGGGGCTGTGACCCGCGCGGTCCTTACCGTGCAGGCCATTGGGGATGCTGCGGTGGTGCGGAGGCGCCGACAGGTCGTCCAGGGACCTGCGCGTGGCTACGGTTTTGCCGTCGGGGATCTTGTGCGGCCCCGGGGGCAGCAGCGGGGGCGGGACGTGGTGGTGGTGGTCCGGGCTGCCGCCACTGCCCGCGCTCGACGTGCTGCTGCCGTCGCCCACGTCGCGGGCGCCCGTGCCCGCCGCGCCGCCCGCCAGGGGCCCGCTCAGGCTGGCCTGGCTGTCGATGGAGCTGCGGGAGCCCGCGCCGCCGCCTCCGCCGCCCGCGCCCCCCGCCAGCGCCGCGCGCTCCTCGTCCAGGAGCAGCACCAGCTCCTTCAGCTCCAGGTTCTCGCGCAGCAGGGCCTCCTGGCGCGCCTCGAGCTCGCGCAGCTTCTGCTGCGAGCGGGCCACCTCGTGCCACACGGCACCGGCCGCGTGGCGCCCGAAGCGCTGCCACTCGCGCGCCAGCTTGCGCCCCTTCTGCCGGTCGTCGTCCAGGAAGCAGCAGAGCTCGCGCAGCTCCTGGTTGTCGTCCTGCAGCCGCTGGTTCACGTCCTTGAGGCCGCGGATCTCCAGCAGGTGCTGCTGCAGCCGCCGGTTCACGTCGCGCATCAGGCCGCCGTGCTCCAGCATGAGGCCCACCTTCTCGCCCTCGGCGCGCCGCAGCCGCCGCGCCAGCTCCTCCTTGCTCCAGCGCAGCAGCTCCTCGTCCGGCACCTGGCTCAGCTCCTCCGACGCCGCCGCCGCTGCCGCCGCGGCCGGGGGCTTCGCCATGGCGGGGCCGTCACCGCGGCATCGCCCGCGCCCTCGCCCGGCCAGCGCTCCCCGCGCCGGGGCTGCGCTGGGCCGGTCCGCGCGTGGGAGGGGGACAGGCGGGGGCGAGTGCGGCCCGCTCCGCGCCGCCTGGCGTGTCCTCACGCAGCGCCCACTCGGGCCGCCGGGAACCCGCGCGTCTGCGGATTCGGCGAGCGCAGATCGCGGCTGTGTCGGCGGCCGCCGCGCCGGGTGCTCTCCGGGCTCGGGCGAAGCAGGCGGAGGCCCGCCCCCGGCCCCGCTCCCGGAGCCCCAGCCGCCCCGCCCACTCCGGGCGGGGAGGAGGCGGGGTACCGCACCCCGGCCCCGCCTCCAGGGAAAGCGAGGGGGCCGGCAGAGGCGCGGCCGGGCCCTGCCATCCCCCACCGCGGTGCGCTCGCCCGCCCGGCGCCCAGCCAGAGGCGCGTTCGAGCCGCGGTCCCGCCCTCCTGCCCGTGCAATTGGGCCTCGCCGAGGGTGTGCGGGAGGGGCGGGGCGCACGCGGGGGCCGCCGCCGAGATGGTACAATCCACCCATTGGGCTGCCAGCACTGCCTCCTCCCGCTGGCGGTTCAAGTTTCTGCTCCGGGAGGACGCGGCCTGGGCCAATCCCAGGGCTACAGGGCGCTTTTAAAATGCAGGTACAGTGCGGGGAGGGCGACGGTGGGAAAGGTAGGGCTGGGCTTCCCTTAAAGGAGACGCGCGGGAATGAGCGCGAAGCCCCTTCTCCAGCCCGCGTGCCCCGCCCGCCCTTCCCCGCCCCAAATAAACAAACACCGTTGACCCCGAGGACAGGTCCCCTTCTCCCTCCCGGGGCACCAGAGTCCAGCGAGGTCTGAGCCACGCCAAACAATAGAACTCTGACATGGGGTCGCTCTTCCGGCGGCAGGGCGGCTTTGTCCCCTGCCCTGCCCCCGGCTCACCGCCCCCCGGAGCGCGCAGAGGGGCTGCGTCTCCGCTCCACCCGGGGTCTGTGGCTCCGGCGTCGGTGCGCCCGGAAGGTCAGGGCCTCGCCAGCAGGGTCTCCGGAGCGACGTCCGTACCCTCTTCCCTGCCCCAAGGGGGCGAGGGCGCCGGGAACGTGCGCCCCCCTCCCCCGCCCCTTGCGGCTCTCAGAGAACCGCTCCCCGCCCACCCGGCCGCGCGTCCCAGGGACTCCGGGGAGAATCTACGATTCTCCGGGTGGAGATCATTGGAGCCTTAACGCCGGGGTTGCCGGGCGCGGAGGCGGCCGCAGA
Organism: Myotis yumanensis; assembly: GCF_028538775.1. Classification (NCBI taxonomy): domain Eukaryota; kingdom Metazoa; phylum Chordata; class Mammalia; order Chiroptera; family Vespertilionidae; genus Myotis; species Myotis yumanensis. Next base: position 13,135,694 of record NW_027223752.1, read on the forward strand.
GCCCCCTCCCCCCCGGCAGCTGCGCCCCTTCCCACAGCCAGTGAGTCTGCCTCGTTATCTTCGTGTCCCCAAGCGCATTTATGGCGCGTCTGCTGGGAGAGGAGCGGAGGGGGGCGTGGATCTCCCGGGACCCGCCAGGAGATAAATAAAACCCGCGTTCTCGACCGTGAACGGCCACAGCCTGGAGCGCGCGCCAGCTGATGTCCCCATTTACAGCCGCTCAGCCATTCATCAGCCACTACCAGCACCTACTCTAGCTAGACCTGTTCTAGTCCCCCCCCCCCCCCCCCCGCCCGCCCCCACCACCCCCACCACCACCACCAGGGCTTCTGCCGAGGACGACAGCAGAAGCCACTGCTCTCTGAGGGAACTTTGCCCTCTGAGGAGAAGGAAAGAGAAAATAAATGAGTTAACTATGAGGCTGTAGTAAGTGCTGTGCAGGGGATTAGACAAGCTGCTGCTGCAGAAAGTGATAATCAGTTACTTTAGATCCTGGAGTCAGGGAGGACCTCTGACCAGGTGCATCTAATCTGAGATCTGAGCAAAAAGAAGGACAAAGATAAGAGGAAAGGGCACTCTCGGTGGAGGGGAAGCTAGTGCAGAGGCCCCGGGGTTAGCGGCCTATTCAAGGATGGCCAGTGGGGCTGGGAGTGGGCCAGGGGAGCGGGATGAGCGATGAGGCCAGCGGGGCCAGCTCATGCATGATTCTAAAGCAGCTGGGAAAGCCATGGGGGTTTGCAGGAAGCAACATGACCCAGTTTGCCTTTTAAGAGGCTCACTCCAGACCATATGTGGAGAAGGGATTCGGGGGAGGGGAGTGAGCACAGAGAGGCCCAGATTCGGGACCTCCTTCCCCACCCATCGGCCCCTCTTTGCAGGTGGATGGCCAGGAGGGGGCAGAGGGAGGTGAGAGGATGAGCCTCGAGGGCACAGCTTTGAGGGTTAAGCCCCAGGGCACTGGGGGTCCCCCACACATGGCCCAGGTGAGCCTGTGGAACCAAGGGCCCCCTGGCACCCCTAGCATCCCCGTGGTGCAGCAAAGACAGTGCTAGAGATGAGGCTACTGGGTGGTTTGAGAGGAAGTGTCTGCTCCCAGCACCATGGCTGGACAGGCCTGGGCAGAACAGGATAGGACCATAGGAGGTGGCAAGGGCCCAGAGCTCAGACAGGCTCCTGAAGCAAAGCCAGAGCCACCAGAACCCAAAAAAACCCCACATCCCCCAGGGCCCAACAAGAGGCACCAAGCCCCCTAGAATATTCATGGCCCAACAGACCCAGAGCCCTGAGCCAGGATCTCAGGAATATCAAGAGTCTGTGCTTATTTAGCCTTCGGTCATGAAAGCCCTGGCTTGTCATGGAAACTGTAACAGCAGATCATGGACCCCTAACACTGATCCTCTCCGTGCCTAGTGAAAGTCGTTGTGGGTCTTTTTAAACACCAAGGTGCACCCCCACTCCTCTACTTGTTTCCCAGAATCTCCCAGGCTGTGTGTCCATTTAAAGCCACACTAATGTTTCTGAGAGCAGGCTAGGGCGAGAGCTGGTAAAGAGCAGATAAAATATTCCAAAACGCAGGCTCTGTGAACCGGGAAACTGCAATACACGGGTGGTAAGTGATTGTCTCCCCACCAGGAGGGGAAGGGGCTCTCTCATCCTCCGGCCTGGCTGGGACCCTGAGCACAGACTCCAGCACAGGCACCATCTGGTGTTTGCTGAGTGAATGTGGGTCCCTCCAGTGCATGACCAATGAAGTCTGAGCCCCTCATTTTGACGGTGAAGAAACAGCCACCAGAAGGTCACATTCATGGCCCAGGGTCACTTTCATTCATTGGTTGACTGAACACAAAAACATTACATGTGTCTTTATCCACATACTAGAGGCCGGGTGCATGAAATTCGTGCACTGGCGGGGGGGGGGGCGGCGACGGGGGGGGGGGGGGGAGGGGAACGACACACACCCTCAGCCTGGCCTGCACCCTCTCTAATCCAGGACCCCTTGGGGGATGTCCGACTGCCTCACGCAATCTGGGACCACTGGCTCCTAACTGTTCGCCTGCCTGCCTGCTTGATCTTCTCTAACCCCTCTGCCTGCCTGCCTGATTGCCCCTAACTGCTCTCCTACCGGCCTGATCACCCCTAACTGTTCCCCTGCTGGCCTGATCACCCCTAACCGCCTCTGCCTCGCCCTGCACCCAGAACCCAGGATTCCCTCCTCCGGCCGGTCGCAGACACCCAGGACCTGGGCTTCCCTCCCTCTGGCTGGCCGCAGGCACCCAGGCCCTGGGCCAGCTTCGCCCAGGCCGGCCTCAGCCTCAGGCGCCCAGGACCGCAGGGCGTGCAACTTGTCCCTTTCGCAGACCACAGGCACAGCTGCTAGCACCCGGGACCGCAGGGTGTGCGGCTTGTCCCTCTCCCAGGCCGCAGCCTGGCTGGTCCCCATTCCTCTCTTGCAAGCTCATTTATGCCTAGCTGGTCCCCATTTCTCTCTCCCCAGTGTTGAGTGTCTGAGCCATTGAGGCATGAAGGTGTGACGACCATTTGCATATTAGCTCTTTATTATATAGGATGCGTGTATATGTGCAATCACATATGCATTGTGAATTGTATCACAAAAGAGATGAGCTGAATGCATCATTCTGGGAGCATGCTATGACACGGAGCGGCTTCCTGGAGGAGGTGACACTGGAGTTGGATCTTGAAGAACAAGTAGGAGTTTGTCAGGTTGTTGGGAGGGAACAGCACAAACCGAGGCCCAGAGGTGAGCAACAGTGAGGCGTGTGTGCAGACACAGCCATGCCCACTGCTGGAGTACGTGCGAGTGGCCTGGGAGGCACAGGGCTCTGTGAGCCTCTGGAGGAAGTATGGCTGCCTCCCTGGGACACTGCTAGTTAACAACAATAATCATCACCACCACCACCTACCAGCACTCGGTATGAGCCAGGGATTCTAACCATCCTTCGCGTGATGGTCTGATGGTCGCAACAGCCCTAGGAGATGCCATTCGCCTTCTAGGATTGAACAGTGATTCCTGCAGGCCTGGTTGCTTGTCTCCACCAAGCTCAGATCACTGAGTGTGACCCCATGGGCAGTGTTCAGAGGCCTGTGGATGCCTGAGGACTCTGGTGTGGTCAGCAAAGGGTTGTGTGGTGGCTATTTCTGCAGGTCAGGGAGGCGATAGCAGCTGACCAGTTCTGGGGCCTGACTCAGGGTTCCGTCCCTGCCCCCTGGGGGACCCTGAAACAGGGGAGGTCACCATGCAGGGCTGAAATGCTGCGATGCAGCAATCAAACAGGGCCCATGGAAACGTGACTGTAGTTTGGTTTTGTTTTGGTTTTTTTGGGTTTTTTTATTCTTTCAGAGAGGAAGGGAGGGGGGGAGAAAGAATTAGAAACATCAATGATGAGAATCATTGATTGGCTGCCTCCTGCACGCCCCCTACTGGGGGTTGAGCCCACAACCCGGACATGTGCCCCGACCAGGAATCGAACAGTGACACCCTGGTTCATAGGTCAATGCTCTACCACTGAGTCATGCCGGCCGGGCCAACTTCCTTTTGGGATGGAGCAGCAGGGAATATGGGGAAGCCCACAAATGTAATTTAGTGATCAAGTGTCTCAACCCCCACTGACCCTGGGCCACCAGCAGGAGAGTGTGCAGGGTGTCAGCCCCCTGGAGGGCAGCAGTGGGCAGTCTAGGGGGAGGGATGGGTCAGAGGGTCAGCTGAGGCTGGGAGACAGCAGGAGGCGGCAAAGCCTGGCCGGCCAGAGGCCAGGGAGAGCCGCCCTGTAGGGACCCATGTGAGGGGGTTGTCAGGATCAGGATCGGCACCTCTCTCTGCCCCTCTCCTTCCAGCTGGAGCCCCTGATGTCCCCTCACACCATTGCCCTTAGCAGCAAGGCCCGAAGGGAGGCTCAACCACAGGGGAAACTGAGTCAGGGGAGCTCTTCACAGGACCAGCTCTCACCTAAATGCACTTAAAAAACATGGTTCGTATTATGAACTATTTCATGTTGCAACTAACTGCGATACAGCTGGTGCCTGGGAGCCCACTGCCTCGCCGAAGGAATGCAGACCGCTGGTCACATGACCCAGCCCACCGGAACCTAGGGTAACCACAATTCTTTGCATTTGTTTATTTATTTATTTTTCCCATCGCCATTTATCCCCTCTGTGCCCAATTCCGCCTCCACCCACTCCCTCCCCCGCCATGATTCTGAATGACACGTTGATTATTCCTGTGCTTCCAGGGCACTCCTCTCCCCTTTGTGATGCACTGCTTAGTTCTGCAGGCTTTTGCACCTCATTAAATGCTGCTGTGCCCCATGCGTTCCACTGTACGCCTTTCAGTCCTCACATTGATCTCTGCAGCTCAGCTCTGTCATTTGCATGGCTGTATAGCAAGGCTTCTCAGCACGGTTGACATTTTGGATGGAATAAGTACATGCTGTGAGGGTGCAAGGGGCTGCCCTGTGCACTGTGGGATGTCCACCAGCACCCCTGCCCTCTGTCCATTGGATGGAGGTAGCACCCCAACCCTAGTTGTAAACGCCCCAAAGTGTCCCCAGACCTTGCCCAATGGCCCTGGGGTCAAATGGCCTCCGTGGAGAAGCCCTGTTCTCCTAGAATCCATGGCACGAGTATATGACCTTGACTGCTCCTGGTGAAGGACATTTGCTTCTGTTTTTTTGCTATAACCGTGATGCTGCCGTGGACATGCTTGTGCACGCGTCCTGAGGCACATGAGCGTGAACTTGGTCAGGTGTACGGCAGACCCAGAATGGCTGGGCCACGCGGTGCACACGGCCTAAGGATGGCTGGATGGTGCCCACGTGCTTTCCGAAGAGGTGGTGCTGCCCGGCCGGTGTGCTCAGTGGGTGAGCTTCCTCCCATCATCAGGAGGTTCCCTGTCAGAGCACATGCCTGGTTGGGGGTTCGATCCCCAGCCGGAGGCACGCAGGAGGCAGCGGGTCCATGTTGATGTGTCTCGCTCATGGATGTTTCTATCTCTCTCTCCCTCTCCCTCTCTCTCTCTAAAATCAATAAAAACAGCCCGAGCTGGTGTGGCTCAGTGGATAGAGTGTCAGCTGCAGACTGAAGGGTCCCGGGTTTGATCCCAGCCAAGAGCATGTACCTGGGTTGCAGGCTCCTCCCCGGCCCGGGCCCTGGTCGGGGCTCTTGCGGGAGGCAACCAATCGATGTGTTTCTCTCACATCAGTATTTCTCTCTGTCTTTCCCTCTCTCTTCCACTCTCTCTAAAAATCAATGGGAAAATATCCTCAAGTGAGGATTTTTTTTTTTTAAATCAATAAAAACATTCGAAAAGCAAACAAAGGGGTGGTGCCGCCTCGCACCCCCTCTGGCGGGGCAGAGAGTGCCTTGCCCATCCTGCCAAGGGCTGGCGTTGTCCTCTGGTGGGTGAACCTTCGTGCACTTTCCACTCTGTCTCCCTCGGGACTCTCAGAGCACAAGAGACGCCCAGGCCCAATTTCATACTGGAGGTGCCCAGTAAAAAAGAAGAAACGGTATGGCAGGTTTGCCCGCTGTGACTCCTTTGAAATGTTTATTTTTATCATAAATTGATGCTTTCGCACACGCACAGATACAATGGTTTGTGCCACTCGTAGGATAATTACAGGGCTAACTGCAGGAGACATGTTCCAGGTCCCAGACGTGCGGTCTTGGAGCCCGGCTGCCGGCATCACTGTGCCCCGAGGGGTGAAGCCTGGGCGGGCGGCTCCACCTGTGATGGGCGCTTTGCCTCTGCCTCCCCCCAGGCTGTGCTCCTTGAGGACAAAGCCTCCCTCTTCCCTGGGACCCTCGGTGGGGCCCCGGTGGTGTTCTATGAGTCTCTGCAGGTGCACCACCCGCACCGGACACCTCTGGGCCACACCTGTGCGGCCCCCCATGGCCCCCGACGCCCTGCATGCCAGGCCTTGGGTGCTGCCCTAGGCCCCAGGTCTCCCACCCGCCAGGCAGAGATCCGAGGCCCGTCTCCCCTGCTGCCTGAATATTTCATGCGCCGAGGGTGGAATGAAAGTCTGCAAAGGCCTTAATTGTTAATGTGCTTCTGCCGGCTGCGGCCCAGCTCCCCAGCCCCCTCCCGCGTGCTCCCTCCTGTTCCACGCAGCAACCACTTTATCACTCATTCCTCCTGGAGCATCTCTGGTGAGGCTGTGCTGGAATGAGGCTGTGCCCCCGGCCCCCAGGAGCCCACCGCTGGGCAGAGAGAAGTGACCTAAGTAACTGAAACCACCAGACTATCGGGTTTTGTTCACCGCTGCCCTCCAGTGCCCTGCGGGTGCGGAGCCAGAACTCGGTGTGTGTTGAATGAATGAATGAATGAATGAATGATGAAGAGGGCTGAATGAATGATGAAGAGGGCCGCTGGGCTCAGTGGGGGAGCCCTGGGCTTAGAGCAGCGGTTCTCAACCTGTGGGTCAGGACCCCTTTGGGGGTCTAACGATCCTTTCACAGGGGTCGCCTAAGACCATCGGAAAACACATATATAATTACATATTGTTTTTGTGATTAATCACTATGCTTTAATTATGTTCAATTTGTAACAATGAAAATACATTCTGCATATCAGATATTTACATGATGATTCATCACAGTAGCAACATTACAGTTATGAAGTAGCAACGAAAATAATTTTATGGTTGGGGGCCACCACAACATGAGGAACTGTACTAAAGGGTTGCGGCATTAGGAAGGTTGAGAACCACTGGCTTAGAGTCTGTGTGTCTGGGCTGCAGGTGGCCCTGGACACACGTCTGAGCACCTTGACCTCTGAGCCCCTGCTCTGCCCTGCGGGTCATGGGCTGCGAGGCCTCGGACCCCCACAGCCCAGACAGGATGAGCCTCTCGAGACCCCGGAAGCCTAGCTGCAGAGCTGAGCCTTCTCCCAAGAGCAGCTCCGCCGGGGGACAACCCAGCGCCAGGACCCAGCGCCAGGACGCCTACCTTTGCCATGAGAAACCACCATCTTCTACATCTGGGCGCACTGAGTCCCTGCGAGCAGGTCAGCGTCCTAAGGGGGCAGCCGGTCAGGCTCCCCACACAAGGCCGGCCCCGGGGCTCTCAGCCCTGGACATGGGTCTGAATTACCTAAAAGCTGGTCAAATGCAGGTGCTCGGCCCTCCCCAGACCAATTTCATCAGAATGTCCGCAGAAGGGAAGTCTCGCAGACAGGACAGGGCGGAGAAGCCCTGGGTTAGATAAGGTGTCAAGTCAGCCTGAGCTAGGAGGAGCCACCCCCATTTCTCAGGGGCACACCCCTCCCCAAGTGTCTGGATTTCAAGGTCCTTCTCTAAGGTCCAAATTCCCCTAAGAATCCTCAACTCTGCGGCCTAGGACAGGGCAGGGGGCTGGGGATGCTAGAGTTCCCTGTCGTGTTCATGTAACAACCCTCATTTCTGCCCTGTATCTAGTGGCATAAAACGAAGGGAAGGAAAGTATGAAAGACTAAAATACCAAAAAATTACCAGGGACTGATGAACACTGTGGACAAAAAAGGCGCTTCTATGGAAAGGAACATGGCAGAGTGGCCTGATCATAAATACCCAACCCGGCAGGTCATGGTGGGTAGTCATGCCCCAGGCACCTACTAGTAACTTTTTACTTTTTACTGATTTGAGATAGATATATAGAGAGAAACATCAATTTGTTGTTCCACTTATTGATGCATTCATCGGTTGATTTTTGTACATGGCCTGATGGGGCTCGAACCTGAAACCTTGGTGAATAGGGACAATGCTCTAACCAACTGAGCTACCTGGTCAGGGCATACCTGCTGTGGTGAAGGTTTTAAGCCAGCCCTGTCCATTACATCTAGGTTAACGCACCTTTCAGATGCCAGAAGTAATACCCAGCATAATGCTGTTAACGATCCTGTAATTCAGCCCCCGCCTTGCTTTCTCCCACCTCCATGTACAGTCCCTCCTTAATTTCAAGTGCATAAAGGAGCTGCATAACTGTTATTAAACTGAGCATTTGAGATCTTGCTCCCCAGCATATGTCGGCAGTTTGGCTCAAATAAACTCATAATAAAAATTCCCTTCCAGGAAAACAAAAAAAAAAATTCCCTTACATCAATAACACGAAGGGCCAGCATAGAAATGAGAGGGGGAAAAAAACCCAACAACAAAAACCCAAACTAGGCACATCAGTACACTAAATTGAGGAGATCCCAAAATCATCATCCAGAGAGAGAGAGAGAGAGAGAGAGGGGGAGAAGGGGGGTGGGTGGGGGGGAAGACCACATTCGAAGGATCAGGAATCACAGTATCGCTGACATTCTCAACAGCCCTTCAGAAGCTGGCAGAACCTGGACCAAAGCCTTCAACCTTCCGACGGAAATTACTTTAGTCCCTAATCAATCAAGTGCAGGGGTAGAAGAAGACATTAAAAAAATTTTTTTTCTCCCAGACATCCTTTCTCTAAAATTAGGAGGACCTAGGAGCCTGCGAGGTGATGATATAAGGGACGCAGCCAAGGGGGAGGGCTTGGGGGCCAGAGGCAATTAGTGCAGATTGGGGATGGGAGGGTGGGGGTGGGGGAGGGTTCTGGGAGGAGCTGGCCTGGAAGAGCACACAACTCAAGGCATCCCGGGGGGCGTGGCCGTCTTCAGCCAATTTGGTGGTGAACTGGTGACCAGCCCGAAGAAAACCAAGTCAAAGAGGAGGCAATGCTTAATCCCAGGGAAACCAGAAGTCCTGCGAGGAAGGAAACAGTCATAGGACATACGGTGGCTCCGCGGGCTGCAATGTTTATCCTATGTGAACAATATTGATTTAACAAAGAAGTGTGATGTAGCCGTCCTGGGCGGGCGGGGGAGGGGCCTCAGTGGACTCACCCCTCCTGGTCTCTAAGAGAAAGGCAGTGATAAGACTAAATCAGAGAGAGGAGAAAGCTGTGTGTGCTTGGAGACAGGACGATAAGGCAAGTGGTTGCCTGGGGGGGTGGGGGGGGAGGGGGTGGGGGTGGGCAGGAATCAGGGTGGAGACATGAGGCAGGAGACTGTGTGTGTGTGTGTGTGTGTGTGTGTGTGAATAAGCCTTATAATTTTATTTGATTTTTGAAACTGTGTGCGTGCATTTTTAAATTAATGTATATATTCGAAGCCTGGCAGTGGGCTTCCCATTAGAAACACCAGGAGCTAGAAGATCCCAGGGCCATCAGTTGCTATGCAAGACTGAGGGGAAAGGATTTGCTGAGAGAATCAGGCAAGTATGAGGCTGGAGCACCAACATTTTCAGAAATGCAAGCTCGAAAAAAGACATGAAGTGCTGTGCGCCTTCTAGAAGCTTTGGGGACACCGGTTCTCCTAGGAGCTGAGAGCAGGGCGACTTCCTCCTCCCCTCCCCGCAACGGCCCTTCACGTCCTTCACGAACTGACCAGCTCACAGGTGCAGACCCCTGGGGGCTGGGCTGGGCCAGAAGCTATCAGAGGCCCGGAGGCCAGGGTGGAGAGCCCAGCCTGCGAGGGCCCAGGGCCAAAAGGGGCCGATAAGATAACCGAATGCCTGAGCCGCTGACAAGACTGTCACTGAGGTCTGGAGTAGGTCAGATGGAGAAAAGCAGAAGAGAAACACGGATAGATGCCTTACAGGTTTTTTAGAAAATGCATCCCCCCTCCCCCACCCCCCGCCCTGGGCATAAACAAAGGAAACTCTACAACAGCGGTTCTCAACCTGTGGGTCTCGACCCCTTTGGGGGTCGAACGACCCTTTCACAGGGGTCCCCTAAGACCATCGGAAAACACATATATAATTACATATTGTTTTTGTGATTTGTCACTATGCTTTAATTATGTTCAATTTGTAACAATGAAATTGGGGGTCACCACAGCATGAGGAACTGTATTAAAGGGTCGCGGCGTTAGGAAGGTCGATAACCACTGCTCTACAAGGAAAGGAACCACCATTGGCTACTGGGTGACTTTCGGAGTAACAGTTACACTGACGGGTTAGCTAAGAACTGGGTAAAGTCCCCTCGCGGATGCTGAGGGTGGAGGTTGGGCAGCGGGCGGGTCTAAGAGAGCTGAAGCCTCATCTGTCACACCTGGAAGGCAATAGAAATATCCAGAATTGAAAAACCTAGATATCTTATTGGGAAACATGGAGGCCCAAACCGTGAAGGCCCAAACCGGGGAAATGGGTTGTCCTGGGGAGTGGGGGAGGGGAGGAAGACACAGGGGTCCATTTCCTCTCCTTCTGAACACTGGAGCGTTCTTTGACCTGTTTTTCCTTAAGTGCGTGCATTATTTTGTTTACAACACAAACATAATTTGTGTGAGTAAAAAACCTCGCCGTGAAATAAGCGAGAAGGAGCAGGAATGCTCCTGGACAGACACCCCCAACCCGCCCAGGACCCAGGGTGTCTTCTCCTGGGGGAGACACAGGCCGGACAGGGGTGCCAGGGCTCACAGAGCCCAGCACCACACACAGCCACCTTCCTTCCCTCCAGCAATAAAGCACACAGTAGGTGCTCAATAAAAGTAACTTCATCCTCCTGTCCTTTAGTAATAAATCCAAGTGTTCCCTTTCCCCGGCAAAATCTTTAGATTTTAACAGAAGCCCCTGATTAAGAAGGCGGGGGCGGGGGAGGGGGGGCGGTGGACTCCAGGGCAGAGTGCCAGGCGGCAGCAGCTAGGAAAACCCTGCCTGCTCCTGGGGTCCCGGGGCCGGCAGCCCCGGGGGGTTGGTGCTGCCTGTGGTCCGCTGGGCTCGCCCTCCTCCCCCGCCAAGCCTGGCTGTCGTCATCCGGAATGCGCACTCCCAAAAATCACCAGATTCTCCTGGGCTGAGCCCATTTCACAATCTCTCCCTAATAACGCAGAGGGTTTTTTCTCTGGACTCATCCTTAAGGAATCGTGGCTCTCAGAGCCGGCCTTAAAGGGAAAGCTACAAGCAAAGATACGTGGAATACGGCTGCTCTACACCCCTATGCAGTCACACACACACTGGCACACACGCTAGAAGTACATCATTAAAACAATAGGAGCCAGTGGGGCTGCAGGAAGCAGCTCACTCTGGGAGGGAGGATGCTCTGTTAGCTACGGCAATGAGGAGTCCTCTTCTGAGCTCAGCACACGTACCTCCTCCACCGGGAAGCCTTCCCAGACTCCTCCCCACCCACACAATCAATGCTCCCTCTTGGGGTTTCTCCCGCCTGGGGGTTCCAATAACACCTTGGACTCCTCTAGGAACTTCTTCCATTGCCTTCCCCCACTCCTGGCCAGACTGCAGACTTGAGGACATTCATTCAGTCAGTCGGGGACGGCCCAGAGCCCTGCCCCGTGTCCCCGTGGTCTGTGATCCTCATCCCCACCCTAATGTGGCCAGGATCCTGATTTGACAAACGAGGAAACTGAGGGTCAGACAGGGTCGGCCATTTGTCTGGGTCTGTCTGGCCCCACGCCTGGGCTCTTTCCACCGTACAGTGCTGCCTCTCCAGGGACCCAGCTCCGGTTGGGCTCTGGGGACCCCAGGATCCCAAGCTGTAAGCTGGGGGGAGGGGGGAGATAGGTAGGCAGACGGGGCCAGCACAGCGCAAGGGTGCCCTGATCAGGAAACCTGGGGCTGCTGGGAGCCTGCCGGGCTGGGAGGGGGTCATGGAGAAGGACTGCACACCTGTGCCCTGGCATGGGAGGCAGCCAGGTGAGGAAGAGGGACGGGGTGTCCCGGACAAAGGAAACACTGTGGCAAAGGCAGGGAGGTGTGACAGACACCAGCGTGACTGGGAACAAGCTCTTTATGTTGTTCTTTGGACGGAGTGGAAAATGTGGGCCGGAGAGACAGGGGTGAGGAGGGGAGCTCACAGCTCCCTGGACAGAGTGAAGATCAGGGTAACCTGGAGTAAGAGGGTCTCTAAGGGCGGCCGTAGGTCTCTGCCTGCAGCCCTGCCCGTTGTGATCAGTGCTGGGATGGAGTCTTGGGGGGGCTTGTTTCTCAGATGTGCCGCTGGCAACGCCCCAGAAGCGCCCGGCATTGCCAGGAACCGCCCGCCGCAGGTGAAGCAGAAATGCAGCCAGCAGGACTGACTGGAACGGGGGCAGCCAGGACAATGTGCGTTCAGGCCGAAAGTCAACTGCACAAACTGACAAGCTATTGGTGAGGGTGTTGTTTTTCCTCCCAAATTGCCTTAAAAGTGGACACGTCCTGAGGCTGAGATGGGGAGACCTGCCCACGGAAGGTCTCCCTGAACATCCTGTGGTCAGCGATGGGTGTCCTGAAACCCTCATCCGCTGATGGCCAGCAGGTGGTGCAGCTGCGGGAACTTTGTGGGTCTTTTAGAATGTATTTTTATTGATTTCAGAGAGGAAGGGAGAGGGAGAGAGAGATAGAAACATCAATGGTGAGAGAGACTCATTGATCGACTGCCTTCTGCACGCCCTCTACTGGGGATCGAGCCCGAAACCTGAGCATGTGCCCTTAACTGGAATCGAACCCGAGACCCTTCAGTTATAGGCCAATGCTCTATCCACTGAGCTGAACCAGCTAGGGCTGTATTGATTTTTTAGAGAGAGAGAGAGAGAGGAAGGGAGAGGGAAACATGAATTTATTATTCCACTTGTTTATGCATCCATTGGTTGCTTCTTGTATGTGCCCTGACCAGGGATCAAACCCACAGCTTTGATGTATCGAGTTGATGCTCTAACCAACTGAGTCACCCGGCCAGGGCCCAGCTGTGGGAACTTGGGACTGCAGGTTCTGTGGGATGCTGTGGGCTCACCCTAGAACAGTGATTGCGAACCTTTTGAGCTCGGCATGTCAGCATTTTGAAAAACCCTAACGTAACTCTGGTGCCGTGTCACATTTAGAAATTTTTTGATATCTGCAACCATAGTAAAACAAATTCTTATATTTTTGATATTTATTTTATATATTTAAATGCCATTTAACAAAGAAAAATCAACCAAAAAAATGAGTTTGCGTGTCACCTCTGACACGCCTGTCATAGGTTCGCCATCACTGTCCTAGAAGCACACAGCAGTGCCACAGGCCCCCCTTCCTGTAGCTGCGGCTCAGGCTTCGTCCCCACCGAGCTGGCCAGGATTCCGTCACTGCCCCCGGGCGGCCCACAGGAGCTGACGCCTCCCAGCACTCTCACTTCACTTCACAGAAGAGGAAACTGAGGCAGAGGGAGGTCTAATCATTGGCCCAAGGTCCTGCCGCCAAGGTGTGCCAGGTCTGCCTGGCTGAGTCCGGTCTGACCACGACGCCAAACTGCCTCCTGTGGTCGTTGCCATCATCACAATAGGATGCTAATCATCATGATAATTATTATTATTACTGAGGGCGGTGCTCCAGGCCGGCAGGTCTGCGGTGGTGACTGCGTCATCGGGGGCCGGGGGCCTGGCTGCTGCCCAGAATTCGGCAGGTCTTATCCCAGGGGCCCCAAGACGAGGCTGAAGCTGTGGGGCCCCGTCGTGTGGCCTGGGCCTGTGAGCCTGGGTCTGTGGGTGGTGTGAGGGCTCCCCCCACCCTCCATCGCAGAACCTCCAACCCATCGCTCCCGGATGCATTTGGTGGTGTGGCCAGTGTGAACGGAAACGGTGAGAACTCAACCAGAGCTTTTATGGAGCAGAGCTCCCCGCCCCAGGCTAAGGCCCCCGAACCCAAAAGGCCAGCTGGTTAAGAGCGCCAACCGGACCCAGTCTGCCCGGACTTCAATCCTCCGTGTGTGACTCTGGATGGACTTCAATCCTCCGTGTGACGGGCGGAGCGGCCTGGCCGGCGCTCTGCTCCCTCTGCGGGGCAGTGCAGAGCTCCAGGCCGGGCGGGCTGAGCGCCTAGGACTGTGTCCGCATCCTGCCCCTCAGGCGGGCGCAGCTGAAGCGGGACCTGCGTGTCCACGTGCGGAGGGGACCCGGGCTCAGCAGACTGGCTGGCCTCAAGTGTGTTAACTGAGTGGCTGACGTGACTGGGACAGACCTGTGGCCCCAGCGGCACTGGCTCTGGGGTGGGGAAGCCAGCCGGCTTGCCGGCGGGGGGAGGGGGTCCAGGTCCCTGTGTTTGTGATCCTTGGGCCTCCTGGTTCCCACGGAGCAGAGAGGCCTGGGAGGAGCCTGCCAGACAGGTTCCCGGCTTCCCCTGCCTGTCAGGACGCCAGCTCCATCCTGTTCCCGTCTGTCCTGCGTCCTGCCAGCTGGGATCAGGGATAAGGTGGGCACTGCCCCAGCCCACTCCCGGCCTCTGGGACTCGGCCCGCCAGCTGCGAGGCTCTGGGCTTGGAGGCCAAGCCTGCAGCCTCAGGCCAGGGGATCGGTGCCTGGGTCAGCGCAGAGCGGGCCCCATGGGCTCCCCCAGGGTGGGTGCCCGGCCTGCAGGCTGCCTGGAAGGGTTGGCTTTGCAAGCCCGGGGTTGAGAAGGGTGGGGGCGGCCCAGACAGCTACACCAGCACAAACAAATGCAGGAGAGGAGGACTCGCAGGTGCCTTTGGAGACAGGCAAACGGACAGAGCAGAGGCCACGAGGTCCCCTGGGAGTGTTGCTGAGGCTGGGGCCCCTGCAGAGGGATGGGGCGGGTAGGGCGGTGGGGCAGGTGGGTGGGCCGTGGTTGCGTGTGGAGGACATCCTCTTCCTCTCTGTTCTCTGAGTGAAAACAGCAACAACAAAGATCGCTTAGAAACTTCTGTTCTGTTCAGGAGAGGGGTGTGTGGCCACAGTGACAGGGAGGCTGGCAGGAGGATGGAGAGAGACGGGGCTTCTGGGACGCCAAGAGGCCGAGTCCCAGCCCCGTGCTGCCCTCTCTCCTCTCCAGGATCCTCCTGTGTAGTCCGGGTCACCTCCAGACATGGTGTGGCCACCAGCAGCTCCACGGGGCCCCCTGGTGGCCGGAGAAGTCGCTGTGGCTACAAGGGCGGCGCGTGATCCTGGACGTCTACCGCCCTAGGACCTTTCTCAGGGACCCAGAAGGCCAACCAGGAGCGTCTCTGGACCCCGACATCCCTGAGAGGTGGGCGCTACCCCCTGGTATAGATGTGGGGGGGATCTTCCCGCATCATCAGGCTGCTGCCGAAATCCATTGTCAGGGAAACAAGCAAGAGGCAGAACGTAAATAAAAAATAACATGACGGTGGCCCTAGCTGGTTTGACTCAGTGGATAGAGCATCAACCTGCAGACTGAAGGTCCCAGGATCGATTCCGGTCAAGGGCACATACCCAGATTGTGGGATCGTTCCCCAGTAGGGGGCGTGCAGAAGGCAGCCAATCAATGATTCTCTCTCAACATTGATATTTCTATCTCTCTCTCCTCCCTTTCTCTATGAAAGCAATAAAAAAGTATATTTAAAAAGTATGACAGTGTATTTATTTAAAAATAAAGAGTGCGTGCGCTGGTGCGTGCATAGCCTGGAAGACCGCAGGAGAGTCTGGCATTGCCCGGGGCAGCCCGGAAGCAGCCCTGGGGGCTGGGGCCTAGGGTGGAAGGTCCCATCTCACTGGGTTTAGTTTTGTGCCTTTGGATTTTGGAACAACAGAGAAGTATTGCCTATACTTAACCATGCGTGAAAGATGGGAATGTTCACGGACGGCCAGTGACAGAAAGGCTTGGAAGTGACCACGTTTCCCCAGTGACAGCAGCCCTTCCAGGGGTTGCTCACAACGACTTGCACGCCGCCAGGGGTGGGGTGCTTACCCCTTACCGGGACAACTCCAATCTGGAAAGACCCCCTGTCCATGGGCTGAACAGAACGCCCTGGTTTAACCTCCCTCGCCTGGTGATCTCTTAGGTGAATGTTGGATGTCTAGACCTAGCTGAGCACCCCTGGGTGCCAGGACCAAGGTTTCAGCTCCCATCGAGCCATGGGCGGGGTTCTGAGGCCATTGGGTACAAGCCCTGGCCAGAGCAGGACTCGTCCACTGCACACCGAGCGGGCCGCTGCTTTGTAACTACAGAGAGCAGGCCCTGCTGCCCGAAGCCCCTGTCCGCTCACGGTCCCCATAATTCATTGTGCCTTAGCGGTGAGCAGCTCACGCCCTTGCAGCGGGATGTTCTGACAGGATGCATCTGAGTGGTCCTCCAGTCTCAGCATCCTGAGCCTCAGTTTCCTCATCTGTGAGGTGGGGTTCATGACAATACCAGCCCTAGAAGGCTGCTGTGAGGACCGAGGGAGATGAAGGGGATGTGCACGGTGGTGTGAGAGGAGCCAGGCAGGTGATGGAGGAGGAGGGTGCGCCCAGGAGCGCTGCCAGCAGGTGGGCAGGACGGAGCCACAGGGGGAAGGAGGGGAACTGTGGGTCTGGGGAACAGGGGACATAGATCAGGTCTGTTTGCTGGGACTGCCCTAACCAAGTTCCACAAGACGGGGTGACAGTAGGGTGGTGGAGGCCTGGGGCAGGGGCAGGGGCAGGGGGCAGAGGAGGACAATAAGGGGTCACTGGGAGAAAAAAGGGGACATACGTAATACTTTAAAGAATAAAGGTTTTGCCCAACCAGCATGGCTCAATGGTTGAGCATTGATCTATGAACCAGGAGGTCACGGGTTCAATTCCTGGTCAGGGCACATGCCCGGGTTGCAGGAGGAGGCAGCCTATCAATGATTCTCTCTTATCATTGATGTTTCTATCTTTCTCTCCCTCTCCGTTCCTCTCTGAAGTCAATAATTAAAAATATTTTTTTAAAAAAAGAATAAAGATTTTTTTTAAAAAGACTGGGTGACTTAAACAACAGCGATGTATTCTCTCGAGGTTCTGGAGGCTCTGAAATCGAGGTGTCTGCAGGGCTGGTTCCTCCCGAGGACCAGATAGGGCTGTCCTGGAGTGAGGCTGGAGCACCCACCTCTGGAGCGTGGCAGGACACGAGCAAGGCTGGCATTTATTTCTCATGGGGCCCGGGAACGAGGAAAGGGAGGCTGTGCTGGGGCCCCCAGAAGGCAGGGGCGCTCACAGTGGGCTCCAGAAAACCTCCCAGCCCCTGGCCCCCTGGGGAAGTGTGCTTAGGGACTCAGGGCCTGCAAACATCTATCCCGGGGATTCTGAGCAAGAGCTTGGGTGAGCATCTCTCTGGGGCCCAGGGTGCCTCTGCTCTAGCGATGCTGGGGCCGGGGATGACATCTGTCAGCTCCCCTACCCCCTCCCCCGCCCCCGCCGGGGGTCCCTTCCACTGCACTTCCCAGCTAACTCTTCTCCACCCCTGCCAAGGCGCGAGTGCCACTCCTTTTTACAGAGGAGAAAACAGAGGGCGAGGGTCCTGACTTAGCTGTGTATGGAGGCAACAGGTTAGAATAGTGTTAATAGCTGAGACAAGGAGTCTTATAAGAGTGAATGAGGGGCCAGGCTTTGACTGCAGGACTTCTCAGAGCCTTTAGCATGCATCTTGGACTCTCCAGGAGGGGCGTGGAATGTGGTGTTTCCCAAACTTACCTGACCGTGGAACCCTATGTGGCCCCAGCTCCTGACACACTCTACGGAACAGAGCAGGGAAAATGTCAGGACGTTTGGAATTGGAATCCCTGCCGGACGGCTGGGCCATCTGGTTGTGGTGCAGATGAGGAAACTGAGGCTCAGGGAGGGACCTATTCAAGGTCAGGTTAGAAACCTTGTGCAGATTCGAGGCCAGGACTGTTCAGCACCCTTTGGTCTCTATATGCTGGTCCTCGGGCCCCTCAGAATAAGGAAAAAGGTTATTTATTCCTTGTGAACCCTAAGAAAGAAGACACCTGCTAAGAAGGGCTTCTGGCGGCTAACTGGGCTCAAATGTTAAAAAGACAGAGCCTAGCAGCCATTTCTACACGGGGGCCTCTCACACAACCTGCACTCGGGGAGAAGCCAGAACTGAACTGCCTGCCTGCACTGTGCTCCTGCCAGTGGAGCCAGCCCTTATAAAGCAGTGCCTGGATTCTATTTCAACCAATAGGACTGAGGCTTTCCTCATCCATTCAGAGCTGTATAGTTCTGACCAACCAGAGAGGCTCTATTCTGACCAATCCTTTTGTACCAATCAAACTGCAAGGATGTGCAATCCTCATTAGCATGAAGGCAGACCAATCAGGGACCAGGGATGGGGACCTGTGTCCATATAAGCCAGCTTCCCTGTCCCCCTGGGAGCGCACTTTACCTTTTCACCAAGGGCTGTGTTTCCCTGGTGGGGCTGAAACACAGAAGCTGTCTCTCTGAAGCACATAGCAGAGTGGAGCAGACCAGTGCAGGCTGGAGCAGACTGGCACAGAGCAGAGCAGACCAGTGCACACCCAGGAGCAGCATGGCCGCCTGTCCCACATTCCCCTTCTGACACCAGCTCCCGGGCCACCCCTGTGTCTGGGCTCTGAGCTCAGTCCAGGGTTACCATTCCCCTACTGCGTCCAGCCTCTCTGCTGGCCTCACCCCGGCCCCAGGTTGGAGGACATGCTGAGGGAGCCAGGGCCCTGGAGAACTGGCTGACAGCACCCCTTCTAGGACAGGGCCATGGGCTGCTGTGTGCTCACAATTAAATCGGCTGCTTTGTCAAAGCCACAGGGGTGACAAGCAAGCAGATTACCAGCGGGATAAGACAGGGCTGGAGCCCTGAGGCCACACAGCTGGTGGCAAGCAGGGGAGGAGGCAGAGGTGGCAGAGTCTGCTGCTGACTCCACCTGTGCCTTCACCCTCAACTGTCCTGCCCTGAGCCCTGGGCTCAAATCCTGGCCCCAGAACAATTCCTTGTCATCAGCAACCCGTGCCTCAGTTTCCCTACCTGCATGTGGTGAAGGAAGCAATAGAAACTCAGTCTGGTGCAGGCAGGTGGGGGAGGGAGGTCTTGTCTGCAGAACATCAGCAAATTGCCCGGCCGGCGTGGCTCTGTGGTTGAGCGTCAACCTACAAGCCAAGAGGTCACGGTTTGATTCCCAGTCAGGGCACAGGCCCCGGTTGTGAGCTCGATCCCCAGTAGGGGGCCTGCAAGAGGCAGCTGATTGATGATTCTCATCATTGATGTTTCTATCTCTCTCCCTCTCTCTGAACTTAATTAAAAAAACTATATTTTGAAAAAAGTATCAACTTGCCCTTGCGTTCATGTGAGACCCAAGGAGACTCTGAGAATAACTGGGAAGACTTGGGGGTCCTGGGGGCAGTGGGGACAGCGTCTGGGGGAAGAATGATCTAGTTCCTGGTGCCCATTGGCAACTGAGGGCTGAGGCCTGATGCCTCCCGTGTGCCATCTCGCTGGTGTGGGGCCTGCCTGAGGTGACACAGGCACAGCAGCGGGTGTTCAATAAATGCTATTTGTCTTCTGCTTTCTTCTCTCTTTTTTCCAAGTTTAAACTTAAAAATAGATGTTGTGAAAGAGACCAGCCGGTTGGCAGGCAGGCAGGAGCTGCCTTTGGTGGTTTGCGACCGCGGCTGAGAGTGGCGTTCTGGACAGCAGGTAAACGGAGGGACTATCTACCATATTAGCATGGAAGAACCCCAAACACCGGGTTGTGGGGAAAGAGAAGTCACGAAAGGAAAAGTATGCAACAGAGACCATTTATAGAGCTTAGGAACACAGTAGACAGGAGAGCATGATGCTAAGCGAAATAAGCCAGTCAGAGAAAGATAAATATCACATGATCTCACTCATGTGTGGAATATAATGAACAACATAAACTGATGAACAAAAACAGACCCAGGGACAGAGAAGCATCGATCAGACCATCAAACCTCAGAGGGAAGGCAGGGGAGGGTGGGGTGAGGGGGAAGAGATCAACCAAGGGACTTGTATGGATGCGTATAGGCCTAACCAATGGACGCAGACACCAGGGGGGTGAGGGCATGAGTGGGGGGGCAATGGCGGGATAAGGACACATATGTAATACCTTAATCAATAAAGAAAAAAAGAACACAGTAGGTGACCTTCTCTGTTCCTTGTGGCACCTGCATGGGCTCACTTTTCAGGAGAATTTCTGTCAGGAGCAGAGGAAAGGCATCAGCCTGCCCCTGCCACAGCTCCATTTATCGAGCACGTACTACAGGCCAGGCACTCTTCAATGGCCTCACTTACTATCGCCCCTTAACAGATGCCTAAACCGAGGCACAGAGAGGTTACGCATCCCGTCCAAGCTCACACAGTAAGTTGCAGAGCCCTAACAGGGCCTAACTCAAACCCAGTGCTCTTCAGTACTCACCCACATCACCTGTGGCTCACAGTTGCTCATGTTTTAAGAACGATTTAAGCCACCTGAAGCAAATGTGCTCAAATAGTCACATGGGTAACGTCTGGTGGCGTGTTCCTGGGTGTGCTTCCCTCTCTTCCTTATAATTGTCTGCAGGTGTGAAGTGTTCACAAAAGCTCTCTGCTGGCCCCAGGCCCCTGGCCTCACTATGAGCCACATCGCACAGGTAGGCAGGCGGCCAGCGTGGCAGAGCGATGACCAACACACTGCTCCGTGTTCATGAGATACTCCCAGCACGTTGTCCTGCTGGGGCTGAGTGGCCGGAGGAGGCCTGAGCCCGGGGAGAAAGGACTAACCGCAACCTGGGCTGCTCCCCTCAAGGCAGGGAGGGCGGGTGGCCCAGGGGACAAACAGGCTGCCCATGGCCTTCCTTCCCGGTTGTTCCGGAGAAGGAACTAACGCCCATGTAGCTGGCAGAGGTCAGGTCTGCAGCAGCCGATGCATGGCTGCCCGCACTGACCTGGTCTGGTTGGAAGAGGTTTTGGCTGGTTGCTGGCCTGGGTGTCCTGGTTCTGGCAGCGCCGGCCCACTGGGCTCCTGGAAATGTGGGCCGTGCTCCTGGACCCTCATGCAACCCTCAGGACCAATGGGCTGGCACCCAGAGCAGACAGGCCCAGTCTCCCTCCCCGCCCCCCCCCTCCCTACTCAAGAGGTGGGGAAACTGGGGCTGAGGAAGAAGGAGGGTTCTGCGTGGGGTCACAGAGGGGAGACTGCAGCAGGGCTGGGTGTCCCCCTCGTGCCAGGCGGAGCCTGAATGGGCGAGAAGGCAGCTTTGTGGGCCCTGACTCATCGGCTGACATCACTAAGCCAATGTTTGGGGAAGAAAATCTGAGGTTTCCTCAGTCACAGGGCCAGCTGCCCAGGCTGTTCCCATCAGACAGGGCTTGAGGGCAATGGGCTCCAAGGGCCAGCTATGCTCCTGGTGCCAGGCGCATCCTCCCCAGCTCCCCATGAACAGCCCCGGCTCCAAAAGGCACTTGGTGAAATTGCCCAGGTCATCTAGCCTGTGCCTACCGGCTACGGCAGGAGCTCAGGCCTCATGGAAATAGCAAAGCCAGAACACTTCACTCACTCACTTACTCATTCATCCTTTAAACAGTAGAATGTCTGGCATGTGCCAGCACCCTACCCTGGGGGTTTAACAGCTGAGCCCTGCCCTCTGGGAGGGACTAGAAGACCCTCTTCTGACTTCTATTACTGAAGTTTGATCTTTTCTGAAGTTAATGTAGCTACTCCTGTTGCTTTTGATTCGTGGTACGGTGGTATGTCTTTCTCCATCCCTCCATTTTTACCTACCTGAATCTTTATATTTAAAGTGGGTTTCTTATAGACAACCTACAGTAGAGCCTTGTTCCTTTTTTTTTTTTTTTTTTAATTGATTTCAGAGGGAAGGGAGAGGGAGAGAGAGACAGAAACATCGATGATGAGAGAGAATCATAGATCGGCTGCCTTCTGTACACCCCCTACTGGAGATTGAGCCCCAAACCCAGGCATGTGCCCCAAACGGATATTGAACCAGTGACCTCAACCAACTGAGCCACACCAGCCCGGCTTTGAAGAACTTTGAACATTTTTTTGTAGGGCAGCTCTGCGGCTGCTGCATGCCCTGTTTCAGTTTTTCTGAGAAATTCTTTATTTCTCCTTCACTCTTGAAGGATAATTTTGCCAGGTAGAAAAATCTGTGTTGATGGCTTTTCCCCCACTTTCACCACTTTAAATACTTGGCTGCACTCTCTTCCTGCCTGGCTTCTAAGGAGACGTTCGCTGCCATTTCTGTCCTGTGCCTCTGTGGGTCAGGACAGGGGTGTTCTTCCCCTCTGGCTTCTTTCAAGATCTTCGCTCTGTCTTTGGTTTTTGCACTTTGAGTATGATCTTCTCAGCTGTGGGTTTTGGGGGTATTTATCCTGCTTTAGATGTTCTTAGATTCCTTATCTGTTGCTTTTGGTGTTTGTCATTAATTTTAGAAAATTCTTGGCCATTATTACTTCAAGTGTTTCTTCTGCTGCATTCTCTCTCTCTCTTTCTGGTTTTCCCACCATATATATATATATTATACCTTTTGACATTGTCCTACAGTTCCTGGATGTTCTGATCTGTTTGACTTTTCAGAACATTTTTTTCCTCTTTGCATATTAGTTTGGGATATTTCTACTGACATCTCCCCCAGCTCACTGATTTTTCCCGTGGCAGTCCACGGATGGCCTCATCAAAAGCATTTTTCCTTCCCTTTAAAAAGAAATATTTTTTATTGATTTTTAGAGAGCAAGGAAGGGAGGGGAAGAGAGAGAAACATCGATGTGAGAGCAAAACATCAATGGGCTGCCTCCTGCATGTCCCCCAACTAGGGATCGAGCCAGCAACCCGGGCGTGTGCCCTGACCGGGAGCGAACCAACAACCATTCAGTGCATGGGACGAAGCCTAACCAACCGAGCCACACTGGCCAGAGCAAGGCATTCTTCCTTTCTGTGGGTGTTCTTGATTTCTACCATTTCTTTTAAATGTTTTTCTTAAAGTTTCCATCTCTCTGCTGACACTGCCCATCTTGGTAACTTTTTCCATTAGAGCCCTTAACATATTAATCATAGTTATTTTAAACTCCCCGTCTGACAATTCCAAATTCCGTGTCTTCCCTCGGTGTGGTTCTGATGCCTTTCCTCTCCGGTCGGTGTCTCTTCTTATTATGTGGCATGCCGGGCCGGGCAACCTTTTTTGAAAGCCAGACATGATGTGCTGGGAAACAGGAACTGAGACAGACGGGCAGTTTGTGGGAGGATTTCTGTTAACCTGGCGAGGGCTTGCAGTGTTTCATCTCTGCAGTAGCTGCAGGAGCCAGCGGCTGCAGATTCCTCTGGCGTTTCTCTCGTTTTTGTGTGTGTGTGTGGGGGGGGGGGGGGTTTGCAGTTCCCTAAGAACTCCTCCTTAGATAGAGTGTGTCTGGGAGCTCTTGTCATGTGGCCCTGTTATACTGGAGGCCTATTGAGGAGCCAGTAAGGAGTTGGGAGGAGAAATGTTCTATAATCACATGTCCCTGGGCTGTGATAGTCACTAGTGTCTCTTAGCTCTCTCCCCCCAACCCCTTAGGTAACACAGGAAGGCTAGAGGGGCTGGAGTTGGGGAATGCCTTCCTCCAGGGTGGACAGGTTCTGGTAAAATCATTTTCCCTGGAGAGTGGGCCTTTGCTAAGGAGAACGATATGAGTGTATTTCACAACGACAACTTTCCCACTCCCCCTGCAAGAGCTACGAGGGAGTTTGGGGGGTTTCTGGAGGTAAAATCACAAAACTATGCTCCCTTCCTTTAGACTGTGACCCTCCACCCCCCTTGGGGTTTCTCAGTTTCATACTAGTGCGCACTTCGCCCCGGCCATTCATCAGCATTTCGGTGTAAGCCATTCTACCAGTTTACGGCTCCAGCACCTTCTCCTGGTGAACAGATCGTGGCTGAGACTGGATTTGCTTGTCTTCAGGTTTTCGGGGGGGGGGGGGGGGGCGGGGGGTGTCAGACCTCAGAACCCAGTTCTCAAACGGGTTTAAGAAAAGGCCTTGGTTTTCGGTTTGTTAGCTTTCTTTTTCCTGGCAGGACGGAGTGACGACTTCCAAGCTCCTTACCTGTCAGAGCAGAAACGGAGCTGCTTGGGCCCTTGTGCACCAGCGTTGCCATGTGAGCAGGGCAGGCTCCCGACTCCCTACCTGTGTTCCCTCGGCTGTGTGATGGGACCATGACCCAGAGGTGCGATACAGGGCAGAAGCCCGGCCAGGGCTGCAGGGTGGAAGCTGGAAGCCCTCCCAGGAGGTCTGCAGCAGTGGAAGGGAGCAGCCCCAGCCGGCCCGGGCTGTAGGGGAATCTGCTGGCTCAAGAGGGGAGAAAGGAGGAAGCCTGGGGTGTGGACCAAGGGTGGACTCTGGAGGCCACCCACTCCCCCCTCCCCACCCCCAGCCTAAGTTTCACTTCTACTTGTGATTCCCGGGGGCAACAACCCCTGTACTTTGCACCACGGCTTCCCCATTTTTAAGTGATTCTGTACAAATTCCCAGCCACTGGCACCATTGCATCCCTACCCTGGCCCCATCAGAGGTGGTGTTATAGAATTTTTAAAAATATATATTTTTATTGATTTCAGAGAGGAAAAGAGAGGGAGAGAGAGAGAGAGAGAGAGAACCATCACTGATGAGACAGAATCAATTGGCTGCTTTCTGCACTCCCCCTACTGGGGACCGAGCCTGCAACGTGGGCATGTGCCCTGATGGGGAATCTGATCAGAATCCAACCATGACCTCCTGGTTCGCAGGTCGTAGGTCGATGCTCAACCACTGAGCCGCTTGGGGTGTTCTGTTCAGTAACCAGACATGGTTGCCGCAGGTGGTTTTATTTACTTGCAGCACGTCCAGGAGGCGGGATTGGTATCAACGCTCTCTCTCCCGGAAGGTCGGTTACCTGCTGATGCCTTCTTGGCGGTTGGCTACACGTTCCCTTTGGGTTCCTGTCAAGGTCACTTCGTTCACAGCAGCATCTGCAAAATACTAAGCTCCATCCGAGCATTTACAAGAGTAACATGTAGTGACAGCACTTAGACCTGCCCAGACCTGGAGACCCTCCTAACAGTGGGACGGAAACCCAGGACCCAGGGCCTCTGGTCCGGGCTCCGGAACCTCCAGGAGCAAATAGCGGCAAGGACGGACGCTGAGCCCCTGGCAGAACCGGAACCGCGACACCCAGCCCACACCGGGCCCCAGGAGGCAGAAAGGCTGCCGTCCAGGAGGCACGGGCTGCCGAAGCAGCGGGAACAGAGGCTGTCGAGGTTCCAAGCTCTGCAGGCGCCTCCCTTCCTGCAGGCGCCGAGGTGTCCTGGACCGGAGGGGACCTCCTTGCTGGGGAGGTGGCCAAACGCCTGGGCCCGCGGGGTGGGCCCGCCGTCGTGAGCGCCCAGGGAGGATGCG